>NC_072008.2:142612500-143862500 GCF_028885655.2 Pongo abelii
GATAGAGCGGTGGAAGATGAGGTTTAAGAGGTAATGCAGGCCAGACTGGGAAGAAGAGGGACTTGAAAGTCATAGAAAGAGAATGGTTTTTATTCGGAGTGTAACGGAAAACCAACAGAGGGTCTATTTTTAAACAAAGCAGTGATGCAATCTGATTTATGTTTTAAAGGGATCTTTTTAACTGCTGTGTGGAGAATGAACTGGAAGAAGGAGATTAGAAAGGAGGCTATTTCAGAAGTCCAGGCAAGCAAAGATGGTGGTTTCAATGAAGGTGGTAGCTATGGAAGTAGAGAGAAGGGATTGGATTCAGGACATATTTTGGAAGTAGATATAACATGAGGGGATGAGGATGTTAAGAAGTTTGGATTTTACAATAAGTACAGACGTTTCTATTATAATGATACCTCTGAAAAACTTTATAGTATGCAAAAGTGTGTGCTAAAAATAATAGGGCTTATAGGAAATGTAGGGTTAGGGCAAACCCTCAAAACCCATGGAAATTTGTAATAGAACATTAAGAAGAACAATAGCAATTGCAATAATTGTAAAAATGAAGTTTTCTCTCTGTTGACGTTTGCACCCCACATCCCAGCCAGTTAACGCATCATAGACTTAAACTCTGGGTCAGCTTCCTCCTCCAAGATGTGAGTCCTAGAGGACATTCACTTCTAATAGAGACCATTTTCATCAAAGTTAAGAAAGTGATCTAGGACATCGCCTTTTTCATTTTTCATGGTTTAACAAGGGGTTTTAAATGTTAACATCATTTAACATTTATGGCTTTGCATCATCTTCATCTGTACTCGCAGCCTTGTCAGATAGCTTAACATAGAAAAAACTATAGCCAATACTTAAACCATGTAATTAGCCACACTAGTACTAAAGAAAGGTCTCTTTGTAAATTTCCTGCTTTTTGCTCAAGATCTCCATATATTACTAAGACCTTCTTTTTAATGGTGTGAAAGTTTGCCACAGATCATCTCAAAATGTTAACGTGCTAGAAAAATGATGTGTAAACCAACGCTTTCTATGTTATACCAATATTATTTCCCTAATGCTTATTAAGTATAAAGAAAGCCTTTGGACCTGTTAAGCAGAGGAGTGGTATGATCTGATTCGTGCTTCAGGAAGATCATTCTGACCGCTGAGAGGAGGACAAACAGTGAAGGGCTGGTGGGAAAAGGTGGCCGCAAGGGGTTGCTGCAGTAGTCCAGTTGAGAGGTGATGGTTAATAGATGGTTAGGCAAGGCTAATAGTGGAGATGCTGAGAAATGTCTGTATTCATTCTGGATATATTTTGGAGGTAGCAGTGATAGTATGTGCTAATGGAGTTAAAGTAGAAATTAAGGGAGACAGATTAAGGGAAAGGATTAAGGGTAAGAGATCAAGAATGACTTTCTAGGATTTTGTCCCGGGCAACTGAGTGACTGACGGGTGGTTTTAGTAACTGTGGTAGGGAAGACTGGGGAAGGAATAGGTTTGAGGAGTGGAGCAGCTGAAGGCTTCTGTCTTGGCCATGTGAAGTTTGGGATGTCTATATGACATCCAAGAGAGAAGCCAAATAGGCAATCAGACTTAGACTTGTAAGTCTAAAGCTCAAGGATGAAGTCAGAGCTGGAGATATAAACTTGGTGACATTAGCATGTTGCTCATATTTAAAGCAAGGGACTGAGGAGCTGTCCTCAGGAGAGAATACAGAGAGAGAAGAGGAGAGGACCAGACCACCTCTCCCACACTTGAGCATTTGGAGGTGAGACACAGGAGAAGGGGCCAGAAAAAGAGATCGAGAAGGAGTGCTCAGTGATGCAGGAGAAAAAGATGAGAGGGTGAGTTTCTGGAAGGCTAGAGAAGAAAATATTTCAAGAAGGAATGGTCAAAGAAAAAAAAAAAAGGAAGGGTCAGCTGTGCCAAATGCTGCTAGAAGGTGAGACTGAGGACAGAAAGCTGGCCATTGCCTTTGTCAAGTGGGAGGTCGTTGGTGATCTTTGTTAAAAGTCATTTCAGATCAAGCGTGGTGGCTCGTGCTTGTAATCCCAGCACTTTGGGAGGGCAAGGCGAACGGATCACTTGAGGTCAGGAGTTCAAGACCAGCCTGGCCAACAAGGTGAAACCCAGTCTCCACTAAAAATACAAAAAACTAGCCAAGTGTGGTGGCATGTGCCTGTAATCCCAGCTACTCGGGAGGCTGAGGCAGGAAAATCACTTGAACCTGGGAGGCAAAGGTTGCAGTGAGCCAAGATTGCACCACTGCACTCCATCCTAGGTGTCAGAGTGATTCTGTTTCAAAAAAAAAAAAAAAAAGTCATTTCAGCAGAGTGCTGGGGATTCAACCCAAATGGAGGGAGTGGAGAAGAGAATGGGAGGCAAGGATGTAGAGGCAGCAACCATGGGCACCTATTTTGAGGAGTTTTGTTGTGAAAGATAATAGAGAATAGGGCAGATTCTGGAAGAGAATGTAAGGTTATGGGAAGGGTTTTTTTAAATGGGTATTTATTATTGAATCCGGTTGCATCATGATGGGATACTGCAGAATAGAGAAAGGGCTGTGCAAGAGAAGAGAGGACAATTACAGGGTTGGAGCCCTGGAGTAGACTGTTTCCATTGGAGAGATGCAACCAAGTTGCTTTTGGTTTGGCAATTCAATTGATCAACGCAACTAATAGGGTGGCTAACATCATGTTTAGCCTTGCATTGTGTCCAGCAGTTTCTGCATCTCACTCCATCAAGCCATCACACATTTTGTACTTCTGTTCAGTTGCAGGACTGGACTAAGTTTTAAGGGGATTCGTGCAGAACTATCTGCTTAAGTCACCTGTTGAACAGCAGTGGAGACTAGGCACAGCAGAGGTGAGCAGCAACCCTCATCAATTCAGGAGCATGTGTGAACACACCCTAGGGACTTCTAAAAATACTTTTCAGGAAGAAAATAGACCTTGAAAGGATTTGGAAGCCTTACAAATGTAGGTGATTAAGGGATCTAGTGGAATTTGCACACTGATATAGAGGTGACCTCACTTGTACCCAGAGATTCAGAGGCTCTGGTAAAGTGAAGTACCCTTAGGTCAGTGCTTCCTAAACTTTAGCATGCAAAATCCAAGGGGCTGTTAAAACACTGCGCTCACCCCCAGAAGTTTTGACTTAGTAAGTTTGAGGTGGGGCCTGAGAATCTGTATTTCTCACAAGCTCCCAGGTGGTGCTGCTGCTGCAGAGCCAGAGACCACACTCTAAGAGCCACTGGCACAAAGAAGGGGCTGATCCCTTCTTGATGGGGGGAGTGAGGAAAAGCTTCATAAGAAAGGCAAATGAGCTGCAAAGATGCATATATGTTGGACAAGCCAAGAACAGGAGGAGAGGAGGCTCTTATTTGTTCACTTTGGTGGCAGCTTAAGCTAAATTGATCATGTGGCGATCAGCGTTGATTGTTAGCAAAATTAATGAACACATCTGCTGTGCTACCAACCTCCCAAAATTTCCTCTTGTCCCTTTTATTATTATTATTATTTGTTGTAGGAACACTTAACATCTACTCTCTTAGTGGATAGAACATGAGCTAAATTTTCTCAGCACACACTCACAGGTAACTTTGTAGATGTTAACAGATATGTTAATTAGTTTGATTGTGGTGATCATGTCTACCTATATCAAAACACCAAGTTGTTGGCCGGGCGCAGTGGCTCACGCCTGTAATCCCAGCACTTTGTGAGGCCGAGGCAGGCGGATCACCTGAGGTCAGGAGTTCGAGACCAGCCTGGCCAACATGGTGAAATCCCGTCTCTACTTAAAATACAAAAAATTAGCTGGGTGTGGTGGTATGCACCTGTAATCCCAGCTACTCGGGAGGCTGAGGCAGGAGAATTGCTTGAACCTGGAAGGCAGAGATTGCAGTGAGCCGAGATCACGCCATTGCACTCCAGACTGGGGGACAAGAGCGAGACTTCATCTCAAAAAAAAGCAAAAAAACAAAACAAAACAAAAAACAACAACAAAACACCAAGTTGTACACCTTTAAAAAAAAATCTTATTTTAACAGAGATAGCCTATGACTTTCAAGACATCACGAAGAGCCACACCAACCTCTCAATACCAAAAACTAAAGTGAGATGTCCTCCCTAAACAAAGAACTAATAGATTTGATGTTCTAAATTAGAAAATGAAAATGAAACAAAACTTCAGAGGACTCCATCTTCTTCTCCTAGCCATTACCAACTCAGGGTTATAAATATCCTCTTTAAATAAAACTCAAAACTGTAACTTTAAAGAAAGATCTACCCTTTTAGCAGATTTTAAGTATACAATACAGTATCATTAGCTATGGGCACTATGCTATATAATGGATCTCCAGAACTTATTTATCTTACATAACTGAAATTGTCTACTCTTTAATCATCAATGCTCAGGGGTTCTTAACGAAAGATTTGCCTTAATCTCTCTTGAGTGTGCAGCTTGATATTTGCCCATTATTATAAGGAGTGAAGATTATGAAATACTGATTTTAAGTAATGCAGTCTTAATGGAGATGTTAGTTTTACCAATTAACTATGATGTAAAAAGATTTGGATGATGCTCGGCTATTTCTGTACTGCAAATTTAGATTCTGTGAATCTCAATTGATTTATAAAGGAGGAAAGAAGGGGGGATAGCTGGGCACGGTGGCTCATGCCCGTAATCCCAGCACTTTGGAAGGCCGAGGCGGGCGGATCACGAGGTCAGGAGATCGAGACCATCCTGGCTAACACAGTGAAACCCCGTCTCTACTAAAAATACAGAAGACTTAGCCGGACGTGGTGGTGGGCACCTGTAGTCCCGAGGCTACTCGGGAGGCTGAGGCAGGAGAATGGCGTGAACCCGGGAGGCTGAGCTTGCTAGTGAGCCGAGATCGCGCCACTGCACTTGAGCCTGGGCAACAGGGCGAGACTCCGTCTCAAAAAAAAAAAAAAAAAAAAGAAAGAAAAAAAGAAAGGGGGACACATGTGTTCCATTTCCTACCATAAAATATAATAGATGATTAATAAACATTCAGAAAAATAACCACTGTTCCCTTCCTCTTATTCCAGAAAACCTTTGCTTATTTAATAGCTTAAGGGTCTACCCATCCTATGAAGACACAGTTTTACTGTCCCTTGCTATAGACTGATATTCTTTTGTTTGGTTTAGTTAAGTTTAGTTTTTAAATGAAGCAAAGAGCAATAGCATTATTAGTGTCTTTGGAGGTTTGCACAGATGAACACTGTTCATGCTGAAACATCCTAGTTGACTTGCAGTTATCTTATTACAAATCAGAATTTTTTTATTAAATGCAAGTTTCTCTTAAAATATCTTTTAATATATTTAAAGAAATGGTATTTCTTTAAAATAGATTTCATAAAGTGGGTTTGCCACATCATAAATCAAAATTTATGTATTTATGTAAAATTTATGTAAACAAACTTTAAATTATTTTAAATTTTGATAGATTTTGCCAAATTGCCCTCCAGAAATGTTGAATTAATTTACAGTTACAAGTGTATGAGAGTGTTCTATTCCCATATTTTTGTTAATACTAGGTATTACTGACCTTCCAAGCTTTTGCCAATCTAATAGTTGAAAACGGCTTCTTATTTTAATTTGTACTTTCCTGATAAGTAGTTAAGTATTGTTTGAAATGTCTGTTGACTCTGTATTTTTTCCTTTTTGATTTGGTTGTTCATATCTTTTGCTCAGTTTTTTGATTTGGTTGTTCATATCTTTTGCTCAGTTTCCTGTTGGCTTATTTGCCTTTTTTAATGATTCATAGAAGTTTTTTATATTATGGATAGAAACCATATGGATAGGTACTGCAAGCAGATTCTCTCAGTCTGCTCTTTGTCTTGTAACTTTATATTGGTTTTAGGTACACAGAAGCTCACCTTGTGTCAACTGGTAAATCTTTCTCTTTATGATTCCTGAGCTTCATGTCAGAGTTGGAAAGACCTTCCCCACTTCAATATTACATTTATTGTGATATATTTCCCATACATACATTTCTATATATTATTTTAGCAGTTTAACAGTTTAATTTTTTGTGTTTACATCTTTAACCTTATGGTATTTCCTTTCATGTGAAGTATGAGAAACAAATTTGGGTGCGGAGAATTAAGAGCTCAGTTTTAGACATATTAAATTTGAGATGCCTGGGCTGGGCGCAGTGGCTCACGCCTGTAATCTCAGCACTTTGGGAGGCCAAGGCAGGCGAATCACTTGAGGTCGGGAGTTCGAGACCAGCCTGACCAACATGGAGAAACCCCGTCTCTACTAAAAATACAAAATTAGCCGGGCATGGTGGTGCATGCCTGTAATCCCAGCTACTCAGGAGGCTGAGGCAGGAGGATCGCTTGAACCCGGGAGGCAGAGGTTGCGGTGAGCCCAGATCGCGCCATTGCACTCCAGCCTGGGCAAAAAGAGTGAAACTCCGTCTCAAAAAAAAAAAAAAAACAAAACAAAACAAAAAAAAAACAGTTTGAGATGCCTATTAGAGGAGACGTCTGGGCTGGAGATGTAAATTTGTGAGCCATAGTTACATAGAAGATACTTAAAACTTTGGGCTCAGATTGTCAAAAGAGAGATTACAGAATCAGAGGAGAGATCCCAGAACCAATCAATTCCTGAGGTAATCTGAGATTTAGGGTTTGAACAAAGGAGACTGAGAAGAAAGCTAGTGAGGTCAGAGAAAAATAGTACAAGGTGGTGCCATAAAGCGAATAAGAGAATGTTTGAAGAAAGGAAAGTGATCAACTCTGTTGAATGCCTCTAAGAGACTGAGTAGGATAAAGACAAAGAAGTAGGAATGGATTTAGTAACAGTGAGATGATTGGTGACTTTGACAAAAGTAGATACATTGGAAAATGGAAGTTTAATGGAGTGGGTTTAGGAGTGAATGGAAGTGAGAAGTAGAGATAGTGACCAACCATGGACAAGTTCAAGAAGTTTTGCTACAAAGGGGATCAGAAAAATGAAAATAGAGATGTGGGAGGGGTATAAGAAGCGGGAGATACATGGGCATATTTGAATGAAGATGGGAATGATCCAATAGAGATGGAAAAATTGAGGGGGGAGAGAAAGGGGATAATCGAGTTTTAAGATAGGCCTTAAACCTGATGCTTTTCCCCAATGAATAGCCAGTTGTCTCGATATCATCAGTTGATTAATCCGTCTGTTCCTTGGTAATTTGAAACCTCTAAAAATATGAAATTCCCATATATATTTGTACTCTATAATCTGTTCCACTGATCTTCCATGACTTGGTCTTCCAAACTGCTAAGACAGTTTTCAAGTTATTTCCATTGCTATTTATCTATTTTATTGAGTTATTTTATTTCAACAATTATGTTTTCAATTTGTAAGAACTCTGTCTTATTCTCTGATTACTTCTTTTTCATAGCACACCAATTTTGCCCTATGAATGCAATATTATCTTTGACATCTCTCAAGATGCTAATTAGGATTTTTCAAACATATTTGCTTCTGTGTTCCACATTCACTTTTCCCTCAGAAGTCCACTATTTTCCCTTGTCATCTTAGTGTTTCTGTATCATGCTGTCGGTTTTTCTTAAATGTCTGGTGACTGGCCATTGATACAGAGGTCTAGATTGCTATATTTTGGTAACTGGTTTGGGGTCCTCAGCAGTTATGGAGGTTACCATTCACCTGACAGGCCTCCTCTCTGAATGTGACAGAGTTGTGCAGGTGAATGGTTGGGGGTGAGCCAACAGGAGGGCTCCTATTTATGAAATGTGGATAGGCACATTTGGGTTGCAGTTTGGGTAGCTAGTAGCTTAGAGGTTGGGAAAGCATCTTATTGGATGTATACTGCTTTAGAGGACTTAACTGCTAGACCTAGATGGCTTTTGTCTCCATATCCTTATGATGGCCTCTAAACTACCTGGGCAGTCCCACTTCACTCTCCAACCACAAAGTCCACGCTAGGCTCCCTGTCTATGCAAAAGAAGAGCTTTATTTAGAAAGCTATTCTCACTGGCTATAGCCAGGGGTGAATACTACAGCAAGACACTGTGCACAGAGTTGGAACATGGCCCAGAAGCTTTGGCAGACCTTCGACTCACTTCTCTGCTTTCTGCTCCATGACTCACTCTAGCTTCTAGCCCCTGCTAACTCTGAGCTTTTTCTGGTGCTTCATTTGGAAGATACACGAACATTTCTCCAATATGCTTCTCCTATTTCTATGTTAGCAGGGCACGGGTTCCACATTATAATTTTCAGACATTTCCTACTATTTCAGTGAGGTCACATAACATAGCGCAGACCCTAGAGGTCAGACTGCCTGGCTTGGACAAGCTATGTAACTTCTCTGTGGCTCTGTTTACTCAATTTTTAAAAATGAGATAATAATAGTACCTGCTTTATAGAACTATTTAAATGCTTTAATACATGTCAATTGCTTAGTGTAGTACCTAGCCCACTGTATTTTTCTGGTCTGCTGGTGATACCTTTTCTGGCTTTCCAGCACTGCTCTAGATTATTTTCTTCTTATTTTTATATTTATTTTGGCATTTTAGTGAGATTTTGGAACGAACATGAGATTAAATACAGTGGCTTCATTTATCTCCTTAAACTGGAAGCAAGCACTTGTATTTGAAAACATAATGGAATGAACATTCTAAGTTAGTTTTCTAACATTTTGGACTTTACCCTCTCTTGATTTACTTAGAGTAGCTATAAGAAACCTTAGAGATCATCTAACAGACCACCCTCACTTAAAAAAATGGGCAAAGGAATGAGAAATAACTTCCCCAAGGTTGAAAATCTATTTAGGAAAAGATCTCAGACTAGAGTCAAGATCTCTTGCCTCCTAATGCAATTTCCCTACCACTAAAAATAAGTAAATAAATAATGGCTAACACATGTACCAAGATTAGAAACTCCATTATATCTGTGTGCGTCCTATGTCTTTCCTCCTCTTAGAACAGCGCCTCCTTCTATTGAAAGCCAATCCTTCCACCTGAACTTTGATCCCATCCTCTCCACCTGCTTTCTCCAGAATTTTATATTATTAATAACACCTTATTTCTGTGGTATATTCAACCTCTTGCTCTCAACTGGATCCTTTCCATTGGCCTTTAATGATGTCAATACCTATCCCTTTAAGAAAAAGAAACAAAAAACTCATTTAGCACCCCCTAATCCCATCCCCAGATTCTCTTCTGTCTCTCCACTCTTCCACCTCCAAATTCCTACAAAGTACTCTCCATATTGTCAGTACCAGCTCTTCCTCTCCACTTCTCTCATCCCACTTCAATCTGCCTTTGGCCCCAACACTCCAGCAAAGACTTCTCACTAAGGTCACTTAAGCCCTCCATGCTGCTGAATCCAACAGACATTTTTATTAGACTGTTCTACTTCTCAGCAGCATTTGGTACAGGTGATCAGTTCCTCCATCTTCAAATACATTCTTCTTTAGGCTTTAGGATTCTAGCATCCCTCTGCTTTTCTTCCTACCTCCTTGCCCATTCTTTATCAGTAATGTTTGCTGGCTCATCACTTCCATGTGGCCAGTAAATGTTGGAGTTACACAAAGCTTGGTCTTATCCCTGTTTATGTTTCACTGTCTGCTCTCTCTGGGTGAGTTATAGCCCAAGCCTTTAACAGCCATCTATATACGGCTGGATCCAAAATGTATATCTCTAACTCAGATCCCTCTCCTGAATAACTGACTTCTGTTATCACTCAAAATCAACATGTTCAAAATGGAAGTCTTTATTCCCTCTCCTAAACATGACACTCTTCCAGTGTTTCATATCTCCGTGAAAGGCACACTCATCAATCAACTTATGTAACCCCCAAACCTAGGGATTATCCTGATACCCCTCCTTCCTTATGTCAAATTCAGTACCAAATGTGTCCATTTTCTCTTTTCTTTTCTGCTTTTCTTTTCTTTTTCCTTCCTTCCTTTCTTCCTTCCTTCCTTTCTCCCTCCCTCCCTCCCTCTCCCTCTCTCTCTCTCTCTTTCTTTCTTTCTTTTCTTTTTTTGAGATAGGGTATGACTTTGTCACCCAGGCTAGAGTGCAGTGGCGTAATCATGGCTCACTACAGCCTCAAACTCCTGGGCTCAGGCAATCCTCCCACCTCAGTCTCCTGAGTAGCTGGGATTACAGGCATGAGCCACCACGCTCAGCTAATTTTTTAATTTTATATTTTGTAGAGATTGAGATCTCACTATGTTGCCCAGGCTGGTCTCAAACTCCTTATCTGAAGCCATTCTCCTGCCTTGGCCTCCCAAAGTGCTGGGATTACAGGTGTGAACCACTGCATCCAGCCAATTTTATTTTCTAAATGTCTCTTGAATCCATCCTCTTCTCTCTACTTCCAACTCCTTTTCCCCAACCTCCAGATGCAGCTACTGTCGTCTCTTCCCTAGACAATGAGAACAGTTCTCTAACTGGCCTACTTACATTCACTGACTCCTTCAATCTTTTCTCCCCACTGCAGCCAGACTGGTGTTTTTCAAAATGCACATCTGATTATTTCATTCCCACTCCCACCACTTCCCCACACTCCTCAGCACATATATCTTTAAACCCCTTTAAAGGCTTCATATTATTATTAGGAATAAGACAAAACTCTTCAACATGGCCTGCAAAGCCCTGCTTGCTCTGGCTCCTGCCTGCCTTCCCAGCTCTTCTCCCACTGGTTCCCTCTCATTGCCTCCACTCCAATCACATAGCTTCCTCTGCTCCTGTCACTCAGGTTTGCCACGCCCCTCCCATTACACTCCTCCCTCCCCTCTTTGCTTGGCTAACTCCTCATCTTATCAGATCTGAGCTCAAGCATTACTTCCACAGAGAGGGTACCCTGTCTTCCCTGATGAAGTCAGGGATCCTTATCACAGGCTCTTCTTTTACCAGGCATTGAGTCCTCACGGTTGCAGTTGTACATTTACTTGTGTGAATACTGGAATAATTTTTCTCCCACTGCCACTTCTCATGTGTCCATTCAACAAATATTTACTGAGTCCTCACTACTTACCAGGCATTATTTTGGAAAGGGTGACAAATTGTAAACAAATAAATGTGTAATATGATACCAAGAGGTGAAAAGTGCCATGAAGAAACACGAAGTGGAGCAACAGGCCAGAGACTTTGAAAGGCTGCTACTTTGGATAGGATAGTTAGAGAAGGGGAGCTAAACACTGAGTACACATGGACACAAAGAAGGGGACAACAGGCCGGGCGTGGTGGCTCACGCCTGTAATCCCAGCACTTTGGGAGGCTGAGGCAGGCAGATCACGAGGTCAGGAGTTCGAGGCCAGCCTAGCCAATATGGTGGAATCTTGTCTCTACTAAAAATACAAAAATTAGCTGGGCGTGGTGGCACACACCTGTAGTCCCAGCTACTCAGGAGGCTGAGGCAGAGGAATCGCTTGAACCTGGGAGGCGGAGGTTGCCGTGAGCCGAGATCATGCCACTGTACTCCAGCCTGGGTGACAGAGCAAGACTCTGTCTCAAAAAAAAAAAAAGGGGGGGGACAACAGACACCGGGACCTACTTGAGGGTGGAAGGAGGGAGAGGATAGAAAAACTACCTATCAGATACTCTGCTGATTACCTGGGTGGTGAAATAATCTGTACACCAAACCCCCATGACACACAGTTTACCTATATAATAAACCTGCACATGTACCTAAAGTAAAAATTTTTAAAGAAAGGATAATTAAAGAAGGAAGACGTGACTGAGCACAGATTTGAATGGAGTGAGAGAACTCATCACAGGGATGCCTGGGGGGTGGGCATTCTGGGAAGAGCAAATGGTGAGGGTAAAGACTAGAGGGTGTTTAGCCTGTTCAAGGAGGAGCCAGGAAGTCACCAAGGGGAGTGGAGTGAAGGGGAGAGTGGTAAGAGATAAGAACAGAGATGGAGGCAGGGACCGGGTCAGGGAGGGCCTTGTAGGCCATGCTGTGGGAAGAGAAGCAACTAGAAGCTTTTTCTAATTGATACATAATATTTGTATGTATTTATGGTGTATATGTGATATTTTGCTACATGTATAGACTGTGTAATGATCAAGTCAGGATATTTGGGATGTCAATCACTTTGAGCATTTTTGTTTGTTAACTTTGTTTTGTTTTGTGTGTGTGTGTGTGTTTGAGACAGGATCTTGCTCTGTCACCCAGGCTGGAGTGCAGTGGCATGATCTAGGCTCACTGCAGCCTTGACCACCTGAACTCAAGCGATCCTCACCCTCCCCAATAGCTGGGACCACAGGCGTGTGCCACCACACGCAGCTAATTTTTTTTTATTATTTGTAGAAACGAGGTTTTGCCATGTTGCCCAGGCTTGTCTCAAACTCCTGGGCTCATGCGATCCTCCCACCTCAGCCTCCCAAAGTGTTGGAATTATAGGCGAGAGCCACTGCACCCAGCCTCCACCTTGAGTATTTAGGTGTTGGGAACATTTCAAGTCTTCTCTTCTAGCTATTTTGAAATACGTAATACATTGTTGCTAACTATAGACACTCTATTCTGCTATCAAACAGTAGAAGGTTTGTTTGAATATAGAAGAATACCTTCTATTTAACTGTAGTTTAGAGCCTCTGTTCTTCCTGCTCCCACCCACACACCCTTCCTAGTGTTTGGTATCTATTCTCTACCCCCATGAGATAAACTTTTTTCATTATAATATTTTAAACAAGGAGTGACTGCATTCCATGTTCTAAAATGGTCACTATGGCTGTCTTGGGATGAATGGTTTAGAAAGGGGTAAAGGTGGAAGTCAGGAGTCCAGTTAGGAGGCTGTGGTGGTGGTGGTGGTCCTGGGGAAAAATGATGAGGGCTTGGACTACAGTGAATGTTGGAGAGGTAGTGAGAAAGCACAGATTGGAAAGCATCTGGAAGGTAGAACTTTCAGGATATGTGGATGTGTTCCTCCAACCCCTCCGGTGGGTTTCCTTCTTACTTACAGGAAAAGCCAAAAGCTGTAGCGTGGCCAATGAGGTCCCACGTGACCCGGTCCTCATCTTCTTTTCCCCTCACTCCCTCTCCTCTAGCCACACTGGCCTGCCTTTCCGTGAACAGATTAAGCACTATCTCACCTTTTGAATTTGATGTTCCCTCAGGTATCAGGAAAGCAGGTGTCCATGTGGTTTTTCCCCCTCAGGGTTCTGCTGAAGTGCCACCTTATCAGAAAATCCTTTTTTGGCCACCCTCTATAAATTAGCACCTAGCCTACCACTCCCTGTTCTTCTACCCTGCTTAATATCTCTTTATAGTACTTATCACCATCTGGCATTGTAGATATAATGTACATATGTGTATATATACACAAACATATAATATGTGTATGTATTTATTCCATGAGGACAGGGATTTGGTATGTTTTGTTCACTATAGAACACAACCCCCAGAACAGTGCCTGGCACAGAGCTGGCATTCAATAAATATTTGTTGAATTAATATTGATGAAGTAGACAAAGAGCGGAGCAAACAATGGTTCCAGGATTTGGGGCCTGAATAATGGTGCCACTTACTGAGGTAATATTGAGGGGTTTTTTAAATGAGGATTAGGGTCCCCTCCTCCAAACCTCCTGCCCTGAATTGCTTTGCGTATTGCAGATTGAGAGAAGTCCTTTCTCCCTCTTTGGCCAATGGAAGCCTGTGACAAGTCCAGACTCCTAGGGGTCTGAGCTCTCCTTTTCTTCCCATGGAGAGAGAGGGAAAAACTAGAGATAAACCAAACTGACTCTCAGTTCCTGAGACTGATGTGACATCGGCTTGATCTAAACCCCAAAACTGATGTTTTATTTGTTGTTGACTCTGTGTATGGTTTTGGACAAACAATTG
This sequence comes from Pongo abelii, assembly GCF_028885655.2. NCBI lineage: Eukaryota > Metazoa > Chordata > Mammalia > Primates > Hominidae > Pongo > Pongo abelii. Next base: position 142,626,307 of record NC_072008.2, read on the forward strand.
GCCTCCCAGTTTAAGAGACAATCTCACAAAATGCTTTTTTTAACGCAAAAAGAAAGAAATGAAAAAAAAAAAAAAAGAGCTACCATGTTCCTCATTCCTGCAGGTGCCCAACCAGGTTGACTTGTTGGAGTACATTTTCTGCATTCTTAATAGATAGCTAGCAGGAAACGCCTTGTACAGTCCCAGCTAGAGGGGCGGAAAGTAACAAGGAGGTGGGGGTACAAATCCTCAGCTCCTGCTTCCGCAAGCACTAAGCTTCTCTGAAGTGAGCCAGGCAGCTCTGGCCATCTTTTCCCAGCCATAGAATCAGGTGATGGTCCAGAATTAAGAGGTAAGAGAATGTGGGGATTTTTTTCTGGGGAGAAGGAAAGAAACTTAACTGGGAAGAAATGGGGGTAGTCATCAAATACTTTGCTCAATGAGATACAATCTGGTCCCCTTGGGGATTTCGTTCCAAGTGATTGGTTTGACAAACTAACCCCTCTGACTTCCCACCCTGCCCCAGACTGCTAGGTACCATTTTGGAGAAGTGCGGTAAGTGCGTCCATGCAGGCAGATTGTGGTAGAGTTCTGGCCAAAATGCTGGTTTGGGATTCTGTGCTCAAATATTTTTTTTTTCTTTCTTTCTTTCTTTCTTTTTCTTTCTTTCTTTCTTTCTTTCTTTCTTTCTTTCTTTCTTTCTTTCTTTCTTTCTTTCTTTCGTTTTTCGTTCTTTTTTTTTTCAGAAGTGTGGGCAGTATTTGAGGGAACACTTTCTGTCTTTGTATCTTGTGAGATGGGGAAGTTGCAAACTGCCTGTTGTTTAGTAATTATGCCGTTCTGGCAGTACCACTGGTAAAACTTGGCCTTGGGGTTTTGTCTACTACGAGAGGCTTTTGTTATAAGCCAGGCACTGATATGGAAACATCTTCTCTGGGAGACAGCCACCCTTTCTTCAGCCTCACTGACATCCCCTTCTATCCAGCTTTGCAGCATCTCTTTCTCCTAGGCGAGACACACCCCAGCAATTAATTCATGAATGAAGAGACCTCTTATGGAGGGCTCATTTGAGGATGAAGCTCCTCATGTTTCTCCAGAGGCAGAGTGAGATGCAGTTCTTCATAGGACTAAGCCAATGACAGTTCTCAGAATTTTAATATTCCTCAAATACAGTTTCACTCTACTGTGGTCCAAGTGCAGCCCAGGGAGTTGCTTGTGAGCCGACCCAGAGAAGTAGCCTATGGCTTTCCTTCTGATTGTGTGTGGTGTGGTTGGGGAGGAAAAGAAGGGCATAGGTAGTACTTATTCAGTGAATACTGAATTTATTATTCAGGATGCCCAATTGCCCACGGACTGAGCTCTCCAAGGTGAAGGGGCTGAAACACCACTTCTGACTTTCTCCATCTCTAACATTTCCTGACTGTAGCCAGTTGGCCTGGGGCATCTGTGGATTCTACCCAAGGACACTAGGCACATGCTTCAGGGCCCTAATGTCCTTAGGGTCCTACCAGCTCCTTCCTTTGTGGCTTCAAGGGGTGTTAGCAAAGAGAGATTGCAAGCTGTGTCAAGCCTGAACCTTGAGCAGTGGCCACTGGAAATTCTGAGAATGAGAGGGTGAGCTCTCCAAAGTTGTTCACTGGCCCCTCCAGCAGCAGGCAGAGGCTTCAAGGAGAAGCCCTGAGGGAGAAGACAGAGTTGAGAGTTGCTGCCTGCGTTATCTGAAGGAAACCAGATGGCTGGTTTAGGGTTCTGGCTTGAGGGCCCCTAGGGATTAGGAGATAGATGGAGAGACTGAGGCCCATAGAGGAGAAGGGACTATTAGACCCAATGGGTAGTCAATAAGTGATGGTGAAGGTAGGACAGACGTTAACGCCAGAAAGACCTAGGTTGAAATCCCAGCTCTGCCACTCCCTAGTTGTGTAGCCTAGGCAGTCTATTTCACCTTCTTTAAGACCCAAATTGCTCATCTGTAAAATGGGGATAACAATACCTAATTTGAAGATTATGAAGATTGGAGAAGATAGGTGTGTAGTTTCTGGCACACAGTAGGTGTTCTGTAAACTGCAGCTTTAAAAAAGTACTGCCTCCATGCTTCTCATTGCTTTATAATTCATAACACCTTGGTTTTTATTTCTGTCCCTTCAAGTATCAGAATAGATCATGAGCTTTTTCTCTAAATAAAGGAATAATTTACCTACAGTGAAATGCACAGGTTTTACGTGTAAAATTTGATGAGTTTTAACAAATTTATCCATTCATGTAGTAACCATCTCCCTCATCAAGATGTATTACCTTTCCAACACCCCTGAGGGCTCTCTCATGCCCTTTCCTAGTCAATCTCTCAATCTCTACCCTACAGGCAACCACAGTTCTGAATTTCATCACCGCAGATTATTTGTGCTTGTTTCATGTATGTGAAATTGTACAATATGTGGCCTTTAGTGTCTGGATTCTTTCACTCAACATGTTTTTGAGATTCATACATGCTGTTGTGTAGATTGGTAGTTTGTTTGTTTGTTCTTTTGCTGAGTAACATTCCATTGTATAAATATGTCACAGCTAGTTTATTTATTCTCCTGGTGATGAACATGTGGGTACTTTCCATTTTTGGTTACTATGAAGAAAGCTGCTGTGAACATTCGTGTACATGTCTTTGTGTGGACACAGTTTTTATTTCTCTTGGCTATGTGTACCTGGAAGTGAGACTGCTGGGTCACAAGATAAGAATATGTTTAACTTTATAAGAAACTACCAGTTTCTCAAAGCGTTTGTTCACATGTTTTTGGAAAGTAAGGGTGCAATGGATTCGTTTTTGAGCTAGTACCTGGTTGTGCTTAGCATGACTGTCAAACAGGGGAAACATCGGTTACTTAACACCTACATTATGCTAGGTGCTAGGAATAAAGAAATGAATATGAAATGCTGTTCTCAAGGATCTCATAAACTAGAGAAAGACACAGTCTATTAAACTCTAGTCATTGTCATTAAATTGACACGAATGAATAGCTCAAACCCATCCTTAGCCAGAGCACATGGCAAGTCAGATTCGGTGATCAAAGGTAAAGAAGCATCCTGACAGGCTACTTCCCTAGTAAAGGAAGGCCACAGCATGTCTTGAGGGCCCACTGTGTGCCAGAACCTGGTCTGGATGCAAATAGCCAGCCTCTGCCCACAAGGAACTCTCAAGGTGGGATATAATGATACCAATGATGGAACCCAAGTTTAGGGCAGTTCAATACACAGCTATTGAGCATCTACTCTATTCCAGGCACTGTTCTAGATACAAAAGATGTGCTGGGGAACAGAGCTGACAATCTTACAATCTTTCAGGAGGTTTCCACCAATGGTGACAACATTGGTGTAAAAATGTTTTTTTGTACATCTGCATTTTGTTCAGAATATATCTGTTGGAGTCCTTGGAGATGGTGTTGTTTGTAATTGCTAGTTTCTAAGATGGGATGCGGATAGGCGCAGGACACAGTCTTACATAGATTAAGGCATCAGGGGAGTAGGAGAATTTGATGTGTTTACTCCTCTGTGTGCAAGTGGTCAAGATGGAAAGCAATGCCTACTATTGAAATTGTCAAGCACCCACTGGATTGCCTGGTCAAGCTCTCCATGGGAGCCCATGCCTACAGGTAGTTCTGGGCCAACCTTGGCTCATTCGTTTAGGAGAAAGGCACTTCCCCAGGAGGCAAGTTACTCTGCTATTTGGCCTCAATGTCCTCCCACCTCCCCGTTTCCTGATGCTCTCTATAGTCAGGTTGTCTGATCATTCTCATTTGTAAGAGAAGGCCCCTTCTCAGCACTTCATGGAGATTTGTCGTGTTGTCCCTTGAAGGCTGATTAGACAAGGCTTCTCAACAGCATCGTCATTGACCTTTAGGAACTATGTGGCTCCCTGGGGCCCCAGTGAGCACGTGTACCTGGTGGGAGCAAATTGCTTGCCCCCAAGGACACTGCTCACCAAAACCACAGCCAAGCCACTTGGTAAAATAGTGCCAGTGACATTTTGCCTTTGGTCCACAGCTATCACCTGTGTCATTCACTCACAATGGAAGAAATGAAGAAGACTGCCATCCGGCTGCCCAAAGGCAAGCAGAAGCCTATAAAGACGGAATGGAATTCCCGGTGTGTCCTTTTCACCTACTTCCAAGGGGACATCAGCAGCGTAGTGGATGAGCACTTCTCCAGAGCTCTGAGCAATATCAAGAGCCCCCAGGAATTGATCCCCTCGAGTCAGAGTGAAGGTGTGATGCTGAAAAACGGTGAGCATGTGGGGAAGGAGGGAGCTGGGATTCCCTATCAAGGCTGCCACGGACACACCAGTTCTTTGATGTACTTGACACACTTGGACACGTATATGTTTGCTAAAGGCAAGTTGCTCTGACTAGTGAGAAGCCACACCCCTTCCTAGAAGTTTAATGTCAAAATGGGGCTGCCATCTACTGCTCCAACCTCACCTCCCCAGCACTGTCCTCCAGAAACTGGCTTCCTTCTGTCCTTCATGTTCGCTTTGATTTCTTCCTGGCCTTTGCACAAATTGTTCCTTGTCTGCAAAGCTCTTCCCTCCCTTCTCCTAATTAACCCACATTCATCCCAAGATCACTTCTTTAGGGCAGCTTTCCCTGGCCACCCACACCCCCAAGCATTCAAATATCCTATTACAGATTCTCCTACCATTCTTTAACTCTCCTTCACAGCCCTTGTCACAGTTGCAGTTTTTACACTTGTATAATTATTTGACTATTGCATGTTCCTCCATTAAATGAAAGTTCTGTGAGGGCAAGGACCATTGCTGATTTTCCTTAATATTGTGTTTCCAGCATCTAGAAACAGTGACTGTGACATAGGGGACAACCAACAAGGATTTGTTGAATAAGTAAATGAACATACAAATATGCAAATTTGTAAGCACTGTATCTAGGTACAAAGAACCTTGAAATTTCCATAAAAGACTAAAACATAGATTAGAATCTTGCTGAATAAGCCATTAGAGCAGAAGTATGTTATGATAGTTTTTAAATGTTGATAATATTTGCATTTTATATAATTTATTTCCATAAATGGAGTGTTCCCAGTTGTAGAGAGGTGGTTTTGAAAAGTTTTGAAATCAAAGCTGGCTGGGTGTGATGGTTCACACCTGTAATTCCAGCACTTTGGAAGGCCAGGGCAGGAGGATCACTTGAGGTCAGGAGTTTGAGACCAACCTGGCCAACATAGTGAGACCCTGTCTCTACAAAAAAATTTAAAGAAATTATTCAGGTGTGGTGGCTCATACCTGTATCTCCGGCTACTAAGGAGGGTGATGCAGAAGAATCACTTGAGCCTGGGAGGTTGAGGCTGCAGTGGGCCATGATTGTACCACTGTACTCCAGCCTGAGTGACAAAGCAAGACCCTATCTCAAAAGAAAAAAAAAAAGTAAATCTACTGGAAAAAGAAAAAAAGAAGTTTAATGTAAAAATGGGTGCTGTTTAATCAAATCAGTTCACCTATTTTATCATTTCCTTAATCATGTTAAATGCTGGGTTTACTGCTCAGCACACAATGAAGCTCTACAACTATTTACTGTAATCATTATCAGTATTTTTCTTCTTCTTCTGTTTTTTAGAGACAGGGTCTCACTCTGTTGCTCAGGCTGGAATGTGGCGGCACGATCATAAGTCACTGCAGCCACGAATTCCTGGGCTCATGAAATTTTCCCGCCTTAGCCTCGCAAGTAGCTAGAATTACAGGTATGCGCCACCACACCCAGCTAATTAAAAATTTTTTTTTTTTGTAGAGACAGGATCTCGCTATGTTGCCCAGGCAGGTCTTAGATTCCTGACCTCGAGCGATCCTCCCACTTCAGCCTTCCAAAGTGCTGGTATTACAGGTGTGAACCACCACACCCAGCTAGTATTATTATCACTATTATTATTACTATTGGCCTGATGGGGCAGGAACACCAAACCATCTATGAAAAGAAAACGCATGTCCCATGTAGGTACTCCCAGCCTCTTCTCGACTAATAGTGCATGGTTTGGTGAGCAAGGGCAGGGGCCAGAGGGAAGTAGATGAATAGTCTTGCCACATCCCTTTCCCACCCTTCACAGGGCCAGGTGTGTCTATTTGGTAATTGTTAAGAAATAAACAGTCGTACATCTCAAAACAGTTACTTCAAGATAGCTAAGTCAAAATGTGCACATCAAAATATCCAGGTTTGAAGGAAGCCTTAAACATCACACTAGCAGGGCCTGTAGTATGACTTTCATGGACCCTGGACACTTTTGTCTTCATGGACCTCCTTCCTCTGCAAAAACATTAAAAGTTACATTTTATGACTGCATTGGTATAAAGATGAATATAATCCAATCTGGGTTCATGTTTTAAATATATTCAGTATCATTGTCATATTCATTTTTTCTTCCGATTTAAAAACATTTTTGTGAGCCCCTAAAACTATTAAATGGGCCCTAGGCACTGTGCCTCCTGTGCCTAATGGAGAAGTCACCCTCGCCAGCTGGATGTCACTCAATATGGCTCTCTTTACCTTTTTGGAAAGTGAGCAAATATATCAGGGTCTGGTGGATTTCAAGAGCTCTTTATTGGTGTTGGTGAGTGCACATGTTGAACGACTTGCTCCCACTGGAAGACATACGTACCTCCAACTGGGGACTTTTGTGTAAAGTGGACAAGTGGGGCCTCTGCCTCCAGGCAAAGAGCTCCCCTGTTTCCAGATGCCATCATTCTGGCTTTGCTTTTTGGGACTGGAGAGGGAGTTGATGTGTACCTGATGTAGTCACCTTTGCAGAATTTACTTCTCTCTTAGAATTTACTTTTGCAGTCAATCGATGTGGTTTTCTCAGAGAATCTTGTGGGTTAAATAAATATGTGGAAGGGCATGGGGTAGCAGCAGGTACTAAAGGAAATGATGTGGAGCTTGCTGTTAAAATGGGCAGGAGGGGGTGGGTGGGGAGCGAGGAAGTGATGTCTAAGTGTGCTGAATAATCACAGCAGAAGCCGGAATGACTATGGTCTTGAATCATTTGGGGGATTGACATGTGGTAAGAGCTGAGAAATGTGGTGTGTGGGATTCAGAAGGTCTAACTGGCTCCTTGGAACTGTCAAAATCTCGGGCAGTTAATACACAGACAAGTATACTGACTTCGGCTATTTGACTCTGATTTATTTCTGAACACATTGGCTTGGATTCATTATAATCATTCCCTTGTAAGCACCATCAAGCCATGGTCTCACTTTCTGTATTCTACTTGCCTGGTAAAACCCAAGCTGGGATAAAACCAACTCTTGGCCTATTGCCCCATTTCTCTGCTTCATTTTGCAGCAAAACTCAAAATTGGTATTTATGTGTACTCTGTCCTTTCCTCTCATGCTCTCTAAACTCCATTCCACTCATGCTTTCAACCTCATCACTCCTTGAAATCGCTCTTATCAAGGTTACACAGTGACCTCCACTTTCCAAATCCAATTGTCCCTATCTGTCCTCATCTGATTTGACCTATCACAACATTTGCTGCAGAAGATTGCTCCCTCCTCCTGAAATACCTACTTTGCTTGCAGTCAGCCCATAACATTATGCTTTCTTGGTTTTCCTCCTGCCTCCCTGGTTACTATTTCTTCTCAGTCTCCTTTGCTATATGTCCTTCTCTCTCCAACTTCTAAACATTTCAGGGCCCCAGTACTCAGGTCCCAGACAACTCCTTTCTCTATCTACACTTACTCTGTTGGTCTTAAATGTCATCTATATGTTGAGCAATTCCAAATGCATATCTGCAACCCAGAATGGATTTCAGACCTGCCTGTCTAACTGCCTACTTGATCCTCACTTAACATCAAGTAGGAAACTCAAACAAAATAGCTCCCAAACTGAATAAATTCTTAATTTCCCCCTCAACCTGCTCTGCCCACAGTCTTTCCCGTCTCAATAAATGAGAGCTGCACCCTTCCAATTCTTGAAGTCATGCTTAACACCTCTCTGTCTTAACACTCCACATCCAATCCTTTTGGAAATTGTGTAGGTTCTATCTTCAAAATATCCAAGATCTGACCGCATCTTCTCACCTCCGTTATCACCTGGGTCCTAGAAGCTATCATCGCCCCCCCGCTGAATTGCTGCAGTCACCTCTTAATTGGTCTCATTGCATCTTCCCTTCCTCTCTTTCAGTCTATTCTTAGGAGGGCAGTCAGAATGGTAGCATTAAAATGAAAGTCACACACTAGCACTCGTCTGTTGAAAACCCTCTGACAGCTTCCCATGTCACTTGGAATCATATCCAAAGTCTATAATGGGGCCCTACCTCATCTGGGCCCCCGTTGTCTTTCTGATCTCATATCTTACCACTTTCTGCCTCACCCGCTCCAGTCTAGGCTCCTTGGTATTCATAAACTATGCCAAGGACAATCCTGCCTCAGGCCTGCCCTTTGCACATGGTCTCTCCTATCCCTGGAATGCTCTTTCCCCAGATACCTGCATGGCTTCACCTTTCTCCATTCAAGTCTCCACCTGGATGTCACCACTTCAAACAGTCCTTGTCTGAGCAATCTATTTAAAAAATGAAAGACCCCACCCTCTCACGTCTGTCTTCTTACCCTGCTTCATTTTTCTTCTTAGCATTTGTCACCACCGGGCACATTATATGTTGTATTTCTTTCTTGACTCTTCTCTCCCCTTACCCTCTGAGCTCCGTGGCAGTAGGGACTCAATCTGTTAACTGCTGCTTTCTAAGTACCTACCACAAAGCCTGACACATGGAGGCACTCAATACATAGGGCTTGAACGAATGAAATTATGATTTTGATCACAAGGTGTTGACCCTACAGATGGGGGTCACCGTAGAGAGGGGGTATGGTGTGGTGTACAGCTTTAGAACCACTCAGCATGGGGCCAAGCCAGCTCCATCACTTACTAACAGTGTGATCTCCAGACATATCACTTCTCCTCTCTGTACCTCAGTTTCCTCATCTCTAAAATGGAATAGTATTGAATTATAGGACAGTGCTTGCGAGGAGTCAATGAGATAACGCATGTCAAGTGGTACATAGTAAGTGCAATGTAGTCCAAAGCTTGAGTTGAGTTTTTGAACAGCTAAGATAGATGTGAGGACCTGTGCTTAAAACACCAGGTTCACAGAGCAGCAGGCATCTCCCATAAGCCTCCAGGTTTTCAGGGGATTCTGTTGAATGGCTGCCATAGAGTTTCCTGGGCCTTCTGATTTCACCTCGACCTTCTGTGAAGCCCCTGCCTGCTGAGGGTAGTTGGGCATGGCCCTGTTCATTGCCAAAGCCAGCTTTCACAGGCCAGATAGAGAGGTGGCTTGGTTCTCCATCTTCCTTCTTGGTTGTTGCATTTTCCCTATAAGAACTCCACAAATCCCTTGACTGTGAAGATGTTGTCTCCCTCACAGATTGTGGTGCGGGCTAGGCAAATATTTGTCCGCTGATTGAGCAAATGAAGGAAAAACTGCCTCCCTCAAAGCCTCTCTTATCACCACTAGGAGTCAAGTTTCTCATGAGCTCTGCTGCCTCAGGGGATGGCCCCATGAAAGGCTTCCAGTCCCACAGAGGTTCTCACTGGAGGTGTTATATGACATACATACGGCTTTGAAAATGGTGGGAAATCTTTCAAGTGGCCTTTCATTACTGACTGTTAGTATCCTCTCAACCCCTACAGACCAGCACCAGGCCATCCAGCCCAGCTAGGCCACTCCAAGGAGAACAGGCTCCCATTCAATGGCTCCCATGGCCAACTCGCCCACATTCTAAGGGCTCTCTGTTGAGCCAAATATGCAAAGCCCAAACACAGAGACCCACGTGGCTAGGAAATGCCATCAAATTTCCTGGCTTCTCTTCCCCAATCGATGTTGTGTTTTTATTTACTTATATATAATTTATACTGGCTGTACTTCAGAAAAGAAAATACAAGTTGAAGGTATCTTTGAATTATCTCCCTTTTAAAAGGACATTGGGAATTTTGGAATCAGTAACTAGAGAAGCTTCAGTAACTATAGTTTGTAGGGGGCATGGTCCTGGTACGTATGCCATCCTCTGTTCTTCTTGTCCTGTCCCCAGCCCCAGTCCTGAGGCCAGCCTCAGGCCTGGCGACATTGCTCTAGGGCTGCTGAGAGAAGGTGAGAGGGTATATACGTGGGCCTTCAGAGGTCTCAAAGGATCCAGCCTCCTTCTCTCTCCCCTCCCGTCTGCCATAATCAGTAAGGGTAGGGAAGAAATGCTGGCTTTTTAAAAAAAAAAAAAAAGTATAAATATCTATGTGAGGTATAGTCATGCTAGTTGTTTATGGCCCTTGTAAATACTGACAGTTTCCTGTCCTCCTTTCCCGTAAGGAAAAGGAATCCATCTGCGCAAACATATATGGAGCTTCCAGCGAATACCAGACACCACACTAAAATTAGTGCATTTTACTTCAGTCCACGAAATCTACTGTGATTTATAAAGTTCAAAGACAGGCAAATCGAACCTATGGTGTCAGAAGACAGGATATGGTTACCTTTCGGGGGTGTTGTGACTGAGAGGGTACAGTGTGCTTCTGGGGTGGTGGTCAGGTTCTGTTACTCGAGCTGGGTGCTCATTACACAGTTTATGAAAATTCCCCCAGCTGCACACTTCCATTTGTGCATTTTTCTGCATGTCGGTTGTGCTTCACAAAACCATTTCACAATGGATATTATTATCCTTATTTTACAGAGCAGGAAACTGCAGCCCAGAGAAGGTAAGTGCCTAGAGATGGGTCACACAGCCAGTGAGTGATAAAGATTGAAACCCAAGTCCATCGATCTCCAGAGCCAGTCTCTTGAATACCCCATTGTCTTGCCTTTGTACACTCTGACAATGCCCCAGCAAGAGGATTTAATACCTATAAGGACTATCACTAATAATGTGTATAATGGCTAACACTTTTTTAACAGTTTCTGTGTTGCAGGCCCTTTGCTAGGGTCTGTCACGTGGATTATCTCACTGAATCTTCACACCAACTCTATGTCCATTTTCCTGATGAGGAAACTGAGGCTCAGACAGTCAAGTGACTTGCCCAAGATCTCTCAGCTAATATGGGGAGTCTATAGTATTTGCCGGCAGATGGAATTGATTTCAGATCTTAGCCATTCAACATTTCAAATACTAGCTCATATTCTGTGTTTGATCTCTATTTTCAGTTGGGAAAAGGAACCTGGATATTCATCCAAAGACTAGGTACACCAAGGAGGCAGCTGTGAAAGAGGGGAAGGAACTGAGAGGCCCCCCTAGTGCCCTGGAACAGCACAATCTCCTCTAAGCTGTCCCTCCACCCCCAGTGTTATTTTGACCTCAGCTAATGCAAACAATATGCTTTTTGTACTTGGGGGTGAATGAATGAAGTGCAAGTGCCACCAGCAAAGAGGGCAGAGAGGGAAAGTCAATGTGTGCAGATCATGCAGGCCAAAGGTTGGACTTTCACAGTGCAAAGTGTGCATGTGTTCAGAGGGTTCTTGGTTTCAACTTCATCGTAAAATGAGATTTGTAGGCCAGGCGTGGTGGCTCACTCCTGTAATCCCAGCACTTTGGGAGGGCCAGGCATTCAAAACCAGACTGGGCAACATAGGGAGACCCTGTCTCTACAAAAATATTTAAAAATTGTCCAGGTGTGGTGGCTCACACCTGTATTTCCAGCTATTCAGGAGGCTGAGGCTGAGGCGGGAGGATTGCTTGAGCCTGGGGAAACTGAGGCTGCAGTGAGCTATGATCTTGTCAGCACACTCCAGCCTGGGAGACAGTGAGACCCTGTCAAAAAAAAAAAAAAACCCACAGCATTTGAATTAAAAGATGCAGAAAGAGGAAGAAGAGAAGGAAGGAAAGAAGAAATAATAGATGGAAGGAAATCAGGCAATCATGGATTAGTCATTCACAGCTGTGACTCATTTTTTGGGAGCTTCACGTGTCAAGTGGTTTCTTACGTTTTTGCTTAAAACATAATCTTTACTATTTACAAACATAAAATATACTCCTTTTTGGAAATTTAGAAAACACAGATAAACATTCAGGAAACAAAAACCACATGTGCATCCATGGACATGTACTAATTTTTACAACGTGACATCATTTTGCACAGAATGGGTTGTAACCTGCTTTTTAAAAAAATTCAACAATGTCATATCCACTTCTCCATGCCATTAAATGTTCTACTACAACATCATTTTAATGGCTTGAGTATCATTTTATAGATGTACCAAATTTATTAAAATTTTTGGATATTTAGGTTGTTGCTAATCTTTCACTATATTATACAAATCACTTTGAACATCCTTGTAGGTACATTTTTACATGCATCATTGACTATATCCTTAAAATAAATTGCTACAAGTGGAATGCTTGGGTCAAAGAGTACACACAAATTTTAGGGTTTTGATATATACCGACAAATTTCTTCCTAGAAATGTTATGCCAATCTGCCAGCCCTCCAACCCAAGGAGCATGTAAAAGTGCCCACCTCACTGCATTCTTTGCAATATTGGGGAGGCATAGTTGGTAGGAGCATAAGGTTTGGAATCAGACACCTCTACCACTTGCTAGCTGTGTGGCCTTAGACAAGTCAGTTTAACCATTCTGGGTCTCGATTTTCTCATCTGGGTTGCTGTGAGGATCACATGTATGCAGAGTCCTAAGTGAAGTGCCTGGCCCATAGTGAGTACTCAATATAACAAAAACTACTATATGTTTACAAATTGTTCCTGCCCACCTCTGATGTGTTATTCCCTGGGAATGGCCACAGACTGAGCAAAGACTTCTGAAATCCCTCTCTTATAGCCAGTATCTACTCCAGCCTCCAAACCAGCCCTGAAATGCTGCTGCTGCCTCTGCTGCTGTTATGGGCCCGTTGGTTCAGTCCTTTCTGCCCCTGCCTTCTCCAGCACTAGGTGACTGTTGGCAGGGAGGATTCTCAGGCCTCATACATTAATGACCATCTTGCTTTTTCTCACGTTGATTGTACTGAGTGTTGCAAACCAGTAAAGAAACCCAGAGTGGCTTTCTAAACTGAAATGATGAATAATAACAACAGCAACAGCTACCACTTATTGAGTGTTAATTGTGTACCAGGCACTGTGCTAAACCTTTTACATGGATGGTCTCATTCAATCTCATAACAGTCTCAGAGGTGGGAAGGGACTTGCTCAGTGTCACACAGCTAGGAAGTGGCAGATCTGGGATTGGATTCCAAGCCTCTCTGACTTCAAAGTCTGTGCTTTTAACCACTTTCATCCTGCTCTCTTTGATTTAGAAAGGTTCAGTGGGGAAGGGTGTGTATGTGTGTGTGTGTGTGTGTGCATGTTTGTGTTTATGAGTGTGTACATATTTGCAACTGTGCACATATATGTGTGTTTGTGTGTAAGCATGTGTGTGCAGTCATTAGAATAATACTTTTTCAGGGCCACTATGTGCTAGGCACTGTGCAAGTTCTTGGGGATATAATGGTGAACAAAAGAGAAATGATCTCAGCTCTCGCCAAGCTTACTGAATGATAAGACCAATAGTGAATGAATGAATGTAAGAATTAAGAAATAAATAAATTACAGAATTACTGCCATGAAGGAAATAAACAGGGTGCAGTCACAGAAAGTAACAGGGTCACAAACTTTAGATTGGAAGTTGAGGGAAGGCCTTCCTGAAAGGGTGACATTTAAGTTTGTATGCCGAAAAACTAATCTGGAATAGGTAGTCAGGGCCTCCATACAAGGATAAAGTGGAGGGAAGGTACTCTGGAATGAAGGCAAACTCATAAGTGCCTGAAGATGTTTTCTAGAGTTTCTGGGACTCCCAAAAGTGTATATGGGTGGAAATGTGTGGTGCCTCTGGGTATGCGTGGAAGGCAGGGGGAATGGCCTGCCAGTTTCACCGAGAAAGAGCAGTGCAGGAAATGGAGACCAGCTCTCTCTGGACAGGTTTTGTCTCAGGACCAACAGCATCAGGAATTCTAGAGGGATGAATGGGACTAAGAAGTAGAGTCTAGATGCCCAGGGTTGAAGTAAGTGGAGTGGAAGCCATTTATACTCCTGCTGAAAGAAAAATCCTAGCCTGCCCCATGTATACCTGCATCAGGGTGTTTCTCACCTGCTCTCCACTCATTCATGTGGCCAGGGGTTTGAGAAGGCAGCAAATTCTGCCCTGGGGCTCCCTCTCTCACTTCTAGAGGTAACTAATAGGGGGCACTTGGATGAAAAAAATGTCACCAAGGTCACTTTTAGTAGCAGCAGCAGCCTTGAGCCAGTGCAGGTTTGTAGTTTAAGAGGTCTTTACCCATCCACAGGGTAGGTGGGAGTGGCTGCTGGAGCAGTTGGCCCAAGAGGCCTGAAAAAGAGAGGCCCACTCAAATCCAGGGTCTCCACTCCATGGGCCACTGACTTCCAAGCCTAATCTGGAATGATGTGTTTCCCCAGGCCACCCAAGGCCTGCTGTTGGATCACTGTGAATTTGGGGTTAGGACACCCTGTGCATGCCCAAGAGCTCCCATCCAAACTGTGCTCTGGGGCACCCAGTGACCATATAGGACTTTGGACTGTGGCACACCAACCCACTTCCCTTAACATTTCAGAGAATTCTAGAAAGGAAGCAGTTGAGAGAAATATTCAAAACATTCTGGGGCTCTGCTTTCCACATTTCAAGCATTCAGCCCCTAAGTCGTATGTATGAGATCTGTAAGGCCTGTTCAGATGGAAACTGCCTAGTTGTCAGGGGCTACGCTTTGTTTCTAATTTGTGCTTAGGACATGCAGTACCCTCATTCAATATGAAACACAGACTGTGATTACACCAAATTAGCTTAATCACTCTCTTTGTGCACTGAATTGCTTCTGGCCTGGAGATATCAATTTTCAGAAGTAGCATTCACCCTCACCAAAACAAATCTTAATATATTGTCTTGCCTTTGGTTTCATAAGAAGGGACAACCATCCCCCATCACTCACTGTGAATGGTGTGAGATGTTGGGGAGAATGTCTGTGCCGTGAGGGCTTGGACTTCTGTTCCTATCCTTTGTGTCACACTGAGTGACGGCACTCCAGTAACACTGTGCAGGCCTCTCAGAATTTTTTATCTTGTACACAATCCAGTCAAACCAAACATTCAAGAGCGCTAGGAGAGGTTTGTATGGGAAAGAGGACCAGTGTCCCAGACATCCTCTCCAGCCGGCCAATCTTGCTTTGTCTCCACACCCACCCTCTCTCCATTATCTTGGATAGATGATAGGCTCCAGGCTTTAAGAACTGTCTGGAAGAGCTCTTTCCCTCTTCCCTTCTTGCCTGAGTGGGTGTTGAGAATGGGGAAAACATTCATCCTTGTCCTAAGCTATCCTGGACATTTGAGATCTCAGATTCGGCGGCTATCATAGGCACAATAAGAATAGTGTCTATGGGACCAAAGGACACTCCATCCCTCTTAACCAATCCACATGAACTTCGCAAGAAGAAACTAAGTCACCTCTTGACCCTCAGAATTCTGCTTTTGCAAAATGGGGTCCAAGCAACTACTTCCCTCCCCATTACTTATCGTTCCAGCTCACTTCCCTTCTTGGCTAATCTGTTTTTTCTACCTTGATTCAGTCTCTTAACATCCCTGTGCCTCATATTACTCTGGAAAATGTGGTTTTAGCTCCTAGAGTTGTGTGAGTGACCAGCACAGGTAAGTGTTAAGCCCTTTATAAAGTTCTGTGGAGTCCCCCTATTTGGTGTATTTAAAACACCAGCTGTAAAATAAGGCTAGATGATAGCAGCAACCAAACACAAATCAAACATGTTTACTTCCAGAAAAGTATCCTTAAGGAGCTAGTTGGATCCAGGAGCAAAGGTATCTATACAAAGATGCTCATTGTAATGCTGTTAACATAATAGAAAAAGATGGAAATAACCAAGCAGTGCACAAATATGACATTTGTTAATTACTGCCTTACCTTGGACTACTTACTGTACAGCACTTTAAAAAGCTGGTGTTTGGCTCTCCCCCTTCCCTTCCTTTCCTTTCCCTTCCCTTCCCTTCCCTTCCTTTCTTTTTCTTTTTTTCTTTCTTACTGAGTCTCATTCTGTTGCCCAGGCTGGAGTGCAGTGGTGCAATCTCGGCTCACTGCAACATCCGCCTCCTGGGCACAAGTGACTCTCCTGCCTTAGCCTCCCGAGTAGCTGGGACTACAGGTGTGCACCACCACACCCAGCTAATTTTTGTATTTTTAGTAGAGACGTGGTTTCACCATATTGGCCAGGCTGGTCTCGAACTCCTGGCTTCAAGTGATCTGCCCAACTCGGCCTCCCAAAGAGCTGGGATTACAGGCATAAGCCACTGTGCCTGGCCTATTCATTTCTATAGGAGGCTTTTCATGGTATTTTAATGAAGCAAAAATGGCTTGAATAACAATATATGTTGTGAAAACAATGCATACATGAATAGAAACCAATCCTAGAAACAGTACACCTACGGAGGACAATGGCTGTTTCTGGATATTATCATTAGGATGATTTTATTTTAGCTTTTCTGTATTTCATTCAAGTTAAAAAAATAGAGTATGTATTTAAAAAAAAAAAACTACATCCATTTTGAAAACAATAAACACCTAACAGGTCTTCTAAATCTTTCCTTCTCAGATGATAGCATGTCTCCAAATCAGTGGCGTTACTCTTCTCCATGGACAAAGCCACAGCCAGAAGTACCTGTCACAAACCGTGCCGCCAACTGCAACTTGCATGTGCCTGGTCCCATGGCTGTGAATCAGTTCTCACCGTCCCTGGCTAGGAGGGCCTCTGTTCGTCCTGGGGAGCTGTGGCATTTCTCCTCCCTGGCCGGCACCAGCTCCTTAGAGCCTGGCTACTCTCATGCCTTCCCCGCTCGGCACCTGGTTCCAGAGCCCCAGCCTGATGGGAAACGTGAGCCTCTCCTAAGTCTCCTCCAGCAAGACAGATGCCTAGCCCGTCCTCAGGAATCTGCCGCCAGGGAGAATGGCAACCCTGGCCAGATAGCTGGAAGCACAGGGTTGCTCTTCAACCTGCCTCCCGGCTCAGTTCATTGTAAGGAAATGCCTACAGATACTTGGAGGGGTGCCTCTGATTGGTTGTGGTTGAGAGTGAGTTGGCATGAGATGAGGTGCCAAGACTAATTGCTGCCACTCTGGACATAGGGCTGCTGAGGGAAGGGATGTTCTGCTTAAATGTTCCATATATCTTCACTAGGCTTCATTGACATTCACAGTTTAATAGCTAAAGGGTTACATAGATAGCCAGCCAGATGGACTTGCCCGAAGTACTCACCCTAGCCTGTCAACTTGGCCTTACCTTAGAAAAATGATGGGCTGCTGCGTAATATCACAGGGTCCTGTGTTTACCTCATTGGGAGCAATTAAATAAGCCATTTGCAGAACAGAGCTCTGTGACGTACCTACAGGCTCAAACTGTAGCCTCCAAACAGGTCGGCAACTTGCAGTGATGTCAGGCTCCAGGCAAACAACAAGGGCAATCTATACCAACCATCTGCTCCACACATTAAAATTCAAAGCCACTGTAGAGGCAGCCCCATTGCTGCTTGGAGACCTAACAGTGCCTGGCTGTCCTTGGCTTGCTCCTGCACTCTGGGATCCTCCTGCTTGGTTTCCCTTGGGTTCCTGCTCCCTGACCACCACCCCTCCCCTGAACTAAAAACACCCTTAAGGCTCACTCACTTCTTCATTCACTCATTCACCCAGCAAATATTTAATTAGCGCCTACCAGATGCAAAATATCCATCAGAAAACAAGGCTCCCTTCTTTGTAAAAGGATGGGGAAGAATTGGCATTAATTATACTTCCACCAAAAAATCAACCTACTCTGTTGCAAGATTTGCCTTTCATATGAAACACTTATAAATATATATATTTTATAGTTTCATGGAACCAAGTCTGCATCCTCTGTCATTCTGTACTCTGGATGAATTTTCTTTTGCAGCTTCCTTGTCCATACATAGTGTGGTTCTAGTGTTCCATGCCTGAAAGAAATTACTAGAAGCTGTCTTTACACTGAACTAACCATATAGTAAACAAAGGGCCTGTTCAGCATAGCCTGCCTAAGTCAGGCACTGTGTTCTATTCTAATGTGGAAAACAAATTTCCCATTAAAATACCACCCTGTCATTTCCAGAATTTGATTAGGAATGTACTTAAGGAGTAAATCATGGAAGTGTCATGTTTGGGAAACCTGTGAAATTTCCTACCCCTCTACTCTTTTTCAAAAGTCCTTTCCTACTGGATTCACAGGGAAAATTAGGCCAACTGTGCTTGTATATATGCCTGTGCATACACACAGCAGAGCCCTGTTTCGACAGTTGGTTAGAACACAGATGGCTGAAATCATCACCTTCCAAACATAGCAACTCTTTACAGTTCAAGTCCAATTCAGCAAATATTTAGTGAGCATCTACTGTAAGCCAGGCACATCATGGTGAAACTATAATGCAGGCATTGTCCTATTCCTGAAATCTCAAGACACATTCACAAACAAGTGGTTATCACCAAAGTCTTCATGCTCTATTCATGTTGACATGAGTTGTATTAATTGGTGACTGGAAGTCCAGGATCTGTTGAGGAAGTCAGTGACCCTTAATCAGGAACACTGCCTTGGAAGATGGTGGACCTTAAAAACAGAAGCTTCTCAGTTTTTGTAGCATCTGATAAGAGAGAATATGCCAGATATTCATAAACTTAGGGCCAGGCAATGTGGGGCCCCTGGAATGCTACTGGGCACTCTCTAACCTAGTCCTAGAAATTTCAGTTCCAATAATGTTTTCTTCTTCTTTTCTAGATAAGAAACTATATGTATCTCGTGGATCTGCCAGTACCAGCCTTCCAAATGAAAGTAGGTATCTGGTGCAGCCTTTGATGGTGTGTGTCTGTATCCTGAGAATGAACTTGAGAAATAAGCCTTCTGTCTACTACTGGAGACACTGGTAGTATAAAACCCAGAGTCTCCAGTAATGGACGGGAGCCTTATTTCTATCACTCAGTGTTTTCATAGATAGAATTTGTTTCATTTTAGCCTCAAAAAAGAGTATATGCACTTCCTATCTTGTAAAATTTTATTTTGCTATAGAAGCAACTCTCCTTAGTTTCTTTTTTCTTTTCTTTCTTTCTTTTTTTTTTTTAACCTGAGTTTGACTTAACTGAAGTAGCCAAGGTGACTGAGAAAAATTAAGAAATTCATGAGGATGAGGATTAGCTTGTTGTGTCCCAGATGTTCAGTTTTCAGCCTAGTATTCTTTTATTTATTTCTTTTTTTTTAACCTGAGCTGGACTTAACTGAAGTAGCCAAGGTGACTCAGAAAAATTAAGAAATTCATGAGGATGAGGATTAGCTTGCTGTGTCCCAGATGTTCAGTTTTCAGCCTAGTACATAGGGCCACCCCAGGACTCTGCAGTCAGGGAAAATGTCAACTGAGGCGTGAGGCCAGGACTCTGAGCTCCACACTCGATTTGAAAGTGGTGTCAGTGGGAACTTACAAAAGAGGACAATCTGCGTGGAATGACAGGAGGATCTTCATGACCTGGGTTCAGGGTTCAAATGCCAGCTTTATTATTTACCTGCTTCAGGAACCTGGTCACATTTCTTAACCACTTCATGCCTCAGTTGCTTCATTTTGTCAAATAAGCATAAAATAGTGCCCACCTCATTGGGTGAGGTGTGAGGAGTAAATGAAATAATGTATACCAATGCTTAGAATAATGGCTGGCACATTATTCTAAGCATTGGCATACATTAAGCCATCAAGAAGTCTTTTTGGAGGGCATCCTATGTGCCCCAAGCTGTGCTCTGTGTGCTGTGTTTAAGAGAGGACTCAAGCCGGGTGTGGTGCCTCACACATGTAATCCCAACACTTTGTGAGGCCAAGGCAGGAGGAACACTTGAGCCCAGGAGTTAGAGACTAGCCTGGGCAACATAGCAAGACCCCCATCTCCATAAAAAATAAAAATAGAGAGGATTCAAAGGAAGAGCCACTACCACAGCCCCTGATCTCAGGCATTTGACAGTCTGGTGTGAAGCAGGGGTGAGGGCAATCTATAGACCCCACTAGAATGTCAACCCTGTGAGGACTGAGACTTTGAGAGGTATACCACTGTATCCCTAGCACCTTGCACAATGGTATACAAATTTGTTGAATAAATGAATGAGTGAATGCTGGAAACAATAAAAGAGCATTTAACAAGGAAACAGTAAGAAAATGTAGTAATGTAGTAAAAATTATTCCAATGTAGTAAAAATTATTCTGTTTGATGCCCTTGTGTGAGAGACAAAACAAAAACCAACCCTGGTGATTAGTTGGCCATGTCTCCATGAGCAGATTCATTTAGAGCTGGTTCAAAAGCCTCAGCATGGCCAAGGCAGGCATCACGTTAAGTCCCTGCCCAAGGAAATGAGTTCTGCTGGCCTTCTAACTTATGAAAGGCAAGGATTGTGGTGTTTCCTGAGTACTTGTTAATAGTTTCTACATTTGTTTATTGTGAGTCTCAGAATTACTGATAACTTGATGCTTAAAATTGTTCATAGACTAAAACTAACAGCAACAACAACATGTATTGGGTGTTGACTATGAGCCACATACCACACACTCCATCTTGCTCAGTCCCCACCATGACCTTGTGAGGTGTATGTGAATATGTCCTAGGTGCTTTACTTAACTGATATTCAGTAAATAGTGATTGAATGAATGAATATCCCCATTTTATAGATGAAGAAACTGGATCTCAAAAAGGTGAAAGGACTTGCCTTAAGTCACACAGCAGCAAGTGGCAGATGCAGTATTATCTCTTTGCTCTCACAGTGTCATAAAATTATCAGAAATAATTCCAAGTTAAATCAAGTCTATAACAGTGAAAATTAGTCACTGGTGAGATTATTTTACCACACATGAGTTCACTGTCTATCTGGGACCAGGGCACTATCCTAAAATAAAGGAAGGGGGGTGCAGAAGGCTCAGAAAGCAAGCAAAAGAGCAAAGAAAAATATACCTTTGGGAAAGGGGGTAGGGGATGTTCTTTCCTTGCAGAGAGTAGTTGAGGAAAGGTGGCTATGCCAACAGGCCCAAGTCCGCCCTTCTAACACTGTGGCCCTGGGCAGAGGGAGGTAACATGGAGCTGAGAGGAAGAGAAGGGACTTCCTAGGGCTCCAAGTAAAAGGACAATGGAACCCAGCAAAGCCCATGCTCTTAAGCATGACACCAGTCTCCCAATCTTGCCTGATGGTACGAACCACCTGGGGAGCTTGTTCACTGCCCAGATCCGGCTCCCCCACTTCCTGGGGGAGTAGATTTGGCATGAGACTCAGTTGCCTCTTCATGTTTTATTCTTTTTTTTTTTTTTTTTTTTGAGATGGAGTTTTGCTCTTGTTGCCCAGGCTGGAGTGCAGTGGTGCAATCTCAGCTCACTGCAACCTCTGCCTCCCGGGTTCAAGTGATTCTCCTGCCTCAGCCTCCCAAGTAGCTGGGATTACAGGCACCCGCCACAACGCCTGGCTAATTTTTTGTCTTTTTGGTAGAGACGGGGTTTCACCATGTTGGTCAGGCTGGTCTTGAACTCCTGACCTCAGGTGATCCACCTGCCTTGGCCTCCCAAAGTGCTGGGATTACAGGCGTGAGCCACCGCGCCCGGCCTCATGTTTTATTCTTTATATAATTTATATTAACCTCATTTCAAAGTGAACTACATGAACCTTTCAGTGGAAATTTAGGTTGTTCTGAAAGATTTCCTATGTGAGCCTCCAGAAAAATATTTGTCAAGGAAGGGAGGCAGAGTGTCCTCCTGCCCCTCCGATATGGCCCTAGTCCCCTCATGTGGGCTGTCATGCATCTATGAAGCAGGGGCATGTGGAGCAGAAGAGTCATCAGAGCCAAAAGGATAGTCAGAGAGACCTTGGAGAAAGACATTCTGGAGGTTAGTCTCACAAACGTTGGTCAAAAGTTTTAGTGAATTTGATTTTATCTTTTGGTCGGTAGAAATAGATATACTGGTTATATATTGCTTCAATGGCTACAAATAATAATAACAGTTGACATTGCTAATTGCCAGACACAGGACTATAATATACATTGGAGATATAACAGTGAATAAAATTGTCTTGGTCCCTGCCCTCATAGAGTTAATAGTTTCATGGGGAAGACATGCCCACCCCCAAAGGGAAAATACAAAATATTTGCAAGTTATGATAAGTGGAGTGAGGAAAACACATGACGTGTTGAAATAGGGAAAAATGGGGGCCAACTTTAGATAAAGTGTTCAAGGGAGGCCTTTCTGAGGAAGTGACATGTGATCAGGGACCTGAATGAAGTGAGAGAGCCAGCTCTGGGAAGAATTAGGGCAGAGATGGAGGGAGGTGGAGGAAACTGTCCCTGCAAAAGCCCGAGATGTGTGTGAAGAATGGAAAAAAAAAAAAGACCAGGGTGACAGGAGTGGAGTAAGAAAGGAGAGAGTGTGGTACAAGACAAGGCTGAAGAGGTAGGCAGGGGCCAGGTGGTGCAGGGGCCTTATGGGTCACATTGGGAGTTGAGATTTCATATTCTAAGTGACATTGTGAGCCATGGAAGAATTTTACGTGTGATCCAATTTGCATCTGATAAGATCGCAAAAGCTGTTCTGTAGAGGACACATTGGAGAAAGGGAAGAATGAAAACAAAGACGCAAGAAGCATGAGAGGATGATAGCCTGGATTAGGTGGCAACAGCAGAGATAGGGGTATTCGAGATCTATGTGGGAGGGTTAGCTCTTAGAACTTGGTAATGGATTAAATAGGAATGGCAAAGAAACGGGAAGAATCCAGGTTATCTCCTAGGTTTCCTGTTTCAGCAAATGGATAGGAGAACACAACCGTTTTGGCCATGTCAATTCTGAGGTGCCTATAAGACATCCAAGTGGATATACCTTTTAAACAGTTGTATATGTAAGTGAAAAAAGTCTGGGTAAACATTTGGGATGTATATTAGTCCTGTACATAAGTGGTATTTAAGGCCATTTGATGTAATCACCTAGGCAGAGGATGTAGACATAGAAGAGAGGAGAGCCGCAGAAAGAGGCCTGGAGGGTGCCAGTATTTAGAGACTGGGAACATGAGGAACCAACGGAGGAGACCGAAAAGGTGTAGCCAGCGTGATAAGAGAAGAACCAGGGCAGTGTGGTATATAACAGAAGCTAAAAGAGGTGAATGTTTCAAAACAGAAGGAGTGATCAACTGTGTTAAAGGCTGTGGAGAGATAAAATAAGAGAAGGTCAAATAAGGAGAAATTCCTATTGGATGTGGCATCAGAGATTTTTGTAGACTTTTTAAGAGCAGTTTTCATTATGTGATGTGGACAGAAGCCAGACTGAAGTGGGCTGAAGAGTGAACCAGAGATGAGAAAGTGGAGATAGTAAATTCAAGGAGCTTCTTAGAGAAATTTAACATTGAAATGATAAAGAGAAAAAAGGTGTTAGCTAAAGAGGCTAATGGGGTTTGAGAAGGTCTTTTTATAAGAAGGCAAATATTAGAGCCTCTTTGCATGATAATGGGAATGATCCAATATAGGAGGATGAAGATAACTTGAGGGGTGAAGTCATTGAGAAGACAGAAGGGACATGTAGAAGCATTGACCTTTCGTAAGAACAGGAGCTGTTCTGCCATTGAAAGTACACAAAAGAAAGCTAATAAGGACACAGATGCAAATTGATTTTCAGGCTTGCTTGTGAGGAGACTAAAAAGTACTAATCTAATGATTTCTATTTTCTCAATCAACTGTGGAGCAAGACAGCAAGAGTGTGGGATATTTAAAGAGAGTGAGAAAGTATGAAGAAGTCTTCTTGGGCATTGGGAAAGCAAGCCTGATAGTAAACAAACATAAGTAGGATTTCTGGGTGGTGATCTGAAGTCTGAGCTCATGAATTTCAACTGCGAACTCTCAGTTGTGTTGTGCAATTTTCATCAGTGATGTTAGCTTAGTGTAATGTGCAGAGAAGGCAAATGGGGACGCTCATCTAGGGGTGAGGTTGTGGCAAGTGAATATGAAGGATAGAGAATAAGGAAAAGGAGTCGAGGGTGGGCAAGACCCATTGAGAATAGGTTGAGGCTGTGGGTTTCCTATGTTTTCAAAGTTTGAAAAGAAGCTGAAAAGTCTCAGTCTGGTCCTGATGAATGACACACTTTCACTTGAAAACTTTGGTTTCTCAATCCTAACAAAGTGACCCCCAAATGCAATTGTTGAGAAATCTGATAACTTACTTATTAGAAATTGAGTAAACTGCCCATCACAAGTTGAATAAATTCTGTTGTGGCTGCAACAGAATTTATTCTGTATCCAGAGCATTTCTTGGATGCAGTTCCATGAGTTTCTGTCTTCCCTTCCTCTGAGGTTGAGGACTCTGGTATCTGACATCCCACTGGTGTTCATCTGGACCCTGGAGGAGACTTACAGCCTTCCATAGGGGCCTAACTGGCTTTCATTAACCATGTAACTTCTCCTTTAGCTCTTTCAGAGTTAGAGACACCTGGGAAATACTCACTGACACCGCCAAACCACTGGGGCCACCCACATCGATACCTGCAGCATCTTTAGTCAAGTTGGAGGAGAAAGACAACACTTGGTCTAAGACATGACAGCAAGACATCCCTGAAGATTGTTCCAGATAAAAATGAAAGCTGCTCAAACCCACTTGTCTCCCCAATCTGTTAAACAGCTTCGTGTCTAGTATGAGCTCAGTACTTGCCCCGTGAAAATCCCAGAAGCCCCCGCTGTCAATGTTCCCCATCCACACCCTGCTTGCTCCTGTGTAACAGCCCAGATGATGAATAATAATAAAACTGTACTTTTTTGGATGGTGCTATTCTGGGTTCTAATTTCTTTCACATCCATCATTTCATTCAAATTTTCCAGCAACCCTAATATTGGCATTATTATCTTCATTTAATATATGTGGACACTGAGGCTTAGAGAAGCTAAATGACCTGCCTAAGATCACATGGCCAGTATCAGGGCCAACACTGAAATCCAGGCCTCTGAACTCAGTGGTCTTTTCTCACCACTGGAATACTTAATATCAGGATATTAAGTTAATGTCAGGATGGCTCTTAGATATTTTCCCCTCCCATCTGCTATGTAAATAAAGAGCACAACTCTTCTATGAGTGGATTGGCGATCTTGGCATTAATACAGTAATTCTCCTGTCTCAAGAACAGTTTTTCCAGTGTATTACGTATGTTTCCTAGATTCAGTAAGAGGAATAAAGGCTTAAGGAGTACATTTTCTTTCAAAGTTATTTACTTTCAAAATCCATGTTCTTCTTTAGGTGATGGTTGGAAAAATTCAGGGTGGAGGCTGATTCTAGAGCACTTGTAGCACATAATTATGGAAGTGTGTGTTTATCTTGGCTGACTCTAGAAAGATTCATCTGTGTTAGAAGATAATATATACCATCAGAAGTGAACTCTTAACATGCAGTTTAGGGAAAAGAAGAAATTATTCCAATAGAATTGGCATATTATGTAGGTTGGATGATCTAATAACATTTCCCTGCAAACCCCTGGAAGCTCTCTCTTGAATAAAACTGAAGGCAGTAATAA
This sequence comes from Pongo abelii, assembly GCF_028885655.2. Classification (NCBI taxonomy): domain Eukaryota; kingdom Metazoa; phylum Chordata; class Mammalia; order Primates; family Hominidae; genus Pongo; species Pongo abelii. Next base: position 142,651,860 of record NC_072008.2, read on the forward strand.
TTTTTCTACTTTCATAAAAAGGAAAGAAAAGATTCCCTGTTCCTAAGAGACAAACGCTCGCTCCTCTGACATAAGCAGGTAAATTCCTGCTCACATCAACTGATACTAATCTCAGACTCAGATTTCTGGCTTTTCATATCTATCTTGTTTTTCCTTTCCCACCTTACTTCCAAAGAGCTAAGGGGAAAATTATTTCTTTGTGTCACTTTGGCATTTTACTCTTGCAATTAAAAAAATACTCCCTCCCCTTACATATAAGGTATATACCACCCTTTACACACAAAGGTGGGGTAATTGACCTCTGTGTGTTGTCCGTGTGACTTCATCTACATGCTAGTTGATAATCTTGTGAGATGCTAACTTGGGCAGAGAGCAGGGGAGATGGGGTTTTTTTTTCCACCAGGTCAATCAAGGTCTTGAAACTGTGGAAAGTCAGGGCCCCATAGGGCTAGAGCCTATAAACCTCATTCACCTCTTTCTCTACAGTTTTGAGAAATTTACAAGTGACCTGATTGGCTTTGACTTAGCAGCTGCCTCTGCCCTCCACACCGCCCCCCATCACACCCCCAACACCCACCCATTCCTGACTTTACAATCTGGAAGAATTGAAATTGCTTCAGATAGACTGGATACTCACATACTCAAATGATGCCTGTCTCTGAAAAGCAAAAAGGTGGCAATTCCCTTTTTCTGTTAGCAAAGATTATCCTTTAAAAATCTCAGCTAAGACTGTTGTTTGCAGATCCAAATGAGACTTGTGTTTAAGAACATTTCCATTCTAAAAATCAATGATCATGTTCAACACTGAAAATAAAATCACTCCTCCACAAATAAATGCTAAATAGAATATAAGTTATTTTTTTCTATGTAAACAATGAACACTGACCTTTCCCTAATTATTTCTCTAGCTTAACATAATTAATTGAAAATAATTTTGTAACCCATTTGTGTATACAATGGTTTCTTTCAATTAATTTAATGTGTAAGATTTTAAAATAGCATGCTACTATGAATTTTTATAGATTAGTGATTATAGAAATGAACTAGGCTATAGCATTCTCATAAGGATTACAGTTTTATCAGTATTTTTATTTTTATTTTTTGTGGGTACATAGTGGATGTATATATTTATGGGTTACATGAGATATTTTGATACAGGCATGCCACGTATAATAATAACATTAGGATAAATGGGGTATCCATCACCTCAAGCATTTATCCTTTGTGTTACAAACAATCCTCTTACACTCTTTTAGTTATTTTAAATTATTTTTGACTATAGTCACCTTGTTGTGCTAGCAAATACTAGGTCTTTCTCATTCTTTCTAACTATTTTTTTGTACCCATTAACCATCCCCATTCCCTCCCACCCACCACCAACTCTCCACTATCCTTCCCAGGCTCTGGTAACCATCCTTCTATTCTCTGTCTCCATGAGTTCAATTGTTTTGATTTTTAAATTCCACAAATAAGTGAGAACATAAGATGTATGTCTTTCTGTGCCTGGCTTATTTCACTTAACATAATAATCTCCAGTTCCACCTGTATTGCTGTAAATGACGGGATCTCATTCTTTTTATGGCCGAATAGTACTCTATTGTGTATATACACACATTTTCTTTATCCATTCATCTGTTGATGGACACTTAGGTTGCTTCCAAATCTTGACTATTGTGACTAGTGCTGCAATAAACATGGGAGTGCAGATATCTCATTGATAGACTGATGCCTTTTCTTTGGGGTATATACCCAGAAGTCGGAATGCTGGATTTTATGGTAGCTCCATTTTTAGTTTATTGAGGAACCACCAAACTGTTATCCATAGCAATTGTACTAATTTACATTCCTGCCAGCAGTGTATAAAGGTTCCCTTTTCTCCACATCCTCACCAGCATTTGTTACTACCTGACTTTTTGATAAAAGTCATTTTAACTGGAGTGAGATGATATCTCATTGTAGTTTTGATTTGCATTTCTCTGATGATCAATGTTGAGCACCTTTTCATATACCTGTTTGTCATTTGTATTTCTTCTTTTGAGAAATGTCTATTCAGGTCTTTTGCCCATTTTTAATCAGCTTATTAGATTTTTTCCTATACAGTTGTTTGAACTCCTTATATATTCTGGTTATTAATCCCTTGTCAGATGGGTGGTTTGGAAACATTTTCTCCCATTCTGTGTGTTGCCGCTTCACTTTGTTGATTGTTGCCTTTGTTGTGCAGATGCTTTTTAATTTAATATGATCGTATTTGTCCATTTTTGCTTTGGTTGACTGTGCTTATGGGGTATTACTTAAGAAATCTTTGCACAATCCAATGTCCCAAAGAGTTTCCCCAATGTTTTCTTTAGTAGTTCCATAGTTTGAGGTCTTAGATTTAAGTCTTTAATCTATTTTGATTTGATTTTTGTATATGGTTTTGTGGGGTCTAGTTTCATTCTTTTGCATATGGATATCCAGTTTTCCCAGCACCATTTATTGAAGAGACTGTCCTTTCCTCAGTGTAAGTTCTTGGCACCTTTGTAAAAAATGAGTTCACTGTAGATGTAGGGATTATCTCTGGGTTCTCTATTCTGTACCCTTGGTCTATGTGTCTGTTTTTATCTCAGTATCATGCCATTTTTTTGTTACTATAGCTCTGTAGTATAATTTAAAGTCAGGTAATGTAATTTTTCCAGTTTTGTTCTTTTTGCTTAGGATAGCTTTGGCTATTCTGGATCTTTTGTGGTTCCATATAAATTTTAGGATTGGCTTTTCTAGTTCTGTGAAGAATGTCCTTAGTATTTTGATAGGGATTGCATTGAATCTGTAGATTGCTTTGGGTAATATGGACATTTTAACAATATTGATTCTTCCAATCCATAAACGTGGAATATCTTTCCATTTTTTTGTGTGTCTTCTTCAACTTCTTGCATCAGTATTTTATAGCTTTCATTGGAGAGATCTTTCAATTCTTTGTTAATTCCTAGGTATTTTATTTTATTTGTACCTATTGTAAATGGGATTACTTTCTTGATTTCTTTTTCAAATTGTTTGCTGTTGGCATATAGAAATGCTACTGGCTGGGTGCGGTGGCTCACGCCTGTAATCCCAGCACTTTGGGAGGCCTAGGCAGGTCGATCACGAGGTCAGGAGATCGAGACCACAGTGAAACCCCGTCTCTACTAAAAATACAAAAAAAAATTAGCCGGGCGCGGTGGCGGGTACCTGTAGTCCCAGCTACTCGGGAGGTTGAGGCAGGACAATGGCGTGAACCCGGGAGGTGGAGCTTGCAGTGAGCCGAGATCGCGCCACTGCACTCCAGCCTGGGCGACAGAGCGAGACTCCGTCTCAAAAAAAAAAAAAAAGAAATGCTACTGATTTTTGTATGTTGATTTTATATCCTACAACTTTACTGAATTTGCTTATCAGTTTTAATAGTTTTTTGGTGGAGTCTTTAGGTTTTTCCAAATATAAGATCATACCATCTGCAAACAAAGATAGTTTGACTTCTCACCGCGTATTCTCACTCATAGGTGGGAATTGAACAATGAGAACACATGGACACAGGAAGGGGAACATCACACTCTGGGGACTGTTGTGGGGTGGGGGGAGGGGGGAGGGAAAGCTTTAGGAGATATACCTAATGCTAAATGACGAGTTAATGGGTGCAGCACACCAGCATGGCACATGTATACATATGTAACTAACCTGCACATTGTGCACATGTACCCTAAAACTTAAAGTATAATAATAATAAAATTAAATTAAATTTAAAAAAAAACAAAGATAGTTTGACTTCTTTCTTTCCAATTTGGATGTTCTTTACTTCTTTCTCTCATTTGATTGCTCTAGCTAGGACTTCCAGTACCATGTTGAATAACACTGGTGAAAGTGGACATTCTTGTCATGTTCTTTCTTAAAGGAAAGGCTTTCAGTTTTTCCCCATTCGGTATTATACTATCTATGGATCTGTCATATATGATGTTATTATGTCAAGGTATGTTCCTTCTATACCCAACTTTTCAGGGGTTTTACCATGAAGAGATGTTAAATTTCATCAAATGCTTTCTCAGCATTTGAAATGATTATATAGTTTTTGTCCTTCATTCTGTTGATATGAGATATTGCATTAATTGATTTGCATGTATTGAACCATTCTTGCATCCCTGGGACAAATCCCACTTGCTCATGATGAATGATTTTCTAATGTGTTGTTGTTGAATTTGGTTTGATAGTATTTTGTTTAGGGTTTTTGCATCAATATTCATCAGTGATATTGGCCTGTAGTTTTCTTTTTTGTTGTGTCTTTGTCTGGTTTTGGTATCAGGGTAATACTAATCTCATAGAATAAGTTTGAAAGTATTCTGTCCTCCTCTATTGGAATAGTTTGAGTAGAATTGGTATTAGTTCTTCTTTAAATGTTTGGTCAAATTTAGCAGTGAAGCCATCAGGTTCCAGGCTTTTCTTTGCTGGGAGACTTTTTATTATGGCTTCAATCCCAGTACTTGCTATTGGTCTGCTCAGGTTTTGGATTTCTTCCTGGTTCAATCTTAGTAGGTTGTATGTGTCTAGGAATTTATACATTTCTTCTAGATTTTCCTATTTAGTGATAGATAGTTGCTTATAGTAGCCACTAATGATCCTTTGAATTTCTGCAGTACCATTTGTAATGTCTCCTTGTTCATGTCTGATTTTATTTATTTAGGTCTTATTTCTTTTTTTCTTAGTCTGGCTAAGGGTTTAACAATTTTGTTTATCTTTTCAAAAAGTTGACTTTTTGTTTCTTTGGTCTTTTGTATTATTTTCTCAATTTCAAATTCCTTTATTTCTGCTCTGATCTTTATTGTTTATTTTCTTCTACTAATTTTGGGTTTGGTTTGCTCTTGCTTTTCTAGTTCTTTAAGATGCATCTTTAGGTTATTTGAAGTTTTTCTTCTTTTTTGATGTAGGCACTTACAGCTATAAGCTTTCCTCTTAGTACTGCTTTTACTGGATCTCATTGGTTTTGTTATTTTGTGTTTCCATATCATTTGTTTCAAGAATTTTAACATTTCCTTCTTAAGTTCTTCATTTGCCATTTTGTTATTTGTTTTCTGGCTGTTTTGTGGCTTTCTCTCCCTTCTTTCCTTCCTTCCTGTCTTCCTTTCCATGAAAGGTGATTTTCTCTGTTGGTATGATTTAGTTTCTTGCTTTGATTTTTTGTGTATCTATTGTATGTTTTTTGATTTGAGGTTACCATGAGGCTTGCAAATGGTATCTTATGACCCATTATTTTAAGCTAATAACAACACCGTTTGCATAAACACACAAACAAGCAAAACGAAAACTAATAAAAACTCTACAACTTAACTTTGTCCCCCCTGCCCCCCGACCTTTAAACTTTTTGTTGTTTCTATTTATATCTTATTGTATGGTCTATGTTTTGAAAAATTGTTTTAGTTATTATTTTTGTTTGGTTCATTTTTTAGTCTTTCTACTTAAGCTAAGAGTAGTTTGCACACCACAATTACAGCGTTATCATATTCTGTGTTTTTCTGTGTACTTACTATTACCAGTGAGTTTTGTACCTTCAGACTTCTTATTGCTCATTAATGTCTTTTACTTTCTGGTTGAAGTACTCCCTTTAGCATTTCTTTCAGGACAGGTCTGGTGTTGATGAGATTCCTCAGCTTTTGTTTGTCTGGGAAATTATTTCTCCTTCATGTTTGAAGGATATTTTCACTGAATATCCTATTCTAGGGTAAAAGTTTTTTCCTTCAGCACTTTAAATATGTCATACTACTCTCTCCTGGCCTGTGAAGTTTCCACTGAAAAGTCTGCTGCCACACATATTGGAGCTCCACTGCATGTTATTTTCTTCTTTTCTTTTGCTGCTTTTAGGATCCTCTCTTTATCCTTTACCTTTGGGAGTCTGATTACTAAATGCCTTGAGGTATCTTCTTTGTGTTAAATCTGCTTGGTGTTCTACAATCTTCTTGTATCTGAATATCATTATCTTTCTTGAGGTTTGGGAAGTTCTCTGTTATTATCCCTTTAAATAAACTTTCTACCCCATCTCCCTTTCTACCTCCTCTTTAAGGACAATAACTCTTAGATTAGCCCTTCTGGGGCTATTTTCTAGAACTTGTAGGTATGCTTTATTGTTTTTTATTCTTTTTTCTTTTCTGATTGTGTATTTTCAAAAAGCCTGTCTTCAAGTGCATTAATTCTTTCTTCTGATTGATCAATTCTGCTATTAAAAGATTCTGATGCATTCTTCAGTATGCCAATTGCAGTTTTCCACTCCAGAATTTCTGCTTATTTTTAATTATTTTAGTCTCTTTGTTAATTTATCTGATAGAATTCTGAATTCCTTCTCTGTGTTATCTTGAATTTCTTTGAGCTTCCTCAAAACAGCTATTTTGAATTCTCTGTCTGAAAGGTCACATATCTCTCTGTTTCTGTAGGATTGATCCCTGGCACCTTATTTAGTTTATTTGATGAGGCCATGTGTTCCTGGATGGTCCTGGTACTTGTAGATATTCATCTGTGTCTGAGCATTGAAGAGTTAGGCACTTATTATAGTCTTCACAGTATGGACTTGTTTATATCCATCCATCTTGGGAAGGCTTTCCAGGTATTATACCATAATTGGTATTGTGTTATGATCTTGGTGTTGTGATCTAGGCCATATCTGCATTAGGGGCAACTCAAGACCAGTAACACTGTGGTTCTTGCAGACTCATAGAGGTATCACCTTGATGATCTTGGATAAAATCCAGAAGAATTGTCAGGATTACCAAGCAGAGACTCTTGTTCTCTTTCCTTACTTTCTCTCAAACAAATGGAGTCTCTCTGGTTCTGAGCTGGCTGAGGCTGGAGGTGGAATGACAAAAGAACCCCTGTGGCCACCGCCATTGGGACTGCACTGGTTCAGACCTGTAGCCAGTACTGCACTGGGTCTTGCCCAAGGCCTGCTGTAACTACTACCCGGCTACTGCCTATGTTCACTCAAAGCCCTGGGGCACTACAGTCAGCAGGTAGAGAGCTTAGCCAGGCTTGTATCCTTCCCTTCAAGGTGGTGAGTTTCCCTGGGCCCTTGGCAGGTCCAGAGGTGCCATCTGGGAACCAGGGACTTGAATCACAAATCTTAAAAGTCTCCCTAGTGTTCTATTGTACTGTGGCTAAGCTGGTACTCACACTATGAGATGTAGTCCTTCCCACTCTTCCCTCCCCTTTCTACATGCTAAGGAGCCACACCCCATGGCCGCCACCAGCACAGGCCCATGGGGAGTACTGCCAGGTTACCACCGATGTCCTCTTAAGGCCCAAGGGCTCTTCAGTCATCTTGTGGTAAATGCTTCCTGGCCTGGGACTCAGTCTTCAGGACAACGGGCTCTCCTCTGGCCCAGGGCAGGTCCAGCAATGCCACCCAAGAGCTAAGGCATAAAATCAGGGACCCCAAGAGCCCACTTGGTGCTCTATGCCCTTGTGGCTGAGCTGTTACCTAAGGTTCAGGATAGAGTCTCCTATACTTTTCCCTCTGCTTTTCTGAAGCAGAAGGAATCTTACCACATAGCCACCACAGCTTGGAATGTGCTGAGTTTCACTTGAGGCCAGCTAGTTTCAGAGTGTCACCCAAGGCCATGGCATCCTACCTGGGTATTGCTGCTGGTTTTCAGGGCCCAAGGGCTTTTTAGTCAGCAGGTGATTGGTCCTGCCAGGACTGGGTCCTTCCCTTCAAGGCAGTGGGTTCTCTTCTGGCCCAGGGTGTGTCTAGAAATGCTGTCTGGGAGCTAGGGCCTGAAAAGAGGGCCTCATGACGCTGAGTAGTGCTCTATCCTGCTGTGGCTGAGTTGGTATCCAAAATGCAAGACAAAGCCCTCTTTACTCTTCCCTCTCCTCTCAAGTGGAAGGAACGTGTCTCTTATGGAGCCATGGGCTATGCAGCCTGGAGTTAGGAGAGGAGTAATGCCAGCACTACCTTAGCCACCCCAGGTGGTGTTTCAGTAGATCATGTGTCCTTCACATCCACCGGCTTTGAGCCCAGTTCAGCACTAGGGGTTGCAGTCCTTTTGGCGTAGGCTACCTTTCAAGTTTATTTAGGGTTCCAGAGCCCTTGAGCCTATGGTTGCGAGGCTTGCCAGAACTCAAGTTCCAATTGCTGGGATAGGTGATTGCCCTCCAGCTAGGGCTGGTTAAATATACCCTCCATGGGCAGTTGTCAGTTGACTTCAGTCTGGTTTTGCTTTCTGCTGTGACAGGGCAGCACGGAGTTCAATCCAATATCTCACAATCCCTGTGCTCTTCCTCTCCCAAGTGCACAGATTCTCTCTCCACACCACATAGCTGCTCCGTGGGGATGGGGAAGGGGTAGCATCAGCGATTCAAGACTGTCTTCCCTACCCTTTTCCAGTGCCTCTTTCAGCGATATGAAGTTAAAACCAGGTACGGTGAGTGCTTGTTTGATTTTTGGTTCATATGAAGATTTGTATGTGTGTGTATATAGATAGTTGGTAAATTGGTGTCCTTGCAGGGGGTAGGAATGATTGGTGGAGCCTTCTATTCAGCCATCTTTCTCCATCCTCTATCACTATTTTTTTTTCTGTTTTTATTTAGATTCAATAGGTACATGTCCAGGTTTGTTAAATGGGTATATTGCATGATTTTGAGGCTTGGGCCTCTAATGATTCCATTGATCAAGTAGTGAACATAGCACCTGATAGGTAGTTTTTCAACCCTTGTCCCTCTCCCTCCTTTCCCTTCTTTGGAATACTCAGTTTTTATTGTTCCTACCTTTGTGTCTGTATGTAGCCAATATTTAGTTCCCAGTTATAAGTAAGAACATGCCATATTTGGTTTTCTGTTCCTGAGTTAATTTGCTTTGGATAATGGTTTCCAGCTGAATTCATGTTGCTGCATAGAACAAGATTTCATTACTTTTTATGGCTGTGTAGTATTTCATGGTTTATATGTACCACATTTTCTTTAACCAATCCACTGTTGATGGGTACCTCGATTGATTTCATGTCTTTGGTATTGTGAATAGTGTTTGGATGATCATATGGGTGCATGTGTCTTTTTGGTAGAACGATTCATTTTCCTTTGGGTATATATCCAGTAATGGGATTGCTGGGTCGAATGGTAGCTCAATCCTTAGTTCTTTGAGAAATCTCCAAACTGCTCTCCACAGTGGCTGAATTAATTTACATTCCCACAAACAGTAAAGACATACACAAACAGTGTATGTCTTTATATATTTATAAATTGTCTCTAAGTTCTACTCAAATACATTTAGTTATATTATTCATCATTTTAATAATTCTGTATGCTTAGGAGTAAGTCAATGAGCCTATTTATTATATTTACAGCAGTTATACTTACCTTTTAGTTGAAAGCTGTGACCTTCCAGTAATCTTTAAAGATGAGAAGCCTTTTCATAATGCTACTGCAAACCTGGACTGAGAGTTAGGACAGCTGGGTTCTGGCCCTGACTCTTCCACTAGCTAGCTGTGTCATCTTGAATCAGTCACAGCCCCTCTTCCCTGCTTCTCCAAGTCTCAGTTTCTGTATGTATAAAATAAGTTGATCCCTAAGGTCATTTTCAACTATGTGAGCCTGTATTTTGAAATAAATGTTGTAGCTATGACAAAACCTATCAACAGTTGCCATATTGTGTCTCGAAGAAGAAGACGGGGTCTGGATAACTCAGGAGCAGAAGAGAGAACTGTGGCAGCCATGGAGGGTGCTGCCAGGAACTCCCTTCAAGAAAGAATTTGCCATTCACTTGCAAGAAGTGTCGTTAGTTGAGTACTTCCACCTATTAGCACCTTAGGATCTGTTTCAGCTATGCTGTTTGTGGGCTTTCCCAGCCAATGGTTGAGCATTATATGGGTACTAGGGCCTGGCCATTTGTGCCCCAATGTGGCACTCCTCTAAGGGGCAATATTTGTTCCAGAGCCCCTAGTAATTTGGCTGAACTTTTGTCAGATCTGCATCTTGGTCTGAGTCTCTCCCTGCTCAATTCTTCTTCTTCCTTTTCTCTTTTGCAGGTGTTACTTACCAGGCCCCATAAACCCCTCACACCTTTAACTCCTCAGCTCCTGCTTTCTGGAGGACCAGCTGATACAAGGATATAGCAGCATTTTAAGAGAAAATATAAAGGGAGAAATCCCAAGACTTATTGAATAGATGGTGATTAGACTAGTCTGGCTTAAGCGGAGTATTTGGGTTGATGAACAGTTGAAATTTAAGCTGGCAAGATAGATTAAGGTCAAACTGATGGGTTGAATGACAGTGTCACTTAGGAGGCAGAGTTAAGGTTGGTGCCAGATTGGAGCCCTGGGCCAGCCCCAGACACATCTGTAGTCACCTACCAAGATCATCTTCCAGGCCAGCAAGTGACTGTCTCCATATCAAGAGATGGTTACTGTTGCAGACCTATGTGGTCTATATCAGTGGTTCCCCAAATCCCCACTAGACACATCAATATCACCTGGGGAGCTTGTTGAAAATAAAGGCCCCCTGGCTCTTCCCTAGACTACTGAATCAGCATCTCTGTGACCACCCCCTACTCCTGCCATTAGTCACATGTGCAACCAGTTGTATCAGTTTTCTAACCTGCTGTAACAAATTACTGCAACCTTGGTGGCTTAAAGCAACACATATTTATTACCTTACAATTCTGGAGATCAGAAGTCCTCCTACATGAATCTCACTGAGCTAAAATCAAGGTGACCTCAAGGCTGCATTTCTTCTGGATCTTCTAGGGAGGATTTGTTTCATTACCTTTTCTAGCTTCTAGAGGCTGCCCACATTCCTTGTCTCATGGCCTCCGGCCTCCATCTTCAAAGCCAGAAACATGCATCTCATTCTTCCATAATCGCACCTCCCTAGGACTCACTTATTTTGCCTTCCTCATCCATTTTTTAAAAACCCTTGTAATTACACTGGGCCCCAGATGATCCTTCTGTTTTAAAGTCAGCAACCTTAATTCCATTTGCACTCTTGGTTCCTCTTGCTATGTAACATAACATATTCACAGGTTTTGGGGGGATTAGGATATAGGAATCATTTGGGTTATTCTGCCTACCATATCAGGTTTGGAAACCAGCAATCTATGTGGTATAAATGTTTTTCCCCAAGGCTATCATATCTGAAGACATTTGTTCAGCCAATCTGCATAAATGTATTGACAACCTTTTCCTTTAAATGAAGTGACTACTCTTAAAAGTACGCATGCCCTTTGAGCTGACAACTTCACCTCTACGGATGTATCTAAAGAAAATAAATTTGACAAATGCACAAAGATTTAAATACACAGATGTTCAACACTGCAGTGTTTATAATAGTGAAAAATCAAGAACAACGTGAATGTCTAACAGCAGGGCATTCATTAAACAAACTAAGTTTCATCCCTCTGATATAATATACAGCCATTAAAAATGATGCTATAGATCTGTGTTTATTCATTAAAATGCAGATTAAGTACAAAAAGTTATATACACATATACTGCACACACACATGCACTTTAAGCTCATTGTAAAAATATATATATATAATTTGAATAGGTATAATTATTTATTACAGCATTGTTAGTAGTAGCAAAAAACACTGTAAATGACCCCAATTTTTATCAAAAATAAATTGTCTAAATAAATTATGATACATCTATACAACTGAACACTATGGAGCAGGTAAAAAAAATCAGGTAGATTCGTATACACTGATATGGAAAAATATCTAAGATATATCATTAATTGAGAAACGCAAGTTATGAAAGTCTATTTAGTATTACTGCATTTGTGTTTTTTTTTAAAGGGAGATGTTAATGTGTGTGTGTTTGTGTGTGTGTGGAGTTGTTGTTTTGTGCAATGCTGCACAATTCCAAGGGAGACCATTCACATTCTATCACATGATAGTCTGTGTGGCAAAGACTTTATGAAACACAGGGTGTATGTATGTATATGCATGCATGTACGTATGTTTATGTGTGTATACATACACACCATACGTGTATACAGTATATGTGTATAGGAAACTCATAGCGAATTCCAAAAAATCTGTTCACAGTGGTCTCCTTTGGGGAATGTGATTGGGGAGACTGTGTGTGTGTATGTATGTGTGTGTTTGTGTGGTGGTATTGGTCAGGGAAATTTTACTTTCACATTATATCCTTCTGTGCTGTTTAAAATTTTTTACAAGCCTGTGTCACTTTCATGAGAAAATATATATTATATATATATACATATATATAATATATATTTTTTTGAGACAGAGTCTTGCTCTGTCACCCAGGCTCGAGTGAAGTGGCACGATCTCTGCTTACTGCAACCTCCATCTCCTGGGTTCAAGTGATTCTCGTCTCAGCCTCCGCAGTAGTTGGGGTTACAGGCGCCTGCCACCACACCTGGCTAATTTTGTGTAGTTTTAGTAGAGACGGGGTTTCGTCATGTTGCCCAGGCTGGTCTTGAACTCCTAAGCTCAGGCAATCCACCCACCTCAGCCTCCCAAAGTGTTCGGATTAACAGGTGGGAGCCACTACGCCCAGACGAGAAAATCATTTAAGTATGTATCTTATTCAGAAAATTTTTAGAAAAATGAGCAGTGGCTATCTCTAAGTAGTTGTAATAATTGTGAGGCAGTAAAATATGCTCTGTTCTCTCCAAGTTTCTCTGATAACCCAGACCACTTCATCTTTCCTGTCCTGTTCCTTTTGTAAGACTGGAAGAGAATCATACACTCCTGGGGGCAGCTACAGCATCAGGAGATTATCTAGGCCAGGCTGCTGCCTTCGTACAGATAAATTATTTAAATGATCCAGGAAAAATCATTGCCTATCAGGAAAATGTCAATAACTTTCTTTGCGAAATACTAATCAAATACTAATTACCTGTATTCAGTGATTATTTTCTTTTTTGCTTAGTTATAACTTTTGTAGAAATAAACTTGAATTAAAAAAATTTATTGAGTGTCCATTATGAAGTTATTTTCACATACATTGTCACAATTTAAACCTCACAGTGACCCTGTGCAATTGGCTGATGAGGAAACTGAGGCCCAGGCCTCAAGGAGATGTGTATATACTGCTAAACTGGGGAGAGAAGATGGAACCAACATTTATTTAGCACCTACTACATACTAGTTACAGGATAAAACTTACTTCTTTTTCTCTTAACAGCATATAGAAGTTATTGTTCCCACCTTGCTGATGAGGAAACTGAGGCTGTGAGAGGCTCAGTAACTTCCCCCAAGGTCACACAGCTTGAAACTTGACAGAGCCAGAATTCCAAGCCAGCTCTTTCCTCCACCTGCTACCCCCATTTTTTGTTTTGTTTTGTTTTTTTAGACAGGTTCTTGCTCTGCCACCCCAGATTGGAGGGCAGTGGTGCAATCACGGCTCACTGCAGCCTCAATCTCCTGGGCTCAAGCAATCCTCCTGCCTCAGCCTCCCAAGTAGCTGGTACTACAGGTGCATGCTACTATGCTTAGCTATTTTTTAAAAAAATTTTTGTAGAGACAAGGTTTCACTATATTGCACAGGCTCGTCTAGAACTCCTGGGCTCAAGCAATCCTCCTGCCTCTGCCTCCCAAAATGTTGGGATTACAGACATGAGCCACTGTGCCTGGCCCAGCTCTTCCTCTTCTGAGAAAAGTGTTCTCCCCATTAGCTTGATGGGATATCTCTGCAATTTTCCCCTGGGGGGCCTTGAGTCCCCTTGACGTAATCCTGCAATCTTAAAAAAAATCAATTTTTAAATTTCACAGATTACAGAATCCTGCATTTGAGGATCTCAAAACTTCTGCTCCTAAGCCTTGTGAGCAATGATGGTTACAAAAATAAACTCAGCTCTGAGATTTAGTTAACAAAAGATAAAAGCATTACTATTTCAAAATCATTTTTTTGTCCCTGAGGTGATGGGCAGGGAAAAAGAGAGAGCTGTTTATTTTTGTGGTAATTACTGCTTTGGGTAAAAATACTGACCCATATAGGAATGTCTGTGAGTGATCCTTTGATATAACCATCAGAGTAGGGAAAGGAAAATGAGGAGCTGCTGTTTAATAAATACAGAGTTTCGGTTTTGCAAGATGAAAACTTTCTGGAGGTCTGTGTTGCATAATAATGTGAATATCCTTAACATTACTTAACTTGACACTTAAAAATGGTTAAGATTGTAAAATGTATTTTTTTTAATTTTTTTTTTTTTTTAGAAACAGGGTCTTCTCTGTCACCCAGGCGTGCTGTGATGTGATCATGGCTTACTACAGCCTTGAACTCCTGGGCTCAAGCCATCCTCCTGCCTCAGCCTCCTGAGTTGCTGAGACTACAGGCATGCATTACCACATCTGGCTAATTTTTTATTTTTCTGTAGAGATGGGGTCTCACTATGTTGCCCAGACTGGTCTCAAATTCCTGGACTCAAGTGAACCTCCACCTCGGCTTCCCATAGTGATGGAATTACAGGCATGATTTTTTTTTTAAAGACTAGTCAAGTGCAGTAGTGAGAAGGGACAGGAGGAAGTAGAACAAGGAGTTCGATCTGTAACTGTGAACAATCAATTGAGATAACCCACTATCTTCAGACGAGCCAAGATGGCAAATTTTATGTTATGTGTTTGTTACCTCAATTTAAAATCAAAAACAAAATATATTAGAGATTTCTGGGAACTTTTAAACAATGTCCAAGAAAGAGAAAAATGAGAAAGAGAGGTGATAAGCATGTTATTTTCTTCATTTTAACAGTCTAAGTTTATTGCTTGCCCTTACCCTTGTAATAAATGAAGATCTAGAATCTTCAAATTTCAGACCTAAATCTATGTCAAGGTGAGGAATCAAGACACAGAGCTCATGGTTATAGCGAAGAGTAAGGGAGCTGACCATTTATTTGTACCTATAATCTATATATGAAACAATCCACAATGACCTGAGCCCTCAAGGATTCTCTTAAAGAATTATTAACTTAAAAAATATTTACATGTCAGCTATATTTTGCCGTACCACTAGATGGTACAAAAACCTAGTTTTCTGGTAATGATTCGCTCACGTTGTGAAGGCAATGGCAGAGTATTTAATGTGAAATACTCCCAATATGTTCTTTGTGATGTTGAAAAGTAAAGCATGTTGGAGTAACACCTGGAAAAAATAGCATTACACTCTCATTTTCTGTTAGTTTGCTTCCAGCTTGCTAATGACAGAAAAGGCACATTCAGGAAGATAGTTTATACATGTCTTTTAAATCTCCCAACCCTTTGACTAGGATTTTGTATCTCAGATCTAGTTTTGATGGTGATATGTCTACTCTGTCTGGCTTAATCTCAGTAACTTCTAGAACCGTTAAAATTATGGTAGAAACATCTCCAATTTTAGGTCAGAAGTGCTTGATACTTTGAGAATATATTGGCTTTTCTGAAAAGAGAAATGCTTTGAAGTTCCAAAAGAGGATGTAGCAGTATTTTGTTTAGATAAAGATCAAAAACAGGTTAAACAAATCTGTGTTAAACATCAAGGTTCTAAATGAAATAAAACTAGAATTTTAAAATAAAAACTAAAAAGGCCCTTCAATCTGGAAGTTTTAAAAACTCTTGAGTGAAAGGGGGGAAAATCAGAAATTATAGATTTTCTGAAAAATAATGGTAATGAAAACACTACACATTAGAATTTATGGGATTTAAAGCAGTGGCCAGAGGAAAATTCATAGCCCTGTACATCTACAACAATGAAAGGAATAAAAACAAATGAATTAAATTCTCAACTCAAAAAAAAAAAAACTGGAAAAAGAACAAGGCAAACCAAAAGAGAGTACAGGAAAGGACATAACTAAGATAAAAATAAAAGTGGAGGTTTCCTTTGGAGGGAGTGGGCAGTGACTTGAAAGGAGGCCTTGGGGAGGAGTGCCTCGGTGGTGCTGGTAATGCTCTATATCCTGAGCTGGCTGTTGATTCTGACAATCCACTGAGCTGGAATTCACTCTCTCTAGAGAAAGAAAGTCTAAAAGGGCACAAATATTAAGTGGCCATCTCAGTGAATATATATATGTATAATATATAATATATAATTTATATATTATATAATATATATCTTTAATTTTTTTAACAGAGAAGACCCTGTTTCTAAAAAAAATTTTTAAAAATTATATATTATATAATATATTATAAATATTATATATTATATAATATATTATAAATATTATATAATATATAATATTATATAATAATTAATAATATATCATATATTATATAATAATATATATCATATATAATTATATATGATATATAATATAATAATATATATCATATATCATATATAATATAATAATATATATCATATATCATATATAATATAATAATATATATCATATATAATATATATCATATATAATATAATAATATATATCATATATACTATAATAATATATATCATGTATAATATAATAATATATACCATGTATAATATAATAATATATACCATGTATTATATAATATATACCATGTATTATATAATTATATATAATATTAATAATATATTATATTATATATTAATATTATGTATAATTTATATTATATATTATATATTATATATTATATTATTAATATTATACATTTATAATATATAAATTTTTATATATTATATATTATATATAAATTTATATATAATATATAAATATATTATATATTATAAATATTATATATTATATAGTATATTATAAATACATATTATAATATTATATAGTATATTATAATATATATTATAATATATAGTATATAGTATATTATAAATATATATTATAATATATATTACATATGTTATATATTATATATAATTTTATATTATATATTTATGTATTATATATTATTTATATTATATTATACATTTTATATGTATTATATATTCTCTCTATATATTCTCTATATAGAGAGAGGGAGGGAGGGAGGGAGATATTTACATTTTTATGGGTACATAGTAGGTGTATATATTTATGGGGTATGTAAGATGGGGTACATAAGATGTTTTGATATAGGCATGCAATGTGAAATAAGCACATCATGGAGAATGGCATGGTACTGGCATAAAAACAGACACATAGACCAATGGAACAGAATAGAGAACCCAGAAACAAATCCACACACCTACAGTGAACTCATTTTCAACAAAGGTGCCAAGAACGTATGCTGTGACCTTTTAAATTTCATTGAAGAGTTTCCCCAAAAGGAGAAACTGTAATTTTATTATTCTGTTTCCCCCAGTACATTGTTCTCCCTCTGATGCTTAGCATAGTATCTTTCACAGAGCAGGCACTCAATAAATGTGGAATTGCCTTTAATGGCTTTGTATGTTTCACCATTGAACCTGCCATTATTGGAATGTGAGGCCATAGATAATGAGAGTAATAGTAATGGTTTAAACACATACAGCACTTTATAATTCAAAGTTCTGAATCCCTGACTTTCATGTAAGTGGAACAGGTTGCCTGGATCCGTTAATTATGTGGATCAGATGTACATGTGGAGGTCTCCTGACCTGGAAATGGTGGCTATTCTAGTGATAACGACAAAGTAGGGTAACAATGTACTTATACTCATCTAGGTTGACCACCCATCCTGGTTTGCATGGGACTACCCTGTTTTTAGCATTAAAAGTCCCATGTCCCAGGAAATTCCTCATTCCCAGGCAAACCAGGACAGTTGGTCACATTATATCACTTTACGTGCATCATCTCATTAGCCTTCATAATAACCTTATCAGGGAGGGACTATTATTATGTTTATTTTACTGATGAGAGACTGGAGGCTCAGAGGGGTGAAGTCACCTGTGTAAGATCATGCAGCTAGAAAGTAGTGGAGTCTCGACTTTAGCCCTCTTTGGACTGAATCTAAAGTCAACATTCTTTCCACTCTCCTGCAGCTGCAGAGAGCCAAAACAGATAGGCGACCGCAGTCAGTGGGGACTGAATTACTGAAGTTCTCCTATTGGAAAGGACATTCTTCAACTTGTCCAGAGAATGACAGAGAGATTCAAGACCAGTTGGGAGAAGTGCAAATTGGGATAGCTTCCTTGGCCCAGAGCCAAAAGCTGTGGTTTAGTGCAGTCATTCTGGACAAGGGGTTGATTAAAACCTTCAAATATGAACAAATGTTGCAGAGTTCTCCCTAGGTAGAGAAGCAAATCCCAATGACCTATTAAATTCATTAGCAAAGAGCTAAATTCCCCGAGGACTTGGAGCAGCTCCTCTGAGTACAGTTTCTAGATAACTTACCAAACAGGGTGGCCAACTCCACCCAGAGTGGAAATTCAGAATCACAGTTACGGTTTGAGCTAATTGATGTCAATTTTTTCCAAATGACCCGCAAAGACTGTTTTCTGATCTTTCAAGTTCATTAAGTCCAGGTTCCTATTATAGACCCAAAGATTCAGGAGGAAATGTAGGGTTGGAAGCTCCAGGATGGAACTTTCAGGAAGCACCTGGACAGAAATAGCGAAAGATGAACATGATAACAAGTAAACAAAGGGCACAGAAGCAGCCATGCCTTCCCAAACCAGCGAAAAGAGCATAGAAAATTATATTCAAGAGGTGCCCTGGTGGGATATTCTGAGGTGTGCAATAAGCACATCATTTGAACCTCATTAGTTTCCCAGAAGCACAGCTGGGAATATCTCAACTCTCCATTAATGCAATTTAGCATGTCCTACCTAAGTGCTCTGCCCCCTGGCAGGTAGAGCAAATCTCAGTATTAACATGCCTGTTCATATCACTGACATTAAGTTTCATTTCACCCTCAAAGGCCAAAGGAAGATCAGTCTTCAATATTCTGTTAGCTAATCCCAAAACATATAATCATGAAGAAGATTTCAGAAATTCAGGTGTGCTTTCCTGCTTATAAGCCAACACAGTTTGTGACACAAATAATAACAAATAATCAACAGATATTTTAACCAGGCAGAAATCCATCCAATGGATTATTCAGCCTTGGTTATTGTTCTCTGTTACCTGAAGCTGATGGAGTTGGTAATTCCGAATAAACTGAAGAGCATCATTGTCACCCACTTCCTAAAGTACCAGCTTTCAGAAGGACAATGCCCATGTCTGAGCCACCTCTGTATTTTATCATGCCTAGCACAGCAACCTAGTTCAGTAAATTTTTTCCCCAAAAAATAGATGAATGAAAATAGCATTGTGTCACTGACCAATTGATATTACTCTTGGCCAACAAATAAAACAAATGAACTTTACAGATTGTTTTTGGACCTTCTCAAGACTGGAATAGCTAACCTCCTCTGATATCCCATGGCTCCCTGGGCTTCCCCTATCTCCTTGACACCAAGTCACAGCACAGGTCACATTGTGTTTATCCCAGGTGACTATTTCTTTGTCTGTCTTCCCCACTAGACTGTGAGCTAGGTCTGCCGTGACCATCACTGCATCCCCAATGCTATGTTTGTGAATGACTGGTTGCGTGAATTATTAATTCTACTCTATGTTCCAGAAGCACTAGTCTGAGGCTAAGGAATAATCAGTTTACCTCTCTTTCCCCAGGTGCCCTTGCCCATCCAACTGTGTGACCTTGGGTAAACAGCTCAGCTTCCTGGGAGCCAGCCTCAGTTAGAGTAGTGGGCTCGGGGATGGACCTGCAAGGGGGTGCAGAGCATTCCCTGATACTAGGGCTCTGAGGGGGGACCTAAGGCTGGAGGCAAGAGTAGATTGCTCCTCCCGAACAAAGTTGAAAGGGGGAGGCTTGGTTTTCTGGTGATAAGGTACAGAACCTTTGGCTTCAGATAGATGAAGGCTTAAGGTATATCTCCAGCACTTATGACTAACTTTGGACAATTAACCCCATCCCTCTGAGCTTTATTTCTTCATCACGGCTCATTTTGACATCTTACCCTAACCATTGTGTATCCTCAAGGTGAATTCATAATTTTGTGTGCATGCGTATTTGGAATTTTAAAATAATATTTGAACAATAAAGGCTACCATTTACTGAGCACTCAACATATGGTGGGCTCTGGGCTAAGTGCCTTAGATGCATCATCTCATTATATCAGCAAAATAACCCTTGGAGGCAAGAATTAGTGTGCTATTTGACAGATAAAGAAATTAATTCTTGGAGTGGTTTAGTAAGTGGTCCAGCCCATGCAGCTGGGTAAGTTGAAGAGCAGGGATGCAAGCCTGGTTTTGTCTGACTCCAAAAGCTCATCCTCTTAACTGGTACACTAACTGCTGTAATTAAAAGATATTAAAACGGAAACATGTAAAAGCCAAAGTACAAAGTAAATAAATAGAAGAGCTTTTGCTTTCTGTTGAAAGGCCATTAGTTCCAGGCCCATTCTGATGTCAAATGGAAAAAATAATAAGGTTGGTCCATCAGTTAGCAGAAGCAAACAGACCACTTTTCCAGTATGCTGGTCCTTTCTCCCCATTACTAGCTAAAATGATTACCATCCACTCAACCACTTTAATGACTCCTGACTCAGAGCTTTCATTTGGCTCTCTTTTTACCCATAAGATATCAAAATATTATGTAGCTAAAAAGTTCTCTCTGAAAGACCTTTGCAAACATTGTTTGTTTGTTTGTTTAAAGCAGAAGTCATCAGTTATCAGTCTTCTAAAGCCAGGAATTCTTTCAAAATTCTATAAGGTCTTTGGTCAAATGCATTTAGCTCTGAATGAAGGAAATACTAAGCGCCCTTTACACTGTCCTTCCCCAGAGAGTTTCAGACCTCATGGACGCTGTGTAACATTGGGAATGACTTTGGTGACTAAAACTGGTCCTGTTGCCCTAGTTTCAGGGCAAAATCTGCAAACTGCTTAGGTGTCAGGGGAAGCACATTTTAGTCAAACCAAGCACAATTTCCATCCTGTTAGAGACAAGCCAATTACTGTGCCAGGTTAGAGAAGAAAGGAGACAGGCCACAGGCACAGGGGCTTGCATTGTCTATGCACAGGTCTATGCTTTGGGGGCTCTGCTGCTCTCTGCTGGCCACAGGCTGTTGCTGTAGTCGCCGAGAAAGTGATTCATTCAAAGTGCTGCTTCTGGGATTTCTCCTACTATTGCTACTACCACTAAACAGTACCTTTTATTGAGTGCCCTTTCGGTGCCAGGTCCTGAGCTAGGTGCCACGGAGTCAGAGATGACAAGTCTTGGTCCTCATCCTTGGCAAGCTCAGTCTAGTGGGGAAGATAGATTCTCAGAGAATTATAATAAAGTGCAGCAAATGTCGAAAGAGAGTGTGAGAAAAGATCCTTGCTTTCCCTCAATCAGCAGTACTGAGTTCCTACTCTGTGTCAACTGTCTAGTGAGGTTCTGGGAAAATAAGCACAGAGCTTTATAGTTGTAGCTGTCCACTCAGTACATGTCTCATCTCATTTCATCATCACAACAAATCCGTGAGGTTTACAGGGCAGATAGTAATAGCCCTATTATATAGATTAGGAAGCTGAGACTCAGAGAGGTTGCATGAGTTGCCAAATGTAACACAGCTAGCTGCTAAGTTATAGAGGCTTGGACTCGATGGACTTCAAATTCACTCTCTTTACTGCTGCACCACACTGCTTGGTGCTGCTTACTGAGAGGTTGGTAGGGTAATGGTTAAGACTAAGTGCTCCTAGAGTCAGGCTGCCTGAGTCCACTCTGACTCTACCACTCTCTTGCATCAGGCAAATTACTTAGCTTCTCTGTGCCTCATTTTCTCCATCTTTTAAATGAGAAGAATAACAGTACTTAACTTATGAGATTATTTTGAGGACCAAATAAGTAAATGCTTATGTCAGTCATATAATAAACAATAAATGTCAGCTCTTTTATTATTATTATTATAAAGATGGGGGTCTCACTATGCTGCCCAGGCTGGCCTTGAACTACTGGGCTCAAACTACCCTCTCACCTCAGCCTCCCAAAGTGCTGGGATTACAGGCATTAGCCACTGCACCCAGCAGTCAGCTCTTAATATTACCGTCAACACGTGAGGCAGAACAACTTGGGGCAAGTGAGAAGAAGAGATGTAGAACAAGGAAGGTGCTAAGTGCTGCTAAAGTAACATCTGATTAGTTATTCCTGCTTGATTAACAGGAAAAACCCTTCCAGCTCTCTATACAGAGTCCACTCTGATAGCTCATTTTTTCAGTCCTCCAGGGACAGCCCCTCTTCTCCTTGTCTCCAAGAGTACCTGCACAAGTAATGGGGCTACAGAAAGTGGAAGAACTAATTCTGCCCTGGATAGGTGACCTCTGCCTTTGTAGGGCTGGGGGCAGAATAAAACTGTCTGAAGGACCAGGATTTGTAAAAGCGTCTATTGTAGAGGATTTATAATTGAATGAGTCATCTTATCCATATCTTTAAAACAGGGCCAGTATGGGTTAGTACTAGAAATATGAGCAGAGATTTAATTATATAATGATATTTAAATTGGATCTTCCTTCCATCTCAATACTCTGGGATGCCATGACAATCCCCTTCTCCCACTTGGCTGCTTTTCCTCAATTCGCTCTGACAGCTCCTCTTTTGGCTCCTCCATGAGCTCGTCTACCACCCCTTAAATGCTAGTGTTCCCCAGGGATCTTTGCTTGGCCTCCAGTCCTCACACACTACACTCTTTTTCTAAGTAATTTTATCATTTCCCACAACATCAATGACCATCTATTTCCAAGTTGATAACTCCAAAATCTCTGTCTCCTGCCAAGACATCTGCCCAAGCTCCAACCTCATCATCTACCTGTCTGCTAGATATCAGCACCTAGAGGCCCCACAGGCGCCAGTCCCTGCCAAATGTGTTTCTTCACTTGTGTTCTCTACATTATTTTCTGACATCAGCATTAACCTAGCCAGTCAACGTAGGCACTTGGAAGTCATTCTTTTTTATTGAGATATCACATACCATAATATTTGCCTTTTTAAACTGTACAATTCAGTGCTTTTTAGTAAATTCACAAAGTTTCTCAACCGGTCCCAGAATCTTGTTTTAGGACATTTCATCACACCCGAAAAAGTTCTGCTTGTCCATTAACAGTCACCCCCCATCCTCCCCTCTCCCAGTCTCTGGAAACAATGAATCTGTGTTCTGTCTCCTTGGATTTGCCTATTCTGTATATTTCATATAAATGCAATTGTACAATATATGGTATTTTGCGATGGCTTCTTTCACTTAGCAAAATGTTTTCATGGTTCATCTATGTTGTAGCATGTATCAGTCCTTCATTCCTTTATGTGGCTGAAAAATATTCCATTGCATAGATTTATCACATTTTCTTTATTTATCAGGCAACTGACATTTGAGCTGTTTCCACTTTTGGGCTACTGTGAATAATGCTGCTATGAACATCCACATACAAGTTTTTGTGTGGACATATGTTTTACTTAGTTTTAGAGTTGCTGAGTATATACTCAAGATTAGAATTGCTGGGTCATTTGGTAACTGTATGTTTAAGCTTTTGAGGAACTGCCAAACTATTTTTCAAAGTGAGCACACCATTTTACAACCCTACCAGCAGTGTATGATGGTTCAAATTTCTGAAGGAGTCATTCTTGATTCCTCCCTCTCTCTCAGTCCACACAGATAGTCAATCACCCAAGTCTTGCCAATTTAACAACCTAAACCTCTCTCAGTACTGCAACTGTTGCTCTTGGTCAGTTCTACATCATCTTTCACCTGGACTATTGTAATAGCCTTCAAGCTGGTTCTTGCCTCTGGCTACTCGTCCACCTGTACCAGCATGAGCTTTCTAAAAACAAGCCCCAAAGAATGTCAATTCCCTGTTTGAAACCCTTTAATGCAGTGACTCTCAACCCTGCCTGCACAGTAGAATCATCTGGACAGGTTTCAGATATCTTGATGCCAGGGCTGCACCCTAAGCTGATTAAATCAGAATATCCAGGTTTGGCATCCAGGCATCAGTATTGCTAAAGCTCCTGAAGAGATTCCAATATGTAGCCAAAAACAGAAACATTGCTTTAGTGACTCCCTACTGCCCATAAGATGAAGTTCAAGCTCCCTACTAACATGACCCACGGGTCCTTCATCGTCTGACTCCTGCCCACCTATTTATCTGCATCTTGTACCCCTCCCTGCATCACACGTAATACCCCAGGAGTACCGATCTGCATGTGGCCTCCAGCAGAAACATATCTTTCTTCCCTGTCTTCTCTGCCTGGCATGTCCTTCTCAGCTCTCTTTGCCTCGGGAGCTCCCTCCTACTCATTCCTTAGGATTCAACGTCTCTAGAAACTCTTCCTTTATCATGTCCTTTTTGTCCTGTGTACTCCTTCAGCACTATTGGAATTGTTTGTCTTCCCCAGAAGACTGGGAACCACCCCATCCCCTACCCACAGTTTAGCACCTGAAATTTATCATGCCCTCTAAGTAAGAGCTTTTGGGTAAGTGAATGAATTAATTAATGTCCTCAAAAGAGTTGCAACACAACATTTTGTTGTGTACCATCTTAACAATCAGACCCTGAACGCATCTGGGCCAGAGTAGACAAGGACCTCAACCATGAAGAAACGGCCTGGTGTACCCAACCCCACCATACCAGCACACAGCTTTCCTAGCCAGGGGAATCTCAGGTGCCACAGAAATTTGACCTCAACCAGAAGTTGGCTCTTGACTAGAAAACACTGAAGATGAAATAAATTAGGACCTAACATGAAGTGGATAGCTTAGCAGACCCTTCCTGTAAAATTCGAAAACTCCTGCCCAAGGGAAGAGGGACCACTGCCTGCACTTGAATAAAGGACTCTAGTATAGGCAAATCGAAGCACCTTCCTTCCCTGAGCCCATTCCAATGCTCATCTGATCTCTGGGGCTTTCATGTTGTATACCTCTCCACCCTATCTTAACCTTGAATCCCAGGTACACTCTGCCTGCTCTGACAACTCTCTACCTACCTGCCTGCCTACCTGACTCTCATACCTTAGCTCCACTTTGATCACCTGGTAGCAATGGATTGTCCAACTACACCAAGTGTCAAGCCTACAGGCTCTCAGGAACCCATCTCTGAGAAAGGCATCAGCTTTTCCAGCCAACTGCCTGCCCAATGTCCGGCCCCAGAATTGGCCCCTTGATTAGGTATTCTTCTTACATATATCTCAATACTAAAATGACTTACCAACACTGCTATAGACTAAATGTTTGTGTCTCTCCAAATTCACATGTTAAAACGTAATCTCCAATGTGATGGTATTTAGGATGTGGGGCATTTGGGAGGTGAATAGGTCATGAAGGTGAAGGCCTCATACATGGAATTAGTGCTCTTATAAAAGAGGCCCCAGAGAGCTCATTTGACTCTTCTGTCGTGTGAGAACACAGAGAGAACACCACCATGTATGAACTAGAAAGTGGTCCCTCACTAGACACTAAATCTGTTGGCATATTGATCTTGAACTTCCTAGGCTTCAAAACTGGAAGAAATAAATTTCTGTTGTCTATAAGCCACTCAGTCTATAGAATTCTGTTATAGCAGTCCAAATGGACTAAGATGAACACTAACACTAATTGCCCGTATTGCATGCCAGCTATAAGAGAAAGCACCATTCGAGGAAACATAAAACTAAACACACATTAGAGTCCTTTTTACAACTCTGCTTTGTTGCTGTTTAATTCATGGTTCTCAACCTTGACTGCACATTGAAATCACCTAGGGAGTTTTGAAAATACTGACAGCTATAAGTAAGTAAATCAATCAATCGTATTACCTAATTTTGAAAATAAATAAATAAAAATACCAATTCCTGGATCTCACACCTAAATATTCTGATTTAATTAGTTCAGACGGCAGCCCAGACAGCAAAAGTTTTATAAGCTCTCCAGGTGATTCTAATATGCAGGCAGGATTGAGACCCACCTGCCCAAAAGCTACAGTCACGTGCCCCATAACGATGTTTTGCTCAATCACAGGACCACATGTACAGTGGTGGTCCTATAAAATTACAATGTAATTAAAAATTTCCTATTGCCTAGTGGCATTGTAGTCATAGTAACGTTGCAGCGCTAACACCATAATGCAATGCAATGCATTACTCGTGTTTGTGATACTAGTGTTAACAAGCTATTGCTCTGCCAGTCATATAAAAGACTAGCAATACAACTATGTATAGAACATATACTTGATAATGACAATAAACAACTATATTACTGGTTTAGGTATTTACTATACCGTACCTTTTATCATTATTTTCAAGCGGACTCCTTCTACTTATTAAAAAAACAGTTAAGTGTAAAACAAGCTCAGGCAGGTCCTTCAGGAAGTATTCCAGAAGAAAAAATTGTTAGCGTAGGAGATGACAGTCCTGAATGTTACTGCCCCTAAAGACCTTCCAGAGGGGGACAAGATGTGGAGATGGAAGACCATGATACTGATGATCCTGACCCCGTGTAGGCCTAGGCTAATGTGTGTGTTTGGTCTTAGTGTTTAACAAAAAAGTCTCAAAACTGCGCCTGCTTTGGCAGCCCATGTACTAAAATTGGAATGATACAGAGAATAGTAACATGGTTCCTGTGCAAGAATGACACACAAATTGTGATGCGTTCCACTAAAAAAACTAAAAATAAGTAAAAATAATAAAAAGTAAAAGTTTTAAAGTAGATAAGCTTAGAGAATAAGGATATACATGATGAAAATATTTTTGTAGAGCTGTACAATATGTGTTTAAGTGTTATTACAAACGAGTAAAACAGGTAAAAAAATTAAAAGTTTATAAAGTGAAAAAGTTATAGTAAACTAAGGTTGATTAGTTATTGAAGAAAGAAAAAAATATGTATTTTTTGAGACAGAGTCTTGCTCTGTCACCCAAGCTGGAGTGCAATGATGCAATCATAGCTCACTGCAGCCTTGAACTCCTGGTCTCAAGTGGTCCTCCCACCTCAGCCTCTCAAGTAGCTGGGACTACAGGTGTGTGCCTCCACACACAGCTAATTTTTAAATTTTTTGTAGAGATGAGGTATTGCCATGTTGCCCAGGCTGGTCTGAAACTCCTGAACTTAAGCAATCCATCCACCTCAGCCTCCCAAAGTGTTGAGATTACAGGCGTGAGCCACCATGTCCGGCCAAGAAAAAATATTTTTTATAAATGTAGTATAGCCTAAGTGTACAGTGTTTGTAAAGTCTACAGTAGCATGGAGTGATGTCCTAGACCTTCACATTTACTCACCACCCACTCACTGACTCAACCAGAGCAACTTCTAGTATTGCAAGCTCCATTCGTGGTAAGCGCCTTATACAGGTGTATAATTTTTTAAATCTTTTATACTGTATTTTTACTGTGCCTTTTCTATATTTAGATATGTTTGATACATAAATACTTACCATTGTGTTCCCATTGCCTACAGTATTCAATATAGCAACATGCTGTTCAGGTTCATAGCCTAGGAGCAATAGGCCACACCATATAGCCCGGGTGTGTAGTAGGCTATACCATCTATGTTTGTGTAAGTGCACTCTGTGCTGTTCACACAACAAAATCACCTAACAACACATTTTTCAGAATGTACCCTCATCATTATGCAACACATGACTATGCTTCTTAGACTCCAAACATACTTCCCCTGACTTGGTTCTAGGGAGTCAACATTGTCAATGTTGTAACTTCGTCTTAGAATGGTTTAGTGCTCCCCCCACCTTCTTCTTATACCCAGGATCATAAAGGCT
The DNA here is from genome assembly GCF_028885655.2 of Pongo abelii. Lineage (NCBI taxonomy): Eukaryota > Metazoa > Chordata > Mammalia > Primates > Hominidae > Pongo > Pongo abelii. Next base: position 142,679,454 of record NC_072008.2, read on the forward strand.
TCTTCAAGGGCATTTTTTTGGGCACGGAGCTGACCACCTCCATGTGTTTCCTTCCCTTCAGGCCTTACAGAGCTTATTCTCATTATTCCACCTCTATTTGCAACAGAGCCTGAAACCTATCCTTATTTGTAGTTTGCCCTTTAAAAATCATCCCTTCTGGCTTTACTTTTTGCCCTGTTCTTTCTGTGTCCAAACTGAAAGTCCGAAGTGAGAGAAACTCATGCTACAGAGTGACTCGCTGGGGTTTGGTGTCAAATCTTAAAACGCCCACTTTCCAATCAAGGGTGACTAAATTATAAAGTAGCAAAGCCCCCCACCCCCTCCTTTTTAGCTCTTCACAATGCTTGCTATCACCTATTTTATAATTAGCAGTAGATTAGCATGAAAAAGATCTTCCTTCCTGAATTAGGCACTGCAAATATATTTTCTAACTTTTGACCTAAATTGCAGTCTGATTTAAAGTTTTGTTTGTTTGTTTACCGGTTTTCTAGAGAAATAAGAAAAAAAAATAAAGTTTTGTTTGTTTGCTTGCTTGCTTGCTTTTTTTATTCACTCAACAAATCCTTAGCACATTTTGAACAAAGCAGCTTGAAAGCAGAGTTAGGCTATTTCTGTACACAAATAGAAGAGCAACTAAGCTTGTGTTTTCACCAGTAGTCTTTTGCAGAAGATAAGGGTCAATAGCTATGAGGGACCAAGGCTCAAGTTTCACTTAAGGGAAACTGGATTCACTTCTCCAAGTGATACTGAAAGCTTGTATTCCAGGGTTAAGATTTACCAAATCAGGGACTCTCTTGTTTTCAGGGATAGTGCGGATTCTACATACCGGGTTTTTAGGGTGCACATGATGAATAGTTTGGAAACGTTTCTGCACCAGTTTATCACTGGCAAGACAGAGGTACCACTTGCAGTCCTCTTCTTGAGAAGGTTCCTCCCACAAAGCATCCCACTTCCTTTTCAAATTTTACTTATTTTGCTCATCAGCAATAAAATGAAAATGTGTCTTTCGCTCTCTATAATCATCTCCCCAACTCAGCAACTTAAGGTGCCTCTGTCACTTTGATTTATTCAAATGATTTGAAATGTCAACTTATTGAAGATCTGTAGAGGACCATGGGTAATGTCACCCACTGCCCTGAAAAGCCAACGAATTTTAACTCTCTGAACGGATGTCAGACAAGGGCAAAGCTAAGCCCATGGAATCACTTTTTGCCATGCTTCTCAATGGAGCGATTCAGGGTGACTTCGTCATGCTCATTGAGGAAGCCACATCTCCTGCCAGTTTATATGGCATCATATTGGCAAAAAGGAAAAATGGTCACTGAGAGGAGACTTTTCCCCACAAATATGATTTCTTAGAGAGCCGTGGCATTATTTTGGTGCTTAATGAAGTGAAATCTTTTTATCCCAGCTACAGTCTGGCCTTACTGGATTGGCAACAGCCCCAGCAAACTGACAATTTAAATGAGGGTGCCACTGCTTGAGGACTTTATGTGAGGCCTCATTAATTAGTCTGTGAGGATGGTCTAACACGGTGCTTGGCACAGAGGTAGATAGCACTCGTGGCATGTTAACCATTGCTATGATTATGAAAAGTTCATTTCTAGAGAGTTCCACCAGTAGTTAAGAGGTAGGCTTAGGGATTTGACCTCTAACACACTGTGACTATTCCTATCATTCTATCCTGCTGGTGGCTGGCCTGGTGCTCTAGGGTAGTCAAAACCATTATAAGAAACCGCAGAGAAATGTTAAATTTTCCTGTTGTGCTGGAATTCAGTGAACACCAATGGATCTTCAAATAATTGGGTCAGCGTCTGAGGCTTAGAAAGGCAAGAGTTCTCTTTTGCCACATGGGATTTGGTGTGAATTTGGCATTAATATCAGACCTGTGCTATCTTGGTTTGCTTCTTTAGGAAGAAAGCTGGTGCTAACCCCTCAAGGAAAGGATAAAACACTTAGCAGAAACTTGTTTGTTTCTCAGTAGGGAGTGGCACACTAGCTTAACATGTAGGAAGTTGGCAATAAAGTACTATATATGACAGAGATCTGACCTTGTTCTTAGCTGAGGTTGGTATAGCTTCCTCTAGAGCATTTGCCAAGTGGCCTTTGTGGTTAAACAGCACACTGAACTTTCTCTTAACTCCTTTTAAAGTGAGGACAAAAGGATGGATATGCCTGGCTGCCTCCAATGAACATAACACAGTGCCTCCTCTGTGTTAGGTGTTGGAGGTGCCATGAGCAGCACAGTCCCAGTCCCAGTTCTCAAGTTCACAGTCTAGTCAGAGAGACAAACAGTGATGCGCTGGAGCCCATTGCTACTGACTCATGAGAGTTGATAGATGTTTAGAAATTTTTGCCAGTCAGTCGTTAAACACACACTTATTAAAAATAAAATTCTATAAGCCTGCAATTAAAATATATTTCAAACAAAGGTAAGAAACACTCAAAATGTATCACTTCCTAATTATTTTACTGCCATTGCTTATTATATATGCTCTTGAGGTGATCTATAGCTATTGTAGCAGTCTGATGGAAATGCTGTATAATGCTGTACTATTGGGCATTTCTACCCAAATCAATGTGTGACCTCACGTCGGTAGCTTGAAATTGGTCATGGTGGGAATATTTACACAGTGGAAATTGGCAATCACTATAAACTTGGAATGTTTTCTTTTTTCCTTTCAAAAAATCAGTTATTAAACATTTATTAGCACACCTGGAGACATTCTAGCAAATAGATTATAGTAAATCCAGTGGGCCCCATGGCTGTGGGATTATAGCCCATGGTAGGAGAACATGAGAAAGTGTTGTGAAAGGCTTCACACAGGAGGCAGGTGCTTGAAGCAAAGCTCTGAAGGATAATTAGGAGTGAAGGCCCAGAGGCAAGATAGGGCAGAATTGATTGAATGAAAAAGATGTGGGTTTTGCTCTCAGGGGCTCTCAGTTAAAAGAAAACAGGAGAAAGGGAGTGAAGGGTCAAGTGCTCTGTGGGGTCTACTGGGGCTGCTGTAGGGGCACAGAGGAGGGCACAGGGCTGGTGGGGGTAGAGTAAGGCTTCCTGGAGGAGGTGATGTGGCATCTTACCACGGAGATCAAAAGAGAACTAGGAGTAGCCACCATTCCTGGAATGGAGGTAGAAAAGTAATGTCTTCTTATATATTAAAATATATTGCCAATATAATCAGCATAGAAGAGTAATCAATGTTTTAAAAAAGTATTCTCAGGAAATACTTCACTCTTGAGATTGTGCAATCCTTGAAATGTTGCCTTGTGAGTGGGGGTCTTAGTTTCTAGTGCAGCCTCCCACCTATCACGGGGCTTTGCTTTATAATAGCCCTGGCTGAGGGCTTTGAAGTTCTGCCTGAATACTACAGGTGTTGGGGGAGAAGGGAATTGAGTGCATTTGTTAAATTCTGAACTAAATGGGAACTAAAGGCCTCATTTGGGGAGATAATTATTAAATCCTATATTCAGAAGTCTGGTGTTTTCTAAGCCCTTCAGTTTCATGGACAAAGCATAAACAATATTCCCTTTTCAACACCACAAATTAACTTTTCCAAGAAAAATTGGCCGTGAGATAAGGATAGATTATATTCTGCTATGTGTATGAGGAATGGGGACTTTGAACTGCTCTCAGGTCCCTAACTACAGAAAATCTAAGAAATGATGTTGTCTCACTTTGGTAACATAACATCTGGGGAAAATACCTACTTTCTCTTTGCATTTAGTGCCTCATTAAAAAAAAAAAAAAAAACTAAAGGTCAGATTAGCAACCTAAAAATGAAACTAGAATGGAGGTGAGGAAAGAAGGAGTAGTGTAACATTTTACCCTGAGGCTGAGAAGAGGGAGCAGATCTAGTTGTGCAAGCACTCAGAGTCTGAAATGTAGGCCCTTAGTGTTACAAACAGGATGAATGCCTTGGCAAATAAACTCTTGAAAAGAAACCTGTGCTAAGCTTTCCCAGAGACTTTGAGTTTTCTTTAATCCTTTACATCCTTCTTTTTGTTACAAAAATAAATTTATTTATTTATTTATTTATTTATTTATTTATTTGGACAGGGTCTTGCTCTGTCGCCCAGGTTGGAGTGCAGTGGCGAATCACAGCACACTGCAGCCTTGACCTCCAGGGCTTAAGCAATCCTCCCACCTCAGCCTCCTTAGTAGCTGAGACCACGGGCATACACCACCATGCCTGGCTAATTTTGTCATTTTTTATGGAGACGAGGTTCTCTGCATGTTGCCCAAGCTCGTCTCAAATTCCTAGGCTCAAGAAATCCTCCCACCTCAGGCTCCCAAAGCGCTGGCATGACTGGCATGAGCCACTGCATCCGGCAAATTCTTCTTAACTTTCTTGTTTGCAAGAAACAGAAACCCATTCAGCTAGTTCAGATAAAGGATGGGTGGGAAAATGAAATTAATTCAGAAATATTAACTGACACTCACTATGTGTCGGGTTCTGAGCTAGGAGTCCCTGGTAAGCAGTGACTAAGATGAACACAGTCCCTGTCCTCACAGAGCGTACCAGGTAGGAGGAAAAAAAGCACTAAACGGACAATTACACAATTTGGGTGTTGTTGTTGTTGTTGTTGTTGTTGTTTCTGAGACAGGGTCTTGCTCTGTTACCCAGTCTGGAGTGCAGTAGTGCAATCTTGGGTCGTTGCAACCTCCGCCACTGGGGTTCAAGTGATCCTCTTGTCTCAGCCTCCTGAGTAGCTGGAATTACAGGCATGTGCCACCACACCACACTAATTTTTGTTTTTGTTTTGTTTTGTTTTTTAGTAGAGATGGGGTTTCACCATGTTGGCCAGGCTGGTCTCAAACTCCTGACTTCAAATGATCCGCCCACCTCAGTCTCCCAAAGTGCTGGGATTACAGGTGTGAGCCACTATGCCCAGCCTATTTGTTATTTAATTATAAGCACGATGTGCACTCTGAGGGAAAGGAGTGAGGGGTCGTGAGATCCCATGGAGCTTCAATCTAATAGGGCTGGATGAAAGGCCAGAGGAGGCTTCACTGGAGAAGTGATATTTGAGAAAACTCAGGAGCATACCTTTAGCTGGGATGAAGGAAGCATTATCCGGTACCCTTGCTTTTCTTTCTAATTCCCTTATCAGGTAATACGTTACAAAATCAGCATGAAATTTGATAAATTAAAACTCAGAAACAATGTAGAAAAAAAAAGCCTCCAAATCTATTTTATACTCGCAGGCTCCTTCAACCAATATGCTCAATTATTTTCCCTGAACAGATGTTCCCAGACCTTCCACTCACCCAGGAGGTTATTTCTTGGCTATTCCTGATAAAATTGCTGTTTAGCATAAGATTTAAAATGTGTGCATTTACAGCACTACATCCAGAATGCACCCCAGAAAGGAATTTTCATCATTAAATGTACAACTTAGTCAGGGGTATGATGACTAAAATGTTGTGGGAAAGCTGATTATTTAAACATGACATTATTAAGTTTTAATTCTTCATCTTTGTAAACAATTCTTTATTTTTATACTGCTGCAGAATTAATACCACTGTTGACTTGTGTTTCAGACTTTACATATCGCATTCCCTGTGCTTTTCACAGGTCTACTGTGTTTCCACAGTTACTTCCCATCTGAGAAGCTGGAGAGGAGGCATTTGCCTTGACCCTCCACCCACCTACAGTCAGGCAAACATGTCTCTGACTAATAGAAACTGCCTGAAGGTGATGACTTGGTACATCCAGCAGACACTGAACTGCTGGACAAAATCGTATTTATAGCTTTCTTACAACTATCTTTTGCTTCTCACACAGGGTAGCTACTGGATACAGGAAGGTGCATCTTCTTTTCTCACACCCATTTCTCTCCTTTGGGCTTATGGCTCCACCATTGTAGACATACTTGTCTGGCCTAAGAAAGCAAACTGACCAAGGAGTTGTGCAAAACTCTGCAGTTTCCATTTTGTAAAGCTTCTCCAGTTGGAATCGCATAAAAGTGCCCTTCTCCTTTAAATTTCACTTTGAACTCTACCTTGGCGGAACCAAAATATCAGAGGGAAACTCAGTCAAAACCACAGCGTAGACCCCAAATAAGTAAAGATTTACTTGAAACCTGAAGATTTTCTCAAAAGCTTTTGAGAAGGTGCAGATAGAAAGGCCAACCTCACTTGGATTTATGATAAGGAGTGAAATCTGAAACCATGGGTTCTAGGCACTGGCTACCACTAGAGGTAGGTGGTAAAATAGCAGTAATAATAATAATAATAATAATAATAATAATAATAATAATTACTGCTGCTACTACTACCTTTTGTCTTAAGCCTTGCCTTTGCTATATGTCAGTAGATATTGTGCAAAGCATTGTTTATCTCAGTGGCTTATCTCAGCAACACTCTGGGGTGGGTGTGATATGACATCTCTTTACAGATGAGAAAATAAGGCTTTTTCGAATTCTGCCAATTATACTTGCAAGCATGTGTGTGTAGCTCTATGCAATTTTATCACATGTGAAGATTTGTTTAATCACAACCACAATCGAGATACTCAACTGCAGCCTGGGCAAAATAGTGAGAACTCGTCTCTAAAAAAAAAAAAAAAAAAAAAAAAAAAAATACAAAAAAGAGGCCTGGCGCAGTGGCTCATGCTTGGAATCCCAGCACTTTGGGAGGCCAAGGCGGGTGGATTACCTGAGGTCAGGAGTTCAAGACCAGCCTGGCCAACATGGTGAAACCCCGTCTCTACTAAAAAATACAAAAATTAGCCAGGTGTGGTGGTGCACGCCTGTAATCCCAGCTACTTGGGAGGCTGAGGCAGGAGAATCACTTGCACCTGGGAGGTGGAGCTTGCAGTGAGCCGAGATTGTGCCACCACACTCCAGCCTGGGTGACAGAGCGAGACTCCGTCTCCAAAGAAAAAAAATAAAGAAAAAGAAAGGGAGAGAGAGAGAGAGAGAAAGGAAAGAAAGAAAGAAAGAAAGAAAGAAAGAAAGAAAGAAAGAAAGAGAAAAAGAAAGAAAGAAAGAAAGAAAGAAAGAAAGAAAGAAAGAAAGAAAAAGAAAGAAAGAAAGAAAAAGAAAGAAAGAAAGAAAGGAAAGAAAGAAAGAAAGAAAGAAAGAAAGAAAAAGAAAGAAAGAAAGAAAGAAAGAAAGAAAGAAAGAAAGAAAGGCCGGGCGTGGTGGCTCACGCCTATAATCCCAGCACTTTGGGAGGCTGAGGCGGGTGGATCACCTGAGGTCAGGAGTTTGAGACCAGCATGGCCAACATGGTGAAACCCCGTCTCTACTAAACATACAAAAAAAAATTTATCCGGGCATGGTGGTACACGCCTGTAGTCCCAGCTACTCGGGAGGCTGAGGCAGGAGAGTTGCTTGAACCCAGGAGGCAGAGGTTGCAGTGAGCCAAGATTGCACCATTGCACTCCAGCCGGGGTGACAAGAGCAAAACTCCATCTCAAAAAAAAAAAAAAAAAAGAAAAAAGAAAAAAGAAAAACAAAACAAAAAAAGAGCCATGCTCACACCTGTAATCCTAGCACCTTGGAAGGCTGAAGCAGGACAATTGTAATTACAGGCGGGGTGGTTTGTGCCTGTACTCACGGAACCTTGGAAAATTGAGGCAGGAGGATGGCTTGAGCCCAGGAGTTTGAGGCTGCAGTGAGCTATGATAGCACCATTGCACTCCAGCCTGTGAGACACAGCGAGACCCTGTCTCTAAAAAAACTAAAATAAATAAATAAAATAAAATAAAATAAAGATACTCAACTGTACCATCGCCACAAAACTCTGTTATTATTCTTTTACGGCCACATTCAGCCCCTCTCCCTTATCCCTGGTAACCATTAATCTGTTCTCTATCATAATAGTTTTGCCATTCTGAGAATATTGTACAAATGAACTCATAGACTACATAAACTTTTTTGAGATTGCCTTTTTTTCCCCTCAGCATAATTGCCTCGAGATTCATCCAAGTTGTTGCATGTTGTATTGTTTGTATTATTGAGTGGCATTTCACGGTATGGATATAGCACAATTTCTTTATTGAAGTTTATTCCTATTGAAGGATATTTGGGTATTTTTCCAGCTTTTGGCTATTACAAATAAAGACAAGTTTCTGCATGCAAATTTATGACCATAAAATTGTTTGTAGTATTTCTTATTATCCTTTTAATGGCTGCAGAGGTTGCTGTGATATCTTTGTTTTATTCCTCATACTGGTGATTTTGGGGTTTTTTTTCTTTTTGTATTTTTTTAGGGACAGGATCTCACTATGTTGCCCAGGCTAGAGTGCAAGTGGCTATTCACTGGCACAATCATAGTGTACTACAGCCTCAAACTCCAGGCTGAAGCAAATCCTCCTGCCTCAGCCTCCTGAGTACCTGGAACTACAGATGTATGCCACTGTGCCTGGTCTGATATTGGTGATTTTTATCTTCTTTCTTTTTACCTTTGTCAAATTTGCTAAAGTTTATCAACTTTATCAAGTTATTTCAAAGAACCAGCTTTTTTTTTTTTTTTTTTTTTTTTGAGATGGAGTTTCGCTCTTGTTGCCCAGGCTGGAGTGCAGTGGCGCAATCTCGGCTCACCACAACCTCCACCTCCTGGGTTCAAGCGATTCTCCTGCCTCAGTCTCCCGAATAGCTGGAATTACAGGCATGCACCATCACACCCAGCTAATTTTGTATTTTTAGTAGAGGCGGGGTTTCTCCATGTTGGTCAGGCTGGTCGCAAACTCCCAACCTCAGTTGATCCACCCGCTTCGGCCTCCCAAAGGGCTGGGATTACAGGCATGAACCACTGCGCCCGACCTGAACCAGCTTTTTGTTCCATCAGTTTTTCTAATGATTTCTCTGTTTTCTATGCCACTGAAAACAATGATATTGACTTTCTCTTCTTTTTCTAGGCTCTTAAGATGTGAGCTTAAATTATTGATCTGAGACTTTTGCCCTTTTCCAATGTAAGCATTCAGTGTTATAAATTTCCTTCTTGGCACTGTTTTAGCTGATTTCCACATATTTTGATATGTTGTGTTTTCATTTTATTCAGTCTTATTTATTTTTAAATTTCCTTTGAGACTCCTTTTTGACTCATATATTATTAGACATGCTGTTTAGTTTCCAAGTGTTTAGATATTTCCCTTTTATTTTTCTGTTATTGATTTCTAGTTTGATTCCATCTTGGCCAAATAACACATTGTATATAATTCCATTATTTTAATTTGTTAAATTTTTTTTGTAACCCAGGATATAGTTATCTTGGTGAATCTTCTGTAGGAACTTGAAAAAAAATGTGTATTCTGCTGTGTTTGGGTGGAATGTTCTATATATGTCAATTAGATCCTACTGGTTAATTGTGTTAAGCTATATCCTTGATGATTTTTTGTCTAGCAATTTTATCAATTGCTAAGAATGGATTGTTGAAGTCCCCGAGTATTATTGTAGATTTCTCTATTTCGCCATTCAGCTCTATAGGTTTTGCTCATGTATTTTGCAGCTCCGTTCTTTGGTGGTCTTCTCAGTGGTTTGACCCTTTATCATTATGTAATATCTTTCTTCGTCTCTGATAACTTTCTTTGCTCTGAAGTCTACTTTATCTGATATTAATATTGCCACTTCTTTCTTTTGATTAATGTTTGTAGAGCATCTTTTTCTATCCCTTTACTTTCAAATTATCCTGTTATATTTGAAGTGCATTGCTTATGAACAGCATATAATTGAGTCACATATTTAAAATCTATTCTGCCAATCTCTTTTAATTTGTGAATTTAGACAATTTACATTGAAAATAATTATGGAATTTCTAGAGCTTAAGTCTGTCATTTTAATATTTATTTTATGTTCATTCTCTGTTTCTTGCTCCTCTGATATTTTTTCTTTCCTTCCTGTAGGCTACCTGAACAACTTTTAGAGTTCCATTGTATTTATTTATAATGCTTTTGATTATATTACTTCATATAGTTTTCTTAATGGCTGCTCTAAGTCTTACTATACACATACATAAATTATCACAACCTAATGGTATTGACATTTTACCAATTGAGTGAAGTATGGAAACATTAATTCCATTTAGGTCCCTTTAATCTCCCCACTTTTCAAATACAATTGTCTTAGGTATTTTCTCCAAAATCATTGAGCTCCACGTCAGATAGTGTAACAACACTTCCTTCAACTATAAAATATGATTAAAGAAACTCATGAAGTAAAGAATAGTCCATTACATTTACTTCTATTTTTACCAATTCCATTATTCTTCCTTCCTTTCTGAAGGTCCATATCTCCTTTTGTTAACATTTTCTTGTTCTTTAGAGAACTTCCTTTAGCCATTATTTCAGGGTAGGTTTGATATTGACAAATTCTCTTAGTTTTCCTTCACTTGAAAATATCTTGATTTCCCCCTTCATTCTTAGAGAATGGTTTCACTGGATACAGAAATTGTAATTGACATGTCTTTTCTTTCATTACTTAAAAAATGTGCCACTTCCTTCTGGCCTCCATGATGTCATTTGAGAAACCCTCTGTGATTCAAACTGGTCTCCTATAGGTAAGGCATGGTTCTCTCTGGCTGCTTTCAAGACTTTTTTTTTCTTCAGTTTTCAGATGTTTAATTATGCTGTATCTGACTCTCTACCTCCTACTCCATCCTTGCAAATTTATGTGGTGTGGATTCATATTGGTGTGAATTTCCTTGGGTTTATCCTAACAGAGATTTTCTCAGCTTCTTGAATCTTTAGGTTTATGTCTTTTGACAACTTTGGGGAATTTTCATCCGTTATTACTTCAAATACTTTTTCAGTCCCACTCTGTCTCTCATGCACCTCTCATCATATTAATATTTTTATTTGTTTCAAGAGAACTTGTAAATTCAGCAGAATTTGTAATAGATCATTGAAGCATTTTTATGACATCTGCTTTAAAATCCTTGTCAGATAATTCCAATGCGTGGTTCATCTCAGTATTGGTGTCACTTGGTTGTGTTTTTTTCTGGTATTTGGTATGACAGGTAATGTTTTGTTTTGTTTCACTTTATACAATACTTTTATCTCCTTTTGTTTTTAGTTGACATATAATAATTGTACAAATTTATCAGATACAGAGTGATATTTTAATACATGTATACAATGTGTAATGGTCAGATTATATACTGTACATTTGCTTTTTTATGTTAGAAGACTTGATTTTATTTAAATCTTCTATTTTAGCAGTTAGTTTCTCTTCTTAGGTTTAGTATGCAAGTTCCAACCTACATATGTGGGCTTTAGTTCCAATGAAAGTTTAGTTTGCTGAGCCTTTGGAAGCCATCATCCTATGGGCATCTGCTCTGGGTTTAGGTCATCTCTCAAGATTACAAAAACCCCTGGAAAAAAACTGATTGTAGTGTTTCAAGCTGCTGCTATGAAGTCCCAAGGGTTTCTATTAGACCAGAATTTTCCAAGACCATAGAGACGAAGCTCAAAACCACTCTTCTGCTACTATAGCTGCTAGCATTTTGGTAAATTATGTTGACTAAAGAGGATGTCTTCACAATGTTTGATGCTGATGTTTTTATCTCTTCTATTTAAAATTGATCTGTGTTGCAAATTATACCTTCCTAAAGAGTATGCATACAACTTTTGTTTACCAACATTTTCTTACGGAGTTTGCTCTGAAGCAGTGTTTTCTCTATCCACTTCATGCTATGATGCTAGTTCTTCTGGAATATTTATTTTAAACAGATGCATTTCATTCTAACCAAGAATTTTGGAGGATAATCTTTCTGATTGACTTAAACTAAGAATTTTAAAGCTTAGTCTTTCTGATAGACTAAAGGGAGTAATACTATATAACTTTTCCATACCATTCTCATTTTTTAAAAATTACTTTGCTTTCCATCATAAACAAAATGGTGGGTGCAGTTTTAGATAGGATAGTCAGGGAAGACCATTTCAAAAGAAGGTAGCATTTGAGCTGAGATGATACAATAAGAATCTAGCTATATAAATATCTGGGGGAATAGCCTTAAAGGCAAAGGAAATAGAAATGCAAAGGCTCTAGCAGGAACATGTTAGGTGTGCTTGAGGAACAACAAGGAAATCAGTGTGGCTGTAGCAGCATGAGTAAGGGGGCAACTAGTAGAAAATGAGATGAGAGAATGGCAGGAGCCAGTCCTATAGGGCTTTTTAGGCCATAATCAGGATTTTAGATTTTATTCTAAGGTATTCCACTTAGATAGACAGCAAGACATTGGAGGATTTTGAAAAAAAAAAAATTGAAAGACATGATCTGATTTACATTTTAGAAAGATCACTCTGGCTGTGATATAGAGAATGGATTGGAATGGGGCCAAAAGAAAAATTAGAATAGTGAGGACACTATTTCAGTGGTCCAAGCAAGGAATGACTAGTCTCTTTGGACCAAGCTTAAACTAGGAGGAGAATGGTAGAGGTAGTGAGAGGTGGTTAAATTTTGATATACTTTTTAGATATAGCCCATTGGAATTTTTCAGGGTTTATATGGAAGGGATGAAGAAAAAGCGAGCAAACAAGAATGTCCTAGGTTTTTGCTTGAGCAACTATTGGAGTGTGATTCCATTTTCTGAGATGGGGAAGCCTGTGGGGGGAACAGTTTTGCAGGGATATGGTAGGAGGTAGGGAGTCAAATGTTTTGCTTTGGCTATATTAATTTGAGATGTCTATTAGACATCTAAAGGAAATGATTAAGCGGGAGGTTGCATATATGAACATGGAACTCAAATAAGAGGTCTAGATTGAAGATAAAATCTTTAGAGCCATCAGCATACATAGATAATAGGTAAAGCCATAGGATTGGATGAAATAATTTAGAGACTATAGGAAAATGAGAGGGCCCAAGGTTAAACTCTAGATAGGGTTTTGCCATGTTGTCCAGGCTGGTCTCAAACTCCTGGGCTCAAGTAATCCACCCAAGTCAGCCTCCTAAAGTGCTGGGACTACAGGCGTGAGCCACCACGCCCGGCCATGATCTCTCTTCCTCACTGGAGTATAAGCTTCATAAGAATAGAATGCAGATTTTCTTTGTTCACTGCTTGTACTAGTTTGCTAGGGCTGTCATAACACAATACCACAGCCTGGGTGGCCTAAACAACAGAAATGTATTGTCTCACAGTTCTGGAGTCTAGAAGTCTGAGATCAAGGTGTCAGCAGGGTTGGTTCCCTCTTGAGACTCTGAGGAAGAATCTGTTCCCTGCCTGTCTCCTAGCTTCTGGTGGTTTGTTGGTGATCCTCAGCATTTCTCAGCTTGTATATGCATCACCTTGATCTCTGCCTTTATCTTTACATGGTGTTCTGTGTGTATGTATCTCTGAATCTAAGCTTTTTCTTTTTATAAGAACATCTGTCATATTGGGTAAGGGCTCACCCTAATGACCTAATTTTAACTTGATTATATCTTTAAGGATCCTATTTCCAAATAAGGTCACATTCTGAAATACTGTGATCTAGGACATCAACATATCTTTTTGGGGGACACAATTCAACACACAACACTGCTCTGTCTCCAGCATCTAACACAGAGCCTGCCTCCGGGCCCCTAATTCCCCTAGTGACTCCTTGATGAATGATTATATGAATGGACTTTAGAGCTTCTGTGAAATGGTAAGCAATGTTGTGAAGGATGTGTGTGTGTATGTGTGTGTGCGTGTATGTGTGTGCATGTATTTCTCTGGAGAGAGACAGAGCCCCTCTAACCTTTCATCAGATTCTCAGTGATCCATGATCCTAGAAGTGCCAAGACCCACTAGCTTATAATGTAAACACCACATCTTTGCTGTGATATAGGGGCCCTTCATTATATAGCCCTGGTTTACTCTGCAGCCTGGCCTTTTAAACTTCACACACCTGTCTCCAGTCACACTGAATCACCTGGGGTTCCCTTTATGGGCCATTCTCTTGTTCACCTCTGAGCCTTTTCATATTCTGGTATCACCTCTGCCTAGTCTAGGATTCATTTTCAATCATCTGGCAGATTCTCAGTCATCTTTCAAAAATAAGCTCCAGGGTTAGCCCCTCAAGGAGAATTTTTCTGACTTCTCTGGAGGGTGATAAGCATTTTCACTTCTGGGAACAATGTTCACACATCCACTAAAGCAACTGCCATAGACAGATGGGTCTGTTTCTTCCACTGGACACTGAGATCCTGGAAGATAGAGACCAACTCTTACTCACCTCTGCATCCCTAGGCTAGAAGCGTGTCAGTCACAAAACAAGCCTTTAAGAGTGAATGAAAAAAAAAAAACAGTGGCTGCCCTGGGGAAGACAGATTCTAACTTAAAGAATAGCCTAGTTCCAACAACAAAATCTGTTTCGCAGTGAGCTAAATAGTGTGCAGCTTCTGGACCCCACATGACTACTCATGATGGGGGATAATCTAGAAAGAGCATATGCACTGGATCTGGCCCCCACGACCTCTTCCACATCTGAGTATTTCTGATTCCGCGACAGCCTGACCTTCCTTTTTTTTTTTTCTTGTGACTGGAACCTGGCTTCTGAACTGGAGGGTATGTCACCCTCGAACTCCCGCTGACTAGGCCAAGGTTAGAAAAGGTACTTTCCAGAAGTTCACCATCCCAGGCAGACTCAAGGTGCCTGGCTTTGCCTTCTCAGCATCTCTGACTTCCCATCTGAAAACTGACTAATACTTGCTAATTGTATGTTCTAAGATCCTTTGATGAAAATGCCAGAGTATGTAAGTATCAAGTATTGTTATGAATAAGAAAAAAGGAATGAAGTTTCTGTTGCTTACTCCTTGAATGACATTTTAGAAAATGGATGTCTTTTGCCAAACCACAGGGCATATCTGCATTGTAGAAAAGAAACTGGTAAAAATGTATTCAACCCCTCCATCCTTTGGATTCAACATTAAAATATCTGCTTTTCTAGGATCCTCCTGATTACAAAAATGCCAAGGAGTCTTTTGGTGTCATTGCGGATTGTGCTCAGCAATCTTCCATGAAGCCCTGCAATGAAACCTCACTGCAGTGGTGATCTAGTCTGGTGTTTTGTCTACCTAGAGCAGCACTCCCCTTCTGGGAAATGCTTTTTTCTCCACTCCAACCATGCATTTGAAGGATGCCTGCTATGTTCTTCTGGAACTCTGTTGCCTGCATACAGTGACTGGTAGAGACATGGGCACCTGATCCAAGCTGGGTCAATTAAAATCCTTCCAGGGACTTTGAATACATGGGCATAGAAGAAGTGAATAGAAAGTCCTCTGTGGAAGCAACTCTGGGGCAGGGGGGTATGAGTACAGAACTGGCCAGCTACCATGCATCAGCGGTGTGGGAGAAGACTGACAGAATGAAACTGACACTCAGAGAGGCAGAGGTGGGAGACAGAAAAAAGAGGGAGGAAGGGTGGGAAAGGAGAGACAGAATGAAAGAGAAACAGACAGACAGACAGAGAGAAATCCTGTTAGTTACTCAAGTCCTTTGTTCTAGTTGTTCCTGCCTTCCCATGGCTCGGTTACATGATCACCAATAAGCCTCTTTTTTTTTTTTTTTTTTTTTTTTACCTAAGCAAAATTCCACCTGGATTTCAGTCACTGGAAACCACAACAATCCTGACAAATATACACATGGGAACATGCTATTAGCTCCAGAAACAAATGAAGAGCCTTACAGTCTCCAAGTATTTTCAGCTCAAGAAGAATGTCCACTCTTCCTCCCATGGCAATGACCTAGGAAGAAAAGGAAAGAGAATGGGTTGACATTGCTAAGTACTCGTGCGTGAAAGGGGTTTTACAGATCATCTGGTCAAACCTCCATTGTGCAAATGGGAAATAGAGCTCCAGGGATGATGGGCAACTTTGGGAGCACATCATCCCTTCCCCTCCCTGAACTAGAATCAAGTTCTGGCTCTATTGCTAACTTTTCACTAATAATGTTTGTACTAATACAAAAATTTGTTACTAAGAACAAATATTGTTAGTAATATTACTAATAATTATTACTTATTACTAATAAGTTAGTAATAGAGCCAGAACTCGATTCTCTTTCTCCCAACTTATTCTGACTCACTAGTTTCCCACAGACCTCCAATCTGAAATTCTGTAAATGAAATTGCAATGCAATTTGTTAAAACACCAAACTTTATTTTCTTCCTGGAATACACATCACTCCCCACCCCTACTCATTCTATTTCTTCAAGTTCATGAATATGTAAAATGTCAAGAATTTTAAGTTATATATCTGCTGGAGGGTTACTATGGCTATGACACTTAAAATTTTAGTTCTGCAAACTATTTTGATTCATATCCAATGCTTGACTCTGACATGAAGGTCTAATGAAAAATCAGGCCTCCAGCCTTTTTGTTTTCATCTTGTAGAACTACTGCTACATTTGACCTTTTAAAAATGATGTGACCAGCTTTCATTTTGACAATTGTATCCTCAAGACTTCCAGAAACTGATGAAATTGTCATTGCTGTGAAATTATCCTGCAATCATTGTGAATATATATATATAGTGAATATATATATATAGTGAATATATATATATACAATCTTTGTGAATATATATATATATATATGGTAAGTTATAATGTGACTCATGTCCACTCATGTCATTGTCAGGCCCTTTAATATTTCTTCAGAAGGAAATGTGTGAAAGTAAGATATTATTGCTTATTATCAATCAATCCATTGATTAATCAACCAATCAATCATTGAGTACCAAGTAGGTGCCTAGCACTATTCTAGTTGTTTCAGGAACAAAAGAAATGTAAGGCCCTGAGATACTTAAAAGTATATGAATGCAGATATATTTCCCATCTTAAACATGCAGCAGCTTCCCCATGGTGGCTTACTTTTGTTACAATAGGAAGTTACATGGTAGAGTGGAAAGAACATGGACTTTGGAGTCAGGCTGTCCTGGGTTTGAATGTGTATTACTAAAATTGTTCAAACCTGGAGAAGTCACAGCCCACCACTGCCCCTCACTCTCCTCATTTGTTAAGTTGGAATAATAATAATAATAGCAAAAGTATCTACCTTTATCTACCTTTCAGGGTTGTTCTGATAATTAAATGTTATCATTTACCTGGCATAGATAGGTGCCCAATAAATGCTAACTAGTATTGTAATGAATATGATTTACGTTTAGGTCCAGTTGTTCAAGGGAGTATGGTAACTCAGGAAGGTTTAGCAAGCTTAGTAGGCAGCAGTATGGTATAGGAATCCAGAGCAAGGGCTCCAAAATCTGACAGAATTTGAGTTGAATCCCAGCTGCACCACTTTAACTTGTTGGGTGACCTTGGACAGACTGTTAAACTTCTCAAGTCTCAGTCTTTTCATCTCTCAAGTGGGGATAACGGAATCTACCACAGAGAGCTGTTGGCACAACTTAATGAGATGATGACTGGAAAGAGCTGGTGCACCACCTGGCACAAAACACTATTTGGTCACGTGTGAAACTGTTAACATCTGTGCTATAAAACGCCATTGTCACTTTATAAATTACTGTTATTGAGACATCCTTTTGCTTTCCAGTATTCATAGGTAAGAAAAACTGAGCCATTCTTTATTTCCGTCTGTTTTTGTCATTTGAAAATAGCATTCATAGCAGAGACCTAAGGATTACTTTTAAGAAGCACTTAAAGATTTTCAAGATAGTGCATCAAATTGCAAGAAGTCTATATTATTTTTCAGAATAGAGTTGTAGATCTTCAGCAGTTACTCCTCCAGATACTAATGTACTAAGTAATCTACTGTTTGAGGGGCTTTCAGAGAAAAGGTGCTTTGTAAATATATAAAATTGCTTACACTGAAATAAAATAAATCCTTTAGGTACTCTGAGATTATGTACTACTAATATTTTATATATACGTCCAACTGCTAATATGATTCTAAAGGAAAGAAAAGACAAGATCAAGAGTGCACTTTTCAGATGCATTTTGTAGAAAAAAAAGACTAAAAATTTTTACTGTATTAAAGCACTGCATTAAGAATTCTCAAGTTAAGTTTCTGAAAATAAACACTTTTTTTGAAATGGAATAAAAAGATTGCACTGGAAGCAGAGTCATGGAGGAAACAAAAGAAAGCTAACATTCATTAACCATCAGCCATATTACTTGATCTCATTTAACCCATGCAACAATCCCATGAGGTGGGTGATATTATCCCCACTTAACAGAAGAGAAAACTGAGGCCCAGAGAGGTGAAGTAACTTGTCTGAGAGCACACAGCAAGTCCGTTGTCAAAAAGAGGCCTATTTAACTCCAAGCTCCATGTTCATTCCAGATATATCCCTTGTGCTGACACCAAAAATCTGAGTACTCCTGAATATGTCATTTACCTTATTCGTGTCTTGTATCTGTTCAGTTGTATTTGGCTGCAAGTAGTAGAGTAACTCGCTAACACCAGTTTACACAATAAATACATCTAATTTTCTCACATAATAAAAAGTTTAGAAGGATGTAGTTACAGGGAAGGAACCACAGCTCAGGCCCCCAGTTCTATCTTTCCACTATGCTGCCTTCCATGGGCAAGCGATGTCTCTCTTAGTCTAAAATGTACTTAGCAGCTCCAAGCATCACACCATCACCTGACAACTTCCAAAAATAGGAAGTGAATGTAGGGAAAATACTTTCTCTATATATGCCTCTCTCTTTGATCAGAGAGGGAAATCTTTCCCAGAAGTCCCCCAGTGAACTTCCCCTTGTTTCATTGACCCAAGCTAGGCCACACAGACACCTATAAATATGGCAAGAGGAATGGGATGACCATGCTTGGCTTGGACCAGTGATGACAATGACTAGGGACACCTTCCTTGAGATCAAGAGCTCTTGCCTAGAAAGCCTGACACAAACAGGGTTCTGCTATCAAGTAAGACATAAAGACAGGAAGGCCAATGAGCAGGCACCGAACAGTGTTTGCCCCAGCCATCCATTTCTCTATCAACAAGTAAACACGTTGCTCTGGGCCACCTCTTAGTGAGACTGAGGAGAAGACTCTAGCCGCAGATTAAGAAAATGTGGCACATATACACCATGGAATACTATGCAGCCATAAAAAATGATGAGTTCACGTCCTTTGTAGGGACATGGATGAAATTGGAAATCATCATTCTCAGTAAACTATCGCAAGAACAAAAAACCAAACACCGCATATTCTCACTCATAGGTGGGAATTGAACAATGAGAACACATGGACACAGGAAGGGGAACATCACACTTCGGGGACTGTTGGGGGGTGGGGGGAGGGGGGAGGGATAGCATTGGGAGATATACCTAATGCTAGATGACGAGTTGGTGGGTGCAGCGCACCAGCATGGCACATGTATACATATGTAACTTACCTGCACGTTGCGCACATGTACCATAGAGCCTAAAGTATAATAATAATAATAATAATAATAAAAAGAAAAACTAAAAAAAAAAAAAAAACAAAGCAAAGCAAAAGCCTGAGACATATAAATACACATAATCAACACATGCACTGTTAGCTCAAACTCCCAAATAGCGCTCCTTCCCCATCTCTCAAACTACACTTGTCTTTTTGTAAATTATTTTCTCCATCAAAACTGTCCTTGACATTCCTTTTAAACTAATGTTTATAGATGGAGGTTCTAGGCATGGGAGGAGATAGATAGGTCCTTGTCCCTGTCTGGTCTCCCTCCTCTGTCCACCTCACCATTGTAACATCTGATCTCAATCACTCTGGATTGATGAAGTTATTTTGTCCCATGCTATTCATAGAAAAAAATAAGATACAGGGGAAATGATAGTCTGCTACAGTAAGATAACAGATTCAGAATATTTTTTTCTATTTCATTTCTAAGATAATTATATTTAACCTCAAATCTATCACAATCAGATATTTTTCGACCACATTTTGTATTGTGCTAAAAAAAATCAACAGTAGTCATATTTTTTAAAGCAGCTGTCAGATTTAATCTTGTAACAGTTTATTGACTTGAAACACCTTAAATAATGGCTTGGGGATCTGTACTGTAGCAAGAATTTTCATTTCTTATTTTGGATTCAATATTATAACATCAGCCTTCTACCTTAAGGAAATGTAGAAACCGAATGCTTTTCAAAATGTTTCATAACCTTTCTAAAATTGCAGCACTTTATTAAAATGGCATTTAAACTGTTTTTAAAATGTACCTTGGATTCTTGATAACACTATTATTTTGATAACACATAGATTTATTTTCCTATCTGTATAGGAAATGCTGTGGATTTTTTTCCACAAATTTTTCCAAAAGACTTATGGCAGGCCATCTTTATCTCTCCAGTGCAGTGACTCAATCATCATTTCAACTTTTTCATCTTTTCTTTTAAAATACTTATTGTATCAGGGAAAAAATCGAGCACCTGACTCTTCTGTACAAGTAGCAACTCCATTTGTCTCCTCAAAAAAAAAAAAAAAAAATGAAGTGGAGAAAAAGTAATTATCTTTGGAAGACAATCAGTACTCACTGTTAACCGCCAATCTAGAATATCTCACCTCAACTTGGTCTCAACAGCCTTGGGGGAGGAAAGGCAAAAAGGCACTCAAATTATCAGAACTAATTGCCTCCTATTTGGCCTTGATTTTGCCTTCATTTATCCATTTAGTCATCTGCTCACTCACTAAATGTGCCCCTCTTATGTGCCAGGCACTGACTGTTCTAGGCACTAAGGAGACAACAATGCACTAGACAAAGATCTCTGCCCTCAAAGAGCTTATGCACACTGTGTATTGGGGAAAACTGACATCATTCAATGAAAACACAGAGAGTAAAAGCATTAAAAAACTTTAAATTGATTCCAGAGTGGTTCAACATCCTTAATGGATTGATGAAATCTCTGGGACCTAGAGGACCTAAAGTCACACAGCTGGTCCATGGGGCTGGATACAGAACCTATATCTCCCGAATAATCATTGCTAATGTTTACTAAGTGCACTGTGCTTTACATGTATAGGTTGAACCATACAAAACTGCTGATATTTGATTGGTTTTCACCTGCAGAAATGAGAAATTCAGAAAGTTCAGCCTATTTTTATCACATTAAATGCTCACAATTCTTTAAAGTCAATAATACATTATCTCCAATTGACTTGTGGAGAAAATTAGGCAGAGAGAGGTTAAGTGACATATCCATTTGATATGACTGAGTTTTGAACTTGGATCTGTTTGATGCTAGGGCCAGAGCTCTTGGCTCTATACTATGCTGCCTCCTGAGTTAGTGGCTGTTACTTTCCACTGTGCTGTCTCTCACCCCAGGAATCATACAATCAGTGAAACATTTAAAAGCAGAAATCTGAAGAGAGCAAATGAGTGTCCGTATAATAGATTTCGTTAGAACAGAGCAAAGCCATTGATTTCATCTTCCAAATGGAAATCTCCAAAAAGAGACTGGTGTTTCTGGTAAGAAGTACATCAAAGGCCTTTGTCCTAGGTGAAGCAGGGGTAATGAGAAATCAAAATCATCATGATGGAAATTTGAACTCCTTCAATGGTCTGGAGCACCACCTTCTTTCTGTTCAGGATTATTTCTTTAGTTTGCTTCATGACAATAGAAAAGCCTCTCCCCTTACGAATCCCAAAGAGAATGCTGAATGACATGATGGCAACCGTCAAAATCCTTAGGTTTGCTTGGGTTCTGGTGTAGAGGCAAAATTCAGTTGCTTGCCAGTAATTTTTTTTAGAACTAAGCATGTCTAATTGGTTCTTTTCAAATTTACCAATCAGATAAATCACTTTCCTTCCCCTGGGGCCAAAGAAGAGAAGAACTTACTGTTAATTCCTGGGGAAAAAAAATGCACTGACAAATATTTCAAATCCATATCATGCCTGTTAACAGACAAGTTATTGGGGTAGGAGTCATGAAGAAATTAGCCAAAGACAAGAAGGCCTTCAGAAGATGTGTTTGTTGTTGATGATTTGTAATTGTTTATTTCACTGAATGAAAAGATTTTTCTTTCTTCGACACAAATCTGTGTAGCCTGTCCCCGTTCTGCGCACCCTACCCAGCCTGCCCTGTCAAGCAACTAGCAAAACTCAAAAACGAGCCCCAGGCCTCACTCAGATTGACCTGCAGTGTCCCCTGAAGTGCAGGCATTATAATGAACATAATGATGGCAGTTAAGGGAAGAATGTGACTTGTTCCATTCCTTTTGATTAGACGTAAAACAGAAACATATGTTTTACTACCCTTCTCATCTTTGACAGTATTTTTCTGTCATATGTTGTACAGGGACAATGTAGCTTCATGAACAACTTTTTCTTACAAAATGTGAGCTTACAAAACAATGCAACTGTCTATCGATAGAGAAATGGATAAGTAAGTTACAGTGCATCCTTCAATAGATGCCTATACATCCCGTGAAAAGCAGGAAGTAGATCTGTATATATCCACATGGAAAGATCTTTGAAATATGATATTAAGTGAAAAAATGGGACACAGAACAATATATATATTACAATCCCATTTGCGTAAAAAAAAAGGAAAGAAAACCAAAGATACATATATATGAGCAAATAAAGTCTATAAGAAAACACAAGAAGCTATTGATAGGCCAGGTGTGGTGGCTCACGCCAGTAATCCCAACACTTTGGGAGGCCCAGGCGGGCAGATCCCTCGAGCTTAGGAGTTCAAGACCAGTCTGAGCAACATGGCAAAAACCCATCTCTACAAAATACAAAAAAAAAGAAGAAGGTATTGACAGTGGGTGTGACCTCTGGGTGGCGTAAGGGGACAGAGGTGTTTTCATTTGGTCCTGTACTGTTTGAGGAGGTGTGTTTGAGGAGGTGTTTTGTTTGTTTGTTGTTTGTTCAGGATTTTGTTTTGTTTTGTTTTGTTTTATTTTGCAATGACTATGTTACTTTTGTAAATTTAAAAGACATTTTAAAGAGTTAATGATAAAATCTGTATTTGTAATAATACACAAGCGGAAAAAAGAGAAAGAGAGCTGAAGTGAGCCAGAAATTTATATTTTTAAGAAGTATCCCAGGCAATTCTGATGCAGGTGCTCCAAGAATTATACATGTATTTTAAATTTATATTTCACTTAAAATTTTTAACATTTTGACGCGTTTCCTCTATCTCTCTGGATACATGTGGTGTGCGTGTGTGTAAATTCTGGAACACTGAAAGGCTGCAGACATTTGTCATTTGTTGACAGAAAGAGTCAAACTCTGTAAAATATTTGAAGAGATCTATTCTGAGCCAAATATGAGTGACCGTAGCCTGTGACACATCCTTCAGGAGGTCCTGAGAACATCTGCCCAGGGTGGTTGGGGAACAGCTTAGTTTCATATGTTTTAGAGAGGCATGAGACATCAATCAAATATATTTAAGAAATATATTGGCTTGGTCCAGGAAGGTGGGACAACTCAAAGCAGGGCAGGGGGTGGAGGGGGGCGTTCTAGGCTATAGGTGAATCTAAACATTTTCTGGTTGACAATTAATTGGTTGAGTTTGTCTAAAGACCTGGGATTCATAGAAAGGGAATGTTCAGGTTAAGGTAAAGATTGTGGAGACCAAAGTTCTTTTCAAGTCTTATAGTGGCTGCCCTTAGAGACAACAGATGACAAATGTTTCCTGTTCAGATCTTAATCTCTTTTGGATTGGGAGGATCTGGAAGAAAAATATCTAGCTATGTTAATAGAGATTCTTTACAGATGTAAATTTTCCCCCACAAAGGATGGCTTTGCAGGGCCATTTCAAAATATGGCAAAGAAACATGTTTTGGGGTAAAATATTTTTATTTTCTTCCTTGTCTCGTAATATTATGCCAGAGTCAGGTTGGAAAGTCACAATATATAGGGTTAAATAAAACCCATCTGATGAGAATTTATTATTTGAAGGCCATGACTCCCCAGGCCCCTTAGATAGGAATTTGGGTAAGATAAAACAATCAGAGTTCAGTCCTCATATTTTAACAGCACTTTAACCCTAAATACTTCAGCATGTATCTTCTAAGAACCATAAGCACAATGTCACTATCATACCCAAGACATTTAACATCAAATCAGTAATGTTAAAAACAGCCAAAATTCATATTTCTCAAATTGTCTCACAATACTTTCAATAAATTGTTTACTGTGATTTTTTTTTTTTAAACAGGGTCTCACTCTGTCACCCAGGCTGGAGTGCAGTGGCATGACCTCGGCTCACTGCAACTTCCGCCTCCTGGGTTCAAGAGATTCTCCTGCCTCAGCTTCCTGAGTAGCTGGGATTACAGGCGCGAGCCACCATATCAGGCTAATTTTTTGTATTTTTGGTAGAGACTGGTTTTCACCATGTTGGCCAGGCTGTTCTCGAACTCCTGACTTCAAGTGATCTGCTCGCCTCGGCCTCCCAAAGTGCTGGAATTACAGGCGTGAGCCACCACACCCAGCAGTTTACTGTGATATCTAACTAAGAATCCTGCATTGCATTTAGTTATCATATCTGTTTTGTCTCCTATGAAACAGCAGCTCTCCACCCCACCCCATCTCCTACCCTTATAAGGACCATATTTTGGGAAGAATTGCTCTATGGCTGGAGTTCCTGTTGCACTTTTCCCCCTCATTCTATTCTCTTTCTCTTCCTGGTGTTTGTAGCATTTCCTGTTTTCTGCCACCATTCTCTCTTGGACCCACTACATCAGGATTTTGCACTTCTCTGACTCCATATTCATATAAAGATCACCAATGGCCACCATGTTCCCCCAGTGACCTCTACATTTCTAAATCCAATGGCCAATTTTGAGACCTTAACTTACTTGACCCATCAGCAGCATTTGACACAGTGCTGTGGGTCACTCCCTCTTCTTTGCTACACTTTCCTTAGCTTTTAAACCAACATACCCCACCTTGGTCTCTTCCACAGCCTCCTTAGCTATTTACTCCTCACTTTTCTAATCTTTAAACATTGGAGTAGACCAGGCCTTGGATATCTGCTTTCCACCTCTCCTCACTTCCCTGCTCATATTCTACCTTCTTACAGTCTATTCTCAACACAGCAGTCAGAGTGACCATTTTAAACTTTAAGTTAGATCATGTTCCTCCTCTCCCCCTCTCAAAACACTCCA
The DNA here is from genome assembly GCF_028885655.2 of Pongo abelii. Taxonomy (NCBI): domain Eukaryota; kingdom Metazoa; phylum Chordata; class Mammalia; order Primates; family Hominidae; genus Pongo; species Pongo abelii. The sequence goes on from NC_072008.2 coordinate 142,704,435, forward strand.
GTGGCTGCTGTCACAGGGTTCTTCCTCCATAATTCCAACTCTCCCTGGGCTCAGGTAATGCTGCTTCTTCTCCCAGCCCTTCCAGGCCTAGGGTTTCCCTGGACCCACCCTATCCCTGCTATCTCTGTGACCTTTTGTCCTATTGCTCTTCCCCTCTGATCACTCTACTCCAGCCACACAACACTCCTGATGTTTCTCAAGTATGTTTCTCCCTCAGGCCTCTGTTTTTGCACCAGATAGCCACATTAGTTACTCCTCACTTCCTTAAGGGGCCTGCCCAAAGGTTACGTTCTCTGAGAGTCTTCCTTCTCTACTCTCTGTAAAATAGCCACCCGCTTTCCACCCTGCTGGCCATCCCCCAGCTCTCTTACTCTGTCTTATTTTCTCCCCATCATCATCTGGCATATTATGGATTCATTATTAAGTTGTTTATGGGCCTATCTCTCTGCACTGAAATGTAAGCTCCAACAGGGAAGAAATCATATTTTGTTGACAGTTGTAGCCCCAGTGTCTGGCCTGGCACAAGATGGCCTTGAAGAAATATTTTGAATGAGTGATTGACTGTATCATATATAGTTATATAAACACATAGAAGAAGATCTGTAACCACACTGAACTGGTCATAGTGGGTACCTCTGGGGAGTGGGATTATGGAAGGAGAACTTTCACTTTTTACTTCATAGGCTTCTCTACTATCTGAAAGTTTATAGCAAGCATATCTCATCTTTGTAATTAGAAAAATACCAAAATAGGGATTATTAGAAGTAAAAGAGCTTGAAAGAGCCAAGAAGCTGCTTAGCAGAACATATCAGGCAGCAGGTGGCAGGATTGCCTCAACTTCTGCTTCCCTCTGCCAGGCTAGTTGCACCAGAGCCCAAGTACATGCCGGCCTGGCACTGGCAGAATGCCAAGAAGAGTGGTGTGAATATGGGGCAAAGGGCTGCAATTAACATACAGCACCGTGTGGCCCCTGGCCGTCAGTGGCTGCGGACTTACTTCACATTTGTAAAATCTTCTTTGTGGCTTCCTGCATGCTTTGATTCATGGGATTCTACGGCATTGCCCCGCCTTTGAGAACCCCAAGGAGATTCCTACAGCTAACTTCCGGGCAGTCAACCAGGCATTCAAATTTACCAGTGTCAGCGGGCTCTAGAATGACCTCTGCTTCAGGTTGCTAAGAATTTCCCAGGTACTAGCTGAGGAGTTTGGGGTTATTGTTTTGAAGCCTTCATAGGTTCATGACTGTAGTCTGTGTACATCTCTATAAATGCATATTTGAAGAAGAAAAATCTAGAAAAATGTGTTCATTAGACACTTTTCCCTCACCCATTTCCTCAAGGTTCTTCTCCGTTTTATAACAGCTGCCCTCACCAGAGGCATTTCTAAGTGGGATGGTTTTGTCCTTGCCAACATAAGCCAATTGTTAGATGAATGATACCGTGATATGTAGACGAGGCAGAAGGCAGAAGGGCGAGGCAGTGCTCTTGCTGCCAGCCAAGTCTGACTATCTTTTGTGCCACTCTGCTTCCAGGATCTGCTGCAAAGCTCACCTTGGGTTAAGATTTTTCTGTAAGATCCCCTTCCCTGCCAAAACCTGCCACACTGAGACATGCACACGTGTGCACACACATGTTGATGCACACACACACACCTAGCTCTGGCCAGGAAGCTCATAAGAAGCCTTTGCCCTTCTTTATTTTACCCTGTTACCAGGCACCTCTTCCTTCACCCACTCCATGCTGCCAGCTGGCTCCAGTGCTGCTTGGCCAATGTCCATCATCCTGCTGAACTTCCACTATTGCAACTTGTCTCCCTCTGCACTCCAACCTCCTGACTCTATACCCATTCGGCATAGGCTTCAGTCAGGGCTCCTTTGGACTCAAGGAACAGAGACCCATTCGAGCTGGTTCAACAACAAGCTGTGGGTGTTGGTGGGGCAGGAAGATGGGGCACAGGTCATTGTAAGGAGACCAAGATCTCATGGCACTCCCAAGACAGCCACCATAGTGGGACCTGGAACAGGTAGCAAGGCAGCTACAATTTCTGGTTCTCTCTCCAGAGGCCCATGATATTTCCCTTGGTGTCTCTGCTCCTCACTCTATACCTGCTCCATTCTCCTCTTTCTACTGACTGATCTCCTCAGAACTTTTGCCCATACATGGCCCCTCACGGTTGACCGAGCTCCATGTCTGTATTATAGCCTTTCAGTTTCAGTATATTAGTCTTTCAGACTCCCAGACTCTTGGCCTTCCAATACCATACCCCCAAGAGAGAAATCTAATTTCCCAAGCTCCAGACCACAGAGGTTCTACATAGAGCATGAACCTGCCTAAAAGGGGGCCATCATCAGATCAGATGATCACCAATCCTGCTGCAATCAGACAAGACTGGGAGCGGGGGCAATTTCTACAGACATTTAGCATCCCAGGAGTGATGAGCAGATCCCCTATGGGTGGGCAGGGAAATTATAATCATCTCTAGTACAGTAGGCCTGGAAACTGGTCTGGTGAAAATCTAGACCCAAGGGCTCTGTCTACCTACCAGTATTTGAAAATCCTGAGTGATATTCATGTGTCCCACCTAGTCTTAGAAACTCCCAGAATTTTCAGCTCCTAAGCCCCATCAGGATGATGCCTGTCCTAGCCCCTGTTCACTGGTCCCCATTGTTTCCATTTAAGTTTCTTTGTTGAAACAATATGCAGTCTATTCATACAATGGAATATTATTCAGTCATAAAAAGGAATGAAGTACTGATACATGCTACAGCATGGATGAACCTTGAAAATATTATGCTATGTGAAAGCAGCAAGATGCAAAATACCACGTACTATATTATTTCTTTTATTTGTTTATTTGTTTATTTATTTATTTATTTATTTATTAAGATGAAATTTCACTCTGTTACTCAAGCTGGAGTGCAGTGGCACAATCTCAGCTCACTGCAACCTCCGCCTTTTAGGTTCAAGCGAGTCTCATGCCTCAGCCTCCCAAGTAGCTGGGACTACAGGCGCATGACACTACGCCTGGCTGGCTGGCTAATTTTTGTATTTTGTGTATATATATATATATATATATTAGTAAGGACGGGGTTTCACTATGTTGGCAAGGTTGGTCTTGAACTTCTGACCTCAAGTGATCCACCCACCTCAGCCTCCCAAAGTGCTGAGATTAGAGGCATGAGCCACCGCCCCTAGACATATGATTTCATTTATATGAAAGTCCAGAATAGAGAAACATAAAGAGACAGGAAGATTAGCAGTTCCTTAAGGCTGGGAGGCTTGGCGATAGAATGAGATAGCCAGAGGATACACAGTTTCTTTTGAGGTCATGGAAATTTTCTAAAGTTGGCTGTGGTGATGATTGCACAGATCTGTGCGTATATAAAAATTCACATCTCTGAAAATTTCAGAGGCAGAACTGCAAAAAGACTTTTCTAGGACTACTGAGAAATGTTTAAGTAAAAGAAAAATCTTAGACACTCTCTAGCTTCCAATAAGCTTTGCCTGGGCATAAGATAACTCATGAAATAGAGGTACAAATCCCAGCAAAAGATAGTCAAGCACCATAGTGAAATTCCATGCCAGAGCTCACAATTCTCCCACACTAGTAGGAAGAATGACAGTGTAAGGGGATATATGCATGGATGATGGCATCAGATTTTGCCAAGGAGTTGGTGGAGCTTAACAGAGCAATTGCTTTTGCCTGTGGGAAGTATCATATTTAGGTCAAAACAGCCAATGTTAGGCAGGGGGTGGCAGGAAGGGCATAACTCTTTATTTTGGAAGGCAGAGCATGGCTCAACTTGTTTTACTGACCGAGTGATTTTTCATGTACAGTGGTCATCCCTTATCTGCAGTTTTGCTTTCCACGGTTTCCGTTACCTGAGGTACAGTACAATAAGATATTCTGAGACAGCCAGACACGGTGGCTCATGCCTGTCATCCCAGCACTTTGAGAGCCCGAGGCGGGTGGCTCACCTGAGGTCAGGAGTTTGAGACTAGCCTGGCCAACATGGTGAAATCCCGTCTCTACTAAAAATACAAAAATTAGCCAGACGTGGTGGCACACACCTGTAATCCCAGCTACTCGGGAGGCTGAGGCAGGAGAATAGCTTGAACCCAGGAGTCGGAGGTTGTAGTGAGCCAAGATCGTGCCACGGCACTCCGGCCTGGGTGACAAAGCGAGACACCATCAAAAAAACAAACAAACAAACAAAAAAAGATATTCTGAGAGAGAGAGAGAAAGATCACATTCATATAATTTTTATTACAGTAAATTGTTATAATTGTTCTATACTCTTGTTAGTTATTATTGTTAGTCTCTTACTATGCCTAATTTATAAATTAAACTTTATCATAGGTGTGTATATATAGAAAAAAACATAGTGTATATGGTACTGTCTGCGGACTCAGGCATCCACCAGGAGTCTTGGAACGTATCCCCCGTTGATAAGGCAGAGGGACACTACTGCAACAGCAGCATCTGTAGAACTTCATTCAGGATAGCTATTATCTCATAGTATTTATAAAGGTAAGCAGAGCAGTGTCATGTTTCTACAACTAATAGCATAAAAGAAAAACAGGGAAAAGACCTGTACAGAGCGGGTGTGTCATGCAAGAAAAAAAAAACTAGAGGGCAAACTTTTTCAAGAGTGACTCCAGAAAGCCTTGTTTATTTATTTATTTATTTATTTATTTATTTGATGGAAACTTGCTCTGTCACCCAGGCTGGAGTGCAGTTACACAATCTCGACTCACTGCAACTTCCGCCTACCAGGTTCAAGCAATTATCCTGCCTCAGCCTCCCAAGTAGCTGAGATTACAGGTGCCCACCACCATGCCCGGCTAATTTTTGTATTTTTAGTAGCGACGGGGGTTTCACCATGTTGGTCAGGCTGGTCTCAGGCTCCTGACCACAGGTGATCTGCCTGCCTCGGCCTCCCAAAGTGCTAGGATTACAGGCATGAATCCCAGCACCAAGCAAGGCTAACTTATATTACTCAGCTCTCAGTTTAAAAGTTCAGCATGTCTGTTAGGAGTTTTCAAATTTATTCAGCCATTAAATACTTTAAAATTATAATCTATTGCGAACACACCAACAGGTACCCATGGATAGCACATGCAGATAGCAGAAAGCAAAACATAGTTTTCACAATTAGTTGTTGCTTACAAATATGACCAGGATGTGATTCATATGCTGATTTAGTCTTTATTACAGAATTTTTTTTGTGTGTGTGTGTGTGTGTGTGTGTGTGTGTGGCAGGGTCTCACTCTGTCACCCAGGCTGGATTGCAGTGGCGCAATCTCCGCTACTGCAACCTCTGCCTCCTGGGTTCAAGCAATTCTCCTGCCTCAGCCTCCAAAGTAGCTGGGATTACAGGCGTGCGCCACCATGCCCGGCTAATTTTTGTATTTTTGGTAGAGACAGGATTTCATCATGTTGGCCAGGCTGGTGTCGAACTCCTGTCCTCAAGGAATCTGCCTGCTTTGGCCTCCCAAAGTGCTGGGATGACAGGCATGAGCCACGCGTCTGGCCGAGAATTTTTAAATAGAGAAATTAAATCAAGTTAAGTGTATCAAAACATGATGTTGAGTACCTTAAACATATACAATAAAAATTAATAATAAATCTTGCCTACTTCCATTGGGCAACTTCTTGTTGCGTCTAAAAATAAGAAATTAAATCACTTTAATACTAAAAACTGCAAAATATAACAAGATAGAGCAATATATATTTACATTTTTATATGAAATATGACACAGAACACCAAACATTTACACACGAGAACAGTGAACTGTTCCTTCTCAAAAGATATCCCATAACACCCATTTAATATTAAGAATGAAGTTCCATTATCCTTATGTCAGGTATAGTATTACGTTTATTCCTCAGTTTGCTTTTTCTTGTTTTACAAAGGTCTGTGTAGCAAAAGGAAGAACACAAAATGCATATTTTGCAGCATTTCCAACTCTTAGATTAGACTGCTCCCAAACTCATGAATTATTTCATAAGCTGTTGAAATAGCTGTTTCTCTCCAATTTTTAGAAAGTGGGGCTGGGATGGGCCATCCCTACTTAGAAGTATTCTGGTTTTTTGTTTGTGTGATACAGACACAGTCTGAGAGACATAAATCTCTGCTTCTGGTGTTAAAGTTCCTTCTTTCCTTCACAGGCTCATGGAGAATGAACAGATGAAAAACACACATTTAATAGACAAGACACGATGCATTATATGACAAATATATGTAACTGGAATGATAGCCACTGCCTGTCCCCTCATCTCTCTATGTCAGGGTTGCTAGGACAGAAAAATCCTCATTCAGCCTCCATTCCCAGAGATTGCAGGAGAGAGCCAGTCCCTGGAATTTGACCTGGCCTCCAAAATAAAGAAAATGTTTTCCATTTCTTCTGCTAGTTTTTGGGGTTGGTGACTCTGGGATAGGCCTACCTTTTATGCCTCTGGAATGCCCTTCTCCCTTGCCCCTTTGGGCACAGTCTGAAAGGGGAAGCAGAGCTCGACAGGGCCAGCTGGGCAGGTTTTGTGAAACTTTGGAAAAAATTTCTCTCCTTTCCAGTATGAATCAGACTGGACCATCCTTGATAACTAATGGGGACCCATGAGAGGTATTAATCCAGGAGAAGCAGATCATCTCCTAAGGGTATGAGCTCTCGAGTCAGGCTGCCTGGGTTCAAATCTACCATTTACTAACTGGGTGACCTTGAGCAACCTTGAGGTTACTAGCTGTGTAAACTCCCTGAGCCTCAATTCCATCATCTGTAAAATGTTGATAAAAATAGTCCTTACATGATGGAGTCATTGTGACAATTAAATTGCTACATCTCATTGATTCTAAGGCATCATCGATTATAAGATAAACCATTATTTTATGTACCACTAAGAAAGAAAATAACAAGTTGCCCTTTAAACTCTATATGCCACTGATTTTGAGACACATCCTGGTTTCAGAAATGTTAAAATGTGGGCCAGGCGTGGTGGCTCACACCTGTAATATCAGCACTTTGGGAGGACAAGGCAGGCGGATCACTTGAGGTTAGGAGTTCGAGACCAGCCTGGCCAACATGGTGAAACTCTGTCTCTACTAATAATACAAAAATTATTTTGTGGTGTGGTGTGGTGGGTGTGGTGGGTGTGGTGGTGCGTGCCCGTAATCCCAGCTACCTGGGAGGCTGAGCCACGAGAATCGCTTGAACTTGGAAGGTGGAGGTTGCCGTAAGCCGAGATCGTGCCACTGCACTCCAGCCTGGGCGACAGAGTGAGACTCCGTCTCAAAAAAAACAGTTAAAATGTGAAATAGATGCATTTATTTCAGAATCAATGAGATACAGTAGTTAATACTGATCAAGTACTTAGAGCAGTGCCTGGCATATAGCAAGTGCTCAAAGGTTGCTATGATGCAGTGTGATTTCCCTAAAGCAAGCTTGTCCAATCCATGGCCTACAGGCCGCATGTGGCCCAGGACAGCTTTGAATGTGGCCCAATGCAAATTCGTAAATTTTCTTAAAACATTATGAGATTTTGTTTTGCAATTTTTTTTAAAGTTTATCAGCTATCGTTAGTGTTAGTGTATTTTATGTATGGCCCAAGACAAGTTTTCTTCTTCCAGTGTGGAAGATGGGACATCCCTGCCCTAAAGGAAGGTAGTAATTCCCACCTTGAAAATGGAGGCCTTATTGAGAAGGGGGGCCCTACAGCCTTCAACAGGGGAGAGCAAGGCTAGGAACTGGGCATGCTCACAAAGGACCTTTGTGTAAGGATAAATTCTTTCATGCTTTCTGTTGCACAACACAAAGGCAAAAGCCATTTTGAGTGTACAGTTTTGCATCCTTCCCTCCCTCATTGTAATTCTCTTAGTTACCCTTACTCCCAACCCTTCGGTACAGTCCAGTGCTCCTACAGAACTCTGTGGCGGGCTTGTGGGGATTACTAGAGTGAGCAGTAAGGGGAGAAGGTCCTGTACCACATTTGATGTGGGGCTGAGGTCTAGGCAGAGGAGTGGCAGCCCATCAGGAAAGGCCACCGTTCAGGAGATCCATGTGGTGACAAACACAGCTCAGAGGTGAGTGGTGGCCTGCAAGGAAAAATCACTGTGAGTGGCCTGGAGGGATCTAAACTCAGAGAAGTGGCTGCCCAGTGACCATCTGACTGAGGAGTAAGTGTGAGAGGACAAAACCTCTTTCCCCAAGATTTTAGGGAAAAAGTGACCATTGGGGTGGCAGAAGTGACAAGTCCTTAGGTCACATAGATGATAACATTATAAGACAATATGCACAATCTAGACCAGCAGTCATTAAATCAGATCACTATCTTTATTTTCTCACTTTTAAAAAGCATGTTTCAGCCAGGCGTGGAGGCATGATGATGCCTGTAATCCCAGCACTTTGGGAGGCCAAGGCGAGTGGATCACTTGAGGTCAGGAATTCGAGACCAGCCTGGCCAACATGGTGAAGCCCTGTCTCTACTAAAAATACAAAAAAAAAAAAAAAAAAAAAAAAACAGCTGGGTGGGGTGGCATGTGCCCGTAGTCCCAACTACTCAGGAGGCTGATGCATGAGAATTGCTTGAACTCAAGAGGCAGAGGTTGCAGTGAGCCGAGATCATGCCACTGCACTCCAGCCTGGGCAACAGAACGAGACTCTGTTATGAATAAATAAACACATTTTTTTCACATCTTATCATTACTGAAATCAGACTGTATAATTATGATGACAGTGGTGGTGATGATGATGATGATAATAATAGTTAACACTTAGGTACAACTTAATATATGCCAGGCACTATTCTAAGTGCGTTATCTGTATTAGCTCATTTACAACCCTATAAGTATAGTTATTATACTATTTTTGACAGTTGGGGAAACTGAGGCACAGAAATGTTAAGTTCTCCAAGGTATCACACCCCCACTCCCTCACATACCCACACACACCCTTATTACGTGGCAGAGGTAGGCAGAGTCAATGACCCTGACCATGACACCCAGCTAATTTTTGTATTTTTAGTAGAGACAGGGTTTTGCCATGTTGGCCAGGCTGGTCTCAAACTCCTGGCCTGAAGTGATCCACCTACCACGGCCTCCCAAAGTGCTGGGATTACAGGTGTGAGCCACCGTGCCTGGCTCCAAAAGCTGTTTTGAAACCAATTATGCCTCTTAAGATACCCGACGGTATCTTATAATTGAGGAAATCCAAATAGTGGTTAAATGGTACCTATGGTCCAATTCCAGGCCCACCTTCAAGCATTGTGGAACTCTGAGATACAGTATAGTGTGGTGGCAAATAACACAGGTGGTGGCCTCTCTCTAGTCTGTGTTCAAGTTCCAGCTATGCCACTTACAAGCTGATTAAGCTTGGGTGAGTTTTTAAATCCCACTAATCTTCAGTTCCCTGTAAAATAAACATGATCCTAACATTTTCTATTTCACAGAGCTACTGTGCAGACAAAAAGAGACAATCCTGGTGAAATTCCTTGAACACAGCAAGTGCTTTATAAAGAGAAACCATTTTTACCCTTCATTTGACTTCCTAGTGTGCTCAGATGAGGGGCCTTCCCCTCAGTGTTCAGTAAAAGGGGCGGTTATGATGTGTTGAAGACTGGTGTCTTTTAAATAGGGGAGCTCATTAGTCATCTCAGGCTTTTTATACTCTTCTCAATGCTTGACAGTGCACAACCAAGTATAAAGTGATCGCTAAAAAGGCCAGCACGCACCTGGAGAACCACTGCTACCACAAACCAGGCACAAACTTGTCCCAGTTGGGAATGGGTAACATTTGCTCCCCCAAACACAAAAACAGCTCTTCTAGGTTTTTGTTTCACATCGTCCAAATTTTTGAATCTTTGAAACCTGACTCAGATTTGTGAGAAGCCCCAAAGGACTTTGTTAAGAAAAGCAAACACTCAAGCAAACAAAAAACAGGCACTACCGTCTTATTTACTTTTATTTTTATTTTTTATTTTTTGAGACAGGGTCTGGCTCTGTCGCCCAGGCTGGAGTGCAGTGGTGCAATCTTGGCTCACTACAACCTCTATCTTCTGGGCTTGAGTGATCCTCCCGAGTAGCTGAGACCATAGTCAAACGATGCCACACCCTGGCTAATTTTTGTATTTTTATTAGAGACTGGGTCTCCCAGTGTTGCCCAGGCTGGTCTCCAACTCCTGGGCTCAAGCCTGCCTCGGCCTTGCAAAGTGCTAAGATTACAGGCGTGAGCCACCGTGCCCGGCCTGGCACTACCATCTTGAAGCAACAGATGGCCACATGCCGATAATAAACTGGAAATTAATGACTCAAGTACTGAAGTGACCCTTAATTAAGGAGTAAAGAGGATGTCGGGAGTGGTCATCAGGCAAATCCCCCTTGTCTTAAATGTAAACTTATATCCCCTTGTTTTTCTCTTTGTGGAAAAGAAGACAAGATTTTAATCTTCCCCTGGGCAAAAACCCCCTTTATAGAGTCAGAATTTTAAAAAGGGGTTTGGAAAGTATGATCAAGAAGGGAGAGAAAACTGAGCCAGATAACCTAAGTGATAGGTCTCTGAAAGGAAGGGAATGTAGAATTTGAGGTTGCACTCTTACTGAGTTTTCTTCTTTAAGGATATGTTGAAATTTACTTGTGAATTACAGTAAACAAGTACAAGTTTGGCACCCAGCTCCCTGGGACTCTTTCATCCCATCATACTACAAATGCCAGTTAAGTTGTGCCTCTTCAGTTCCTGTTTTCCCTTTGACCAGTTCCTCCAGGAATGTGGACAGATCTTTGGTTTGAAGCTTCAGATTCTTCTCCTTAGCTTATATTCCTAGGGGCAAAACCCAAACTGCACCCAACCATCATACCCTTGCACCTAACAGAAAACTCATGACCCTATCATTATAAGCACACCGCTTCAATCAGCTAACGTAGGATAGCTAAGCCAACCCATTGAACTACAGAACTGTTTTCCCTGAGAGCCCCAGGCAAGATTTCTCACTATATGTAATAACCAAACTCTGGGCTCTCATCCCAGTATTCAGCAAGATTTTGCTTTGGCTCAGAGTTTCTGAAAATGAAATCAATAATCTCTAAAAAGTAGACTTTCTGCCAGGGCCATCTCTGGGCATGGTGCCCACTCAACTCATGGTTTTCAGATAATACTATGGTGCTCATTTGGGCTTCAGAAGTTCACAGTCCTGATTCTCTAAGGAAGGATCTGGTACGAAAAAAACACTTGGGGGAAGTGTGTGAGTGGGTAACAAATAACTATAAGTCAGCTGGTAGACATTCCTCTAGGTAGTTCATGAATCCTTAGAGGCTAAGTCACTGCCTCCAATATTTTCTGGAAGTAGTTGTGGAGGAGATAAATAATACATGAAATGAGTGGCAGAGGCAGAGTTGAAGCAAATACACAAGAGGAGCCAGAAACACTGAGATTTTGATAACAGCCGTCACAGACAGTGGGAGAAGCAGATTTAGATCCTGTCATACCATTCTGTAGCTGGACAAGTTAATTAACCTCCTTGGGCCTCAGTTTCCTAATCTGTAACATGGGTATAATAATCAGATAGCTACCTTACAGAGCTACTGCAAGATTAAAAGTGTTTGTTACTATACAGAAAGTGATTCAAACACAGCCAAGCACATATTTAGTGATGTATATTATGTATATTGTTGCTGAATTCTAAATGTTTCTAGAATGTTCAATTGACTTTGGCTACTATACCAAGTTAGCAAGTAGCCATTATTGACAAAACAATTCAAAGGCAGGTAAGAAGAGAGCCGCAGTGAGTAAAATTTCCCAATTCAGGTCATTGATTACTGCCTGCAAAATCTATTGTTGACATTGTTTTTATGTTCTTGTTCTTCTACACACCCACATTTGAGGGGCAGGGGAAAGTGGGGAGTGTTTCCACATGGAAATTAAAGATTGAGATTGCTTATTTCGGGAAAAGCAAGAATAAACAATATGGAGGTCCAATTGGGGCCGTCCCCACCTACTTCCTAGGCAGCTTCATAGGAAGCTGGCACTGGCCCTTTGAGCAATGCGGGGTCATCTGAGTCTGGTTCTGTCACACACCTACTCTTTTCTATTCCACCATGTAACAAAGAACCAAGTCACCGTTCTTTGGTTAATGATCACTTTGATGAATGTCACTCTTCATTTCCTAGTAACCGTTTCCTTCCTCATTACTAAGCCCTACCAACCGAAGGCCTCCAAGCTCTTCCACTCTGACTCAGAACAAGAGGCCCGCATGGCAAGCCCATTGCCCTGAATCAGAGCTTTTCCAGTGTTTGTTGATAGGAAGGGAAGAACGCAGGTATGGCAACAGTGATCACAAGATCTACAGCTTTGGAAACCTCTCAAACCAATTTCTAGTCACTCGTCATCTAAAGATTGTTCCTGAGGGGTAAAGCACCTTGATATGAAGGCGGAAACGATGACACAGTGGCTGCAAAGGGTTCCTTCTCTACCCCACCTCATCCTCTACCCCACTCGGTTCCTCAGCCCACGTTTTGGTTCATCCCTCTGGATGGAGTGAAAAGAATTTGACACCAAATTTACAATAAGGCATGAGTAGTGTGGGTGCAACCACTTTAGGTAGTACTTAAAATTTGAAGAGAATCTCAGATAGGGTGAGAAATCTCTAAAATGGACACCTAAGCCCTGTGACCTCTCATCTCCAAGCCTCAGGATGAAATGAGCTAGTTTAAGTGAAACCTTTCTTAATTATTCCAATGAAAACATCTTCCCCATCCTGGTCATCTAACCAATTATCCCATTTCATTTTCTTCATAATCTTTATTACTACCTAAAAGCATCTTGTTAATTTATCTATATGACTATTGTTTGTCTACTCTCCCAATAATGTTTATGAGGACAGGGACTTTGTCCGTTTCTTCACTCCTGTATCTTTCAGTGCCTAGAACAGTGTCTGGAACACAATACATGCTTGATGAATATTTGTGGTGTGAATGAAATAATAATCAACTGAAATGATTTTTAAGCAAGGTCTCCTGAAAATAAATCATTCACCCTTCCCCATAGCCTTTGACAATTCAGACCCCAAACATTTTTTTATGGGGCAAACAGACTACCCTTTGTTCTCCCTTAACATTAACTAGCATGGGGATGTGGCAGTGATAGGAAGTGTGGGTCAGTTAGTCACCATCATGCAATGAACTTTATTTATGTATGTATTTTAAAAAATTTTAATTTGTGTGGGTACATAGTAGGTATATATATTTATGAGACACTTTAGGTATTTTGATACAGGCATGCAATGTGTAATAAGCACATCATGGAGAATGGGGTATCCATCCCCTCAAACATTAATCTTTTGTGTTATAAACAATCCAATTACACTCTTCTAGTTATTTTTAAATGTATGACTAAGTTATTATTGATTATAGCCACCCCGTTGTGCTATCAAACCCTAGGTCTTACTCATTCTTTAACTATTTTTTGTATCCACTAATCATCCCCACCTCCCCCTCTACCCACCACCCTTCCCAGCCTCTGGTGACCATCCTTCTACTCTCTACCTCCGTGAGTTCAATTGCTTTGATTTTTAGATTTCACAGATAAGTGAGAATATGCGATGTTTGTCTTTCTGTGCCTGGCTTATTTCACTTCAGTGGACTTTTGGTGAGAGGTAAGCTGGAGTACAGGCTGCCTAGAGGCCAAGACACTCTCCTGGATATGTATGCACTGGCTCAAGGCCGGAAGGGAACACTTTTCACTTCTAACATAATTGAAATGCGGAAGAGGAGTTTGAAAGATGAAGATAACAGGTCTCCGCATGACAACCCCACAGCTCTGAAAGTTCAAAGGTTTCCACTTTGTTAGATGTACACCTTTTAATGATCCCCCGCACTCTATGGCCTTTGCCCACGATAACCCTCACAACAGCAATAAGGTGTGTAGGTGGCAAGTATTATTAGGCTCACATACAGGCGGAGAAAGTGAGGCACAACCAAGGCGGGGTGAGGGTGAGGCAAGCCAGGTGAATCAACCACTTCGCTTACTGTTTACTTCATTCGAGTTGCCACTCATTGAGTGCCTACTTTGTACAAGGCACAATGCTTGAGCAATGTCAACCACTAGCCCATGTTATTTCTCCCATTCAGACAGGCCTAGGTTTGCTTGGCTCAGGATGAGGAAAGCCTTCTGCAATAGCTTAGAAGCTGCACTTGAGCATGCAGCTGTAAAAGAACAGAGCTGGGAAGACCAAAGCCCCTGAGGTGATACCCAGTGCTTAAGAAGAACTGGTTTCCTATGTAGAATGAGAGGAATCTTCTGCTTGGTTTGTGATCACAGGGTTCACTAGGGGCCAGGCACTGTGCTTCCCCTGCATTATGACATTTGGGTCTTCACAACTGTTGAGGCAAGACATAATTATCTTCCTTTGACAGATGAGGAAACTAAAGCTCATTGACTTACCTAAAGTCACAAAGCTGGTAAATGGTAGAGTCACTTGAACATGAATCACCTAAGGTCTATCTAATTGTAGAACCAATCCAGCTGAAGACATGTCAACCGGTATGCTGCAGCATTCAGGTAGAACACTGGGGCTCTGTTGTCCTATAGTGACCAAAAAGCTCATTCAGCTAGAGTTCAGTGCAGTCACCATAGGCGTCTACAATAACATCACAAGCACTTAATAAATGTGGAGTGAATGCACGAATAATGTTCATAATGAAACATTTAATCTTCAAGAAAACATGACCACATGTTTAGAGTCTTCTGTTGGGAGATAACATTTTAGAAAGTTTCTTTCCAACAACAGCTATACTTTGGAAGTTTCCACCTGTAAAAGACTGGCCGTCAACTAGCATCATGCATTGCTTGATGACAGGGTTACATTCTGAGAAGTATATTGATAGGCAATTTCATCATTGTATGAACATCATAAAGTGCGCTTACACAAACCTAGATGGTATCACCTACTACACACCTAGGCTATATGGTGTGGCCTATTGCTCCTAGGCTACAAACCTGTGCAGCATGTTATCATACTGAATGCTGTAGGCAATTGTAACACAGTGCTAAGTGTCTGTGTATCTAAACATATCTAAACATGGAAAAGGTACAGTAAACAAATACGGTATTGTAATCTTATGGAACCACCTTTGTATATGCAGTTCCATGTTGACCAAAATGTCATTATGCAGCCCTTGATTGTATTTGAAAAATGAGCTTCTCTAGAAGAGTGTTTCCCCTGATGGTTCTGGATAGTGGACTTGCTTGCCTCCACTGATCTTCCTTCATATGCAGTGACTAGGCAGTATGCAGTTGCAGTGATGGTGAGCATAGACTCTGAAGTCAGACTGCTAAAGTTCTAATCTTGGCTCTGCGAACTTGCTAGCACAATAACCTTAGGCAAGTTACTTCATCTTTGTGTACCTCCATTTCCTCATCTGCTGTGGGGATTAAGTGAGTTATTATTTGTAAAGTACTTAGCACCTGGCACATAGTAACGCTACGTTATTATGCTGCTTCAAGTAATAAATGAACCTGTGATTAAAAACTGGCCCATGGATAGGCCACTAAATAGACAAAACAGAAGCATTAAGTTGAAGGTTAAACCTTCAAGTTATAACTTCCATGCACCAAGCATTTCTCTTTCCTCTTTTCACTGTTGTTGAGATCTGGAGTAGTTAGACTGTGGCCCACCAGAAGCCACACTCTGTGACCACCAAACCCCAGAATTGCCCACCACTGTCTTCTAGAAACTCTGGGTAGGTGACTCAGCACTCACTTGCTAGTTCTCCTGTAGTACCCTAAGCCCGAGGCTAGCCTGAACCACAACAGTGGGTGATCTTGGCACTGTCTGTTGGGTGGCCCCTCTCTCTCCTATTAAAAATAGCTTCCTAATCTTTGTTAGTGAACTGTAGGACTGATTCAAGACAATTTTGTCATCACCAAGTTGGCTTTTTCCATCCTGCTCCTGATTACATGTCCTCCCTCCTCTTGCCAGGCTACCCGTGAGCTATATCTTCTATTTTTCAAAGTTAGCCGTAGCAAATCACACCTTTGGAGCATCTGAATAGGAGGTCTGTAACATCTCTATTTACGTTGTCAGTAGTAAAACGCCTCTATATCTTTAAAAAAAAAATCTCTAAGCTAATGTTTTCTATTTTTCTCTTAAAGTTAGGAGATTTGGAGAACTCTATATTAGAAAGCTCCAAAGAATAAAAAAGGGCATGATTATCTTTTTTCTTGATTCAGAAGAGCACATTCTGTCAACAAAATATTACTTCATGCATGTGGAGAGTTCTCACGAAACATTCATCTGTCCTTATGAAATGTTGAATTTAGTGCAAATAAAAAGTATATGGTGCATAATTTTAGTATCGAATTGATGGAATTTCCTCCCTGACATCTGAGTTCTCTTGCTTAACAAACACTTCTCTCTTCACTAAGCAGTCCTATACTCAGGTTTGTTTCTACTCTTCTGCTCTTCTCTCCACTCCTCACCCATCTCACCTCCACTACCAGTTGCTCATCCCTATTTATTGTTGGACTAAACAAAGATGACATGTTATGCATTGAATTATGTCCCTTGAAATTCATGGATCAGAATCTCTGGTGTTGGAGTCTTGGGATTTGCATTTTAATGAGTTCCACTGGTCTAAGATCTCTTTCACCTTCACATTTCATGAGTCTATAACATATTATCCACTTTGCCCCATCCCCACCATCCATTTAAAAACAGGATCATGTCTGGGCCTTGTGTTGCTCTTGCCTTCTGGTTTGATCCTTAGTACAACTGGTGATTGAAATCCTAACCCTGGTACTTCAAAATATGACCTCATTTGGAAATATGGTTATTGCAAATGTAATTAGTTAAGATGAGGCCCCACTGGAGTAGGGTGAGCTCTTAATCCAATATAACTGCTGTCCTTATAAAAAGGGAAAATTGGGAGACAGACACAAACACACACACACACAGACATACACACACACAAACACACACGTGCACAGAGAGAGAGAGAGAGGGAGAGAGAGAGAATGCTATGTGAAGATGAAGGCAGAGATCGTGATGAATGCATCTACATACCAAGGAACACCAAAGATTGTCAGCAAACCATCAGGAGAAAGATAAAACAGACCCTCCCTCTGCATCTCCAAAAGGAACCAATCCTGTTGACACCGTGATTTTGTACTGCCAGTCTCCATAATTGTGAAACAATAAATTTCTGTTGTTTAAGCCACACCCAGTTTATGGTACTTTGTTACAGCAGCCCTAGCAAACTAATACACTATATATATGTGGTCAATTAATATTTTTCTTTTTGGCTAGGTAAGGTGACCAGATGTTCAAGTTTTTAATACTGTGTATATGTCAAGGGGTCGGGTCTCCTGGGGAAAGTTCTCAACAGAGTAGATATATTCCAGGGCGCAGGGATCCAGATGTGTAACTGGATGTGAAATAGCTGGCTGGCTTAGCCAACAGAAGTGACACTTTCTCCTTACAGCCTGGCACTCTGGCCCCAAGGAAGTCCGTGTTACAGTTCAGTCAGTTTACAGGGAACAATGAAGCTGAGGGGGCCAGATCCTTTTTGTGGGTGCCCCTCCCCTGCTAGCACAGCCCATCCAGTCTAAAGCTTCTAGTGAGCAGTAATACTGGCTGTAGCTGGAAACAACAGGCCAACTGGAATCCTTGGCCATTGGTACACACTCACATGGAAAGCCCAGAAGGAAAAAGGACTCCCACTAAGACCATCACAGAGAGGAAAAGGCCCTGGGCTGAGTAACCTGGCCTCTTAATTTTGTTCTCAAAGCCCTTGAGTAAATGACCAATGTCTCAAGGCCTCTGTTTGCTACTTTGTAAAATAATGAGCTCTATAACCATCCTGCTAAGGTAGGGTTTCTCAAAGTAGCCCAGCATGGACCACTGGCAGCACAATCACCTGATGTATTTGTTCTCAGCCCTGATCCACTGAATCAGAATCTCTGGTGTTAGAGTCTTAGAATCTGCATTTTTAATAAGTTTCATTGCTCTAAGATCTCTTTCACCTTCACATTTCATGAGTCTATGATGTATTACCCACTCTGCCCCATCCCCATCATCTATTTAGAAACAGGATCATGCCTGGACCTCATGCTGCTCTTAGCTTCTAGTTTGACCCTTAATACAGCTGATGATGTCCCCAAGTGCTTTCTAGCTGTGAAAGCCATATTTCTACTTCCAGCAAAGAATGATCCAGAGCAAGGAGAAAAGCAAAAATAAAGCTTTAGTGAGAAATAATTTTGAAAGTACTAGCTTAACATGAACTTTTGATATTGCCTGGCTTTTAATTTTCCAGAACCTGTTTGTCCCTCATGAACACAAATGATCAGTAGGTACCCTCACTATTTCCTTGAACTCATTCCTTTGACAAAAAAAAAAAAAACAAAACAAAAACAAAAACAAAAAAAAAACGGAGAGAAGGGTAGGTTCACTAATCATTTGAGTTCTACCAAACACCACATAATTGTTTTGCATATCAGTATTTTGTCCTTTCCTGCTAAAGGTCTTTCCTTGGGTTTGCAAATAGAAGTTTGAGAAGAGTCCTGGTACTGACTGAGCTTTCTTGGTAATGTCACGAAATTTCCAACCACAAAGTCAATCTTCATTTGAGTCAGAGCAATTAGAGGAAGACTAATGGCTGTGGACAAACTACTGAAATATTTTATTGAGGAAGCTAAGTAGGCAATTCAAATGGGAGAGACTTTTTGTAAGGTTGGAGTACCATCTGCCACCTTCTAGCAGGGAAATGAACAGAAGCTGTTCTTAGAGATGAGGAAAAAATGTGAGTATTCAAGATTCCCTCTGACGAACTATAGGGAATGGCATTGAAGGATGTTTTCCTGGGCCTTCTTGTGACATCTGTTTTTCACAGTCTTTCTATAATTCAAAGTTTAAACTTTGATTTTCAAATCATCTGGCATTGCCCACATTCCAGTGCCTGGGATGCCTGAGTTTGGTTCCTCAGGAAAAGCTGCTTATTTCAATTGATCTAGGAAACTATTGACCAAAGTCAATAACTCTTGGGCTCAGTTTAAAAACATACTGTAGAGTCAGTTAGAAAAGCACAGAAAGGTCTTTTTTTTTTTTAGCAGAATGTTGGCTAAAGGGGTAGTACCCTGTTTAGAAGTCAGAATAGCTCTTAGTATACCCAAAGCCACCAAATGTTCAAATGACTCTTTTCACTTGAGAACACAATGGTGCTGGTGGCTTTGTTATTTCCTGAGGTTTGGCAGCCAGTGATGAAGATTTCCTTGTATCAAGAACATGTTTCTTTCATGTAATCTAGGATACTAAAAAGAGTCCATCCTAATAAAAGAGGCCCATGATGCAAATGGTCTGGGTTGACAATTCCTGTGCAAATCAACAACCACAAATTACAGATTTCAAAAAGTCCTAAGCATTAACTGGCCTCTAAGTAAAACTTAGGGTTAGAGGTTTTCAGCAATGTGACAAAATGCAGTCATTCTTATCAGGATTATAGAGTCTCAGTGACACTTCCACCAGCTGAGCCAGTTAGTGTCAGAAAGATTCTGCTTCTCATGTTGGGATTTAACTTGATGTCCTCCAAGATGCTAGAATCTTCTTAATTGGTTACCACGGGGGTGGGGTGTAAACCCACCAAGGCACACTCTCCAGCAAACCAAACAACCAGATTAAAAGGATGTGGGAGAGGCTTACACACACACAACCCCCACATCAAGGCCACTGAAACACCTCTTTAGCTGGGAGTAGGTCATGTAGGTCATAGGTGCCAATATAATCTAAGTTTGAGGGTGGGAGACTTGGGTCACTAAAAATGACTCATCCAGTGGTACTCATACATACTCCATTTCTCGTGAACTTGATAAGGCTCATGCAGCTCCAACTTAAGGGTCTTTGAAGAAATGACTATCCCTGCCAGAAAAAGTAAAAGCTCTTTGAGGACAGAAGTCATGTCTTGAACCTCTTAACCTTGTATCTATTGCAGAGAAATAGGAGAAAGAACACAATTTCACAGTGATGTGATGTCATTAAAGGGAAATGTTTTATCATCTTGCCTTTTAAAACAGTGGTTATTAAAATATGAAGCAACATAGAAAAACGCTTATTAGGAAAGGCTAAGTGAAAAAAAGCAGGATGCAAAAATTACATGTATTCTATTATTATAACCATGAAAAAAATATATAAAAATAAGACTAAGAAGGAAATATGACAACAATATTTATGTTAGAAAGGTAGGTTTTTGAGTAATTGGTAATTGTATTCCTTTTCTCCTTTTTGGTAATATTGTTAAATTACTTTTATACTTTTTCAGAATTTTATTTAAAAGAGGGGTTTCTGTGCAGGTATTATACAATCAAGTCCCCAGGCTGAAACCATGAGTTGATTTTTCCCGTCACCTACCCCAGTCTTCCAGAAACAGAGAATCTCAATGGGGTGAGCAATAATCCATCCTCTAAGGGTTGCCCAGGAGAGGCACTCAGCTGGGCTCTTGGCTCTCAGTAACAAGGCCCAGAGAAACTGAGTCACCCCAGCCCAAGAGCCATCAGCCTCATTCCCTTCTGTTCCTCTACGTTGAAGCCTTGGTGCAACCCATTTTTATGAGTGCCTGCCAGGGTGGTTTTAGAAAGCTGAGCCTCAGGAGGAGGATAAGGAACAGTTGGGAGCACCCA
The DNA here is from genome assembly GCF_028885655.2 of Pongo abelii. Taxonomy (NCBI): domain Eukaryota; kingdom Metazoa; phylum Chordata; class Mammalia; order Primates; family Hominidae; genus Pongo; species Pongo abelii. The sequence continues at coordinate 142,725,086 of NC_072008.2, forward strand.
ATTTCAGCTCAGTGTGGATGGTCCTCAAGTAGGGAAGACAGAGGAAATGCGCATTGGGTACAAGATGGTGCCTCCTCCTCTTGGGAAGGAAGATGACCTTCCTTGGGAAGGAAGATTTTCCACTTAGAGCTTTCCCTGGTCTCACAGATCTTCAAACGAATCACCAGATTTACCAAAATATTTTTGTGGGGGCCGCTTACTACATTGACCAAAAATATCTCAAAAATACGTGTAAGCCCATTTAGCCATTGTTTATTGAGAAAATGTGGAGTGAAGGTATAGGGCACCAAAGATTCATACCTTGCCCTTGTTCTGCAGCTCATAAACTAATTGAAAAGACAAAAAAGAGTTAAGTACCATTGCCTGGTGCTACATAATTAAGTGCCAGGTTAATGGAAGAGAATTCCTAGGCTATCAAACAACAACTTCTGTGAATTACTCCACCACCCTCCAGGCTTTGGAGCTCTTGCCACTTGATTAGGTTTCAGTACTTGATGGTTATGGAAAGTGCCTGAGAGCCAGTGCTCAAAGCAACTTGTTTACAAAATCAGTTCCTAACAGGGACAAATTTGGAAACCAATGGAAAAGTGCACAGGGATAAAGCAAGTATAAAGTTATATACTCCATGTGATTCCAGTGATGCCAAATATATGTGTATTTATTTCTTTATTGAGAGAGAATGCATGAGAGCCAGCAAGTCTAGAAGGAAATACTCCAAAATGTTATCAGTGGTTATCTTTAGATTGTGGGTGCTTTTGTTTCCTTCTTTATATTTTTCTGCATTTTAAAGTTTCCCACAATGAACACTTATCACTTTTCTCATCAGAAAACCAGAGCTCCATCGAGCATTGGTGGGTGAAGCATTCTAAAATGTAGAGCTTCTCCGTGAAAATAATAAGATGGGTTTAAGGGCAATTTTAAAGAAATCCCTGGCTAACTGAAAATGAATTTTTAACAGAAATTAGGCCTGTTTGAGGTAAACTATTTTTCTACTGAGATTCAGGGGGCAGCCACATCCTCCCACAAGTCTGCTGTCTTATCTCAGTGTCTTGACGGTTCACCCAGAGCCTGAGCAAGCAGGAGCTGAGGACCTACTGTGTGCCCAGTATGCAGCTGGCTGTGATGGAGCTGCATAGGTCACTGCTATCTGTCGTGAGCCCAATGCCCATTAGTTACAGGAAGAATTTGGACTTTATCTGACTACATCCCCTCCAGCATCTCCTACTGTAGTGACAGCCATCATAGCATAGAGGTTAAAAGTACAAACCTAGGATTTACACAGATGGATTTTCATCTTTTTTATGTTGCTTACTAGCTTGGCCAAGTAATTTGACCCTTCCCAGCCTTGGTTCTACCCAACAAGTTGCTGCTGGGAGCCTCCAGTGTGGCATATCGGATTCTTAGCATGGACTGGGCATATAAGAAGTACCCACACCATTTTAGTCCCATCCTGTTTCTTTCCCAACCCAAGGCATGTTCTGAAGTACTGCAATATCTTGCTAGGTGTCAAACAGGAAAGAATTGCAAAAACATGAGGTACTGGGTGAAGAAAGAGAATGACATTGTGGGATACCATACCCTAGCCATCCACAAGAAGCACAGACTTTATCTAGATAAGGAAGGGCCAAGTTGTATGGTAGACGGTTAGTTGCCGTAGGAGTTTAGATAAAAGAGGACATCATATGAAACTTCCTGGAAGAAGTACATTTGGGGTGGCTCTAAAGGAGAAGAAAGCATTGGAGGTGAGGTGAACCAAAGTGAAAGCATTATGAAGGCAGGAAGAATGCTAAGCTGTTGGACTAAACTAATACCTTGCTCACAGCAGTAGTTTGTGGATAAGATATGCAAGCAGCAAACTCCCTTTTAATTGTCCAGCCCCATCATTTTATATCTGAGAAAACTGAGCCCTAGAAAAAGAAGGCCAGTCACCCAGCTAGTCGGGAGCACAGCCAGTACTGGAATCTTGGCCTTCTGGCCCCCCAGAGCCCAGTGATGTGGTACTAGGATGAGAGAGCCTTGAGGGCAGGGATCCTGCCTCAATCAAAACTGAGTGAGGGGCAGAAGGTGGGGGAATGGGCCATGACTGCTAAAGGGGACTGGGTGTCCTTTAAGGGGTGGTTAAAAAATGTTCTGGAATTAGACAGTGTTGATGGTTGTGCAACTCTGTAAATATACTAAAAACCATTGAACTATACATTTTATAATGAGTGAATCATATGGTATGAGAATTATATCTCAAAAATGGTGTTACAAAAAAATACCGAGTGGACCCATCCTGGGTCCTGGCCCAGAACAGGGGCTCAGTCGCTAGGAAGGGAATGGGGCCAGTGAATGAGAGAACAATAGGGTGATCTACAGTTCAGACCATATAGCAATTGTGGCACTTCATACACCCCAAGTAAAAAGGAAAAGGAAAAGAAAAAAATACTCTGGGTGTCTTTGAGGTAAGATATTGAATTCTTTCTCTGAAGTTCTTAGGTTTGGCCTTAGATAACATTTCTCCCCTTCCTTTCCTCACTCAGGATGCCCTTGATCTCTTCATAAACAGTTGAGATCAGAGGGTGCCCCTGTGTTCGGAGCACCAGGTGTTATGCTCCAGGTGCTATCAAGGAGCTAGGGTTGGGCGTATGGAGACCTTGTGGTATGAGAACTGCCCAAGCCAGCAGAGGTCCCAGACAGCTCCCCCATTGCCTCTAGGGAACGTGATGAGCACCAAAGAAGGGTTCAGTCTTGCGGCTCACCTGGGCATCAGCTTTATAGCTTTCCACAGCTTTTTGTGAAGTTGTAGGGGCTTCTTCACTTCTTGAACATAGCGGTAGGCTTTTGATAAATCAAAACAGATATATACACAGCTATTTTTCTCTGGTTCTCTTTCATTTTTCATTCATTCATTGGTTTGTTCATTCTACAAAACAGACATGGCCCAGGCCCCTGTAGAGTTTATGATCTAGTGGGGGAGAGAGAGATTACCCAAATACAGTAGACACTTGAACGACAGGTTTGAACTACACTGGTCCACTTATACATGAAGACAATGATCAGGATGAAAACCTTTATGATAATCCAATTCCACTTAATGAATAGTAAAATTATTTTCTCTTCTTTATGATTTTCTTAATAACATTTTGTCTTTAGTTTAAGTATACAGTATATAATACATATAACATACAAAATATGTATTAACTGTGTATGTTACTGGTAAGGCTTCCAGTCCACAGTAAGCTATTAGTTACATTTTGGGGAGTCAAACGTTATACAAGGATTTTCGACTGCATGGGAGGCCAACTCCCCTAACCCCCAGTTGTTCAAGGGTCAACTGTAATTCCCATGGTAGGTAATTCTAAGATGGCCCCTAAGATTCCTACCACTGGTGTACATGCCTTGTATAATTTCCTTCCCTCTCTGTGGGGAGAATCTGTGAACATGATGGGGTATTCCTCCTGTTATTAGGTTACATTTTAAGGCAAAGATAAGGGGATTTTGCAGATGTAATTAAGGTCCCAAATTAGTTGACTCTAAGAGTTAATCAAAAGGGAGGATATATACAAGATGGGTCAACTCAATCACCAAAAGAAATTGTAAGATGACAACCGGGACAAATGCTGCAGAAGGAGAATGCATGGCACAATTTAAATAAACATAGCTAACGCTCAACATAATATATACTATTTCTCAGGTGCTGTTTTTGGTACCTTGCTTAGGTCTCACAATAGCTCTAGGAAGAGATTACCATTCTCCCATTTCCTAGGTTAAGAGATAAAGGCACACCGAGTTTAGTGACTTGTCCAATGTTGTATTCTTGGGGAATGGTAGAGTGGGTATTTGAAGCCAGGCAGTGTGGCTTTGGTCCTGAGGGTCATGCCACACCCACTAGCCCAGAAAAAGCCTTCCTTTTGGGATGGGAGACGTTTGAGGGGAAAAGAAACTTGAGCTTAGTCCTTCTTGCATTTGTTTCCCACTTTGGTTTCTATGGTACTTGCCAATCCTGGTTCTCTGTTTTGTTTTGTTTTGTTTTTAAATCCCTCCTTGCTTCTCTTTTTTTTCTTTTACCTAATTTTGAGATTGCCCCCAAAGTTGGGTTACTTGCACCCTACTCTGTCCTCTAAGTTCTCTTTCTTTTTGACAGTGCATTCATTCTGATGAATAGTCTTTTAGGGTATTATGAAGTCATGCAGTTAATTTTTAGCAATGAATCACAGCTGATTTCAGAATCAAATGTCATATAAATCAATTTGTGTAGAGCTAGTGAAAGTATTGTAACTTGGAGGGAAATGACTATCAGTTTGCAATTCTAGATACCCAATAGAATCACCTGAGGAACTTGTTCAGGTGATTCTAATGTGCAAACAGTGCTGAGAACCATTGGGTTATTATAACCAGTGAAGCCATTCAGTACAATCTTACTTTAAGGGAGTCTAGGAGTAGCATGGAGGGAATCCAAATGCCTAAGTGGTCAGGAAGAATGTTACTTTGTTTATAAGACTATTGTGAAAATTGATTCTATGAATTGGAGTTATCTTGTCATACCCAGCTAGAGTTGAGAGACCATGGAGTAAGCACCTGCCCAGAGATTATGCCACAAGCCAGCTACCAAAATGACCCGCCATAACCCTAAGATCAGTTTTACCCACTGCCATCACTCACTGATCAGAGCTTGCCCACTCCCAAAACTTTCGCTAGTTCCAATGAGTTTTCTTTCAAAACAATATGTAACATGTCTCTCTCTTTCTCTTTTTTTTTTTTTTTTTAACTTTTTGAGACAGAGTCTTCCCCTGTCACCCAGGATGGAGTGCAGTGGTGCGATCATAGCTCACTGCAGCCTCGACCTCCTGGGCTCAAGCGATCCTTCCACCTCAGCCTCCCGAGTGCCTGGGACAACAGGTGCACACCACCACGCCTGGCCTCTCTTTCTACTAAAACCCCCAACCTTCTCTTTGTTCTTTGGACACACTGAAGGCCAACCCAGTCTGCATGTATGCCCAAAATTGCAATTTTGCTTTCCAAATAAAATGTTTTGTTTTAGAGATTTGACTCTATATTTTTATTTGACTTTGACACCATGCATTAATAAACACAAGCCAGTGTAGCAGTAAAACATTCCACATTCACTGGTGCAAGTGAAGAAAACACAGGAAAACAGAAAAATGATAGTATATCACTTCCCTTAGTGTGTTCCACACAGTTTAATAGGCATTACATAGGTGAGAAAATAAGGTGGTGAGAGGATGGGGGGAATTGGGTGTAGTGTGATACCACTTTACATATGTATTATTGAATCCTTACAATACTGAGAAGCATCGCTATTTAAATATGAGGAAACGGAGGCACAAAGAGTAAGTGACATGCCTGAAGTTATGAGGATAGTAAGATAGAAATATTAATTCATCTTAGGAATGAAGAACATTGCCATTCTTCCTTTTCTGAAAACATCACCAAGAATTATTGTTGAATTTTTTGCTATTTCACCATTTATCACAATAATGTTTTTTCTTTGTTGTGTTAAGTGAATTAGATTAATGAATTTTCTAATATTAAACTATCCTCTTATTACTTGAATGGATCCCTCTTGGTGAAGGTATGACTCTATTCACATACAGCTAGTTTCCATTTACTAATATTTTACTTGGCATATTTTCAATAAATATTTATGGTGAGACTGCAGGCAGCTTAATTTTTATGCTCTTTGTCAGATTTTGATATCAATGTCATGCTGGATTTGATTTTTTTTAATGAGAATATTTTTATTTTTCTCTGTTCTCGAACATTTGAAAAAGTATCAACATTACTTGTTCCTTGAAAGTTTGAAAGAATTCATGAATGAAACTGCTTCAGCCTGATGTTGTTTAGGAGAATTGGCTATTTAAAAACACTCCTTGTTTGGGCCGGGCACAGTGGCTCACACCTGTAATCCCAGCACTTTGGGAGGCTGAGCTGGGTGGCTCACTTGAGGTCAGGAGTTCGAGACCAGCCTGGCCAACATGGCGAAACCCTGTCTCTACTAAAAATACAGAAATTGGCCAGATGTGGTGGTGTGGCCTGTAATCCCAGCTACTCAGGAGGCTGAGCCAAGAGAATTGCTTGAATCCAGGAGGCGGAGGTTGCAGTGAGCTGAGATCATGCCACTGCACTCCAGCCTGGGTGACAGAGTGAGACTCCGTCTCAAAAAAAAAAAAAAAAAACCCACAGTTTTCTCTGGATATTAAAAATACTAGTTTATTCCATAGAGACTTAAACCAGCCCAAAGAACGCAGTGAGAGGCAAAGATGTTCATTTTACTCCATTAGGCTGTTTCTTTCCTCTTCTCATTCAGTTTTATTAATAGTGATAAACATATGTTTACCTGGCAAATCCCTCTTTTCTTCTTATACAAGTCTGGGTTAATTACAAAACAGCAGTGACTTTTTCCAGGGCCACATCTAGGCGCATGACATACTTTGGAACACTTACAGTATAATTGGGTACCTGATGCAAATTATTTGCATATGCAAGCAACATTTGAGTTAAAAGTGTTACGGACTTCCTGAGATTAGCATTAATTTTTCTTCTCTGTTTCCTCTACCTTCTCTTTCCCAGCTATTTAATAGAAGCCTATTTGCTAGAGGAGGTGGCTGGGGAAGAGCCACAGAACTAGGTGAGGGGGTGGGGAGAGTGAGTGGAAAACGATCAGAAACCTTTATTGGGAATTAGATTTTCCCTGTCTCACCCCCCCTCCCACCCTAAAAAGCCTACAGTTCTTCCGGGCCATGGTTTGAGCCTGCCATTCTAGAATGTTCCACAATGCAACTATTACTTTCCTGTAGAGGTCATGAAACGTAGATTTTTGGCTTTCCGGTCTTGCTAAAAGATCTTTATTTCAGTGAAATACCAATCCAGAAGCTACTTTGAAAAGTGTCATATGCCATCCCCAGCCTTGGTTTAGGAATAACTTGTGCAAAAGCCACAAATGCTCTTCTTCACAAAACCTCTACTGTGGTTTTCGCACATCACTGCTAACTCTAGCACAGTCTTTCCTCTTTCTTACAGGAGTAAGAGAAAGTATTAGCACTAAGTCAGCTCTGTTCACATTTCCGGTTTCAGAGGCGCTAACTCTGAAAATGCAGTATTTTTTACAGTTCACCCACTCTGTGAAGGATATTCCCAAATCTCATCCCAGTGACAGAAAATCCTTATGTGTCCTAAGCTGCAAATAAGCATTTTGCTCCCAGGTGGAAGAGGATTTTGAGATAAGTTTTTGTTAAGAAGCATGGAAGTAGGAGCATTGAAAATTGGTGAAATGCGTTAATTCAGCCACATGAGTAAAATCCCGGATTGGCATTTTGTACCTAGTGATGACTAGTGCTGCAAACCCATGGAAGGCTGGGGACAGCAGTATGCAATGTTGGAAGAGAAGAAAAACACCCTCGTGACTCCCCTCCGGTATAGCTCAAAGTCCCCAGGAGACTTCGTTTCCCCAGATACCTGTGGGTCTACCTGGACGCAGAAATGTGTGCTCTCCTGCTATCAAAACCACACCTCTCCCCTTGTCTAGTAAATGAGCCAGACATGGCCCTTAATTGAGATAGTGCTGTGAGCTTGGTTTTTAAAGGCAACTTCCTTACCTATAATTAGTTGGCCCTTAATCCTCCTTAAGCTTCCTCTTCCCATCCTGGGGTGTGTGGAAGAGGACCAGGGGAGAGAAGGACTGTGAAATCCTCAAAGTCCCCGGAGCTCTGCCCCCTGACCCCAGCCCTCGGAGTCCCTCTGCCCTCCGTCCGCTTCTCAAATTCCCCAGCTTCTCTCAACTCAGTCCTTGCCAGCGCTAAGAGTAGCCCCACTCCCACCCTCCCAGGCAGGGGAAGGGGCAGCTTTGGGGCTTCCTGGAAATTTACTCCCTGGCAGCTTTCCCAGGAGGATTTGCACTTAAAAAGTGCACTTGGGGAGAGAGCCAGCCCCTCTGTACAAAGTTTGTCCTTTAGAAGACCTGGACACAGCCGCCAGGTGGGAAGGTGTCACCTGTGTGAGGAAAGTGGGAGGTTATCCTGAGGATAGAGTGTGTGAATGAGGGTTGGTCTGGGGCGGGGCAGCGGTTGGGTGGGGAGGACAAGACTTTTCTGCCTGCACTACCCCCACCTTCCTTTTTCCCATTTGTTTCACCAAGATTTTCCTTCCTGACTTGTTTTTGGACACTTTTTGCACTCCTCTTGTTCTGTTCCTAAACTGTCCCATGCACCTTTCCACTACCTTCTCCCTGAATATTTTTTGCTATGTCCTGTTCCTTGTCCTGGTCCCAAATCATTTGGCCTGCCCTTCCCTTGTCCCTGGATCTTTTTGCTGAGTGGCACTAGTTTTGGACAAAGAGACTTTTCCAGTCCCGCCTTGAACCACACTACATAGAAGCCTCCTTGTAGATGATGCGAGAGTCAAAGCTCTAGGAATTAGCTAACTCTTACCTGGGGCTGGGGGCCAGGCTGTGGAAGGACAGAGACTGGAAAGAGAGCAGGACCCCTTCAGCAGCCCTGCTTGCCTTCTGCAGAGCACAACAGCCTGGCCTGAACAAAAATATTCCTAGTGGCAGAAGGTACTTCTCCAGAAGGGCTTGCTTTCATCACACTGTAATTATATATACATTCATTCAATGAAAATTTACTGATCACCTACTATATGCCAGGCACCATTCTAAGTGCTGGAGATACACCAGTGAATAAAAAAGACAAAAAGGCCCTGCCCTTATGGATGGATCTTGCATTCTAGAAACTAGTGCTGGACCAGGCATCAAGACCATAAGTTATTAGCTATGAGACCTTGGAGGAGCTGCTTAACAACTTCCTGAGCCTGGGGTCAGAACTGAAGAGGGCAGCGTGGAAGATAGCAGTTAGAAGTTGGAGCCTCAGATTTCTCATCTATCAGAGGGGTATCAGGCTGAATGGGTCGACAGATACAGAGGTGTGCTCTTTGAAGAGTATCCAATACCATATAAACATATGGTTTTATTATTGTCTACCCTCATCCTTGCCACCACTTTTAGGGAGTAGTTCCTAGCTTTGGACCTACAAGAAATGAAGGTACCCTGGGTCTATTTCATTTGGAAGGATTCTGCAAGTGCATGAGAATAGAGAATACAAGTATTAGGTTGGTGCAAAAGTAATTGTGGTTTTACCATTACTTTCAATGGCAAAAATCTAATAATTAAAGATAGATAGATAAATAGACGATGGGTAGATATAGCTATAGATACATGTTTTTTACACAAGTAGCACATATTCATTGTGAGAAACTTCAAAAATATAGACAAGTTAAAGTAAAAAGATAAATATACCCCAGAACCTATCACCCAGACACAAGTCTTGTGATACCTTGCAGACTTGTTTCTGTGTGCACATGTAGACGAGTGTAGAGCATAATCAAAGAGCCATGCGGTTCCTCCGCTTGACTGTGTGGCCTCTGCTGATGAACATCTTTATGCTCAGGTCATGATTGGAGCAGCATTTCAAAAGATGGAGCCAGTTTCTTCCACAGAATTGTTGTATTAGTTTCCTAGGGCTGCCATAACAAATTACCACAAACTGGGGAGCTTAAAACAATAGAAATGTATTCTTTTACAGTCCTGGAGGCCAGAAGTCTGAACTTGAAGGTGTTGGTAGGGCCATGCTCTCTCTAAAGGATCTAGGGGAGGGTCTTTCCTTGTTTCTTCCTAGCTTCTGATGGTTGCCAGCAATCCTTGATGTTCTGTGGCTTGTAGACACATCTCTCCAATCCCTGCCTCTGTCTTTGCATGGCTGTTTTCCCTCTGTGTTTGTCTGTGTTCAAATTTCCCTCTTCTTATAAGATCACTAGTCATTGAATTAGGGCCCACCTTAATTCAGTTTGACCTTATATTAATTTCACTAATTACATTTGCAAAGTATTCCCCCCCCCCAAAAAAAAGTCACATTCACAGGTTCCACATGGACATGAATTTGGGGAGGGGAACACTGTTCAACCCAGAACAGATATCAACGCTACTGCTCATTTGAAACTGCTTCAGATGTGGTTGGTTCCCCGATGTCAGGGGAGAGAGAGGGCTCCAGGCATCAGCCACCCTGTGACAAGGAGTACCAGGACGTCCCTCTCCTCAAAGTCAGAAAACATCCTGATGTCAAACATAGGAGCTATTGAGTTCTATGTGAAAGTGCTCTAGTGGAAACTGCCCCAGGTCCACGCTTACCAAGATGGCGCAGTTCACCGTGGGGCATTGTGATGAAGAAAGATTCCCAACTCCACTTATTCACAGGGGAAAACCCGTGCCACAATAGCTATCAAAGGTTGTGGTAATTGTTTTCCAATTATCTACCTGTGGGCAAAAATTAACATGGGTGCAGAGCATGGAGGGGAACTTTTAGCTACTACTCATAAGCACTATGGGGACACTCTCAACTTATTTTTACAAAACTGGAACTGGGCTGGTTGCAGTGGCTCATGCCTGTAATCCCAGCACTTTGGGAGGCCGAGGCAGGCGGATCGCCTGAGGTTAGGAGTTCAAGACCAACCTGGCCAATATGGCAAAACCCCGTCTCTACTAAAAGTACAAAAATTAGCCGGGCATGGTGGCAGATGGCTGTAATCCCAGCTACTCGGGAGGCTGAGGCCAGAGAATCGCTTGAACCTAGGAGGCGGAGGTTGCTGTGAGCCGAGATCACGCTACTGCACTCCAGCCTGGGCAATAAGAGTGGAACTCCACCAAAAATAAAAATAAAAATAAAACTGGGAACATCCTATTTCTGCCATGATATTTGCACTATCAGTGTATCACAGGGGTCCTTCTAAGCCAGTAAATATACTTCTGTACCAAAATGTATTTAACTGGTAATCCTAAATCTTTTGATAAAGCCCTTCTACTTCTCTTCCACCCCTGTGGTCCCTGTGGTACATCTGTGCTGAAAGATTACCTTCTACTCAAATCTTAACTATTTTACTGAATCTCTCCACCTCCTTTTGCACCCCTCAACTCAGCCAGGAAAAACATATATATATATATTTCCTGCCCCTGGCGTTTCCTTAATCAGATGCAGACATGGCTGGATGTTCTTTGCTGGGCTGCTGAGTCAGAAGCCTGGACGGGCCAGCTTCAGTTTTAATGAAGTGGCTCAGGAAGGAAGTGCTAACAGAGATGGGTGCACAGTGCAGTCAGTGGGTGGGAGCTGATGCTGGCTAGAAGACTTGAGTCTTCCGAGAGGCAGCTTGATTCCTGGAAAAGACTACTGGGCTGGAAGTCAGGAGGCCTGGGGTACTCTCAGCTCTGCTGCTAACATGCTGCATGACCATGGTAAGTCATTGCCTTTCTCCGAGCCTCAGTGAGAAACAGTGGGTCTGGCCCCAGAAGACACTGTGGGAGAACTAGAGGTCTTCTGCGTCAGGTCCCCACTAAGAAGGCAGTCTCCTGTGAGAATACCTAAGAGAAGAGTTAGAAGCAGAGGGCACATTTCACAAACAGCCCCCAAGGGGTTGTCAGGAACAGACCACAGGAAGAATCAGAGAGACAGAAATTGCCCAAGCCTGGGGTCTGAACTGAAGAGGACAGCCTGGAGGACACCAGTTAGAAGTTGGAAAGAGAGAGAGAGAGCCCTGAATGAGTTAAGTCAAGAAGAAGGATCATGGTAGAGGTAAATTGCAGGGTAGGCAGGGAAAGGCTGTGTATGGAGAGGGATTTCTGGGCAGTGGAGCCAGGAGCTAGCCTACTAAAGTCCTGGAGCTCTAGGGGAGATGCAGAAAGCAGGCTGAGGTAGGGCATAGTGGCTCACGCCTGTAATCCCAACAGTTTGGGAGACCAAGATGGGCAGGTCACTTGAGGCCAGAAGTTCCAGACCAGCCTGGCCAGCATGGTGAAACCCTGTCTCTACTAAAAATACAAAAATGAGCCAGGCGTGGTGTGCATACCTGTAATCCCAGCTACTCAGGAGGCTGAGACACGAGAATCACTTGAACCTGGGAGATGGAGATTGCAGTGAGCAGAGATCGCGCCATTGCACACTAGCCTGGGCGACACAGCAAGACTCTGTCTGAAAAAAAAAAAAAAAAAAAAAAAGGCAGGCTGAGACCAGAGCAAGGGAGGTTTAAAAAATGGACTGGAACCACACAGACAAGTCTTAAATGTTCAATCATGTCAGGCTGATATTTGAAGGAAAACAGGTGCCAACTATGTGCCCACCTACAGAGCACGCCATCCCTGAGACCCTTCACTGTGGAAATAAGGGAACTTTTTGTTCTATAAAAACCTGATATTTCATGTTCCACATTAAGGGCTGACTGACTGGAGAACCTGAGGTGCTGTGCAGAGACCAGAGGAAGGCTTTGATCCCAAGCCTGCAACCGTAAGAGAAGAACGAGCCCATGAGTTCCAGCCTGTGGGTCCTTCCACATGCTAGTTCCCGTACCTGGAATGTATTCTTTCCTGACCCAGAAAACTCCCTCAGGGCTTCCTCTTCCAGGAAGTCTTCCCTGAGTCTGTCACCTCTTCACCCTCACTCCTTCTGCGTGCTCCCCAAATCCCCTGCACTTCTCTACTGTGGATGCTTACCCAGTGCACTGTGGTCCACTCTGGCTTTTGTATCTCCTTAACTAGCAGCTCTGTCTTTTTCATTTTGGATTCCCAGAACTATCAGAGAGCCTAGTGCTTGCCAAATGCTGGGAAAATACTTATTGAAGGGATATTGACTACTCAGTGTTAGCCACAAGGCCCCTCAGACAGTCTTGCCATAGGAAACATCAATGGGAGAACCTTTTGGAATATACAGAGAGATGCTGTGGGGAACTTATGGGTTTGTTTTTTTGTTGTTGTTTGTTTGTTTGGCTAAACTCACAGCAATAGGTGTTAGAGTCATACAAGGGTTACAACAGCACCCAAGAGCCCACTTATGACTAGAAATTTCTTCCAGAATTCCCTTCAAAGCATGATTCTCCTTCTGTGTTTGGGGTGGGGAGTGTGTGGCAGTGGCGAGGGAACAGAATCCTGCCTCTAGGATACAACTCTGGAGTGGATGTGTGCCAAGAAAGCTCAGCTTGGGGACCTGGGATGGAGGTAGGCATCTGGTAGAAAGGGAGAGTGAGGATTCTTGTCACACTATGAAAACTAGTACCAGAAACCAGATCAACACACCTAACATCCCCATTCCCAACCACACTCATCTATGCTGGAGGTGATTATCCCCACGCCCCTCCTATGTTACTCTTACTGAGCCATTGGAGTGCCAGAATAAACATAACCAACTAGAAGACTTCTGCAGAATGGAAAAGGATGGAAGATTCCAGACTAGAAAGGCCAAGGACAGCAGATGGACACTGAATGTTGAGATTTGTCAGTGGAGTGCTGCAAGACAGGATGCAAAGTTATGACAGGTGTCTTTGCTTCTAGAGAGGCTTCGCAGACATGCATTTTATCTCACCCCATCCCGCCCCATCCCCTGGGTGTGTAGGTACTCCTCCTTGTTCCCACAGCATTCTGTGTTCACTTCTACAGTGGTGCTTTTCACAATGTTTATGATTGTCTGTCTGCTCATGTATTGGTCAGCTTCTCTGAACTGGAAGCTCCTGGCAAAGCAGGGACTATCATCTTTTTCTTTGTATCCCCAGGGTCCAGCTCAGCACCTGGCTCACATTAGGCACTCAGTGAATGTTGATGTGAACAAATGAACTGATTCAAAGAAGTGTCTCCTGAAGTTGCTTCTTTCCAATCCAGCCAACAAATGCAGTATTCTGAATGGAGGTAACAGAGATCACATCACCTTCAGCTTTCTGCTGCAGATCCACATGAAGAATCACACATATCCTTAATGTTAGATAGGACTTTGCATTGGACACTTTAAAATGTGATGTCTGGCTTTGAAGAGGGTGTATAACACACATAATTTACTGTGCATCAATCTCACTAATGGAAAATAAACAACAACCCATAAATCATCTTTCTTCAAGTGTAATGTGTTTAGGTTAAAAGTTGATTGGTCAGTGTTAAAATATATGTAAATTTTAGCCTTCCAGATCCCATGAAAATGTCTGAAAAAAAAACTTTTAAAAATGAGTAAGTACAAGGTTATTTGTTACACCATTTAAAAATATCATATGATTGGAAACAACCTAAATATTCATCAATAGGGGACTAGTTAAATAATTTATGGTACATCATCATTCATGTAATGGGACACTATGAAGTTGTAAAAAAGTAGAGAACAAGGAAGTGTTTTGCTGACATAGAACAAGCTCCAAGATACATTGTTAAGATGTAGAACAATGTGTTATATACTGCTGTGTGTTAAAAGGCTGAAAGGGAATATCTATGTATTTGCTTGAATGTGCATAAAAGCATCCCAGGAAGATACATAAGAAACTGACAACACTGGTTAACCATGGAAGACTGAAAGGAAGAGATGGGAGAAGACTGCATTACATACTCTTTCATACTTTTTCATTTACATTTTAGACCATGTGAATGTATTATTTAGTCAAAAATAAATATAAAAAGGAAGAAACCACAACAACCATAGGAAATATAAAAAGGTGACATCAATGTGACATAAATTTTGAGAGATACCAACAAGCAAGAAAGGCCATGAATTTGGACTAACAGACAGATCAGAGCAGTAAACATTGCAATTCAATAAGTTGTAAGAGTATGCTTTCCCAAAGAAGCGTTAATCACAGAGTCAATGAATGTGAGGAGCAGGGGTGGGCTATGAGGCAATCATTGAAGAGCGGCAGTGGAAACAGCTGGGAAAGGTGGCCCTCTCCCTCTCTCTCCTTTCCCCCAGTGGACCATTTATTAGCAGCAGCATTTGGTCTTGGCCCTCAGTCTAAAGTTGCTTAGAGAGGGCTCTAGGAAGGGTGCTGAGACCTCCACAACAGATAGGAGGACAAAACCAAAAGGAAAACCAGTATTAGTCAAGAGTGAAACCTTCTACAAGGCTCCACCCCCAGAGAAAAGCCCTCCTTACTTCATCAGTTGTGGGGGTCCCTGGTCTTCCTGCCTCTCCACCCACATAACCTAAAGGGAAGCCTGACTGTTGACATTTCCTACCCACTTAAACAGAACCCACAGTCAGCCCTCCCATTCCGGAGAGAGGTTTGTGGGGGAAACAGATAGATCAACACAATTGCAGAGGAAACTCATGCCATCTACCCATAATAACCAACGCAGGTTTTCATTCATAAATAAATAAATCGCCAAGCATTTGAGAAAAACTAGCAACATAATGAAAAGGACCAAAATAAACAAATGGAACTGACCCAGAGGAAAGAGAGAGAATTAAGGGAATTGAAGAAAATGTAAATATATTCTGACATATATTGCTAGAAAAGCTAGCCAAGCGCTATTCTCCCAGGTTACAACTTCCCCTTCTATCTCTTTAAAATAATATTTAGTAATTTGGCAAATATTTACTAACTCCTTACAATGTGTCAGGAACCAAAAGTTCTGGGTTTGTTTTTGTTTTTGTTTTTGTTTTAATTATCTTTTTCCTCTAGTAGCTAATGGTAGAAAAATCAGACAAGTACATTATGATATGATGTGGCAAATGCTATGATAGATTAAGCACAGAAGAGGTAGGGCACAGTGGCTCACGCCTGTGTAATCCCAGCACTTTGGGAGGCCAAGGCATGTGGATCACCTGAGGTCAGGAGTTCAAGACCAGCCTGGACAACTTGGTGGAACCTCGTCTCTACTAAATTTACAAATATTAGCCAGGCAGAGTGGTGCACGCCTGTAATCCCAGCTACTCGAGAGGCTGAGGCTGGAGAATCACTTGAAACCGGGAGGTGGAGGTTGCAGTGAGCCAAGATTATGACACTGCACTCCAGCCTGGGTGACAAAGCCAGACTCCGTCTCAACAACAACAACAAAAAGATTAAGTACAGAAGAGAGCACCTTGTCAGCTGGAACGGAATATTTCACTTAAACATTAATAGATAGCTGGGCGCTGTGGTTCACATCTGTAATCCCAGCACTTTGGGACACCGAGGCTGGCAGATCATGAGGTCAGGAGTTTGAGACCAGCCTAGCCAATATGGTGAAACCCCGTCTCTACTAAAAAAAATTTGTAAAAATTATCCAGGCGCGGTTGCGCAAGCCTGTAGTCCCAGCTACTTGGGAGGCTGAGGCAGGAGAATCGTTTGAACCTGGGAGATGGAGGTTGCAGTGAGCTGAGATCGTGCCATTGCACTCCAGTCTGGGCGACAGAGTGAGACTTTGTCTCAAAAAAACAAACAAACAAACAAAAAACATTAATAGATAAGACAGGAGAGAATTAGCCTTGGCACACGAATAACATGAATAAGCACAGCACACTTCAGGAAATAAAACTAGCTTAAAATGTTTGAGACCTAATGAGTCATAGACGATGAGGAGAGAAATGTGGGTAGGGGTCAACTCATCTGCCATGTTAAGAATCGAGACCCTTTCCTCTAGTCTAGAGCTTTCCAGATATATTCAGGGAAAAGAACCCTTAGGAGGCCCTTCGTACAACAAACAAAATACTGATATATTTAACTCTTTCATATGTACTGGAAATGATTTTCCAAGCAGAAATTATGACTGTGTTCTGGGTTATCAACATAAAATCACAACCACAAGCATAGTCACATCAAAAACAAACTGTTGAAGTATGATCCATTGTTTTTCTTATTTTTCCCTTGATATTTGCTACAGATCAATCACTAGCTAGCAGAAAAGTAGTAGTAGAAAAGGGTGACCAATATTTAAGAAAATTCTGTGTAAAAATAACTGAAAAATGAGACTTCAATCCACTAACTTAATTCCTTCTGTAGACTTAGAAAAAGATGGTCAATATTTGATTTTGGCTATAGACACTTGCATGCATTCCTATACATGTATACATTTCTTGGAAACTAAGTTTGATAATCATTTCTGGACGTGTTAGGCAGCTGAAGATATTAAAACGGAGCCCACTCCCTGTTAGGGAGGGACAGGCATGAGAGGTTCTGAGACAAAGAACTTCTGATGCAGAATCAGAAATCAAAAAAACAGCCTAAATTGGGAAGCTGGAAAGGTAGCCAATTGTGGCATTATGGTAGAGGACCAGGCAGAAGGATGAGAGAAAGAGAAGGCTTCAAGAATTGAGGTACAAGCAGGGCATTCTGGAGTCAGTTGCTGTCAGTGTGAAAGATGGATGGGGTGGGACAGAAAGAGAAACAAGAAGATAAGTTAGGATGGTACAATTCAGTAATCTACAAAGGAGAGGATACATGGCCCGGAGTAGGATGATGGCAGGGGCCATGGAGAGAAGTGGTGGCAACCAAGGTTTTTGGAGGAAGAAGCCACTGGGATTGGGGCAATCTGGGGCAAGAGAGAGTGAAAAATCATGAATGGATCCCAGATCTCTGACTTGGGCAATTAAGTGGATGGTGGGACAATTCACAGAGATATGGAGAATCTTAAGGGAGAACAGGTCTGGATTGGAATTAGAGTGGGGAGATAAATTAATTTTAGAGCATACCAAATGTGAGATGGCTTTGGGATATCCAAGTAGAGATTTTCAGAGGTAGCTGTGCTTACAACTCTGAAGTTCAGGACTTCAGTTATAGGTTTGAGATTTATCACAATGAAGGTGAGATTGAAACCCATGAAAGTTCATGAAACCCATGAATCACCCAATGAAACCATGGAGAACGAGAAGAGAGAGGAGGAGAGGAGAAGGGAGAAGGAAAGGAAATAGAGAGAAGGAATACCAAAGTTTTAAGGGATACGAAGAGAAAAGAGGATAACATGAAGAAGGATTCTGAGAGGCAGAAGCCCTTAAGAATAGGGTGATATAGAATTCAAGTGGGGAGAGCATTCAGGAAGATGACAACAGGATAATAGGTCAACTGAGTAATAGAGAGGTCGCCAAAAATAAACTCTAAGAAGTATTCAGCCAAAACTATTATTGAGCTAATAATGGTGGGTTCAATTTCAGGGGAATATTGTGGGCAGAAGTCAGACTGTAGGAGGCTGGGGATCAAGAAGTTGAGGCAAGGAGGTTGGACAACAACTGTTTTTTCAAGTTGGTCACATGAACAAATCTGTGACCTTCAGCCTCCCCTCCCTTGGGTCTTGGCTGAGCTGATTGCAGGGCCCCTGCAGCTCTGGCACTCTCAAGTTGTATAAAACTGACAGTGCAGAAGTCCTTGAGCCCATTTTGGCTCTCATGATAATTTTCCTTCAGTGGAACTAAGGTTACTTGTCTAAGAACCAAAGCCTCTGACTTGACTGATCAAAGTTCATCACGTGCATCGAAGCCACCTACTTGGCAGATGTAGTGAAAAGCTACATAGATCTGGGCCCAGGACAGGATGCTGGGGCGTGGGAGGAGAAGAAAGCAGGTGCTAACTATATAGATAGCATGCCTATCAGAGCAGTTTTTACGTTTCCTATTTGTCTCTCAAAACAATTTTATAGGAATCATCAAAGCAATTTTATCATGGTTTCTAGACCAGGTTTGGATGTGAGGTAGGGATTTCCACAGCTGCTTTTAGTTTGAAGGAAATCTGATAAGATGATGCAAAAGCCCTTCAGAAATGTGTAATCCTACACACTTCAGTGATTCAATTCATTGTCAAAACTTAAGGTGTTTTTAATATTGTTATTGTTCATTTGGTTTTTACCAACATGTAAGGAGTTGGCAATTATTTGTAAAACTCATGTCTTAGGCTAAATAAATTCCAAAAAATTCAGGATGAGAATTGTTTATTGCTTAATGTGTTTCAAATTTCTTCCATGCACATCTTTATTAGATCTTCACAGCAACCTATGGGATAAGCAAGACAGGGACAGGTGCAAGTGCTTCCTTTGGGTATGAGGAAACTGAGGTCTAAAGAGATGAAGTGATTTGCCCAAGGCTCATAGCAATTTATTGGTAGAGCAAAGACTAGAATTCAGATCTCTTAACTGCAGCCTATTTTCCCTATTCTGAACCGTTACATCAGCATCAACAGTTATCTAATGGACTGGAACAGTGTACACAGGCAGCTTAGCTACATCAAGTCACGATTTTTACTTTAACTTCAATTCCAGAGTCTTGGCCTGATTTCCCTCAAGACCCTACTTATCTTTGCCTTTGCAAAATTTATTTTTCTTGCATTATCTTTCCAGCTAAATTTTATTTAATAACCATCAGCATGCTTTTTTTGCTTTATGCCATGTAGACTTGACCTGAAAACCTGCCAGGCTTTCATTGAGTTTCGTGATTAAAGAAGTAAAGTTTTGAGAAGCAATTAGTTGATGGGACACCAGTCATAAAATCAATCCAAACTTTTGTTGACATGTGTTTCTTTCTCCATATACCAGGTTCCTGCTTGGTATTAGTAAGATTGAAATTGAAATAAGTCTATTGCTGGTGGATGAATTTGTCACTTTCCTTGAAACTGGTGAACCCAAAAAGTTAGACAGTGATAGGAAAATACTGCCATTGTCTGTTAAGAAGTCTATGACATTTCAAGGCAAGAATGAATATATGGAAGAAGAAACTTGTTTCTTCTTTACTAACAAAAAGGAAAGCCTGGAAGTGAATGATATGGGTATAATTTAAAAAAAAAACAAAAAACCTTTACGTAACGTTTTTGCTGGGAGAGAAGACTACGAAGCACATTTTCCAGGAAGTGTGGGCTGCAACAATTGTGCGCTCTTAACTAATCCTGAGTAAGGTGGCCACTTTGACAGTCTTCTCATGCTGCCTCTGCCACCTTCTCTGCCAGAAGATACCATTTCAACTTTAACACAGCATGATCGAAACATACAACCAACCTTCTCCTCGATCTGCGGCCACTGGACTGCCCATCAGCATGAAAATTTTTATGTATTTACTTACTGTTTTTCTTATCACCCAGATGATTGGGTCAGCACTTTTTGCTGTGTATCTTCATAGAAGGTTGGACAAGGTAAGATGAAACACAAGCCTTTATTAACTAAATTTGGGGTCCTTACTAATTCATAGGTTGGTTCTACCCAAATGATGGATGATGGCAGAAACCAAATAGAAGAATGGTCTTGTGGCATAATGTTTGTTGCCTAGTCAATGAAGTCTCATATTCTTGTCTCTGGTTAGGATCTTGTGATCTGGAGTCAGACTGCCTGGGTTCAAATCTTGGCTCTGCCCATACCATCTCTGTTATCCTGGGGCAAGTGCCTCAGTTTCCACATCTGAGAAATGGGGATGGTATTGGTGTCCATTTCACAGATTAAGTGAGTTTAGCCTTGTAAAGAGCTTAGAAGGGGGTCTGATACATAGTAAGCACTATGTACGCACTAGCTATAATTATTTGCAAAAGTTCTGCTTTAAAAGTAAGCTTTTTTTTTATGGAGACAGCTTTTTTCTTTTAAATTTCCAGCTAGGCAAGAAGAGCGTCAATTTGATCTAAAATTTCATAGTGCTTCAGATTAACATAGACATGGATAAGTCCCAGAATTTGCAGTCTTTTAGTAAAAGTAACGTTCTCTGTATAATTCTTAGCAAGCACTGATTGTAGTTGCAGGATGCTCAGTTTCCCTCTGAGATGTTTTACATTTTTAAATGGTTAGATTTGCAGGAACAAAAGAGCAGAGTAACTTAGGCTGTTTTGCATTCTTAGGAAAAGAAAACCATCAGGATTTATTTTGTTTTCATGTATTTTTTCACTTCCACTGAGGAGTATAATTGGCTGGTGTTGACAAAATACCAATCATAGATGTAAAGGAGAAAGTTGATTAGTTTTCTGGCTGTTCCTAAAATTCTGGATGCAGGAACTGTGGCTAGAAAGCATCTGGATGATTGCACTTTATCAGGGATACTTGACTGTCCTCTCTTAGGATCTGGACCTAGAATTAATGTCATGAGATTTTTCTAACAGGATAAGGTGAGGTAGTGAGGGCTGAAGTCATCCACTGGGTTATCCAAATATTAGGTTTCACTGCTGACAAAAGAGGGGGCTTCTGGTCTGGTTGGTTATTTGTGTTTGGCCTGACGTGCTCTGTCAATCAAATGTCTGGACATAGGCCTAGCTTCTAAAGGGGCAATAGTGACCTCAGTGGACTGATATTTACCATACTATTTACATGTGCTCTTAATGACAGCAGAAGCTGCCAGCTAACTGAATCTTGTTTTGAATCTAAAAAATCTACTCTTAAAGCAAGAAAGTGGTATAAAATTAGTTGATAATGCAAGTGAATTCTATACACTTAATTATTCTAAGACATTGGAAAATAAAATATCTTGTTACTTTGAGGATAAAAGATGATTTCTTTAAAAATGCAAATGTTTTCTACAAATACTAAAGTTAAAAGGGAGAGAGATGTAATTATAACTCGTTAACTGACACATTGCAAATTAACTTCTTTTTATAAAGCACTGCATCACAAACACTAAAATGAAGTGGGCAAATTAGCTCTGCAGAAAACTATTTTCTAGGCTGATGTTTATAATGACCAATCATTACTGAAGCAATGAGAAATGTGACAATTACAGAATATTGCTGCTATAGTATATTGAAAAAATACGCATTTTGTAATGAACATTTAGTAGAATAGCTCTGATTTCTACCTGGAGTTTCTGATAACATGACATCTTAATTGCTGTCTTTCATAGATTTTTAAACTGCAAATACAAAATAGCAATCAGCCAATATAATAACTTATTATTCCCCATTTATGCCTGAAAGTCCTCCTCTTGTTGATGCCATGGAAATGAATGTAGAGGCAGATATCATTAGCTGTATTCTCCCTCCGAATGACATTTATCATATCCTTGTTATTTCAAAATAGATAGAAGATGAAAGGAATCTTCATGAAGATTTTGTATTCATGAAAACGATACAGAGATGCAACACAGGAGAAAGATCCTTATCCTTACTGAACTGTGAGGAGATTAAAAGCCAGTTTGAAGGCTTTGTGAAGGTAAGCAGCTTAGTTGCTGGTAAAAGTGTCATTGAAATGTTTTACTACATTTGCTAGATCGGGAAACTGACAATGCCAATGTTTAAAGATTGGTTTTAGACACAGACACACACACACACACAGAGACACACACACACACACACATATATATGCATGCAGATATACACACATACATGGGTGTGTGTGTGTGTTAAAAAAAAAAAGACACTCTCTGGGGAAAATACACCCTTGGGGCACAGTCACACATATTTGTGAGCTTACATATGCAGCTACCACTAGGCAAAATGATGAAGTCCACCAAGCTTGGTTTTTGCATTTCTGCGTCTCCCCATCCAAACCTTGATGCTCTCCCACTGGGGACCCAGAGTCTGATCCCCATTTCCCAGGGAAGCAACAGTCATCGACAGCTGCCATGGCAGCAGGCCACAAGTGAAGGGACACCTGAAGACTGGTAACAGTCTCTGGTGCTTCTCTGATGATGGAATTTTAGATGTCCTGACAGTGAGATCTTTCCCTTTTACTGGGGAGAGAGGTGCAGGGAATAAGTAGTAGACATTCTCAGTGCCGCTCAAACCAGACTCCATATAATATCACTTGCTAATGAAGCCTGCCCACTCTATGGCTGGTCATGACCAGAGGCACAGAGGGTTCAAAGCCTTTTAGCCCACCAGGCTGGTAGCTAGCATGAAGTCACTGCAGTGACTGTGGCTTATAACAGATACCTAAAACAAGAATTTTTAGAACCTTTACATTAATTCTGTCATCACAGACATGGGGTCTAGGGGCTCTTCTCCTGAGGCAGAACATCAAGAGTTCTTTCTGCCTATGTCCCTTTCAGAACACTGAGTCAAATACCCTTGGGCCTCGGCTCACTTAGGGGTCATTTCTAGGAGGCAGCACTCCACATTGAGGACAGTTCTGGGCCAGGTGGGTGGGTATCTGGGTAAACCAACAGGAATTAGTTCTCACATATAGATGATGTGTAATTTAATGCAGGTGTAAAAGATTTAAGATCTTATTTCTGATCTTATTCCTGCCCTCCTGTACTGTACCGAGGTGCCATTTAATTCATTAGTGAAGACTCTAACAGCTTATTCCCGAGTCACCTATGGAGAACAGAATGGGGCTCAAATCTGCTGCTTGCTTTCAGGTTCTTTACACTAATCTAGGCTTTAGATGAAACTCCTAAACCCTTTCTTTGCAAGACTGGCCGGCTAGGAAAATGATTTGAGTTTCTTCGGTTCTTCGAGGATTTGGGCCAGTATTACAGAGTATTGGAAGATGTTACCAGTTTAAATGTGAATAAAGGCACTTTCAAAACAATGGTTAATAATCCAAATAACAGACTGAATGTGCTTGGCTATGCGACTTTGGTAAATAACTTCATCTTTCTGGGCCTCAGTTTTGTCATCTATAACATGAGAAGACAGATTATCTGTAAGGGCACTACCATCTCTGACATTCTATAATTATGTGATAAGCCTTCAGTTCCCTCCAGTGGCAGTGAGAGTGGCTTGTCAGTCCCCCTCGTTTCTTACGGAGACTTTTACGGTTGAATTGTCAATTCCTCACGTCATTATTTCAGGTTGGCTATGTATGTAAAGCTCCCAAAATCAGCTACCGAGGATAGGAGTAAAGAAAACAGTCAGTTTGGCCTCTCTGCTTATGCTTGTATGAAAAAAGTGACAGCTCCAAAGTTTCATATTCTTAAAAGGCAGATCTTCTCAGGCATGTCAGCCAGGGCCCCAGGGATCTCCTCCCTACATGCAACTAAGGAGGCCCCTTGTCTCTACTGCAGCAGGTGTGGAACCCTAGTCAACACCACCTATACCTAGGATTATGCACAATGAGTAGATAAAAAGTCCTCCAGCTACCCAATCCTCCCCCAAAGACGGATCCCCTTTCCAATACACTTTCCCCCAAATTTCTCACTCTAAAACAAAATTTTAGACTTTGAAAAAACTCAATAGGCCAATTATAGAATAGCTCCAGATTAGATTCATATTTTCTTAGCTAATGTTAGTAGGCTTTCTTTCCGGGCCACAGTCTGGCTGCACCTAAGCAATCTCAAGTTTGAATTTGGAGTCTTTGAGTCAGGGCTTGATGGTGTCTTAGAAGTCATCAGATCCAATTCTCAATCCACAACTTCAGTGTTCTCTCCACCTCCTGACTAAGTGGTCATCCAATCTCTGTTTGAACATCTCTAGTGACAAGGAACTCATTATCTCTGGAGGCAGGTAGCACCAATCTGTCATTTTGGGGGAAAGATGTTATTCAGGGCTCAAGTGAGGATAAGCAGAGGTATTATTTTGAATAGTATAATTTCATATTAAAACTTGCAACCTACCACACCTCTGCTAGATGTTCAGTTCCATGATTATTTGCCCACCAATGCCTGTGATGCCTTTGAGAGAGTCAAAGCATTTCTATTTCAAGTTAAAGGGCAACCTGTCCATACCTGCCACATGGAACTCCCACTAAGAGAGAAATAACTCATTCTGGATTTTCTGAAAGTCCACTTTAAAAAGTATTTCAGTTGAGGTGGGGAGTGAAGCAAGAAAAAAAAAGGCTCTGGGGAGTGTGGCTGGGGGAAAGTTCACGGAAAGGCTAAGCTGGGCTCATGAAACACGAGCTTTGCTGACTTCATGTTTTCATCTTGGCCAGGCCTCAACACCAATGCAACAACTTAGCCTAAAAGTATCTCAATCTTGATCACCACACTCTACTTTTTGAAAAGACACTAAATAGTCATTTGTTTACTTGTGATCTCACAAACATTTTCCTGTCACCACATCTTCATAGTGCCGCGCTTCAGCTCAAATGGAAAGTTGAAGCTCCGGGGCCCATGTGAGCGTTCTGAGGCTCAGGTTCCCCTGGAGGCTTTATGAACTACGCCCTTAAATCTGGCAACTGAGCTGAGCCTACAGCCAGCACTCAGCAGTGACAACACAAATTCCTTCTGGAGGAGGAAATAAAAGGAAGGGTCCTGTAGACAACTGATTCCAGGAGTGGGAAGGAGCACAGGACTTTGATTATCATAAGATGTGAAAATACTGCTGTCTTCTTCCCTTGTGTGCAGAGGATAGACAGATGGAATAAGCTAAGCCCAGCCTATGAATGCCATCTCACAGTTTCCACTCTTGGTTTAAACCTCAGCTTCTTTGGGTGACCTCATACTGACCAGTTAAGCCCTCCAGGCCTTTTGTTCAGTCTCTTTAAAATGGCAGCAATAGCCTTTGTCATCTTCCAGCCTGTGTTGATGGAAGTTCCTGTTAGCTTCTTTAAATACCTCTAGGCTTCCTTCAGTTTATAAGTGAAAAGAAACCTTTTAAGAAGTGTCGCATTTGCGTTTGAACATCAACACCATTGGGAGATGACCTGTGTTTCTGAAATGCTGATTATTCTAAATAAATACAGTGCAACTATCAATAAGAGAATCTCTTCAGCCCATTGAAAGGGATAGCAAAATTAAAAATGTCTGAGGGTCTTTTCATAGTCTGGCATTTCTCCCCCAAGGTCAAACTTACTATTATCTTTTCCTACAGGATTTCAGACCAAATTTATTCTAATAGATACACACTGTGCTTTATGTTTAATAATATTCCATATACCAGTTCCCAGGGTAGAATCATCTCCCCATTCAGCATTATTTGTCAATATCTGTCAAAGCCAAGGAGGTTGGGGTCATAGGAAGGGTCAGGATCACAGCCTCTGGTCTGGAGAGAGCACTGGAATGGAGATAATAAGGCCTGGATTTTACTTCCAGATTCTCCCCTGGGCTTTCTGGGTTGTTGGCTCATCTGTCAGATCCATGGACTCCCAATTGGCATGATGGAATTAATGACAGGATCTGAGTCTATATGATAATCCTCACCAGAAACAGACAACAGAGTAATGACAGATGCAAAACGAATGATAATTTTAAAACACCACAGCAGAGCCCCTGTCAAAATGACCTCTTGCAATGCTTCTTATTTTAGGCTATAATGCTAAACAAAGAGGAGACGAAGAAAGAAAACAGCTTTGAAATGCAAAAAGGTAGGTTTGCTATTTACTAATTTCTATGAATGCCTAAAAACTAAAAGGAAGCTTTAGGCTGATCATATTGAACAACCCAGTGTTGTTGCATCAGGGAACTTTTGGCCCTGAAAATAAAACAGGAACACAATTGTCAAATTGACACCTTCTCTGGTCCCTGTGATTTGGAAAGACTTTGTACATATATATATATGAAAAAAGGATATGTTCCTTTAATGCCGATAATACCAAATTTGAAGAAATCCCATTATGTTCAATACCTTAATAGAAGCAACCATACAGCCTGATACCACCTACAATGGAATAAGAAGACAGGAAAGTCATCATTTGGTAACAGTGGCATTCATCACTCATTGATAACAGTTTTTCATGGGGCACAGTGGCCGGTGGAGCCTCTGGGATCAAGGAGTGACAATGTCACAGTGTTCTATTATTTGCCCTGTTCTTAAAGTCAGAGCATCCTGAACATCTCAGGGTTGGAAGAGACCTTGAGAGTTCTCAAATCCAGCATCATTCCCACAACAAAAATCTCCTTCACAATAGCACTGACCGTCCAGCCTCTGATCAAACGTCTAGGGATGAGGCACCTTCCACCTCATAAGGCAGCCTGATCTGTCTTCGAATGGCTCTAATAATACTAAGATTACTATACTACTCGAGAGAAGTCTCTCCTCCTCAAGTCAAACTTTGTTCCTATAATCTCCACTCACTGGTCCCAGTTCTGCTCTTTGAGGCCGTAGTAAACAAAGTATAATTGCTCTCCTACCCAGCAGCTGTCCAGATATGGAAGACAGCAATCATGGCGGCCAAGCCTTGACTGAGCTTTTTCTTCTCCAGGCTAAAGATCCCTGATGTCTTCCACTGTTTCTCCTATGACCCTTTCCAGGCCCTTTCTTCTGCCACTCACCTCCTTTTCTTGGACACACTAACTTTTTCCTGTTCTTTTAGAATGTGGCACCGCAAATCAATACAATAATGCCTGAAATGATTTTAGCAGCTGATTATGGGAAAGAGGGGGTGTTGTTAGAGAGAATATTATATCACAAAGTTGGTGAACATGATGTTATGGCTTCTGCAAATTTAATACACACAAAAACATACATACATACAGGGATAGAGATACTATTTTCTGAGGCAAAGAGAGTACTCAGACCTTGCCTTAACTGTTGTTCTGGATACTAAATGGACATCCGACTTCCATGAAGGTTTTATCTTCAGAATGACTGCAAGATATGTTGAATAATAGTACCACGCTGTCTGTTAATTACAGAGAAATCTGAGGAAACAGTTTATGCAGATGCTGCCTAGAAGTCTTCAGGGAAATGATAACATTAGCCAAACTGGTCATTTAGGTCATGCAATTTAACTCAACATTTATAGGGCACTTACAAAGTGCCCAATATCAGGCTCATAACTGGACAAAAAGAAACTTCCACACAGTCTCTGCCCTTAGAAGATTGGCACATCTCATTAGGGAGCAGGGCTTTAACACAAGAAATAATTAAAGATAGATACAATAGTTCGGCCAGTTGCTTGACCAAATCAGAAACCATAAGAATCTTACTAAGTGTGCAGACTTTGGAGCCCACTAAAATCCCCAGTGTATGGAGCTGTTCCTAAAAGCAAGATTCACGGTATGTTTAATGAAGACCAGTGTTTTTAGCCTGTGTCAATCTATGCAAAATGGAATCGAGTATTGATCAACTGTTAGGAGAATGAGATCGGTGGAAACAGCCAATTCAATTACTCAGATATTAGAAACCAACTTTTCCTTCAGTGGGAGAGATGTCAGACCATTTTATCTTTCCTTTTACATAATCTATTTTTGCATGGTCTCTATTACACAGTTGTAGAACTGAACCAGATAGTTTTGTGGGCAGTTTTTGCATTATTTTAGCCTGACAGTTTTTGGTTTCATTTCAGGTGATCAGAATCCTCAAATTGCGGCACATGTCATAAGTGAGGCCAGTAGTAAAACAACATCTGGTAAGTCACACAGCATCTGAGCGGTAGCCACCCAAGGGGAAAGGCTGGGATGCCGAAGTCATGTTACCTAATGGTTAAAAACTCCTCTTTTCTCCTGGGACCCAATTTACAAACCTACCCCTACACTTCTCC
This sequence comes from Pongo abelii, assembly GCF_028885655.2. NCBI lineage: Eukaryota > Metazoa > Chordata > Mammalia > Primates > Hominidae > Pongo > Pongo abelii. The sequence goes on from NC_072008.2 coordinate 142,753,107, forward strand.
TATTCCCTTCTTTGTCTTCAAAGTGAGTTCAAATGCACAAATGGGACTTAGAGGGACAAAAGGAGGTGGAATGCAATCTCGATGTTCTTATTATGTTCTTGCTCAATGGCTGATTCTAAATGATGAATTACTGGGTGGAGGGACCATTATTCTGACAACATAGAAGAAATGGCAGGTAGTGACGTCCTGACTGGGAGCATCCCTCCTCCTAACCCCTCTTCACTGTGTGGAAATGGGCCTCATGGGGTATTTCCTGCCGTCTGTCAACCCCTGTATGATTAAGCTCAGCCTCACTGAGGCCAACATCAGGGAAATTAAAGGTAAAATCATTCTGTAAAGATCAATAGGTCCCAAGACGTTAGATTTTCCAATGAAGTAACAACAGACGACATATTGTGATCTTTTCAACTCTGAACGATTTTATTTCCGTATACGTTCTGCCACCATTCTAGCCTTTAGATATTTTTTCCCAAAAGTGTATCTTGCGATAACTGGTGCCGAAGAATATGTCGTATCTGATAAATGGATGGAAACATGCACGCTAACATAAAGTCCTCCATCAACATAAAGGCAAGAGCGTCAGAGGAGTCTTTGAAAAATTCAACAGAGTGCTCCAGAATGGAGTTCTAAGCAGTGCATGTGTGTGTGCGTATGTGTATGTGTGTGACAGAGGGAGAAAGAGAGATGGACAGAGAGAGAGAAAAGACACTGCTTCATCTCTGAAGTGGCTTGGGCTTCTCAGTAGGTGTAACACATGGACAGTTATCATTATCATGGACCATGGTACCAAAGTAAGAGCACTGAATAGGGAGTTTTTGAACGCTGGGATTCAAGGACCATGACCACTGCTTGCTGGGTGACCTTGAGCAAGACCCTTTACCTATGCAGCAGTTTTCTACTTCACCTACTTTACAGGGTGGCTTTGAGCATCAAATCAGCTAATGTGGCCGAAAGTGATGCTGTCAAGTGCTGTACAACCATAAGATGACACTACTTAGTTTGCTTCACCATGGCTTAGATGTCAAAAGGGTGACATAAAGCCCCTCATTAATACCAGTTAGTTACACAATATTTAATAATTTTGTCAAGTACCCCTTCTCTCTTCTGGATCAGATGACAACAACAGAGAAATCTCCTAGAAGAATAGCTTCCCACTGGTCTTTTTTCGCCTGTATCTAAACCCTTGATCTTGGATATATTTCATAGAGCTCAGATTCTCCCAAAAGGCTTGTAATGGATATCAGTCCTACAAGATCTTACAGTCTGCATCACAGTAGGTTTCCAGGGGATCAGATGGGAAGACAGTAACATTCCACCCCCACTCCAGTCCCAAACCTCTTCTTCCTACCTAGCCATGCTGCTAAAATCTTGCCCTACATCCCACAGCAAGTACTAAAATTAGGTAAGGACGTACCAAAGTAAACTTACTGAACTAAAAGATTGAGAACCTGCCCTTTTTTTCTCAATAAAATGGTTCAAAAGGGCAAACATTCTAATGAAGCATTGTTTCTGGAGTGGTCTGGAGGGCCCAGATCTGTCAGGCATTTCAGGATGCCTCCCTATCAGTAAAGGGCGAGTCTTAGCAGGTGGGATCTTGTGCCCTGATAGACCTAAGACTATCGAATAGGAATTATTTTTTAAAAAGCTCAAGGAAGCAAACACATCAGTACTTTCACTTTTCCTCAACCCTCACCCCCATCAGTCAGTCTAGCTTTCTGTGGGAGCTGAGATTTCAAGTCGGGTGCACACACTACTTTGAACCCACTCAACATCTCAGCCGAGAAAATGGCACACTGTTGGTGGGTACTCTGGCTTAGCCACAAGAATACTGGTACTTTCAAGTTGGTGGCACCCACTACAATGGGAGATCAAAACATACCGTGAAATGAGCACACAGTTTATTTTCATACTTCCTTGACTAATTTTAGTCCTTGCTGGGAGAGGCAGATCAGGTTTGCAACAGCATGATCAGGTAGGAAGAAATGGGGTCTTTTCTCTGTGCTGAGGCTGAGCTAGGTAGACTGACAACTCTCTGACTTTGTAAAATTCAAGGCAAGCAAGGCATTCATGGTAATATTAGCAAAAATTTGGTCTGAGTAATTTGGTATGTATAATTTATGCTGTCAAATTTTGAAATCATTTGTGCCTTCTTAAGTTCAAGGCAAATTGGCTATAAGAACTCTAACAAGAGAAAGAAACTCACTGTGATCTCTTACTTTATTTAATCTTCACAAGTCTCTGAAATATGCTCCAATATGAGCCCCGTGTTGCAGATGAGGAACTGAAGCTCAGGGAGATTTAGAGACTTGCCCAAGCTTAAATAGAGCCTGGATTGGAACATGGCTCTGTCTGACTCTGAAGCCCATGGAAGCGGCCTTGAGAATCCATTCCTATACAAAGCCAATATCCAACATTAAACTATATTTTTTGTCAGAATGTGAACCATGCTCTGCTTCACCTCACCACAAACTTTCCCTCTCTTTGTAACAGTGTTACAGTGGGCTGAAAAAGGATACTACACCATGAGCAACAACTTGGTAACCCTGGAAAATGGGAAACAGCTGACCGTTAAAAGACAAGGACTCTATTATATCTATGCCCAAGTCACCTTCTGTTCCAATCGGGAAGCTTCGAGTCAAGCTCCATTTATAGCCAGCCTCTGCCTAAAGTCCCCCGGTAGATTCGAGAGAATCTTACTCAGAGCTGCAAATACCCACAGTTCCGCCAAACCTTGCGGGCAACAATCCATTCACTTGGGAGGAGTATTTGAATTGCAACCAGGTGCTTCGGTGTTTGTCAATGTGACTGATCCAAGCCAAGTGAGCCACGGCACTGGCTTCACATCCTTTGGCTTACTCAAACTCTGAACAGTGTCACCTTGCAGGCTGTGGTGGAGCTGATGCTGGCAGTCTTCATAATACAGCACAGCAGTTAAGCCCACCCCCTGTTAACTGCCTATTTATAACCCTAGGATCCTCCTTATGGAGAACTATTTATTATACACTCCAAGGCATGTAGAACTGTAATAAGTGAATTACAGGTCACATGAAACCAAAACGGGCCCTGCTCCATAAGAGCTTATATATCTGAAGCAGCAACCCCACTGATGCAGACATCCAGAGAGTCCTATGAAAAGACAAGGCCATTATGCACAGGTTGAATTCTGAGTAAACAGCAGATATTTTGCCAAGTTCAGTTTTGTTTCTTTGCGTGCAGTGTCTTTCCATGGATAATGCATTTGATTTATCAGTGAAGATGCAGAAGGGAAATGGGGAGCCTCAGCTCACATTCAGTTATGGTTGACTCTGGGTTCCTGTGGCCTTGTTGGAGGGGGCCAGGCTCTAGAACGTCTAATACAGTGGAGAACCGAAAAACCCCGCCCTGCCACCCTCTCGGACAATTATTCATTCTCTTTCAATCTCTCTCTCTCCATCTCTCTCTTTCAGTCTCTCTCTCTCTCTCAACCTCTTTCTTCCAATCTCTCTTTCTCAATCTCTCTGTCTCCCTTTGTCAGTCTCTTCCCTCCCCCAGTCTCTCTTCTCAATCCCTCTTTCTCTCTGTCTAACACACACACACACACACACACACACACACACATACACACAGACACAGACACACACACGCACACAGGAGTCAGGCCGTTGCTAGTCAGTTCTCTTCTTTCCACCCTGTCCCTATCTTTACCACTATAGATGAGGGTGAGGAGTAGGGAGTGCAGCCCTGAGCCTGCCCACTCCTCATCATGAAATGACTGTATTTAAAGGAAATCTATTGTATCTACCTGCAGTCTCCATTGTTTCCAGAGTGAACTTGTAATTATCTTGTTATTTATTTTTTGAATAATAAAGACCTCTTAACATTATCGTTGTTATTTGAGTACCTAAAGCTCCCAGCCAGGTTGGGGAAAGAGGAAGCATTTGGAGGGAATTTTCCCAACCTTTGTGATGTTTTCATAAACTTTGTTCTCAAGCTACTTATAATATAAAATATCTTGGTGGCAGCACACTTTCTGGAAGTCCATGACAGCCTTTGATGGATGATGTGCTAGCCTATTCAGTGAAAAGCAATCTAGGTCTTTATTTCCAGCTTCTTCTGAAAAAGTTGCAGGAGATTGAAAGAACTTTTTTTATTAATCACAGCCAAGTGAGGCTGGAGGGGGTCCTTAAATAAGGAGCAGTGGCATAGCTTATTAACAGCTGTCTAGGTGGTTCCACTTAGGCAAGAGGAAATGGAGCTGGGAAAACCTGAGGGGAAGTATTGGCCCCCCAGTCTTCCACTGAAGTCAATGGAGCCATTTCTTGTCACCTCCAATAGAGGAATTTTTCATGTAAGAAACCCAGAGTGACGTATTCATCTTTACCGGGTAAGTCCTACATGCTCACTGTTGGTTATCTCCCTGGGCTCATGGTTTTAACTTAGCAGCACCTTCAAGCCACTAATGCCATGCCTTTTGTTCTCAACTGCCTCCTAGAATTTGCCTGCATCTCCAAAGGGTGGGCCTAGTTCCTCAAACCCAATACATTCCAATGGAACTCTTAATTTTTCCCCCACACAATGGGATCTGTGTTCAATGTTTCCCATTGCAATGAATGGTGTCTTTATCTACCCTGTTTTTCAAGTCAGAAACCTGGCTTGACTTCACTCTCATCACCCCCATGTTCAATCCCTCCAGCCTATACTCATCAACCCTATCTCTTAAGTAGTCCTTAAGTTAATCTACTTCTTTCTATCTCTACTATTTCTATCCTAGTCCCAACTATCACCATCTCTCTTCTGGAATAGTACAGCAGCCTCCTAGATTCCCTACCGCCACTCTTGCTCCCTTCCATCCATTCTCCATGCACAGCCAGTCCCCTGCTTCTTATGAACCTTGGAATAAAGATCAAAATAATCAATTTCATCTCCTGCTGCCACCTCTCTCGGTCTCTTAAGTTCTAGCCCTCAGTTCCTCTAAGCAAGGTTACAAATGCTTTCCTACCTTAGGGCCCTGGAATGCTGTTTTCTCTTCTTGCAAGACCCATTTCTCTACCCCACTGCATCCTGCACTTAGCAAGTGCTTCACAGCACTTATCATGGTTGAAGTTTTCCCTACTATGCTGTCAGCTTCTTGAGGACCAAGACCTTGTCCCATTCACCATGATAACTTCAGCGTCTACCACAGGACCCAGCATTTAATTGGCCCTTTATTTGGTGCATGAAGGAATAAATGAATGAATAAATACAGCTGCTTATAACTCAATAGCCCAGAAAATAATTCTGTGTGTTGGCTGAGGCAAAAATTTGCTACACTGAAAGGATCCTCATTATGTCAAAAATATCTGGATGATAAAAATGCACTCATGGAGTAAAAAATGACTGAGAATTATGCTGTAGCTAAAAATAGGTAATATGTTTTTATTATACATTTCATGATAATTTGCAAAGTAATATATGTTTGTTCCAAACTTCAATTGAACATTTTCAGCATTTTCCTATAAATGAAAAAGACTCGAGTACATTTCTGATGTACCTGTAATAGTCTGATCATAAATTATCTAACTTAGTTCCATTTTTATAATCATGTCACTTCTGCCTTCTATCTAAGGGGGAGGGTGGGAATGTTTGAAATACCCAATAATTATTTCTAGATAAAGAGAAAATAAACAAAGGATAAAATATTACTGCCTTTGTTACTTGATGGTTAGCAAATGACCACAAAATGCAAACAGTGTGCTCTAGCAAGCTGTCAGAACAGGGGCACCCCCACTTAAACAGAAATGATATGTAAACTTTTGGGCTTCAGGAGAGAATACATTCTGTGCTACATTCAACTATTTTCACAGGGCCCAATGCAGTTGGGAACTGCACTGCTTTAGACTTTTAAAGTAGTCTGAAGTACTTTGAGACACAGAAACATGGAACTAAGTATGATTTTTATGTTATTTTTCCCTGTGAATCACATCCCCATTAAAACAAAACAAAACAAAACAAAACCAGAAATGCTCATTGTAGTGTAGTAGTTAAATCTTGAGTCAGACAGATACAGTCTTAATCTAGGCTCCACTATTAACCAGTTTTATAAGTACAGGCAAGTCGTTTCACCTCCTCTAGTCCTCTGTGTCTTCATCTGTAAAGTGGGAATAAAAAGAAGACATGCTGGGCCACGCATGGTGGCTCACGCCTGTAATCCCAGCAGTTTGGGAGGCTGAGGCAGGTGGATCACTTGAGGTCAGGAGTTCGAGACTAGCCTGGCCAACATAGCAAAACGCTGTCTCTACTAAAAACACAAAAATTAGCCCAGCATGGTGGTGTGTGCCTGTAATCTCAGCTACGTGGGAGGCTAAGGCAGCAGAATCACTTGTACCCAGGAGGGGGAGGTTGCAGTAAGCCAAGATGGTGCCAGTGCACTCCAGCCTGGGCAACAGAAGCAAGACTGCATCTCAAAAAAAAAAAAAAAAAAAAAAAGTTTATAAAGATTCAGTGAGATTGTCCACAGAAAGTCCCCAGCAGAATCTGCTCTCTGGAGAAGATCATCATGTAAGAAGCACTAAGGTGGGTCTCTACATGGTCCCCAGCACACCTGTCTGCATTCAGTGGTGCAAGTGGACAGGGTGCCACCTTAAATGGTTGAAACCTCTCAGACCAAGGAGAATGCCTGGCAACCCAGGTACACATGAGAGCCTTTGCTCATGTACTAGATCAAAGACCACACCCAATGTGAAGCAAAGTGAAACCAAAAAAAAGAAAGAAAGAAAAAGCAAACATTACAGTAGACCTGTGGATAACAAAGACCCTTTTTTTATGGTATAGTTTTATTGTCAAAAACTGTTAAGCACTGGGGGCTTGGATTTGCCAAATTTTTCAGTAGGTTTGAGAAGATTACATATATAGATAAATAGATAGATGGATATTTATATGGAGATTTACTCTGTTGCCAGGCTGGACTGGAGTGCAATGGCACGATCTCGGCTTACTGCAACCTCTGCCTCCCGGGTTCAAGCGATTCCCCTGCCTCAGCCTCCCGAGTAGCTGGGGCTACAGGTGCGTGCCACCACGCCCAGTTAATGTTTTTTTTTTGTATTTTAGTAGAGATGGGGTTTCACCATGTTGGCTAGAATGGCCTCGATCTCCTGACCTCGTAATCCGCCCCCCTCAGCCTCCCAAAGTGCTAGGATTACAGGCATGAGCCACCGAGCCCAGTCGAAGTTCTATATTTAGGAATGTTTCTTTAAAAGACGATGATCATTGATTCCCAGTCTAAGGGGCATCAGCACACAAACCTCCCCCTTCCATACCACACTTTCACACTCCTCTGAGTCATTCTTCAAGCAATTCAGTAACTTTCAGGAAAACTAGTTAAATATGTAGTTATTTTTCCCTGCCCCACTCCTGCAGTTCCACTGAGTTATCTATAAGGTAGCTGCATCCATGGGTCTGGAGATCAGGAAAAAAGTCAGAATGGAAAACTGTGGACATGGGAGTCATCTGCATTTTGATAAATGAAGTTATGGGGGTAGTCAAGGTTGTCCAGGAATAGGCTATAGATTGGAAGAGAGGAGGAAAAGAGGATCAGCAATGTTCAGGGGACAGCCAAAGGAGGCAGGTCCAGCAAAGGAGACTGAGGGGTGACTGAATGAATGCCAAGAAAGTGTGGGCTCATGAAAACCAAGGAAGGAGAGATTCATCAAGAAGGCAAGGGTCAAATACTGCAGAGACGTCAAGGTGAGGATCGAAAAGCTGATGGATTTGTCAATTATAAGCTTAATGGTGACTTCACAAAGGTGGATGGCTAAGGTAGGAACCTTAGCATGTACCAAGTGTGCAGGAGGATATGTGATAGAGAGAGCATGGGTCCAAGAGTCAGACAGACTAGGGTTTCAAATCCCAGCTCCACCATGTACTAGCAAGTTACTCAACATATCTGTGCCTCTGTTCATTTGTAAGTGGAGATAACAATAGTAAATACTTAATAAGGTTGTTGTGAGGCTTACATGAGCTTAATTGTGTAAACCACTTGGTACAGTGCCTAGCACACATGAGATGCCATGTTCTATCTATTGGCTCAGAGCAGGAATCATAAACCACTGAAGGTATCTCAGGCAGAAAGATAATCAGTTGTCTATAAAACCATTGGGCTACAGAAGTGGAAGTCGGGGGAAGTCAGGAGGCTGCCACTGGACTAATGGCTTCAAGGCCATATCATTACAGTTGTGATCCACATGTTAGGAGGCTGCTGCCACCACTACAGTCTCTCACTCACAAAGCTGTGAATAGACACACTGGAATGTGGAGTACAGAAGCCACAAACACATCTTTGGAATCGCCTGCTGGCCACCAAACCCCAAGAAGATAGCCTCTGCCCAACGTAAGCCTTCCAAATTTTGTTGGCAGAAGTGAACATGTATCTGAACTCACATTTTATCCAGAACCCTAGCTGCAAGGGAGTCTGGGAAATGGATTTTTCAGCCTTTATGTTTTTGGAAAGAAACAGAAAAGGGGTAGGAATGCATGTGGAGCAGCAGATAATTTCCACCTCATCAATCTTTAAGTGGAACGAATATTTTCATCCTGAGTGCTGACACCAGCATTCCAACTGTGGTCAAAATATAGGATTATCACTGATTGACAAAATCCTGCCAAATTCAAAGAGGAATCACGACAGGAATAAATATCAAGTGATAAGCTCGAGCAGGAAAATACATTTTTCTCTAATATTGAAAAGCAGATGGTGAGCAGGGATATAATTTATAGGTTTGGGCCAGAAGAAGAGAGGTAGAGAAGTTAAGGAAGGTTCGTCTCAGGGCATGTATTATCTCTGTAAAATTGGGAGCAAATGTCATCTGCCCTGAGTGAAAAAGGTTGAGACTGGCTAGAGGGCTTGGTGAGAGCAGACTAGCTAATGAGGGAAATGGGAGAGGAAGCTGACACAGCACAAGAAATCTTTCTGCACACCGGCTAGCAAAAAAAGAAGCAAAAGACTTATTTTTATAAAGCACTGTTTATTTTTATGTATTGAAAATGTCCATTTTAAAAGTCTTCAAAATAAAAACAAGTTAGAAAATTTGAGCTTGTGTTAAGAAGGGGCAGGACAGAAAAGGAACTGAAAGGCCTCTACGGGCAGCAGTTTAATTACAGGGCAACAGGAACCCATTTATAGAGTATTGTAAACAACACAACTATGGCGACACTGCTCTCAGATTAACATGGCTTCATTTCCTTTATATTATTGTTTAGTGTGTAAGCATGGTTACCACTCTGCACAAGCTTCGTTATCCAGAGTACCGAGGGCCCCTCATCAGAAGGGCCAAGTCCCCAAAACATGCATATGTACTCATCACTGTAAAATGAAGACCTTTCAATATTTTCAGCAATCAACTAAAGTATTCCATAATCACAAAAATGTTTCCTATAGATGCAGTTTGCACATTTATTGCAAGCCATTGACTAACCACAGAATGGGCAGATGTGAAGATCTGTGTTGATGTTGTTATTGGTGGTGGTAGTACTGATGTTTTTAATTTTTAAGTGAAGGATGTTATATCTGAATGGCTGTGCTAAAAAACAGAACAACAGCCATTCCTAGAAATTTCTTTACTCTTCAGATTCCAAACACGGCTGTGTGTGGTTGGCTGATGTTGGACTGCAAGAATAGTCCATTTCCTGTGGATGGTGTAATTTCTGCTGTGCAGCAAGCAGACAACAGCCCTGTACCACGTAGCTATGGGACCTTGAGACTCTCAGTACCAAAAATAAAAAGGGCTCCTCAGCAAGCTGGGGGTTTCAAACTTCAAGTTTTGTTTTTTCAGAGACAGAGGTGTCTCTCTGTTACCCAGGTTGGACTGCCGTGGTGTCATCATAGCTCACTGCAGCCTTGACCTCCTGGGCTCAAATGATCCTCCCACCTCAGCCTCCTGAGTAGCTGGGACCACAGGTGTGGGCCACCATGCCTGGCTTCAAGTTTGGTTTTTAAACAACATTTGCAAAACCCACATTTATAGGCATCCATCAAATATATTATAAAGGCAATTCTGATCAGCCCTTTGGCCTCAATTTCCAGTGACCTTCCCCATCTGGCCAAATTTCTCTTGTCTTTTGGGGAGGGAGGGGTGAGTGGCACTGAGCCTTAGGCCAACTTTCAATGGCGCTGAATTTGGATGTGTACTGTTCTGTGACTGTCTTCTAAACCTGGTTTCTCACGGTTCTAGTTTCTGGGATAAAGTGGATGGTGAGATTCAATGAGCAACTTGAGATAATCAGTCCCGAATAATCCAGCACACAGCTACTAGAGGGGCCCTTTTGTTCTGGATGTACAAATTGGACCAGAAGCATATTTCTGCAAATACTGCTTAGAGTCCCACCCAAAGAGGCCAATTAATATTACAACTTCTCACAGCATATATGAGAGAGTAATAAAGTGAATGAAAGCTGTCTACTAGGGCACAATATCTTCTTAATGCAGATTGTTTTGAAGGATAAAACGTCACAGTTTGAATATGTAACGTACATAAAGTAACTGCTCACAGTCTAACTACATTTTTTTAAAAAGTAAGCAAAGCACATATATACTAGTTTACACACCACTTGGTACGGTTGGCTAAAAGCACTGGGGAAATAGAAAACTTACACACTAGGCAGAAGGTGAGGGAAAGAAACCTATCATGCAATGGGAAAAGGCAGTCAACTCTGCTACTAAAAGGGAAGATTGTCCAGTAGAATTTGCTGATGGATTTGGTGTTGGTGTGGGTGACCAGAGCTTCTGCCCCCATGAGTTACAATTTACACGACACAAAAGGAATAAAGGTACTACAGTTTTCTTGGTCTTATAGACAACATAGGGCAGTAATTTTAAAATCTGTGATTGAGGGGAGGCATGTGATGGTCTAAGGAAGGGCAGTTGGATCATTGGGCAGATGTGTTTGTCTTTCATCCTACTCAAGCCATAGTCTGGAAGATTTGCCTTCAGCAAATTAAGTACTAAGAGGCTTGCAGGTACAGGAAAGCACTGGGGGGAAAGTTGGGTTCACATTTAATAAGCCTTGGCCAGCTGTTGCAAGGGCAGCCAGCCCAAAGAATGTGACCTGAGGGCAATGGCTGTTGCAGAGGCACTGTGAACTGAAGGCAATCTGAAGACCTTTTAAGTAACTGGCCTGCATTCCCTTTCTCTTTCTTACTGAATGGAAAAGACTCTAGGGCCATTTCTACCACCACTTCCTGCTTTTTCACCTGTTGAAAAAAAAAAAATGAACAACCAACCAATAACCAAACAACAGCAAATGCCCAAGTGTGCACGTGCGTGCACACACACAGGCACACAGAGGGGAGAGAGACAGAAGAGAGAGGGGGAGAGACAGAGACTCAAACACAAAACAAAAGCCAAAGAAGTGAGCAAACTGAGTCAAATCATTCAGCGGGCCATTTCAAGATGCCCTGAAGGCACACTCCGCCCGGTGGCACAGTGATGGTTATGGAAGAATTGAGGTCTTGCTACTGGACTCGGCTCGAATACACTCATCTGTTTGCTTCAAAAGCCTCCGCACCAGCTTTTCTAGGTCCCTTCTTGACTTCAATTCTTCTTCCAGGCATTGCTTCATTCTTTTATTTTCCTATGATGGGGAAAGATTTGTTGATTACCAAACAGAGGGGGGCCCTTCCAAGGGCTCCTCCTGCTCATCCTCGGGGCAGCTTTCATCACTGACTCTCTTTCTTTCCTCAACCTTCCCTCCTTCAGCATCTATGACAAAGCAGCCTGTCGATTCTCCTGCCTGTCTCTGGGAAACCTTTTGGATTCTTCTTCCCTGCCCTGATCCTCTTCTAATTTAACTCGCTTTTCACTTAGTGTCACTTCTCTTTCAACCCAAGTGTCTATTAAGGGGACGTCCAAATATCTCTGGTACTGACCTTGTCTCCTGAGAATCGGGTCCACAATCTCAACTGCCAGCCTGGTATTTCTTTTTATTATTATTATTATTATTATTTTATTTAAGAGATGGGTTCTCACTCTATCGCCAGGCTGGAGTGCAGTGACGTAATCATGGCTCACTGCAGCCTCAAACTCCCAGGCTTAAGTGATCCTCTCACGTACCTGAGATTACCTGGCAACAGCTTGGTATTTCCACCTAGATATGTCACAAGCACCTTAAACCTCATCAGGTCCTAAAGTGAACTCAGTATCTCTCTCAACACCCCAAACTTCTCCTCCTGTGATTACTGATCTCCATGAAGGGGCACCACCATATGCAACTAGACACCCTGTGAAGAAGCTTCATCTTTAATCCCTGGCTCTTTCTTAATCTCAAAATCATATTATCCTCGTCCATAGGTTCAAACTCTGCAATATGCCATCCTTTACATTCGTTTTCCTCCTCCCCAGCCTCATTACCCTGGTCTCTCTCCCCTCCCATCCATGCTTCACTCTGTCACCAGATACAGTCAGTCCTCACACACAAGGCACAGTGTGCATCACGGAGCACTGGACCACATCGGCAGAAAAGCCCACGAACCATGATGAATGGTTCTGTTTACACTTACACACTCATGAATGACTAGTCTTTTCTTAAAGTCTGTTTATGGATGTCAGAGAACAGAAAAGTTGTAACTAACTTTGGGACTCTATTGTGAACTACTACATAGAAATACAAGCAAGCCTTGGAAATTTAAATTCAAGGCTACATGATAAAATCAACAAAAGCTACCTTGATGACACAAGGAAAACAAAAATCCTCCCTTGCTACCTTGCTCCTAGGCCTTCCCTGAAAGCATGAGCAGTGTGAGGCAAGAAAAAGAGAATGGTTCTGTTACCCAAGAAAATGACTTTTATATTTTATTACCTGCTTCAGTTCTTTGACCTCGTCCTTCAAGGCGTAAACAGTATCAACAAGGCTCCTAGAACATAAAGATAAAATTCAGAGACAAATGGCTTGCACTGAGGTACTGTTAAAATACTTAACAATAAAAGCCACTTTATAAAAATACAGATCCTGAAAAACAGTAGACTTTCTAGCTGATTGGGAATGGTACTGCTCTAAATGGTTTCCATCTTCTTCACTTTGATGGAAGAACAACCACCACCACACATGCTTAGCTAAATGCAACGTCATTACACCTTTTCTATACTTCCCTCCTCCTTTTCTACTCACTTCCCAGCTTGGGTGAACAAAACACAAGAGACTAGGGCCCGTCACTAAGTTTTTCTTTTTCTAGCTTTGTTGAGGGATAATTGACAAAGCTGTACAATGTGATGTCTTGATATATGTATACATTGTGAAGTGGTTCCCATAATCAAGCTAATTAACATATCCATCTCCTCACATAGTTACGTTTTGTATGTGTGTGGTGGAAATCTACACTCTTAGCAAACTTCAAGTATACTCCATTATAAACTATGCACTCTTCTCTCCCTCGGTATCCATGGGGTATTGGTTCAAGGACCCCCATGGATACCAAAATCCACAGATGCTCAAGTCTTTAACATAAAATGGTATAGTATTTGCGTATAACCAGTGCACATCCTCCCATATACTTTAAATCATATCTAGATTACTTATCATACCTAATAAAATGTAAATCCTACGTAAATATTTGTTATACCATATTACTTAGGAAAAAACAATATGGTATAACACAGTGCATACATATATCAAGACATCACATTGTACACCTTTGTCAATTATCCCTCAACAAAGGCGGAAAAAGAAAAACTTTATTAGGTATGAAAAAAATCTGTACATGTTCAATACAGATGCAACCATCCATTTTTTTCTGAATATCTTTTTGATCTTGGGTTGGTTGAATCCACAGATGCAGAGCCCACGCATGCAGAGGGCCAACTGTAGTCAACATGCTGTACATTAGTTCTCCAGAACTTATTCATCCTGCATACCTGCGATTTGGTACCCTTTGACCAACATCTCCCCATTTCCCCTTTCCCCTCAGTCCCTAGAAACCACCATTCTGCTCTCTGTTTTTAGAAGTTCAATGTTTTCAATTCCTGTCATAAGGTTTTGATTTCTCTAGCTTTGGGGCAGGAATGAACATCACCTATCACATAATGAGAGGTATCACAAGATTGCCTAGTCTACAATATCTGTGCTATGACATTGCCCTTCTCAGTTCTCTGACTGCCCATGACACAAAGTCAGAGGCATTCTTTCTGGAATATCCCAACCATACATTACCCAAAAAAGTAAATTTTTGGTAATTACTGGGTTGCGGAACAGCCTTTTCCTCTCTGGGTCTCTCCCTGGACAAAGATTTTGGAGATCTAAGTTTTGGTTCTGATCCTGCCACTTACTAGTCCTCTGTTCTCCGGGAACCAGTTTCCTTCTCATCCTCTCTTGGTCTTAGTTTCTTTACATGTAAAATGGGGATAATAGCACATTTTCTGAAAACCTCACAAAGTTGTAAAAATGAATATAGTTATAATAAGAATTAACTACCATTATTTATTGAGTGCTAGCCCTTATACTTATTTCACTTAACCTCACAGCAACTCTGAAAGCATTACCGTCATCCTTATTTTACAGATGAGGAAACTGAGGCACAGAGAGGTGAAGCAACTTGCCCCAGGTCACACAGCTAATGAGTAGCAGAAGTGGGAGTTGAACCACACTGTTTTTTGCTTGAGCCCAAGTACTTAACCATTTTGCTGTATCACTTCACACACCAGATGTAAAATGCATTGACAATGCCAACCACCTTGAAATATGCTGTCCTATGCAAATTTAGGCCTGACTTCAGAAATGACTCAAGTTTAGACAAATGAATTATTTGGCTACTTTGTGTTAATTTTATGAGCCAGAAGGTACTTAACCTGATTTTCCCCCATTAGGTCACCCACACTACTGTGTAAAGGTAAGTCAGAGACATAATTTCCCTGAACTTCCTGTACCTCAGTTTCTTTATCTGTGAAAGTGGTGAGAGTAATGTTTATCTAACCGGATTGCTGTAGGATTTTAAATGATGTCAAATATCTGAAAGCACAGCTTCTGACTCAAAACATGTGAGCGGCATCTCTCCGGGCAAGGAAATTGGTTCTGTGGCTGGAATTCCCAGCCACTTCCTAAACCCATCCAGGGCATTGATGTTCCCATGTGGTCAGAAGCAGATTACTGGATGGGGAGCTGGCTGCAGGGGCAGCTGCCAGCTGGAGCTGCCTTGGAGGGCTCTGTCACCTCTGCCTTTCCTTCCTCTTTCCTTTTGTTAGTGGGCAGCCCTCTAAAGTCTCCCAAATGCATGCACAGCAAAGCAGGCCGCGTTCCCAGATAAGGGGGAGTTGTCCCTCATCATAGACTCTCCAGGAGCCCCCTGTCCTACCAGACCTTCTTGCCAGCCCCAAGAGAAACTAGGCAAGGTTTTGCCTGCTCTACTCACTTTTCTTCCATGATGGTCTGGCCGTTGCTTCTGGTTTCTTCAATGATGAGTTTCTCTTCCTCAGGGAGTAGGACTTGTGGAATGGAATCTTTTCGAGTACCTACAAACAAGGGTTGCAAGAGGGAGGAGGAGGGAGAGTTACTAGTGAAGAGTAGAAATAGTGGGTGTTAGTTCTTTTCCACTATTGTTACAGAAGGGTCTTTGTTCATAGCATGTTGCCACATTACACCCAGAGGACAGTCACCCATCATTTGCTGACTAAATTTTCCTGACATGAGAAATTCTAAATGGCCAAATACACTGATTCAATCTTCCCGAGGTGGGAAGCATTTTGTATTCAGAAAAGTAATGCAAAAGAGCCCCTGTAATACCTGTCCACAACCAAGACCTACATTCTTTCCTGTTTTGCCTCCTCCAGAGCAAAGAGCTGACCAGTGATCACTCTTCCCTGCAAATCTCCAGGGAAGGACACACTACATCCTATGCTATGGTGTTCTGTCATTGTAGCAAAAGGTTGGCAGTAGCACTGCACTGAAACACAATGTGCTTAAAGGGCTTCAGAAGCATCAACACCCCCATTTGTTCTCTTTACAGTCTTATAGGGTAAGGTAGGTATGTCTCCTAAGACCATTTTCATCAAGGGTGGAGTGAGGTTTGGAGATTATCACATCATCAGCAAAGATGTAGGTGTCCTCTGCCCAGAATGTCTCTAGGCTCTGGGACAGAAGAGGTGACAGAACAGGCATGGGGGCCCAACCAAACAGCTCTCCTGCACCTCCCTCACTCTGGATCCTTCCTCTCAGAGCTCAAGTGCTTAATCTTGGGTCTCCCTGAGCCACTGGCTTCCTCTCTTCTAGGCCAAGTTCCTTCAGAAGTGTGCACACTCACTGCCTTCACTTGACCACCTCCCCTTTCTTGAGGTGAGATGTGTCTCTGCCTTCCCCAGGGCCTAGCACTTTGTAGGTGCTTAATACAGGTGGCCCCCCATATCCGCATGTTTCACATCTGTGGATTCAACCAACCGTGCATTGAAAATGTTCAGAAAAAATAAAAAACAATACAAATTTAAAACCCAATGCAGTATAACAACTATTTACACAGCATTTACATTTATTAGGTATGATAAGCAATCTAGAGATGATTTAAAGTATATGGGAAGATATATGGAGGTGATAAGCAAATGCTCCACCATTTTACATCAGGGACTTGAGCATCGTCAGATTTTGTTATCTCTGGGGGTCCTGGAGCCAATCCCCTGCAGATACCAAGGGACGAATATAAGTGGAAAGCAAACTGACTGAATGACTGGCTGAATGCAGTAAGAGCCGAGGTCAGTCAGTTCTAGAGAAACAGGGCTTCTGGTTAGAGAGGGATAGAGGATAGGAGGTCACCACGATGCTAAATGATCTGCTGTGTGACAAGCACAGTGCCAGACATCTTCCACATGTAAAAGGTTGGGTAGGGAGCAAGGGTGAAGACGTGTCTTTTTAAGCCAGAATATCTGGCTGCACTTCCCAGCTGTAGACCCATCCACTCTGTCAAATATAAAAATAGGTGGTGCGGGAGGAGATGAGGTCAGATTTTGTAGAAGGGATGCTTCTGGTATCTCTTTGTCCCCCTCTCTTCTCTAGTTCTCAAAACTAAAACTGCCCTCACTTTCCTCTCCTGGCTCCTTGAAACATGTTATCAGAGCTATGCATGCCCAAAGCCACAGCCAGGTTTTCTCTGTGAAGCAGAGTGTGACAGTCCTCTCTTCATGGCCAAATGTGTCAACTTTCACATTGAATCATTGAATGCTTTCTCTCTCTCTCTCTCTCTCTCTCTCTCTCTCTCTCTCTCTCTCTCTCTCTCCCTCTCTCGCTCTCTTTTATTTATTTATTTTTGATGGTGTCTCACTCTGTCACCCAGGCTGGAGTGCAGTGGTGCAATCTTGGCTCACTGCAACCTCCGCCTCCCAGGTTCAAGAGATTCTCCTGCCTCAGCCTCCCAAGTAGCTGGGACTACAGGTGTGCGCCATCACACCTGGCTAACTTTTGTGTTTTTAGTAGAGACAGGGTTTTGCCATATTGCCCAGGCTGGTCTTGAACTCCTGGCCTCAAGGGATCTGCCTGCTTTGGCCTCCCAAAGTGCTGGATTACAGGCGTGAACCATCGTGCCCAGTAGAATGCTTCTTTTATGTCAGCCTTAGAGATGCATTACTTTGAAAGAATATGTCAAGGCACCTAAGAAATCCCCTCCCACATTCAAATGATTGGTCACTGGATGTCCAAAATGGAGTACTACGGAGTATTCATTTCTTATGCAGGTGCAAAAACCTCACAAAAGGTATTCTGAATGTCTATAATAATGGGAGACAAAAGACATAATCGAAGTGACCTGTCTTTTAAAAAGCATAAAGATGAATCAGAAAATATTATCTCGCTTTCAGTTTGTAACCTGAAAGTTGTTTGGGGAAATACCCTAACCTAATAGCTCCCTGATCAATTTTATACATTTTGGACAACCTCTGCTAAGCAGCTACCTTTCCAGATTTTCAGAGCAACTTTGAAACTTGAGTTTGGTGAAGCATTGTTCGTTTAAATATGCAGCTGATCAAAGATAGTATTTTGACTTCCTTTCCAAATCTGCCTATAAGAAGAGATTAGCATCAGTTCACAGACACAGGAACTCTCTGGGCCCTTTAATTCCTAACTAGTGTTGGTGAAGGTATCTGTGTACTTCAAAGGAGAACAACTTTTAAAAAAAATTTTCACTTCTATCACCTCCAACTCTTTTACTCTTGCATCTCTCTTTCTGGGTGAAAAACAACAGTGGGTAAACAAACCGCTTGGTAGCTAAAACCACCTTATCTGAAAGATGCAGTCCTGCACCACTCCTCTGCACCAAGTCACCTGCTTTCCACACCCTGCAACCCGTCCGGGTTGCTTTTCTCTTTTTCTAAAAGACACTAAACAGTAAAAAAGAAACGTCACTCACTAGAGAAAGTAGTTTGGGGGAACCTACTTGAGCCATGGCCTTGTTGAAAATTTGCGCTGGTGCAGTAGGCTTCAATCACTTTAAGGATTTGAGCATCCTCTTCCAGAGCAGCTGTACCTGTGAAATTTAATTCATCATGACTTTTCATAGATATATGCTTTTGGACCCTCAAAATGATGCAGCACACTCCACTGCCTGGGACTGGCTTCTCTGATCAGTAGAGTTTGTGAAAGGCAGGAGAAAGAGCTGTCCAACACTGGTGATGGAGAAGAGCAACATGGAGCTTTGGAGTCAGCCTCAGTGAGCACAGCTTAGTGGAGGGCCTACTCCTGAAGCCCAGAGCTCTACACTGGGACCGGGGTGGGGGGGCAGTGTTTTGTCAGTGGTCTCAGTGAGGCCAAAATCACAGCACTGAGCTTGTTGCTAGCTTAGCTCCCATTGATATACCCCAGCCTTCCTCTCCTTTAAATTTCAAGGCTCACCTTTAGGAAGCTTTGCCTCATTAACCCCACCCAATTTTCTTTTTTTTTTTTTTTTTTTGAGATGGAGTCTTGCACTCTTGCCCAAGCTGGAGTGCAGTGGCACGATCTCGGCTCACTGCAAGCTCCGCCTCCCAGGTTCACGCCATTCTCCTGCCTCAGCCTCCCAAGTTGCTGGGACTACAGGCACCCGCCACCATGGCCAGCTAATTTTTTTTGTATTTTTTTTTAGTAGAGATGGGGTTTCACCATGTTAGCCAGGATGGTCTCGATCTCCTGACCTTGTGATCCGCCCGCCTCAGCCTCCCAAAGTGCTGAGATTACAGGCGTGAGCCACCGCACCTGGCCAACCCCACCCAATTTTCTAGCCAGTCAGCATAGTCACTCATTTTCCCTTCTCCCTTCTCCTCTACTCCAAACTCATTCTTGCAATGGCTGGATGGCAGCACCCTGTGAACATGCCAATGTGCATAACCAGGTGTGGGGTGGGGGGTGGGGCATGCCAAAGCTGAAGTGGAGCAAATATTTATCCAAACTATATTCCCAGCTGATACACACAATTCTGTCACCTCGTTGTGAGACATCACTTACTCCTTCACATGTGTCCCAAAGTACCTTGTGTCCCAAAGTACCTTGTTCACAGCCTTATAGCCAAATATGCCCATATCGACTGGCTGACTGACTTTGCAGTCTGTCTCCAAATGAAACCATGTTTCTAGATGTGGGCAGGCTGATTCCCTGAGTAACTGAGAGCATCACTGAGCATGGGACTTCTGGAAGGACTTCAGCCTTCGGATCTATTTAGTCTATCTCCCTGCAGAAAAATATCTCAAGTATCAGAAACTAAGAGGGAAAAAATGTATCCATAGGAAATGGGTCCCTTTAGAGGTTCTAAACCAGGTGAGGCAAAATACTCAACACAAAAATGATACAGATGACATCTGCCTAAGATGACATGAAGTGCAGCCGTAAGAAGCTTATTCAAATGTTTAAGAAGTGACCAAAGCTTTCCATGCATTCTTCTTTATATGTAAAAGACGATGTCAAGAAAAAATTGCTCCAATCATCTGCTTTCAAATAAATCCTCACATAAAAGAAGATTCTCATGTTAATTTATCCATAAACAACTTTCAGAAAGTACAAAACACATACTTTTCCTAATCACATATTCCTCCTCCGATGGTTTTCTCTCAGTCTTCCTTTTATGAAGAAATTTCTTCATCGTTTTAGGGCTTTTACTAGACTCCTGTGAGGACAGAGGTTTCTTAATGAATTAAAATTCTCCCTCAAAAACAAAAGTAAAAGCATGAATGAAACTAAGTAGAATTCCTCTCTCTTATTTTGACAGTCTCAGTTAGGAGTACATCAATGTTTAATTCTATGCACAATTAAAATGGTTCCAATAAACTCTAAAAGGTTAAATAAAACAGAGGCAATGACATTATCCTCCCAATTTGCACAGAGGTGGGACTAAGAGTGGAGTGTGCCTACTGAAGATGTGGCAGATTCTCCAGGAGGCAAAATGGCTTTAGGGAACCATCTGCAGAGAAAGTAAGGGATGTCAACCCTAAAAACGTAACAGTATTCCTAATTTGGTTTACGTTCCCCACTGATACAGTTTTAGGGGAACTAAATAACCACTGTAACCACTAATGTAGTATTGATCACTTTTCAAAGAGCTTCAAAGCTATTTAAATAATTCTGCCTTAGAAACAGTCCCACAAATAAGAATATAATTTCCATTTGTGAGACAGGAAAATTAAGGCAGAGAGACTAAGCCATTTTTCCGCAGTCAGAGAGAAGAACCAAATGAAGGATTTCCTAAAAAATAATTTTGGGTTAGAAGTAACACACCCACAGCCAAACTTAACTATCCATATATAAAGCCATGTATTTAACTAGTAGACAAAATAAATGTGTTGAATTTGTTTTTGCCACATGAGTAACCAGCAGGTCAAAAAAATACTCATTGTCAATATCCTTAATCCTTAATCCAGTAATCTGTAAACAGATTAGAACCTTAGACTTAGGAAAAAACTCTCATGATCACCTTATCCCAATTTTCCAAGAAATGTGTATACATGGAGCATGGATATTAATTATTAATAGTACCTTAAAAATATAGGAAACAAATCATTTAATTTATTTCACTTAGCCACAGTACTTACACTTGAAAACAAGACAGATATGAAAAACTCTCACATGACAAAAATAACAGGAAAAAACAGAATTTAAAAAAAACAGGAAAATGGGCATTTTAGGGCATTATGACATTTTTATATGTATTTCACACAAGCCTGCTTTTTGAACAAAGTACTTACATGTCAAAATTGCATCTTCATATTTTAGCCACCAATTATAACAAGGGACAAAACAAGCATAAGGGAAAGCTTCATTCATCAAAGGTTACAGCACAGCATTATGATGTCACTGTAAGCCAAAGATATTGTACTACCCTTACCTTTAAGATATAAGACATCCTCTAAAATGAATATGTAAAGAAAGAGAAGATGAGCGTGAGAGGTCGATGGTTATAATGACCAAATCCACTTATCAATAATTCTAAAACAACATTTGAAATGTTAGTGTTATCATAAATTACACAGAGGGAATATAATCACATTTCCCACATTAGTTTCAGATGCAATATTATCATGCAAAAGCCCGAGGAATACAGTTCTGTGCAGAATAATAAATGCTGAAAACAACTGAAATACGTACTATCTAGTAGGAATATATTAATAACTCTCTTCCCCCAGCAGAAACGAAGTGATCATGCCTTAGTTTTAATAGATTAGTTTTGTGAAGGATTAAGTCAACTTTACTCTTCAAAGCTCACCCTTAATTTGAACTTAGTAACTGATAATTACAAAATATCCATCATTAAAAAGGGGGCCTAGGTAACTACGAAGTGGCACTCCTGGTTTACATATTTAAAGAAGAAAATTGGATGATTGCAAGAATTGCAGGTAAATTTCCAAAGCAAATCTGTGGGACTGCTTCCTGACCAAATTCTAAATAGAGTTATATAACAAAGATTCAGTTCGAGGGTTGTTTGTCCTATCATGTCAAGTTGAAAGGATCAAAAAATCCTCCAGTGTCCAAATATTGTCCTATTTTTACTGCACTTAGAGTTGGTAGCAACAATTAATCGAAACAAAAGCATGGTGGTTTCAATCAAAACACTCAAAATTGAGCTAAGTCTGCATCACTCATCAAAACACACGTTTGATATAGAAATATATGCCGCCTTTGCCCCATAATTCTAAGACTCATCTCAACTGTCACAAACTTAATCTTCACTCAACAAGACCAATTTAAAGAACAGTTACTAATAAATGAGCATCATTTCTTAAATCTGAAATGATTTGAGACAGGTTAGGGATAAAGCCACTGTTTGGATGGAAAAGTAATACTCCACACAGTTACAGAAGCTAGTGAGTGACACTTCCTGACTGCAACTTCGAGAGAAAAAAAAATACACAAAACCTTTAAATCCCCACACTACCCAAATATCAAATGGCCTTTAAGGTTGTCTCTGAGAAGCCTCTTTTTAAAAGACACTCCTTTCATCAAATTCTTTTCTCATTCCAATTGCAGCAAATATCACTTTTATAGTTTGGACTCATAGCTTGGTCCCATAACACTTTACTAATTTGGTTCAAATTGATCAAAATGATCCCAAATGCTGAATTAGGTCTGCTTCATTGGCAACTCAACTACAATGAAGTGGCTCTTGTTTGAGATTTGTGTGCGTTATTAACAAATCTAAAGGATTATCATAATAATCATTAAGGTAAACCAGAGGCACTTCAGGAGGAGACTGGGAACACTCAGGCAGTGCACATAGATCCTGTAGATATTCAGTACATATTTACAGATGGACAATGGGAAATGGAAAATTAAGAAATCAAACAAATCACTGAGTCTGGCAATTCAAGACTGACTCACATATACCATCTATCTTAAATTCTAGCACATTCCCACAGAACTATTTGTAATAAGCTATGAAATTAACTTGTCAGAAGCATTTTATACCATAGGTAGCAAAATTACCTCTTTATAACCTAGTGCTGCTGATGGTCTAAGTGGAGGTGCAGGTCGTAGACAACTTAAACTCCACGGTTTTATAATTTGAGGAGGCTCCAAGGGTCCTCGGGGCTGTCCGGTAGAGCTAAAAGACTGGGAAAATGTCTGATGAGATGTTGGCAATCTGCCGTCTGAACCCGACCTTGTGCCACACAGTGAGAGAACAACAATAGCTTCATTGGATTAGCAAAGACAGCCATAGAAAGGGATAGATGGAAAAACAAAAGTCTCCAGTTTGAGAACTGGCTCTTTCCAGTCCAGATTATCGGGTCTCTAAGAAACAGCACAAAATTGACTCAACATTCCATGATCCTGTCCTCTCTTTCTCATCTGGAATTTAATTAATTTAATTTTCTTTCCTCTGTAAGGAAGGAAAATGGAGTAGCAGTCAACATTTGAGTTCAGTGATATGTCTGGCACTCTAGTAGGTGCTTAAGTAGGTTATTTCATGAGAAAAACCTAAGACATAGACTCAGTCAAGGGAAGTAACTAACTAGTAATTGGCAAAGCCAAGATTTGAACCCAGATCTGAAGCCAAAGCCCATATTCTTCCAACCACAACACACAGTCCTCAAAACTGGAATTTTGTCATCATAGGTTTGTATGTTAACCAACAACACAGCATATCTTCCATCTCACTCAGCAAGTACAGTAAAATCTCATCAATTCAAATTCCAAAGTCTAAATTTGTGATAACTCAGAAGGAGACAATGCTAAAAGTTTACCTTTGAAGAAGGTTACTGAGCAAATGTGAGAGCATGAGTGAGATGACATGGAGATGTTTAAGTACTTAAGGAGGTAAACTATTTGTTTCAACTTAGCCCACTGTTAGTAGGAGAATAACCATTGCTCATGGAAATAAGCTTTGCTTATCGTTAAAATATTTTAGCAGGACTTCTGGTTAGAAATACTTTGCTAGCAGTTAGTTGAGGTATCTGAATACTGTCAAACAGAACTGCACACTCTAAGTAAACCTTTTCATTAATTTGGATGGGCCTCATAATGAGAAATCAGAATGAGTGAGGTTTAACTGTACTTCAAAATCTACAAATATAGGCTGCCCAAAAGACTAAGGGTGTGCTCGCTGCTTCTTGTAAGTAAGTCTCCAGCAGGCAGGAGTTGACGAAAGACTCAATAATCTCTGGACAGAACACATGGACTACTTACGGAATGAGCACTACATGATGACGATGAGGTTTTGGATAATGAACTGCAAGAGGCAGGTCCTCTGATCAGTCTGTTCAGCTGTTCCAACCATTCCTGGAAGTCCTGGTTGTTGTTACAATGGACCACAATTCTCTCCACTGTGTTACCTACATCCCCCAGTTATGATCAATTTGAAAACAAAAGGCAAGGAAAAACTTGAGCTTGTCCCATTCATAAATACACTTCATGCAACTAGGACTTGTGTGTGTATTTTCAGGGGTTTTCACACCTATGGGATAACCCTGCTGAAATTTCTATATCAGAAACAGATAACCTGTGATTATAAAGTAAATAAATATTCATGTCTGATTTAGAAAACTGTCCTTGATTTTTACTGCTTACAGAAGCTTAAAAGTAGTGTAAAACTTCACCATAAACAAACTTGCAATCCAAAAATGTAAGCACATAGTCCATCTAGTTAAGTCTAAAGTGGGAATATTGTCCTGGTTCCCCCGGTATCAAAGTTGGAACAAGATCCAACTAAGACTGTTTACAACCTTTTGGCAAACACCAAATCTTAGGCTCCTTCTTGGGAAAGAAGAGGGTAAGGCCATGATCCCCGTCTTAGCCACTGTGCCATATCAGCACCAACAGTGAGGCCACTACATATAAATGACACAGACCTGGCAAAAGGGATCATAAGCTAAAATGTCAGGGAGCATTACTGAAGCCTGGCATTATGCTCAATTTGTGAAGAAAGTTTGATGGCTTTTCAGAACTTTTTAGAAATACAACCAAATCTTACTAACTCATGGGCTGATGATAAAATTGCTGATAAAAGTCCATATCTTTGGCTCCTCTGCCACCAGGGAACAAATGACAGAGGGAAAGAAAATTGCATTTACATCAGTCCATTTCGTTATTCCTTAGCTCTCACAAGTAGCTCTTATGCAACAGAAGATTGAAACTAATGGCAAAGCCATGGCTTTTGAATGAGAGGAGACTTCTCTGTGCTATTGCTGTACCCTAATTATCCCAGGAAATGGAATATACTTTGCCATGCCCACATAAAATTTGCTCGTGGCCTATGTAACAGGAAATAATGGCATTTATTTATTAAATTCCCCTTCATTCCAAAAAGAATTGGAAGCAGTTACATGAAAAAGAGAAAATTACCTACCAGTGATTTCAAATGTGCAGTCATTCCCTTCAATTTCATCTAATCTAGTCACCACCGTTCCTGCTACTGGTATTTTTCCCTATTAGAAAAAGAACATTCTCATTAATTCTGCAGTTATACAGGTCTCTGTTTATTTCACTTAGATTTTCTGACCCTCTCAGCACTGCAAAATTATGACTAGATGTATTTCTCCAGTCTGTCAATAGATAATATGTTTCCCTGCTCTAAATTTTAATCAGACTAAGAAAGCAAGGGGAAAATGTGGATTGTGTTTGGCTAACACACCCTAAACTATAAGATCAGGATTTACAAAGCAGTTTACTTTTCTAACACATTTTCATAAGAATCAGTAAAAAAAAGTGAAGGCTCAGATGTTATGAAAATACTTAATTGCCAGGCCAAGATGGAACAGGCAATAGTAACTTATAATACTCTATATCTTGGGAGCTGACTGAGGGACATTTAATTTCCTAAGGAGTTTAATAACATGCTTCTTAGAAGCCTGAATCATGTGCTGTGACTATAATAAGACAAACATAGGAGCAGGTCCCAGCTTTATGTTTTCTCAGCAATAATGACATGGGCCTGTACAATACTGCTGCTAATTTATCTAGTTTCCATTTATGCATGCAAAACCTAGTGCATAACTAAAGCGGTGGGTATATTCAAGATAAACTCATTATACTAATACAAAGGTCTTTGATCTAAGGAACATCTGCTCTTACAAGCTCTTTAATTACAATGAAGGGTCAGAATATTCTGGTTCTCCTGGCTTGAGCTTTTAATGCCATAGTGGAGATATTGCATCTGGATGGAAACCTGTTTTCATTAGGGGGTCTGCTATGTGTTTTATATGAAATTTACTAACCTGATAGATAAAGCCACTCATCCGAGGACTTGCAGATAACATTATCAGGACATTTGAAAATAACATAAGGTACCGCTCCTCTTTTTCCTGAGAGGGAATGAAAATAATACATGAAGAACAGAATTGGACATTTTATCTGTTGAGAATTTCTGGAATCACTGCCTTATAACATAGACCTTATATAAACAACTGAAACATTAACGGTGATTTTTTTTTAAAAAAGATACCCAACTTGAAAACACAAAACTAGTTGAATTTTACTTTGACATGGACATAAACCGACAGTTTATCTCTCTTCTTCTTATACATAACAATTAAATACAAATAACCATGCTTGCTTTCCATGTATGAAAGCCTGAGAAGTCACCACAGTTTATGCAGCCAGTGAGATGTGCTAGACCTGGGCACAAAATAAGTCTTCAGGTTCACAAAATGAAAATATATTTTACTTTGAAAAAACGGCAAGATGAAGCGGTTTTCAGGTGATAAGAAATTTAGTATGCTCTAACATGTTTGTTAAAGTCGTATTCATAAAATTAGCTTTAGTCATTAAGAACAAGATAATTATTGGATTTATGTAAAATGTAAAAGTAGATACACTTTCTTTTCTTTTCTTGAGACGGAGTTTCACTCTTTTTGCCCAGGTTGGAGTGCAATGGCACGATCTCGGCTCACCACAACCTCCGCCTCCCGGGTTCAAGCGATTCTCCTGCCTCAGCCTCCCAAGTAGCTGGGATTACACGCATGTGTCACCACTCCCGGCTAATTTTGTATTTTTAGTAGAGATGGGGTTTCTCCATGTTGGTCAGGGTGGTCTCAAACTCCCGACTTCAGGTGATCCGCCCGCCTCGGCCTCCCATACACTTTTTTAATGGCACTGAGGAAACCTTGAAACGTGAGGGCTGCTGTGAGGGCCTTCAACAGATATGCAATTAGTATACGCAAAAATTACGTTTGCCTTCCATGACCAGCCATCTTAGCTACAATTATCCTTATGCCTGTCTCCATCTCCTTCCTTCCATTTGAGAAGAGCAACCCTTCCAGGCTAACTATTCTAACAAGTGCTCCACATTCTCTCACATCTTTGTTTCACTTAGTTTTCCTCTATAGACATCTCCTCTTCTTCTCCCAGCATCCTCTTCTGTTTTACTAGCTTTTCCTCTTTTTCTTTAACATATGTACACCTCCTATCCTAACAGACCTTGGCTTGCCCCCATGTGGCTCTTTATGCATAATATCCCATTTCTTGACATTTTATTGCCAAATTACTTGCTGCCTTCATTTTCTCCGCATTGATCCCTCCCTAACTGCACCCCCATTGCTCTTGGAAAGTCATCAATAACTGCCTTCTAGCAAAATCCAATGGCTTCCTCTTGGTCCTCACATTCCTTGCCCTCTGAACCTTCAGCAGCAGTCAGCACACTGGCCATTTTCAAATGCTCCTCGTGGAATTTCCATGACACCATGCTCCCCCAGTTCTTCTCTACCTTCCTCTTTGTCTTTTTATTTTTTCTGGCACTGACTCCTCCTGCCTTCACACCTTTGGGTTTATCCCAAAGGTGTGAATGGCTAATAGTTAGACTCACTGCAGTAACCTTCCCTGGGGTATTTGCATTTTAAATGAGATTGCTTATTAACCCAAAGTAATGAATCTCTGCCAAAGACGTGTCAGAGAGTGTAGGAAGATGTTTTGGGAGAAGGAAGAAAATTCTGACACCCGATACATCAAACCAGGTGCCATAATCAACCTTTCTCCCTTTCCCTGGCCCCTTCCTAAAAGAAATAATCCATCTTCAGCTCCCCCCACCCCCTGGGCTTCTCTCTGGATATTTACTTCCTAGGAAGGCACATCTGTTAGGGACATCTAAGTCTCTGCCTCTAACTCTGACCTCTCACTCACATTTCCATACTACATTAACAGCTGCCTATGGGACATCTCCACCCAGATATCTACAGGTCTAAAATTATATTCTTCATCTCCTCTAGCCCAGGGGCACCACTTCCTGTTGACTTTCCCTTCTAAAGATGCCTCCAATTTGCCCCTTCTGCTCCATTCCCAGTGTCACCACCGTCTTAGGGGACTCCTTCTCACTTTCCAACCCAGCTGGCCTTTCTGCTTCTCGTCCATTCCCTCCAGTTCATTTGACATATATGGGTCTCAGATTAGTGTGAAACATCCCTTTCGGAGTGTTGTTCTATGACTGTGGACTCTTTCATTATTTCCCATGGCCTGTTGCATCCATCTGAACTACTCTTGCCTGATGTCAAGCTTCTGCATAGTCTAATTCTACCTGACTCAGTCAGTCTTTTACTAGGGCCAAGTTGCTTCTTTTGCTCCCTACAGGCTGGTTTCCTTACTGTGCTGCAGCAAACCAAAGCCACATTTCTGTTCTCTCCCAAGATAACAATGACCTCTGCCTTGTGAAATCCTCCCCTTTTGTTTTTGTGCCCCCTCCTCAAGTCCTGTCTCCATAAGGTCTTCTTGATCTCTCCCTCCTGTGAACTTCTATGGACTCTTGTTGAGATTGCAAAATCGAACATTGACTATTTGGTTTGTT
Source organism: Pongo abelii (assembly GCF_028885655.2). Classification (NCBI taxonomy): domain Eukaryota; kingdom Metazoa; phylum Chordata; class Mammalia; order Primates; family Hominidae; genus Pongo; species Pongo abelii. The sequence continues at coordinate 142,781,751 of NC_072008.2, forward strand.
AGCTAGTTGCAACTTGTGTTTTAGTCTGTTTTTAATGAGTTCTTTGAAAACAGGGATCATTGCTTGTTCTTTTCTCCTATCTCCTACAGCACCTAGCAGAATGTTGAACAAAGAACAGGTGCTCAGCTTCTGATTTGAATGTTGTAGCATTTGACTTTGATGCAAGAACAAGGAAGAAAAACTACTTAAGGGGCTCAGGCAGGAGGATTGCTTGAACCCAGGAGGCAGAGGTTGCAGTGAGCCAAGATGGCACCACTGCACTCCAGCCTGGGTGACAGAACAAGACTCCGTCAAAAAACAAAAAAAAAAAGGAAGAAAAATATGAAAGATGGAAGAAATGATGTTGAGATTTGAAACACCTTACCTCACATGCTCCATACTGCACCATTACTTGTGACATAAAAATCACATTTCCCAAGTTTTTAATATCTTCTCCTTCCCATGCCTGAATAGGTTCGGACAGTATCTGTAACTCCAGCTGTTTTCTCTTCCTCAGATCTTGACATTGCCCCTACAGAACCAAAGCAGAACATAATTGAATAGGAATTCTTATGAAATAGACTAAAATAAGACCAAAGTAAGATGTGGCTTCTGACTCTTTGGTTCCCACTGAGTCCCTATTCCTCATCGTGAGTCCCATGACCAGGCCTGTTCTTGATAGACAGAAAGATCCACTACCCTAAATCTCTAGGCTTGAGCCCCCAAAAGTTTTGTGAGGAAGGCCTATTTTTCATTTTGCCAAAGCATCAAAACAAAATGCTAAAAAGAGCTAATTTCTCCCTCCCTGTAAAGAATATGGGAAAGCAAGCAGCCAAATCACACTGACCAGAGCCAGGTGAGGACCTGGTAGATTCAGATCTACTGGTTGGTGCCCCTGCTTTAGCTTCTCTTACCTTGTCTATCTTTGCATAAATAGGGCTTTAGTGACAAAATAATTGTATTTCTAACATATGCTCAATTTCCAACAAGGTAACATCTTGAAAATAATAAAAAACAAAAAATTTCTCCTGGAGTTATAGTGAAAGAGAAAATTAAATTCTTTATGCCACAGTGAATCAAACTTATAACGAAACCTAGGCACTGCTGTACTTTGTTTAAGGACCAAGATTGCTGTGAAAAAAATACTAAATTAGTTTTTATTTCTAAAAGGATTTGAAAAAAGAGATACAACTGAATTTCATGATGACATACTGAACCAAGAAAAAATTACAGTTTGCCAACACTATGTGGGGCATGAATACTCTTTCTATTCATCAACACACACACACATATATATACACATACACACGTATATATATATATATATATATATATATATCACTGCTTAAGAAACTGTGAGGTTATCTTAGAGTAATTTAAAAGCATGCCTTCCAAATTGAATATAAAAATAAGCACATGGTTAGTTCTGTTACTGTTTCCAAATGAATGTAAGATAATTTTTGGGGGGTATATTTTCTATAAAATCTCTGCTGTCCCTTTCAGCTACATGGAAACTCAAAGAAATAAATTCACTGTACACATATTTTAAGAGCACCTATAGTAGGAATAAATATACTAAACCATCGAGGCAAGTTATATAACATAATCAGAAAGAAATACAGGTTTTTAAAAAGACTCATTTTACATTCCTATTTATACAAGAAAAAATAGAAGAACCATAATTATAATAAATGCTGTGGGTTTCACTGGGCTGTTCTATTAGCTTGCGCCATGTAAAACTGCCAATATTGGACTGTTTTTGGCATATAACAATGGCAATTTTAATCTAATACTTACTCTGGTCTTCAACTTGCTGTTCAACTACAGACACGTCAATTACTGATCTTTCAACAAGGATTAATAATTAAACATTAGTCCAAATCACTTATAATGCTACAGAATTGTGTGAAATGAAGCTAAGTTTAATCAATTGCCCAAAATGAAGTTTTCTTTCCTCCTAAAATGGCACCAAGTGGTTTTATATCAGTGGGTTCAAGAAGATACATTAACCATCATACTGAAGATACAAGATCACCGGTACTGTTGATGGCAACCTATATAAAGCACTTGCATTTTAGTACTTTAGGTTTTTTCCCCCTTTTAGATTTGATGAAGGATTTCTTCTTCATATGCAAAGAAAAAACTCATACCCTTTGGCATAACTAGTTGAATCCAGTATTGATGCAAATCAGTGAATGACGAGTTACACAGACTCGTCATTAGGTGAGCAATGGGGGTAAAGACAAAGAGACAAAAGGAAACCCCCCACCTACACACCAATGCTTAATGTGGCTTAATGTGGCTGAGACTGTAAATGTGATTGCTTTATACCCTCAGCCTGGCAACCTTTCTTAGGTAAGCATGATTTTTGGAGGACAAAATTAAGTGAAACAATCACTGCTATACTGTCATGAAAGTTTATTATTTCCATTCTAAAGACCTTTGTATAGGGAAAGAAATGTTACACACAAATCGCTCTTTCAGGAATAAAGTATACAAAATGAAGAATTGTGATTTTAAAGCATCACTTACCATGAGAGTTTTGAATGCTACGATTGCTTTCAGAATATCCTGATGATCTGGATGAGTATCCTATGAAAGGAATACATTTGAAAACAATGTTAGAGGAGACAGGATCAGCAGTTGCCAAGGGTTAGGGGTAGAAGGAGAGTATGGCCACAAAGATAGCAAGAGAATTTTTGGGGGATGATGGAACTGTTCTGTATTTTAATTGTGGTCATAGTAACATGAATCTATACCTGTGTGAAAACTCATAGAACTGTGCACCAGAAGAAAAACGTTAATTTTACTGTATACTAAAGATTAAAAAATAGAGCAGCATGGGAGCATTTGGAATCTCAGTGACTCTAATTATTAGGTGATTAAGAAATTAAGAGAGTTGGTAATGCATCATATATTTAGTAACAATGTAGTGAAAGGCAAGAGTTCCCATTTCCCTTTTTGCTATTATACTTTGGATAATGACTATTTAATAATAAATATAATAATTAAATAATTATTCGGGGGACATCATTAGGTCATGTTGTTGGTAGATGACAGGAGGTAGGGAATGGTGGAAACAAGAGTCGTGGTTAGAGAAAAATCAATCTATTAGCCGGGCATGGTGGTGCATGCCTATAGTCCCAGCTACTTGGGAGGCTGAGCTGGGAGGATCAGCTGAGCCCAGAGGTCAAGGCTGTGATGAGCTGTGATTGTGCCACTATACTCCAGCCTGGGTAATAGAGTGAGACCCTGTCTCAAAACAAACAAACAACAACAACAAAAACTCAAGAGAAAAATCAATCTAATTCCATTTCCTAAAATGCCTCCATTTTCTTTCAGCAGTGTGAACATGGCAGATGGGAAAAGATTCCAAGTTTCATACCATCTTTTCCTTCTTAAGCAAGGCTCTTACACATGGCCTGCAATCCTGTGGTACTTGCAATTCCGAAAAGTGGACAGATTCAAAAACGGCTTAGAGGAATCCATAATTCCGTAACTGTTTATGAAGGGAAGATAGAGATTCTTATGGGTAGATGTGCACCTAACATTGAGGCATATGGGATATGACCTTTGGAACTCAGCTGGAGTAAGGGAAGACTAAATCTCCTGCCCCACTAGTCTCGGGTGATAAAATACAGAGCTGAACAGATTAGGGGCCTGACCCTAGCCAAGAATGACATTGCTCATAAAAATTAAGGTTGTATTCCTTTACAGTAAAATTTATCCTTATCCAAATCAACTGACAACCAAGAATTTCAGGCTTTATTCTACTGTTAGCAGCCATGCCAAATGCTCTGAAATCTGCACAAAGTGTCTCACCCAGTGGTGAACTAGTACTAAGGGCTTGTATTTTCTGATGATGGGAAATGAGAGGCAGCCAAAGACATGTGACCCACAGCAAATGGAGGCAGGAGGAGAACAGGCTCCACTACAAGAAAGGCTGAGATATAGGATCCAGGCAGCAGGAGCGTCTGGGATTTGTTTCTCCCCAAAATAAGTGCATATTTGTATTTCGACACTGAAAAGTAATAGAAACTGAGGCCACTCGTTTTTGGATTTTTGTGATAAGCAAGGAGGGGCAAACCTCAAACGGTTCAGCAAACTGGTTTAGCTTATGGAAAGGCATCCAGAGGTCAACACCTTCCTGAGCCCTAACTGAAATTTCACACTGACAGGCTTTGCTCACCAGCTCCCCACTGCCTCCAGCTTTCAGGCAGGTCAAATACCCTGAGAATGTGGTTTCGCTCAGAGAACATTCTTTCAATCCTTACAAATGCTGACAAGCCCGGCAGAGTGCGGGTGCACTCTTTTTCTTTAAAGATAATCAAACCCCTTGAAACCTCAAAACCTTTCCCCAGACACAGGAAGAGCAACTAGGGTAAATGCAGCCTCCTCCAGCAGGCCCTCCTCTCCCACCTACACTTAAATCCCCCATGAATAATCACAAAAGAACGGCTCAAGGAGCTAGCTCTGCTGATTGGTTTTTCATAACATGAGGCCTTTGGTTCTTGGTGAAAAAATATTCAATTATCAGGCCTCATTGCAAAATCTTAATATTTAGAAAAGATTATAGCTATGCTACAACAGTTGCAAGTAAACTGTAGGCTTATAAATAAAAATGTGGGGGGACTCTGATGTACATGCATGATGTGTAGAGAGATACCACTAATATTGTATCCATCCATTAGTCTTTAAGGAATACCAGACTCTTCCATTGTTATCCAGAGTCAGAAAGTTGAATGATGGCAGAATTCTAGAGATAAATATTCCTGTCTATAGTGAACTTGTTCTTTGTACATTCTGATGTTGTTTTGTTCTATCTCCCACCATAAAGTTGGTTAATATACCAGAACCAAAGAAGATTTCTTAGTTGGATTTTGACCAAACTACTGAGAGGGCAAAAGAAAACTCAAGTTAGCAAGTAAGCATAGACTTAAGGGAAGCCACAGGACCAAGGCTTGGAAGAGAAGAGCGAAAAAGGAGAATGATCATTAATATCTAGTAGCAAAGAATAAGGATCTCATTTTGCTGCATAAAGAGGAAAACTAGAAGCCTGAGAAGAGGGAAGAACAGATAAAGTAAATTTTGAATCCAAGACTTTGATTCTTCTGCAAGGCCATTTTGGAGGCAAATTGGCTGCGTCCTCCAGAGCACAGGACCATACTTGGCACACGAGCTTGCGAAAGTTCACCTTCCCTTACCTCCATATGCCGTTCTAACTCTTGCAAGAGAGTAACATATTTCTCCAGTCGCATGAATGGTTTGCTGAGGCTTGTTGTTAAAATGAGGATACCTGGGCTCGATGCACCTTGATTTTCCATGAATTGTTCCAACTCATCACTAGCAAAAGAACAAATATAATTTTGTTACTGTTGAATATCTCATGTAAAGAATTATCAACCTAAAATTATTTTACTGCATTTCACACAATATAAAGCCAAATAAAAATGTGTTTTACTAGTCCAAATGCTGTTCAATTTGTTTTGGCTCAACTAAATCAGGCTTTATTAAGCTCCTTCTGTAAAATCAGCACCAGGGCTCCTTTGGTGAGCCAGACACTCATGATCCCTGGTGTCACACATTCAACAATTACTGATTGAGCATCTACTAAGTTACAGGCTCTGTTCTCTGACGGGGCTACAGCAGTGAACAACAACAACAAAAAATCCCTACCCTTAAGGAGCCTACATTCATGGGCGTGAGATATACAGTGTATCAGATGACCCAGAACTTAAAGTATAATTAAAAAAATACATTTTCTTAATCACTTCAAACGTCCTAGTTATTGGCTGGTCAGGTGCCTAAAGATAACAATCCACAAGGTTGTATCACCCACTTGTAATGTTCTAGAATCACTTCCTGCATTTAGATACCAGCATGTTTGTATGACTAACCACAAAGTCACTTAGCCCAATATCTAAAACCAGTGCAGCAGGTTAACTAAACACTTCCATAAGGCAGTAACTTGGTGAAAAAATATATTAATATTTTATGAACTGTGTGTTGTAAATGTCTAATTCTAAGCCAGTGCTTTCTCTGCTGTTTAGCACCGTTCCAAACTGTTTACTTTCCACCAACAGGGATACTGAGTCCTGGGGCTGCAAGATCATTTTGATATATATTTAAGCAAAATATACTTAGAGAAGGAAACCTACTGCCTAAGTGACAGCTTATGTTGAAACTTCTGCTTTATTAGATGGCCCTTTTACCTCTTTGGTTGGCCATGCATATCCAGTCAGTCACAAATCTTCTTGGATCTGTTCGTTCTTTCCCATTCCTGCTGCCACTGCCTTAGTTCAGGATTTCAGCTCATCCCATCCGGCTCACTTCAATAGACCAACTGTTTTCCTGGCTTCCAGGCTTTTTCCAGGTTCTGCAGACTACCATTTTAGCCTCATTGCTTTCCTACCCAAGAAGCTGAGTGCCTACAAGATCAAGTCTTAACTTTTTAGACTCCTACTGGCTCCACCATCTTTCTCACTACTCCCCAGCAGGAAACCCCTACTGCAAAGTGACCTACTTATTCTCCCTAGAACACGTCTTATGCCATGTTTCCCAACTGTGATGTGCTGCTATAAGGTGTGAAGTGTGTTCAAAAAACTTGCTATCAGTAATAAAGTACTAGGAGGCTGGAAACAGAGTGGATTGCAGGTTATCCTTATTAATTATAGACACCCACCCACACTCTCCCTTCGTGGGCTTTTCTGAGCAGGAGAGAAAAGATGGAGTTTCAGCTAATGCAACAGCAGCCTTGAGTCATGCAGTATGGCATGTATGTTGGGCTGGGAATGGCTGCCTTAATGGAGTCTAGATCACATATGAGAGGTCATATCTAGCAACTGCTGCTAATCCTTTTATAAAACTTTTTAAAAATTATAGAGACGGGGTTTTGCCATGGTGCCCAGGCTGGTCTCGAACTCCTGGGCTCAAGCAATCCTCCCACCTCGGCCTCCCAAAGTGCTGGGACCACAGGCATGAACCACCGCACCCAGCCTGCTGCTTGCTAATCCTTTTATCAGGTTTTGTAGTCTTGTTCCAGCAGTAGACAAAGGGAGGGAAATGTCCTAGACTTAGGGTCATAAAACAGAGTTGGCAACCCTGGATGAGTTGCCTGAGCCTCAACTGACTCATGCTTATAAGAGAGATAAAACCTACTTCCTAATAAAATTGCAAAGATTAAATATTGGGGGTTTTAATGCTACTATTTCATGCTAAGAATTGTACATGCATTCATTCTTGTTTAATGACAACAACATTTCAACATAGGTGTTCTCCCCATTTTACAGATGAGAAAACTGAGAGGAAGGGTGATAGTAAGTGGCTACAGTGGGATTCATACTCAGGTCTGAAGCCAAAGCCTCAGGTCTTTTCAGGGTACCATACTGGCTCTCTGCAGGACAGCATTTTGTAAACTTTAAAGTAGTCAATGGATGCATTATTATTACTATTATCCCAAGAAAAATACCTTGCTAAAATCACATCTTTAAAAACTACCAGTACCTGTGGTTTCCAACTTAATGGAAATTCAATTGACGTTTAATTGCCAACCAAGAGCATAAAGTGCATAAAGAGGTTTAAAAATTCATTGCATATAAAATATAATTAGGGAAATAACTCGGGTTTGGAGTGCATTTGAGTAGAAATGTAATTTGGAGAAAATCATTTTCCTAATTTCTTTTCAATTTAGTAAACAAGTTTTATTTTTTCTTTCAGTGACTAAACGACTGCTCGCATCCTCAACATTTTACTCTAATTGATGCAAGAGTTAAAGCAATTAAAAGCAAATGCTAATGTGTACCTTATTATTACCTTCCATGCAGCATTCCAACTTCTAGGCTTGCTAAATATTATAAAACAATTTAAATTTATTTCAATACAACATGAGATCACTATCTTGGATTAAAACACAGGTTCTTCAGAAAAGATAATTTTACTAGGGCAACAAAAGAACAAAATTGTCCTAAAATGCCTTTTATCTATGATAAATAGATCCTAAAAGACACATTTTATTTAGCCAAATAAACATAATACACAAATTAGTATCATTATACACAAATATAATACATAAATATATATTGTTATACCAAAGAACAATCTGTCTTTTAAATGTAGAATTTTATACAGCCCATTTGAAATAGCAGTGGATTAAGACTTGCTTTTCAAGCTTAACATGTTCTGTATATGTGACATGATACAATAGAAGCAGTTCTCAGTGTATAAATGCTGTTTAAAACAACATACATTTATTTCATAGAATGCATGGTGGATGGGGCTCTGGGATATTCTGGGTTGGACTGGAAAGCTGAAGAAAACTATGTATACTATAATAACACTACAGAGCTTAGCCATCTCATATAGAAGTGTTTCTGTGGCATCTTTGTATAGGTTTCTAATTTGAATGATCATAACTCTACCTAGCAGAAGGTCAGAGATTCCTCCTCTCCACCTCAATTACTCCCCCACCAGCCCTTCAGGGGAAATCACTGTGGCCCAAAAGGGGTGGTGAGGCAAGAGGAGCTGGCTGCCACAGCCTCTGGCCAGTGGAAAATTTCAAGAGTGCCACTCACACTGGGTAGAGTGGTTCCCTTTCTTCTCTTTTTCATTTATCCAGCCCCAGAGATTAGGTGGTGCGCTTCTTTTGCTTCTTTTTTTGTCCCCACTCCTTTTTTTTTTTTTTTTTTTTTTGAGACAGTCTGGCTCTGTTGCCAGGGCTGAAGTGCAGTGGTGCGATCTTGGCTCACTGCAACCTCCACCTTCAGGGTTCAAGAGATTCTCTTGCCTCAGCCTCCTGGGTAGCTGGGACTACAGACGCACACCACCACATCCGGCTAATTTTTGTGCTTTTAGTAGAGATAGGGTTTCACTATATTGGCCAGGCTGGTCTGGAACTCCTGACCTCCAGTGATCCACCTGCCTCGGCCACTCAAAGTGCTGAGATTACAGGTGTGAGTCACCGCGCCCGGCCTTGTCCCTACCACTTTTTGTTTGTGATCAGTCTTACTTGCTCCCTTCTCTGGTCATTCAAAGACAGAAAAGAACAGAACCTAGGCTCAGAATTTTTTCTGTGCTCCTTGCCCCCAGAGCAAGTACACAACTTTTTGGGGGGGTTTCTCAAAGTCTTCATTGCTGGCAACCATGGTAAACAAAGAGTGGAGAGAACTAACAAGAGCAAAAGCACACCACAGCAGAGACGGAAGTGAGGTCCGGATCTGTCTTAGCACCAACTCCTCTTCTCTCTGATCTCTCATTTAACCCTCTCCCTCATGAAAAAGGATGAATGCCACACTGAAGCAAGCACAGGAGAGAAGAGGGTATTTTTGTAAAAAAGAGGTTATTCCCAGGAAGAAACAGGAGCTACCATAGCAAGCTAGCAGGGGAGAGGGAGGGGAAATCCCGAAATACCTCACCCAGGGGACAACGAAAGACTAGAGCGGCCATTCAAATATATGCAAATATGGGGACACATCAAGGTTGGGGTCTGATTACATATCCAAATTCAGGCCATACACGACTGCATTTTTAACGAGACACCTGCATGCAATCATACAATTTTAAGGCTGGATCCCTTCTCAGGGCCAATTGTTATAAGCATTCCTGGAATGGTATTGCCACCTAAAGGCCGAAAGGAAGAAGTTCACCTGAATGTTACAGCTTCAGCAAGGAAAGAACAGAAATCCACCAATGTCCCTATTTCAGCTGAAATCTTCATCTAAAAAATGTTTAATGTGAATTTTCTGTGAATTTCATTTCACTGTGCTTTGCCTTTAATAGGTCAGCATAAATTGCCACTAGATGCATGTAAAGTAGTTGAGATCATATTAAAAGCACATGTGAGAAAAACCGCAAGTATTTTAATTTTCATCCCTTTTACCTGTAAATAAACCAGTAAGATAAAAATTTAGTTCTATGAAGACTCCAGTGAGTCTTCCATCATTTCAAGGGATATTATAAAATTCTCAAAAAACACCATTAACTAAAATTAAACAGGGCATTATACTTCACCAAAAACTTGAGAATCTTTTAAATCAACTGTGTAACAAACTTTAAACCATAATGTTTGAGGGAACCTTTACTTAATTTTAATTATAAAAGTAAATTCCCAACATAGGTAAATGTAGTCAGTAACATTTTAACACATAGAGTTACAATGGAAACTTCTCTAAACACCACAGAAAGTCTGCCACTTGAGGTAAACCATTTCTTTCCAGTATTCATCCAGAATATTGTTTTCATATCAAAAGGAGAACATGTGTTCATTTTACTGGTGTTAAGGAATTTGCCCTTATATTCACAGGACACTTATGTATTCATCAAAGGAAAAAAGTCTCTGAATCATTTTTTCTTTATTGTAGATATGTAGAAAAGTATGAAAACATTCCTGGAAATGACAAAGACAAATTTAGGACTGTGGTTCACTCTGGTGAGGGAGAGAAGAGCAGGAAATATTCAAGAGGATACACAGAACTTGAATTGCATCTATAATTTGTTTCTTAAGCTGAATAGTGGGTACGTGGGTGTACTTTATATTATCTCTGTTCTTTGTATGCTTGAAATATTTTATACTTTTTTTCCTAAAAAGAAACTAGTAGCTGGTAGGTAGAAGATGTTTAAAGGATACATGGGGCATGGTGACACAGTGCTGGGTGCTTAGTATACATTATTTCATTTAATACTCGCATCAATCCTGCAAGGTAGGTGGTTTGACCCTCATTTTACAAGTGAGGAAATTAAGGCTTAGAAATGAAGTGAATTGCCTGGGGTAAAACAGCCTCTAAGTGGTAGAATTGTAAAGTGAGACATTAAAAAAGTGGCAAAAAGTTTAGGCTCAGATCAGGCAGGGGCAAAGAAGGATGTAAAAGGAAACAGTAAGGATTTCCACTTTTGAGATGGTGGCATGAGATTCATTGGATGCACTACTCAGTTAAAAAAAAAAAAAAAAGCATAACAGGTGAAAACCATTTAGGCCAGGCACAGTGGCTCACACCTGTAATCCCAGCACTTTGGGAGGCTGAGGCAGGAGGATCACTTAAGCCCAGGAGTTTGAGACCAGCAAACTCTGGGCAACATAGTGAAAGCCCTGTCTCTACAATTTTTTTATAATTAGCTGAGTGTTGTGGTGTGTGCCTGTAGTCACAGCTGCTCAGGAGGCTGAGGAGGGAGGATTGCTTGAGCCCAGGAGTTCAAGGCTGCGTTGAGCTATGATTGTATCACTGCACTCCAGCCTGGGTGACAGAGCAAGGCCTTGTCTCTAAAAAGCCAATAATAATAAAAATAAAAATAAATAAAATATCTAGAAGTTGTCCTAATGGTGTAAGATAAATGAAAAAAAGTATTTATTCAGGAAAATCTACTAAAACTCAGTAAGAACAGGGAGAATTTAAAGCATTTGAGCTATGATCAGCTCTCCCTTTTCTCCCTTCTCCCAACTCAGCTTGACAGAAGCTCCATTCCGGGCAACTGTGACCAAGTAGAGAGGCCTCCCTGGCCTCTCAGCTACCAGTCAAAAAATATGATATCTCACCAGGAGGGACAGGTCATCAGCACATCTCTCCCCTTCAACTCTGTGTAAAAGAGGCTAAATTCCTGGTGAGTGTGCCTGAGAGGTCGAAAGCTCACTTCACGCAGCCCCCACACAGGCTGGAGAGTAGGCCCAATCACCCTCGCCCCAGCCCAAGTGTAGGGTACAGAGTTCCATGCTGGAAAAGGCAAGCTGGAAGAGGCAACCAGAGGGTACCCATGCTGCCCAGCTCCCAGAGTAGTGAGATTTTGCTCAGAGGGAGGCGCAGTCCATGGGAAGAGAAGAGTTCTGAAGCTCTCCATGAAGAAATTGGTTTTATTTGGAAAAAAGACATGTGGGGATATTCAAGCTTAAGGGCTCTTGCCAAAAGAAAGGAGATTTTAGTAGTAAGCAAATAAAAGGAGGCAGGTAGCTCCTGTCACTTAAGTGCAAAAAGCTAACCCATAGGCCAGCTAGGTCACCAGAGAGAGAACCAGGGAAACAGACAGCTAGGAAGTGCTAAGAAGGATCAGAAGAAACCTCAAAGTCTGGTCTCAAAAACTGTCTCCACTTGAACTTAATTAGATCAGATGGTGGAGCAATTTATGCCCCCACGAAATTGTCAAAAATATTAGAGCCAATCAGCTGGAAATTAGGAGAGCCTAACACCTGGGTGTGATACCAAATGGGGCTTAAAAGAGAGATCAGGGAGTGAGACAGTCAAAGACAGCTCTGCTAAGACCACTGTCATTCCAGAGTGACTGCATGCCTGACCAAGGCTGTGCCCTCTGAAGAGTGATACCAGAGATTGTACGCTGTGAGCGAAATAGACTTCACTAAAATAGTCAAATCGAGTTACTAAACAAACACATAAGCAAACAACAAAAACATGTCCCAGAGAGTGGGGAATGAAATCAGTATCACAGTTGTGAAATCTAAAATTACCTAAAATGTCCTGTCCTCAACAACAAAAAACAATATGGCACACAAAGAAACAGGAATGTGTAACTTACACAAATAAGAAACAACAGAAATTGTCAGTAAGAGGCAAAATGTCAGACTTAATAAAGTCTTCAAAGTAGCCATTATAAATATGGGCAAAGAACAAAAGGAAACCATGCTTAAAGAAGTAAAGGAAGCTATGATGACAATGTCTTACCACATAGAGAACATCCATAAAGATGTCGAAATTGTAAACAAAAAGAAAGAAGAAGAACCAAATGAACATTCTAGAGTTTAAAAGTAAAATAACTGAAATTTAAAATTTCATTAGAGGGGCTCAACAGCTGATCTGAACTGGCAGAAGAAAGAATCTGTAAACTTAAAATACATCAATAGAGATTATGCAATATAAAAAGGAGAAAAAAGAATAAAGAAAAATGAATAGAGCCTCAGAGAAATATGGAAAATCTTTAAGCAAAAGAACATATACATAATGGAAGTAATAAAAAGAGAGGAGAGAGAGAATGGAGCAGAAAAAATATGCAAAGAAATAATGACTAAAATTCCCAAATTTGAGAAAAACATCAACCCACACACACAAGAAGCTCAATGAATTTCAAGTAGGATAAATGCAAAGAGGTCCACACTCAAACAAATTATAATAAAAATCCTGAAAGTCAAGGAGAAAACTGAAAGCAGGAAGAGAAGAACAACTCGTCATGGGCTAGAGAACCTAGATAATATTAACAGCTGATTTCTCGTCAGAATCTTTGAGGCCAGAAGGCAGTGGGATGACATACTCAAAGTACTGAAAGAAACAGAACTGCCAACCAAGAATTCTGTATTCATCCAAACTATCTTTCAAAATGGAAGGTGGAATGAAAACATTCCCAGACAAGAACTGAGAGAATCCTTTCTTAAAAATCCACCTTACAATAAGCACTCAGTGAAGACCTTCAGGCTGAAAGCAAGTAAACCCAGACTTAAATTTAAATTCACATATTAAAACAAAGAGCACCAATAAAGGTAAATATGCAATTATGAAAGACGGTATAAATACATGCTTCTTCTTCTCTTAACTGATATAAAAGCAATTGGACAAAGCAAAATTTTATAATTTCATTGTTGGACCTATACACACATAAATTTAATATATTTGAAAACCACAGCATGAAGGAGATGGGTGGGAGCAAAGGTCTGTTGGAATAAGAATATAATACCAGATAGTAACACAAATTCACAGGAAAAAATGAAGGGAAATAGAAACGGCAAATAAGAAAGTTAATATAACAAACACTATAAATATAATTTTCCTTTCCTTTCTTCTCTCAGTTGTATTAATGGACATAAAATTAAATAACAATTATAACATGTATTATTGTGTATATGGAGTTCATATTTATAATAATAATAACAAAAAGGGAAGAGGAAACAGTTATACAGGAGTCACGTTTTTATATATAACTAGAATTAAGTTAGCATAAAAAATGAAGTCTATTCTGATAAGATATATATGGAAAGTTTTAGAGTAACCACTAAAAGACACCCCAAAATATAGTGAAATATTATAGAGAAAATTTATAACAAAAACGTTTAAAATAATAAAAATTAAAATATAGTGAAAAAATCATTAAAGCACTTCTGATTTCAGCTCTGACATGGAAAGAGCTTGGAAGTCATCACACTATAGTCATAATCTAAAAAAATACCGAACAAACTGAAAATCAATGACTTTTGTTAGATTTACTGAGAATTGAGATCACAGAAAAAATCACCACCTCAAAATCTGGAGAAACAGTGAATACAGAGAATTACAGCTGAGATTAGCTTCCCTAAAGCAGAAGCCACTGGACCCAGTAACTGGCAGGAACACTTGCATAGTGATTTTAATGAATTCCTGGAGTCTAAATGTGGACCCCAACTTGAGATTTAAAAACTCCTGGAGAACCATCTTGAGGAGGCAGGGCAATGCTTTTGTGGGTTTGGGATCCAAAAACCCAAAAATATTCTCATAGTGAAGATCAGAGAAAAATCCTCTCATGTTTTGGGGTAGGAGTGGGGGCGGGGTGGAGCATCCATTTTGAAATAATCCCAGAACCTTTTCCAAAACAAAGGCCTGTCTTCCAAGGGAAACTATGTTGCCAAGTCTTATCTGACCTGAGGAAAGTACAATAGGCCAGCTTCAGCCCTCTCTCATCTTCCTGCCATATGTGAGAGGACTAAAAAAGGCTAAGAATTGCTTCTGCAGGTCAATTTCCAGGGACTCAGGTCTACTAAAAAATTGAGACCTGTTCATAACATTACAAAATGTATCCCCTTCCCCAACACCTTATCACCACATTGACAGGGCCCCAATATATAATAACAGTGGATTACAGGGAGGGATCTGCAAGACACAGACTCTATTTAAGAAGGAGTTCTTAAGAAACCCAAAGATAGGCAGGGCGCGGTGGCTCAGGCCTGCAATCTCAGCAGGATTGGGAGGCTGAGGTAGGTGGATCACTTGAGGTCAGGAGTATGAGACCAGCCTGGCCAACTTGATGAAACCCTGTCTAAACTAAAAATACAAAAAAATTAGCCAGGCGTGGTGGCACATGCCTGTAATCCCAACTACTCAGGGGGCTGAGGCATGAACATTGCTTGAACCTGTGAGGCAAAGGTTGCTGTGAGCTGAGATCGCGCCACTGCACTCCAGCCTGGGAGACAGTGAGACAAAAAAAAGAGGAAAGAAAGAAAGGAAAGAAAGAAAGCCAAAGTTAATAAGGGAGAAGAAAAGGAAACAAGAAAAATCTAAAGCCCCTCATACTTACTGCTACAGCAAACATTAAACACAGGCAAGATCCTAGTCAGATTAACAGAAAACCTCACAGTAAACACCTAGTTACCTCAGTTCCTATTACTTAATTTATCATGTCTGCCTTCCAACAAAAAATTACAAGGCATGCTGAAAGGCAAGAAAAAAACAGTCTGAGGAGACAAAGCAAGCTTTAGAATCAGACTCAGATATGACACAAATTTTGGAATTATTAGGGAATTCAAAATAACTATGGTTAATATGTTAAAGGTTCTAACGGATAAAGATAGACAACATGTAATAAAAGATGGGTAATGTAAGCAGAGTGATAGAAACACTAAGAAATGATCAAAAGAAAATGCCTGAAATAAAAAATACTGTGACAGAAATGAAGAATGCCTTTGATAGTCTAACAAATAGGCTAAACATAGCTGAGGAAACAGTGAGCTTCAAGATATGTCAATAGAAATGTCCTAAACTTAAATGCAAAGAAAAAAATTTTAAATGGAAGAGAATACACAAAAACTGTGGAACAAGTACAAAAGGTGTAACGTGCATAATGGGAATATAGACAGAAAAGAAAGAGAAAAGAGAAGAAATATTTAAAATGTTGACCCTATTAGGCCAAGAATTTTGCAAAATTATTGACAGACCCCAAACTGCTGATCCAGGTATCTCAGAGAACACCAAGCAGGATATACAGCAAAACATATCTACACCTAGCCATTTCATATTCAAGCTGCAGAAAGGCAAAAGCAACGAGAAAATATTGAAAGAAGCCAGACAGGGAAAAACACCTTACCTATAGAGGAACAAGGATAAGAATTATATCAGACTTCTCATTATAAACCATGCAAACAACAGAATGGAATGAAATATTTAAAGTGTTGAAGGAAAAAAATGACAACCTAGAATTCTGAATACTTTCTCAAACAAACAAAAAATGTGGGAAATTGTGGCCAGATGACTTGCCTTGCAAAAATGTTAAAAGAAGTTCTTCAGAGAGAAGGAAAGTGATATAGATTTAAAAACAACAAACAAAACTTGGATACACGGAAAAAAGTATCAGAAAAATAATAAATCCAGGTAAAACAAAATATTTCATTTTTCTTTTTTTTTTTTTTTTTTTTTGAGATGGAGTCTTGCTCTGTCGCCTAGGCTGAAGTGCAGTGGCACCATCTCGGCTCACTGCAAGCTCAGCCTCCCAGGTTCATGCCATTCTCCTGCCTCAGCCTCCCTAGTAGCTGGGACAACAGGCGCCCACCACCACACCCAGCTAATTTTTTGTATTTTTAGTAGAGATGGGGTTTCGCTGTGTTAGCCAGGATGGTCTCGATCTCCTGACCTCGTGATCCGCCCACCTCGGCCTCCCAAAGTGCTGGGATTACAGGCATAAGCCACTGCACCCGGCCTCATTTTTCTTATTCTTAATTGATTTAATAGATAACTGTTCAAAGTAATAATAGCAACAGTGTATTGGGTGATTTTACTTTATGGAAAAGTGAAATGAATTACAATAATATTATAAGGGATAAGAAGGAGGAATTGAGAATATTCTGTTATAAGTTACCTATGAAATGGTGTAGTGTTATGTGAAAGTGTTGTTAGATTTAGCTGTAAATACATAACATAAACTCTAAGGATGCTGGTAAAATTTTTTAAAGGGAGTATAATATGCTAAGAGAAAAGTGGAAATAAAATAATATAAAATGTTTACTAAAAACAGAAAAGGCAGAAAAAGAGGTAAAAAAGAAACAAAGAACAATTGCAATGAATAGAAAACATGGGAGATACTAATCCAAATATATAAATAATCACTTAACATGTGAATTTTCTAAATACGCCAATTAAAAGAATGAGACTGTCAGAGTGGATTAAGAAACAAGACTCAACTATATTTTGTCTACAACATATATTTTAATCTATGACAATTAAAAGTAAAGAGATGAAGAAGGATATATCCTATTAACAATAATTGAAAGAAAGTTGGACTAGCTGTATTAATTTCAGACAAAGCAGACTTCAGATCAGGGAAAATTATCAGAGATAAAGAGGGAAAAATATACAAAGATAAAAGGGAAAATTCTCCCACAAAACATAATAATCCTTAATGTGAATGCACCTAACAACAGGGTATCAAAATACATGAAACAAAAATTGATAGAACTGAAAAGAGAGATATATCTACTATTGTGGTTAGACTTTAACATCTCTCTATCAGGAATTGACAGATCCAGCAGTAGAAAATTAGTAAGCAGACAGTTGAACTGAATAGAACCATCAATCAAGTGGTTTTAATTAACATTTGTAGAATATTTCATTTAACAACAGCCATACTTTCTTCTCACACTCACATGGAGCATTCACCAAGATAGACCACGTTATGGGCCATAAAACACAACTTCAATTTGTAAGAATAGAAATCAACAAATGGTGCTGGGACAACTAGATATCCACATGCAAAAGAATAAAATGGAACCATATGCACAAATTAACTCAAAATTAATTAAAGACCTAAATATAAAAGCTAAGATTATAAAGCTCTAAGAAAATAAATAGGCATGAATCTACATGACCTGGATTAGGCAATAATTTCTTAGATATAACACCAAAAGTGCCAGCAACAACAACAAAACAACATATTGGACATCATCAAAATTAAAATGTAAAATCAAAATTTTTGGGCTTCAGAGGATACCATCAAGAAACTGAAAAGACAACCCAAAAAATGAAAGCACATTTTTTCAAATCATATATAGGCACACCTCATTTTATTGCACTGTACTTTATTGAACTTCACAGATAATTGCATTTTTTACAAATTGCAGTTTTGTGGCAACTGTGTGTCGAGCAAGTCTATCGGTGCCATTTTTCCAAAAGTGTGTACTCACTTTGTGTCTATGTGTCATATTTTGGTAATTCTTACAATACTCCAAACTTTTTTATTTTTTTTATTTTTTTTCCTGAGACGGAGTTTCACTCTTGTTGCCCAGGCTGGAGTGCAATGGCGCAATCTCGGCTCACGGCAACCTCCGCCTCCCAGGTTCAAGGGATTCTTCTACCTCAGCCTCCCAAGTAGCTGGGATGACAGCCATGTGCCAGCATGCCCGGCTAATTTTGTATTTTTAGTAGAGACGGGGTTTCTCCATGTTGGTCAGGCTGGTCTCAAACTCCCAACCTCAGGTGATCCGCCCACCTTGGCCTCCCAAAGTGCTGCGATTACAGGCATGAGCCACCACGCCCAGCCACAATACTCCAAACTTTTTCATTATTATTATATCTGTTATGGAGATCTGTGATCAGTGATCTTTGATGTCACTGTTGTAACTGTTTGGGGGCACTATGAACCATGCACATATAAGACAGTGAATTTAATAAATAAATGTTGTGTGTGTTCTGACTGCTCCACCCACCAGCCATTCCCTCTTCCCCCTCTCTCTTCTAGGGCCTCCTTATTCCCTGAGATACAACAAAATTGAAATCAGGCCAATTAATAATCCTACAGTGGCCTCTAAGTGTTCAAGTGAAAGGAAGAGTCACACGTCTCTCACTTGAAATCAAAAGCTAGAAATGATTCAGCTTAGTGAGGCAGGCATGCCGAGATATGCTGAAATCTGGGCCTCTTGCACCAGTCAGCCAAGTTATGAATGCAAAGGAAAAGTTATTGAAGGAAATTAAAGTGATACTCCTGTGAACACACAAATGATAAGACAGCGAGGCAGCCATATTGTTGTATGGAGAAAGTTTGCATGGTCTGGATAGAAGATCAAATCAGCCACAACATTCCCTTAAGCCAAGGCCTAATACAGAGCAAGACCCGAACTCTCGTCAATTCTGTGAAGGCTGGGAGAGGTGAGAAAGGTGCAGAAGAAAAGTTTGAAGCTAGCAGAAGTTGGTTCATGAAGTTTAAAGAAAGAAGCCATCTCCTTAGCAAAAAAGTGCAAGGTGAAGCAGCAGGTGCTGATGGAGAAGCTGCAGCAAGTTAGCCAGGTGATCTAAGATCATTGATGAATGTGCCTACACTAAAGAACAGGTTTTTAATGTAGAGGAAACAGCCTTCTATTAAAAGAAGATGCCATCTAGGACTTTCATAGCTAGAGAGGAGAAGTCAATGCCTGGCTTCAAAGCTTCAAAAGACAGGATGACTCTCTTGTTAGGAGCTAAAGCAGCTGGTGACATTAAGTTGAAGCCAGTGCTCATTTACCATTCTGAAAATCCTAGGGCCCTTAAAAATGAATCATGCTAAATCTATTCTGCCTATGTTCTATAAATGAAACAACAAAACCTACATAATAGCATATCTGTTTACAGCATGGTTTACTATTTTAAGCCCACTGTTGAGATCTGCTGCTCAGAAAAAAAAAAATCCTTTCAAAATATTACTGCTCATTGACAATGCACATGGTCAACCTAGAGCTCTGATGGAGATGTACAAGGAGATTAATGTTGTTTTCAAGCCTGCTAATACATTCATTCTGCAGTGCATGATCAAGGAGTAATTCTGACTTTCAAGTCTTGTTATTTAAGAACTACATTTCAGAAGGCTATATATAACTGCCATAGTGATTCCTCTGATGGATCTGGGAAAAGTAAATTGAAAACCTTCTGGAAAAGAATCACCATTCTAGATGCCATTAAGAACATTTGCGGAGGAGGTCGAAATTTCAACATTAACAGGAGTTTGGAAGAAGTTCATTCCAACCTTCATGGACAACTTTGAGGGGTTCAAGACTTCAGTGGAGGAAGTAACTGAAGATGTGGTGGAAACAGCAAGAGAACTAGGATTAGAAGTGGAGCCTAAAGACGTGACTAAATTGCTGCAATCTCATGATCAAACTTGAATAGATGAGGTGGTGCTTCTTATGGATGAGCAAAGAAAGTGGTCTCTTAAGATGGAATCTATTTGTCAGGAAGATGCTGTAAACACTATTGAAATGACAACTAAGAATTTAGTATTCCATAAACTTAGTTGATAAAGCAGTGGCAGGGTTTGAAAAGACTGCAATTTTGAAAGAAGTTCTACCATGGGTAAAATGCTATCAAACAGAATCATGTGCTACAGAGAAATCTTTCATGAAAGGAAGAATCCATCGATGTGGCAAACTTCACTGGTGTATTATTTTAAGAATTTTCCCCAACCACTCCAACCTTTAGCAACCACCACTCTGATAATTTAGCAAGCATCAACGTTGAGAGAAAACTATCCACTACAAAAAGATTATAACTTGCTGAAGGCTCAGATGACCATCAGCATTTTTTATCAATAAAGTATTTTTTTTTGAGATGGAGTCTTGCTCTGTCACCCCGTCTGGAGTGAAGTGGCACGATCTCAGCTCACTGCAACCTCCGCCTCCGGGGTTCAAGCAATTCTCCTGTCTCAGCCTCCTGAGTAGCTGGGGTTACAGGCATGCACCACAATGCCTGGCTAATTTTTGTATTTTTAGTAGAGACGGGGTTTCACCATGTTGGCCAGTCTGGTCTCAAACTCCTGACCTCAAGTGATCTGCCCACCTCGGCCTCCCAAAGTGATGGGATTACAGGCATGAGCCACCACACCCAGCCAATAAAGTATTCTTTAATTAAGGAATGTACCTTGCTTTTTTAGACATAATGCTATTGCACACTTAATAGACTATACAGTAAAGTGTAAATATAACTTTTATATTCATTTGGAAATCAAAAAGTTCATGTGACTCACTTCATTGCAATATTCACTTCACTGTAGTGGTTTGGATCCAAATGCACAGTATCTCCAAGGTAGACATGTATCTGGTAAGAATCTAATATCCAGAATATATAAGGAACTGTTGCAACTCAACAATGAAAAGACAGCTAACTGAATTTTTTAAATGAGCAAAAGATTTAAATAGACATATTCCCAAAGAAGACATTAAAATAGCCAATAAGCAAGATGAAAAGATCACAACATCATTAGCCATTAATAATGAGTGACTAATGAGTGACTGGGGATGGGTTTTTATAGGGGAGTAATAAAAATGTTCTGGAGCTAGACAGTGATGATGGCTACACAACCGTGTGAATATATTAAAAACCACTGAATTGCATAGTTTAACATCGTGAATTTTATGTTATATAAATTATATCTCAATAAAAATACACATAACCCAATTTAAAAACAGGCCAAGGATCTGAATAGACATTTCTTTGAATGAAGGCATACAAACTTCCAGTAGGTACATGAAAGATGCTGTATTAGTCCGTTTTCACACTGCTATAAAGATACTATCTGAGACTGGGTAATTTATAAACAAAGGAGGTTTAATTGACTCACCGTTCCACATGGCTGGGGAGGCCTCAGGAAACTTACAATCATGGTGGAAGGCAAAGGAAAGGCAAGTACTTCCTTCACAAGGTGGCAGGAAAGAGAGCAAGAGCAACGGGGGAAGAGCCCCTTATAAAACCTTCAGATCTCGTGAGAACTCACTCACTATCATAAGAACAGCTTGGGGAAAACCAACCCCATGATCCAGTCACCTCCCACCTGGTCCCTCCCTCGACGTGCAGGGTTGACAATTCAAGATGAGATTTGGGTGGGGACATAGAACCAAACCATATCAGATGCTCAATATCATTATTCCTGAGGAAAATGCATATCAATCTCACCATGAGAAACCACTTCATATCCACTAATATGTCTATAATCAAAAAGACTGACAATAACAAATGTTTGGTGAGGGTGTGGAGAAAATGAAACCCTCATACACAGATAGTGAGAAAATAAATTGGTGCAGTGACTTTGTTTTGTTGTTGTTGCTGTTGTTGTTTTGTTTTTGTTTTGTTTTTTGTCTGAGGCGGAGTCTTGCTCCGTCAAGCGAAGCCAAGGTGGGCGGATCATTTGAGGTCAGGAGTTCGAGATCAGCCTGGCCAACATGGTGAAACCCCATCTCTACAAAAATTAGCTGGTCGTGGTTGTGCATGCCTGTAATCCCAGTTACTCTGGAGGCTGAGGCAGGAGAATCGCTTGAACCTGGGAGGCAGAGGTTGCAGTTGCGCTCCAGCCTCGGTGACAGAGCAAGACTCTGTCAAAAAAAAAAAAAGGAAGAGAAGGGGAGGGAAGGGGAGGGGAGGGGAGGGAAGGAGAGGGAGAAAAGAAAAGGGTAACTTTCTATTGCTTAAGCCAGGTGGTAGATACACAGGTGCTCATTTTATTGTGATCCTTTAAATTTGCATTTACATTATTCTTTCTGTGGATAAAATATATGTCTTTAATAAAAATATTTTTTAGAAGTCTGACAGACCTGGATTCTGGCTCAACCACTTAAGATCTATGAGTTCTTGGGCACATTACTTAACCTAAGCCATCCAATGTCTTATCTGTAAAGCAGAGATGGTAATAATAATAACTCCCTCATAGGCTTTTACATCATGTGCCTGGCACATCGTCAGTGCTATTACTAGCTAATGTTAGCTATAAGCATTTGAGCCACTTGCCTAAAAATTCCAGGTTCATGACCTCTCTTTCTTTAAACTCCGATTTCCATATTTGCTATTCCATAAGAGTTCAAAATTTATCAGAGGAATAAAATTGACCTTCAAGCAGGACTTACTGCGTTCAACCTTTAAAATGTCCTTACATAACATCTTTGTAAAGCCAATAAATATTGCACCTTAATAAACCGGGACAAGAACCAAAATTTCTGTCATTTCTGGAGGCTCGTGTCAACTAATGTTATAGCCTAGCTCTGGGAGCTCAAATCTAGGTCAGATTAAGAGAATATTCTTTTCAGTCTTGAACAGCTTCCAGAATCCATGTCCATTCTGCATCTTAGTCTCCAACTTAAGTCAAGAGTCTCTATATGTTGGACTTGCTTTTGTCCCACCTGGATTTCCAGCATATGACTTCAAAGGTAAAATTCTGTCACCAAGCCTGTCTTACAGTTTTCTGGCCCAGATGAATGTGTCAGTGAATGTGTCAGAGGTGGGTAGTCAGAAGCTAAGGATGGCAGGAGAGGTGTGACACTTATCTAGGTCCCTTGCAAGGACTCGTATTCTTAAAGGAGACACTATTCTATTGTTCATCATGAATCGGAAGCAACTTATATTCATGTATAATTATTATCAGAGCCCTTTGCTTAAAGTATCTGTCACACAGCTAACACCTGCTTTGTAGCTACATCATTGCCTAAAACTTTCTCTACGCAGACAAGGGAAGGCAAAAAGAGATGAACCTACGCAGTTTAGCTATGTGTCAGCAACTCAGATAAAACATTAATTGGGGCAGGGGAAAGCTAAATGATAGGCTCAAAATAGAATTTTGCTTCAGGAAAGCCCTCCCTGACCCTTTCTTCACATCCCACTAAGTTGATATCATGTTAATGTTATCTCACAGAACCCTTTTAATTTACTGTTTCATAATATGACATGTTTACAACGTTTAATTTAATATGTGCATTTCCCTCAAGATTCTGTGCTCAATGAGGGGAGGGACCTCCTCCTCCTTGTTCATTCCTGTATCCCCATCAGCTGGTACAGGGCCTTGCACATAGTAGGTGCTCAAGAATTTATTCGTTGGATTAATGGACGATCAATCCATGTAACAATGAATCAATTCCTGGCATAATCAACAGGGATAATCAAGAGTCCAACTGAAGACCTTGGATTTCCAAATGACGTGGTCCTAAGAAAGGATCTCATTGCAAAACCAGCTAGTTGGGGAAATGTTAACTATTTACCTGTGCTGAGTGAGCACATTTACAGCTGAAGGATGGTTTGCACAGTAAGCCAGATACATAGATTTAAAATGAGGCATGAGACTCAGTAGACAACCTCCTACTTTGTGCTGGTTTTCTGGAAACCTGTAAACAAAATGGACAAAACACAGAATGTAAAATAGGAAACAGGAGGCAAAGGAAGATTATTCCAATTAAATCTGGCAGCATGAAAGCCTTCTGAATATTTTGCCAAGGTTAAAAGAGAAACTATATTATAACCATTTTACCCATGAAACTCAAATTCTTGCCCACTGCTTTAAACTCTAGCCACCAAACACAGTTCTAATACATAGGGTCAGATACTTACTTGGAATTAGTAGGTACGGTTGCTTGTTTGTTTTTAAGATGATTATTTTCAAATTTAGCTGGGTACACTAAAAATATTCTTGGTTAATTTATCTAAAGTTTGAGTACAGACAAAACTAATCAAATCCAAAAATGACATACCACAAAAGAATATTATGTAATCTTGGAGGCCTGGTGTTTGCTAGGCAGGGTGGCCTCAAAAGTTTTTAAATTAATGTTTTAAATTATAAGCCACCTGTCTTCATTTGTAGAAAAATCAGAAAAGTGTAATAAGAAAAACGAATTTCTCAGACTCCCACCATTTGGAGATACTGACTCTAAAAATGTTGACATGTTTCTTGGGCTTTTTTCTACATGTTTCTCTATAAAATGGAAAACATAAGGATTACGAATCTAGTTTGTAATCTGCCCTTCTCGCTTAGTGAACATCTTTGCATATCAATAATCTAGATCCCTCTTGGCCCCTCAAGTCCCTTTAGTGTGGGCCCTCTCCATCTTTCTCCCTGGACAACCACCTGTGTCCCATTAAGCTTAAATAACAGGTAATCACCTCAATTTCCCTAGAGAGATGAAAGCTGCCAACTTCTTCAAGATATGCTGCTTGAAAAATTAGTCTTTCTATAGAAACGTATTGCCTGATGATCGTTATAGTTCACTGTAGTATGAAGTTAAACATCTGGACAATCTAGCTAGCCATCAAAAATCTGTTGGTTCACGTAAAGATATACTTTTCCTTCCCCCACTTTCTGTGTGTTTCAACTCTTAATATAATAGACATAGTATCAGGAGCAATTCAAAGACACCAAATCTGTGAAACTGAATGAATCATTTGAATGACTTTTCCAAGTAATTTGCAATGTACAAAAGAAAATATGTAATCGGTGCCAGAGGTGTCATTCATGGTCAATTAAGACCTTATGTGTCTCCAGGGAGGGGACCATCACACACTGGGGCCTGTCGGGGAGTGGGGGGAAAGGGAAGGGCGAGCATTAGGACAAATACCTAATGCATGCGGGGCTTAAATCCTGGATGACGGGTTGATAGGTGCAGCAAACCACCATGGCGCATGTATACCTATGTAACAAACCTGCACGTTCAGCACATGTATCCCAGAAATTTAAGGAACATTAAAAAAAAAAAAGACCTTATGTGTCTCTTATACTGACCAGAAACAGCAAACTGATGTATTTTTTAAATAAAGTCAAAAGTAATTTACGAGATATAGAATTCTAATATACAACTAGTGGTGTGACACTGTGAACACTGCCACCTAGTACCCTGTCTATGTATTGCTACTTTGTTCAGAGCTGTAACAAATACCTAACTACGAAGTGTCCTTATCAAAGGCAACAGATAAAAAGAAAACAAAACACAAACAGCAATGTTGCTGGCTATCCTATCAGAAATATGCTGCACTTACTTTGAACATTCTTCCAAGGCTTGGCAGAGTGTCTGTTGAAATGTGCATACTTCCTCGAAGTTTCCCAGTAAAGATGTAACCTCCACAGTACTCAGACTGAAAAAAAAAATTACAGAACATGTAGTTATCTATTCTAGTCTAGTTGGCTAATAGTTTGCTAATATATGGTAAATAAAAGGGAAGTAATCCCTATATTTTAACTTTTGCTTTTTAATTTATAACAACTCTATTGTCTTAGGCAGCTTCTTAAGCTTCTCCCCTTGATTTTCTTTTATATAATAAGAATAATGATCCTAAAGAAATGGAGTGGTCGTAAGGGACATTTAGGTGTTTTATAAAGCAACGGGTAAATTAAAACAAGTGCTTAATATTGAAGTATATAAATAGATAAAAATACATCATAGCAGTGAATAAGTGTAAAAAACTCTTGAGTACCTTCCTCTGGATGAACTGGAAAAGTAATTGAAAGATATTATATATGCTCATATAATACACAAGAAAAAATAGCAAAATCAACTTTCTCCTAAACTAAAATGCTCATACATCAATTAAAGGAAATCTTTATGAGATGAAGTAGGAGGAAAAAAATACTATTGATTTGTTTGGTTTTGGAGTGGAGTGAAGTCAAATAAAGGCAAACTGAACCACTTTATCCAGGGCCTCCGTATGAAGAATGTTCTTATCCATTCCTCCCCTACCAAACAGTAAGTGATAATAATAACAAGAGCCAACACTCATAGAGCACTGAACACTTACACAAGCATTTTACAATTAAAACCTCATTTTAACCTTATAATAACTCTATAAGGTAGGTATTATGCCAGTGCTGGTTCCATTTTACAGGTGGGGAAACCCAGGCATAGAGAGGTTAAGCAAATCATCCAAAGCTACAAAGCCAGGAAATGCCAAAGACAGAAATTGAACCAAAACATTCTAGCTGCAGAGTCCATGCTCTTAACCACTTTTTGGGAGAAAACGTTTCTGAAGATTTGTTCAAAAAGCCAAGGTTGGGCTGGGCGTGGTGGCTCATGCCTGTAATCCCAGCACTTTGGGAGGCCGAGGCGGGTGGATCACTTGAACCCAGGAGTTCGAAACCAGCCTGGCCAACATGGTGAAACCCCGTCTGTACTAAAAATACAAAGAATTAGCCGAGTGTGGTGGCAGTCGCCTGTAATTCCAGCTACTCGGGAGGCTGAGGCAGAAGAATTGCTTGAACCCGGGAGGCGGAGGTTGCAGTGAGCTGAGATTGTGCCACTGCACTCCAGGCTGGGTGATGGAGTAAGACTCTGTCAAAAAAAAAAAAAAAAAAAAAAAAAAAAAAGCCCATGTCTGCCACATGTTCTTCTCCTTAAGTGTATAGTAACACTAGGTCGGGTGTGGTGGCTCACACCTGAAATGCCAGCACTTTAGGAGGCCAAGGCAGGCAGATCACTTAAGGTCAAGAGTTCAAGACCAGCCTGGCCAACATGGCAAAATCCCATCTCTACTAAAAATACAAAATTGCCATGTGTGGTGGCACATGCCTGTAGTCCCAGCTACTCAGGAGGCTGAGGCAGGAGAATCGCTTGAACCTGAAAGCAGAGGTTGCAGTGAGCCGAGATCTCACCACTGCACTCCAGCCTGGGGGTAGAGTGTATTGTATATGCTATATAATATATATATTATACATGTACATATACATATATATATATATATATATAAAATACCAGGGGAGTATTCCCAAGAGAATATTTTTTTGCTGACTAAGAAAGAAAGGGAAGAAGACCAAAACAAACATTACCAGTAACTCCGAGAGAATAAAAAGCTGCCAGTTCCTCTGCTGTAATGTCATCCTGAATCACAAGCTGGAAAACCCCTATTCTAAAGTGAAACCTTTAGCCAACCAACTTCCCTGGTTGTTGCTCTCTCAGAGCAGTGAGAACTTAAGTTGGGGCCTTACCTGAACTTGACCGGGGGCTTATCTGGCCCCTTCACAATCAGATAATAGTCAGTCTGGTTTGCTCAAATCACTTTGGGGCCGACAAGACAGTCAGAAGTAATGGAAACTTACTATCACTGCATTCTGAATTCATTTAGGAACAGTACAGGTCTGACTCAGGTCTCTCACCTCCTCGGCCCTGACTCTTTTCCAAGGAACTCAAACAAACCAGTAAGAAAAAAAACAAATAATCCCATCAAAAAGTAGGCAAATGACATGAACACACACTTCTCAAAAGAAGACTTACAAATGGCCAACCAACATATGAAGAAATGCTCAGTATCACTAATCATCAGAGAAATGCAAATTAAAACCATGAGATACCACCTCCGCCCAGCCAGAATGGCCATTATTAAAAAGTAAAAAATAATAGATGTTGGCGTGGATGTGGTGAAAAGGGAACACTTACACACTGCTGGTGGGAATGTTAGTACATTAGTACTAACATTAGTACAGCCTCTTTGGAAAGCACTACAGAGTTTTCTCAAAGCTAAAAGTAGATCTACCATTCCATCCAGCAATCTCACTACTGAGTATTTAGCCAAAGGAAAAGAACTCATTAAATCCTCTTATTGTTTCTTGATCGATAATCAGTCCCTCCTTCATTTAAAATCTTACCGTCTCCCCTCCCAGAGTTACCACTTCAGTTTCCATCTCCTCTGCCTGTCACTTCCAGAAAACAGAAAGCATGTTTCACTTGGCAGCAGGGGTCACAGTGGCTCCAGCCTGGCCATGTACTGGCTGTATGATGGGCAAGGCAGTAAACCTGTCTGGACTTCAGCTTCTTCTCTATTTAATAGAGATAGTCATTTCTCCCAGGATACTAGACCCAATGATTTACTGATTTACTTCAGCTCTAAGAACTATGATTCACAGAACACTTCATATTTCACATGACAATAACAAAAAATACTTTGTTTTTTGTTTTGTTTTGTTTTGTTTTTTTTGAGATGGAGTCTCACTCTGTCCCCCAGGCTGGAGTACAGTGGCATGAACTTGGCGCACTGCAACCTCCGCCTACCGAGTTCAAGCGATTCTCCTGCCTCAGCCTCCTGAGTAGCTGGGACTACAGGTGCGCACCACCAAGCCGAGCTAATTGGTATTTTTAGTAGAGATGGGGTTTCGCCATGTTGCCCAGATTGGTCTTGAACTCCTGGCCTCAAGTGATCCACCCGCCTTGGCCTCCCAAAGTGCTGGGATTACAGGCGTCAGCCAAGGTGCCCAGCCAGCCACCGCACCTGGCCCAAAAAGCACTTTGTTGTTGATCATGTTTAAACTCTTACAACACAGGAATAGAAAATTTTTTCATACTGAAGTAGATTTCCATAGTGCCAGGAGAATAAACAAGTGGGAAATTTAGCAAGAAAAAAGGCATTATAACTAAACAAGCATAATTTGGAAAAGGGGAGAATTTTTCTCACAATATTTTTCCTTTTCTTTTTCTTGTGTTTGCTTGGTTTTGTTGTTGTTGTTGTTGTTTGTTTGTTTTCACATGGAGTCTTGCTCTGTCTCCCAAGCTGGAATGCAGTGATGTGATTTTGGCTCACTGCAGCCTCCGCCTCCCAGGCTCAAGCGATTCTCCTGCCTCAGCCTCCCAAGTAGCTGGGATTACAGGCTTGCACTACCATGCCCGGCTAATTCGCTTTTGTATTTTTAGTAGAAACAAGGTTTCACCATGTTGGCCAGGCTGGTCTTGGACTCCTGACCTCAAGCGATCTGCCCGCCTCAGCCTCCCAGAGTGCTGGGATTACAGGCTTTTGAGCCATCACACCCGGCCAAATTTCTCAAATATATTAACTTATTTAAGTTTGAAGCTGATAGTTTAGACAACTGTTTAGCAATAGTAAACTCTTTCCAAGGTAAAAAGAGAGGTTTTTGTTCTTCATTATATGGGCTGATTGGTAAATTTTCTATATGATCATGATCTCTAGTGAAATTTAATTAATTAAAATAAAAACAAATAAATGCAGTTCACTACTATTTGTTAAATATGCTGTGCCTACAAGGACAAAAAAATGGTCACTACTTTTCTTTCATGAAAACTAAAGCTTTCAATTCTTTCAATTCAGGCTTTACACAATCACTTCAGATTTCTAAGACCAGAATAAGGTTTGAACATTTTGTCTTTAAAAACACTTTAGCATCTCTTTCTCATTCACATTTGCCTGGGTGAAATAATGGCTTGAATAGCTCTTATGAGCATTCACAAAATGCCATACTCTTTCCATTCTCAGAGCATGGGAAAGAAGTTCTGCCCTGGCAAACAAAGGTCAGAGTGAGCATGAGAATTTCCAGTTTATGTGCTTTCTAAATAAAAGCACCAGGGAGCTCTTTTCCTATAAGGTAAAATCAGGCACATCACTTTTTTTTTAATGCACAAGATAAAAATTGTGACAGGAAAAACACAGATCTGCTCATTCCTTTCACAGCCAGAAGAGAAAGAAAGCCAAGCCCTCCAAAAGCAACATCTTGCATAATTTCTGTTGCCCTGACCATGTTTTTGGCAACCTGTGATCTGTGGAAATTCTTCTAAAGGGCAAAATCAATTATTCAATGACACAAGAATAATGATTCCATATGTTGACATTATGTTGCTTTACTTAGTGAGGGGTTTAAAATAAACATCTTACTTGTTATTGGACTGCAGGGGTCTTAAGTAAGTAACAAGAAGAGACTGAAGTTCTTTAGCATATTCTTTTTCAGTGTCCAGGATGTTCTGTAACACCTATGAAAAAAAAAGTCAATGTATTATAATCATCAAGATAGTCTAGGGCAAAATGTAGCTTTGATCTTTTAACCAAATTACTAGGAAGAAAAAAGGTCCTATTTACTCAGGCTACCATTGCAAGCAAGGAACACAAAATCTGAATGCACTTTCTTTCAATCTAGCAATCTACTTTAATTACTGCATGACAACTGGTTATATTGCACAATTCATATGAATACAATTTTTCAGTTACCCATAACTGAAGGGGCCTTGCCATTTACACAGTACTGCTTGGTTATTTATTTCTTGTAGAGACAGGATCTCTCTATGTTGCCCCGGGTGGTCTCAAACTCCTGGTCTGGAGCAATCCTCCTGCCTCAGCCTTCCAAAGTGCTGGGATTACAGGTGTGAGCCCACATCAAACCCCACAGTACTATTTAAAATGTTTTCGTGTGCTGTAAATGATTTTATCCTCAGGAAGTTCTCAGTTAACAAAGAATCATTATTCCTCTTTTATGGAGGAGAAAATTGAGGCCAGCTACCTTAGACATAGAGACTTAATGTCAGTATAATTTACGGATCAGTGTGATATCAAACATCACAAGAGATTTTTGTTTAAGTTATGTTTGTGATAAGACCTTTAGGGAACAAAATCTGAGGATACAGTGAATTTGTAAGCAGAGTTTAAACGAGTCTTTTATTAAAGGCAAAAGGTGCTACCATGAACAATTCAAAGAACAAAGTAGGCTGAAGTGTGAGGAATTTAACAAGAGAAATAAAAATTATCATTATTATTAATAACGTAATTAAAATCCTATAGGCAAAACAATCAATATGGGGGATCACAATTTCTCTTCCCCTACCAGTTCTAGGGTCATGTCACAACCCATTTCCAAGCCTCTTCTGGTGACAGGTAAAACCTTCATTTAATACCTAATGTAAATGACGGGTTGATGGGTGCAGTGGGCCAGCATGGCACATGTATACCTATGGAACGACCCTGCACGTTGTGCACATGTACCCTAGAACTTAAAGTATAATAATAATAATTTTAAAAACCTTCATTTAAGCTCTTAGAGACAACCCAGTTAACATTCTGGTATATTTTCTTTCATATATTCTAATTCATTCAACAAAATCGACTGAGTGCCTACTCTGCCAACTGCTGTGCTGTCCACAGGGAGTTTATACTGTATTTGCAGAGACATTAAACAGAGAGTTACAAGACAGAGTGAAGTGTCCTTAACTAGGAGAAGTGTATTAGCCTACCAATATGCTAGCCATATACTCACAAGACAATGCATGATGATCTGCTTTTGAAAGGTGGAATGGTCAAAACAAGTGGAGATCCCGGTAACCGTGGGTTCTCTGGGAAACAACTGGAGTGCAGGGTGGTAGTCCTGACTCTGCTGCTGACTGAGAGGCTGCTTCAGTTTAAAACTTTGCTTACATCATCTCAGATTATGATATTGCACCTACCTTGGGGACCATTATGAAGATGTAGTGACACACTGTACAGATAGGTGCTGGGTAAGTGGGAAACAGACCTACCAATTTAAAGGGTTAAAAAAGGGTTTCTCAATAGCAATATTATTAACATTTCAAACCAGATAATTCTTTATTGTGATGGAATGCCCATATCATTGCCATGACATTGCCAAATGTCACCTGAAAGGCAATATTGCCCCCAGTTGAGAATCACTGGCTTAGAAGAACACAGGATGGCTTCAAAAGCTCGGGGTTAAATTGTAGCCCCTATACCCAGCCACTCATGTCTACTTTCAGTTCCTCTATTCCTCAGAAACTACCCTCTAAAAGTGTAAATGCAGGGTTCTGGAGGTATTGATGTTCTCGGAAATTAACCCAGTAATGGAATAGAAATATTCCCCTCTATAGAAAGTCCAAGCGTGAGAATGGAAATTAGAAACTACTTTGAGATGAATGAAAACGAAAACACAACATACAAAAACTCATGGGGTGCAGTTAAACAGTGCTTAAAGAAAACTATATACTTATAAATGCCCATTTTAAAAAAGAAAAAAAAGACTTTCATTTTTCAGTCTGACGTGTAAGGAGCTTAGAAGTCATTACTCCATCCTAACAGGAAGCAAATAGCTAAACAAACTGAAATAAACCATCGTTTTCTCTTAAATCTGTCAGAAAAGTGAGGTCACAGGGAAAACTGCTACTCCAAAAATTGGAGAAACAGGCAGATAAAGAGAATCACAAATTACCAGAGCAGAGGTCCACAAGCAGAAGCCTCCACAGGAACCAGCACTAGGGTAGAAAAACCTACACTGTAATTGACAAACTTCTGGGGGCTCCGTACAGACAAGTCGGAGAGTTAGGAACTCCAGGGGCCCAATATTAGGACAGCACACCCACACTTTTGTGAGTTTAAGCTCCAGTTTCTCTCACTGAAGATTAGAGGAAAATACCCCTCATGCTTCAGGCAGAGGGAGGGAAAAAGTTGCCTTTTTGAATATGCCAGAGCACTCTATTCTTCTTAACGAGGTCTGCTCTCAGGAGAAACTATTTTACCAGAGCATAACCTATTTTTTGTTTGTTTGTTTGTTTCTGTTTTTGTTTTTTGAGACGCAGTTTCACTTTTGTTGCCCAAGCTGGAGTGCAATGGCGCGATCTCAGCTCACTGCAACCTCCACCTCCTGGGTTCAAGCCATTCTCCTGCCTCAGCCTCCCTAGTAGCTAGGATTACAGGCATGCGCCACCACGCCCAGCTAATTTTGCATTTTTAGTAGAGACGGGGGTTTCACCATGTTGGTCAGGCTGGTTGCGAACTCCTGACCTCAGGTGATCCGCCTGCCTTGGCCTCCCAAAGTGCTGGGATTACAGGCATGAGCCACTGCGCCCGGCCTGAGCATAACCTATTGAATTTTTATCAGATGCTAACTGTTATGGGGGAAGGTCAATAAGCAACTCCAGCCAGCTCTAGCCTTCCACATGGGGGAAGGAAGATAACCCAACTCCAGCCCTTTCTAGCCATCCTGTCCCACCTAAGGGGGAGAACTAGGAAGCACTGGTGAGGTTCACAGTCCAGGGACACAAGCTCATTAAAAACTGAGACCTAATCATGGAAATATAGAATGCTTCCCCTCCTTCTACACCTTACCACCACATTACTAAAGGATTATTTACCACAGTTCCTTTACCCAGTACATCATGTCAGGCTTCCAACAACAATTTACAAGGCATATTAAAAGGCAAAAAATACAGTATGAAGAGACAAAGCAAGCATCAGAACTTAAGTCAGATAACACAGGAATGTTAGAATTATCAGACCAGTGTTTTTAAGTAACTGTGATTAATATACTAAGGACTCTAACAGAAAAAGTAGACAACGTGCAAGAATAGATGGATATTATAAGCAGAGAGACAGACATTCTAAGAAAGAATCAAAAAGCAATGCTAGAGATTAAAAACACTGTAACAGAAATGAAGAATGCCTGCACATGATGGACTCAATAGTGATCTGGGCATGGCTGAGGAAAGAATTTTTGAGCTTGAGAATATGTCAATAGAAACTGCTACAACCAAAAAGCAAAGAGAAAAAAGATTGGGGGAAAAAAATAGAAGAGAATATGAAAGAACTGTGGGACAACTACAAAAGGTGCAACATTCATGTAATGTGGAAATATCAGGAGAGGAAAGAGAAAATAATAGAAGAAATATTTGAAACAATAGTGGTTGAGAATTTACTCAAAATTAGACACCAAATCACAGATCCAGGAAGCTCAGAGACCAAGTAGGATAAATGCAAAAGAAAATTCTAAGCATGTGATATTCAAACTCCAGAAAATCAAAAATAAAGAAAAAATTATTGAAAGAAGCCATGGGAAACAAACAGTTTATCTACACAGAAGTTCAAATAAAAGTTACATCTGACCTCTCCTCAGAAACAATGCAAGCAAGAGAAGAGTGGAGTGAAATATTTGAAGTGTTGAGAGAAAAACCCACTAACCTTGAGTTCTGTATCTTGTGAAATTATCCTTCAAAAGTGAAAGACAAATCAAGACTTTTTCAGACAAACAAAAACTGAGGGAAACTGTCACCATTAGACCTGCCTTGCAAGAAATGTTAAAAGAAGTTCTTCACAGAGAAGAAAAACAATATAGGTCAGAAATCTGAATCTACATGAAGAAGGAAAGAATACTAGAGAAGGGATAAGCAAAGATAAAATAAAAACTTTTTTCTTATTTTTAATTGACCTAATAGATAACAGTTTATTCAAAATAATAATAGCAGCAATGCATTTGATTATGTGTGTGTATATACTAATGTGTATTTATGTGTTAGTAAAATGAGTGACAGCGATCATACAAGGGATAGGAGGTAATAATTAGGAATACTATGTTATTATAAGGTACTTGCACTACCTGAGAATATAGTATGTATCTTTGTATAGTATTATATGAAAGTGAACTGGGACTAGCTACAAAGGCATAGAGCAACCACTAAAAATGTTTTTCTTAAAGAAATATAATTGATAAGTGAAAAAAGAGAAATGGAATCATAAAATGCTCAATTAAAACAAAAAGCAAAAAAATGTGGAAGACAAAAAGCAAACAACGAAAAGGGCAACAAATAGAAAACAGTAACAAGTACGGTAGGCATTAATCCACCTATATCAATAATCACTTTAAATGTCAGTGGTCTAAATGTACCAATGAAAAGACAGATATTTTCAGAGTGAATCAAAAAATAAGACCCAACCATATGCTGTTAATAAGAAATTCAATTTAAATATAAAGACACTAAATTAAAAGTAAAGGGATGAAAAAGGAGATATCATGTTCATACTAATCAAAAGAGAGCTGGAGTGGCTATGTTAATTTTAAACAGAGCAAACATTAGAGCACGAAAAATTATCAGGAATAAAAGAGGCATTACATAATAATAAAGAGGTCAGTTCTCCAACAAGACATAACAGACCTTAATATGTATGTGCCTAAAAACAGAATCAAACTACATGAGGCACAACTTTTATAATCAAATGAAAACTCTTCCATAAAAATTGCAGTGGAAGCGTTCTCCCTTCAATCAATAATAAAAAAAAATTAACACTCTAGTTCCTTGTCAGTGCAAATGATAATAAATTTGCTTACTTAACCCGCTCTCATTCAAAGACCAGGTGAATAAAGTATATTGATAAATCTGAAAGTATATTGATATATCTAACTTCCCAAAGAATGACAATAACAATTATGAAAAACTGTTAAATAATTTATACAAATTTCTTTATGCATAGCTTTTTAGAACTTTTAGTATGATAAATATATTTTGAATCTCTAAGCAGGGCCAATATCATATTGTGTTTTTCAAACATATTTGACAACGGCATTGTGTATTTTTTAGGCATTTTACACACATTGGTACTTGCTAATTGCTATTCCAAGAAATGAACAAAGGAACAAAAGAAATGAACAAAAGAAACATTTTCTTTGGCTGAGTTATATTTTAATATTATGCCTTTCAGTGAGAACTGACATTAGAAGTAGCTATATGAAAGGCCATCATAGTTGTAAACTATTGTTGTAAACTATAGTTAAAAGACATTGTCCAGTATGTTGATTGGCATTCTTGGAGTAAATTCCTCCTGTGATTTAATACTTGGTTAAAAAAAGAAAAAAAAAAGTGAGGCAAAAACTGCTAGAACTTCAAGTAGAAATAGATAAATCTATTGTAGTTGAGACTTCAATACCCCTCTATCAGAAATGGAGAGATCCAGCAAGCAGAAAATCAGGAAGGACATACTAGAACTCAATGGTACCATCAAGCAACCGGATATAGTTGGCATCTATAGACTACTTCATCCAACAACAGATTACATATTCTCCTCAAGCCTACATGAAACATTCCTCAAGACAGACCACATTATGATCCATAAAACCCACCTTAGCAAATTTAAAAGAATAGAAATCATGCAATCTATGATCTCAGACAACAATGTAACCAAACTAGAAATCAGTAACAGAAAAATATTGGAGATTAAACAACACATCTCAAAATACATTTATTTTCTAAAAAGATATTTCAAAAGAAATTTTAAAGCATTTTGAACTAAATGGAAATGAAAGTATAACTTATTAAAATGTGTGGAATGCAGTGAAAGCAGTGCTTGTAGGGAAATTTATAGCACTGAATGCATATATTAGAAAAGAAGAAAGATCTAAAATAAATAATCTAAACTTCCACCCTAGGAAACTACAAAAAGAAGAGCAAACTAAATCTAAAACACACAGAAGAAAAGAAATAATAAAAATTAGGGCAGAAACCAATGAGATTGAAAACAGAAAATCAGTAGAGGAAATCAATAAAACCAAAAGCTGGCTCTTTGAAAAGATCAACAAAATTGATGAACTTCATTGAAAAAAAGAGAGAAGATACAAACTGTTAGTATCAGAAATGAAATGGCAGGATATCACTAAAGATCCCATGGACATTAAAATAATGTTAAAGGAACATTATTAATAACTGCCTACAAATTTGATAACCTAGATTAAATGGACCAGCTTTTTAAAGATACAATCTGCCAACACTCACAAGAGAAGAAATAGATAATCTGAATAGGCCTACATCTAATAAAGAAAATGAATTGGTAATTAACATCCTTCCAAAACAGAAAGCATTAAGCCCAGATAGGTTCACTGGTAAATTCTACTAAACATTTAAGGAAGAAATTATATCAATTCTTTACAATCTCTTCCAAAACATAGAAGCAGAGAGAATATATACTTCCTAACTCATTTTATGAAGCCAGAATTATCCCAATACCCAAACCAAAGACATTACAAGAAAACTACAAACCAATATCTCTAATGAACATAGTTACAAAAATCATCAACAAAATATTAGCAAATAAAATCCAGCAATAGATAAAAAGAATGCTACAACACAGCCAAGTGTGATTTAACAAAGTATGCAAGACTAGTTCAACATTCCAAAAAATCACTAATGTAATCTGTCACATCAACAGGCTAGAGAAGGAAAATCACATGATCATATCAACAGATGCAGAAAAGGCATTTGACAATATACAACATCCATTCATGATTTTTTTTAATTCTCAGAAAACTAGGAATAGTTTCTCAACTTGATAAAGAACAGCTACGAAAAAAAAAACGAAAAAAAAAACAAACAAAAAACCCCAACATCTAACATCATACTTAATGGTAAGAAGCCAGATGCTTTCCTACTAAGATTAGGAACAAAACAAGAGTGTTCCCTCACACCACTCCTTTTCAACATCATATTGAACGTCCTAGCTAATGCAATAAGAAAAAAATAAAAGGTATACACACTGGGAAGGAAGAAATAAAACTGTCTTTGTTTGCAGATGACATGATTGTATATGTAGAAAATCTGAATAAATCAAAAAAATTTCTGGAGCTAATGAGTGATTATAACATGGTTGCAAGATGCAAAGTGAATACACAAATGTCAATCATTTTCCTTTATATCAGCAATAAACAACTAAAATCTGAAACAAAAAAACATAATATCATTTAGATTAGCACCTCTAAAAATGAAATACGTGTAAATCTAAGAAAATATGTACAAGATCTATACAAAGAAAACTACAAAACTCTGGTAAAAGAAATCAAAGAACTAAATAAATGGGGAGATATCCTATATTCATGGGTAGAAAGACTCAATATTATCAAGATGTCAGTTATTTCCAACTTGATCTATAGATTCAACATAATTCCAATCAAAATCTCAGTAAGTTATTTTGTGGATATTGACAAACAGATTCAAATTCCAAAAATAAAAATAAAACCAGTATGTTGAAGAGATATCTGCACTCCCATGTTCATTTCAGCATTATTCATGATAGCCAAAATATGAAATCAGCAGATACATGGACAGAGAAAATGTGGTATAAAAACACAATGGAGGCTGGGCATGGTGGCTCATGCCTATAATCCCAGCACTTTGGGAGGCTGGGGAGAGCAGATTGCTTGAGCTCAAGAGTTTGAGACCAGCCTCGGCAACATGGTGACACCCTGTCTCTACAAAAAACTAAAAAATTAGCCAGGTGTGGTGGTGCACCCCTGTAGCCCCAGCTACCTGGGAGGCTGAGGTGGAAGGATTGCTTGAGTCCAGGGGGCAGAGGTTGCAGTGAGCCGGGATCACACCACTGCACTCCAGTCTGAGTGACAGAGCAAGACCCTGTCTCAAAACAAAACAAAACACCATGGAATACTATTCAGTAATTAAAAAGATGAAAATCCTGCCATTTGCAACAACATGGATGAACCTAGAAGACATTATGTTAAGTGAAATAAGTCAGGCATAGTAAGAAAGATACCACATGATCTCATCATATGTGTAATCTTAAAAAGTTGATCTCATAGAACTAGATAATAGAATGGTGGTTACAAGGGGCTGGGGCAGTTGGGGGAGCTGGTTGGGATGATGTTGATCAAAGGATATGAAACATCTGTTAGGAGGAATAAGTTCAAGAGAGCTCTTGTGCAACATTGTGACTATAGTAAATAACAATATATTGTACTCTTAAAAAATGCCTAGAGAGTGAATGTTAATTGTTCTTACCACAAAAATGATAACTCTGTGAGGTAATATGTGTGTTAATTAGCTAGCTTTAGTCATTCCACAATGACTAAACATGACAGAACATCATGTTGTACACGATTAATACATATAATTTTATCTGTCAATTTAAAAAAAGACCATTCAGTGGGGAGAGAACATTTTTTTTCAACAAATGGTGCTGAGAAAACTGGATATTCACATGCAAAAGAAAGAATTTACACCCCTACCTCATACCATATACAAAAATTAACTCAAAATGGATTTCAGAGTTAAATCTACAAAAGTCTTAAAGTAAACAGAGGAGGAAATCTTCATGACTTTCAATTTGGCAATGGATTCTTGGGTGACACAAAAAGCATAACCAAACAAAAATAAGCAAATTGGAATTCATCAAAATTAAAAACTTTTGTGTGTGAAATGACATTATCAAGAAAGTGAAAAGACAACTCATAGAATGGAAGAAATATTTGCAAATCATATATCTGATAAGAGTCTAGTATCCACAATATATATAGAACTATTACAACTCAGCAACAAAAATAATTAAAGTTGGCAAAGAATTTGAATAGAAATTTCTCCAAAGAAGATATACAAATGGCCAATAAGCATACCCAACATCATTAACTATTAGGAAAATGCTAATCAAAACTACAATTAGATACTACTTGATACTCAACAGGGTGGTTATATTACAAAGAAAAAAACAGACAATAACAAGTGTTGGTGAGGATGTAGAGAAACTGAAACTCTTACAATTGCTGGTAAGAATGTAAAATGGTACTGCTACTGTGATAAACAATTTGGCCATTCCTCAGAAAGTCAAACATAGAATTACCATGTGACCCAGCAATTCTACTCCTAAAGAAGTGAAAACATATGTCCGCACAAAAATTTGCACATGAATGTTCACAGCAGCATTTTTAATAATAACCAAAAAGTGGCAGCAACCCAAGGTCCATCAACTGATAAATGGATAAATAAAAGCTGGTCTAACCATACAATGGAATATTACTTAGCTATAAAAAGAAAGAAATACTGATACATTCTGCAACATGGATGAACCTTGAAAATATTATGTTAAGTGAAAGAAACCAAACACAAAATATCACACATTATAGAATTCCATGTATGTAAAACTTCCAGAATAGGCAAAATCCATACAGACAGAAAGCAGATTAGTGGTTGCCAAGGGCTAGAGGGAATGGGAAATGGGAAGTGACTGCTAATGGATAGAAGGTTTTTTGGTGGGGTGATAACAATGTTATGAAATTAGATGAAATAGTGGCGATCATTGTGCAACTCTGTGAATACACTAATAACAGTGAATTGCACACTTTAAAATGGTGAATTTTATGCTATGTGAATTGTACCTCAATAAAGCTATTATTTAAAAACAAAGCACAAATTTCCTACCTGTCAATAAAAACTCTTCTGTTTTTTCTCTGACTCCAAGTCCTTATGCAGGGTCATGGCCCTCAATACTCAAGCTTGTTCATCATGATAGCTCTTTGTCCATCTGTGTTGTTGTGCACTGCAGTTCCTCAAGTAATCACTTATACTCAGCACTGATATTCATTTTTTTTAATTCATAGAAATGGAGAGAAATGCACTAGAATTCAACAGTACTATATTTTATTAAGTAAAAAGGAGGAGGTAAGGCTCATATGCACATTGCTTTATTTAAAATATTTATTTGGGCCAGGGGGAGTGGCTCATGCCTATAATTACAGCAATTCGGGAGGCCGAGGCAGGCAGATCACTTGAGGCCAGGAGTTTGAGACCAGCCTGGCCAACATGGTGAAACCCCCATCTCTACTAAAATTACAAAAATTAGCTGGGCATGGTGGCACATGCCTATAATCCCAGCTACTTGGAAGGCTGAGGCAGGAAGATTGTTTTCACCTGGGAGGTGGAGGTTGCAGTGAGCCCAAATCAAATCGCGCCACTGCACTTCAGCTGGGCAACAGAGGGAGGGTCTGTCTCAAAAAATATAAAAATAAAAATAAAATATTTACTTGGTTATCTATAGTATTGGTGTTGGGATTCAAAAAGGATAGGGTCCTTTTATATTCGGGAGGGAATTAAATCTTTTAATCTTTTTGTTCACACTTCTCTTTTCTCTTTTTTTTTTTTAGACAGAGTCTCACTCTGTCGCCCAAACTGGAGTGCAGTGGCACAATCTCAGCTCAATGCAACCTCTGCATCCTGGGTTCCAGTGATTCTTCTGCCTCAGCCTCCTGAGTAGCTGGGACTACAGGCGCATGCTACCATGCCCAGCTAATTTTTGTATTTTTAGTAGAAGCAGGGTTTCACCATATTGGCCAGGCTGGTCTCGAACTCCTGACCTCGTGATCCGCCCACCTCGGCCTCCCAAAGTGCTGGAATTACAGGTGTGAGCCACCATGCCTGGCCTGTTCACACTTTTCTAAAAAGACCATGTCTGGTAACAAGCCATCTCACATCCTCGCCCTTCCTAACATTTTTTAAATTTTTTTAATTATTCATTTATTTTTTGCTGTGTGTTTGTTTGATTGTTTTTGAGACAGGGTTTTGCTGTGTCACCCAAGCAGGAGTGCAGTAGTGCTATCTTGGCTCACTGCAGCATTGGCCTCCCAGACTCAAACAATCCTCCTGCCTCAGCTTCCCAAGTAGCTCAGCCTGCAAGCACATGCCACCATGCCCAGCTAATTTTTTATTTTTTGTTGAGACAGAGTCTCACTATGTTGCCCAGGCTGGTCTTGAATTCCTGGGCTCAAACTATCCTCCTGCCTCTGCCTCCCAAAGTTCTGGGATTACAGGCATGAGCAACCATGCCCAGCTGTCACCCTCCCTTAAAGCACTGTTGTCCATAACTGTCATAGTCCCTGAATTATAATATCTGTTGAAATAAAGAAAAACAACAGCAAACAGTCATTGCTTGAAGGGAATTTTTAAATTAGAAAAATCATAGATATTATTTTCATCATAAAATGTGATTTTTAAAACAAACACTACTTTAATTCCGTGGTTGATATAATTCACTCTGCTTCTCCCCCATTGAAATAGCCTTAATATTTCAACTCCCTTTAAAATGCTACCATCTGGGGCTCTTGTAACTGAAATTGCTAAGATTCTTCAAGAAAGATGCCAAGTGTCCTGCTCCAGTGGGTTTATTTGCTAGGTGAGGCAACACACTTTCTAGGGTACCCATCTCTGCTGGAACCACTGGCATAGGGCAGTTACTTCCCATGGGAGGGAGGCACGCAGACACTTCCTGCTGCCTTGGAGTGAGTTCTGGAGAGCTAAATGGAAATATACATTAAACTCCTATGACTGCAAGTTTTGAGAGTGGCAGAATGGACTTTACAAAATTAAAATGACAAAAGTGGTTAATAAGTCTTTTTATCATATTATGCCCCCCCCCAAAAAAAAAAAAAAAAACATGTGAGTAGTAATATACTAAA
Source organism: Pongo abelii (assembly GCF_028885655.2). Lineage (NCBI taxonomy): Eukaryota > Metazoa > Chordata > Mammalia > Primates > Hominidae > Pongo > Pongo abelii. The sequence goes on from NC_072008.2 coordinate 142,824,126, forward strand.
TAGAACTTCTCTTGCTGTGGTTGGATGAGCAGGAATGTTCATCAGGGTGGATGTTTGGGATTCCTTCCCAAAGTCACTCGGAACTTTATTGCTTTCTTCAATCTCAAAAGATCAACTGATGAACTTCTGAGACTGGTTCTTTATTTTTCAGGCCACAGGGCATCTAATGTAAAAGGATAAGAAGGGAAGCAGACAGAGAAGGCTATGTGCTCCCAAACAGAAGGCCTCAGTGGTGACTCAGAAGGCAAGGAGTTTGGCAGGCCAAGCAACTTCAGAGCAGTACAATTTGATCTGATGAAATCCATTCAAACTCACGAAAATAGACTCTGTCCAGACACTGCCTTTGCCTCCCTGACTTTGTCTTCACAAGGACAACTGGGCATCCTTTTGCTCAACCAACCTTTGCCTGAATTCAGAATAAAATAGACAGTGAGAAACCATAGGAAAAAAAAAGGTGGAGGCTTTTGCTACCACCATCCTGGGCTATTGATTTTCCAATAAAACACATTTCCTACATTTCCTGGAGAGGCTTTAGAGTGAGTTCATTTGTATAACTATGTTTTCCAAAGGGAAGGAGTCATAAAAGTATAAAGAAATTATTTTAAGAAACTAAAATGCATAAACAATGGCTGAAAACAGAGATATCTCCAATGATAAAGGAGACTATAATGGTCTCAGGAAATCTTAAATCAAAGCAAAAATATTACATTATAGGAATTCTGAGATAATTATGGTGCCTATGAAAATGAGCTAATGTTGGTAAAGTTCTTTGAGAACAAAAAGGGCAAAATATTATAATATTTATGTCATATTTGATTTCTATGCCAGTAGAACCGCCTGCAGTGATTGATTCTGCACGCCCAGGTCCTTGGCTTTCACAAAACAAGCAGCACTATTCCCCATTATCCACAGATAGATTCACGAACTCCACAGGATCCTGTCACTTCCTCCACCTCCAGCCCTCACATGGAAGAGCGGTATGGAGGAGTAAGATGGGAAGAGGGTAAGAAAGAAATAAGAGCGGATATGGAAAAGAGAATCAATGGATAGATGTGTAAGGTAGTTTAGGCTAGTAGAATTCAAAAGGTGGGTGAGCACTAGAAAGGTAGAAAAATCCAGGGTGGGAGAGAGAGGTAGATAGATGAGTGAGAGAGAAAATGAGGGTGAGCAGAAGGCGGGAAGCTACAGCAAAGGTTACCCGAGGCTTCCTAGGATTTTTGTAATGTAACATGCCACAGCCTTCCTCCCACATTTTCTACTGCAGGCAGGTTCTATAAAACATGCCCTTTAGGCATCTACCATATGTTACATAAAGTAGGAGAAAGCAAGAACAAAATAAATGATATTGATCTTTAGTGATTATATTTTCCTACTTGGATGGGGGGAAATACCATCTTTCACTCTGCACACAGATGCTCATCCCCAGAGTTGAATATTAGGATTACTGTGAGTCTGGCCTATTTGTGACAGCACAAAGGCCAGCTTTATTAAGTGTGCTGCAATAGTTGCAGTGAATAAAGAATTTCATCTTACAAGGGATATTTGGATGGGAGAAGAAGAGCGTGCAGTCCACTCTCTGACCTGCAGGGACTAATTACAGACAGGCACATTCTTGCCTGGGAGAATTTGCTCATATAGCTCCCCCTGTCTGAATAAGCTTTCAGCTCTTCTCTGCTTGTCTAACTTCCGACCTTCCTCCAAGATTTGCCTTGAATCCTACATCCTCCATTCAACCTTTTCCTTGATTGGTTCTCATATTTTAGGTGAAGTGAGCATCAGAGCCACCTGTGTGTTAAGGGGAAGTGGTTAAGGAAGGAGTGGGAGGAGTTGTTTAAAATGCTATTTCCTGGAATCAACAGCCAGAGAATTTGATGTAGCAAGTCAGGTGTGTGGCCCAGATGTCTTTCTTTCTTTCTTTCTTTCTCTCTCTCTCTCTCTCTCTTTCTTTCTTTTCTTTCTTTCCTTCTTTCTCTTTCTTTCTCTCTTTCTCTCTTTCTCTCCTTCTCTCCTTCTCTCCTTCTCTCTCTCTCTCTTCCTCCCTCCATCCCTCCCTCCCTCTCTCTCTCTCTTTCTTTCTTTCTTTTTTGAGACAGAGTCTCACTTTGTCACCCAAGCCGGAGTGCAGTGGCATGATCTTGGCTCACTGCAACCTCTGCCTCCCAGGTTCAAGCGATTCTCCTGCCTCTGTCTCCCAAGTAGCTATGATTACAGGCCTGGGCCACCACGCCTAGCTAATTTTTGTATTTTTAGTAGAGACGGGATATCGCCATGTTGGCCAGGCTGGTCTCGAACTCCTGACCTCAAGTGATCCACCCACCTTGGCCTCCGAAGGTGCTGGGATTACAGGCGTGAGCCACCATACCCGTATGTCTGTAGTTTTAACAAGCTCCCCAGGTGCCTCCGAGACAAAGGATCCCAACCACATTTTGAAAAACCCACCTTACAACACCTTACAACCTTACATCATTCTCTACCATGTGACTTACACTATCATGTTTGACCTGCCCTCCCAATGAGACCATGGGTGCCAAGACCTAAGTGCTGCATACAAATAAAGCCTGACAACCAAGCTGTATCAATTCCTTTTTCTGATTTTTACTTTTTAAATCTTCCTGGCATATAACATTAAGTTACAATGAGCAAAGAAAGACAATGGGCAGAAGATTATTAGAAAAATAATTAATAGTGAGAGAAGTTTGACATATGGCAGCAATAATTGAGGACAATTAAGGAACCAAGATCGGGGGCAGCAAAAGCTTTCTCTGGACTGCCATGTCCCTCAAGGATGCTAAGCTCCTATTCAAAACAACAAGCCAAGAGTGGCCAAGTCTCAGTTACCCACATTAAACATGCCTAGTGGCAGGTGCAGGTCTGAGCTGGGTGCCCACAGCCACTTTGGTCACACTGGACAACTACGTAACCTTTCAAAATTGACATGACACCAGAATTGCATCAAGGCCTAAATGGGGCTGAAATCAGCAGATAATCCCTTAGAAACTTGAAAAAGGGGAGAATATGTCTGCAGATTTGCAAATTCCCAGAGGTCTCTATCCTGCCCAAGTTTACAGGATGTGATGATTAATTTTACGTGTCGACCCAAGTTGGCACATAAAATTAATCATCACATCCTGTAAACTTGGGCAGGATAGACAGGGTGCCCAGACATTTAGCTAAACATTATTTCTGCTGGGTCTGTAAGGGTTTTCCAGATGAGATTAGCATTTAAATTGGTAGATGGAGTAGAGCATATTGCCTGCCTATTGTGAGTGGGCTTCATCCAATCTGCTAAGGATCTGAATAGAACAAAAAGGTAGAAGAAGGGAGAATTTGCTTTCTCTGTCTGTTTATTTGAGCTAAAAAATTGATCTTCTCCTGACCTCAGAGTGAAACTTACACTATCAGCTCTCTGGTTCCCAGGCCTTTGGACTTGTACGGAATTACACCACCAGCTTTCCTGGGTCTCCAGCTTTGAGACAGTAGAGTGTGGAATTTCTCAGCCTCCATAGTCACATGTGCCAATTCCTTATTCATTCTCTCTCTCTCTCTCTCTCTCTCTCTCTCTCTCTCTCCCCTCCACCACCCCCCATTGGTTCTGTTTCTCTGGGAAACCTGACTAATACACAGGACCAAAATAAAGGGAGCCCTGGGCTGGCAAAGACTCATTAAATGGAAGAGCATAAGAACAGGTCTGGCTGGGTGCAGTGGCTCACACCTGTAATCCCAACACTTTGGGAAGCCAAGGGGGGAGGATCACCTGAGGTCAGGAGTTCGAGACCAGCCTGGCCAACATGGTGAAACCCAGTCTCTACTAAAAATACAAAAATTAGCCGGGAATTGTGGCACATGCCTGTAATCCCAGCTACTCGGGAAGATGAGGCAGGAGAATCGCTTGAACCTGGGAGGCAGAGGTTGCAGTGAGCCAAGATCATGCCACTGCACTCCAGCCTGGGCAACAGAATGAGACTCCATCTCAAAAAAAAAAAAAAAAAAAAAAAAAAAAAAAGAACAGGTCTGGTCAGAGACAAGTATTATTGGGGTATAGGGATAGAAAAATCTTTATGGGCCAGGTGCAGTGGCTCACACCTGTAATCCCAGCACTTTCGGAGGCCAAGGCGGGCAGATCACGAAGTCAGGAGTTCGAGACCAGCCTGGCCAATATAGTGAAACCCCGTCTCTACTAAAAATACAAAAATTAGCTGGGCGTGGTGGCACTCGCCTGTAGTCCCAGCTACTCGGGAGGCTGAGGCAGAAGAATTGCTTGAACCCGGGAGGCAGAGGTTGCAGTGAGCCGAGATTGTGCCACTGCACTCCAGCCAGGGTGACAGAGTGAGACTCCGTGTCAAAAAAAAAAAAAAAAAGAAAAAGAAAAAAGAAAAATCTTTATGAAAAAGAAAGAATACATAATTTCCTGTTTTATTTAAAAATTTATATACACACATAAATATTACAGGCTATATATACATATATATGCATATATATGTATATACATACACCTACCTTAAAGAAAATTTGGCATGAGATTCACTAACATGTTAATAGTGATTATTTCTAAGTGGTGAGATTACATGTGGTATTTATTTTCTTTTTTACATTATTTCTGTGTTGTCTGATATTTTAAAAACAGTTATTTATGTAACTAGTTATATAAGAGAAAAATGTTATTTCATTTTTTTAATGAAGTAAAAATCAGTCATTAGTATTCTTATAGATCTAGCAACAGAAAATATCTACAATTAATGACTCTTGGAGGGAAGAAGATTTAATATACCATCAGATGAGGGCACTTTTCATGTGAGTGAAATTGATTTTACAAGTATACAAATCCTGTGGATGAAATAGATTTTTTTTATTCAACACAGATTAGGAGGACAATCAGAACACTCAAAACATATTTTGAATTAATTGACACTAAAAACTTGCCTAACTATTCAAAGCCAAAGAAATGTGGATTTAAAAAAACCAACCAACCAAAATCTCTTCACATCCATATCTAGTTACAATATATCCAGCTGGTCAATAATTAAGCAATATTCACATCGATGTTCTACAGGTTCTTCACAGGCTATCATGAGTTCCCCCAAGACATTTGTTTTCTTTATTAGGTCTGAGGTTTGGGATAATATCTACCAAAAAAAAACTGTTAAACATATATGTCCTTTGACCTAAGCACTTAACTTTCACCATACAGATCTTTATATACTTTGGCAACATGACATATATATAAGCTATTCAATGCAGAATTGTCTATTACAGCAAGGGACTAGAAACAACACATGTCTTCCAACAGGAGGTGGGTTATATAAACTGCAGCCTGTCCAGAGTTCAACCATTATATATGTAGGGTTGATATAAATTCCATGAGAATCACAGAGCATACTCTGCCTTGGATAATCCCAACCACATTTTAAGTTGGTAGAATCAGCAGAGGCAGAGAGAGATCCAAAGCAGAGTAATGATATGCTCCAGACCCACAGGGAGAAGAAGCTATGGTAATATTTTCATCCATCATTCCACTACAACCTTTCTTTAAAAATTAAATCATTAGGGGTTATCTAAAAGCTAAAAGAATCGGTCAGGAAGTAAGGGAGAAGGGAACCTACCTCTGCTGGGTAATACATTTTAGCCTTGGAAATGTAAGATAAAAGATATTAACAAAATAGTCCCCTGTGATTATTTATTGTCCATGTTACCTAGAGAGTTCCTTCTTGATTTTTCATATTCTCTATTGCTCATGTCATCATTATAGAGCAAATTCACTGAAGAGTGAAATTCAACTTTTTGAAAGCAAATGATATTCACATACCTGTATAGAGATGTTTAAAAACTCTATCCATGCACAAAGGGAGATGAGTACGCAAGACAAATGCACATAGAACACTAGGTACAAAGTGAAACTGTATTTCAGCTAAGGTGGTGAGGCGGGGCTGGGGGAATGACAAGGCTACCAGACAGGGAAACTTAGAGGTTAATCATGACTTGACCTTTTAATTAGTGACTAGGCCAAGTCTGGAAAGGAGACATGAAGAGAAAGCAGAGAGTAGATGAAGGAGAATGATGCGATTTCTTTTTCAAACAGGAATTTATTTTGAGTATTGCACATACCCTATTTATAGCTAACATATTTTGACATATCTGTGTTTAAGCCAGAGCCATGTCATTCCTCCCACTGTGCCAAAGGGCAGTTTTCCTTTTGGGCTCTCTTTAAAGGATGATAATATTCCAGACGATATAATAATGAAGTCATTGATTCTAAAGTAAAATTACAAAATGCAACCACTTAAAATTTATTGCATTACAGGAACTTGGAAATTCACCTTGTAAATATCTGGTAAGGGTATGTCTAACTGCTGAATTTCACCATAATTCGTACATATTATCCAATTTCTATTTCATGCTGTTTAATAGGGCTTGCTGTGAATCCGTGCTACCTTTGGATTTTTCAGCACAGTAGATGTAAGACTTCTAGACATCTGTAAGAAGCATATAAGTAAAAGAGCTCCACTGTAATGCGAATGGCAGACTCATCATGCAACTTTATTCAGTATTTCCTTTGGGTCACCTCAACACATCAATGGTTTGACAAGTGAAAAAGTTCCATATAGAGTCAAGAAAATTTTTATTCATCATCTGAACACTTACCACAGTATAATAATTCTTGGTAAGTGGAGCAGTTTCAAATCCTTTGACGGCTTTTGGGGAGAGAGGTCTCTCTGTGAAAAAGACATTTAAATTATGTTAATATCACAGAAGGCTATGATGAACATTTTATAACATGGGTCAACTAATATACTATAAAGATTCCCAGTGGAAGGATCAATGGAAATGTACATTCCTAAACAAATGAAACTACAACTGTGCTAAACTATAGATGGTCAAAGTTAGATCTTCTTGTCTAGACCCCTCAATTTCCAAAGGAGGAATAAGCCAAGGAGTTAAGACCTAACTAAGAAATAGCAGGGCCAGGGCAAGAACTTTACTCCCAGTTGGGGTTTCTCTGCCCTCTCCATTCAACTTATTCAAAACAGATACACAAAACCAATACTAGCCAAATGTATACAGATAGTCGCCAACTTATGATGGTTCAACTTATGATTTTTCAACTTAACGATGGTGCAATAGCGATACACATTCAGTAGAAATCATACTTTATTTTGACATTTTCCTGCCTTGGCAAACTACTGTGTACATGACCTAATAAATACTTTATTATAAAATACGCTTTGTGTTAGATAATTTTGCCCAACTGTAGGCTACTGTAAGTTTTCTGAGCACATTTAAGGTAGGCTAGGCTAAGCTATGATGTTCAGTAGGTTAGGTGTATTAAATGTATTCTTGATTTATGATACTTTCAACTTATGATGGGTTTATCAGTATGTAACCCCATCGTAAGCCAACAAGCATCTGTACTTATAATGTGCAATTTACTATACAAGTATAATAAAATATAAGTAATGGCAAGCATGCTTTTCTTGGGTCTGTCTACTGTGCCAACAACAAAATGATCAGAAGCTTTAACTCAATGAAAACTAGCAGGAAATTATTCTCTTTTAAGTATAATTTTAATATTATTCCATTGCGTTGTAAAATGCTGCCCTTCTTTTACCTAAATTAATCTTACTTATTAAACTCATGACTAAAGGAAATCCTAGGACATTCTTTCTTTTTAAAAAAATAAAAATAAAAATATGAGACAGTCATAACAAATTTTTAGCAGTGTCACAACACAGCATCTTTCCTACCTGCATTTTCTCCTCTGCTTCACTTTGGTTTATATGTTAATTTTAACTTGCTATATTGTATGCTGTTTTAAACCCTTTCTTAAGTATAGCGCAGTATAAATAACCAAATAATAATATATCATCAGACCTTGATTTTTTTAAATAATATTTTAAAGTTATAAATCTATTGCAGTCCCACCCCCAAAAATTTAAAATATAGAACAGAAAATAAAACCTAGCAATTAGCCCATCACCTAGAGCTAACCATCATCATTTAGACTGTTTTTGAAGTGTGTCTTCTCATTCTTTTATGTATGTTTGTGAACACACACATGCACACACTCTTGGATCTTTCTAACCTTACCTGCAGTTTTATAATTCTTCTATTACAATATTATTCTATAAATATTTTCCCATTTAACCTTGATTTTTAATTATTATTGTATTGGAATGTCCCTAATATTTATTTCATACTTAATAGCTTTTAAGACATATTATTTGATATTTACAACAACCCTGACAGGCAGACTATCTTCTCATTTTACGGAGGAGGCCACTAAGATTCAGGGAAGTGAAGTCAGTTATCTCAGGTCAAGCAGCTAGGAAATGGCAGAGCCAAGATTGAAGCCCAGGTATGTCTTGACAAGAGCCTGTGTTCCTAACCAATATGACACCCAGAGATAAAGCTACTGAAGGGCTTGGTCAATGGCATGGGCAGGGGTTCCTGCTGGAGTTCAGAGGGGCTATGAGTTTGATCTGGGATGGTTAGAGAAGACCTTGCTGGGAAGGAGGTACTCGATCTGGCCCTGAAGGGCAGATGGAATTCAAACAGGCAAGGAAGGCAGTACAGAGTTTTCTTTTCAGGGAAGATTTCAGAAACACAGATGTAGAAATGGCAATGCTCAAGGCAGAACTGTTCTTGCGACAGTGAGTTATCCGGTGGGGCCAGGTTGGGTAGAGTGAAAATAAGGCAGAAAAGTAGCAATGAGGGACGATTCTGTCACTCCCCAGTGAGGACAAGTGGAGCATAGCCAGTTCCTGGAAGCTTTATGCTAGTTCAGGATCCGCCTGGATCCACTGGTGGTTCATAAGGCTTTCCTGGGAAAATGTGAGCACTATCAGAAATGAAACAGGGGACATCACTCTGGACCCTGGAGACATAAAAAAGATAATAATGGAATACTACAAACAACTCTACACACATAAATTTGACACTTACGTGTGAAATGAACCAATTCCTCAGAAAACAAAAACTACCACAACTCACCCAATATGAAATAGATCATTTGAATGGCCTTATAACTATTAAGGAAATTGAACTTATAAATTTAAAACTCTGAAAAAGGAAATCTCCAGGCCCATAAGGTGTCACTGGAGAATTCTATTAACTGTTTAAGGAAGAATCAATACTAATTCCATATAATGTCACATAGAAAATAAAAGACATCACTTCCCAAGTCATTTTATGAAATCACTATTACACTGACACCAAAACCATACAAAGGCAGTGCAAAAAAGAAAACTGCAGACCAATATCCCTCGTGAATATAGATGCAAAAAAATTTACAAAATATTAGCAAGTAGAATTCAGCAATATTTTAAAAGAATTGTATACTATGGGATTCATCCTAGGTTGGTTAAATATTTTAAAATCCATTAATGTAACCCATGATCTTAACACTCTTAAAAGAAAAAAGTCACATGATAATATTAACCGATGCAGAAAAAGCACTTAACAAAATTAAACACCTATTCGAAAAAAAATAACTTGTGGAAAAAATAAGAATAAAGAAGAATTTCTTCAACTTAATAAAGTGTGTCTACAAAAAACCTACAGTTAGCATCTTACATAATGGGGAAAGACTGAATGCTAAATGCTTTCCCCCTAAGATCAGGAACAAGGCAAGGATGCATGCTCTCACCACTATTAATTCAGCATAGCACTGAAGTTCTAGTTCACTCTGCAGTCTTGGTCTAGGATGGGGAATTAACACAAAGAACAGAAGGGAGACAGATTTGGAAGGATAAACTTGGAAAGTCTAAAAAAATGTAGCCCTTGCAAATGACTGGCTCCATGAAACACTACAAGAGGGAATGCAAAGAGAAAAACACCAGCACTATGACCTCAGTGACAATTTCTGGCCTCTTGTTCCTCCTTTGCTCCCCACCCCGACCCCTACCACTTCTTACTCCCGCCATGTAAAGGATTCTCTGAAACCCACACTCAGCAACATGCAGAGAAGGAATGAATATGTGGAGGTTCCGAGGAGACAAGTTCAGTCCCTGGGCGGGGGGGGATTCAAAGTGCCCTAACTAGAACGAACATGAAAATGTAAATATTTTAGGTGGTGTTCTAAGGCAATGAGGAGACTGGGCAATCCAACCAGTGGGGGGGGGGGGGGGAAATCAGTCAATATAGTGAAGAATTCCAATGGATTGTTCGTATAATATAACTCAAACAAGAGTGTCACACAAATACAGGCATAAGAAATCCTCCTGATCCTGATGTAAAGACTCCTTTCCAATTAAATTTTGATTCTTTCTCTTCTTTTGCTGGTGTACAGATTACTATTGCCTGTTGGTGGTGATAGGACAAAAAGAAATCTAGTGACAAATAGTCTCTCTGGACAGGAAACATCTATGTGATACACCCAGCGGATTAAAACAGGAAGTCTAAATATAAAGCTCAATCCTAGCTTTGGTTTATAATGAGCAGGAAGAGTGATTTCTTAATCTGCCTTAATACAAATTTAATTAACCATGTACCTAATCCCCTCAATTGATATCTATATTTACTGCTAATAAGAAGTTTTAGAAGAAGGATTTGATGACCTCTTAATTGAATCAGTGGGAGAAAATAGAATTTGTTTAAAATATCTGCTCAATTGCACTTGCCTCAATAATTTCTTGACTTAAAAATTTTGCCAGGAAATTTTTAATGCAAAGTCCCAACAAAACCCTCAACCTGTCTAGGTAACAGAACAAAGACAAAAATTTAAAAAGGATATAATTACCATTATGTTGCCACTGTGCTAGCAGAAATTACTTTGATGTATAAATAACAAGTTAATTTACAAGTTACCACTGATTTTTAAAAGGGAATGGAAAATTGTATAAGTGGCTAATTTTCTCATTTATAATGTATCTGACTCAAATGAAATACAAGAGCAAAGTCCCTCAATATATGTTCTGTAACTTATATAATGACTAAGTTATTAATACATGTATTTTTCATGAAATAAGATCCTTAAAAAACATATTTTTGGTCAAAATAGGGTTTTTCTCATGTAATAGGAAATCCAGAGGTAGGCAAGCAGAATTGGTGACAATGGCTTCATGATGTCATCAATGTCCAGGTTCAATCATCCTTGGAAAGAGGTTTTTATCATCATGGTCACAAAAACTTATTCTACTTTCAGCCACAAGCTCATGTTAAAAAGAGATTGTGTGTGTGTGTGTGTGTTTCACACTCAAGTCTTCTATTTCTTAACTTTCTATAGTATTAGGTGGGTGATTCTTTATGCTATACGACCTCTGAAATCAGCCTCCTCTCAAAGAGCGGGAAAAAGCTATCCCCAGAGCTTTGGCCATAATTATCTCTAGACGAGAGCTACAGTGGAATCCAAAACTTAAAACGCCACTCCCCAAGGGCAAGTTTACCAGAGCATAAAGTGCTCTTGTCAATGACAGGCTCAAGGGAGGAAAACTATGCACAGCACTCCCATGGCACAGCAATCTGCAGGGTGAGGGTTGTATGGCTTTGGGCTTGTTTTGTTCTGCTTTTAAGACATTACAAAAGAATGTGTAGTATCAGGCTAAATGTCCCTCCACCCTCCAGGCTGCATGTATGAATGTGTCAGAATTACTGACTCTTCGAGTGGCCACAGTGTTATATGTTTGACCCGATAGTAAGCAGACTGAGATCATGCCTGATTGAACTTCATAAATGGCCTAAAAGGTTGTATGGCAACGGGGTTTAAAACTCTACATTGGCTGGGAGCAAGGCTCACGCCTGTAATCCCAGCACTTTTGGAGGCCAAGGCGGGCGGATCACCTGAGGTCAGGAGTTTGAGAGACCAGCCTGATCAACATTCTTTACTAAAAATACAAAATTAGCCAGGCATGGTGGTGCATGTCTGTAATCCCAACTACTCGGGAGGCTGAGGCAAGAGACTCGTTTGAACCTGGGAGGCAGAGGTTGTGGTGAGCTGAGATCGCGCCATTGCACTCCAGCCTGGGCAACAAGAGTGAAACTCCATCTCAAAAAAAATAAATAAATAAAAATAAAAAAATAGGTTTCACTACATCACTTTTTTCAAACTCCTTAAAGACAAATTTTCCTAAGCTTATACATCAGTATGGAGTTCATTGAAAGAAATAAAGGCCGGGCACAGTGGCTCACCTCTGTAATCCCAGCACTTTGGAAGGCCAGGGCGGGAGGATCGCTAGAGCCCAGGAGTTTGAGACCAGCCTGGGCAACATAGTGAGATCCCATGTTAAAAAAAAAAAAAAAGACAGAGAGAGATTAATTAAAAATTGACAAGTATTTTCTAGACCAAACATAACATAGCGTTTAATTTAAAATATTCCTCGGCAGCATCCTAGATAGGTTTTGGCTTACCTATTTTGTGGTGGTGGCAAGAGTTGGGGTAGGAAAGAATTCAAGTCAACAAGGATTTATTGAGCACCTAGTTTCCCAGCAAGACATTTTTATTACCTGAAGCTAGTCTCTTCCATTGTCCATCAAGCTCACTCTGCTCAGTCCTACCACAGAATCGTCGTGGGTTTTGTTTTCCCTGAACAATCACTATGATTTAGATTGTGCTTGTCTCTCTTCTGGGCCTATTCACAGCTTACCTGTCTTTCAGTGTTCAGCTTAAGCCCTGTCTCCTCCATGAAGCCTCCCCCAACCTCTTCAGGCACAATGCACTCTCTGTGTCTGAACACTGATGCTCTGCCATATATTTTATACTTCATCGTCCACTGACTTATACTGTCAGTTGCCTCATCACCAGCTCTTATCTCTCTCCTGTGCTCCATAACCATACTGCCAACTACTTGCTAGAAATCTTCAGACCTATGACTCGGTGCACCTCTACTCAAGTACAAAACAGTTCATCATCTTCAGTACCAATCACCCCCCCGCAACACAGACACACACAGAGACATGCACACACAACCTCTGCCTCCTCCTGTCTTCTCTATTAACGGAGTTCAGCACACATCAAACATTTCCTATGTCTAAAGCACCATGTTAGGCATATGAAGACAAGACAGTATACAAAGATGAATAAGTCCCCTTGACTTCCCTGTCAAGATGAGTTATGCTCCTCTCTTCTCCTCCCACCTCTCCATAGCATCCTGTATTTAGCTCTATCACTAAACTTATCATATTGTATTCTAATGATGTCTTCTTACACTACAGTGTGAACACCCTGAAGGCAAAAGCCATGTCTTATGCTTCTCCACCACACCAGTGTCCAAGACAGAGATTGACACCCTCATTAAGAGAAATCAACCTTTGTGGGCTGGCTAGATGCATGACACTGCATGCCATTAAGGAGCTCACCATCAAGCTGGACCTCTAGACTTGGTATTGTTCTCATCTGTTCCCTTATCCTCAAAACTAATCATCAGCAAGTTTTTAAAATTTCATTTCAATAGTATATACTGCATCCATCCACTTCTCTTCCTCCCCACTATCCCCAGAGTAATCCACACCACTATCTGGATTGCCTGGACCTTAGCAGTAGCCTCTGCTAGTTTCTCTACACCCTTGCTGGTTATTCCCACCACTTCCCTGAAATCCATCCCCCACGCTACCTCCAGAAAGATCTTCCTAGACCATGTTATCCCTTGCTTAAAACTTGACATTGACACTGCCTCTTAATGTAGCTCCAGCTCAAGGTCCCATTTCTTATCATCATGCATCTGATTCTCAACCCAAATCACCCCACCATCCACTCTTACTTCCATGCTTGAACTTAAAAGTTCCCTCTAATCTTCTCCCAGTCAGAAGCTTCTTCTGTCCTTCAAGACCCAATTCAAGTGTTTCCCCACTCCTTATGTTATTGTTAATCAAATTGTTTCTTCACTGTTCCTACAGCATCTTACTCAGTCCTTTGTCTGTGTTACTTACTGTGTCCTGGCCTGTAACAGTTAGTTCTGCACAGACCTGTGTTGATTACTAGACTGTAAGGTGCTAGGGGATGGCGTCTATGAGGTATAGATTGTTATAGACCCCCTGAGTGCCTAGGAGGTACTCAGTGAACAAGCTGAACAGAATTGAATTACCTACACCGTAATAGTCATTCACTTTACAAATATTTACTGAGCATAAACAAAACGAATGAAGTCTCTGCCCTTGTGGTATTTACATTTCTAATGGTAAAATATAAACAGTAAATGAAATAAATAAGTAAACGTGTATTATGTTAGACGGGGAAAAATAATAAGCAAAAAATTTAAGCAGGGAAGGGGGATAGAGGAAGTGGGGATAGAGTTACATTTTCTCCTGGGTGACCAGGAAAGGCCCTCCTGTGAAGTAGATGAGTGGACCTGAAGGAGGTGAGGGAGCCAGCTGTGCTGATAGCTGGACAGTGTTCCAGACAGGGGGACAGCAAGTGAGGCAGGAGCCTGTCTGGCACAGGCAGCCAAGAGATCAGTGTGGCTAAAGTGGAATGAGTGAGGGGAACAGAGATCAGAGAGGAAGCCAGAAGGGCAACGGAAGGCCAGATCCTGGAGGGCCTTGGAGGCTATTGTGATGACCTTGGCCTTTTCTTTTATTGAGATGGGGAGCCATGACCCAAGTTACATTATTATTATTATTATTATTATTATTATTATTATTATTTTATTTTTAGACAGAGTCTCACTCTGTCACCCAGGCTGGAGTGCAGTGGCACCATCTCAGCTCACTGCAACCTCCGCCTCCTCGGTTCAAACTATTCTCCTGCCTTAGCCTTCCAAGTAGCTAGGACTATAGGCATGAGCCACCACGCCCAGCTAATTTTTGTATTTTTAGTAGAGATGGGGTTTCTCCATGTTGCCCAGGCTGATCGCGAATTCCTACCCTCAATTGATCCGCCCGCCTCAGCCTCCCCAAGTGCTGGGATTACAGGCATGAGCCACCGTGCCCAGCCCCAAGTTACATTTTGAAAGAATCACTCTGGGTACTGAATTTAGACTAGATTATAGGAGTGACAAAAACAGGGGCAGAGATGCCAATTAGGAAGCTGCTGCCATAAGCTAAATGAGAGAGGTTGTTCTGTACACCGCTAGTTCCAGGCCTTCCCTAACTAGCACTCATTTCCTGACCCAAGCAACTCAGACCTTTCCTTGACAGTTGGGTTAGATGCTTCTAAGGGTTACCTAAGTGCTCAAGTCAGAGCTGGAGCTTGCCACATGAATCCTAAGCCGAGTCCTAAACCAGAGAGAATATAGGAGAAATTTTAAAATGAAGGCTCCTAAGACCAGGGCAAATAACCTGGGGCAGTCTATAAGGGAGTGGCCAGACTGCTACAAGGAATCACAGTGAGGGACATTATAAGGAGAGTCGTCAAAGTGAGGGTGTGCTGTTCACTTCCCAGGTCCCCTCATCAGTGCTTGGGATTCCTGGACAAAATTACTGCTCCTTTTAGTTTTGCAGATAAAGACATTGTATCAGGGAACAATGTTAGAGTGAACCTGGAAAATCTTTTAGGGATCCTGTCAACAAAATTATATCAATTGAAAGATGTAGTGAGAGGTAAGAATCATCTGTGAATATCATCAAAACCAAGGAAATTCCAGGCAAAGCCTGTGGAAATACTCCAGGGCTCAATAGAACCTTCTTGATTCCCAGTAATTAAAAATGCTAAGAAGTCTCCATATAGGTATATAATTATAAATCTGTTAGTAAACATATTCCATTAAAGGGGATACCCCTTTTAACACGACATAGAACACAGAAAAGTGTGAAAATTAATTTTATCTTAAACACTTTAGGAAAAAGCTCCTAACTCTGGTTATCAGGGGGAGAGTGCAAAGAGAAGAGGAACTTCCATTATCTACATTATACAGCTGACCCTTGAACAACATGGGTTCGAACTTTGCAGGCCCATCCCATTTATACATGAAGACAATTAAGATGAAGACCTTTATGATGATCTACTTCCACTTAACTAATAGTAAATGTATTTTCTCTTCTTTATGATTTTCTTAATAACATTTTCTTTTCCCTAGCTTACTTTATTATAAGAACACAGTATATAATACATATAACATAGAATCAGTAAGGCTTCCAACCAACAGTAGGCTATTAGAAGTTAAGTTTTGGAGGACTCAGAAGTTATACATGGATTTTCTTTGTGTGTGTGTGTGTGTATATATATGTGTGTGTGTGTGTTTTATTTATTCTCAGTCTTAAAGTCGTAACTTTAGGGCAGTGATGAAAATAAAGCAATGCTCTGAACACTAGAATCTAGAAGTAACTAATAAGCCCTAATGATCCTACTGCCTTTAAGGGTCTTCAAGTTCCACATGTTTGAAGAAGGAAATTTATGTATTGAAATCATTCTAGAGAAGGCAAGGAAAGTATGGGAAATCCTATCAAGTTACTCTGGAGAAAGACAGCTGCCTCCAAATATTCACATATTTCCCTCTTGATGAAATTGATGGAATGCTTCTTGATATTCTTAGTGTCTCATCTAGTACCTGGTCCATATTGAATGAATTGAGCCCTTAATGAGATGCCACTCAGGTGCCAGCCTTCAAGAATATCAAAATGAATCAAATTTTCAGCTCGCAAGAGCTCAGAGTTATATATGGATTTTCAACTGCATGGGGGCTCAGTGCCCTTAATCCCCATATTGTTCAAGAGTCAACTATAGCCGGGCGCAGTGGCTCACACCTGTAATCCCAGCACTTTGGGAGGCTGAGGCCGGCGGATCACAAGGTCAGGAGATCAAGACCATCCTGGCTAACCCAGTGAAACCCCATCTCTACTAAAAATACAAAAAAATTAGCCGGGCGTGGTGGCAGGCGCCTGTAGTCCCAGATGCTGGGGAGGCTGAGGCAGGAGAATGGCATGAACCCGGGAGGCGGAGGGTGCAGTGAGCCGAGATCGCGCCACTGCAGTCCAGCCTGGGTGACAGAGCAAGACTCCGTCCCCCCCCCAAAAAAAAAAAAAAGAGTCAACTGTGTATTTCCACAATGTTTCATTTTACTTACAGTGAGCCTATAATTTTATTAATTAATTAATAGTATCAATTTTGAGGCATTGAAAAAGCAATAAGATATCTACAAAAGAAATAATGCGCTGAGGAGCTAACCACTCAAAAGAGCCCTTGCGTAAATATTTTTGAAAAGTAAAGAGATGTAATAATGTGAATAACTAAATGCTGTTTTATGTGTATTGTGACATATTTTTATGTATAAGGGTTTGCTGGGTTTTTTGCAATATCAGCAGAGCCTACCTTCTTAAACAATAAAGAGCAAGTGAATTATCAAAAAAACTCTAAGGAAAACTACTGAAGAGTGGCCAGGCACAGTGGCTCATGCCTGTAATCCCAGCACCTTGGGAGGCCGACACAGGAAGATCACTTGAGCCCAGGAGTTCAAGACCAGCCTGGGCAACATAGGCAGATCCTGTCTCTACAAAAAGTTTAAACATTAGCTGGGTGTGGAGGCATGCACCTGTAGTCCCAAATACTTGGGAGGCTGAGGCAAGAAGATCACTTGAGCCCGGGAGGTCCAGGCTGCAGTGAGCTGTGATAGCCACTACACTCTGCCTGGGCAACAGAGTGAGACCCTGTCTAAAAAAAATTTAAAAAAAATAAAAGAGAGAGAGAAGAAAAGACTACTGAAGAGCAATTCGATTTCATTCTCTGGCTATTGTTACAGAAAATAGGTAAACAGCTAGCAGTATGCAGTGAGTTAAGGGCAATCTTGTTCAGAATCAAAGTGGCCAGACAGCTTCCTGCAGCCCTATCATTATTATCTCTCACGTCTGAGGCATTTAGTCTCAGGTCTGCTTACAGGGCTTAAGGCTAAAAAAAGGAAGTTAGCACATGGCCTCTCTTATTATTGGATTCTGCCATGGTAAGTTTTAGAGTGGTGAGAAGGACTATGTACTATATTACATGGGCTAGAATTAGTAGACATAAAGGGATACAGTTAGGGTGGACCAGTTGTCTGAGCTTTGAATTCCTTTGCTTTTTTTATTTTTCTGCTGCCTTAATGTAATCTAAATACAATTTGTTTCAAAATATCTAATCACAGATTTTTCCCAGTTCTGTTCTACTCTTATTTTTGGCATACACATACAAGTATAAACAGCTTCTGTTAACCAATTAAAACTACACAATTTTCAGTAAGAATACCAAGAAAGTAAAAGAGTCACAATCAAAAAGGCTTTTAAAAACTTCACTTACCACTGGATTTAATTTCACGGACATAATTACTGGGGAACCAGCCTGTTCTCCCATTTAATGTGCCTTCCCACCAGCCTCCTTCTTCAACTCGAGTGACGTAAATGATGTCCCCCTTACAAACTGACAGTTCATCCTCATTAGTCTGCTTAAAGTTGAATCTTGCTTTTACTATCAACTGATGACTTCCATTTTCCGTCATCTCCTAGAGAAACAAAAGCCACACCAGATTAAGTACTCATCTAAATAAGGCAGGGGTAGAAATGATATGGATTTAGGCAAATGAAGTGGAGGAAGCAAAGACAAAACCCCAGATCCGTCTCAGTCCTGAGTTTTTAACTTAGGAATCCATGAATGGGTCTCAGAGGGATTAATAAATCCCTCAAAACAGTATGTAAGCTTTGGCATTTGTGAGAATGTGTATTTTGAAGTGGGTCATAGCTTTCATTTTTCTCTCAACACCCCTCCCCATTATCTAAAGATTATCTATTTAACTAAGCCAGATAACAAAGTAGAGTGATAAGCTATTCCACCCTGGATAAGCTATTCCACCCTGCCTCTACTCAACACACAAACAGTCCACATAATTATATAACCAAGATGTACTAACCTACCCTCCATAAAATCTGCCTCCCATCTCCTAATTACTAAGGATATCTTAATTTGGCTAAGACTTATTTATATGCAAAGATCAAATAACCCATAGTTGCCTAAGTCAGGAATTCTTTCTTCCATTTTTTTATTTTTATAGATTTAGGGGGTACAACTGCAGTTTTATTACATGGATGTATTAAGTCAGGAATTCTTAATCTGTCATGTATAAACTGGACTTCCTTTTTGAGGGTCACAGACCCCTTAGAGAATCTGATAAGCACAACATATCTTTGTCTAAATAAGTTCATACACATGGGCTTTTGTATACAATTTGAGAGGGTACCAGGGGTGTAGAGCTACAGTGTTCATCAGCCTTTTTTTTTTTCTTTTTTCTTTTCTTTTATTTTATTATTATTATACTTTAAGTTTTAGGGTACATGTGCACAATGTGCAGGTTAGTTACATATGTATACATGTGCCATGCTGCTGTGCTGCTTTCAAAGGGATCTGTGATCCAAAAAAGTTAAGAACCACATGCTCAAGTGCTTTGGAAGTAATAGGTCATAATGTCTTACTGCAAGTGGGTGGCTTTTGACAGGAAATAAAGGTTTCACCCAAAGAGCAGAAGATGAGGCATTTCCTCCCAAATAAAAGCTCCCAATAAGATCAAGTGAAAAGGCAACTGGGAGATCCCAATATAGAAGCTCATCATAGACTGAAATTTAAAATCAAGCCTTCCTCATTAGGAATGGAAAGAGAAAAATAAAAATGGCAATAATAATGGGGATACTAATCAATATTTATTGATTGCCTACTATGTGTCAGGCACTATTTAGTTCTAATAAAACAAGGGATAGGGAAATTAACAGCAAACTGCCATCAGAAAGTAGCCATAATGACTTTCATTTGCATAGCATTCTCAGTTAAGTGACTTGCCTAATTCTCGTAAGGGACAGAGCTGGAGCTTCAATCCGGATTTTTGCCCCACCACATGCCTTTGATTTGCTCCTTCGGGCCAGCCTGAATTGGTGCTCGGTTTATAATTAGTTTTCTCAGTGATGCCCAAAACAAACCGGATGGCTGTCTCACCACATATGGAGATGCAACTAGGATATCAATCTAATTTTATGGATTTTAAAACAGACGGAGAACTGGGGACTATACTTACCACTGTCTTTGACTGCCTTTGCAGCCCTGAAACTGTACTAGAAACTGCTCCCTGTGGGTTTGTCTGAGAAGTATTAGCAGCACTAAGAGAAGAGGAACGTCCACATGGTCTTTCTGATAGCTGATCTGTGAAAAGAGGAAAAGGCATGTTAAAGGAACCACTCAGGTCAGAAAAACATCTACCACATAACATCATCTTTCTCAGGATACTATCAGAGGCATCCTGGCTGTAATTCTAACTGTTATCATTATGAACATGCCAAGTGTATTTCAATCCCCCTTCCCTTTTTGGTGGCCAACTTCCTGTTCTTAACCTTACTGGCCATCGTGCTCCAGTAGAATGAAAAACAGCGACAGAACCACATTTTCTCTTAACCATTTCCCTACAACTCTTCCCTCCTGAACCAGTTGCAACAGTATGCCCTGTTATCCAAGGCAGAACTATATTGGGTACCAAACAGCTGTTTGTGGCTCTTATTACTTTGAAATATTTCAAATTTCTTTCTTTGTTTTTGGCCCATAACTCAGTGGCTCATTTCTTACTCACACGTAACAATATGATGTAAAATCTCCCTGATGTGTGTGGGGCAGGGTGGAGAATGAGAGTGAAAGAGATGTGTTGGGAAAGATGCAATCTTGATACTAGAATAATTTTTTTAACAATCAGATTCAAGAGTCTTCTCTTCCTTGAAACTTTGTGAAATTCGACCAGGCCAGAGCTGAGCTGGATGTTTTCAGTTTGTTGAGAGTATACAAAAGAGAGGAGCTGGCTTCTTGACAAATTTAAATAAGGGTTCTTTTCCTCTCCATTTATTTTTAAAAGATATAAACTGCAAAAGTCTAAAGCCCAAACATTCCCTAGGCGACAAGCTCAGTATCCAAGTAATTTCCTTGATGCTGTGGGTTTTAACTTTCACCTCCTTGTATTTTATAAATATCTGTGGCAAGGGAAGAGACTGTAAAACTTGCTAGGAGAGTTTGGCAAAGGAACGTATAATTTGTGTGGCATAATGTTAGAATTACACGATCCTCCCTGACTAGAACTGGATAGTTGTCATGTGTGTTAAATATAGTTACTTGAATTAGCTGTACTTTCAGCTATACGCCTTGCAATAGCTCAAAAGCATTTTTTTTCCAAATAGCAAAAGAACAACTTTGGAGAAGTATTTTTACATGTATTGCTATTATATACAGCTCTTTTGACAAAAACTATAATTACTCGATAGCTTCCTAGATGCTCTAACCTATTTGGCACTTGATTATATTGTCTGTTCTTGTCCTCTAATTGTTTCACGTGGGTAAGTTGAGTCTCCTTAAATAGACAGTAATTTTCTCAAAGGCAAGGACCATAGCTTTGACATTTTTTGTAGCACCTGGCGATGCCGGGCACACAGCCTCTTGACTCTCCAACAGTTTGAGCAGCAAGCCTCGTGCTTGGGCATAATGGCTCTGTAGTCATTTAGATGTGGGTCTGAATCCCAACTCAGCGACTAACTTTCTAGTTGGGCAACTGTTGGCCTGACTTTCCTTATCTGTAATATGGACCTAATAATAATAATACCTACCCCCAGTGTTGTTTCAAGGATTGGATGAGATCACCTGTGGCTCTTATGACAGCCTAGATCCAGGGCAAGAGCTCAAAGCATTTTAAGTATGATTATTACTATCTAGCTGTTGGTAAAATATACCAGGGAAGGAGTGAAGTTACATTCTAAGTGTATCATCATTTTCTTCACATTTACTAGCATTTATATTTAATACTTCTAGTGTGGTAGGTGTTAAACATTTAAATAAAAGATATTATTTTCACTCCCTATGACCCTAAGATTTCATTTTTGGTGCAAGGCTACTGAGGGGTTCCTTTACATGGACAAAGGCATACGTAAAACAATGAGAAAAATATGTCTCTAGGGGAGAAAGGGAAGTGACGGCTGTATTTTGTAAACTCTATGAAAAAGGGAACTGGTCTTTCCTTTTTCTTTTCTGTTTTGTTATACTCAGTTGGCTATTCAGAGCTTTGAATGGAATAGTTTCTTGGTTCTTATCATTATATTAAGGGCATTAGAATAACATCTATGATAGGTATGTTTTAAATCCTAAGCCATGAAAAATTCAAGCATTTGACATTTGTTGGGGTGTATTTGGGGGAGCAAGGGGAAAATCTGCATCAAGAGAACAATCCTGGCCAGAGTTGGCTCCTAGGGTAGTCACAAACACATGGATTCAAAAATGTCACCCAGAACATATAAATCACAAGCCCGGCTTACCTTCTGTTGCTTTGTTGACAGCTAAAAGAGTACTCAGTACCTTGGAGAAATTGACCCCTGAATAAAGGTCATCAGGATCAAATACCTATGAGAAAGGAAAATTGAAACCATAAGACGCTACAAGTATTCAACTCAACAAACAAAACTATCAAAAGGCCACTTCCTCCAGCTCTCTGGGGGAAAAAAAAAAAAAGTGTAGAAGCCAAGACACAAACCTCTGTATACCTTTGGGAGAAATGAGAGCAGCAGCTGAGCCTCCTAATGACATGTGGCAGGCCATCAGTGAGTCAGAGCAAAGCAGTAATGGGAAATGAGAGCCAAGCTGAGAAGGCAGCGCCCACCAGGAAATGAACAGCGCATACTCAGACCCACTCTTCTGGCCTGAATGTATCAATAGTTTCAGCCCAGTTACAGGAAGCTCATATGCATGGGTTACAATTAATGCCCATCACCTACACAGTGTCCTCGACAGTCCACAAATAAGGAGGTGGAGCCTTTTTGACATGCCTGCATCTGTACAGTTTATTAGCTGTGCCTAGTTGAGTCACTGTCAGAAGTGCCTTTTTCTCTGCTCTCCTTCCTCCCCACTGCCACCCGCTGCATCCCAACTGCCTAGGATCCCAATTCCATGTTGCCCAAACTTTCTGCCCAGGTCTGCCTTTTGCTCCCAGCTTCAGTTCTGTTTCTGCTGTTTGACCTTGCCCCTCTCAGCTCATCATGAATTCAAGTATTTGCCTGCCTGGGCCTATGGGCTCTTCCTGGCTTTAGATGACTTTCCCAAATATGACCTCTGGCCTGTCTGATACTACTCAACTCTTGGCAAAAAACACATTAAGTAAATACATTTCACTTTACCAGTCAACTGTCAATCTGATATGCTATTGTCCCCAGTGAAGATACCAATCAGATGTTGTTTTCAATACAATTTACCTGTTACCTTTGAAATGTAGCCAGTGTGTTAAAATATATTGAGTCTCAAATATGTATATTTGAAATTAGAAGTGTTCTCATGCACAGGTACAATCTATTAATTTGCCAGCCAACAATGTAAGTATGCATATCTGAAGGTAACCAGATGCCCACCTTCTGGATGGAAATGCCCCTTCTAAAAACATTGTGTTCCAGGATGTCTAGAAGTCTCTTAAAGAAAACAGATTGCATCATTTTTTCCCCAAATGTGGTGATGGAAATAAAATGTACCTTTTCATATGGGACATGATTGGTAATGGGCATAGGATTTTAAAGGGTCTGTCTTCCCATTAGGTAGAGCCATTTGTTCCATTTTTAATCCGCATATTTTCTGGGAACCATATCAAGACAAATTTCTATCTTTTTTGTACATGTTCTTGAAAACCTATAATCTGCTTTTAGAATGAAAATATATAATATCAATTTTTCACGTTTTGGGGGGTCAATAAAGATACATGCAAATGCAAACCTACACAAGTCTGCCTATTCTAGGATTCACTGCTTTATTCATTTAATCAATGAATGTTTTGCATTCAAAGTTAAAATGACCAAAAGGCCCAGTTGCATCTAAAAACGAGACATTAATATATTTCTGGTAAAAGAGTAATGCTAATATTACTAAAGAGTTAAACAACAACACAATCCAAATATATTTCTGAATGCTACAATATAAAATTCAAACTTTTCCAGAAATACATTGACAAGAGTTCTGTTTTAGTTTGTCAAAGCCTGGGTGAACAAGACACAATAGACTAGAGAGAGTGTCTAGTATCTCAGGGGATTTCAGACTTATTGAGTCTCCCTTAGAACTGATCAACTGGGAAAATGTTAATGACATGTATGCCAAAATAGCAGCAAAGCAAAAAAATTTACTTGTTTTTAGCCCATCAGTCCTAATGGGAGTGTGCATGTGTGTGTGCATGTGGATACATGTTTTGGGTGGGTGTGGTAGAGATGAGTAGATCTAAAATAATAAGCAGAAGTTAAATATTAGCAGAATAAGGCATGAGAGCAAAAGTTGTGATAAAAAACCTCTCCCTCTGGTTTTAGTTGTTCCTTATCCAGGGTTATTAAATGCCTATACATGGCAACACTGGTATTATTCACTTGTACAAGTACTTGACTGATTTTGAAAATAAATAAAATGATCAGAAAATGAAATGTGCATCAACAAGAGTCATTGCATCTGCTTGAGGGAAGCTTCCTGAACTGTACCCGGTTCTCTTTTGAGAAAGCCCTAATATACTCAAGTTTATCCACGGACACTGTTCTTCTTGCTGCAAGCCTATTCTGAGGCACTAGAAACTACAGAGGAAAGAGTTGGAAGAAGCCTCTGGGAACTGCTAGAGAAAGCAATGCCTAAGCATTATTATTGCAGAGTAGCTGGAGAATCAGATACAACCACAAACACCCTTCACCACACTATACCTTCTAAGTCCTAAATTGAACGATATTGAAAATTCCACCCTAGATCTTTCTTCCATGCACTTCAGAGAGCTCCCCTATGAAAATGGAAATATTATCTGGAGGGATCACAACATTTTCAGCCACTATCAGTTATTTATGTCTTAGTGGAAATGAGCAGTGTGAGACCAAGTTTAGAGATGATGATGTGGAGAAAGACTAAGGGCTCTGGTCCCCAAATAGGAGAAAGCAAAGGAGAATTCCCCAATGTAG
The DNA here is from genome assembly GCF_028885655.2 of Pongo abelii. Lineage (NCBI taxonomy): Eukaryota > Metazoa > Chordata > Mammalia > Primates > Hominidae > Pongo > Pongo abelii. The sequence goes on from NC_072008.2 coordinate 142,848,927, forward strand.
AGAGGGTGTGAGAAGAACAAGGAAAGGTAGATTACAGTACAGACCACTTTCCTAGGACTAATCCCACTCATTTATACATCCAAAATGGAGAACCAATTCCCTTTTCTGTCCGCAAAGCACTGGAACTTGTTAAAAAGGTAACGTGAATTTGCACATTTATGCTGTATGTAATTTTCCAAAGTCATTTTCAATGAAATTTTTCAAAGTCAAAGTCAAATCATGGCCAAGTCATGATGATACTCATCTTCTAGTACCCTGTGCAAGCCTCACTAGTCTGTTCAGTGTCTCTGGTTTGTGACTGAGTCCCAGATTAGCTGAACTTTCTTTATACCTATTTTTGGTGCACAAAAAGCCAGTTAGTTCCAGTTAGATCCGTGAAGGTCAGATGAACAGCAGGATTCCCTCCCTCCATTCATCTTACCACATTCTTAGACTACTGCTAGATGGTGTCAAGGTATCATTCCTGCAATCAGATGACGCAAGGTTCAAATCTAACAACAATAAAAACATTTACTCTAACCAATAGGACAGACAGGGATTAAACTTTATTAAAGATATTTTAAGTATTTACATATAGCCAACCTAAGTTGCATTCCTACATCAGTAGATGAAATCAAACTTTTTTTGTTTTTTTGAGGCAGAATCTTGCTGTATCCCCCAGGCTGGAGTGCAGTGGCATGATCTCAGCTCACTGCAACCTCCGCCTCCCAGGTTCAAGCAATTCTCCTGCCTCAGCCTCTCGAGTAGCTGGAATTACAGGGACCTGCCACCACACCCAGCTAATTTTTGTTTGTTTGTTTGTTTTTGTTTTTGTTTTCATATTTTTAGTAGAAATGGGGTTTCACCATGTTAGCCAGGCTGGTCTCGAACTCCTGACCTCAAGTGATCCACCTACCTCGGCCTCCTAAAGTGCTGGGATTACAGGCGTGAGCCACCGCGCCCAGCCCAGACATTTAATTTTTAAATGTTTCCCCACAGCTTTTTATTCTAGATATTCCCAATGACAGCAAAACCTATTTGCAAACCACTAAACATCAGGTGTTAATTGTGAATTATTGGGGATCTGCCAGTGTAAACTGCAAGAAGTTAATATTTCTATAGCATTACAAATAGAACCTTTTGGAGTAGTTCTCAGGTTCAACATGTATGCTATTTTATGACACTTTCCCTAAACTGAAAAAAGCCAGGAAGCATATGAGAAGAAACTTTCCCAACTCCCTGTTCTATTCCCTTACTACTGTTTACTGATTTACTGAGCTCCTGCTATGTTCCTGGCAGCACGCTTGGACGTCACATACATATTGCTATGATCTGAATGTCTGTGCCCTTCCCAAATTCATATGTTGAAACCTAATCACCAGTATAATGGTATTTGGAGGTGGGGTCATTTAGAGGTGATTAGATCATGAGGGCATAGATCTCATGAATGGGATTGTTGACTTTATCCAAGAGGCCCCAGAGAGCTACCTTGTCCCTTCCACCATGTAAGGACATAGAGAGAAGGTACTATCTATGAATAGGGAAGCAGGCCCTCACCAGGATACTAAATATGCCTTGATCTTGGATTTCTGGCCTCCAGAACTATGAGAAATACACTTCCATTGTTTATAAGCTACCTGGTTTATGGCTTTTTATTCTGGTGGTCTGAACAGACTAAGATACAAACATATTTTTTTATTTGCATTTGATTCTCCCAGCAAGCCCATGATGTCAGTACAATTATTTTCCCCATTCCACGAATGAGTAAACTAAGACTCAGAGTAGTTAAGTCACAGGGCAGGAAAATTATGGAGCCAATAAAGATACACAAGAAAATGCTCTGAGGGGCATTGTAGCCCTGCATGCACACCTTATGTTTCCATGAGACATAGAGAAAAAATGAAAAAGCAATCCATGAGTCTGTATGCAAAAAGAAATCCTTTGCTTCTGTCAATACAAGTAGCATCTGTATCATCTGCATCGAGTTTGTTATCACCTCTAAAATGATTAATTCAACTAATTGTAGCAAAGAGAAAATCTTCCATATTACAAGGCTGTCTCCGCAGGGGCCTTGCCTAATTCCTGTGCTGTCCTTCCCATTTCAAGGGTCAGCCTTCACCTAGGAGGCACTTGGCCACATTTGCCAAAAGAGGGGAAAAGCTACACTAAGCTCCTCCTATTTGTTGAACCAGGTCTGCCTCGTGAGCCACGGTCCATATTTGTGAGGTCCTGGTCTGGTAGGGGTCTAGCTCGTGATTACAGAACCAAGCTAAAACATCTGCGCCACGTGCAATGACACCTAGCCTCCTGATTTTCTTGACATCATGCTCTAACCACCTGAGTTAACCAGTCACAGCAGTCTAGCCACATCTTAGTTAAGAAAAGAAGGCATACCCTACCCTGGTTCAGAACTGATCATCTTTAATGTCATGTGGTTTCAGTAACACCCAATCAACTTCTATTTAAAGGTAATTTAAGGTTGGGGGTGATTATAATAGGTTCCATTACTCAAGAGTTAAAAGTCTAATCAACTGAAAAGCAAGTGATTCATTGGGACCACAAGGACATACAGCTTATATTTCAAGCCTGTTTTTTAAAAAAGATTCCAAATATTTAGGAACATTCCAGCTTTTCCTTGTTCTTATTGCTCTTATTGAACAAAATCTTAAATTAACTTAGCTCATCTTGAATCACATTCTCTAATTCTCACAGCTGAGCACACTGCCTCTGTTCACCCCTGAACTTTGGTGGAAATGTCGTTACATAGTGCAACAGAGCAAGCAACTCTGAGCTGCTTAGTCATATTTCACTGGGTGGTACTGCTCCTGGCTCTGTGAACGTGATCTGGGATGTGTGCACATAGCTCCTACTAAAAGCAGTCACAAAGTCAGCAACAAATAATGCTCTTAGCTCAGAAATTGGATTCATTACCCACTGGTATTCCACTTACTAGAATATAGTGGATGGCATTTCTACTCTGCCTGGTTTTAAATAATAGCTGTTCCTATTTGATATGGACCAAACTTAAGGGAGCAAACCTTGCTCTCAACTTTTATTTCCTCCCTTTCTCTCCAAGATCTAATTTGTGCCTGTGGCTGAAACAACATACAGTGTATTGGAAAGAGCACTGATGTGAGAGTCAGAAGACTTTGACTCCAATCTCAGCTTTGTCACTATTGAGAAGTTGTGAGGACCTTAGGAAAGCAACACTACTTTTATGAGGCTCCATTTCCCATCTGGAAAGTGTCTTTGAGCAAAGGAGCTCAGTGAGAGGTCTTGTGGTCCATCATCTAAATAGGGGCTTTTAAAGGCAGCATCTTGGCTGGGTCCCCAAGGCCCAGAATCAGGTCTTCAGTTCTCAAGGCTCTTGAGAATGGACTCACACTAGCCAAGCTCACAAAATGCCAATGCATAAACCAAAGGGCCAATTTCTTCATTTTTACTAAAAATAAATGAAGCACTAAGAAGATTAAATACTCCCATTTTCTGGCCAGAGCACTCTCTCCCAGTAGAGAAATCTCTCTGGTGAGCTAAATTATAATCAGAAATGTGTGGAGTACTACAGAATCAGAGCAAAGAGAGCCTAGGGTATTGCAGCCTAACATGCTTATAACCTGTTTACAAGCTGATTTTTCAAAATGTCATTTTTAAATGACCTATTTATAAATTCTGGCTTTATCTTGCTGCCACTGCATCGTGGCATTTGGACTGTGATCATGGACAGCTTTAACTCTCTATGTTTTCTTTTTGGCTCTGTGGATTTCTATAAAGTCACTTTACATAACTAATATGGACTCTTAGATTACTCGAACCTCACAGAATCCAGAGCCAGGAAGTTCAGCTCCATGGAGCTCCTATGACAGAAGCCAAGATCTGAGCATGCTCCCTCACTCTTCATTAAGTCACGGATCTCATTCCCTGATGGCTACCTCAGCATCACCATAGGACTCCCATTCTTCCTTGTTAGCACTCCTGTAGGGGAGAACCCCTTTCTCTATAACAGAGATTTATCTTTAGTTGAGTATTAAGTGTTCAGGTAAGAGGGGAATGAATGAGGAACAATATAGGCATCTTAGTGGGGCCAGTCACAGGTTTAAATAAAGGGAGAGCAAAAGAGAACTGATGACTGGGCACAATGGCTCACGCCTGTAATCCCAGCAACTTGGGAGGCCGAGGTAGGTGGATCACTTGAGTCCAGGAGTTCGAGGCCAGACTGGCCAGCATAGTGAAATCCATCTCTTCTAAAAATACAAAAATTAGCCAGGTGTGGTGGTGGGCACCTGTAATCCCAGTTACTCAGGAGGCTCAGGTAGAAGAATGGCTTGAATCTGGGAGGCGGAGGTTGCAGTAAGCTGAGATTGCATCACTGCACTCCAGCCTGGGGAACAGAGCGAAACCCCGCCTCAAAAAAAAAAAAAAAAAGAAAAGAAAAGAAAAAAGAAGAAGGAACAACTGGTTTTGAATAATCTCACCAAAAAGAGAGTAGGCATGAAGGAAAGGGAAAAATGAAATATCTCTCGTCAATAGCCCTTGCCAAGCCAAGGACAGGAAGCAGGAGGCCTAGACTCAGCTGCCTCACAGTCAGCCAGCCATTGTGGCTTGGCCGGCTCCCGCCCCTCCTCCGGTGCTCCTGTCACCAGAGCCTTTGCAAAAGCACACTGGTGGCCAGTTTTGCGGGGTGGGGTGGATGGGTGATCTCTCAGCTGCTGGAGCATCTGTGTGCCAGACCTGAGGGTGTCTTCTCCAATGCCCCCACTCCCACCCCTTTAGAAACAGGGACTGACTCCCTAGTGTTCCAAATTGGAATGCGGAACACATTTTCCCAGAAACAGCATCACACCTGCCACTTAGCCTCTGTGAGTTCTATAGTTCAGCCACATTAAGTATTCAACAGGCTGTTGTGGGCCAGCCAGAAAACATAATCACCGTGTTGAGCCTTGTTTCTATGGGAAAATGTTTTCTGTGCCCCTAATAATCACTTAAAAATGAACTTTTGGAAAATAATTTGTTTTTACATTGAAGAATGGCCAGACATGTGTTCCCAAATCAATGTCCAACATCCTTTATGCTTTTTCCTTGTCCCTTCATATAAAAGATGAACAAATGCCCTAGACATTCAGGGTACTATTTATTTTAGAACTCTTAGTGATGAGAGAATCAAGGTAAATATATGAAGTCTGTGAGAATACTCTCAGAAATTTCAGTAGTCAGCAGCTCCTCCCTGCCTGTTTAACAATCCAGGCAGTTAGAGAGGACCCTCATCTATGGAGAGAAGGCTCCCTTGGTCCCTGCTTTCCTAGCAGCTACTAAGATTTAGGGTAGGAGCCCCAGAGCCTACCAGAATTTACGGCAGAGACTGGTGGTAAATAGCCCCACACAAAGACTAGGGAGAAACGACGGCCATGAAACAAAAGAGCCACCGCTAGTCACTTTCAGCGGCAGCCCTTCCAATAGTATCACCTGTTGCTATCCATAATGTCCTCACTGACCTACCTTCATGTTTCTTTTTTCCAAACAGCTACAGCTTTATAGTCTGTAGAGATGTTGTAAATTTAAGCTTTCAGTGGTCTATCAACCCAATATTCTTTATTCATTATGCAGGCGCTGAGATTAGTCCTGAATTTCCTATTAAAAGGTAGACTCTTTGAAGTCCACATTCCCTCACAGACCTGGCCCCAATATTCAACATATACGAAATACTTGATAAATAACCATTCATTGGTTGATTGACAGGATGCTCTGTCAGAGAGACTTATAAAGGTAAATTATGCCTAGAACGTAAGCCCCATGATGCCAATTTTTTTTTTTTCACTTCTGGATCCTCAGTGTCTAGAAGAGTGCCTGTCACACAGTAGGCACTCAATAGATACTTGGTTAATTAATGAGAGTTTAGCTGTTCTCATCAATAGATGATTAATCATACTTGAAGAAAAAGTATTGCAGAAAGTATAATAAACTCAGAAAGAGATATCACTTAGGAAAGAAAAAAAACAATCTCCACGCAAGTTTCCAGGAAACATGTAACATCTAAAATTAGATGTACCTGTACTCATCAGCAAAATTAAGCTCTGTGACCACGAGGTGACCAAAGGTGCTTCAAACTCTATGGTTGTTAATTTTTTAAGTTGTGTGCTAAGTGTGGGCAACATCCACAATTGCTTGCCTGTCCCAGGTAATAGAGGTTCCTCTAAATGCCATCACAAAGCACCATGACCTCATTATTATAGAGAAGAGAAGCTGCAAAGAACTGTGGGATTTTACTGCTTTTTCTGGAATTGGTTATATTTTCAACTGTTTTTGTTGTAAAACTGAATAAATGGCAAACACTACAAGCCACCCTCCCCTGTTCATGCCTATGCTCTAAAACTAGCTCCAACTCACAGCCAGAGCACAATGGGACATGGCAAAGCAACTCACCAGCACCAAGAAGGGGTAACGTGTAATTGGAAAGACTACAATTCACATGCCCAAAATCCTCCTAACACCAGCTAAACTTGGAGGAAAGGATGCTGTGCCAAAGTTATTATTATTTTCTCTCTTTACTTAGAGATTACCTTCAGCCATTCATTTCGCAAAGACTTTTGGCTCTTCCCGTTTATATATCTGTGTGATTCACTTTTTCAAAAGTATGTCATTTTCAGAGACACTCATCAATGCCTAACAGACATAAATTAATTAGTGAATCCTGCTCCAACTTCCTCCAAACAGGATTTGCACTTAGGAAACAATCCAAACACTGTTAGGTGGGCATTCAGGAGCTCAGATCTCACAGACATCAGAAATGATGCTTTTAGTTAGCACTCATGTCTCTCAAAACACAGCAAAGGCATCCAATAAAAAGCCTAATATAACCCAAGATCAAGTCCACCCTCTTCAGACTAGCATTCAAATTACTTCTCAAGGCCAGGCGCAGTGGTTCATGTCTGTAGTCCCAGCACTTTGGGAGGCTGAGGTGGGCTAATCACTTGAGGTCAGGAGTTTAAGGCCAGCCTGGCCAACACGGCCGTCTCTACTAAAAATACAAAAATTAACCGGGTGTGGTGGCACACGCCTGTAATCCCAGCTAGTGGGGAGGCTGAGGCAGGACAATCGCTTGAAACCAGGAGGTGGAGGTTGCAGTGAGTCGAGATCGCGCCACTAGCCTCGGCAATCTAGCCTGTCACACTCTAGCCTGTCGCACTCTAGCCTGGGTGACAGAGCAAGATGCCATCTCAAAAATAGTAATAATGAATAAATTTAAAATAATTTCTTCTCAAGCATCTCTAAGATAGACCTTAGCAGGCCCATCATTTCTCACCGTCATCTCCTTATATGCTCCAGAATCTTCTTTCTTCACTGTGCCTCTCTCTGACATTTATACTTCTCCTTCAGAAAGTTCCCTCAATCATCTGAATGCTAGCTATCCTTCAGGGCCCAATCCAAATCACTCCCTTCCATGGTGTTTTCCCCAAACACTATGCCTCAGTACACAACAGGCTTCCCTATTTCTGAATTCCTCTTGCATTTAGGCTCTAGATTCTGGAACCACTAATTTGGACACCTAACCAAACACTGCTAAATGCTGTTAAATTCCACTCTTTCACACATACATGCTGCCTCTGTCCAACAGGCAGGAGTCCACAGTGCCAGGCATGGTGCTCACTTTACAGACATTGAACAAGTTCTTGCTAAGTGTCAGTTTTCTCTCCCAATCTAAAATTCAAACAGGTATTTCTTCCACCAGAAGCACCTGCCCTTTGGGCATGCCTTTCCCAGAAGGAAAGAGGAGGAAAAGGCAAATTTTTTTAAGTAGAATTTGATAAATCAAGGCTCATATATTTTCCATCACCTGGTAAAAATACTTTTTTTTTTTTTTTTTTTGAGACGGAGTCTTGCTCTGTCACCCAGGCTGGAGTGCAGCGGCGCCATCTCAGCTCACTGCAAGCTCCGCCTCCCGGGTTCACCCCATTCTCCTGCCTCAGCCTCCCGAGTAGCTGGGACTGCACGCGCCGGCCACCACGCCCGGCTAATTTTTTTGTATTTTTAGTAGAGACGGGGTCTCAACGTGTTAGCCAGGATGGTCCGGATCTCCTGACCTCGTGATCTGCCCGCCTCGGCCTCCCAAAGTGCTGGGATTACAGGCGTGAGCCACTGCGCCCGGCCAAAAATAAATTGTTATTTTTTTTTTTGAAGAATATGATTTTAAAATGCTGACAAAGCATTTACCTCACCAAAAAGAAGTGAAGTCACTGCCTGAGATCACTTTGGAGAAAATCACAGTTAGAGAATCCTCACATGAAGAGCTCACACCTTGAAAGCCCAGTGAAAGCAAGAGAGTTTCGGTAATAGAAGAAATAAGAAGTAGCCTAGAGACTGGAAAAGTAGAAAAAGGCTTCCATATGACATCATAGGAGCTAGTACCTCACACCTTTAATTTTCTTTTTTTTTAATTTTTAAAAAACTTGAAACAAGTACTCTAGCTTGGCATAAAGTAATGTTATCTTAGGGGAAACCCAGCTTTCTTTCTGTCCTCATTTTTACCCATTTAAGAGTCATTTTTATGAATAAAAGTCAACTCCTGACCATCTACATGTAGACTCTTAAATACACAAGCTATCTAAAATGAAATTTTAAAAGTTCATTTCCATTCAAATACCCATTCATTATCCATTCAACAAATATTTACTGAACACCTGGTGTCTATGCCAGGCAATAATACATAAATTTGTTTTAAGATGAGAAATAAAAAGAACACTATATAAAATCTGGCAAATGAAGTCACCCACAGGTACATTAGCCCTAAAAGCATTTTCTATTCTGTTGTCTCTACTTGAAGGTGATTTTTTAATCTCGAATCAAGATTTGTCCCAATACCCAACAGACTCCCAAATACCAGTCCTTCTTCAGAGAATGCAAAGTGGTTATACAAACAGTGTAAATGCTTATTTCCACTATCACAATGTATATTCTCACAAAAAAGTTGTTAAATTTCTTTTGTTAGTGAAAGACTGCAGTCTCCTGATTTGCATACATTTCTCAGAAATTATTAGTACATACCTCTCTTTTGCTGGAGACCTCCTCATGAAGAACATACAAATTAGTGTTCAGGCCTGCTTCACAGGCAGGGCTTTTCATAAATGATGTTAAGAGTTTGACACCTTAAAGATGCCTCTTAAGGCCGGCGCGGTGGCTCACACCTGTAATCCCAGCACTTTGGGAGGCCGAGGGGGGCGGATCAGTTGAGATCAAGAGTTCAAGACCAGCCTGAGCGACATAGCGAAATCCCAGCTCTACTAAAAATACAAAAAGTTAGCCAGGCATAGTAGCACGTGACTGTAATCCCAGCTACTTGGGAGGCTGAGACAGAAGAATCGCTTGAACCCAAGAAGCAGAGGTCACAGAGAGCCAAAATCGCACCACTGCACTCCAGCCTGGGCAACAGAGCAAGACTCTGTCAAAAAAAAAAAAAAAAAAAAAAAGCCTCTTAAAATAACGTCCATACTTCCAAGAAGTAGGGAAACATCTTTGTTATTGTTGAGGGTGAGACAAGTCCTTAATAATAGTTTCATTTGCTGCTTTGCAAACTGCTGCATTTTATCTCACCTTAATTTAATTCCTTCTTTTCCCTGTTGCCCTATTCACTCACTCAATTGGCATGTCTGATCTCTGGAATAATATTCAAGTCCCCAAGAAAGTATAAAGCTTGGATTTTACCAGATTTGCCTAAGTAGAACTTAATTAGGAAGGTAAATCTTCTGCCAGAAGTCCAATAGAAATGATATGTGACTACCTGCTGTTTTGGATGATCTACATCTCTAAGCCCATACATCTCTTTGTGTGATAAGGCCCAGTTTGCCAGGGTATGACAAGGCCTGGAGCTAATCGGACAGATATCTAGTGTCATAGGTCTTTCTTCCAGCTGATAGCAGAGGAAGTGCCATTGCCCATGTTGAAATGCAGATACAGAGTAGCTTCTGGACTAAGTGGACATACACAACCCCCTCTAAAAAACTGGTAAAGGGAGGGCCCTAAGAAACTGGCAAGTGCCTTCACACTTCCTCATTTGCAATTCAAAGGCCCAACTCTGCATTTCCTCTTGGTACTAACCCCAAATGTCATCACCAATCGCTCTGCATACCTTATGCTGTGCTGGCAACATCACATCACCTCTCACACTGATCCTTGAGGGCCACCTCAATGATAACAATAAGACCAAGTTAGAATGGGGCTGGAGTAGGGGATAGCTGGCCAAAATTGTGTGGTTTGAATAAAGAGGTATATTGTGTTCTGTTGTCCCCAGAAACAGCCTGGATTACAGTCAACATTAAAACCAAATTAGAGTGAGTTAGATTTAAAACAAGGTAATTTACATCTCCAGTCAGGAAGATTCTAATAATCAAATTTTCTAACAAAATGCATTCCTTTTGGTATATGTTTGGTACATTCACCCCAATTCAGAAACAATGCCTTTCTTTTTTAGATATTACATACTGTGTTTTTTAAATAGAAGCCATTGATTTTTATTTTCCCCCTCAACTATGCCCAATTCATCAGGTTTATTGCTTATTTCCTGAAGGCAAGAGGTTTTTGGCAATCATCACCAAAAATAAAAGACCATTCATTGTATTGTTTAACTTAACTTAAACGATCATCTTGCTTTGGGGTGTATTTTAAAATTTCAAGCTATTTTAATTTTAAAATAAATATGTCTGTTTTAACAGACAAAAATTAAACTAGTTCATCCAGGTAAACATGAGCAACTGAAAATAGTCTTTTCTCACATTCTTCTAGTTTATGCATAGACTAGAAAAGAATGAAAAAATCTGATTTTTCAATACCCGGAGGAATCCATCCAAACTGTTTCTATTATTAGAACACAAAATGGTAGCTCAAGAAGTTACTGTGGTTAACAACTGAATAATTCATAGTCTCTGAAGAATTCAGTTGCTTTGTCTTCTCCAGTTCCTCTTTACAACTGGATCCCCAAATACATTTCTAGTCCTGAGCTATCATAAAGGAAACCATACACGAATTGTTTTCAGCAGTTAAAAATTGACCACGCTAAGCATTGAGAACAACAGCAAGACAATAAGCTAGGGAAAGAACAAGAACTCTTACAAGGAGTTCCTAAAACTCTTCAGATTGCATATATATTGTCTGAAACTGTAGTTAAAAATTCCAATCTCTGTTCCATGGATATCACTGGGCTGCTGCAATATCACGGAAATTTAAACTGTCTTTATGTAGCCTTCCAAATAAAATATAAAAAACCAATTAAATATAATATCTAAATTATTTTAAACACGTTTCAACACACTGTAATCTAAATTTGAATTATTTTCTATGATAAAAAGCACAGAGACAAACTCAGAAATGAAAGCACTTTAATAGTGAGTGAAAGATGCTAATAATGTTGAAGGATTAATTTCTGCTGTTAAGCATGGAGAACAGAGGCCAAGTCTGACATCACTATTCATCTAAGACGCCCAGAAATATTCAACTTTGTTTTGCCTTCTAGAGATGTGTTAAGTATTAGAAAATATGTGAGGATTTTACCTTTGACTTTATTTTTAAAAACATTTTCCCAAAAACAAGTGGTCTCTGCCGAATAGAACTGAGAGAGAAAATGGCTGGATTTTTTTTTCCTATTTCAACTTTTAGCCCTGTCTAAATTGCAAATGTAACTAGTAAAACCTCAGAACCCTTGGAAAGCCCACAGTTTACCCTTCCATTTTTTTTTTTTTTTTTTTTTTTTGAAACTGAGTTTCGCTCTTGTCACCTAGGCTGGAGTGCAATGGCATGATCTCAGCATCTCAGCTCACTGCAACCTCCGCCTCCCGGGTTCAAGCGATTCTCCCACCTCAGCCTCCTGAGTAGCTGGGATTACAGGCACCCGCCATCATGCTCAGCTAATTTTGGTACTTTTGTGGAGATGGGGTTTCACCATGTTGGCCAGGCTGGTCTTGAACTCCTGACCTCAGGTGATCCTCCCGCCTTGGCCTCCCAAAGTGCTGGGATTACAGGCGTGTGCCACCATGCCAGCCTGCCCTTCCAATTTTTTTTAAATGTTAAATCTTCAAAAGGAAATCTTTCTAAAAATCAATGACTCACTTCTTAAACAGTTAGCTTACCATAACTGAACTAAGTGAACTGTTTTTAAAAATAATGCAATGTTTTTTATCTAATATATCCCAGAACACTGATCTACTGGGATATATTAAAATTCCAATTAGGAACTAGCTTTTATTGAGAGTTCACTCCGTGCCAAGGACGGTGCTAAGTGCTTTACTTGCTTTCTTTCATTTATACCTAGGAAGAGGCATATACTTTGTTTTTGTTTTTGTTTTTTTAACCAGGGTCTCTCTCTGTCATCCACGCTGCAGTGCAGTGGCACAATCTTGGCTCACTGCAACCTCCACCTCCCAGGTTCAAGCGATTCTCCTGCCTCAGCCTCCCAAGTAGCAGCAATTACAGGCTTGCGCCACCATGCTTGGTTAATTTTTGTATTTTTAGTAGAGATGGGGTTTCATCATGTTGGTCAGGCTGGTCTTGAACTCCTGACCTCAAGTGATCCGCCTGCCTCAGCCTCCCAAAGTGCTAGGATTATAGGCGTGACCCACTGTGCCCAGCCAGAAGCATATACTTAATAAGTGGTATTACTACTACCTCCTAGGAGGTTAGCATATACCTAATAAGTGGCCAACCAGGTCAGTCCACGTCCAAAGCTCAAGCTCATAGTCCCTGCACTGGTATACTACTTCTCAAGAAAAAAAAAAGGCTGCCCTAACAAGGAAGGAATCAACCCCAGACCAAGGCAGGAAAATGAACATATTCTAGCGACTAGACCACACAGCATGCCTGACACCACATCAAAAGTCCCCAGAGAGTTATGTGTTTGGGGGGTCTGCTTTTTATAGTTTTTCTGTCTCCTTTGCTGACATGCTGTTGATTTCAGTTATTCCACGTTGTACATAGATATATAGAGTTTCTGCCATTGCCAGTATACCTAATCTAGAGCAGCCCCTCATTTCCCTTTATCACAACTTTCTATTTAGATGCTATTTACCAGTTTACAATGTGCTTTCACATACCTTACCTCATCTCATTTAATCTGCTATTTCTAATCAGTTTCAGGGTGAGCAACCAGATTACCCATAATGCTAACATGCTGAGATAAGTAAAAGCAATTAGGCTTTGAGCGAGGGCCTAAGGCAGTGTCCTATGAATAAAGTACATAATTCTTAGTGCAAAGATGGGATGTCTCCTTTGCAGCCCAGATCTTCTCTGAGTACTCAGTCATTCCATCAATCTTTCATCTAACAAACACTTCCTAAGCACTTGCTCTGTGCCATGTCCTCTACTGGGTGCTAGGGTTATAAAGATGATCATGGCCAGGCACGGTGGCTTACGCCTGTAATCCTAGCAGTTTGGGAGGCCAAGTCGGGTGGATCACTTGAGGTCAGGAGTTCAAGACCAGCCTGGCCAATATGGTGAAACCCCATCTGTATGAAAAATACAAAAATTAGCCGGGCGTGGTGGTATGTGCCTGTAATCCCAGCTACTCAGGAAGCTGAGGCAAGAGAATCGCTTGTACCTAGGAGTCAGAGGTTGCAGTGAGCAGAGATCGCACCACTGCACTCCAGCCTGGGCAACAGAGCGAGACTCTGTCTCAAAATAAATAAAGAAATAAAATAAAGATTTTATTTTATTTATTTATTTACTTATTTTATTTATTTATTTATTTTATTTATTTATTTATTTATTTACTGGAATAAATAAATATTTATTTATTTATTCCAGTAGGAACTGGAGTTCCTACCTTTGAAAAGTTCTGAGACTAGCAGATGTGTTCACAAAAAAACCAAAGCAAGGGTGGACGAGCAGTATAAAGGTAGCTTGGCACAAGGGATTATGGGAAAATGAGTGTAAGCTGCCCAATTTTGCTGAGAAGACTGTCCAGAAGATTCCAGGCTGAGAAGAAAGTTGGCATCTCCTTCTGCATGGTTCTCAGCTTAGTGGCAGACACTTGAGGTCACTAGGTTGCTGAACGCTGGATAAACCAGGGAAATGGTTCTCAACTCTGGATACACATTAGATTCACTTGCAGAGCTTTCAAAAAAAAAAAATCACGAGGCTTGTCTGATTTGGGAAATGGCTGGACAGTACCTACTAAAGCTGAACACATGCAGACCCTATGACCTAGCAGTGCCACTGTAATGCATAAACCCAACAGAAATGGGTGTATATATTCTCCAGGAGACACTCACGAGGATCTTCATAGCAGCATTGTTCACAGCAAACAAAAACTGGAAACAATGTAGATGTCCATCAACAAGTGAATAGAAAAACAAAACATGGTATATCCATACAATGAAATATTATACAGCAAGAAAAAAGTGAACCATTACTACCTGCAACAACACGGGTGACTTGTACAAATATTATGCTGAGTGAAAGAAACCTCATACAAACGAGTACGTACTGTATGAGTCTGCTCATATAGAGTACCAAAACAGGCAGGAAGGCAGGGAATCTACTACGATAGTGGTGGATAGTCATGATAGTAGTGCCCCTTGGTGAGGCACAGTGACTGGGAAGGGGCACAAGGATAGCTTCTGGGCACTGATCCTGTTCTGTTTCTTAATAAATAAGGGTGCAGACTGTATGAGTGTGTCAGTTTGTGAAGATTCACCAAACTGTATACTTAGGATTTGTGCAATTTCCTGAATGTAAATATAAAGTTGATTTAAGCATTTTTTTAAAAAAGGAATACCAGTGGCTGGGCCTCATTGCAGACCAATTAACTCAAAATCTCTGGGTTATAAGACCCCAAAGTTTGTATTTTTAAAAGCATCCCAAGTGACTCCAATGTACAGCCATGTCTGAAAACAAAGGAGCTAGGTGTTCCTGTATTTGTCAATAGCTTTGGGGGCAACAGCCTAGCACAAGGCAAAGGGAATGAGTTCTGGAGTCAGGCACATCAGTGATTACATTCCGGTTCTTCTTTGCACTGGCAGTGTGAGGCATCAGTCTGGATCATCTCCAAACCTTGGTTTCCACCAGGGTATAATGAGTACAATGCCACCTACCTCCCAGAAGTGTTGCAAGGGCTAAATATGATAATAGATTTAAAGCACCTAGCATAGTGCCTGGAATATAGGAGGTGCCTGAGAAATGGTAGATACTCAACTCCTTTTCCTCCTTTGCATCTACAGTCCTAAGCACAGTGATAAACAGATTGCTATAAAAGAACAAAACTCATACTCTTCAATTTCCTCTCCTGAATGAGTTTCTTTGTAAAGATTGAAGTAATATTATACTTGGACTAATGATGTCAAATGAATATCAGAAATTTCTGGGCCCTGGCTACTCACTCTATTCAGCACCTGCTATCCCTGAATGTGAGTAGAGAAGAGGCTGACTGTAGGTAAATAGAAACCACAGACCATCCTTTGAAAAACTCTCCTCCTGTCCCTACCCCTAAGAACAGCACCAGCCCTGCACAAGCAAAGACAAGGCTGAGATGTGAGTAGGCAAAAAGAATAGAAAAAATTAGTAGCTTGGAAGACATACCATCCGTAAAATGTGCCAAATAAAACACTTTTGTATAAAATGTCACATTTTAGTAAAAACAAATGAACAAAGAAAAAACCTAGGCTGAAAGCAGGAGATCCAGGTTAGAGTTTTGATCCTACCAGTGATAAGCTGTATGACTTCGATTAACTAAACTTTTCTGTTTCTTTGTCAAGTGAAAGTAATGCCATCTCTCCTACATCCTTTACAAGGGCATGGGGAGTTTCAGATAACTAGAGGCATTCAAAAAATTAAGCACCAAAGAAATGCAATATGAGAATAGTAGCTGGAAATTTACTTTGTTCAAAACTCCAATCATCTGCCCCAGCACCCAGACTAAGACAGAACACTCCCTTGTTTTAACTGCTCTAAGCACACCCAAAGCGTACACTGGCCTGAAGCTGGCTTATTATGTAAGAAGGGACTGCAGCATTGCCTGGCATGTAGCATAATACTTTGCTGAAGAGAAATCCTTGGAAATGCCTCAGCTGAAGCACAAGGGCAGGCCCAGGCCTTACGTTTTGGAGAGAGGTGCTCTCAGTCACAGAATTCCAGACTGTGGCTGGAGCAAATGATGTCATCAGAGATCCTCTTACCATGGTCAATGTCAAAACTAAGATAGGAAGTCCAAGGACACTATGAGTTTTCCAGGCAAATATAACTTAAAAAAAAAACTGTTTGAACCTTTGAATCTTGCCTTTAAAATTATTAACACTTTACAGAACATCAACTGAAATTTATCCCATTTTGTACGGTTTTTTTTGGGGGGGGGTTATGCGAAGTTTTTATTGACCAAAATATACATAATTGCAGAGGAAAATATATTCATTTACTGTATTTTTACTCCCACTACACATTAAGAAAAGGGAAAAATATCATGTGAGTTACCCCTCTATCCAAAAACAATAACAAATCAAAAATGAAAATATAAGACCTTTGAAGAGGCAGAGATAAACTTGAGGGCTCTCCGCTGCAGAGCTAAGAAACGAAAAAGCTCAAATACCTGTTGGGTTCCTAAATGACTGGAAAATGAAAACTTGTAATTAACTACAGGCACTTTGGAACATCTTGTAGAATACAGGTCTTTTCCATCTACAAACCATTTCTGCGACAGATCTCTGTACTTAACGCAGAAAACATCTCCAAATGTATGGATGCTTGGGCTTGGGAGGGCATCACATTAGTGTTAAAAATGGTACTGTTGACTCCTGCTCTGGTTCTGAGGGAAGGAAAGAATCCAGTCGGATGCAGACCTTGCGGCCAGAGCTGGACAACTCGCCCCTAAGTTTGGCGCGTCCTCGCTCTGCGCCCTTGGCCCCCATCTCCCCCTTCCCGGCACCCTGGATCTCAGCGAACTGTGAGGCCCTGGCAGAGAACGGACCTCGCAGCTGGGGCTGCGAGCCACGGCAGTGGGGAAGAAGGGCGGTTCCTCTCCAAAGGGGGTCCTTCGGCACCCACCCCAGGGCCCTCGCGCGCTCCCCTTCCCCTGACCCTTTTGCCCCCAGGCAGGTCACCTGGCTCGGCCGCTGCCCGCCTGTCCTCCGGCTGCTCCCTCACTCCAGCCGCGCCGCCGCCGCCTCCTGGAAGCCGCTCGCCCTCCCGAGTCACGGGGCCGGCGAGCGGGCTGGCAAGCCTGTGCCAAGGCTGCGGGAACCGATCAACCCAGACGGAGCTGGGACCCTGCCCTGAGCGCGGCCGCCACCAGGGCGAAACTGGAGAGCTGGGCTAGGCTCGCCCCAGCGGGGAGGGGCGGCTGCAACTTTGCGCCTGGACGCGGGCGAGGAGGGGGCGCCCGTCTCCAAACTCTGTGCCGCGCCCGCAACCTCTCCAGCCCAGGGATTGTTTTTTAATCTAAAGGGAAGTCAGAGTCTTGTCCTCAAGTTCTTGTTGCCATAGCCGTGCCGCTCGGCGGGCGGAGGATCGCGGGGCCGAACTGGGGCTGCCGGAGGCGCGCCCCGCTGGGTGCGCTGGCTGGGAGCCCGGCGAGGGTGCGCGGGGTGGCGACTGGAGGGGAGCGACTGCCGGGGGAGCCAGCCCGCGAGGCTTCTCCAGACCACGCTCAGCTGCCCGCGCCGGTCCCCTCCTGCCCGCAGCCGGAGCCGAGCTGCGGAGGGAAAGCGGCCTGGAGGCACTGGGCCAGCAGCGGGTAAGCAGTGACCCGGACCTGGATCGCAGAAGTAGGAACTGGAAGTGACAGCGGCGCAGGCAGAGCAGCAGCAGCAGCAGCAGCAGCAGCAGCCCTGGTAGCTGTGGCAGCAGCAAAAGCCGCGGTGTACCGGCGGCGGCCACACTGCGCATGCTGCTGCCGCCCGCTTCACCCCCTACCCCAGGGCTGCCGGTGCCTGGAATGTTGCGGGTCACTGCCAGAGCTTCGGGCGGGATTCCCGGACTCATGGACTAGCCCTTTCTGGTGGCCTGCTTTCTCCCTCACCCCCAGATGCAACTCAGAACCCCCAAACTCTATGGTGAGCCGCTGAGACACCCGAGAAGCGTTGGCTCTCCAGAGGCCCTTCACATACCACCCTTCCTCCAACTATCCTAGATGCCCTTCCCGGCCTCTCTGATAACAGGCCCCAAATCAAATAGTCTCTTTGAGAGAGAACGAAAATGTTCATGATAGATGGGAAATATTTAAAATCTTATTCAATGTCTAATTTTTACAGAAATACAATGCACTCTGTAAAACATTAGGATGGCCAGACTCATGGGTGACATTTAATGTAACTCTTGGAAATTCCATTAAGCATGTCAGATTTGCACAACAGAAGAAAAGAACTTGCCAAAATCCTCTTTGGTCTTCCTACTAGTTCCAACTGAGCAGCTAAATATGCAAAGCTTTGCCTAGCGGAAACTGATGGAAACGGGCCAGTTAAAAACAGACATTACAACCATTAGACATTACCCAACCCCTACTCTAGTCTCCTCATTTTACAGATGACTCAACTGAGGCCTGGAAAAGGAGATCCTGACTTCACACAAGTGGCAGGGTCAGGGCTTGAAGCAAGATCTGCTGATACCCGTTACAACTACTGGTAATTGTAGTGGTTAGGCCGGGCCTTGTGCCTAACTCCTCCCAGGAGGTACCGCGCTGCTAGATATTTAGTCTTGACTCATGATCATTAGTAGAGCTGCCTTACTTTCAGAACTGCTTCCCTGCAGAGCAGCCCCTGGGAAATGGCAAATCGTCCATCCCACAAGCCTCACTTTGGGGAGGGCACCCATGCTGTTCCGGTGACAAGGCAGATGGAGTGACTCAGGGAGACAGGAGGGAATGAGGGGGTGGGGGCAGAGAAAAAAACATACTGCTACCAGCTGGTACTGGAAAGAAAGAAAGAGAGAGGGGGAGAAAGAGAAAGAGAGGGAGAGAGAGTAAGAGAGGGAGAAAGAGAGGAGGAAGAGAGGGAAGGAGGAAGAAAGAAAGTGAAATAAGTACTAATTGAATCTCATATACATTCAGTGAAATCCTTCCAGAATAAAATATCTTTTTAAAAAAAATAAACTTGGGGCTGGGTGCGGTGGCTCATGCCTGTAATCCCAGCACTTTGGGAGGCAGACGCAGATGGATCGCTTGAGGTCAGGAATTCGAGATCAGCCTGGCCAACAGGGCGAAACCCTGTCTCTACTAAAAATACAAAAATTTGCTGGGCATGATGGCGGGCACCTGTAATTCCAGCTACTTGGGAGGCTGAGGCACAAGAATCACTTTAACCCAGGAGGTGGAGGCTGCAGTGAGCCTAGATCACGCCACTGCACTCCAGCTGGGTGACAGAGCGAGTCTCCATCTCAAAAATAAATAAAAATAAATAAATAAATAATAAACTTGGCTCAAGAGCAGAATAGATGGTAGGGTGTCCCTGGCAATGGGTTG
The DNA here is from genome assembly GCF_028885655.2 of Pongo abelii. Classification (NCBI taxonomy): domain Eukaryota; kingdom Metazoa; phylum Chordata; class Mammalia; order Primates; family Hominidae; genus Pongo; species Pongo abelii. The sequence continues at coordinate 142,868,326 of NC_072008.2, forward strand.
GTAGTAATGGTGGAAGAGGACAAAGGCAGATTACCTTCTGGGGATAAGGCAGAGGAAAGGGTTGGTTAACAGGAAAACCATAGGTTTAGAGCTTTCAGAGACCAGTCGATCATGTAGTTGTAGCCAGGACAATGCAATCAAAGAGGTACTACCCAGGCCATTCTTGACTGATCGGAAGAATTGTAGGTGTCCCCAACTCTCACCAACTTCAGGGGCAACACAAAAATAAAACTGCCATTGCTAGAACTTGTGTTGTTGAGAGACATCAGTGACCCTCTACCTAGACAGGAGGATTCCTCCATATATTCTGGAAACTTTTCACTTGGGACCTGAGTATTTTCTCTGCCTTCTCCATTCTGTAAGAAAGTAAGAAAGATATATTTGGTTCACAAAAAGGAAATACAAATAGACTATAAAGGGATAAGAGGATGTCCAAACTCGTTAGTAATCATGAAATACAGATTACAGCAATAAATGAAATGCCATTTTCATCCATCAGCTTAGCAAATATTAAAGACAAATAATATCCAGTGTTGCCAGGGACAGGAAGAAGACACTGTGTACACTATTGGTGAGAGTATAACTTGGTATAACATTTTTGTAGGGCAATTTGACATTATCTATCATAATTTTACACAGTAATCCAATTTCTATGAAGAAAGATCCTTCAAGAATAATCACTGATGTGCACAAATTTCTATGTGCATATATAACATGATCTACTGGGTTTTATCCCAGAAATGCAAGATTGATTTAATATATGAAAATCAATTGATGTAATACAGCATACAAATATAATAACAAACAAAAACCAGGGGTCATTTTAACAGACGTAGAAAAAGCATTTGACAAAATCCAACTCTTTTCATGATAAAAAACAAAACAAAACACTTATTACAAACTCAGAATATAAAGAAACCTTCTCAATCTGATAAAGGCCATTTACCAAAAACCCACATCTAACATCATACTCAATGGTGAAAGACTGTCTGCTCTCATCACTTCTATTAAACATTGTACCAGAGGTTCCAGCCAGAAAAATTAGGGAAGAAAATGAAATAAAAGGCATCCAGATTGGAAAGGAAGAAGTAAAACTATCTCTATTCACCAATGGCATACTCTTGTATAAGAAAACCATATGGGAATCCACTAAAAAACTATTCAAACTAAGAATAAGTTCATCAAAGTGAAGAATACAAGATGAATATTAAAAAATCAATAGGGCAGTCACCGTGGCTTGCACCTGTAATCCCAGCACTTTGGGAGGCCAAGACAGGTGGATCACTGGAGCTCAGGAGCTCGAGACCAGCCTGGGCTACACTGTGAAACCCTGTATGTATAAAAAATACAAAAATTAGCCAAGCGTGGTGCTCCACACCTGTGGTCACAGCTACTCAGGTGGCTGAGGTAGGACAATCACCTGAGCCCAGGAGTTTGAGACTGCAGTGAGCTGTAATCACACCACTGCACTCCAGCCTGGGCAACAGAGTAAGACCTTGTCTCAAAAAAAAATTATATTTCTATACACTTGCAGTGAACAATTTAAATACCAAATCAAGAAAACAATCCTATTTTTTGATAACACCAAAAATAATAAAATCCTTTGGAATAAATTGAACCAAGGAGGTATAAGACACGTACACTGAAAAGTACAAAATATTGCTGAATGAAACTAAAGACAAATAAGTGGAAATACATCCCATGTTCATGGATTCAAACATTTAATATTATTAAGATGGCAACACTCTCCAAAGCAATCTATAGATTGAACACAATCACTTTCAAAATCTCAGCTGGCCTTTTTTGCAGAAATTGACAAGCTGATCCTAAAATTCATATAGACATGCGAGGGATCCAGAATGGCCAAAGTGATTTTGAAAATGAAGAACAAAGTTGAAGGACCTTCTGCTTTTATTTTTATTTTTTATTTATTTATTTATTATTATTATATTTTAGGTTTTAGGGTACATGTGCACAATGTGCAGGTTAGTTACATATGTATACATGTGCCATGCTGGTGCGCTGCACCCACTAACTCGTCATCTAGCATTAGGTATATCTCCCAGTGCTATCCCTCCCCCCTCCCCCCACCCCACAACAGTCCCCAGAGTGTGATGTTCCCCTTCCTGTGTCCATGTGTTCTCATTGTTCAATTCCCACCTATGAGTGAGAATATGCGGTGTTTGGTTTTTTGTTCTTGTGATGGTTTACTGAGAATGATGATTTCCAATTTCATCCATGTCCCTACAAAGGACATGAACTCATCATTTTTTATGGCTGCATAGTATTCCATGGTGTATATGTGCCACATTTTCTTAATCCAGTCTATCATTGTTGGACATTTGAGACCTTCTGCTTTTAAAACTTACTACATAGCTACATTAATCAGTTCAATGGAGGAATTGGTTAATGTTGTCTTTTCAACAAATGGTACTGAAACAACTGGATGTGCATATGCAAAAGAATGAATTTGGATCCCTACCTCCTACCATATACAAAAATTAACTCAAAATAGATAAAAGACCTTAATGTAAGAAGTAAAACTATATTATTCTTAGAATAAAACAGCAAAAAAATTCTTCAAGACATTTGATTATTAGTTTCTTAGATATGACACCAAAAGCACAAGCAACAAAAGAGATGAATTTGACTTCATCAAAATTAAAAACTTTTGGACAGGCAATAACAAATGCTGGAGAGGATGTGGAGAAAAGGGAACCCTCATACACTGCTGGTGGGAACGTAAATTAGTACACCCATTATGGACAGTTTGGAGGTGCCTCTAAAAACTGAAAATTGAGCTACCATATGATCCAGCAATCCCACTGCTGGGTATGTTACCCAAAAGAAAGGAAATCAGTATATGGAAGAGATAACGGCGCTCCTATGTTTGTTGCAGTACTGTTCACAAATAGCTAAGATTTGGAAGCAACCTAAGTGTCCACCAACAAATGAATGGATAAAGAAAATGTGGTATGTATACACAATGGAGTACTATTCAGCCATAAAGAAGAATGAGAATCAGTCATTTGCAACAACATGGATGGAACTAGAGATCATTATGTTAAGTGAAATAAGCCAGGTACAGAAAGACAAACATCACGTGTCCTCACTTATTTGTGGGATCTAAAAATAAAAACAATTGAACTAATGGGCATAGAGAGTAGAAGACAAGTTACCAGAGGCTGAGAAGTGTATTGGGGAAGGAGGTAGGGATGGTTAATGGGTACAAAAAAATTGAAAGAATGAATAAGGCCCATTTGATAGCACAACAGGGTGACTATAGTCAATAATAATTGTACTTATTAAAATAACTTAAAGAGTGTAATTGAATTGTTTGTAACACAAAGGATAAATGCTTGAAGGTATGGATATTCCATTCTCCATGATGGGATTATTACACATTGCATGCCTGTATCACAACATTTCATGTATCCCACAAATATATACACCTGCTATGTACCCACAAAAATTGAAAGTAAAAAACAAAAATGTCTAATTAATAAATTTTTGTAGGCCAGGCACAGTGGCTTACGCCTGTAATCCCAGCCTTTTGGGAGGCTGAGGCAGGTGGATCACTTGAGGCCAGGAGAGCCTGGCCAATATGGCAAAACCCTGTCTCTACTTAAAAATACAAAAATTAGCCAGGCACAGTGGCAGGCGCCTGTAATTCCAAGCTACTTGGGAGGCTGAGGCATGAGAATCACTTGAACCCAAGAGGCCAAAGTTGCCGTGAGCCGAGATTGTGCCACTGCACTCCAGCCTGGGCGACAGAGCAAGACTCCGTCTGAAACAAACAGACAACAACAACAAAAAAAAAATGTGTTACAAAGGACACTATCAAGAAGGTGGTGGGGTGCTTCAGAGAGCACTTTGTTCCCAGATGTCTCAGCAGACTTTCCTGATCAGTTACTAAATGTGTGATCCTCTAAAGACCCTAAGACATTGTAGCCATATGAGAACACACAGATGGAGGTTACTTGGAGAAGCCAACTGGCCACCCAGAGGACCAGAAGGCAACAGCTTTTTTAACGTGGTCACCATGCCCCAGAGCCCAATACTCAATTTGTCAGTACGGTGCTGCATCTGCGGCTCCATTTTTCTGCATTTCCAAGCTGACAATTTCAAGTCGGTATTCTTTCTTTAGATAAATAATAGTGTGTTCTAAGCAACAGTCAAGCCCTGCTCTTCTTGCTTTTTGTACATCTACAGTTTTATAGAGTCAACAAAAATCTATTAGGTATGTCCTATGCCAGGCACTGTGCCAGGCACTTTGGGCCCAAGAAAGACTCTATCCAGTGACATTTGCCAATATTTATGTTTAGGTCTGTCTTCCAGCTACCTGGAAGCTTCAGACAAGATGATAAGTCTTCTTGGCTGCTTCGTGCTCCCCAGCTCAGCTTTCGGTCTCATTCCTTATGTATTGATTTTATTAGTCTTCTTTCTGGGTTCTAGGAGTGCCTCGATATGGCTCCTATATATACCTTACAAGAATAATTTTGCATAAAACAATGCAGAGAACATTACCTGGTAACAACACCACAGAAAACAGCTGTTGTGTATGCCTTATGTGCAGTGCTATATTAAGTGCCTTGGATGTATTATCTCATTTGATCCTTAAAACAATCATATACAGCAGATACTATTAATGTCTCCATTATACAGATGAGGAAAAAGGAGCATAGAGAGGTCAAGTAACTGTCCCAGAGTTATGCAGCCAGTAATTGACCAAGCCAAGATTCTAATCTAGGTCTGCCAAACTAGAGAAGGCATGTGCTTAACCACGATGTCAGATATTGCCTCATTACAATATTCATATAATGCTCAGGTCAGCATGAATTACCAAAAAGAGATAAAAATGTTTCCAGTGCCTTTTATTTAAGAAGAGAGAAAATTAAGACATACATTTTAGAAATATTTCTATCTTGTGCTCACTTCAGCAGCCCATACACTAAAATTGGAATGATACAGAGAATATTCATATGGCCACTGCACAAGAATAACACAAAAATTTGTGAAGTGTCCCATAAAAAAATAAAAGTAATAAACATAATTTTTTTAAAAAATAAATATTTCTATCCAAAGTGGAAGAATATTTTAAGCATTGGTGCTTAAAGGAGTAAGCATTAGTTATCAGAAAAATCCTGAAGAATGCCTAACCTGGAAGGTGTTTCTGTATCATCCAGTATTCTTAGAACTGCAAAGAAGCTAAGTAAATCTTCTGGCAGCTTTAGAATGCAGAAATCATTAGTAACTTCACCATGTTTTTATTTGAAAAAAAAAAATACCATAGTATTGGCCAGGCGTGGTGGCTCATGCCTGTAATCCCAGCATTTTGGAAGGCCAAGGTGGGCAGATCACTTGAGGTCAGGAGCTTCAGATCAGCCTGGCCAACATGGTGAAACTCCGTCTCTACTAAAAATACAAAAATTAGCCGGGCATGGTGGTGCGTGCCTGTAATCCCAGCTACTTGAGAGGCTGAGGCATGAGAATCGCTTGAGCCCAGGAGGCAGAGGTTGCAGTGAGCAGAGATGACACCACTGCACTCCAGACTGGGTGACAGAGCAAAACTCTGTCTGAAAAAAAAAGGAATAAAAAAGAAAATATCATAGTATTTATTAAAGAAAAATTTAAAATTTCCTGAAGAGTCTGGACCATAATAGAAAAAAAAGAAAATTCCATAGTAGACATTATTCTATAAGGGATATAAAGTGGTCACCCATCACACCTACCTCAAAAGTCACACACACAGACCCACACATAAATAGAGAGAGAGAAAGAAACAGAGATTGAGAGAGAGAGCACAAATTTGGCAATATGGGAAAATGGAATAAAATATTCTGAGACAGATATAACCTGGTCCTAGGGCTAACTTCAGGAAAAATGGTGAAGGAAGCAAAGTGTATCTGGGGCAAAGCTACCAGCATTGCTAATAATAATATCTACCACGCAGAGAATACTTACTACATTCCGGGCACTCTTCTGGGGCCTTTACATATATGAATTCATTGAAATGTCACATGATTCTATCAGACATTCAAAGAAAAATTGGTACCAATCCTACTAAAACTATCCCAAAAGACAGAGAGAGATAATCCTCCCTAAATCATCCTATGAAGCCAGTATTACCCTCAAACCAAAACCAGAAAAGGACATAACAAAAAAAGAAAACTACAGACCAGTACCCCTGATGAACATAGATGCAAAAATTCTCAACAAAATACTAGCTAACTGAATCCAATACCATATCAAAAAGATAATACACCATGATCAAATGGGTTTCATACCAGGGATGCAGGTTTGGTTTAACACACGCAAGTCAATAAATGTGATACACCACATAAACAGAATTAAAAACAAAAATCACATGATCATCTCAATAGATGCAGAAAAAGCATTTGACAAAATCCAGCATCCCTTTATGATTAAAACCCTCCACAAAATCAGCATAGAAGGGACATACCTTAAGGTAATAAAAGCCATCTATGACAAACCCACAGCCAACATTATTTTGAACTGGGAAAAGATGAAAACATTCTTCCTGAGAACTGGAACTGGACAAGGATGCCCCCTTTCACCATTTCTGTTCAACATAGTCCTGGAAGTCCTAGCCAGAGCAATCAGACAAAAGAAAGAAATAAGGGGCATCCAAATCGGTAAAGAGGAAGTCAAACTCTCACTGTTTGCTGATGATATGATTGTATACCTAGAAAACCCTAAAGACTCATCCAAAAAGCTCCTAGATCTGAAAAATGAATTCGGTAAAGTTTCAGGATACAAAATCAATATGTCAGTAACACTACTATACATCAACAGCAACCAAGCTGAGAATGAAATCAAGAACTCAACCCCTTTTACAACAGCTGCAAAAAAAATAATATACTTAGGCATATACCTAACCCAGGAGGTGAAAGATCTCTACAAGGAAAACTACAAAACACTGCTGAAAGAAATCATAGATGACACAAATAAACAGAAACACATCCCATGCTCATGGATGGGTAGAATCAATATTGTGAAAAAGACCATACTGCTAAAAACAATCTACAAATTCAATGCAATTCCCATCAAAATACCATAATAATTCTTGACAGAACTAGAAAAAACAATCCTAAAATTCATATGAAACCCAAAAAGAACACACATAGCCAAAGCAAGATTAAACAAAAAGAACAAATCTAGAGGCATCACATTACCCGACTTCAAACTATATTACAAGCCTGTAGTTACCAAAACAGCATGGTAGTGGTATAAAAATAGGCACGTAAACCAATGAGACAGAATAGAGAACCCAGAAATAAAGCCCAATACTTACAGCCAACTGGTCTTTGACAAAGCAAACAAAAACATAAAGTGGGGAAAGGACACCCTATTCAACAAATGGTGCTGGGATAATTGGCAAGCCACATGTAGGAGAATGAACCTGGATCCTCATCTCTCACCACATCTCTCATCTCTCACCTCTCTACAAAAATCAACTCAAGATGGACCAAGGACTTAAATCTAAGACCTGAAATCATAAAAATTCTAGAAGATAACATTGGAAAAACTCTTCTAGGTATTGGCTTTGGCAAAGAGTTCATGACCAAGAACTCAAAAACAAAGGCAACAAAAACAAAGATAAATAGATGGGACCTAATTAAACTAAAAAATTTCTGCACAGCAAAAGAAATAATCAGCAGAGTAAACAGACAACTCACAATGTGGGAGAAAATATTCCCAAACCATGCATCTGACAAAGGTCTAATATCCAGAATCGACATGGAACTCAAACAAATCAGCAAAAATAAATAAATAAATAAATAAAGTAGAAATAAAAATAAACAAATAGGCCAGGTGCGGTGGCTCACGCCTGTAATCCCAGCACTTTGGGAGATGGAGGAGGGCGGATCACCTGAGGTCAGGAGTTTGAGACCAGCCTGGCCAACATAGTGAAACCCTGTCTCTACTAACAACACAAAAATTAGCCAGGCATGGTGGCAGGCGCCTGTATTCCCAGCTACTCAGGAGCCTGAGGCAGGAGAATCGCTGGAACCAGGGAGGTGGAGGTTGCAGTGAGCCAAGATCCCACCACTGCATTCCAGCTTGGGCAACAGAGTGAGACTCAGTCTCAAAAAACAAAACAAAACAAAACAAAAACAAAAAACAAATAATCCCATCAAAAAGTGGGCTAAGGACATGAATAGACAATTCTCAAAGAACATATACAAATGGCCAAGAAACATATGAAAAAATGCTCAACATCACTAAGCACTGGAAATGCAAATCAAACCACAATGAGATATCACCTCACTCCTGCAGAAATGGCCACAATTAAAAAAAAAAAAATTAGATGTTGGCATGAATGTGGTGAAAAGGAAACACTTCTACACTGCTGGTGGGAATGTAAACTAGTACAACCACTATGGAAAACCTTCAGTATGGAGATTCCTTAAAGAAGTAAAAGTAGAACTACCATTTGATCCAGCAATCCTACTACTGAGTATCTACCCAGAGGAAAAGAAGTCACTATATGAAAAAGACACTTGCATACACATATTTATAGTAGCACAATTTGCAATTGCAAAGTTATGGACCCAGCCTAAATGCCCATCAGCCAAAGAGTGGATAAAGAAAATGTAATATACATATATATAATATGTATACATACACACACACACACACCATGGAATACTACTCAGCCATAAGAAGGAACAAAATAATGGCATTCGCAACAACCTGGGTGGAGGTGGAGACCATTATTCTAAGGGAAATAACTCAGGAATGGAAAACCAAACATCATATGTTCTCACTTATAAGGGGGAGCTAAGCTATGAGGATGCAAAGGCATAAGAATGATGTAATGGGCTCTGGGGACTCAGGGGGAAAGGTGGGAGTGGGGTGAGGGATAAAAGACTCTACATTGGGTACAGTGTACACTGCTCAAGTGATGGATGCACCAAAATCTCAGAAATCACCACTAAATAACTTATCCATGTAACCAAACACCACCTACCTGGTTCCTCCCAAACTATTGAAATAATATTTTTTAAAAATGTCACATGAGTCCTATGAATTAGGTGCCACTATTATTCTCATTTTGTAGGTAGGGAGACTGAGGCCTAGAGTCATAGTTAAGTAACATGCCCAAGGTCACAAAGCTGCTAGTAAGAGAGAACTGAGATTTGAACCCAAAAAGTTTAGCACCGCAGTCCATGCTTAAACCACAACTATTTGTCCATGGATAATATGACTAATACTAGTCTATTAATATAGAGTACTTCTTCTGTCCCAGGCTCTATGCTAAGGACTCTACATAAATTATCTCATAGATCTTATAAGGTTGGAGCTCTTGGCCCTAAATTATTATGCAGTATCTTATTTGATTCTTTTTTTTTTTTTTTTTTTTTTTTTGAGACAAGGTCTCTTTCTGTCACTCAGGCTGGAGTGCAGTGGTGCAATCACAGCTCACTGCAACCTCCACCGCCTCTTGGGTTCAAGCAATCCTCCCACCTCAGCCTCCCGAGTAGCTGGGACTACAGGCACAAGCCACCACGCCTGGCTAATTTTTGTATTTTTTGTCACCATTTCACCATACTGTCCAGGCTGGTCTCGAACTCCTGGGCTATAGCAATCCTTCTGCCTCGGCCTAGGATTAAAGGCATGAGCCATCATGCCCGGCCTTATTTGATTCTTATAGCAATCCCATGAGTTGGCTATTAGCATGTCCATTTTACAGATAAAAATACTGAAGCACAGAGAAGTTAAGCAACTGGATACACATGTGGAAGTATCACCTCCCTTTCAGTAATACTTCCTATACACACTGTAGGGATCCACATAATATAAAATAATGCAACAAAATTTACTATACAATTTCTACCTCAGAGCCAAGTTCTCTCAGCTTTTCAAGGCCTCTGTTCTAAAGTGTTAATAGGAAGGAGTAACAATTGCCTTTCCTCTTTTCTCAACTTGGGAGGATTACAGTGACCCTCTCCAACAGTCAGTGGCCCACTTTTGGTTCCCCTTAGTAGGGGAACACACCCACACAAGCTCTGTCACTGGAAGCCTCTTTACAGGGCTTGGATGCTGTATATAAAAGACATTATTGTTTGAGTTTTGATTTTGTTTTGTTTTGCTTGGAACTGGTTTCTGGAAAAGACAGACTAGCAATCCATTACTGGGGACCACCAGTCTGCTACCTCTGTTTAACTCAGTGGCCAATGACAGTGAAAATAAACAAGTACTTTTACTACCAATCTTGATTAGCAGAGCAAAAAAACGATGACAACAGGGAAGGCACCTGGGGTAGGCTTACTTCCACTTGGAGAGTTGCACATCCTTTCAGGAAGTCATTGATGTTGTTGATGCAGTCAGCTTCAGTTTGGGGATCCAGACAAAACTAGAGGAACACAGTGAAATGTCACTTGGAGATTGTCATCCCATGCCAAGCAAAGTATACTCATCATTTGCTGACAACTGGAGAAAGCAGGCCTCTTAAGGTGTGGGGCAACACTGCTGTCAATCCAGGAAAAGAAATAACCACTGAAGGAAGTGATGCAAAAATCTAAACGGTCGATCTTTGTTTCAAATGTCACCAAACCTTTAGTGGCAAGCCATGTCTACTTACAAGCTTTCTCTCATGCTTTCTGTTCCAGTGTGCTGATGGCAAATTAGGGAGACCAAGACAGTTTTTTGAGCTTAGTTCTTGCTTTCAAGAAAGGAAGCAATCCCTGGTACCTCTCTCTCCTCCATCCCCCCAATAATTTAATAAAATTATATTTCCCCTTAGCTGTTCTCTACATTTGATCACATTTCTTTACATTTTATCACTATTTAATCACTCTTTCTCAAGTTTAAGAAATTATAAGTAAACTGATTTGCTCAATAAAAATACAAACTGGCTCATGAAGGCAAAAGTGCTATACTCACAGTCCATGATGACTTTAAGAAAGTAAATGTAAAATTGTACCTTTAAGCTTACTTAAGGTGCCTACTTTAGAAATTATCTATTCTCGTGATCGTGGGTTTCCAGCTATTAAAAATCTTGAATTGTTTTAAAGAGAGTAAAGTTAGTTTCACTTTGAACGCACATTGCATTCGAAACATATATCTGGTTTCTATTGCTTTTACAAACTTTATGTGACATTTTGAATTATTTCTCCTAGTTGCTATATAGTCTCTCCTTCAATGGATTTTTGTAAAAGGAAATCTACACTGATTTTAATCAAACTGCCAATAAACACCACCAAGATCTGTTATAAATCATTCTATTTTTCCACAGACTCATAAGTACCCCAAGTTCAAAACATGTCTCGGTACACAAGGAGATGTAACATGCATCTCCATGATAGAGCAAGCTTGTGATATGCGTGTTCTCCTTGTCCCTTGTTGCCAGTGGTGTCACAGGTTTTCCCTATACTACAATTTGGGGCCAATTACTAAAGAATAACATTTCATTTTCTTACATTTTCAAACTACAAAAACAGTAAGAAAAAATGTCTAACTCTTAGAAAAATATTAAAGTAGGAGATTCCCATGGCCTGGGAAATAGAAAAATCTCAAGAGTTACATGATTGCTGCTCTCTGGTGATAAGCAATCCCAAAGAGACTACAAATTTCCCTTACCTTTTCCACAGAGCCAGGCATGAGTCTGTTGATCAGTTTGCAAAGAACTACCCCATTTTTCAGCGAGGACTTTAAAAACTCCTCCGGATCACAGATGGTCTTTTTAGGGGAATCTAAAACTCCCAAAGATATAAGCCATGTCACGATTTGTTCTTCTGGATTCATTACTGAGGACGGTACACTCCAAACAGCACTCTGGGGCAGCTGCAAGGACTAAGCCACATCCGCGATTGCATCTGCTGTTGTCTTCCTTTTTATGAGTTCTCTTCGGGTGCTTGCAGAGCAAAGGTTTAAAGCAACTTTTCTTAAACAACAGCGGAACCCACTCAAAATATGGGATTTTAAAACCACAGAGATCACGGTCCAAGATGTGGAAACAGATAAGAATTAATGTAACAATCCTGGATAACGCTGGTTTCTCCTTTTCAAAACCTGCAAAACAAATTCTTTAGGATAAAAAAAAAGAAGAAGAAACGCACATGCACACACGCATACACACACATACGCACACAGAGTGCAAGAAGTTATAAGGGAAGAAAGTGAAAAGGATGCTGGGGAGGGAGGAGAGACAAGCAAGCAAGTGCTTTGGGAAACAGAGGTGAGCCAGCACTTCAGGGGACCTTGGAAATAAGACACTCATGGGCCAGTCTGGGAAAACACTGTCAATAAATAGTCTAGCCCCAGTGAAAATCTGGCTTCTGTCAGGAGGACGATGCCAACTGGCTCTTAGGTCAGACAGATCTGAGCCTCATGGGGAGATGTGCTGGCACAACAGGGCTCAAAGAAGGTAGACAGAAAATTCTTCCAAGAAATAGCCGGATGTCCTCATACTATCTCCCAGAGATGGTGTGTCACGATCATTCCTTGCAAAACACGTTGAGTTGCATGGTGACAACGTGCCAAGCAAACGAAGATTATGCCTGCTGTCAGCCATCACTGTGTATAAGCAGAAGCTAGAAGAATGGCATTTTACTTTGCAGCCAAAAAGCTATGTTTAGGGAAATAGGCTAAGGATAACATCTGACATCCTGTTTACTTGCATTCTTTAGCAATTCTTTTTCTGGACCTGGTTCCACTACATAATCCAGCTGCAGTACCCTTAGCAAAGGCTCAGACTCAGTCACATAAGTGGGTAAAATACACTTGAAAAAATAGAATGTTTGAGAACAAAAGAGCACTTGTCCTCTGTCTACACTACAATGTGGAAGATTCTTATTTCCCCAACAAAAAAACACTTTGCACTTAAAATACTGCTCTGAAAAAAAAAAACTGTCTATAACAAGAGATCTTCATCATTCTCAAACATTTTCAGAACCACTTGAAATAGGCATACTATTGGGAAATTTATGATAAGGCCAACTTTAATAGTATAACCCTATGTTGGCAAATGTGTGGCACTTACCATGATTACCTCTCCTCGTGCATGGGAGACGTCAGATCATTTATAGCTCTTTCCTACTAAGCCTCAGAATTCTTTTCAACACAGCTTCAGGCATCTACTACCAAATAATCAGCTTAGATAACCCTACTAAACATTTTCAAAGCTGCCCTTTCTTGCTCTGTCAGGACACTTGTCACACTTTACTATTATCACTTGTTGATCTGATGATCTGACTCCTCCACAAGAATGTAAGCTTCCTAAACTCGGGGTCTTGTTTGTTTTATTTAACACTGTGTTACCAGCAGACTGCCAGGTATACACAGTAGATGTTAAAAAATGTTGAATGAATAAATGAATGTATTCAGATGGTGTCCCTGATATAGACAGTAACTGATTATAGCAAGGATTTTTTTGTTTGTTGGTTGGTTTAAATGGCTTAAAACAAACATTTTTCTTGTTAATGATTTTTACCATTTTATTAAGCTGTAATTGACACATAAGAAACTGCATATATATGATTTAATGAATTTTGACATATACATACATCTTTGATACAATCACACAAATGCAATCCAGATAAGCCTTTCCATCACCCCCAAAATTGTCCTCATGCCCTTTCAATTCTTTCTTTCCTCTTTGCCTCCAAATCCCAGGCAACCACCAATCTATTTTCAGTGTCTATAGATTAGTTTGCATTTTCAAGAATCTTATATAAATGGAAGTACACAGTATGGTACTATCTTTTTTCTGGCTTCTTTAACTCAACATCATCATTTTCATACTCATTCATGTTACTGTGTCTGTCCATAGTTCTATAACAAGGTTTGTTTGATGTACTTGTGACTTAAGCAAAATAAGTATAATCAATCAAAAGTTTTCATTGACGTTGACCCATGGCCAAATCTATGTAATGGAAATAAAAACAGAATCCATTTGTTGATAAATAAAATTCCCAAATCTGACGAACTTAAACACATTTTTATATGTCATCTGAACAGTTTTCACAATTGCTCATCAAAATTTTACTCTACAGACAAACAAAATCTGGCAGTACTATTGAGGTATCACTTACATCTTCTGATGAAGAACAAAGCCTGAGTAAGTTTTGTGAACCCAGCCTCCTCCAAAACAGGCTTGAGTTCACCAAGGTCATCTGGATAAAACTCTGCCTCATTTTGGACACTCACTACAGCAAATATTACTATGAGTAATAAAGTATATCAGAATGGCAAGGCCACCGCCTCAAGGCAAAAGAACCAGTTCTATTTGTATAAAGATTGGAAGTTACAGTTGGTGTGGTAAAATGTCAACAAAGCAAGGAATTCCAGGGCAGTGGCAAGCATATAGGTGAAATGGGTACCCATGAAACCCAGGCTGGTTAGGGACTCAAATGAAGCTAGAAAGGAGCTGATGTACTGAGGGAATGGGGGAAGAGGGGGAATTCAAAGACTGGGGGTCACAGCAACACAAAGAGCAGGCTTCACACAAGAGCATGAGAAAGAAAAGCAAAGATCTCTCACCCTACCTCAGATCCTCAGTACCACACCCTCTGGGCCACTGAACCTGCCTCTTCAAGGGCTTTCCCACCTCCATCCTCTCATCCTAATGAACTCTCTAACAGGGCATATTTGGGTTGATTTTCCAAAAACACCTCTAGTGTTAATACCCCTGTTCAAAAACCCTCAAAGGCTCTCTATTGCCTAAAGCAGGGATTGACAAAAAATAATGTTCATATGATCATCTCCTGTGAGGCATAAAGGAGAAAGGAAGGTGAGAGTGAAACTTAAGCTAAAGTAGGTAACATTTCATGAAAAATCAAAAGATCTTCAGGAAATAAGGCAAATGTGAACATTTGTTAAGACTGAACGCTGGGTACACTGGTACCTGTTTTACTATTTAGTTTTGTGTTTTTAAAATGTTACTAACCGATTCTCTTTCATTCCAAATCTACCAAGGCACTTATTAAAAAAGAATATTTGGGAGCTCTCTTCCCAGATACTCCAGTTCAGAAGATCTGCAGTGGGAAAAAGGAATTTGTGTTATCAAAGTATCCCACTTGATTCTGATGCCGATAGACCAAGGTCACACTTAGAGAAATGAGTTTATTGGTCTCTAACCTTCTACCCCACTCTAATTTCTGCCAACACTTGGGTCATTTCAATATCCACAAGAACAATAATCCAACATCATGACCTCTCAGTTCCTTGACCTTCTCAACCTGTAATCAATTTATTACCTCTCATTTCCCCTTTATGCCTATTCTGTGAAATGGACCTGGGGCCTTGAAATATTTTTTACTTTGCCAGCTGGCATGATATGAAGTTTTATCAGTAGGCAGTGGTGGAGAGACATTGCAGGAAGAAGGGGTTTTACTTCCTGTTTTCTGTGTGCTCACTCCACAAGCTCCTGCCGATCTCCCAGCTTTCCTATTGCCCACATTCTGCAGCACTGGTTTTCCCAACAAACAGTAGGTAGCAGCCTCCCCAGGCACTACCCTTGAGTGTTTAGGCAGCAAAGAATCTCTGATGAGACAGACACCTTCCATGTGAACCAGCACCGTAGAGGGGTATATTTCAGCAAGTTCCAGAGAATGTACGTCCAACAAGTTCCACCAACTCAGTACCAGAGCAACTTTTCCAATAAGGCCTGGATCTCAGCCCTGGGTGGAGAGGAGGGTTATCACAGCTCTAGAGGTATTGGCCATTACACATTATTTTTATGTTGTCTGCTATTTATATCTGCTATCCCATACTTTTTAGAGTTTCCTTTACTTATTACTAGCCAATCCTTCAACACTCTAATCCCCTATTATTGTTAATTCTTTATGTTAAACTTTTCTTGTTAAAATTACTATGTAGTAGGCTGGGCACAGTGGTTCACATCTGTAATCCCAGTACTTTGGGAGGCCAAGGTGGGCAGATCACCTGAGGTCAGGAGTTTGAGACCACCCTGGCCAACATGGTGAAACCCAGTCTCTAATAAAAATACAAAAATTAGCCAGGCATGGTGGTGGGCATCTGTAATCCCAGCTACTCTGGAGGCTGAGGCAGGAGAATCGCTTCAACCCAGGAGTCAGAGTTTGCAGTGAGCTGAGATCACGCCATTGCACTCCAGCCTGGGCAACAAAAGCCAGACTCCATCTCAAGAAAAAAAAAAAATTACTATGTAGTGTCTATGTTCTGATTGGACCCCAACTGATACACCTTATTATCTTAAATGTATACTCCTCTCCACTTTAGCTAACCTCTTGGAAGGTTACACCTTGTACTTTTTTATCACACAAATTTCTCTGTCTACTAAGTCATGAATTCCAACATTACTTTTTTTTTTTTTTTCGAGACAGAGTCTCACTCTGTCGCCCAGGCTGGAGTGCAGTGGCGCCATCTTGGCTCACTGCAACCTCCACCTCCCAGGTTCAAGCAATTCTCCTGCTCCAGCCTCCTGAGCAGCTGGGACCACAGGCGCGCACTACCAGGCCTGGCCAATTTTTTTTGCATGTTTAGTAGAGACGGGGTTTCACCATGTTGGTCAAGCTGGTCTCGAATTCCTGACTTCGTGATCCACCAGACTCAGCCTCCCAAAGTGCTGGGACCACAGGCATGAGCCACTGTGCCCGACCCAACATTACATTTTCTTAACAACCTACCATCTTTCCAGCTAGCTTGTTACTCCCACTATAATTCTTTGACCTCATAGGTATCTCCAAATCATTTTTTTTCTAAAATGATTATACAAATTTACATTCCCACAAGCAGGGTATGATTTCCCATTGCTCCATGTCATAGGTAAGACTTGATATTTCAGACTTAAAATTTTGTTATTTCATGGGTATGAAATTTATATTTCTATGATTACTAATGAGGTTGAGCATTTAATATGCTTATTGGCCATATATGTTTCCTCTTCTGTGAGATACTCCTTCCTACTGCCCATTTTTCTATTGGGTTGTTTTTTTGTTATTGGTTTGTGAAAGTTTGTTATACTTATAGATATGAAATTTATGTCATTTATATGTGTTTGCAAATATCTTCTTATATCTTTGTTTTTCATTTTATGGTGTATTTTAAAGAACAGAGGGTCTTGATTTTTAAAAAATAAAATACTTTATCTCACTGTTGTGTAAAATAAATGTAGAATTTGGGTTTCCAAGCCTAGAGTGCAGCTTCGTAATCATCAGAGACCCAGGATTCTACTCTCCTGCCATACTTAGCTTGTCACCTCATAGTTCAGAATGACTATTTATGTGAACTTGGCTTAGGCAATGGTTTCTTAGATATAACACCAACACAACAAGCAACAGAAGGAAAAAAATTGATAAGTTGGTCTTCACTAAAATTAAAATTTTTGTGCTTCAAAGGTGTATTAATCCATTCTCATGCTGCTAATAAAGATATATCCAACACTGAGTAACTTATAACGGAAAGGTTTAATTGCCTCACAGTTCAGCATGGTTGGGGAGGCCTCAGGAAACTGACAGTCGTGGCAGAAGGGGAAGCGAACATGTCCTTCTTCATATGGTGGCAGCAAGGAGAAGTGCCAAACAAAAGGGTGAAAAGCCCCTTATAAAACCATCAGATCTCGTGAGAACTCACTCACTATCACGAGAACAGCAGCACGGGAATAACTGCCCCCATGATTCAGTTACTTCCCACCAGGTCCCTCCCATGATATGTGGGGATTATGAGAACTACAATTCAAGATGAGATTTGGGTGGGGACACAGCCAAACCATATCAAAAGGACACCATCAAGAAAGTGAAAAGACAACCCAAAGAATGGGAGGAAAATATTTGCAAATCATATATCTGATAAGGAAATTGTATCTAGAATATATAACAAACTCTTATAACTAAATAATAAAAAGACAAATAAGTATAATGGATAAAAATTGAGTAGACAATTCTTTTTTTTTTTTTTTCTGAGAGTCAAGTCTCACTCTGTCACCCAGGCTGGAGTGCAGTGGCGCTATCTCTGCTCACTGCAAACTCCACCTCCATTCTCCTGCCTCAGCCTCCCGAGTAGCTGGGACTACAGGCACCCACCATCACGCCCGGCTAATTTTTTTTTTTTTGTATTTTTAGTAGAGATGGGGTTTCACCATGTTAGCCAGGATAGTCTTGATCTCCTGACCTTGTGATCCACCCACCTCGGCCTGAGTAGACGTTTCTACAAAGACGATGTACAAATGGCCAACAAGCATGTGAAAAGATGCTCAACATCATTAGCAATCAGAGAAATGCAAATCAAAACCACAATGGGATTCCATTTCATACCCATAAGGATGGCAATAATAAAAAAGACAGACAATAACTAGTGTTGGCAAGAATGTGGAGAAACTGAAATCCTCATACAATGCTAGTGAGAGTGTAAAGTGATGGGGCTGCTGTGGAAAATAGTTTTGCAGTTCCTCAAAATGTTAAACATAGTTACCATATGGCCCAGTTATTCCACTGCAAGGGAAATGAAAACATATATCCACGCAAAAACTTGTAATATACAAGTACTCACAGTAGCATTATCCATAATAGCAAAAATTGAAAACAACTCGAATGTCTATCACCTGATAAATTGATAAATAAAATGTTATAATGGAATATTAGTCATAAAAAATTAATGATGTACTGATACATGCTACATCCTGAATGAACCTCAAAAACATTATGCTACATGAAGGAAGCCAGACACAAAAGACAATATATTGTATGATTCCACTTATAGGAAATATTCAGAATAGGCAAACTCCTAAAAACATAAAGTAGAACAGCAGTTGCCTAGGGCTGGGGTGAGTGTTGAGAGGAAATGATAAGTTATCACTTATGGGTATGAGGGTTTTAAGGGGGAAGGGGAGCAATAACAAGAATGTTCTAAAATTGATTTGATGATGGTTGGACAATTCTATGAATATACGTAAAGCCATTGAATTGTACACTTTAAATAATGTACAATAGTTTTTCAATAGTTAAATGGTTAAATAAACTGTGGTACATGCATATCATGGCATACTACTCAGGACTAAAAAGGAATAAACTATTGATACATGCAACAACTCAGATGGATCATAAGGGAATTATGCTGAGTAAAAAAAGCCAGTCTCAAAAAGTTATATGCTGTATGACTTCATTTATATAATATTCTTGAAATGAAAGATGCCCAGGGGTCTCACAATGCCAGAGGTACAATGTGTGTGTAAAAATATTGCCTCTGACAAACAGTACAAAGGCACAGAGGATTACATAGTCTGCTTTCCCAAGGAGAAGTGAATACTTTTCTTCTGGAGGGGCAGCTTGGGTTCTGGAGGTATTTTGCTGACAATCTTGCCTCTGGTGGTACATCAGGAGTCATTTTCAGCTTTTTCTACTCCTCAGGTTTTGCCAGAACCCATTGGGCAATGAATATTGGGAAACCTGTCAAGGGAAAAAAATTCAAAGGCATAGAAGACTGTGTGTAAAATCACTAAATTGGATGGCCAGCGTGCTCTCTTCCCTACTCCATGCTGCGATGGGGTAGGTGATGATGCAGTCTGGTCACAAATAACTGACATCATATATAATGGAAACTTCATATATTGTGGGGTGAAGATTTTAAAGATGAATGTGGAAAAGCCTTTAACAAAGATGCATAGTCCAATGTTCTCAGAGGCATTGGTGGAATGCTCATTCTGTATGACAAACTGAAGAAATCATCTAAGCGCAATCTAACTAGAAATGAGAACCAAGAGAATCATAAGAATATGTACCACACTTATTATTTTCAACCACTGAGAAATTTCCATTGTCTTTTTACCCAGGCCAGATCATGTCTGTAGACATGTCTGTAGAAAGATATAGAGAAGGAGACCCGCTGTGATCACATTTGATCGTTGGAACTGATTATTCTGTATATTGATCATGGTCGGAGGCAGCAACCATCATTATAGGTCTACAGAGGACAGATCTCAAGCTAAGCAGATCTAGAAACCACTTAGTTTAAATGTTTCTTATAGTACCGTCAAGTTTTGTTTCAGTATTTTTTTAAAGCAGTCCCATTTGTACTAAACCACCACATACTATTTTTGCACAGTTGAATATTTGCAATATTGCTCTATGTTGGGCATTCTGCCATAAAATAATAAATATGCAAAATACTCTTTTTTAAAAATCAAATATCAGTGGAGCATTGATTTAAATTATAATGCACCTATCAAATCAAATACTTAAGCAGCTTCTAGAAAGAATGATATAAATCATGTACTGACATGGAAAGATATCCAAAATATACTAAGTTTAAAAAGCAGTTTGCAAAATAGCACATATGGTCTGATCCCCTTTGTAACAATAGATGCTTAATTGTACTTAAAAAAAACACGATGGTCGGGCACAGCGGCTCACGCCTGTAATCCCAGCTACTGGGGAGGCTGAGGCAGGAGAATCTCTTGAACCCAGGAGGCGGAGGTTGCAGTGAGTCAAAACCAGTCTGGGCGACAGAGTGAGACCCTGTCTCAAAAAAAAAAAATGGACTAGACACGCAGCTCTTTTTACTGAGTATTCATTAAATGTTTCCTCAACTTCAGATGCAGAAGGTTAAATTGATCATACTACTCATTTTATCACACATATAAAAACTCTCCTCCCATTTTTTCCTTCATTCACAAACACTATTCCCCTCACAGATGCCATTCTAATATGCATAATAAATGTCATTAAATATCCATGTTCTCTCACACTGTATGTAATGCGCTTTTCTGTGCAGAAAAGAGGTTCAAGTTGTCCATTGCACAAGAGCCTTACAAAGCAGTGCTATTCACAATCACAGATATCTTAATATTTTTACAATTCAAAGACTCTAAGTTTAAGAACTCAGGGATTTCAGATTGGTGATTTCAATATGACCGTACATGACCAATTTAACATCCTGTTTTCTCAGTTCTTTGAGGAAAAGCGAGTTTAGTGAGTATCAGGAGCTCAGTTTTTGGCATGTCATCACAATTGAAAAGGCTATTTGTCATCCAAGTACAGGTTCTCTTTAAAGCATTGAAAGAAGTTAGAAATTATTTGACAAAAACTGAACAGTACTATTTAGGAAAAATTTATTAATAATGCTAAACAAATTGTACGGTCTCTTAAAATCGACACCAACTTCTCCAATATAGAAACACTAGAAAAAAGCAAAATACAATTCATTTCAACTGTATATCTGAGCCCATATATGATCTATATAACCCCATAGAGCCAATCTATGATCAATTTCAAATTCAACTTTTTAAAATATTATATAAATTCCTTATAAATTCTGGATATTAGACTTCTGACAGGTGCATAGTTTGCAAATATGTTCTCTCATTCTGTAGGTTGTCTGTTGATAGTTTCTTTTGTGTTACCCTGTTGATAGTTTCTTTTGCTGTGCAGAGGTTTTTTAGTTTAATTAGATCTCAGTTATGAATTTTTGTTTTTGTTGCAATTACTTTTGAAGTCTTCACCATGAAATTTTTCCCAGGGCCTATGTTGAGAATGGTATTCTGTTGGGTACTATGTTCATTACCTGGGGTAATAATCTGTATACCAAACACCTGTGACATGCAATTTACCCATGTAACAAACCTACCCATGCAATCCCTGAACCTATTATCAAAATAAAAGTTGGAAAAAGAAAAAAAATCGTTCCTATCACGTCGGGGTCAATGGGCATTTTGGCCAGTCACGGTGTCTCACGCCTGTAATCCCAGCACTTTGGGAGGCCAAGGCAGGCAGATCACCTAAGGTCAGGAGTTCGAGACCAGACTGGCCAACATGGTGAAACCCCGTCTCTACTAGAAATACAAAACTTATCTGGGCATGGTGGCCCATGCCTGTAATCCCAGCTACTCGGGAGGCTGAGGCAGGAGAATCGCTTGAACCCGGGAGGCAGAGGTTGCAGTGAGCGAAGATCACACGCCACTGCACTCCAGCCTGGGCCACAGAGCAAGGCTCTGTCTCAAAAGAAAAAAAAAATCATTGTATAAAATATCATATTTAGCTCTTTTCTGGCTGAAACCATAGAGGGTGTCAAAGAGAAGAAGTTTCCTGCTGTTCCAGAAACACTTAAGAAAAAGTGGAGGAATTTCGCAGAGCCTGAGAGAGAAGTTTGCCCAAAAGATGCTTTGAAAGGCAAGGAGGAAGCTTTGTATGAAAAAAATGAAGCACTATCACAAGGAATATAGACAAATGTACAGAGCTGAAATTAAAATAGCTAGGATGGCAAGAAAAGCTGGCAACTTTCTATGTACCCGCAAACCCGAACTGGCATTTGTCATCAGGATCAGAGGTAGCAATGCTCTGAGCCCAAAGGTCCGAAAGTTGTTGCAGCTTCTTCGCCTTCGTTAAATCTTCAGTGGAACCTTTGCGAAGCTCAACAAGGATTCAATTAACATGCTGCTGATTGTAAAACCATATATTGCATGGGGGTACCCAAAGCTGAAGTCAGTAAATGACCTAATAATCTACAAGCGTGGTTATGGCAAAATCAATGAGAAGTGAGTTGCCTTGACAGAGAACACTTTGATTGCTCGATCTCTTGGTAAATACAGTATCATCTGCAGGGAGGATCTTGTTAATGAGATCTATGCTGTTGGAAAACGCTTCAAAGAAACAAATAACTTCATGTGGCCCTTCAAATTATCCTCTCCAAGAGGTGGAATGAAGAAAAAGACCACCCATTTTGTAGAAGCTGGAGATGCTGGCAACAGGGAGGACCAGAACAAGAGGCTTCTTAGAAGAATGAACTAAGGTGTCTACTGTGATTATTTTTCTAATCTGGTCAGTTAATAAACAGTACGTGCTTTCAAATTGAAATAGATGAGTAAACAAAATATATTTAAAGGAAAAATTTATAATAAAGATTATAATGGCTGTATTCATTTCCTATGGCTGCTATAACAAGTTACCACAAATTTAGTGGCTTAAAACAACAGAAATGTATTCGCTCACAGTCTTCTGGAAGCCAGAAGTCTGAAATCAAGCTGTCAGTAGAGCCATGCTTCCTTCAGAGATTTCAGGAGAGAATCCATTCCTTGCTTCTTCCAGCTTCTGGTGGCTGCTGGCATTCCTCAGCTTGTAGCCACAATCTGTGTCTGTCTTCACAGTACCTCCTCTGTGTGTCTGTAGTCTCCCCACTGCCTCTTTCTTATAAAGACACTTGTGATGGCATTATGTCCCACTTGGACAATCCAGGATAACCTCCTAAGCTCAAGATCCTCAACTTGGGCTGGGCATGGTGCTTCATGCTTGTAATCCCAGCACTTTGGGAGGTGAAGACAGGCAGACTGCTTGAGCCCATGATTTCAAAACCAGCCTGGGCAACATGGTGAAACCCCATCTCTACCAAAAATACAAAAAATTAGCCAGGCAAGGTGTCAGGCACCTATGGTCCCAGCTACTCGGGAGGTTGAGGTGGGAGAATCACCTGAGCCCAGGAGGTGGAGGTTGCAGTGAGCCAAGATTGTGCCACTGCACTCCAGCCTGGGCAACAGAGCAAGACCCTCTCTCGGAAAAAAAAAATCCTCAACTTAATTACATCTGCAAAAATCTGTTTTCCAAATAAAGTTACATTTATAGGTTCCAGGAATTAGGAACTGATATCTTTGGGGGACCATTATTCAGCCAAGTATAATTGCCTTTACAGTGTTCTAAAAAACATATATAACTTATTATAAAATAATAATATAAATATAAACTAATAATAAAATTAACAAATACATCTACAAAAATTTTACAATTGAAATGACTGATGAAAATATATATGGAGTGTGATATTGATGATTTTTAATGTGTGAGGAACTAAAATCTGGAACTAAAAAGTTGATTACTAAAATCTAGTAAGACTCTAGGCCAGACGTGGCTTATGCCTATAATTCCAGCACTTTGGGAGGCTGAGGCAGGAGGCTCACTTAAACCCAGGAGTTTGACACAAGCCTGGGCAACATAGGGAGACCCTGCCTCTACAAACAAAAAATTTAAAAATTAGCCAGACGTGATGGCACATTCCTGTGGTCTCAGCTACTTGGGGGGCTGGGGTGGGAGGATTGCTTGAGCCCAGGAGGTCAAGGCTGCGGTAAGCCCTGTTTGTGCCACTGCACTCCAGCCTGGGTGACACGGCAAGACTCTGTCTCAACAAATAAAAAATAAAAAATAAAAAAAACTATTAAGACTCTTGTTGAAGTGCTGCAACGTATTTGCAGCAATAATCTATCAGGTACATTTGCAAATAGCTCATGAGCTCTCAGGACATATTAATTTTGTCAACAATGGCCACCATTAAAGAATGTAGCTTCCCAAAATTAAAATTTATTAAGAACTACTTAATATGTACAATGTTAAAAGACTGTCATATATAGTGACAAGCAACAAGCAAGCATTGAAACTGCCATAAGAATTTTGTTTTGATAAAAGCAAAATGTGAAACTATTTTATAATAAATTATTATATCCTGGTGGCTTTGAGTTCGTAATTGTGATTAAATTTTGGGATTGTCTATACTTTTGTGTTCAATACAAATTTATTTATACAATTTATACAAAATGAGTATATGGGTTTTGTAACCAGTCTTATTGGAAAATAAATAGAATATTGCTTTCCTCTACTTGAGGAAGAAATAGGGCTTTTTGTTTGTATTGTTTTATTTTCACACAGGAATAATACGGCCTAGCAGTGGCTCCGTTTGAAACAGATTTTTCATTTGGCTTCCATGACTCCACACAGTTTTCCTTTGGCCTCCATGGTTTCTGTTTGTCTCTTTTGCCAGTTTCTCCTCTTCTTTCAGGTTATGAAATATGGGAGTGCTTTAGGACTCAGGCTCTGGGCAGCTTCACTTTTCTATCTGCATTCACTCCCTAGGTGATTTCATCCAGCTTCATGGCAGTAAATCCCCAGCCCTGACCTCTACTTTGAACTCTAGACTCATATTTCCATTGCCTACTCACTATCTCCATTTGGATGATCTAATCTCAAACTCAATATGACCCAAATTGGGCACGTAATCTTTTCTCCCAATGCACGCATCAAGCCAGTTCTTCCTAAAGGAACTGAGAGGCACGGAGGTTTGATTGATCTATGTGAATACTGAAATCATCAAGTCTAAAACTCCTGGAGTAGTGCTTCACTTCCTCTCCTTCTCTTACACTTTGTATCAGGGCAACCAACAAGTCCTGTCAGTTCTACACAAGTCCAGAACCAATGCTCCTCTCACCTCCTCCCCTGCTGCTACCCTGGCCTAAGCCACATTGTCTCTCACCGGGATCACTGCCAATAGCTCCTCACCTGGGGTATCCACTTCTATTCTTTCCTTTATGCAGTCAATTCTCTACAAAGGAGCCAGAGTAATTCTTTTAAAACACAAATGAGATAATCTCCTTCACCTGCTCTCAACTCTCCAATGGCTTTCCATCATATTTAGAATAAAATTCAAAGGACTTAGATAGACTACTAGGCCCTACAATATCTGACCCTTGCCTACTTTCAAGCTTTATTTTCTTTTTTTTTAACCTTTATTTTAAGTTCAAGGGTACATATGCAAGTTTGTTATATAGGTAAGCTCGTGTCATGGGGGTTTGTTGTACAGATTATTTCATCACCCTGATATTAAGCTTAGTGCCTATTAGTTTTTTTTTCTGATCCTCTCCCTCCTCCTGCTCTCCATCCTCCACTAGGCCCCCCGGTATCTATTGTTCCCCTCTATGTCTCCATGTGTTCTCACCATTTAGCGCCCACTTATAAGTGTAAACATGCAGTATTGGTTTTCTGTTTCTGCATTAGTTTCATAAGATGATGGCAACCAGCTCCATCCATGTTCCTGCAAAGGACATGATCTTGTTCCTTTTTATGGCTGCATAGTATTCCATGGTGTCTATGTACCACATTTTCTTTATCCAACCTGTCATTCATGGACTTTTAGGTTGATTCCATGTCTTTGCTATTGTGAATAGTGCTACAATGAACATACATGGGCATGTGTCTGTATGACAGAATGATTTCTCTTCCTTCGGGTATATATCAGTAATGGGTTTGCTGGGTCGAACGGTAGTTCTGTTTTTAGCTCTTTGAGGAATTATCACACTGCTTTCCATAATGGCTGAACTAATTTACACTCCCACCAACAGTGTATAAAGCACTCCCTTTTCTCTGCAACCTCATCAGCATCTGTTATTTTTGGCTTTTTAATAATAGCCATTCTGACTGGTGTGAGATGATATCTCATTGTGGTGTTCATTTGCATCTCCCTAATCATCAGTGATGCTGAGGTTTTTTTCATGTGTTTCTTGGCTGCATGTATGTCTTCTTTTGAAAAGTGTCTGTTCATGTACTTTGCCCACTTTTAAATGAGGTTGTTTTTTCCTTGTAAATTTGTTTAAATTATTTATAGATGCTGGATATTAGACCTTTGTCAGATGCATAGTTTGCAAAAATTTTCTCCCATTCTGTAGGTTGTCTGTTTACTCTGTTGATAGTTTCTTTTGCTGTGCAGAAGCTCTTTAGTTTAATTAGATCCCATTTGTCAGTTTTTGCTTTTGTTGCAATTGCTTTTGGTATCTTCGTCATGAAATCTTTGCCCCTTCCTACGTCCAGAATGTCAAACCCTATTTTCTACTACACTTCTCTTTTGTTGGTCTGTTCTAGACCCACTGGCCTCCTTGCATGCCTGCAGATCCCAACCTCAGGGCCTTTGCACTTTCTTTCTTTTTTTTTTTTTTAGACAGAGTCTTGCTCTGTCACCTAGGCTGGAGTGTGGAGTGCAGTGGCGCAATTTCGGCTCACTGCAACCTCTGCCTCCCGGGCTCAAGCAATTCTGCCTCAGCCTCCCAAGTAGCTGGGATTACAGGTTATAACCACCATGCCCGGCTAATTTTTTTGTATTTTTAGTAGAGACGGGATTTCACCATGTTGGCCAGACTGGTCTCGAACTGCCAACCTCAGGTAATCTGCCTGCCTCGGCCTCCCAAAGTGCTGGGATTACAGGCGTGAGCCACCACACCTGGCCTGCACTTGCTTTTCTTTCTGTTCATAAAATATTATTTTTTCCAAAAGCCTTCTTTTTGACCATACTATTAAAAATCACCATCACTCTTTCTCTCTTTTTTTTTACTTATCATTATAGCATTTATCACTAACCTGATATTACATTACATATTTAATTGTTTATTTGTTAGTAGCTCCCACTATAAAGTAAGTTTCATGATAGCTAGGGCTTTGTTTTGTTTACTGCTATACCCTTAGTGTCAAAAAAATGCCTAGCACATAAAAGGCATTCAATAAAACCTTGTTGAATGAATGATAAATGCCAGTCAAAATGTCCATGACCTCCTCTATGTTAGTGCTATTGTGGGTGTATTGGGAAATTGTGGGAGACTTTTTCTTTTTAAATTATGTATTTCAGTAGCATTTCATTTTATACAGTAAGAATGTATTGACTTTTTAACCAGAACAAAACAATTGTAAGATTATACATTCCTGTATGACATGAAAAGGAGAAAAAGTCATAACACAGACACTATTTTAGTGTCTGAGTGTGTATAGAAAAACTTCTGAAAAGACATACATCAAAATGTTAATAGTTATGAACTACTGATATGCCCAACAACATGGATTAATCTCATGGATGTAATTTTGAACAAAAGAGGACAGACATAAAAGAGTAAATACTGTATAATTCCATGCAGATAAAGTTCAAAAGCTGGTAAAACTAATCTACAATGATACAAATCAGAATAGTGGTCTTTCTGGTGAATGGTATAGACTGTGGAGGGGCATGAGGGCACTGTCTGTGTTGATGGCAGTATTCTGGGTGATGAGTACACAAGTCCATTTATATGTAAAAATTCATTAAGATTTACAGTATGCAAGTTATCCTTTAATAAAAAAATAAAAGCCAGGCGCGGTGGCTCACACCTGTAATCCCAGCACTTTGGGAGGCTGAGGTGGGTGGATCACGAGGTCAGGAGATCGAGACCATCCTGGCCAACATGGTGAAACCCGTCTCTACTAAAATTACAAAAAAATTAGCCGGGCATGATAGTGTACACCTGTAATCTCAGCTACTCAGGAGGCTGAAGCAGGAGATTCTCTTGAACCTGGGAGGCGGAGGTTGCAGTGAGCCGAGATCACGCCACTGCACTCCAGCCTGGATGGCACAGCGAGACTCCAGCCTGGGTGGCACAGCGAGACTCCATCTCAAAAAAAAAAAAAAACTAAAAATAAAAATAAAAACACTGCAGTGAGCTATGATTGTGCTACTGCACTCCAGCCTGGACAACAACAGTGGGAGTATGTCTCTACAATAAATAAATACAAACAAAAAGTAATACTCATCTCTGCGTGGTGGTATTATGATTGCTTATTATTCTATTTTGTTGTTGTTGTGTTTTGTTAGTTTGTTTGAAACAGGGTCTCACTCTGTCACCTAGGCTGGATTGCAGTGGCATGATCTTGGCTCACTGCAACCTCCACCTCCTGGGTTCCAGTAATTCTCCAGCCTCCACCTCCCAAGTAGCCGGGATTGCAGGTGTGTGCCAACATGCCCAGCTAACTGTATTATTCTATTCTTTATACATATATACACACACACACACATATATATAAAACTTTTTTATTATACTTTAAGTTCTAGGGTACATGTGCACAACATGCAGGTTTGTTACATGTTATTATTCTATTCTTTATATCTTTCTTTGTTGCCTATTGCTTGTCATAACAAAGTGTTACTTTTGTAAGCAGGGAAAAGAAATGCCATGGTGTTTGCACAAGAATGAAGTACTTTGAGACTCAAAGGATATATAGCTTTAATTCATGCACTCCTAGAATTGGTGATATTCTGGGAAGAGGAAGACCAATTTGACTGCCGTTGCCACAATCCAGGCAAGGGAGAAGAGGACCTGGACTGCAGCCGTGAGATGCAAATGAAGAAACAAAAACCCAGACTGATAAAGGGGGTAGGCTTGACAGGAAATGGGTATCAAAGAAAGTGAATGTTGTCAGCAAACAGATGTTGAATGGGAAGAGAGAAGGAAGAGTCTAGATGATTCTTTACTTTCTGGTTCAGCTGAATGAAATGCAGAACTGCCATTCAGTAGGCCTGGGAAAGAAGGGAAAGGGGGTCCGGGGAAAGATTCTGAGTATGTTTTCAAATCTGTCAATTGTAGGGTATCTATGGGTTATCCAAATGGAGGTATCCAGAAGAAAATGGATATATTAGAATCTGGAACTCAGGAGAAATATCTGGAAATGTGTTCCATGAGTCATTTCCATACAAGTAGTAGTTGAGGTCATGTATTTGAATGAAATTCCTTAGGGAGTATGTTCTTCCGTGGTTCCAAAACTTAATATGCATCAGAATCACCTGAAGATTTTAATAAAAATGAAAATTCTCTGGAGGTGGGAGGCAAGGGGAGGGTGAGCATTAGGACAAATACCTAATGCATGCAGGGCTTAAAACCTAGATGATGGATTGATAGGTCAAGCAAACCACCATGGCACACGTATACGTACGTAACAAACCTGCATGTTCTGCATAGGTATCCCAGAACTTAAGTAAAATAAAAAAAAGAAAATTCTCCACCACCAACTTCCAATATTCTGTTTCAATAATGCAACAACAATAACTAATAATAATAATACAGAATTTTTGGAGGAGTCCTTACTTTGTCATAGGCACCATTTTAAGCATCATATAACCATTATCTCATGCAGTTGCCCAAGTAGCCCTATGAGGTAGGTACAATCTGCATTTTTAGCAAGCAGCCCAAGAGATTATGATCCACTTTAAGTAACATTGGTATTTTCAGATGACAAAAGATAGAAGCTAAAATGATGATGAACACCAACATTCAGTGGGAAGCTTGAGTAAAATGAGCCAGAGAGCAGAATGAGAGGGAATGACAAAGCAGGTAGGAGGGGCCGGGTGCGGTGGCTCAGGCGTGTAATCCCAGCGTTTTGGGGGGCTGAGGTGGGCAGATCGCTTGAGATCAGGAGTTCAAGATCAGCCTGGGAAACATGGTAAAAACCCATCTCTATAAAAAATACAAAAATTAGTCAGGCATGGTGGCATGCGCCTGCGGTCCCAGCTACTTGGGAGACTGGTGGAAGGATTGCTTGAGCTTAGGAGGCAGAGGTTGCAGTAAGCTGAGATCACGCCACTGCACTCCAGCCTGGACGAGATACGGAGACTCTGTCTCAAAAAAAAAAAAAAAAAAAAAAAAAAAATTAGGAGGAATACTAGAGCAAGTTCATGGGACATGCATTCGTTTTCCCTTTCACACACACTCTCTCTCTCTCCATTTCAAGTTATGAGTACAGGTAAGGCATTCACTTTAGCTCCTTCTACTTTCTTCCTTTACTCAGGTAACCACTACTGTGAGGTTGAGGTGTATTCTAACAGTAGGTTTTATATTTGTATTTGAAAAAAATGAAATATAATTTACATATAGCAAAATTCACAGATCTGAAAGTACAGTTCAGCCAGTTTTTACAAATTCACTCACTCAGGTAACTCAAATCAAGATATGAACTTTTCCATCACCCCAGAGAGTTCCTTCATGCCCTGTCCCAGTTAATCCCATGTCCTCCTCACTGAAGTAACCACTGATCTGATTTCTATCACTATAGATTGGTCTTTCCTATTCCATAACATCAGATAAACGGGAATTTATAGTATGTACTTCTTTTTACCTGACTTCTTTCATTCAACATGATATTTTTGAAATTCATCCATGTTGCATACACCAGTAGTTAATTCATTTTTATCGGTGAATAGTATTTGATTGTATGAATATGCCATAGTTTATCTATTCTCCTGGTGAGGGACATCTGCTCTGTTTCCAGCTTGGGGCCCTTATGAATAAAGCTGCTATGATTGTCCTTATACAAGACTTTTTGTAAACTTAAGCTTTCATTTCTATGGAATACATACCTAGAAGTAGGATTGCTGTGCTGTAAAATATGTACATGTTTAACTTTTTAAGAAACTGTCAAACAGTTTTCCAAAGTGATTATATCATTTTATACTCCTATTGGCATATATGAAAATTTCAGTTGTTTTACATCTTTGCCAACATTTGGTGTTATCATTCTTTTTGATTTTAGCTATTCTTGTGTGTAGTGATATTTCATAGTTTTAATTTTAATCTCTCTGTTGGCTAACAACGTCGAGCACCTTTTCATGTGTTTATTGGCCACTCACATATCTTCTTTCAGAAATGCATTTAAATGCTTTGCCCTTTTTTAAAAGTTGGTTTCTGTTTATATTATTGAGTTATAGGAGTTCTTCATGCATTTTGAATACAAAACTTTTGTCAGGTGCATGTAGTGTAGATATTTCTCCCAGTGAGCTAAATATTAAGATAATTGAACTCATGGAGATAGAGTAGAAGAGTAGTTACTAAAGGCTAGGACAGGAGTTGGAGGGGGAAGGGGAGACGGTTAATGAATACAAAAAAATAGTTTGAAAGAATGAACAGGACCTAGTATTTGCTAGCACAACAGAATGACTATAGTAAAAAAAATAATTTAATAGTTCACTTCAAAATAACTAAAAGAGGCTGGGTGCAGTGGCTTATGCCTGTAATCTCAGCACGTTGGGAGGCCAAGGGGGGAGGATTGCTTGAGCCCAGGAGTTCAAGACCAGTCTGGGCATAGGAAGACCCTGTCTTTACAAAAATAAAATTTAGCTAGGCGTAGTAGCACACAACTGCAGTCTCAGCTACTCGAGAGGCTGAGGTGGGAGGATCGCTTGGGCCCAGGAGGTCAAGGCTGCCGTGAATCATGATCACACCACTGCACTCCAGCCTGGGTGACGGAGTGAGATCCTGTCTCAAAATAATAACTTAAAAAGTATAATTGGATTATTTGAAACACAAATGATAAATATTTGAGGTGATGAACACCCTGTTTACCCTGATGTGATTAATATGTGTTGCATGCCTGTATCAAAATATCTCAGGTAACCCACATACATACCAACTATGTACCCACAAAAATTAAAAACAAAAATTAAAAAATATATATTTCTCCCAATGTTTGGCTTGCTTATTTAAGGTATCTTTTGATGAGCATTCGTTTTTCCATTTTGATGAAGTCCAATTTATCAATTGTTTTTCTCTGCAATTAGTATATTGTGTGTCCTAAGTAGTCATTGACTATTTCAAGGTCATACAGAAATTCTTCTGTTTTCAGCTTTGTGCAGTGGCTCACGCCTGTAATCCCAACGTTTTGGGAGGCCGAGCTGGGTGGATCACTTGAGGTCTGGAGTTCGAGAACAGTCTGGCCAACATGCTGAAACCTCGTCTCTATCCAAAATACAAAAATTAGCCAGGTGTGGTGGCACGTACCTGTAATCCCAGCTATGTGGGAGGCTGAGGCAGGAGAATCGCTGAAACCCAGTAGGCGGAGGTTGCAGTGAGCCGAGATCTTGCCACTGCACTCCAGCCTGGGCAACAGAGTGAGACTCTGTCTTAAAAAAGAGAAAGAAGAAAAGAGAGAAAGAAGGAAAGGAAGGAAGGAAGGAAGGAAGGAAGGAAGGGAAAGAAAGAAAAGAAAGAGAGAGAGAGAGAGAGGAGAGAGAGAGAGGAGAGAGAGAGAGAGAGAGAGAGAGAGAGAGAGAGAGAGAGAGAGAGAGAGAGGAAAGGAAGGGAAATTCTCCTGTTTTCTTCCAGAGCATTATAGCTTTCGTTTTTACCTTTAAGTGTGTAATCCCTCTCAAATTTATTTTGTGTATTGTGTTGAGTAGGGAGGTTAAAGATCTAGTATTTTAATTTCCATGTAAATATTCCGTTTTTCAACTACCCTCCATTGAAATGACTTTCCTTTCCCCTGTCGAATTGCTTTGGGTTGCACACATTCTTAATTTCACTAGGCACTGCCAGATTGCTCATCAGAATGGCTGCACAGGTTTAACCTCACACTAGCAGAATCCAAGGATTTGCTCTCATCCTCTCATATTTTCACAACCACTTGATCATTGAACTTACTTTTGACAATGTGATGGGTCCAGACTTATATCTCATTGTTGTTTTCATTTGCGTTTGTCTGATTACTTGTGAGGTAGAGCATCTCTTCGTACATGTTTAATCATTTTGGTTTTCCCTTATGTGATTTGTTTATTCAAGTGCTTTGCCCATTTTTCTTTCTTTTTATTGGGACAAAGTCTCGCTCTGTGACACAGGCTGGAGTGCAGTGGGGTGATCTCAGCTCACTGTAACCTCTGCCTCCCAGGTTCACGCGATTCTCCTGGCCTCAGCCTTCTGAGTAGCTGGGATTACAAGCACCCACCACCACACCCAGCTAATTTTTGTACTTTTAGTAGAGACGAGTTTTTGCCATGTCGGCCAGGCTGGTCTCAAACTCCTGACCTGAAGTGATCCACCCACCTCAGACTCCCAAAATGCTGGGAGCATGAGCCAGGCATGAGCCACTGCGCCTGGCCTTTTGCCCATTTTTCTATGGTGTTGTCAGTCTTTTCAGGTAGTTTTCGAAGAATTCCTTTAAAATTTTGAATATTAGTTTTTGCCAATTTTATACATTGAAAAGATCTTCTCTCAGCCTGTCACCTGACTGTTAGTATTATCTATGGTATCATTTTTTGGCTTTGGCTATTTAGGCAACTATAAACCTTAACAACGCATTCACTGACTTCTACTTCTTGTTTCTTGTAGTTTCCTCTTACATTTATTTCTCTTTGTATCAATCAGTTTTCTTAGCTGCAAGCAAGAGGAGATGACTCCAGATGGTTAATTACAAAGGAAGTTCATTAACTGGATACTGAGGTCACAGGATTGTTGAAAAGGTATGTGTCAATAGTTCACTCATTTTTATTGGTTAGTAGTATTGCATCATATGGATGTACCACAGTTGGTTGAACTATTCGCCCATGAAAGGATATATGGGTTGCTTTCAGCTTTTGGTTATTATGAATAAGTAGGTACAAACATTTGTGTATGGGTTTTTGTGTAAGCATAAGTTTCTGTTTCTCTGAGATAAATGCCCAAATGTGAAATTGGTAGGCTGTGTGATAGCTGCATGTTTAGGTTTGTAAGAAACCATCAAATTTATTTCCAATGTGACTGTATAATTTTACATTCCCATCAACAACATACAAGTGATCAGTTTTTCCAAATTCTGGCCAGCATTTGGTATTCTCACTATTTTTTACTTAAGCCATTTGGATACATGTGTGATATCTCATTATAATTCTGACTTCCATTTACCTGATGGCTAATGATATTGAACATCTTTTCTTGTGCTTATTTGACATCTGGATATCCTCTTGAGTGAAATGTCTGTTTATATATTTTGCTCATTTTCTAATTGGATTGTTTTCTTACTGTTGAGTTTTGAGAGTTCTTCATGGAATTTTGATACTAGTCCTTTGTTAGATATGGGGTTTGCAAATATTTTCTCCCAGTCTGCCAGTCTGTAGCTTGTCTTTTCATCCTCTCTACACAGGCTTTTGCTGAGGAAGTTTTTAACTTTTATGAGGTCCAATTTGTCAATTTTTCCTTTTATTGACCATATGTTTGGTGTCTAGTCTAAAACTGCTTTGTCCTAAATCCTAAGAATTCTCTCCTATGCTTTTTATGTTTTACATTTAGGTCAGTGATACATTTTGAATCAATTTTTGCATAAGATGTGAAGTTTAGTTTGAGGTTCCTTTTTTGTATATGGATCTTCAATTGTTCCATTGCCATTTGTTGAAAAGGCTATATTTTCTCATTGAATCGTTCTGGTACTTTTGTCAAAAATCAAATGTCAGCTGGGCACGGTGGCTGACACCTGTAATCCCAGCACTTTGGGAGGCTGAGAAGGGCGGATCACTTGAGGTCAGGAGTTCGAGACCAGCCTGACCAACATAGTGAAACCATGTCTCTATTAAAAATACAAAAAAAATAGCCAGGTGTGGTGGTGCACGTCTGAGGTCACTCTGACAACTGAAGGATGGTGAAGGTAGAGAATTTTACTGAGCAATTAAAATAGCTCTCAGCAGAGAGGAGAGCTGGAAAGGGAATGGGAAGGGCAGGTCATCTTCCCCGAAGCAGGAGGTCTCTTCCCTGAAGTCAGGCCATCCCTCTCTCTCTCTACTGACTGAGTCTGGGGTCTTTATAGGTACAGGATGTGGGCAGGGCGGGCCATAGGTAGTATTGGAAAAGGCAACATTCAATTGGTTAAAAGGCATTATTCAGAAAGAACCAATCAGGAGAGAGCAGGCAAACAGGAATAGAAGTTCTCACTCTGGGCCCCGGGTTTCAGGCTGTTTTGGGTTTGAAGGTGGGGTTTCACCAGGGACCTGCCCCTATATGCCTAGGCATTTGGCTGCCTCCAGTCACTATCATTATAATGGAATATTACTTAGTCATAAAAACGAATGAAGTACCAATACAGGCTACATCATGAATGAACCTTTAAAGCATTATGTTAAAAAGACAGACAGAAAAGATCACACACTCTATGACTCCATTTTTATTTATTATCTGGAACAGGCAAATCCATAGAGATAGAAAGTACATTAGTGGTTGCCAGGGGCTCAGGGGGAGGGGAGAATGAGGGATTTCTTTCAGGGTTTCTTCATAGGATGTTATTTGGTACAGGGTTTCTAAAGTTGATTGCAGCGATGCTGGCACATGTCTGTGAGTATACTAAAAATCTGAATTGTACACTTTAAGTGGGTTAATTGTATGACGTGTAAATTATATCTCAATAAAGCTGTTTACATAAATATTTACATATATATATTTAAATAAGAGATGGAGTCAACATCACCAATACCCTCATATAGCCAAGACAATTTTTTAAGACAAAGAGAACAAATTTTACTCATAAGATATGAAGTCATACTGTAAAGCTATAATAATTAAATAAGTGTGGTGCTGATTTGGGATTAGGTGAGCAAATCACTAGTGCCCAGAAACTAACCCATGCATTTGTGGAAATTTGGTTTATAATATTTCAAATCAATAGGGAAAGAAGACTGACTCCTCGATAAATGAGACCGAGACAATTTGCTATCTATCTGGAAAAAGGTAAATTTCTACCTCCTACCACACACATACACAAATTTTGGAAGGAATGGATTAAATATTTATATGTATAAAATCCAACTAAAATTGTATTCAAAGAACATGTAAGAGAATATGTTTTTTACCTTGAGGTAAGGAATAGCTCTCTAAAAAGAACCAAAACAAACAAACAAAAAAGCAACCAAAATCATAAACAGTAGCCTTCCTTAAATTGCATCCCAGAATTAGGCAGATTTACTAAAGTGAACACTGCCAACCCTTTAATGATGAGTGCACCCACCCTCCAGTTTCTGGGAGTGCTGCTGCTAACAGCTTATAACTGCAACCTTCTCCATAGAATTGCACTCAGCTGTTGGGAAATACCTTGTTCTATTAGTTTTCTATTGATGCAGTAACAAATTGCTACAATCTTAGTGACTTAAAAAAAAACACATGTATTATCTTACAGTTCTGTAGAAGTCCAACATGGGTCTTTCTGGGCTAAAATTAAGACAGAGGATAAAGCAACTAGGTGCCATCTTGGAAGCAGAGATCAAGCCCTCACCATGTCAGAGGCGTTTGAACCAGAGCAACTCCATCTTGAATAGGAGCAGGGTAAAATAAGGCTGAGACCTACTGGGCTGCATTCCCAAGAGGTTAAGGCATTCTTAGTCACAGGATGAGATAAGAGGTTGGCACAAGATACAGGTCATAAAGACCTTCCTGATAAAACAGTTTGCAGTAAAGAAGCTGGCTAAAACCCACCACAACCCAAGATGGCAATGAAACTGACCTCTGGTCATCCTCACTGCTACACACCCACCAACACCATGACAGTTTACAAATGCCAAAGCAACATGGGGAAGTTACCCTCTATGGTCTAAAAAAGGGAGGCATGAATAATTTACCCCTTGTTTAGCATATAATCAAGAAATAACCATAAAAATGGGCAGTGCCCTTGGGGCTGCCCTGCCTATGGAGTAGCCATTCTTTTCTTCCTTTACTTTCTTCATAAACTTGCTTTCACTTTGCTCTATGGACTCGCCTCGAATTCTTTCTTGCACGAGATCCAAGAACCCTCTCTTGGGGTCTGGATCGGGACTCATTTCCAGTAACAACCAGACACCAAACCTGTCCATTCCTTGATCTTGGATTTTCCAGATTCTGGAACATGAGAAATAAATCTCTGTTGTTTATAAATTACCTAGTCTGTGGTATTTCATTATAAAAGCACAGACTAAGACACCAGGTTACCATTACCATTGTGTTAGCTAATTGGCTTTATCCAGGGGAAAAATAAACTTCTCATATCTTTACGACAGGAGGTGATTCTGACACTTGGAGTAAGATGGCGACTAAAGTTAGGCTGCTACCCTCCCACAGGAACTGGGAAATGAGGGTGCTTTCTCCCTTGATGTTTACATTTCAAAGAGATGACTCTTGAGAAAGACATTTGTGGGTCACAAAGATGGCAAAAGACCGACTTAGTCTGCAAAAGGATTTATGTACATTTAAAAGAGAGGAGAAAGTACTTACAATTATAAGTTTTCTCAAGTAAATGTTCTGGAAAAAAAGGAGGGGAGAGAAATCTCATACCTTATTTTCAATGGGAGTAATTAAGCCTCTTATTGTTAATTTGTATCTGTCCTTACAATCTCCTGACTGTGTTACTATAAACTAGTAACATGAACATTTTTTTAGTTATCTTTATTGTGGTTTTTTTTCCCTTTCTCTGGGCAGTTGTAGCCATCTAAAATCAGCAAATCTGTAGTAAAACACAAAGCAAAGCAATTATTAGAAGCATGATAGAACATCAGAATTACTAAATTTGTAGAAAGTGAATTTTTTAGAAATTTTTATCTGCCTTGGGGAAATAACCTTTGAATATATTATACTAATGCTGAATAGTTAAATCTGATTTTTAAAAGATATTTGAAATACGCTTTCATTCTGATTCTAAACAAAAAGTAATGGCAGTGATAGTAACAAACAAAATTTCCCCACTGAACAACATAAGGATGTTTCACACTCATACCAAATCTCTATGCCAGTTAGGCACAACTGAATATTGTGATGTGACAGTAGCAGTCTTACATTTGAAACTCAAGAAGAAATCAATTGCATTCCCAAACAGCTAAATATGCAGGTCCAAACAATGAAGGTATTTTTTAAACTGTCACATTCACTCCAAAGCCCATTCATCTCCTTCAGCATCCCACAGATGGAGCACATGTTGCCCTTAGCTAGATAATAAAGTGGCACACACAGTGCACCACTTGACATCACAGAACAGCTGCCTATAAAACTAGACTTTTGACACTGGGCTCCAGCTTCATTCTCACAGGTCATCATCCTCATCTGGGAGAGTTGTCTAAGCAACCTCTAAATCATGATCATACTACACTGCCAAATTTGGGTCCATGACAACCTCTGGTGAGGCAAGAGCAGGCATGGCAACAAATTCCAAGTTAGGGTCTCCAATAAGCTGTCTAGCAAGCCAGAGGAAGGGCTTTTCAAAGTTGTAGTTGCTTTTTGGCATTTATGGCAGAAATGTCATAATACTGAAGATTCTTCTTTCAGTAGAAGACAGTAGGTTTCTCCTTCACTTTCCCATCCTTAATATCCACTTTGTTGCCATATAACATGAGGATGTTTTCACATATTCATACCAGATCTCTATGCCAGTTAGGCACATTCTTGTAAATAACTCAAGATGTTACATCAAACGTTATAATGGCACACTGTGCTTGAATATAATAGCCATTTCTCAGTATACCAAATTTCTCCTGGCCAGCTGTATCTCATACAGTGAACTTAATAGATCCTCTGTTGGTGTGGAACACAAGGTGATAAACCTCAACACCTAAGGTGGCTACATACTTCTCAAATTCACTGGTCAAATGACATTTCATGAATGCAGTTTTTCCAGTACCACCATCACCAACCAATACCAATTTGAACTGGACTTGGGGCTCTCCTTGGGCAGCCACCATTATGTTCCTTCCAGCAGTGTCTCTGTGCTTATCCAGCTGATGCTGAAAAGATGGCAGAAGCCCAGAGTCTTGATTAGCAATGAAAAAATGTTTTAGTTATACATTAATTTTATAAATTGTTGTGATGTCTTTATTGCTTGTACTTTCAAATGATTAACTATGGAGCATTATTTTGTAGTTCCTCATGAAGCCTTGCCCAATCCAGGCCTATAGAGTAGCTTAACTCAGGACCCTGCTAATTTCAAATTTTAATTAACAGTTTTTCTTTGATGCCCCAATAAATTTCTTCTGAGTTTCCATCAGTTACATGAGTAACATCACATTTACATGGTAATTTAGGCCGTTCAGTGATTGCTCCATTTCCTAAATAACTTTGTTTTAAGATGAGAAGTAGAAAGAAATCCATGGCCATCATCTAGTTAAAAGTCTTAGGAGGCACTGATTTTAGAGTACGGATTGAACTTCTAGTGTTTAATGTGCACAACTTTAAGTTGCTTTGTGTCTGGTTTTTGGTTTTTTGTTCGTGTTTTTTTTTTCTTTTTTTTTGAGACAAGTTCTCACTCTGTCGCCCAGGCTGGAGTGCAGTGGCATGATCATAGCTCACTGAAACCTCAAACTCTTGGGTTCAAGCAATTCTCCCACGTCAACCTCCCAAGTAGCTGGGACTATAGGCACACACCACCACACCCAGCTAATTTTTGTATTTTTGTAGGGATGAGGCCTCACTGTGTTGCCCAGCCTGGTCTTAAACTCCCGGGCTCAAGCGATCCACCTGCCTTGGCCTCCCAAAGGGCTGGCATTACAGGTGTGAGCCACCATGTCCAGCCAACTTTAGTGTTTTAAGCCTTAAGGAAAAATCCATCTTATGGGTCATTTTTTCCATTGGTCTAAATAGTTATATAATTAAAACAGTCAGCTAAATCTCTATAAATAACAGGCATCCACCTTTGTTTATCCACCCATACTGGAGAAAACCTGCCTCCCAATGTTAGTAGTGACACTATATCTGTCTTTTGTAGTTGCTAGTAATCTGTAGGTGCCAGATTTCTGTTCATCTGCTAATTAGATATTTTTCTTTTCTATGTCATTATTTCAATCAAGCCAGTTAATAAAACATTTTTGTGTTAAAGTTAGAACTTGAGTACCTGGATGCATACTAATCACTTTAACTTTGTTATTATCAAAAATTACTAATGAGGATGATCTCACTTGTAGTCGGCCAGTAATCCAGAGCATATCCACAATGGGAGTACAATTTAGAGCTCATTGGAAATATGTGGTTGGAGGAACCATTACTGGGAATGCAGAAATTTGGTGTAATAATAATGTTTGCTTTCCAATAAATGTGATTCTTTATTGTGGTGATTCAAATAACCTCTGTCTGAGTAGTACTATGAGAATAGCAATCAATTTTTTAGAATACATCTTTTTGAGGCAAGAGAATCATTAGAACCTGGGAGGCGGAGGTTGCAGTGACCAAGATCACGCCATTGCACTCCAACACTCCAGTCTGGGGGACAGAGTGATACCGAGTCTCAAAAAAAATTTTTTTTAAATAAAGAATACCTCTTTTCAGTTGAGTTCAGTACAATATCCATTACTCTAGAGAAGTTCTTTGTGGGAACAACTGTCTAGTCCTCCTGCGGTGCTGGCTTCACATAGAAAGCATGAATCCAACTATGATTCTCCTTCACTTTGATAGCAGTATGAGTGATCAGCAGCACCTGAAAGGGTCTCTCCCAATGCAGTGACAACCTGTCTTTCCTTTGAAATACCTTTATGTGGATGAAGTCTCCTATTCTATAAGGGTGGCAGACTGACACAGGCAAGTCCTTATGACTGTAAGTCTCAGGGTTTCTAGGGAAAAGAGAAGGCCTTTTAACTATTGAACATGATTATGAGAGGATTCAGTTAAATTGGGAACAGAACATGGTCTCAGACCCAAGTTCATAGGCCTGCCAACCATAAGTTCAAAGGGAGAGATACTGTGCTTGCTTGCAGGGGTCACTCTAATTTTTGATAAGGTTAGTGGCAAAGCTCTAAGCCATTTTAACATGTTAGATTACTAAATCTTGGCCAAGTAGTTTTTTAGAGTTTGATTTACTCACTCTACTTGTCCAAAGGACTGAGGCTTATAGGAATCTGCACGCATTTGGCATAATTCCTGGGCAACAGTAGAAGTAAAATGACTTCCTCTGTCCTAGTCAATGTGCTCTGGTATCCCAGAAGTGGAAATTGTGAGTTTTAAGAGAACCTTTACCACTGCCTGAACACCAGCTTTTTATTTTTATTTTTATTTTAAGTTCTGGGATACATATGCAGAACGTGCAGGTTTGTTACATAGGTATACATGTGCCATGGTGGTTTGCTGCACCTATCAACCCATCATCTAGGTTTTAAGCCCTGAATGCATTAGGTATTTGTCCTAATGCTCTCGCTCCCCTTGACCCCCACCCCCCAACAGATCCCACTGTGTGATGTTCCCCTCCCTGTGTCCATGTGTTCTCATTGTTCAACTCCCACTTATGAGTGAGAACATGCGGTGTTTGGTTTTCTGTTCCAAACATCAGCTTTTTAAATTTTATTTGATTGTGGTAAGAACATTTAACAAGAGATCTACCCTCTTAACAAATTTTTGAGAGTACAATATAGTATTACTGGCTATAGGCAGAATGTTGTACAGTAGACCTTTAGAGTTTATTCATCTTGCTTAACTGAAGTTCAGCTTTTGAAGACAGAAGGATTTCAGGCCATCCAAATGTCACACATACCACAACTAGACAATACCTCTTACCGAAATCTAACTGCCACCACGTTCCTGGTAAAGTTGGTTAGAGAGAACTTCCTGTGCTTATATTTGGAGTGGCCGTAAAGAATAGCGCATCAATAGCATACATTACATAGCATATCTCTTTAATATGTTGTGAATAATTGTATCTTTTTGGTAGGTCTAGTAGGGGTCTAATGCCTTTAAAATTCCTCTTTTGTTCAGATCATTTTGTCAATGACACAACACCACTAACCAAGCAAATTGGGACTGAAGTATAGGAATTACTGTTAGGTAATTCCCACAGTCCAATCAAATTTCTTTTAGCTCCTTTTTCAATTCATTTGCTCATTTATTTTTGTGAAGCACATTTTAAAAAATGAACAAAAGCTTCTTGTTGTATTAAAAATAGAGCTTCTAAGTTTGGAGCCAGCCATGTTTTAGAAGCAGCTTTTGGCAGGGCGCAGTGGCTCACGTCTATAATCCCAGCACTTTGGGAGGCTGAGGCAGGCGGATCACCTGAGGCCAGGCTGGTCAGGAATTTGAGACCAGCCTGGCCAACATGGCAAAATCCTGTCTCTACTAAAAATACAAAAATTAGCTGGGTGTGATGGCACATGCCTGTAGTCCCAGCTACTCGGAAGGCTGAGGCAGAAGAATCGCTTGAACCCAGGAGGCGGACGTTGCAGTGAGCCAAGATCGTGCCATTGCACTCTAGCCTGGGTGACACAGAGAGACTTCATCTAAAAAATAAAAATAAATAATAAATAAAAGCAGCTTTTACAGCTCTATGAGCAAAATGAATTACTGGTATCTGAGAAAGCAGATGTAAAGTCCCTAACAAATCAGCTATCAATTTTCCATGTGTTTTTTTTTTAGTTGTTATTGAAGTCAAAAATCCTCTATTTAAAAAAATATTCTCTGTTGCATGACAGACATCAAACATATATTTATTATGTATATATTTTTATGTTTATTTTTAGTCCAGAACTAAGAATTGCAGTTCTACTAACTGGTATTAACTCATCTGCTTATGCAGACTTAATTGCAGATAAAGCATAAGCTTCCAAAGCTGCGTGATAAGTCACTGCAGCTAGGAAGCTTTTTGAGTGGCCACTTTTAGCCATACTACATTACCAATTGATAAACATTATTATATCATCATTTTGAACAGGAATATTACATAAATCATGTCAGATTTTTCAAACTTTGGACATTTCAAAGCTAAGAGAGAGGCCATCCCCAATTTCCATTGTTCAAAAGCCTCTTCAGATTCTAGGGACCAAACCAGAAGATCTGAAGGATTAACATGTAGTTGCTCCATCAGAGGTTTTGCCCACTCTGCAAAACCTGCAATCTACTCTCTTTAATACTGCATTAGTACCAAAACTGTGTCTAAGTCCATTTGGGCTGTTATAACAAAATGCCATAAACTGGGTAGCTTACAAACAACAGGCATTTATTAATCACTTTTTGGGAGGCTAGAAAGTACAAGATCAAGATGCTGGCAAATTCAGTGTCTGGTAAGGATTCACTTCCTCATAGATGGTGCCTTCTGGTTGCATCCTCACATGGTGGAAGGAGCCAGGAAGCTCTTTGAGGCCTCTTTTATAATGGCATTCATCCCATTCATTAGGGCAACACCCTAATCACCTCCAAAGGCCCCATTTCTAATACCGTCACATTGGAGATTAGAGTTCAACATACGAATTGGGGAGAGAATGAGACATAAACATTCTAACCATAGCACTACATTTGGCTGTTAGATCTGCAAAATGAGATGACCCCTAGATTATACCACTCTAAGGCCCACAGCTGAACACAGATGCCTTAAATAGTTTACTCAGAAAAGCAATGTTGCAATTTATCTAGTGAGGCCTTATGCCCTTGTGAAGCAAAGAACTGTAACAAAGCCAAAGTGTTAGTTTTGCATTGCTCTTTAGTTTCTAAGGCTACAAGCAAAATCATCTATATTTTGAAAAATTATAGATCCTTCTGGTGAAACAAATTTATCTAAGTGTTTCTGTAAATGACTAGAGAAAACATTAGGGGAGTCTCAAAACCCTTGAGGAATTGTCTGCCATAAGTATCAGACTCCTTTATGAGCAAGTAAGAATTTAGACTTGTCCACTTATAAGAAAAGAAATAGGGGGAAGGAAAAAAATAAGCAAGGAAAAAAGGGAAGGAGGGAAGGAGGGAAGGAAGGGAGGAAGGGAGGAAGAGAGGAAGAGAGGAAGGGAGGAAGGGAATGAGGGAGGGAGGGAGGGAGGAAGGGAGAGAGGAAGGGAGGGCAGAACATAAAACATAGAACAACAAAACAATTTTTTTCAGACAATGATACTGAGATCAGAATAGTTGCAGGATCAGGAACTACAGGTGTTAATGGGATAACAAGTTAATTTACTTCTCTAAACTCATCTAAAATCAGTACAAATCTATATAGCACTTACCCATCTTTATGAAATTTACCTTTCTTCTTTACTGGAAATGTGGGATTACTACAGGG
This sequence comes from Pongo abelii, assembly GCF_028885655.2. NCBI lineage: Eukaryota > Metazoa > Chordata > Mammalia > Primates > Hominidae > Pongo > Pongo abelii. Next base: position 142,912,566 of record NC_072008.2, read on the forward strand.
TAAGTGCTCCTTTTCAATTATCCTTTTTCTTTCTTTCTTTTTTTTTTTTTTTTTTTTTTTTTTAAGAGACAGGGTCTCACTCTGTTACCCAGGCTTGAGTGCAGTGGTGTGATCACGGCTCACTGTAACCTCAAACTCCAGGGTTCAGGTGATCCTCCCATCTCAGCCTCCCAAGTAGCTAGGACCACAGGCACCTGCCATCACGCCCGGCTAATTTTTTTTAAATTTTTTGTAGAGACGAGGTCTCACTATGTTGCCCAGCTATTTTTTATATCTCAAATTAATCCAGTATTGTCATTCCCTTTGATTAAATGCTCCTTCAAGTCTTTTGCTTACTTTTAAATTCAGTTGTCTGATTATTATTATCACTATTATGATTGAGTTGTAAGAGTTCTTAATGTATTCTGGATACAAGTCCTTTATCAGATATATGATTTGCAAATATTTTCTCCCAGTCTGTGGCTTGTCTTCTCATTTCCTCAATGGAATAATTTGAAATGCAAATTTTTTTCATTTTTTATGAAGTTCAGTTTATTCATTTTTTTCTATTATGGGTCATGCTTTTGGTGTTATATCTAAGAACCTTTGCCAAATCCAAGGTCATGAATATTTTCTCCTATGTTTTATTCTAAAAGATTTATAGTTTTTTACTTCACATTTAAGTGACTTGTTTCAGCTTGTGGGGACTTTTCCAGCACAGTATGAGACTGCCACTCTCTGCCATACCTCTTTTCTTTCAGAAGTATATAGTATCCAAATCAGGTGCCTTTTCCCAAAAGGCTCCACAGACACTTCATCCACAGTACAGAATATAGTAGCTATTAAGTTGCACAGCACGTCTCTCACCAGTAGGTTTATAGGAGATTCAGGAGAAATGAAGAACACATGTTCCTCAGTCAAAGGACCTATCTCTATGGGAATTACAGAGGAAAGGGGACAAGTAGAAGGCTGACCCAAAATAACCATAACCTGTATTACCCTGTCACCAGATGGGAAAAGTTACTGACACATTACAGTCCACTAGTTCTCACCTTTGTGATTCCCTCAATTTGTCAATTTTGAACCACTTGCCAAGTATTTCCTAGCTGAAAGTTTTGTTCTAGGCTCTCCTAATTCTCTTATCTTTGCAGTTTCTGCATCATCTAGAGTGTCCTTCTGCAATCCCTCTTCCAACACCCTGGCTTCTTGCAATAACAACATACAGCCTCCCATCTTTCTTTCTTCCCTTTCTGGATTGGTCATTGCAGGATTATTCCCTTCAGTAAAGAGTTCTAACTAAGCAGAGAACACAGCAAACTTTAATCTCTTTTCTTTTTTTGTTCTTAGATTATCCCAAAACTGAGTAGCTGCTGCTAAGATTTGAGTAATAGTTTGCCTTTGCCATCCTACTACCTTTCCCTTAACTTGGGTTTGGATAGTCAGTGAGAGAGCTAAAATAAAGGTGGTTAGAGCCAGAGGGCAATTTTTATATGACCTTGGATCCATGCCAATAAACTTTTAGAATGCCTGAACAAGTCACTGATGGAAATCAATGAGGTACTCACCTGTCTTATGAGTAAACAGCTGCAATGTCTTCCAATTCCTCTTTACAATAAAGGTTTCAAGGAACCTCTATCCTCAGATTATCCATATTTGTGAGGGATGGTGGATAGTCAGCTTCTCTTGACCACCATACCCCTGATGTGGTAATCTTCTGGACACCAACATCCTTGCTCCATCAAAGGATCAAAGTCTGCTCATTGCAAAATTCCATGCAGTAGCTGGTGCACATCTCCAAACATGGGGCTGTAAACTGAAAACATGCTGCATAGTAGCAAATTTCTGGGGCACAGGGAAGAGAAGCCTTTAAATGAGTGAGAAAAGGATCTGAACCACCCAAGAGTCCTGGGTAGCTACTCAATGGCATCAGTTTTGCTGGCTATCCAAATAGGAAGGTCTGGTTTTCCTCACACTGAGACAATAAAAATGTAAATTACACAACACTTCAGTTCCAGTTTTGACATTCATAAGTTTAATACCTTGGTTGCCTGTCTTTTTCCAAGTGACAAGTGCAGCTACTCTCCATTCTGTTGCCTCATGGGAACACAGTCTGTCTTAGCCAATTTTTTGTTGCTATAATTGAACACCATAGACTGAGTAATCTATAAAGAACAGAGATTTATTTGTGGAGGCTGGGAAGTACAATATCAAGGTGCCAGCATCTGGTGAGGGCCTTCTTGCTGTGACATAACATGCTGGAAGGTATGACATGGCAAGAGAGTAACAGCATGTCAGCTCAGGTCTCTCTTCCTCTTCTTATAAAGCCACCAGTCCCATCATGGGGGCTCCACCCTAATGAAATTATCTAATCCTAACTACCTCCCAAAGGCCCCACCTCCAAATACTATCAAATATGAATTTGGGGATTAAGTTTCCAACACATGAAATTTGGAGGACACATTCAAACCAAAGCACAGTCTTTTATCCAAGTTCTCAATCATCCCATGATCCTGTCTCTTTATTATTTCTGCCTTTCTAGTTGTGTGTTGTGTGGTGTGTAGATGATAAGACCTCCTGGAGGTGGAATCTGGTCTAAAACATAAAGTAGACTCAGGGCTAGGCCACCAGGCACACAAACTTGTATCCTCAAATAGAGCAGGTAGTTGTAGAAAGTTGTACCTTCATCTCCCTTTATAGGGAAATCTATTCATGAAGGGAGCCACCTCTCTAAAAGATCATCACCTCCCCCTTGCCTGGGAGCCACTACAGTCAATTAGAAGCAAAGAAGGATAAGGACATGCAGGGGAAGCAGAGGGAGCACGAACAGCAGAGAAAGGAGGAGAAGGTTTCCATGAAAGAGAAAGTGCCTTTAATTTTTGCATTTCCCCTCTTTTTTCTTTTCATCTGCCTATCCGAATCTTTTTTTTTTTTGACGGAGTTTCGCGCTTGTTGCCCAGGCTGGAGTACAATGGCGCTATCTCGGCTCACCACAAGCTACAGGCCTGCACCACCATGCCTGGCTAATTTTGTATTTTTAGTAGAGACGGGGTTTCTCCATGTTGGTCAGGCTGGTCTCGACCTCCCACCCTCAGGTGAACTGCCTGCCTGGGCCTCACAAAGTGCTGGGATTACAGGCGTCAGCCACCATGCACAGTCTATCTGAATCTTTTAAGCTAGTCAAGTAAAACAGTGGGAGTGGAGAAGACACAAAGAAATAACCAGTTGTGATCAATTAGTTGTAAACACCACTGTACTTTGACCAGCCCTAAATCACTTTTAACTCTCCTCTTAGAACAATATTTATCCCATAAATACCAGGAACTCATTCATTCAGGATGAAACCCCTCCAAGGATGTGTTAATCTATCCAAATCAAAAGACCCATCCTCCCACCACTACAGAACTGGATTCTCATGTGCATAACCATCACAAATGTGACAGAGAGATATTAACTACTTAAGAGAGAGACTTGAAGGCAACATTCCTGTCTTCCCATATTTTCCAACCATATGATGACCCTGATCGAATTTTAGAGTCTACATTATCCATGTTTATTTAATAGTAACATATTGAATTTGGACAGGTTGGATTGTCTAGGTAGTAGTCCCAAAAAAGAGAGCGCTAGAGGGAAGACTTTTTATAATTCTGGGTCTCCTACCTAATTGTTTTATGGTTACAGACTGTCAGTTGTCTGCTCATGTCAGGAGCTACCATATATTTCCATGTTCTCATCACCAAAATTGTTGGGGAAATATAATTAAAAACAAAATCTTCTCCTAACCCAGAATTCCTCTCTACAATGGTAGTAGAGAAAGAACGTTTTATTATTGAGTCAGCATTAAACCAGAACATGATGCACATTCCAAGTAACTCACTAAGAGATTGCAAAAACAGAAAGGAATCTCAACCCCTAATATAGCCAAGCAGATACCATTATTTACATGTTTTCAAGTAAATAAATAATGACTAGTCCTCAAGTAAGAAGACTTGGCAGCATTGTTTGTCACACATATTTCACCCAAACTTTACCTAGTAATTGAAGTGACCATCTGTGCTAGTTAATTGGTTTTATCTAGAGGGAAAAAACTATCATATCTTTATAACAGGAAATAGTTTTGCAATTTGGAGCAAGGTGCCCACCAAAGTTAGGTTTCTACACTCCCACAAAAACTGGGAGATGGGGTGCTACCTCACTTGATGTTTACATTTTTTTAAAAATGGCTCCCAGGTCCTTGAGAAAGACATTTCTGGGTCATGAAGCTGATAAAAGGTCTATATAGTCTTCAAAAGTCTTCATTGAAATTTCAATGAAATATATATACATATATGAAGAAAATATAGTTGACCCTTGAACAATGTGGGGGCTATGACCCTTGAACAATGTTATGTGCAGTTGAAAATCTGCATATAACTTTTGACTCTTCAAAAACGTAATCACTAATAGCCTACTGTTGACCAGAAGCCTTACTGATAACTCAGTCGATTAACACATATTTTGTATGTTAAATGTATTATATACTGTATTCTTACAACAAAGTAAGCTGGAGAAAAGAAAATGTTATGAAGAAAATCATGATAAAAAATGTATTTGCTGTTGATTAAGTGGATCATCATAAAAGTCTTTGGCCAGGCACGGTGGCTCATGCCTGTAATCCTAGCACTTTGGGAGGCCGAGGCAGGTGGATCACCTGAGGTCAGGAGTTCAAGACTAGCCTGGCCAACATGGCGAAACCCCGTCTCTACTAAAACTACAAAAATTAGCTGGGCGTAGTGGCGTGTGCCTGTAATCCCAGCTACTCGGGAGGCTGAGGAAAGAGAATCGCTTGAACCAGGAGGTGGAGGTTGCAGTGAGCCGAGATCGTGCCTCTGCACTCCAGCCTGTGCAACAGGAATGAGACTCCATCTCAAAAATAAATAAATAAATAAACAAATAAATGAAATAAAATAAAAGTCTTTGTCCTCGTCTTCAGGTAGAGTAGGCTGAAGAGGAGAGGTTGGTCTTGCTGTCTCGGGATGGCTGAGGTGGAAGAGGTGGAAGGGTAGTCAGGAGACACAGGCACACTTAGTGTAACTTTATGGAGATTAAATACATGATAATTTCTGTCTTTTTTGCTATTTAATTTCTCTAAAAATGTGCCTATACAGTACCAATTCTTCCACAGTTTGCTTTAATTTCAGTGCATGCATCACAGAAGGGTACATGTCATAAAAGAAGTCAAAAGCAATCTTGAATAATCAGAACCCTTCTGCTAAACTGCCTAATGTCAATGTGTTTTCTCTCACCGCTTCTTCTACATCTTCTTCTTCATTGTCTGTCACAGGTTCAGAAACACTCATCTCTATCAGGTTGTCTTCTGTTCATTCCTCTGGTGTGGTGCTGATTAGCTCTTTAATTTCTCCAAGATCCATATCTTGAAACCCTTCTCCCCACCCACCACCACCTTTCTTTTCCACCTCCACAATCTCTTTCATGATTTCCTTGATTGGCTCTGTTGTAAATCCTGTGAAGTCATGCACACCTGGACACAGTTTTCTCCAGCAGGAATTTATTGTTTTGGGCTTGATGGTTTTCACGGCTTTTTCCATAACAACGATGGCTTCTTCAATGATGTAATCCTTCCAGACTTTCATGATGTTCTGTCTATCAGAGTTCTCTTCCATAGCACTGACAATCTTTTCCACAGTGTACCATGTGTAATGAGCCTTAAAGGTCCTTATGGCTACCTGATCTAGAGGCTGGATTAGAGACATTGTGTTTGAGAACAAGGAGACCAATTCAAGGCCTTTGGTGTTGAACTCATAGGGATCTGGATGGCCAGGGGCATCATTCAATAAAAGGCAGTCCCTTACTGGCAAGGTACTTCCTGACTTCAGGGACAGAGCATCTATGGAACCAATCCAGAAACAGGGTTCTTGTTGTCCAAGCCTTCTAGTTATACAACCGGAAGACTGGCAGCTGGTGTTTACGTTTTCTCTTCAAGGCTCAGGGGTTAGCTGTTTTATAGATAAGAGCAGTTCTTATCATAAAACCAACTGCATTTGCACAAAACAGTAGAATTAGCCTGTCCCTTCCTGCTTAAAATCTTGGTGCTTGCTTCTCTTCCTTACTAACAAACGTCCTTTCTGGCAATCTTTTCCAGAATAGGGCACTTTAATCTGCATTAAAAACCTGTTCAGGCAGATATCTTTTCTCCACAATGATTGTCTTAATGACATCTAGAAACTTGTCTGCTGCCTCTTGATCAGCAGAAGCTGCTTCTCCTGTTATCTTGACTTTTTTGAGATGGAGTCTTGCTCTGTCGCCCAAGCTGGAGTGCAGTGGCGTGATGTCAGCTCACTGCAACCATCTCCCGGGTTCAAGCAATTCTGTCTCAGCCTCCTGAGTAGCTGGGATTACAGGCATACACCACCAGGCCCAGCTAATTTTTGTATCTGTAGTAGAAATGAGGTTTCACCATGCTGGCCAGGCTGGTCTCAAACTCCTGGCCTCAAGTGATCCGCCTGCCTCAGCCTCCCAAAATGCTGGGATTACAGGCATGAGCCACCGTGCCTGGCCTATCTTGGCTTTTTTTTTTTTTTGAGATGGAGTCTCGCTCTGTCACCCAGGCTGGAATGCAGTGACGAGATCTCGGCTCACTGCAACCTCCACCTCCCGAGTTCAACTTCAGCCTCCTGACTAACTGGGATTACAGGCATGCACCATCATGCCTAGCTAATTTTTGTATTTTTAGTAAAGACAGGGTTTTGCCATGTTGGCCAGGCTGGTCTCAAACTCCTGACCTCAAGTGATCCACCCGCCTCAGCCTCCCAAAGTGCTGGGATTATAGGTGTGAGCCACTGCACATGGCCAAAAGCTGCATTTTCAATACAACATAAAAAGGTATTTTGCAAAATGTTCAAGGTTTTCATACCTACTGGCACAACTGCAGCAACAACTTCATTAATTTAATTTCCTTTTCTTTTTTATAATAGTCCTTACACTGGATTCATTTATCTTGAAATGGTGGGCAACCAAATGTCAGGCATGGTGGCTCACACCTGTAATCCTAGCACTTTGGGAGGCCAAGGCAGGCAGATCATGAGGTCAGGAGATCGAGACCATCCTGGCTAACACGGTGAAACCCCATCTCTACTAAAGACACAAAAAATTAGCCAGGTGCAGTGGTGAGCACCTGTTGTCCCAGCTACTTGGGAGGCTGAAGCAGGAGACTGGCATGAACCCGGGAGGCAGAGCTTTCAGTGAGCCGAGATTGCGCCACTGCACTCCAGCCTGGGCAACAGAGCGAGACTCTGTCTCAAAAAAGAAAGAGAAAAAGAAATGGTGGGCAACCACGGGTGCAAATCTCAATCTATGGTACATATCAAGCAATTCACCTTTTTTCTTCTAATGTCATGATTTTTATCTGCTTCTTAGGAGCACTTCCAGCATCACTAGTGGCACTTCATCCCATGGCGTTATTCAAGGTTTGTCCCACCATAGGTCCCACGGTGTTATTCAAGGTTGATGGTATTGCACTGAACACAATGAAAAACACATGAAAATTGCAAGAGATCACTTTTTATTGTGATATGCAATTTACTGGAGAGACAAACTACTCATGCAGAGATGATTAGTGTCCCATGCAGTTCTAAGCAGATGCCCACAACACCTGGGCTCATAACAATAGCAACAGGAGGTGGCTACAAAATTGTTACAGTAGTACAGTATATACTACAGTTAATTTTATGCAGTTATGATTTAACATTGCATCTCTACTGTTGTTTATATTTCTTTTGGACTGCAAATGTTGCTATATATGGTATACATTTGTGTGTACATGTGAGATGCCACACTTTTAAACGACCAGATCTTGAGAGCACTCACTCGCTATTGTGAGAACAGTACCAAGGGGATGGTACTAAACCATTCATGAGAAATTCAACTCCATAATCTAGTCCCCTGCCACAGGGCCCCATCTCCAACATTGGGGATAACAATTGAATGTGAGATTTGGTTGGAGACACAAATACAAACCATATCACCAGGCTCAGGAGCAAATCATAAGAGAAGCTAAAATTCAGAGAAGGTTGAATTCTTCAGTTCCAGTGAGTCTCCTACACCAAAACCAGGGTCCCAGTAAAGAGTGGGACCCTAAGACTTGGAAGAGAGATTACTGAGTAGATGCATTTGGGAACCTTGAACCCCAAGATCCTCCAGAAACTTCTGGACATGCAGAAGTGCCACAATCCTCCTTTTAGAGGACAGTGGTCCAACCCCGCACCCCGCCCCAATTGAAGATCATGAAAGGAACTCAAATGAGGCATTGTCTGGGACAATGCCTGCTCTTCTCAGGATCTGCCCCCCTCCCTTCCCAGCAATTAGAACAATAACTATGGTCAAATTTCAACATGGGATAATGGGAGAAGTGCTTGACCTGCTGAGGGAGGAGAGGAATTATACACAAAAAGAGAGTCATTATATACACAAAAGGAGCTGCAGAACTTGGCTGACGTTTACCAGCAAAAACTGGAAGATTATATATGAGGATGCTGGATCTACAGGACAGATTACAAAACTGAATAGAGAAAAGTGTGTTAATATGGAGGTACTCTCCTGTGACACAGGATTCAGCACACTGGCAAGGGCCCCAGAGGCCAGTTTTGAAAGGTTTTAGGAGGTAGAATAAAGCAGTGGTCCACACTAAATGAAGCAGCAATACTAGAACTTAGTGGTAGACTATAGAGGAATAGATCAAAAAGCTTAGAGAAGTGAACACGTTAGGATGGATTTATTACATGAGAGAAGAAGACCGACCAGTTGACTATGTTCATTGGAGGGGCCCAGAGTATAGTTCACTTACCAAAACAATAAGGAATGTGATAGTGAAGGGACACCAGCATTATTGAAAAGCTTCAGCCGGGTGCGGTGGCTCATGCCTGTAATCCCAGCACTTTGGAAGGCCAAGGAGGGCAGATTATTTGAAGTCAGGAGTTCGAGACCAGCCTGGCCAACATGGTGAAACCCTGTCTCTACAACAAACACAAAAATTAGCCAGGCATGGTGGCACATGCCTATAGTCCCAGCTACTTGTGAGGCTGAGGCAGGAGAATCACTTGAATCTGGGAGGCAGAGGTTGCAGGGAGCCGAGATTACACCACTGCACTCCAGCCTGGGCAACAGTGAGACGCCGTCATAAATAAATAAATAAATAAATAAATAAAAGCTTCATAGTCGGCTGGGCATGGTGACTCATGCTTGTAATCCCAGCACTTTGAGAGGCCAAGATGGGTGGATCCTTTGAGCCCAGGAGTTCAAGACCAGCCTGGGAAACATAGGAAGATCCCATCTCTACAAAAAGAAGAAAAAAAGAAAAAAGAAAAAAAAAGAAAAGCTCCATAGTAGTAGCTGTCCTCTGTAAACCAGGACTGATGATAGGAGATGCTCGTACAGAACTAGGCTCCCTAGTGCTAACAGAGGTGATAAGATTCTGAAATAGGGGAAACTAGGTGACAACACTTAACCGTCAAAAGTGAATTGGTTATAAGTATAGGCAGCAAGGTTGGAATGACACCAAGGGATGCCTGCTGACTCACAGTGTTTTAATGAGATGGCCCATAGAACATTGTGTTCCTAGGGGCAATTCAGAAAAACAGCCAGCAAGGGTATTACTATATATAAATATATAGATAAGCAGAAGTCTGAAGTCAGTTGCCCCAATAGAAAGTCACAGCTCCTTTTCTAACTTCCAGACCTAAGCCAGTTCTCAGACCCCAAGCCCATAAAATGAAGAAGAGGTCAGGTTCCCATGAGAAAGGGCCGTATAACAACATGGTAAGTATATTTAGTAGTGTTCTCCAGGCCTTCTCCAAAAGTGTCTATGACCATTTACTCAGATAGCTGGGGAAAGGGGAATACAGAGACTCTTTCAAGTCTACTGGACCCAGGAAACAAATAGACACTGATACCCAGGAGCCAAAGTGTTACTGTGGCCCACTTGTTAGGGAGAGGCTTATGGGGGTCAGGAAATAATTGGGATATTGGCCCAGGTTTGTCTCACAATGAGTCCAATAGTCATGACTCCCAAATGAATCATCGGAATGAATACATTAGCAGTTCACAGAATCCTTACCTCAGTTCTTTGCTCTATAGAGTGAGAGCTATTGTAATAGGAAAAGGCCTATGAAAGCCCATGAAAGTCACCACCACCCCCAAAGAAAAATCTTTCAATGGCCAAAACAGTAAATAAAAACCAATATTACATCTGGGGGAAGGGAGAAATAGCAAAGATTAGTGTCACCCTCAAAATATTAAACAATGCAGGAGGCATGGTCCTTGTCATATCTTTCTTTAATTAATCAGTCTGGGGGCCGGGCACGGTGGCTCACACCTGTAATCCCAGCATTTTGGGAGCCCAAGGTGGGCCAATCACTTGAGGCCAGGAGTTCGAAACCAGTCTGGCCAACATGATGAAATCCTGCCTCTACTAAAAATACAAAAATTAGCCAGGCGTGGTGGTGCACACCTGTAGTTCCAGCTAGTCAGGAGGCTGAGGCAGGAGAATCACTTGAACTCGGGAGGTAGAGGTTGCAGCAAGCCAAGATCACACTGCTGTACTCCAGCCTGGGCAACACAGCAAGACTCTGTCTCAAAAAAAAAAATCAGTCTGCCACCTGCCCAGTAAACATAATAGTCCCAATTGTATCTACTGAACTTGATGTAGTATCTTTACTAAAGCAAATTAACACACCTCTGGTAGATGGTATATGGCTATTGATTTGGACCAATACATTTCTTTCATACGTGTCAGGAAGGAAAATCAGAAACTGGTTCTATTCACATGGAACAGACAGAAGTATATATTCCCAGTCTTACCCCAAGGCTGTTATTTTTCCTGCTCTCTCTTATAACTTAACGGGACCTGAAGCAACTAAATACTTTATAGAACATCATATCGGTCCACTCTATTGATGGTATCATGTTAACCGGACCTGATGAGCAAGAAGCAGAAGTACCCTGGGTGTCCTAATAAGATGTACATTCTAGAAAGTAAAAGATAAACACTGCAAAGATTCAGGGATGAGCTACATGAGTGAAGTTTTTAGGGATCCAGTGGTCTAGGGTCTAGGGAATGCTGGGACATTCACTCCAAAGTGATGGACAAATCATTGCACCTTTAACCTCCCACCTTTAAGAAAGAGTCCAAAGGTGGGACTCTGGGTAGGGAAGCAATATGTTCTACACTTAGAAATACTGTAATAACCCATTTATTGAATGACATAGAAGACTAGTTGTGAGTGGAGCCCTGGACAAGAAAGGCCTCTGTAGCAAGTCCAAGCTGCAGTAAATGCAATCGCACCACTTGGGTTATATGCTCCAAAAGATTCCTTGATATGAGACGTATCTGTGGTAGAAGAAAAATGTGGACTCCCTAAGAAGCCCAAATAGGAACCGTGCAGTGCAGAACCTTAAGGTTCTGGAGCAAGGCCATGCCATCTAGAAGCAGAAAGCTATATACCATTTGAAAGGAGCTCCTGGTATGCTCCTGGGCCCTGGTAGAGATTGAGCACTTGCTCTTCAGATTTTTTTTTTTTTTTTTGGAACCTGAGTCTCACTCTGTCACCCAGGCTGAAGTGCAATGGTGCAATCTCGGCTCACTGCAACCTCCACCTCCCGGGTTCCAGTGATTCTCCTGCTTCAGCCTCCCCAGTAGCTGGGATTACAGGCATGGGCCACCACACCTGGCTAATTTTTGTATTTTTAGTAGAGACGGGGTTTTGCCATGTTGGCCAGGCTGTTCTCGAACTCCTGACCTCAGGTGATACACCCACCTCAGCCTCCCAAAGTGCTGGGGTTGCAGGCGTGAGCCACCGCACCTGGCCCAGATTTTTTTTTTTTTTTTTTGAGTACTTGCCCTTTGGATATCAAGTAACCGTGTTCCCAGTATTGCTCATCATGAGCTTGGGTCTGTCAGACCCACCCCGTCATAAGGTTGGGCAGGCCCCAGCAGCAATTTATTGTAAGATAAAGTGGTACATCCAGCAGGATTGGGTGCTAGCAGGCCAAAAGACCCAAGTAAGCTACAGAAACAGGTGGTCCAGACACCTATGTCACCCACAACTGATGCACTGGTGCTTCTTCCTTAACTGACACCAATGGGCACATGGAAGGGGAAGTATTCCTTATGATCAGCTGGCATAAAAGGAAAAATCTCAAATGTAGCTCATGGATAGATCAGCTCAGTATTTGTGTACCAGCTGAAAATATGTAGCTACTGCCCTACAACCCCACTCGAGGGTGTCTCTGAAAGACAGTCAGCAGAGCTTTTGGTGGTACACTTGGTCATCCACTTTGTGTGGAAGAAGTGGCCCAAACTTATAATATATATATTGATTCATGGGAAACAGTGAATGGCTTGGCTGCTTGGTCAGGGGATTGGAAGGGAAAGATGGAAAGATTGGGATCAAGGAGGTCTGGGGAATATGCATATGGGTGGAACTATGGGAATGGGTACAAAGTGTGAAGAGTTTTGTCTCTTCATTTTAACATTAATCAGAATGCATTCGCTGCAGAAGAAGCACTAAATGACCAAGAGGACAGGATGATCTGGCCAGTAGATGTCAGTCAGTCTGTCCTCTGCCATCCCAGTGCTTGCACAATAGAGTAGCCACAGTGGCAAAGACGGAGGTTACGCATGCCCAACAACATTGGCTTCCTCTCACCAAGACTAATGTAGAGATGGCTGTGGCTGAATGTCTAATTTTCTAGCAACAAAAACCACACCAAGTCCCCAATATAGCACCATCCCTTGAGGATATCAACCAGTCATGTGGGGTCAAAATGATTACATTCAACCCCTTCCCTCTAAAAAGGTCAGTGGTTCATTATGACAGAGATTACCACATATGCTACATACAAATTTTGCCTTCACTGCCTGCAGGGACTCAGTCAGCACCACTACCTGAGATCATGATGTATCTGATCTACCAACATAGGATCTCTCCCAATGTCACCTCAGACCAAGAGATCCACTTTATGAAAACTGTGATGCAGCAGTGAACACATGACAATGAAATTCATTGGCCCTACAACATTGTGCACCATTCAGAGGCTGCTGGTGTAATAGAGTGATAGAAAGGCACTTTAGGGCCGGTTGCGGTGGCTCACACCTGTAATCAATCCCAGCACTTTGGGAGGCCGAGGCCGGTGGATCACGTGAGGGCAGGAGTTCGAGACCAGCCTGGCCAACATGGTGAAACCCTGTCTCCACTACAAATATAAAAATTAGCCGGGCATGGTGGCGGGCGTCTGTAATCCCAGCTACTCAGGAGGTTGAGGCAGGAGAATCTCTTGAACCCGGGAGGCAGAGGTTGCAGTGAGCCAAGATCATGCCATTACACTCCAGCCTGGGCTACAAGAGCAAAACTCTGTCTCAAAAAAAAAAAAAAAAAAAAAAAAGGCACTTTAAAGGCACAGATGAAGCACCAGCTTCGAAACAATCCCTGTGAGGATGGGGCACTATCCTTCAAGATGCAGGATATGCAGACAGTCCCTGACTTATGATGGCTCCACTTAGAATTTTTTGACTTTATAATGGTGCAAAAGTGATACACATTCAGTAGAAACTACACTTTGAATATTGAATTTTGATCTTTTCCTGGGGAAGTGATATGTAATATGATACTCTCTTGTGATGTTGGGCAGGGGCAGCAAGCTGCAGCTCCCACTCAGCCAGGCAATCACGAGGGTAAACAACCTATCCTCTACAGTGTACAATGTAGCCAGATGAGTTTGCACAACTGTAAGCTAATATAAGTGTTCTGAGCATGTTTAAGATAGGCTAGGCTAAGCAATAATGTTCACTAGGCTAGGTGTATTTAATGCATTTTTGACTAACAAAGTTGAGGAGCATCTGTACTCTAAACCAGGGATCAGCAAATTATGGACAACGTGCCAAATCCAGCCCACTGCCTGTTTTGATAAATATGATTTTATTGGAACATAGCCATGCTCATTTGTTTACATACTGTCTTTGGCTGCTTTCATGTTACAACATCAGAGTTGAGTAGTAGCAACAGAGACCATATGGACTGCAAAGTCTAAAATATTTACTGTCTGGCCCTTTATAGAAAAAGCTTACTGACTCTAGCTCTAACTCAGAGATCATTATATAGTGCTCTGGCCCTAACAGGTAAAAATACACGGGTATAAGAACCAAGACATGGAAGTAAGAGTGACCCTCTCACCATCACTCCTAATGAACTACTTGAGGGATTTATGCTTCCTGTCTCTACAACCTTAGGATCTATGCATCTAGAAGACCCAGTTCCCAGATGGGGATCACTTCCACAAAGAGGCATAGTAAGAGTCCGACTACACCTAAAGCTACACCTATTGGCTGGTCACTTGGGCTCCTTCTGCCAATAGATCAGCAGGTATGAAAAAGAGTTACCATATTGACAGTGGGAATTGGCCCTAGATTATCATGAGGACGTAAAGTTGCTCCTATATAATATGAGCAGGGAAGAGTATGTTTGGCATTCATGTGACCAACTGGGGCATCTCTTGCTACTGTAATGCCCAGTTTTAGCCATGAATGGGAAAGTGAAGCAACCACAGACTTGATAAAGGCATGAAAATGGGCTCAGACCCACGGCGATGAGGGTATAGGTCATCCCATCAGGAAAGCCACCTAGACCAGCAGAAGAACCAAACAAGTTAGGGAAATCTAGAATGGGTGATGAAAGAAGGAAAAAAGAATATCAGTTGAAGTCTCAGGACCAATCAGAGCAGTCAAGGCTGTGATTTGTTTAAATCTCCTCTTGCAAGTTTCCCAAAGGAATTCCCACCAACTAGAATCCTGGAAAAACCATGTCCAAATAGAGTGAATTTAATAGGAAGTAGCAAGTGGATCTGATTGGTCCAAGGAATGAACTATAGTAGACACTGTTGGTGCCTTACATTGATCACCTTCATTAACTGGTGCATCCATCCCCCAGCTACATTGAGTGCTGTGGCTAACAGTTTACACCTTTAAACATCTCCAAATAATTACCCTTTGCTAAGGGGAGCCACCTCTTCTGAAGACAACTGGGAAATCCAAACACCTCCCACCCCCACCCCACACCACCGCCAATAATGACCAATGACTGACTGATAGGCCTAACTCCCTTGCCTCCTAATGGAAGAACTCCTCAAGTTCCTCATTGCTACATGAAACAACTCCTGACACATGTTACAGGCCATGACCACACACATTCCTCCCCCGTATCCTCCTACTCTCATTGTTTTACAGGTTTTTCCTGAAGAGCCCTCCCTCAATACATCACATACACCTAAATGCCTGCCTCAGGCTCTGCTTCTGGGCCTTTCATGCAAAGGCAGAGCCATTTTCCTTAAGCCTACTGACCACAGCACATGCTCCCTGCAGGCAGGAATGCCCCAAAGAAAGGGGATAAGTCACAGATGCCAAATTCTTAGTCCCAAATCACAATTTAGCATGTCACTCCTCCTCCCATGAGGAGCAGCGAAGGGCATAGAAAAGCCTGGAGTGTTACCTGAATATGTGTCCCTTCACCTGAAAACTGGGTAAATTAGGAATAAGTAATCCCCCTTGTCTTGGGTTGGATCCCCAGAAGCAGGCTCTGAGATGAGGATTCAAGTACATGCAGTTAATTTAAGGAAGTGCTCCCAGGAGACCTCAATAAGGAAATGGAGGAAGCAGGACAGGAAAGCGGAAGTAGCTAAGCAAATGTGTAATTTCAGGCAACATCCTATGGAGGGTTGCTTCCACATGATCCCACAGGAGAATGCTGAGTGTAAACTATGTCACAGGGTTTGTCCCTACACAAGACAGAGGAATTAAACTTTCATACTTTCCCTCAATAACCTTCATTTGGTAAAGACTATCCAGAACTTGCAAGCGGAAAGGGGTGGGGTTGCAAAAATATTAATGTAAATTCTCAGGCATTGTCAGTTCTCTATATACAAGAAAAGCAGCTCCTTAAAACAGGCTTCCAAGAGAGCCAGAGAGGCAAAGGTGCAGGCCTTTAGAAATAAATATACACAGCCGGGCGTGGGGGCTCATGCCTGTAATCCCAGCGCTTTGAGAGGCTGAGGCGGCCAGATCACCTGAGGTCAGGAGTTTGAGACCAGCCTGGCCAACACAGAGTGAAACCCTGTCTCTACTAAAAATACAATAATTAGCCAGGCGTGGTGGCGTGTGCCTGTAATCTCAGCTACTTGAGAGGCTGAGGCAGGAGAATCGCTTGAACCCGGAAGGCAGAGGTTGCAGTGAGCCGAGATTGCGTCACGGCACTCCAGCCTGGGTGACAAAGCAAGACTGTCTAAAAAAAAAAAAAAGGAAGTAAATAAACACAAAAGCCAGGGAAGGAGTTCAAGAAATTGTTAAAGGAATCTGAGAGGATCTGGGCAGAACAACAGTAATGAGTACAACCTCCTAACATTTAACAGTAGTTTTTTTTTTTTTTCAACTGTCTTTATACATATTTTACATACCATATAATTCACCCATTTCAAGTGTACAATTCACTGATTTTTAGTAAATTTACCAGGTTGTGTAACTATCATCATAAATCCACTTTAGAATATTTTTATAACCCCAATAAGATCCCATTTATTGTTACTCCTTTTCTCCATCATGAGGACCAAGCAACTGCTTTCTTGTCTCTATGGAATCATACCGTTTGTAGAATTTTGTGACTGGCTTCTTTCACTTAATATTATGTTTTCAAGGTCCATCTAGGTTGGAGCATGTATCAGTACTTCCTTGCTTGTTATGGCTGAATAATATTCCATTGTTTGAATATACCACATTTTGTTTATCCAGCCCTTAGTTGATGGACATTTGGGTTGTTTCCACTTTTTGGCTATCATGAATAATTCTGCTCTGAAAATTCTTGCACTAGTCTTTGTGTGTACAAGTGCTTTCATTCCCTTTGGGTATACACCTTGAAGAGGAATTGCTGGGTCATATGGTAAATTTATATTTAACTTTTTAAGAAATTGCCAAACTGTTTTCCAAAGTGAGTATACCATGTACGTGCCCATCAGGAATTTATGAGGATTACCATTTCTCTGTATCTTTGTCAACAATTCTTTACTGTGTGCTTTTTTTTTTTTTATTTCTGCAATTCTAGTGGGTATGCAATGATATCTCATTGTAGTTTTAATTTGCATTTCCATGATAACTAATGATATTGATCATATTTTCATGTTCAATGTTTTAAAAACAGCTTTCTTGAGGCATAATTTACATACCTTAAAATTCACTGGTGTAATTGCTCAAATCAACAACTTTTAGTAAATTTCCAGGGTTGTACAACCATCACCACAATCCACCACAAAGTTTCCATCAACCAGAGGAGATCCCTAATGCTCATTTGCAGTTAATCTCCACTCCCTTAAGCCTAAGGAACAACTAATCTATTTTCTATCTATACACATTTGTCTGTTCTGGATATTTAATATAATACTGGCCAGGCCTGGTGGCTCATGCCTGTAATCCCAGCACTTTGGGAGGCCGAGGAGGGTGGATCACTTGCAGTCAGGAGTTCAAGAGCAGCCTGGCCAACATGGTTAAACCCCATCTCTACTAAAAATACAAAAATTAGCCAGGCACGGTGGCGCGCACCTGTAGTCTCAGCTACTCAGGTGGCTAAAACACGAGAATCGCTTGAGCTCAGGAAGTGGAGGTTGCAGTGAGCTGAGATTGTGTCACTATACTCCAGACTGGGTGACAAAGTGAGACTCTGAAAAAAAAACAAACAAAACAAAAACAAAATGTCAGTTTATAGCATTGCTCAAGTCTTCAGAATGTTTGTTCTATCCATTACTGAGAGCAATAATGAAGTCTTGAACTGTTTCATTTCTGTCTTCAATTCTGTTTTTCTTCTTGTATTTTGGGGCCCTGTGGTGAGTATGTGTACATGTTTATAATTATCGTTACAATTCATGTCTCTAATGAATTGACCTTTAGTCATTATATAATGTTCTAATTTCTTTCTAGTTACATTTCCTTGTGTATTAGAGTGTACTTTATCTGAAATTAATATAACCATACCAGTAGTCTTATGTTCACTGTTTGCATGGTACATCTTTTTTCTTGTTTTTTGTTGTTTGTTTGTTTTTTTGAGACAGAGTCTCACTCTGTCGCCCAAGCTGGAGTGCAACAGCGTGATCTTGGCTCACTGCAAGTTCTGCCTCCTGGGTTCAAGTGATTCTCCTGCCTCAGCCTCCTGAGTAGCTGGTATTACAGGCACCTGCCACCACACCTGGCTAATTTTTGTATTTTTAGACGGGGTTTCACCATGCTGGTCAGGCTGGGCTCGAACTCCTGACCTCAAGTGATCTGCCTTCCTCAGCCTCCCAAAGTGCTGGGATTACAAGTATGAGCCAACATGCCCGGCCATCGTTTTTCATCCTCTTAATTTTAACCTACTTGTGTCTTCGAAATTAAAGTACATCTCATGTAGACAGCATATAGTTGGATCCTGGGATATTTTTCCCACTCTGACAATATCTTCCTTTGATTCAGTTGTTTAATCCATTCACATTTATTATTGGTATGATTGGATTTATGTTGGCCATTTTGATAATTGTTTCTATATGTCTCATCTTTTATGTTCATTTGTTCCTCTTTTACTTTCTTCTTTTGTATTAAACATATATTTTCTACTGTACCTTTTTAATTCCTTTGTTGAATGATTTCTCTATTTTGAGGGTTTTTTTTTTTTTTTTAGTGGTTGCTCAATTCTTTTGTACTAACGTACATATTTACCATTTGTGGTACTCTTCAATTTTTTCTGTAGTTTCAAATTCTTTTTGGTGTCATTTACTTACTGTAATGTAGTTTCATCCCTATCTCCTTCTTTATGCTATTATCATCATATATATCACATCTTGGCTGGGCGTGGTAGCTCACGCATGTAATCCCAGTATTTTGGGAGGCCGAGGCAGGTGGATCACTTGAGGTCAGGAGTTTGAGACCAGCCTGACTAACATGGTGAAACCCACCTCTACTAAAAATACAAAAATCAGCCAGGCGTGATGGTGCACACCTGTAATCCCAGCTACTCAGCTACTCAGGAAGCTGAGGCAGGAGGATTGCTTGAACTCAGGAGGCAGAGGTTGCAGTCAGCTGAGATCGTGCCACTGCACTCCAGCCTGGGCAACAGAGTGAGACACTGTCTCAAAAAGTAAAAAATTAAAAATTTTTAAAAATCGTATATATCACATCTTTATATGTTAAAAGTCTAAGAATACGATTTTATAATTGCAGTTTTATGGAATTATTTTAAACATATTAAGAGAAGAAAAGATTACTTGTACACATACACATATAAGGGACTTCAAAAAGTTTGTGGGAAAACTGGAATTAAAAACAAAACTGTAAGGTCAGGCGTGGAGGCTCATGCCTGTAATCCCAGCACTGTGGGAGGCCAAGGCAGATGCATCACCTGAGGTCAGGAGTTCGAAACCAACCTGGCCAACATGGTGAAACTCCGTCTCTACTAAAAATATAAAAATTAGCTGGGTGTGGTGGCGGGTACCTGTAATCCCAGCTACTTGGGAGGCTGAGGCAGGAGAATCACTTGAACCCAGGAGGCGGAGGTTGCAGTGAGCCAAGATCGTGCCATTGCACTCCAGCCTGGGCAGTAAGAGCGAAACTCCATCTCAAAAAAAAAAAAAAAGTAAATATAAACTTTATTTCTCAACATAAGCTCCATCAAGTTCAAGACACTTTGGTAAGGGATGATACCAGTCATTTAGTCCATCCCTAAAGAACTGAGGGTTCTGGGAATTTAACCATGTCTATGTTGTCTTTTTTATATTACTAGCCGAAGAAAAATGGGTGCCCTTTACAGATTCTTAAGATTAGGAAACAAAAAGAAGTCAGAAGGAACCAAATCAGGACTATAAGGCAGATGCCTAATTATTTTTCGTCAAAATTCTCACAAAATTGCCCTTATTTGATGACAATGATGAGCAGAAACATTGTTATCGTAAAGAAGGACTCTCTGGTGAAGCTTTCCAAGGTGTTTTTCTGCTAAAACTTCGGCTAACATTCTCAAGACATTCTCATAATAAGCAAATTTTATTGTTCTTTGGCCTTTCAGAAAGTCAACAAGCAAAATGCCTTGAGCATCTGTAAACACTGTTGCCATGACCTTTGTTCTTGACTACTGTGCTTTTGCTTTGACTGAACCACTCCAACTGTTGGTAGCCATTGCTTTGTGCTTTGCCTTCAGGATTGTACTGGTAAGGCAACATTTCATATCCTGTTACAAGTCTTCAAAGAAGTGCTTCAAAATCTTGATCCCACTTATTTAAGATTTCCTTTGAAAGCTCTGTTCTTGTCTGAAGCTGATCTGGCTACAATGGTTTTGGCACCCATCAAGTAGAAAATTTGCTCAACTTTAGTTTTTCAGTCAGAATTGGGTGAGCTGAACCAACTGAAGGGTCTATGATGTTGGCTATTGGTTCTGTCATTGATCATTGGTGATTATTAGGTACTCCTTCAATTAGGGCATGAGCAAGATGAACTCATGCCTTAATTGAAAGAGCACCAACTGAAGGAGCAACTTTTCTCCTCACAAATTGATGTGGATGGTCTGCCACTGTGGGCTTCATCTTCAACATTGTCTCATCCCTTCTTAAAATGAGTTATCCATGCTGGGCACAGTGGCTGACGCCTGCAATCCCAACACTTTGGGAGGCCGAGGCGGGCAGATCACTTGCAGAAGTTCAAGACCAGCCTGGGCATTATGGTGAAACCCTATCTCTACAAAAAATAGAAAAATTAGCTGGGCATGGTGGTGCACACCTGTAGTCCCAGCTAATAGGGAGGCTGAGGTAGGAGGATCACTTGAGCCTGGGAGGTTGAGGCTTCAGTGAGCCATGAACATGCCACTGTACTCCAGTCTAGGTGACAGAGCAAGACCCTGTCTCAAAAAATAAAAAGGAAATGAGTTATCCATTTGTAAACTGCTGATTTCTTTGGAGCTTTGTCCCCACAAACTTTTCATAATGGATCAATGATTTCACCATTCTTCCACCCAAGCTTCACCATAAATTTAATGTTTGTTCTAACTTCAAATTTAGCAGAAGTCATGTTGCTCTGATAGAGGCTATTTCCAAACTGATGTCTTATCCTTTTCATATCTCAAACTAGAGGTTGTTAAGGTATGTTATAACAAGTTAGTACAAGTTTACTTGGATGCTAAAATTTTTGGAATCCATGTATAGTTTTTTCATAATATTGCATTTCCATGAACTTTTAGAAAACTGTGTGTGTGTGTGTGTGTGTGTGTGTGTGTGTGTGTGTGTGTGTGTGTGTGTGTGTAGATACATACACCTTACACTGTTTATAATTGCCTACATAATTACGTTTACTTGTGCTTTTCATTTGTTTCTGTGGATTAGATTTAATTTCTAGTGTTCATTATTTTCTCTCTAAAGAACTTCTTTTGGCATTTCTTTTGGGTTTATTCTTCTAATTTCTTGTAAGGCAGTTACGCTAGCAATATATTTTATCATTCGTTTGGGAATTTATTTTGCCTTCAGTTTTGAAGAATACTTTTGCTGCATATAGATTCTTGCTTGAAAGATTTTTCTTTAAGCACTTGGAATATATCATCTTACTGCCTGCTGGCATCCATTGTTTCTGATGAGAGGCCAGGTGTTAATCTACATGTTTCTTACATGTGTAGATTCATGGAATCATCACCACAATCAAAATGTAGAATTGTTCCATCATGATAATGCTCCTTCATTCAGTCTCTATAGCCACAATCAGCCCCTCCATGCCCCACTCCCAGGCAACTATTGATCTGTTCCCCATCTCTATAATCTTGTTATTTTAAGAATGTTATTTAAATGAAATCATGCATTAAGCAACCTTTTGAGGTTGACTTTTTCACTCAGCATAATTCTCCAGAGATTTATCTAGGTATTTGCATGTATTGACAGTACATTCTTTTTTGCTGTGTAGTATTTCATGATACGGATATAGCACATTTTGTTTAACCATTCACCCACTGAAGTATGTTGGGGTTATTTGCAGTTTGGGCTAGTATAAAGAAAGCTGCTTTCAGCCAGGCACAGAGGTTCATGTCTGTACTCCCAGCACTTTTGAAAGCCAAGGTGGGCAGATCGATTTGAGGTCAGGAGTGAGACCAGCCTGGCTAATATGGCAAAACCCTGTCTCTGCAAAAAATACAAAAATTAGCCAGGGGTGGTGGCGGCAGAGGTTGCAGTGAGTCAAGATCACGCCACTGCACTCCAGCCTCCTGGGTGACAGAGCTACGCTCTGTCAAGGGAGGGAGGGAGGGAGGGAGGAAGGAAGGAAGGAAGGAAGGAAGGAAGGAAGGAAGGAAGCTGCTTGAGGGAGGGAGGGAGGGAGGAAGGAAGGAAGGAAGGAAGCTGCTTTCAACATTCACATACAGGTTTATGAACCTAAGTTTTCATTTCTCTAGGATAAGTGCCCAAGAGTGCACTTGCTGCATCATACAGTAAGTGAGGTATAATTTTTTAAGAAACTACAAAAATATTCTCCAAAGTGGCTATACCATTTTTACGTTGTTATCAGCAATGTATGAGTGATCCAGCTTGGTAAGTCCTTACCAGCATATGGTGTTGATATGGTTTGGCTCTGTGTCTCACCCAAATCTCATCTCGAATTGTAATCCACATAATCCCCACGTGTTGAGGGAGGGACCTGGTGGGAGGTGATTGGATCATGGGGGCATTTCCCCCATGCTGTTCTCACAATAGTGAGTTCTCATGAGATCTGATGTTTTTATAAGTGTTTGACAGTTCCTTCTCACATACTGTCTCACCTGCCACCACGTAAAAAGTGCCTGCTTCCCCTTACACCATGATTGTAAGTTTCCTGAGGCCTCCGGAGACATGCAGAACTGTGAGTCAACTAAACCCCTTTCCTTTATAAATTACCCAGTCTCAGATAGTATCTTTATAGCAGTGTGAGAATGGAGTAATACAGGTTGTCACTATTTTTTTTAATGTTAGCCAACCTGATAGTTATATAGTGATATCTCACTACAGTTTTAATTTTCATTTCTGTAATGGCTAATGATGTTGGACATCTTATGTGCTTACTTACCATCCATTGTTCTTTTCAGTGAATGTCTGTTCATATCTTTAGCTCAATGTCTTTTCTTTTTTTTTTTTTTTTGAGACCAAGTCTCGCTCTGTCGCCCAGGCTGGAATGCAGTGGCAAGATCTCGGCTCACTGCAACCTCCACCTCCCAGGTTCAAGCGATTCTCCTGCCTCAGCCTCCTGAGTAGCTGAGATTACAGGCACCTGCCACCAGGTCCGGCTGATTTTTGTATTTTTAATAGAGACAGGGTTTCACCATGTTGGCCAGACTGGTCTCGAACTCCTGACCTCAGGTGATCCACCCACCTCGGCCTCCCAAAGTACTGGGATTACAGGTGTGAGCCACCACACCCGGCCCTCTTTAGCTCAATTTCTAATTGAAATGCTTGTTTTTTTAACTGTTGAATTTTGAGAGCTCTTTATATATTATAGACTCAGGGCTTTTGTCAGATATGTGGTTTGCAAATATTTTCTCAGTCTTTGCCTGGTCTTTTGATTCTCTTAACGGGGTCTTTTGCAGATCAAAAGCTTTTTATTTTGATGAAGTTCAATTTATCCATTTTGTTTCCTTTGTGGATTGCACTTTGGTGTCAAATCCAAAAACTCTTCACCTGTCTTTAGGTCCAACAGATTTTGTCATACTTTTTTTCCTAAAAGTTTTATAATTTTACACTTAATATTTAAATATGAGATCCATTTGGAATTAATTTTGTATAAGTCATGAGGTTTAGGTTAAGATTAGCTTTTTTAATTTTTAACCTAGATGTCCGATTGTTCTAGCACAGTTTGTTAAAAAATGCTATTCTTCCTCTCTGGAGTTACTTTTATGCCATTGTCAAAAATCTTTTAGGCAGCTAGGCGTGGTGGCTCATGCCTGTAATCCCAACACTTTGGGAGGCTGAGGCAGGCGGATCCCTTGAGGTCAGGAGTCCAAGACCAGCCTGGCCCACATGGCAAAACCCCATCTCTACTAAAATACAAAAATTGGCCAGGTGTGGTGGTGCATGCCTGTAGTCCCAGCTACTTGGGAGACTGAGGCAGAAGAATCACTTGAACCCACGAGGCGGAGGCTGCAGTGAGCCAAGATCATGCCATTGCACTCCAGCCTAGGCAACAAGAGCAAAACTCTGCCTCAAAAACAAAAAACAACAAAAATGTCTTAGGCATATTTGTGTGGGTCTATTTCTGGGTTCTCTATTCTGTCCTGTTAATCTTTACGGCTGGCTACCCCTCAACAAATACCACATTGTCCAGATTATAGGATTTACGTATTAGGCTTTAACATCAAGTAGAGTAATTTCTCCTACTTTATTCTTTCTCAAATTTGTTTTAAGTATTTTAGAGACTGTTCCTTTTCATGAAAAATTTTGAATAATCTTGTATATGCTTTCTACATCAATCGATATAATATTATTTTCTTTTTTTGGGGGGGTGGGGGAGGGCTTGGGGAACAGGGTCTCACTCAGTCGCCCAGGTTGGAGAGCAGTGGCGCAATCTTGGCTCACTGCAACCTCCGCCTTCTAGGCTCAAGTGATCCTCCCACATCAGCTTTCCAAGTAGCTGGGACTATAAGTGTGTGCCACCATGCCTGGCTAATTTTTGTGTTTTTTGTAGAGACCGGGTTTCACCATGTTGGCCAGGCTGGTCTCAAACTCCTGACCTCAAATGATCTGCCCACCTCGGCCTCCCAAAGTGCTGGGATTACAGGTGTAAGCCATCGCATCCAGCCTATTTTCTTCCTTAGTCTATTGATATGGTGGACTACATTAACTGATCTTTGAATATTGAACCAGTCTTGCATTACTGGTTTAAATCTCTTAACCTGTTTTAGTCAAGGTTCCCCAGAAAGAACCAATGGAATATACGTAGAAAGTGATATATGAAAAGGGATTTATTAGGGGAATTGGCTCACTCAATTATGGAAGCTGAGGCCATCTGTAAGTCTGAGAACCAGGAAAGCCAGTGACATGGCTCAGTTCCAGTTCAAAGACCTCCAACCCAAGGAAGCTGATGGTGTAATGCTCAGCCTAAGGCTCAAGGCCCCAGAGCCCAGGGGGCTGCTGGTGTGAGTCCCAAAGGCCAGAGAAACAACTGGATTTCTTACATCCAAGGGCAGGGTGTCCTGGCTCCAGAAGAAAGAGCAAAAATTTTTCCTTCCCCCAACCTTGTGTTACACCCAGGCTCCCAGCTGATTGAACGGTGCTCACCAACATGAGCGCAAATCTTGTCTATTCAGTTCACCAACTCAAATGCCAGTCTCCTCTGGAAACACCGTCACAGACACACCTAGAGCAGCCAAATCATTCTAATCAAATGCCAAACTACCTGAGTTTCCCTTTAAGCAGAAGAGGGATGGGCTCGGTGCTTAATGAAACATTAAGAATAAGGAATTATTTACCAGTTTTCCAGAATTCCTTAACCAGTCGACACCCAAAATCAATCATCAGTTGTGTATAATTTGTGTGTTGCTGCATTTGAGATACACACACACACACACACACACACACACATATATATATATTTGAGACAGTCTGGCTTTGTCACCCAGGCTGGAGTACAGTGGCACGATCACGGCTCACTGTAACCTCCATCTCCCAGGTTTAAGCGATTCTCCTGCCTCAGCCTACTAAGTAGCTGGGATTACACGCGTGCACCACCACTCCCAGCTAACTTTTGTATTTTTAGTAGAGACAGAGTTTCCCCATGTTGGCCAGGCTGGTCTCGAACTCCCAGCCTCAAGCAATTTGGCTGCCTTGGCCTCCCAAAGTGCTGGGGTTACAGACGTGAGCCACTGCGCCCAGCCTGATTTGCTAATATTTTATTAAGGATTTTTGTTTCCACATTTATTATAAGAGACATTAGTTTATAGTTTTTGCTTTTGTGCTCTCTTCAGTTTTGGGATCACAGTAATAGTGGCCTCATAAAATGAGCTAGGAAGTGTTCCATCCTCTTCTATTTCTTGGGGGAGATTGTGTAATACTGATGTTAATTCTTTAAATGTTTCTGATGATTCTTCAGTGAACAAAGTGATATAAGCATGGAGATTTCTTTTTTAGAAGACTTTTAGTTATGAATTCATTTTCTTTAATGGTTAAAGGACTATTCTGATGATTTGGGTTTTGTTGTTGTTGTTGTTGCTTTTTTTTTTTTTTTTTTTGAGATGGAGTTTCACTCTTGTTGCCCAGGCTGGAGTGCAATGGCGCCATCTCAGCTCACTGCAACCTCTGCCTCCCGGGTTCAAGCGATTCTCCTGCCTCAGCCTCCTGAGTAGCTGGGATTACAGGCATGCACCACCACGCCCGGCTAATTTTGTATTTTAGGTAGGTAGAGATGGGGTTTCTCCATGTTGGTCATGGATGGTCTCGAACTCCCAACCTCAGGTGATCTGCCCGCCTCAGCCTCCCAAAGTGCTGGGATTACAGGCACGAGCCACCGCGCCCGGCCGTTGTTGTTTTCAAACTACTGTGCTCAAGTGATCCTCCCCTCAGCCTCCCAAAGTGTTGGAATTACAGGCATGAGCCACTGCGCCTGGCCCAATTTGTTTTATCTTGATTTAGTTTGGGTATCTGCATGGTTTTGGAAAAACTGACCAGTTTCTTCTAAGTTGTCAAATTTATGAGTGTCAAGTTGGTCCTAATATTTTCTTTTTCATTTTTTTAACAACTATAGACTCTGTAGTGATATTCACTGTTTGAATCCTGATAGTGGTACTTACGTTGTCTCTCCTTTTATCTTTGTCAGTCTTGCTACAGGTTTACAATTTTATTTTCATTTTTTAAGAATAACTAGTTTTAGGGAGGCGGAGGTTGTAGTGAGCCGAGATTGCACCACTGCACTCCAGCCTGATGACAGAGCAAGACTCTATCTCAAAAAAAAAAAAGAAAAAAAAAAGAATAACCAGGTTTTTTGCAACATAGATTTTAACATTTTTTATTTTAATTGTTATTGATACATAATAGTTGTACTTATTTATTGGATACATGTGATATTTTGATATGTGTACAATGCGTGATAATCATATCAGGGTAATTGAGGTATCCATCAGCTCAAGCCTTTAAACATTCCAATTCTACTCTTTCAGTTATTTCAAAATATACAATAAATTAGAGATAACTATAGTTGCCCTATAATGCTACTGAACATTAGATCTTATTCCTTGTATCTAACTGTATTTCTACCATTAACCATCACTTTTTATCCTCTCTTCCCACTACCCTTCCCAGCCTGGTAACCATCATTCTACTCTCTATCTTCATGAGTTCAATTTTTTTTTTTTTAGCTCTCAAATACGAGTAATAACATGCAATATTTGTCTTTCTGTACCTGGCTTATTTTGCTTAACATAATATCTTCCAGCTCCATCCATGCTGTTACAAATGACAAGATTTTCTTCTTTATTTATGGATGAATTTCATTTTGTGTATGTACCACATTTTAGAAGAACAAATTTTTGTTTTATTGATTTCTCTATTGTTTTCCTGTTTTCAAGTGATTTTTTTTTTTTTTTTTTTTTTTTTTTTTGAGATGGAGTCTCACTCTGTGGCCCAGGCTGGAATGCAGTGGCTCAATCTCGGCTCACTGCAATCTCCGGCTCCCGGGTTCGAGCTATTCTCCTGCCTCAGCCTCCCAAATAGCTGGGATTACAGGCGTATGCCACCACCCCCAGCTAGTTTTTGTATTTTTAGTAGAGACGGTGTTTCACCATGTAGGCCAGGCTAGTCTCAAACTCCTAACCCCAAGTGATCCTCCCACCTCGGCCTCCCAAAGTGCTGGGATTACAGGCATGAGCCACCATGCTCGGCCTCGGTGATTTCTGTTCTTGCATTGTTTCTTCTGCTTTCTTTGGTTTATTTTTTAACTTTTTTTTAGTAGAGATAGGGTCCCACTATGGTGTCTGGGCTGGTCTTGAACTCCTGGGATCAAGCAATCCTCCCGCCTCAGCCTCCCCAAGTGCTGGGATTACAGGCATAAGCCATTGTGTCCAGTCCTTTGGTTTCATTTGCTTTTCTTTTTCTAGTTGCTTGAATCAGGAACTTAGATTATTAATTTAAGATTATTAATTTGACATCTTTCCTTTTTTCTAATATAAGCATCATTTAGTATTATAAATTTCTCTTTCATGAAATTGTAAAATGGTATAGCCACTTTGGAGAATAGTTTTGTATTTCCTCAAAATGGTAAACAATGAGTTAGTTACCTTAGGATCCAGCAATTCTACTCTGAGGTATATACCCCGAAGAACTGAAAACACAGGGGTTCTTACCAAAACCTGCTCAGGAATGTTCACATCAGCATTATTCATCATAGGCAAAAAGTATAACTCCCAAATATCTATCAACTGATGAATGGACAAAGCAAATGTGATACATTCATACAATGTAATATTATTTGACCAAGAGAAGAAGTGCTGATGTATACCTCAATGTGCATGAACTTCAAAAACATTCTAAGAAGCCAGTCATGAAAGACTAAATATTGTATGATTCAATTTATATGCAAGTACAGAATAGGAAAATTCATAGAAACAGAAAGTAGTTATTTCTGGGCCAGGGACAGAAAGGAACAGAAAGTAACTAAGAGTAAGTATGGGGTTTCTTTTTAGGGTGATGGAAATTTTTTTTTTTTTTTTGAAACAAGGTCTCACTCTGTCACGCAGACTGACGTACAGTGGGTGTGATCATAGCTCACTGCAACCTTAACCTCCCGGGCTCAAGCAATCCTCTTGCCTCAGCCTCCCAGGTAGCATGGACTACAGGCACGTGCTACCTACCATGCCTGGCTAAAATATTCTTAAGTTAGATAGTGGTGATGGTTGCACAACTCTGTAAATATGCTTTAAAAAGAAAAAAAAAACCCAAAACATTGACTTGTACACTACAAAAGGTAAATTAGGCTGGGTGCAGTGGTTCATGCCTATAATCCCACCACTTTGGGATGCCAAGGCAAGAGGATCACATGAGCCCAGGAGCTCCAGACTGGCCTGAGCAGCGAGACCCCATCTCTACAAAAATAAAATTAGCCAGGTGTGGTGGCATGTATTTCTATTACTGATTTCCAGTTTGGTTCCATTAGAGTCAAAGGACATATTGTGTGCGGTAGGCAGAATAATGGCCACCCAAAGATGTCTACATCTTAATCTTTGGAACCTGTATATATCTTATGATACATGGCAAAGAGGAATTAAGATTGCAGATGAAATTAAAGATGCTAATCAGTTTACTAAAAATAGGAGATTACCCTGGTTTATCCACATGGGCCCAATCTAATCATAAAAGTGGAAGAGGCGCCAGGCAAGGTGGCTCACGCCTGTAATCCCAGCACTTTGGGAGGCCAAGGTGGGTGGATCACCTGAGGTCAGGAGTTTGAGACCAGCCTGACCAACATGGCGAAACCCCATCTCTACTAAAAATACAAAATTAGCAGGGCGTGGTGGCGCATGCCTGTAATCAGAGCTACTTGGGAGGCTGAGACAGGAGAATCGCTTGAACCCGGGAGGTGGAAGTTGCAATGAGCCAAGATCACACCACTGCACCCCAGCCTGGGCAACAAGAGTGAAACTGGGTCTAAAAAAAAAAAAAGTGGAAGAGGGAAGCAAAAAAAAGAGATGCAGCATGACAAGGATTTAATCTGCCATTGCTGACTTTGAAGATGAAGGAAGCAAGACACAAGCCAAGGAATCTGTTAGCCTCTAAAAGCTGGGAACATCTTCAGTTTATAGTCTACAAGTAAACTTGGACTTCATTCCTACAACCACAAGGAACTGAAGTATGTCAACAACTGAGTAAGGAAATGGATTCTCCCTTAGAGCCTATAGAAAGGAATGCAGCCAGCCAGGCACGGTAGCTCATGCCTGTAATCCCAGCACTTTGGGAGGCTGAGGCAGGTGGATCACCTGAGGTCAGGAGTTCGAGACCAGCCTGACCAACATGGAGAAACCCTGTCTCTACTAAAAATACAAAATTAGCTGGGCATGGTGGGGCATGCCTGTAATCCCAGCTACTCCGGAGGCTGAGGCAGGAGAATCGCTTGAACCCGGGAGGCAGAGGTTGTGGTGAGCCGAGATCGCACCATTGCACTCCAGTCTGGGCAAGAAGAGCGAAACTCCATCTCAAAAAAAAAAAAAAAAAAAAAAAAGAAAGGAATGCAGCTCTTCTGGTGCCTTGATTTCAACCTGAGACCCATGTCAGACACCTGACTTACAGAAATGTAAGATATTTATAATTATCTAAACCACTAAATATGTGGTAATTTGTTATAGCAGCAACAGAAAATGAATATGCTCTGAGTTGAATTTTTCGTTAATTGAGTTTTATGACCCAGGATATGGTTCTATCTTGGTGAATAGTTTATGGGCACTTGAAA
This sequence comes from Pongo abelii, assembly GCF_028885655.2. Taxonomy (NCBI): domain Eukaryota; kingdom Metazoa; phylum Chordata; class Mammalia; order Primates; family Hominidae; genus Pongo; species Pongo abelii. Next base: position 142,943,023 of record NC_072008.2, read on the forward strand.
GTAATGTGTATTCTGTTGTTGGGTAGAGTGTTCTATAAATGTCAATTGGATCCTCTTAGTTGATGACATTCTTCAGTTCTTCTATATCTTTGCTGATTATATTTACAGTAGTCTGTCAATACTGGGTGTGGATACTGAAATCCCCATCTACAATTATGGATTTTTAAATTTCTCCTTAATTCTATCAGTTTTTATTTATGTAGCTTAAGCTTTGTTGTTTGGTGCATACAAAAGTAAGGATCATTATGTCTTCTTTAGATTGATCCTTTCATCAATAAATAATGCCCCTCTTTATCCCTAGTAATTTTCTTTGCTTTGAAGTCTACTGCATCTGATATTAATACACTCCTGATTATTTCATTAGAATATTAATACTTCTATGACACATCTTTTTCTATCCTTTTACTTTCAACTTACCTATGTCAACCATGTTTTGAAGTCAGCTTACTGTACATAGCACATAGTTGTATTACATTCTGTATCTACTCTTCCAATTTGTATTATAATTAGTGTATTCAGATCATTAACATTCATAATAATTATTGATGTGTTAGGGCTTATGTTTGCCATTTATTTTTTTTCTATCCCTTCTGTTTCTCAGTTTCTCATTCCTGTTTTTCTTTACTTTCTTTCATGTTTTTTTTTTTTTTTTTTTTTTTTGAGACAGAGTCTTGCTGTGTTGCCCAGACTGGAGTGCAATGGCGCCATCTCGGCTCACTGCAACCTCCACCTCACAGGTTCAACTGAATCTCCTGCCTCAGCCTCCCGAGTAGCTGGGATTACAGGCATGAGCTACCATGCCCAGCTAATTTTTGTAGTTTTAGGACAGATGGGGTTTCACCATACTGGCCAGGCTGGTCTCGAACTCCTGACCTCAGGTGATTCGCCTGCCTCACCCTCCCAAAGTGCTGGGATTACAGGCGTGAGCCACCGCACCCGGCCTCATGTGAGTTTCTTAAACATTCTGTAGAATTATATCTTGAATTAGCTATAGTATTTTCAAACATATCACTTTGTATAGGCTTAGTGGTCACTCTAATTATCCCAATATAAATATATAACTAGTCACAGTCTAGTGATATCAACAATTTATACAATTTATATTTTGAATGAAGTGCAGAAACTTTGCTTCCATTTAGGTCTCTTTACCCTCCCCACTCTTAAAACATATTTATGTATTACATCTATTTAAAAACACAATTATATGCAAAGTGTACGTAGTGACAATGTACATTTCCTCTACAAACACTGAGCACTATATCAGATGATATGACTTTGGTTCAACCACCACATATTTCTAAAACTGTTGAAGATAGTCTATTATTCTTATTCCTACTTTTACCTATTCCATTGTTCTTTTTTCTTTTTGAAGTTCCACATCTTCTGTTATAATTTCCTTTCTGTTTGGAGAACTTCCATCAGCCATTCTTTGAGGGTAGGTCTGCTAACATCAAATTCTCTGTTTTCTTTGTGTAAAAATGTCTTTATTTCTCCTTCATTCCTCAAGGATATTGTCACCAGAGACAGAATTTGTAATTGATAGTTATCTTCTTGAGATAACTTGAAAAATATTGTGCCACTGCCTTCTGACCTCCATTGTTTCAGGTGAAAAATTTGCTGCCATTCAAATTGGTGTTCTCCTATATACAACACATCATTTCTTTGTAGCCACTTTCAAGACTTTTCCTTTTAGTTTTCAAAAGTTTCATTAAGATGTGTCTTAGCGGGTCAGGCATGGTGGCTCACGCCTGTAATCCCAGCACTTTGGGAGGCTGAGGCGGGGGGATCACCTGAGGTCAGGAGTTCAAGACCAGCCTGGCCAACACGGTACATCTCCATCTCTACTAAAAATACAAAAATTAGCTGAGTGTGATGGTAGGTGCCTGTAATCCCAGCTACTCGGGAGGCTGAGGCAGGAGAATCACTTGAAACCGGGAGGCGGAGGTTGCAGTGAGCCGAGATTACGCCACTGCACTCCAGCCTGGGCGACAGAGTGAGACTCCTCAAAAAAAAAAAAAAAAAAAAAAAGTATCTTAGCATGTATTTCTTTGAGTTTATCCTCTTTGGCATTCATTCGTAACTTCTTGAATCTGTAAGTTTATACCTTTCACAAAATTTAGGAAAATTTCAGCCTTACCTCATCCAATGTATTTTCAACCCCACATTTTCTCTCACTTCTTATTCTGTAACTCTTACAATATGTGTTATTTACTTCTTTTGTTATTGTCCCACAGGTCTCTGGGGCTCTATTCAGTGGCATGATCTCAGCTCACTGCATGCTTCGCCTCCCGGGTTCACGCCATTCTCCTGCCTCAGCCACCCTAGTAGCTGAGACTACAGGCGCCCGCCACCACGCCTGGATAATTTTTTTGTATTTTTAGTAGAGACAGGGTTTCCCCATGTTAGCCAGGATGGTCTCGATCTCCTGACCACATGATCCGCCCACCTCGGCCTCCCAAAGTGCTGGGATTACAGGTGGGAGCCACCACGCCCAGCCCCATCTTCTTTTTTTTTCTGTGCACCTCTTCCTTTTCTTTCCTTTCTCTACCTATTTCCTTTCATTGGCCTCCCCTTCTCCAATTTTCCATCTGTTCTCTTCTCATCTTTTTTTTTTTGAGATGGGAGTCTCGCTCTGTCACCCAGGCTGGAGTGCAGTGGCGTGATCTCGGCTCACTGCAACCTCTGCCTCCCAGGTTCAAGCGATTCTCCTGCCTCAGCCTCCTGAGTAGCTGGGACTACAGGCACCTGCCACCACACCCAGCTAATTTTTATATTTTTGGTAGAGACAGGGTTTCACCATATTGGCCAGGCTGGTCTCAAACTCCTGACCTCGTGATCTGCCCACCTTGGCCTCCCAAAGTTCTGGGATTACAGGTGTGAGCCACCACACCCCGCCTAGAGTAGTCTTTACTCTAGGAGGTGGTTCTTTCCCCTAAGGTGTGGTTTTTCAATTGAATGCCTATGATGTTAAAAAGTTCTCTCCACTCTGGCTAGGTCAGAACCTCATATTTCTCAGCACTGTGCAACCTCTAGTATCTCCATTCTTTTTTTTTTTTTTTTTGAGACAGAGTCTTGCTCTGTCACCCAGGCTGGAGTGCAATGGTGCAATGTTGGCTCACTGCAACCTCTACCTACCAGGTTCAAACCATTCTCCTGCCTCAGCCTCTCAAGTAGCTTGTACTACAGGCATGTGCCACCATACCCAGCTAATTTCTGTATTTTCAGTAGAGATGGGGTTTCACCATGTTGGCCAGGCTGGTCTCAAACTCCTGACTTCAACTGATCCGCCCACCTCGGCCTCCCAAAATGCTGGGATTACAGGCATGAACCACTGCACCCGGCCTTCTCCACTCTTCTTTCAACCCCAGAGCAGCTGCTCTTTTCTAGGCCTCACAGAATCTCATACTATGCATGTACAGCCCAGCCCTCAACAAAAGACCCACAGAGGGCAGAGGGAGAAGAGACTGGCAAAATGGCACCTGGCGAGAGATTCTCCAGCCACTGCTGACATCGAGCAGACAAGTGAGGTACTGTCCCCACTACCCTCCCTTCTTCCTCCCTCACCCCTGGAGACCTTCTCCTTCCCCTCCTCCCTCCACCTGGGGGAGGGGGGTGGGCATGGTTCCTGGGACATCATGTAGGACTCTAAGGAAGAGAGCCAGGACCAGCACTGAAAATCATCGTGCTAGGGAACAGCACCTCCCGGAAGACCTCCTCAGCTACAGATTTTGCCCAAAAAACTTTCAGGAACCAGTACAAACTATAGGACTGGATTTCTTCTGAGAAGGATAACATTGCCAGGAAACTTGAATGTTACTCTCTAGTTTGGGATATAGGAGGCCAGACAATAGGAAGGAAAATGTTGGACAGATGCATCTATGGAGCACAGGAAATCATCTTGGTATATGATATTACGAGTTATCAAAGCTTTGAGAATTTTTAGAAGATTAGTGAAGAAAGTGAGTGAAGAGTCAGAAACTCAGCCACTGGTTGCCTTAATGGGCAATAAAATTGATTTGGAGCATAATCAAACAGTAAAACCTGAAAAACACTTACGGTTTTGCCAGGAAAATGGTTTTAATAGCCACTTTGTTTCAGCCAAGGCCAGAGACTCTGTCTTCCTGTGTTTTCAAAAAGTTGTTGCTGAAATCCTTGGAATCAAATTAAACAAAGCAGAAATAGAACAGTCACAGAGGGTGGTAAAGGCAGATATTGTAAACTACAACCAGGAACCTATGGCAAGAGCTGTTAACCCTTCTAGAAGCTCTGTGTGTGCAGTTGGGTGAGCTCATTTTTCCATTGTGTTGATAGTTTTGGCTGCCCTTCACCTCTGGGTGTGTCTGAGAACTTCTAAGAACTTGTTTTATCAGTGACCATCTCTGTAGTTCAGTTAACACTTTCCTCCAAACTTGCTTCATCCTTAAGTGTTCCTCCCAACCGCAGGCATGTACTTGGATTCAAAAGAATTCAACTTTGGGACCACACACTTTGCATTCAAACTGGAAGGCTCATTCTCTGGAATTAGACTGTTTCATTCAAAAAGAATGGTGTCCGGCCGGGCGCGGTGGCTCATGCCTGTAATCTCAGCACTTTGGGAGGCTGAGACGGGTGGATCACCTGAGGTCAGGAGTTTGAGACCAGCCTGACCAATATGGTGAAACCCCGTCTCTACTAAAAATACAAAAAATTAGCCGGGCATGGTAGCGCACACCTGTAATCCCAGCTACTCCGGAGGCTGAGGCAGGAGAGTCGCTTGAACCCGGGAGGTGAAGGCTGCAGCCAGCCGAGATCACACCATTGCACTCCAGCCTGGGCAACAAGAGTGAAACTCCATCTGGAAAAAAAGAAAAAAGAAATAAAAAATGGTGTTGCTTCTCTGTATGTTCTTGCTTTTTTCCCTGATGTAAATTTTTTTTTTTTTTTTTTTTGAGACACAGTCTCACTCTGTCACCCAGGCTGGAGGTACAGTGGCGCAATCTCGGCTCACTGCAAGCTCCGCCTCCCGGGTTCACACCATTCTCCTGCCTCAGCCTCCCGAGTAGCTGGGCTACAGGCACCCGCCACCACACCCAGCTAATTTTTGTATTTTTAGTAGAGATGGGGTTTCACCATGTTAGCCAGGATGGTCTTCATCTCCTGACCTTGTGATCCGCCTGCCTTGGCCTCCCAAAGTGCTGGGATTACAGGCGTGAGCCACCACGCCTGGCTCCCTACTGTAAATGTTTTAAATATGAAAAGTATCCAAGTCTTGATCATCAGCCAGGATCTCGTCACAGTGGTTTCATCATCTCATGTGAACTCACATACGTCGAAGTATACTTCAGGATGCAAACATCACACAAGTAACATATTTTGCCTATAGATACTTGAGAAGGTAGTCTGTTGCTATCAATTGTGAGTAAAAATAAAGCTATCATCTAACTGAAAATGCTCAAAATAAGCCTGTAATAGAAATTTTTTTTCATTTTTAAAAAGGAGCCTGGCCGGGCATGGTGGCTCACGTCTGTAATCCCAGCATATTGGGAGGCTGAGGCAGGTGGATCACCTGAGGTCATAAGTTCGAGACCAGTCTGGCCAACATGGTGAAACCCTGTCTCTACTAAAAATACAAAAAAATTAGCCAGGCATGGTGGCAGACGCCCGTAATCCCAGCTATTCAGGAGGCTGAAGCAGGAGAATGGCTTGAACCTGGGAGGCCGAGGTTACAGTGAGCTGAGATTGTGCCGTTGCATTCTAGTCTGGGTGACAAGAGCAAAATTCTGTCTCAAAATAAATAAATAAATGAATAAATAAAAAGGGGCCTAAATTGCCTATTTTGTAGTTTGTAGTCATGATGTATTGTGTAATACTCAGGTTAGATGACTTTATGAATTTAGATAAATGTTCAGCTGATGCTCCACCTGGAATTTCTCCTGCAAACTGCATAAGAGTAGTCCAGGAATGAGTTATGACAGGTTTTTTTGTTTTGGGGGTCTGTCTGTTGTGGTGGTGGGTTTTTTTTATTTTTTCGGGTTTTTTGTTTTTGAGACAGGGTCTCCCTCTGTCACCCACGCTGGAGGCAGAGCCACAACCACACTCACTGCAGCCTCGAACTCCCAGGCTAAATCAATCCTCCCACCTCAGCCTCCAAAGTAGCTGGAACTACAGGCATGTACCTCCACACCGGCTAATTTTTAAATTTTTTGTAGAGACGGGATCTCACTATGTTTCAAGGGCTGGTCTCAAACTCTTGGCCTCAAGTGATCCTTCTGCCTTGGCCTCCCAAAGTGCTGGTAGTATAGATGTGAGCTACCACACCTGGGCAGTGACATACTGTTGAATCGTTGTGGATCAGACTGTACCTGATGTTCAGATGTTTTTCTCTCACAAATTTTTCTTAAAAGACCCACAGGGGCCGGGCATGGTGGCTCATGCCTGTAATCTCAATACTTTGGGAGGCCGAGGTGGGTGGATCACCTGAGGTCAGGAATTCAAGATCAGCCTGGCCAACATGGCGAAACTCCATCTCTACTAAAAATACAAAAATTAGCTGGGCATAGTGGCGGACGCCTGTAGTCCCAGCTACTCGAAAGGCTGAGGCAGGAGAATCACTTGAACTTGGGAGGTGGAGATTGCAATGAGCCGAGATCACACCACTGCACTCCAGCCTGGACAACAGAGTGAGACTCCATCTCAAAAATAAAATAACTTTTAAAAAGACCCACAGGGAACACCCACACCAACATCCAGGGGACACTGTCTATGTCCTTCCTCTTCAAAACCCAAACTGTGATCTTTGCTTCCTTTGTCCAGTGAGAACAGTGTGCTGTGTTTGAACTTCACCTTCCTGTGCTACAATCCGAAAATTGCCCCTAGTCAGAGAACTGAGTGAACATGGGGCTCTCCTCGTGTGGCTTTCTTTTCTCAGGGATTGTTCTCCTAGAGTACTTACTGTGCAATGTCTCAAAATAGTTGCCTCATTATATGTTGGTTAGTTTTACAGTTGTTTATGGGGAGAGAGTAGGTGCAGTATCAATTACTCCATCATTTCCAGAAGTGGAAGTTGCTTTGTTTACTTTTCTGTGTGTTACACTTCAATTTTTAAAATCTTTTTCATGCTCATTTTTGTGGTAGAATAAAAATGGTTTTATTTATTTGTTTTATGAGACAGGGTCTCGCTCTGTCACCCAGGCTGGAGTACAGTGGTGTGATCATAGCTTACTGCAGGCTTAATAGGCTCAAGCAATCCTCCGGCCTCAGTCTCCTGAGTAGCTAGGACTATAGGCAAGTGCCATCACGACCAGCTAATTTTATTTTTCACAGAAACAGGGTTTCACTATGTTGCCTAGGCCTCAAGCTATCCTCCCAAAGTGCTGAGACTGGCCTCCCAAAGTGCTGAGATTACAGGTGTGAGCCATCACACCCAGCCAAAATGTTTTTTAAAAGCTAAAGGGAGATTATTACAACATCACACAGGCTTAGACCCCTCAGGATTGAAGATTTAGTAAACCAAGTAAAATACCACCATTAACTGAGGTTAAAAAAAAAAAACATATATATATATATATATATATATATATGCAAAATGGATATTTTAGGAAGAATATTATAATTACCAATTATTGCCTTGTGACCAGTTACCTAAGCAAGAGTCATAGTCTCTACCTACCTGAATTTCTCCTTTTACTGTATCATACTCTTGTTTTCTCTTCTCCCAATATTTTATATAGAATGTTTAGGGATACATTTTAACATTTTCAGTTTAAGAATGCAGACATTCTGCACTTGGAGTTGAATGCAACTATTCACAAAACTTTAGGTTGTCTTTCTTTGGGGTAGCCATAAAGCAGTACACTTGAAGATGTATGCCAAATAGTTCAAGTATGTTAGACAGTGGCATTTTTAGAAGAACAAATGAGAACTGAAGAATATTCATTCAATTAACACATACTTGCTGAACTACTACTATGTTCTAGGCATCATCTCAGGCTTTGGGGATACAGGAATAAACAAAACAGGGAAAGATCCCTGATCTTATGGAGATTGTAATTCTATCAAGAGAAGACAAAAAGAATGAGTTTTTAAAAATTGGTACATCAGCCCGGCACAGTGGCTCATGCCCATAATCACAACAGTTTGGGAGGCCGAGTCGGGCAGATCATTTGAGGCCAGGAGTTCGAAACCAGCCTGGACAACATGATGAAACCCCGTCTCTAATAAAAATACAAAAATTGGTCAGCCATGGTGGTGGGCACCTGTAATCCCAGCTACTCAGGAGGCTGAGGGAAGAGAATCCCTCAAGCCCGGGAGGCGGAGGTTGCAGTGAGCAGAGATCATACCACTGCACTCCAGCCTGGGTGACACAGTGAGACCCTGTCTCAAAAATAAAAAAAATAAAAAAAATAAGGCCAGGCATGGAGGCTCATGCCTGTAATCCCAGCACTTTGGGAGGCCAAGGCGGGCAGATCACGAGATCAGGAGTTCAAGACCAGCCTGACCAACATGGTGAAACCCTGTCTCTACTAAAAATACAAAAATTAGCTGGGCGTGGTGGTGTGCACCTGTAATCTCAGCTACTTGGGAGGCTGAGGTGGGAGCACTGCTTGAACCCGGAAGGCGGAGGTTTGGTGAGCTGAGATTGTGCCATTGCACTCCAGCCTGGGCAATAAGAGTGAAATTCCGTCTCAAAAAAAAAAAAAAAAGGTTAGGGAGGAGGATCAGCAAACGACTGGAAGTAGTGATCAATGGGGTAAAAGAAAAAGTGAAGTATCCTAAAATTAGGATACTATCAGGGAAGGAGTAACTAATGGAGTCAAATATGGAAGAGGAAAATTTGGATTGAATCTAACAATGTGCAGGTCACTGGTGACCTTGACAAGAGCAGTTTCAGTGGAATGATGAGAGTGAAAACTTGACTGAAATGAATTAGAATGTGGGACGAGGAATTGCAGACAGCAGGCATAAGTGACTCTTTTAAGACATTTGGCCACAAAGGAGAATAAGGAACTGGGGTAGTATGTGGACAGCACAGTGTAGTGCATAGTTATTGCTGATTTTACTGTCCCATAGCCATTCTACCTTCTCATGGTACATCAATTTACCTTCGAGCATTTACTTCTCCCTCATTGTATACTTGCTTTGTGGGATCAACACCTGCACTCAAGCTGTAAGGATTGCTAGAGAAAAATACATAAGCATGCTTAACTGGTTTCTCTCTAAATTCATGATACAAATCTCAAATGGGACTCAAACCTACCAAATACTTCTCTAGTTTGTTCACTTTCCAACTTTTCAAATGACTGTCTCATTTATTCTCTCTCCTCAAACCTCTACTTTTCACTCCTCCTCACTTTCAGCTGGTAACTTTGCCTCTAAATAGGAAAAAGAAACAGTATTAAAAGTTTCCTGGCAGGATGCAGTGGCTCACGCCTGTAATCTCAGCACTTTGGGAGGCTGAGGCGGGCGGATCGCTTGTGGTAAGGAGTACAAGACCAGCCTGGCCAACATGGTGAAACCCCGTCTGTGCTAAAAATACAAAAATTAGCCAGGCGTGGTGGCGGGCGCCTGTAATCCTATCTACTTGCGAGGCTGAGGCAGGAGAATTGCTTGAACCTTGGAGACAGAGGTTGTAGTGAACCGAGATCGTGCCACTGCACTACAGCCTGGGCAACAAGAGCAAGACTCAGTCTCAAAAAAAAAAAAAGGACATACGTTAAATGCATTAAAGTGATTGCCAGTGGTAGGTGAATGTATGGAAGTGGGAATGGGGAAGTAAAGTAAAAACAAAATGAGGAGGGCTCTGGGTGTACTAATCAGAATACACCAAAATACTTGAGGAGTATGACGAACTCAGGAGACAAAGGAAGAAACTCAGCTTATCTCGTCCTTGACAAGATGCTGATCTAACGAAGTGCTGGTACCTTCCCCTCATTCCAGCCCTAAAGATGACACACAAGAAGAAAATTGATGAAAATAATAAAATCTAACACTTATGCAGCATTTACCATATGCCAGGAGCTATTAACTCGTTTATCTTAGCAGCCAATGCTATGAGATAATTATTATTCTCATTTTATAGATGAGAAAACTAGTGAGGTTAAGCAACTTGCCCAAGGTCACACAGCTGGTAATGCTGAAACTGGGATTTGAACTCAGTCTAGATAGAACAGAGAAACACCTAGAGAAGGGAGAGAGTGAGTTTGGGGTAGGAATGGAAGTCAGGGAAGGGTAGTCTAAAAAGGAGGAAGAGGGGGCTCCATGGACAGAGGAGAAGCTAGGGGTGAAATGTGTCATTGTGCCCTTTCTCCTCCAACATTGCACCAGAAAGATCATCTCCCACCTCATCACCACAGCAAGACAAAGAACATCTGTGCCAAGCCAGCTGGAGGTGGGTTCCATTTAGGCAGCACTGGAGCCCAGTTGGACGGACAAGCATATTACATGTGCAGGCACACAGGCCACCCTGAAAACTACACCTTCAGCTAGTCAATACAACTTATACTTTCAAGACAAGGATTTCGCCATATGTTCCTTGAGGAATTCTTTCCAAAAAAAAAAAAAACCCCTGAAGAAATTGACATCATGGTATCTTGTTTTCTGTTGTTATAACTGAGTACCTGTGACTGTGTAATTTATAAAGAATTGATTTCTTTTAGTTCTGCTTGCTGAAAAGTCCAAGGTCAAGGGGCCACATCTGGTAAGAGCCTCCTTGCTGGTGGAGACTCTGCAGAGTCCCAAAGCAGTGCAGGGTATCACATGGTGAAGAAGCTGAGTGTGCTAGCTCAGGTCTCTTCCTCTTCTCATGAAGCCACCAGTCCCAGTCCCATGATAATCCATTAACCCATTAATCCACGAATCACTGAGAATTGAGTTTCAACATTGGCGGGGCACAGTGGCTCATGCCTATAATCCCAGCACTTCGGGTGGCCGAGGCAGGCAGATCACTTGAGGTCAGGAGTTCGAGATCAGCCTGGCCAACATGGTGAAACCCCGTCTCTACTAAAAATATAAAAATTAGCTGGGCGTGGTGGCACCCATCTATAATCCCAGCTACTTGGGAGGCTGCAGCAGGAGAATTGCTTGAAGCTGGGAGGCGGAGGTTGCAGTGAGCCGAGATAGCGCCATTGCACTCCAGCCTGGGTCACAAGAGTGAAACTCCATCTCAAAAAAAAAAAAAAGTTTCAACATGGGTTTCGGAGGGAACATTCAAACCATAGCACAGGGGTTCACCAACAAACAGCACCCACAGTGAAGCACAGTAAAAAAAGCCCTCAGAGCTTACAAACATGTGAATCCCCTCTCTTCTTATAATCATGAACACAGAGCCAAAACTTTCCAATTTGAGGAAAGCCCCTAATAAGAAGTTTGAAGTAGAAAAAAACAGCAATAGTAACTTTAAAGGAAAAAAAAAATCCACTCTGCAGGAAGAAAACTTTAGGACTTTAAAAAATTAATATCCTTAGAGAGCTTACTATAAAACTACAGTAATCAGGCCAGGCACAGTGGCTCACGCTTATAATCCCAGTACTTTAGGAAGCCAAGGCTGGTTGGATCACCTGAGGTCAGGAGTTTGAGACCAGCCTGGCCAACATGGTGAAACCCCATCTCTACTAAAAATACAAAAATTAGCCAGGCGTGGTGGTGGGTGCCTGTAATCCCAGCTACTCGGGAGGCTGAGGCAGGAGAATCACTTGAATCAGGGAGATGGAGGTTGCAGTGAGCCGAGATCATGCCATTGCACTCCACCCTGGGGTGACAAGAGCAAAACTGTGTCTAAAAAAAAAACACCCTACAGTAATCAAGGTAAGGATAGACATAGACATTACCGATCAATTTTTTTAAGTACAGTAATGGACCCACGTATGTATGTTTCCTATTAAGATACTGAAGTATTGGAGGCTAGTCTTTTCAAAAAAAGATGCTCAAAGGCCTATCTGTATTTCAAAAACTCAATTTCAACACCTACCTCATACCCAAAAAAATTCAAAATGGATTACAGACACAATATAAAAGTTAAAATCACAAAACTTGTCCAGGCATGGTGTCTCATGTATGTAATCTTACCACTTTGGGAGGCCTAGGCACGTGGATCCCTTGAGCTCAAGAGTTGAAGGCCAGCCTGAGCAACATGGGGAAAACTTGTCATGAGGTTTTGAGACCCAGTCACAAAAAAACCTTACCTTACAAAACTTCTAGAAGACACAGGAAAAAATATTTATGACCAGGCAGTAGGCAATTTTGTTAAGTCACAGAAACCAAGAACCATTTTTGTTAAATTAGATTTCATTTGCTCATTAAAAAAATAAAAAATAGGCAAGACAAACTGGGAGAAGATATTCGTAACACATCTGACAATTTGTATCCAGAACACATAAAGAAATTCTGTAACATTTAAAAAGCAGGCAACCGAATTTTTAAGATGGACAAAAGTCTTAGACACTTCGTGAAAGGAGTTATACACACGGCTAATTAAGCACATGAGAAACTGCCCATCAGCCTGGCCAACATGGCGAAACCCCATCTCTACTAAAAATACAAAAATTGCCGGGCAAGGTGGCTCACACCTGTAATCCCAGCACTTTGGGAGGCCGAGGTGGGTGGATCACGAGGTCAGGAGTTCAAGGCCATCCTGATCAACATGGTGAAACCCCATCTCTAATAAAAATACAAAAATTAGCTGAGCATGGTGGCGCATACCTGTAATCCCAGCTACTCAGTAGGCTGAGACAGGAGAATCGCTTGAACCTAGGAGGCAGAGGTTGCAGTGAGCTGAGAGCACGCCATTGCACTCCAGCCTGAACAGAGCAAGACTCCATCTCAAAAAAAAAAAAAAAGCAAAAATACAAAAATTAGCCTGGCATATGGGCTGGGCACAGTGGCTCATGCCTGTAATCCCAGCACTTTGGGAGGCCAAGGCAGGTGGATCACAAGGTCAGGAGATCAAGCCCATCCTGGCTAACACGGTGAAACCCCGTCTCTACTAAAAATACAAAAAATTAGCCGAGCGTGGTGGCAGGCGCCTGTAGTCCCAACTACTCAGGAGGCTGAGGCAGGAGAATGGCGTGAACCCAGGAGGTGGAGCTTGCAGTGAGCGGAGATCATGCCACTGCACTCCAGCCTAGGCGACAGAGCAAGACTCAGTCTCTAAATAAATTAATGAATTAAATTAAATTAATCCGGCATAGTGGTGGACGCCTGTAATCCCAGCTACTCGGGAGGCTGCAGCAGAACTGCTTGAACCCAGGAGGTGAAGGTTGCAGTGAGCCGAGATTGCACCACTGCACTCCAGCCTGAGTGACAGAGCGAGACCCCGTTGCCAAAAAAAAAAAAAAAACAAAACTCCCAGTATGAAGTGCGATGTGAGATACTGGAGTAGATCCTGGAATGGAGAGAAGACAGTAGAAAATATGTGAAATCTAAAGTCTGTTTTTTGAGACATGGTCTCACGGTCACCCAAGCTGGAATGCAGTGGTGCCATCACAGCTCACTGCAGCCTCAACTTCCTATGCTCAGGCCATCCTCCCATCTCAGCCTCCTGACACCACATCCAGCTAATTTTTGTATTCTTTTGTAGAGGTGGGTCTTGCTATGTTCTCCAGGCTGGTCACCTGGGCTCAAGTGATCTCCTACCTTGGCGTGCCAAAATGCTGGGATGACAAACATGAGACATCACACCCAGCCTAGTCTGGAGTTTAGTTAATGGTAATATACCAATGTTAATCTTTTAGTTGACAAATACCAAAATAATGTAAGATATTAAAATTAGGAGAAATTGGGTAATGCGTATGAGAACTCTCTACTTTGCAACTTCTGAACATTTAAAATTATCCCCAAATAAAGCCTTTTTTAAAAGTGCTCAGCATCATTAGTCATGAGGGAAATGTGAATTAAAATCACAATACTACCCCACCCACCAGAATGGTTAAAACGAAACTGATCAATAGCAGCACATATTGTTAAGGATGTTGTGGAGGAACCAGAATTCTCATAAATTGCTAATGAGGCCAGGCACGGTGGCTCATGCCTGTAATCCTAGCACTTTGGGAGGCCAAGGAGGGTGTATCACCTGTCAGTTTGTGACCAACCTGGCCAACATGGCAAAACCTCGAAAAATACAAAAATTAGCTGGGTGTGGTGGTGGGTGCCTGTAATCCCAGCTACTTGGGAGACTGAGGCAGGAGAATCGTTTGAACCCAGGAGGCAGAGGGGTTGCAGTGAGCCAAGATCGTGCCACTGCACTCCAGCCTGGGCGACAGAGAGGCCGTCTCAAATAAAAAAAAAAAAAAAATGCTACCGAGGGCATAAAATGGTACAACCACTCTGGGAAAACTCTGGTAGTTTCTTAAAAATTAAACATACAGCAGGTCCTTAAAAAATGTCATTTTGGTGAACATCATTTTGTTGAGGAAAAAACAAAATCAACTCCCGGCTGGGACCACTGTGCGGAGTTAACACATCTTTCCTGTGTCTGCACGGGCTTTCTCTCTGGGTACTCCTGTTTCCTCCCATAACCCAAAGGTAAACTTGGCAAGTCTGAATGGTTCCAATCTGAGTGAATGTGGTGTGAGCATGCCCTGCAATAGGATGGTCTCCTGGCCATGATCGGTTCCCACCTTGGCCTTGAGCTGGCTAGACAGGTTCTAGTTTCCTGAGACTCTGAACGGAAATAACTGGGTAAATAACTAGATAGCTTTTCAACTCTTCTTAAGTAATTGGGTAAAGAACTACATAGCTTTTCAACTTTTCTTAAACGTATGCACAGCTCACGTTTATTTCAATGTTTAGTATTAGATGTGTTTTGGCTTTTATTTGGCGCCAGGTGCAGTGGCTCACACCTGTAACCTCAGAACTTTGGGAGGCGGAGGAAGGATTGCAAAGTTCAAGACCAGCCTGGGCAACAAAGGGAGACCCCCATCTCTTTAAAAAAAAAAAAAGCCAGGCATGCTGGCACACGCCTGTAGTCCTAGCTACTTGGGAGGCGGAGGTGGGAGGATTGCTTGAGTCCAGGAGGTCAAGGCTGCAGTGAGTCATAACAGCACCACACTCCAGCCTGGGCAACAGAGTACAATGTCTCAAAAAAAGTTCGACATTTTTAACTACAAAAATATGTTGTAGGAACTTAATTCTTTTGTCAATTAGCCTATGGTAAAATTGGTTTCATTAAAAAGTTTCCAAGAACCCTTCAAGAAATCTTCAACAATGTTGAAGATTTACTGTATTATCTACCCTGTCACTTCATGAATTCCACTCGACATTTATCAAAAATAAACTGTTACGTCCAAGACTTGTACCAGAACATTCATAACAGTATTTGTAATAGCCAAAAATTGGAACTAGCCCAGATGTCCATCAAGTTACTTCATGCACTGTAATTCTACTCCGCAATAAAAGGAATATACATGCAACTATGTCGATGAATCTCAAAATTCTGTAAGCAGCTAGACATAAATTACATCAACAGAATTTACATAATCAAAATATGCAAAAAATATCTTATGATGGAAATCAGGTCAGTGTTTGTTGCTGGTGTTGGGAGGTGGTCTATTGACTGAGAAGGGGCACACACAACTTTCCGGAGCTAAGTTCTATGTCTTGATGTGCTAAGCATTTCTCAAGACTGATCAAACTGTACATGAGATCAGTGCATTTCACCATATACCTTTTTTCAAGTACTACTTATTCCTGAGAGGATAAGCCACAAATTCACCCTAAGGGCTAAACTGTAACACCAGATACTGACGAGGCATGGAATAACTCACACATCATTGGCTAAGTGTTTCCACAATATTACTTTGGAAAAAATGCCTAGCCATCTCTCAAAAAATGTGCATCTATCCTGATTCAGCAATTCCGCACCCATTTTCATCTCAGTAATTACAAAAACAAAAACTAGTATGAGAACATTTATAGCAACTTTATGCATGAAAGCCAAAAACCAGAAAAGGCCCAGGTTTCCACGAATGGGAAAGCATACTATACATGGAACTACTGATGTATACATGGCTAAAACTCAAGTACTTTGAGATGATGGTAATTATCCATCATTGATAGAGTACACATTTCTCACAGTTCATAAAACGGGTATACTTAATACTTGAGTATTTCAGATTTAAATGTTATCTTAAATTGATTAAAGTTTGATTAAAACTGATACAAAAGTTCAAGTTACTTTTCAGGAAGTATACTGACGTGCAACATAAAGTATTGACGGGATGAGTAGAGTGATGTTTTCCTGGAACAATAGGTATAGAGCTGGCTGGGTGTTGTGGCTCACACCTGTAATCCCAGCACTTTGGGAGGCCAAGGTGGGCAGATCACTTGAGGTCTGGAGGTTCAAGACCAGGCTGGCCAACATGATGAAAACCCCATCTCTACTAAAATATAAAAATTAGCTGGGTATGGTGGCGTACGCCTGTAATCCCAGCTACTTGGGAGGCTGAGGTAGGACAATCGCTTGAACCCGGGAGGCGGAGGTTGCAGCGATCCGAGATGGCACCACTGCACTCCAGCCTGGGGTACAGAGTGAGACTCCATCTCATTAATAAACCCCCAAAAAACAACAGGTGTAGAGCTGAGACTATTTACAGAATGACAATACTTAGGGCTTTCTCTGCCATCTTAATGCTTAGCTGCATTCTTTCTCCATGTGCTGAGTTCTGTTCAACTGACTACATAACCCAAATGCAATGCCCAGTTTTAGACACAAACAAACATCAACTAGTCAGATATATACAGGACACTAGGTAAAGCAGAGAAACTGAAAACTGCAAATTCAGAAGCATTTTATCATATGCATTGCTTGACCCAAAGTACCTGGAATCCACAGCCACAACTGAGTTGTTGCTGACCTGTTTTTCCCCAAGAGGTAAGCAGGAATTAAATAAAAGCACTACAGTTGATTCCTGGCTTACTTAGCCTCTGCTTCTTAGGTGTGTGATTGTGCTTCCATTTAACTTTTAGAGTGAAGACTGAATGAAGTCATCTACATTGCCCCTGAAGCTCACTCTCAATAAAGGAGGCCTAGTCACATGAACCGCCTCAATGACTCTGGACATTCCCATGCAAAACTGATTAAGTGCCATCAATGCAACAGAGATAGTGTTTGGGGGAGGGGGACATGGGAAAAACACTTAAAAACATAAACCCCTAATTTCTAAAAAGTAAAAAAGAGCCCCTTGCCACAAAAAAAGATGCCATGTTAAAGTTTTATTAAGTTTCAGTACAAAACATTCCAAAAAGTGAAAAGTGATCTATAATACCCAAGTTCTATGTTCAACTACCAGTTAAACAAGGAAAACATTTTCTGTATCATTCTGTTTTACAACCAGTATAAACCCAGAAGAATCAAGATCTGATTTCTTTTCCACACATCTGCTAGGTCAGTAAACTATCAAACAGGTATCTGGTCATTTTAACATACTCCTTATATTCCTATTTGGTACAATCTCTATATCCTATACTATCTTCAAGATATCTAAATATCTTAAATATTTAGGGTATCTCAAAAGCCAGAAGGTCCTCACAGAAGCGTTAACCCAAGTAATCATAAGAGTATAGAACGATTAGGCTAAGACAACTATGGAGTGCAAAAACCACATAAATTTGGTCATTACCCTTGTGGTCTGTCATTAGTAGTAGGTTGTCAAATTAGAGTTAAAAATGTTGTACTATCCCTAGTTGCAAATGTTCCAAACAAGACAGTGCCATAACTATATGACAAAAAAAAAAAAAAAAAATCATAGAAGTTGGGTTAGTTCCTCTAATCCAACAACTCAAGTCTGTTTCCTTTGAGAACATTATACTATTGGCTCTAGTCTCCAAACCAATAAAAAACTAAAACTTGTTTCCAAGACTGGGAGGTAAAGTAGGCTTATAAAACAATACAAAAAAAGAAAGCCAAGTGGCCTAATTGTTTCCAGTGTGCTTGCCATCTTAGCATGGTTACTTTCCAGATGTCACTCAAGTTTTATTCTACAACTAAACTGTGGATAAGCCACCACCAAAAAACGTTTCACTTACTGACAGACACTTCACTAGATAGAGCTACCACTTATATCCATCATTTTTATAATTCAACTTAAGTTCTAAATTGAAGAGTTGTCCCCATGACTTTAGCTAAACAAAATGAAAGCCAAAGGTGTAAAATCTATGTAAAGAACCACAAGAACTTCCTGACTACCTCCACTTACCAATTTCCTTAATTACTTCCCCTTTTCCATTTGGTCAATTACTTGCTTTAAGTAACTACCAGTCACTCCCTAGTTATGAGTGTTAATCAACACTGATGCCTTCCTCAGATCCACAGGAATCCCTGAAGGCAAAATCTATTGCCTGCACCAAACCAATTCTGACAGCACTGCTTATGCAACTGTAGTGACTTATTGACAATCAGCCGCCTTCTGCTTCAACAACTCTGTAAAATGAAAAACATGGGATCCTGTTACATAGTATTTGTTTTACTGTAAAGTACTTCCCCCCAAACTATCATTTAAATATATACTTTTTTGTTGCTTTAGCTGAAAATAAAAGTAATTGCTTTAAAAAGCAAGCAGGCGCAGTGGCTCACGCTTGTAATCCCAACACTGGGAGGCCGAGACAGGCAGATCACTCAAGGTCAGGAGTTCCAGACCAGCCTGGCCAACATAGTGAAACCCTGTCTCTACAAAAAGTACAAAGATTAGCCAGGCACGGTGGTGCACACCCGTAGTCCCAGCTACTTGGGAGTCTGAGGCAGAAGAATTGCTTGAACCTGGAAGGCAGTGAGTTGAGAAGCCATCTCCTAAAAAAAAAAAAAAAAAAGCAAGCAAGCCGGATGCAGTGGCTCACGCCTATAATCTCAGCACATTGGGAGGCCGAGGCGGGCGGATCACCTGAGGTTAGGGGTTCAAGACCAGCCTGGCCAACAGTGAAACCCTGTCTCTACTAAAAATACAAATAATAATAATAATAATAATAATAACTGGCATAGTGGCAGGCATCTGTAATCCCAGCTACTTGGAAAGCTGAGGCAGGAAAATCGCTTGAACCTGGGAAGCAGAGGTTGCAGTGAGCTGAGATCACACCATTGCACTCTAGCCTGGGCAACAAGTGCAAAACTGTCTCAGAACAGAGAAGAAAAAAAAAGATACGCAAACTTAAAAAAAATCAACCATAGACGGCCAGGCGCGGTGGCTCATGCCTATAATCCCAGCACTTTGGGAGGCAAGGCAGGCAGATCACAAGGTCAGGAGATCGAGACCATCCTAACACAGTAAAACCCCATCTCTACTAAAAATACAAAAAATCAGCCGGGCGTGGCAGCGTGCACCTGTAGTCCCAGCTGCTGGGGGAGGCTAAGGCACAGGACAATGGCATGAACCCGGGAGGCGGAGCTTGCAGTGAGCCGAGATCGCACCACTGCACTCCAGCCTGGGCAACAGAGCAAGACTCCGTCTCAAAAAAAAAAAAAAAAAAATTAAAATTACATACTATGTCATCATTATGTCAATAAAATTATGTTAAACAGGGAACTTGCAGCCACAGTTGCATCAACTCCACATTTAGTCAATTTGTACTGTGGCTATGCAAATGAGCAGGCACTGACTAGTAACAACTTAAGTATATCGTTTTACAAAATGCACTGAGCAAATTTTTTTTCCTCTTCTTGAGACGGGGTCTTGTTGCCCAGGCTGGAGTGCAATGGCGTAATCTCGGCTCACTGCAACCTCCGCCTCCTGGGTTCAAGCAATTCTCCTGCCTCAGCCTCCTGAGTAGCTGGGATTACAGGAACACGCCACCACACCCAGCTTTGTTTTTTGTTTTTTGTTTTTTAAGTACAGATGAGGTTTCACCATGTTTGCCAGACTGGTCTCGAACTCCTGACCTCATGGTCTGCCCACCTTGGCCTCCCAAAGTCCTGGGATTAAAGGCATGAGCCATGGTGCCCAGCTGAGCAAACTTCTTACGTATGTACTTCCTTGTTGAGAATGTTTGCATATGAAGAGCTATAAGCAAGCTTTATGGGTTCAAAAATAGCTAAGAATAATCTCATGAATGAGCCAGACTCTCAGAAATGTAACCTCACTCTATTCACAATGAATGTGTCAGGCACTACACATTAAAGCACTTAACTTCATCAATTCCAAGCAGCGTTTTCTTTTACAGATGAAGTGAGGACAATAACTTGCCAATGTCACAACTAAACTAAGTGGTAGTTACACAACATTTAAACCTTCAAAGGCCACTGCTTTAAACACTTACCTTAGCATTTCTCTTACTGCCAGCTTTATCTACTGTGAATCAATCAGCACTCCACGACCACAATGAGCAAAATCATCAACCTGCAAAAGTTAAATAAATGAAAACTAGTTATCTCTCTTAAGGAAATTCTTTTAAAACTTGCCTATTACTGCCCTCTTTTCCAGAAAGAAAAGGCAAGTTCAGACTTGCAGCTTAATATATTTCATGTTCTACTATTTCTCTTAAGTGGTGGAAGATTCACTGGCTCGGGATGGACTGGAATGGCTTAAATGGTTAAGTTGCATGGCTTATGGATTGTCATTCTGTTCCAATGGTGCACTGCCACGTTAAATCCATAAGTTGAACGAACAAAACTTATTTGAAGGAATAAGTGCAGTATAAGGATTTTTAGTTGGAGGTCTTCAAGTTTACTATATTCAAGAGCATCTTTTTCAACTTCATGGCTGGACCTGGGTCATGCTGCCTCAGGTTTTGCTTTTTAAAGACCACTTGCAATAGATTTTCTCCATACAGTGTAGTTTCATAGAACTAAAAACAAGTCAGGCATCCAACTAAATGTCAAGTTTGCAATGGCTTACAGGGGTAAAAAGGGGGACCCCAAATTTAAGCCATTTCCTATATTGACTAAAAGACTAATTTGAAAAAAATGTTAAAACATATGAAGCATGTTTAAAGGTCTTCATCAAAAATGGACTTTGAAAAAAATACCCCCTCCCAAGCCCCAGATCGCCATTGGTAAACAACAGCTCTATTAATAAAGCCTTTAAGTGTCACACATGCTTTAAAAAAAAAAAAAAAAAAAAAAAAAAAAAAAAAAAATCCAAGTGTTGAATTTGGAGAACTTCTAATATGCTATTGAATATTTCTTTTTTCCAAAAGTTTTTTTTTAATCTAGAAGGCATTTCCATTGCCTTGAGGTACAGTATGTTTCACTGTACTATGAGGAAGGTAAGTGTTCAATTTCGACTTAGACGGAAAAACTAGTTTGCTTTGCTTACCATCTTTGCTGTTTCACAGGCATTTGATGCTTTAAATCTGATGTGGAATGCTGATAGATTCACTTTTTAGAAGTCATAAGCCTTTAGGAAGTTGGAGATAACTTCATTGCTTATCTATTTTCTCCTTTGCAATCAAGCTGTTCCTTTAAAAGTGAGACACTACAGAGTTGCAAAAATTTGAAACAGTAAGAGCAAGCACCTTTGCAGCTTCATGGTTGGTTTTGGCCAAACTTTTTATTTAGTATTCTGTAGTTGTTTAACACACACTTAAATGGTCTTATTGGGGGAGGGGAAAGGGGAGGTTCTTGCAGATTCCCAAGGAAATGTCAGAAAGGCAAAATGGCCAGCATTATCCATTTGCTTTTTTGGGTTTACTGGGTGAATAGCACTTTCCTTACATAGGCATGTGATTTCAGGTTTTTCATACTGAGAACATTGAGATTTCAGTTGGAAGACACCCTGAAATCTTATGAGTAGCATACCCCAACCACCCTCTAATAGCTAGCTTGTTTGTATAGGTAGAATGATTCATCTCTCCATTTTAGATGGCTAGATGTCTTGTGGAAGATCTTAGAATTGCCTGCCTCATTTACCGGGAAAAATCAGATAGAAGTGGCCTTTAGGGACACTTTTACTTGGAAAGTTACAACACTAGTACAAGTCTTAACACATTTAACATTTGCTTGTTGAAAAGCAATGCAAAACTCAAATAAAATTAAACATGTTTTACTTTTTTCCTCACAAGAACATAAAAATTATGGAGGGGAACTTAACAGGGAATTTAAAAAAAGTAACACAATTTTTCCTTTTAGTAGTCCTTGGGTAGTTATGATAGAATAGTTTCCACTTTTTGTTTCTTTGAACTGGGATTTTGGTCCAAAGTTTTGTTTGTTTCTAGTATCTGCTTCTGCCTCCCCCTCTATCAGATCGGCTTCCTCCACGGCCACCACCTCTTGGTGCTCCGCGGCTTGAACTGCTGTAGGAATCACGTGGAGGAGGGTACCCCCTTTCCATAGAAGGGGGAAGCCCTCTTTCTTGTCTGCCAACCCGATCACGACCACTTGAGTAGAGATCACTTCGGCTGCTTGAGTAACTGTCTCGACTTCCACCATATCCGTCACGTGAGCTGCTGTAATCATCATAGCGACTGCTTCCACCATAAGATGGCGGGGGCCCTCGTGTAGGTGGAGCACTACGTGAGTTACCTGCAGGGTCAATGGTCAGGTAATATGGCAACACTATAAATTGTATATATACAACATTTTAAATCTGAATTTACAGAATTCTTGTATTAAAAGTTTACTTTCTCAACTGGGTGGAAGGTTTTAAACTCTGCCATTGCTGGCCATAACAGGGATTTGCTCATCTGCTGAGATATGGAATTGGATTCATTTTAATGTTTGTTTGAAAAGACTGAAGACGGTGTGTATTTCAAGAGGATATTCCAGAGAGCTTGTTATTTTATAGTAGACACTCAGCCACTTTCCAGTGATAAGTTGCAATTTTGAACTGTAGAACTTGCCTTCATATTGCAATGGTAAATATTTGATCTTGTTAATAAAATTTTTAAATTGTATTTTCACTGTTGGGGGAAAACACATAAGGCTGCCAATTTAAGCAAGCAAAATCCCCTCCAAAGCAAGCAAACAGCCTCAAAAGAAACTTAGAAAAACAAAAAAAGCCCCTCACAAAACTAGGAAAAGCCCAGCTGATAAAGTTACCCCTTTAAAAGCAAGCAAACATCCCTTTAAAAGCAAGCACCACACAGCCTAATAAACTGGCTCACGAACCTAAAAACTCAAGCTGGTGATACTAAAGACCCTTAACCAGTATCTTACCATAACTCTCATATGAATCTCTGTAGGAACCTCCACTTGGATGATCTGAATAGTCACGATCACGACCATATCCATCTCTATCGCTAAATTAAAGAGAAACATTAAGTCCCAGAGAATCAACTTTTATAGCAACTTTTCTTACACGCAAGCCACAGAAGCAAAGTCACTTACCTATAGCCTCTTGATGGATAGTCATCACGTGAACTGGAATGACCATAATCACGGTAAGTATAATCTCGTGGTGGTGGTGCATAATCTCTAGTATCACGAGAACTTGGGTAATCTCTGCTTGAATAGCTACAAAGCAGAAGTTTTGGTTTATGCTTTTGATAAGCTTTCCTTCAACCTTAATTATTAATTTAAAAAGCCGCACTTTTCTATTACCTGTCTTTAGTAGAATACCCATCATCTCTTGGGGACAAATAAACATCTCTACGAGAGGGCAGCGGTTCCCTTCGAGGTGGACCTCCATAACTATCTCTTCCACGTGATACAGGAGCTTAAGGAAAAATATCATGTTTTTAAACATAGCCAGAGAAAAAACTTAAAACGTGAACTTAACATTCAGGATATGAAAAGCAATGAGGCTGACTTCAAAGATGACATTACGGAGGCTAGATCACCTAATTCTACTTTCTAGAATTTCCCATTCACATTTTAAATTTTTTTCAGTGCTAATTCCATTTATCTAATTCACCTAGAACACATGACTAAAAGTTTATTTATTTATTTATTTTTTTTTGAGATGGGAGTCTCGCTCTGTCACCCAGGCTGGAGTGCAGTCGCGCAATCTTGGCTCACTGCAACCTCCGCCTTCTGGGTTCAAGTGATTCTCCTGCCTCAGCCTCCCGAGTAACTGGGATTACAGGTGCCCGCCACCACGCCCGGCTAACTTTTGTATCTTTAGTAGAGACAGGGTTTCACCACGTTGGCCAGACTGGCCTCGAACTCCGGGCCTCATGATCCGCCCACCTCGGCCTCCCAAAGTGTCAAGATTACAGGCGTGAGCCACCGCGCCCAGACTCCATGAATAAAGTTTTTTTTTTTTTTTTTGGAGACAGAATCTCACTCTGTTGCCAGGCTGGAGTGCAGTGGCGTGATCTCGGTTCCCTGCAACCTCCACCTCCCAGGTTCAAGCAATTCTCCTGCCTCAGCCTCCCAAGTAGCGGGGATTACAGGAACCCGCCCTACACCCAGCTAATTTTTGTATTTTTTAGTAGAGACGGGGTTTGACCATGTTGGCCAGGATGGTCTCAATCTCTTGACCCCGTGGATCCGTCTGCCTCGGCCTCCCAAAGTGCTAGGATTACGGGCGTGAGTCACCACGCCTGGCCAATTAAAATTTTAAGCATCATTCACCTCTCAATTTTTTGTGTTATGGTAGTAGCATAGATTATCATACATGGAACATTTACCTCTTCCTCCCATTCCACTGCTACTGCGAACTGGTCCTGAAGGTGCAGATCTCTTAGGAGGAGGACCCCCACTTCTTGGTGGTGGTCCTCTTTTTACTGGGAGTGGTCCCCTGGAAGAACTCATGTTAAAATTCATGGAATATCCACCGTCATCTACATCAAAAATAAAAAGAAAAATATTACTACTCACAAGAATCAAGGAAGATATAAAAGTTTTTTTTTTTTTTTTTTGGAGTCTCACTCTGTCACCCAGGCTGGAGTGCAGTGGCTTGATGTCGGCTCACTGCAACCTCTGCCTCCTGGGTTCAAGCAATTCTCCTGCCTCAGCCTCCTGAGTAGCTGGGATTACAGGTGTGCGCCACCATGCCCAGCTAATTTTTTGTGTTTTTTTTTAGTAGAGACAGCATTTCATCATGCTGGCCAGGCTGGTCTCGAACTCCTGACCTTGTGATCTGCCTACCTCAGCCTCCCAAAGTGCTGGGATTGCAGCTGTGAGCCACCAGGCTCAACCACTATAAAAGTTTTCTTTACTTCATCAAGAATATAACCATTATTGGGCCGGGCACAATGGCTCACGCCTGTAATCCCAGCACTTTGGGAGGCCAAGGTGGGCAGATCACCTGAGATCAGGAGTTCAAGACCAGTGTAACACGGTGAAATCCTGTCTCTACTAAAAATACAAAAATCCAGGTGTGGTGGTACATGCCCGTAATCCCAGCTACTCGGGAGGCTGAGGCAGCACAATCGCTTGAACCTGGGAGGCAGAGGTTGCGGTGAGCCAAGATCGTGCCACTGCACTTCAGCCTGGGCAACAAGTGCTAAACTCTCCCCCAAAAAAAAAAAAAAAAACAAAACAAAACAAAACAAAAAAACCATTATTGATTTGGGTAGTTAGTTTCACTTGTACTTGATGGAGCATGCAGTGCAGTCATATATAGACTGGGGAAATAAGAACTGAAGGTAGTCTTAAACTTTTTTTTTTTTTTTTTTTGAGGGAGTCTCGCTCTGTTCCCCCAGGCTGGAGTACAGTGGCACGATCTCAGCTCACTGCAACCTCTGCCTCCCAAATTCAAGTGATTCTTCTGCCTCAGCCTCCCGTGTAGCTGGGATTACAGGCACCTGCCACCACGCCCAGCTAACTTTAAAAAATAAAAATGATTTCATTTTCATGTCCAACACCTCGGCCTATCAATTTTTAAATGCCTTTCCTACAGAGTGAACTACTTGGACAAGAAGTAACACTGTCCACGGTTTAACACCATAGTCTAACATGCTTCCCATGCTTTCAATTGGCAATCACTTTGGTAGATGAACAAGTGTTGTCAATTTCAAAAGTTGGCGCCTTTCCTCAAGGACTTAACCAAAGCATCCACTTGGTATGAGCTTGCAGTCCCTAACTTATACACCAAACCCGAGGTCCACGCAAGTTATTACCCATGTGTCCTCCCCGTGAGGGAGGTCCCCTGGTTCCTCCACTTCCTCCTCTTCCACCTCTAAGACCTCTTGGAGGGCCTCTACTTCTTGGAGGTGGAGGCGGTCCACGTCTACCACTTTCAAATGATGGTTTGGTGGCTTGTTCCACCTTGATGGCTTTTCCATCTAATGACTAAAAAAAAAAATACGGTTAAATTAAATCAAGATTTAAAAATAATTTGCACATCTACTGTGCACTAAGACACTAACAGGTCCTTCAAAATGCAGTTATGGGTAAGTGTTGCTCATTAGTCAGTTTATATAAATGGGGCTTTTCCCCTTAAAATTCTTAATACTTAAAAACGATACTGATGATCTGGATTGAAACATAAGGTGAATCCACTGCATTATTGTATGGTAAAATTTAAAACAAGGCCAAGTAGATATCAGCTTGTTATCAAAACTAATAGCCAAAACTAAAAGCCAAGTTATCAAAATATGGCTCATGGATCTCAAGATAAAATGTATCATGTTGGGTGGGCGCAGTGGCTCACGCCTGTAATCCCAGTATTTTGGGAGGCTGAGGCAGCTGGATCACCTGAAGTCAGGAGTTTGAGACCAGCCTGGCCAACATGGTGAAACCGTCTCTATTAAAAATACAAAGTTAGCTGGGCGTGGTCGCGCATGCCTGTAATCCCAGCTACTCGGGGGGCTGAGGCAGGAAAACCGCTTAGAACTCGGGAGACAGAGGTTGCAGTGAGCACTGCACCACTGCACTCCAGCCTAGGCAACAGAGGGAGACTATCAAAAAAAAAAAAAAAGTATCATGTAACGCCATAATTATTCTGAACTGAGAGAATGTTACAAGCATAAGATATAAGTCACTACTAGATTTGGTTCTGCAATTACAGAATACTCTGGAACAGAATCACAAACAGGATGAGTGGGTCCCAGACAGGTATATACTGAAAAACAACGAAAACTCAAAAGCTGTCCTAGACCAGACTTGGGCAACTACATGTTATTTTATGCACTAGTAACAGGTCATCATCCATTGTGTAGACAATCTCACCTTTCCATTCATGTCTCTGGCTGCATCCTTAGCGTCTGCTGGGCTTTCAAAGGTGACAAAAGCAAATCCTCTTGATTTGTTGGTTTCACGGTCTTTCATCAAGAGTACTAAAAAGTAGTTTTCAGAAAAATAAAGTGTTACCCTAGTTCAAATGAAATAACCAAAGTAAATGTGTAAACAGAAAGCTCAGAACTTCTTAGAGGACAAAATACATTATCATGTCAGACGATCAATGCAATCAAATTCATCACAGCTTATATTTTGATTATAATAGCCCAGCCTGTACTGCCAGACAACTCACCTTCCACTATTCGTCCATATTTGCCAAATACTGCTTCAAGAGCTTTCTCATTTGTTTCCGTATTAAGCCCACCAATGAAGAGCTTTCCTGGGCGATCTGCTTCAACCATTTTTTTTTTTCTTTTTTTGCCGATGAGTCTGTTGAAAAGGAATAGTATTACCTCACTGCAAAAAGTTCCTCAAGTTTATTGGACACTTTTACTTTCGCACATTTCTCATATTTTCCACTAAAACCATTGCTCCTTAATAACTAAAGGAAACGATAACGAGCTAAGCCTCAGCCACAGTAGGAAGCAATTTGAATTAAGTAGTTTAGTAACAGTGCAATTTACATAAAACTGGTTAAAAGGGCCAACTTAACTTTTACCACTACCCTTGATCACCCTTAGCTGTTCTTAAGCAACAGCTGCTTACCATTTGAAAAAGCAACTTTTAGTTCCAGTCCTGTTGCCTTTGAAAGATTCAATTACTCATCACACCCTTCCTAACGATGGGGTTTTAAAAGACTCCCAAGGTCACAGGCTAGACACAGGACCTTAACACCAAGCCCTCTTCCAACGACTCCTCTTTTCCTCATTAGGATTCCCTACTAAATCCAAGGAGAAATGTGAAGTTTGAGCCAAGTTATGCCGCCTCTTCTTCACCGGCCCCCGCCCTACCGAAAATTCTACTATCCGGCCAAAAAGATAAAAACAAATTGTCAACATCGTTTCCTATTAAGCAACGGAACGCGGACGCACACACTAACACTCGACACTCCGTGACTGCAGCGGAACCAAATTAAAACTCGTCATTAAAAACCGCGTGTAAAAGACAAAATGGCGACACTTGGATTCAACCCAGAACCACCGACACTGGTCAGGGGACCAACTTTTACCACCAACATTGGCTGGCAACATTCAGAGGGCTTCTTCTCTGGGGCCACCAATGAATACGAATCCCGCAGCCCGCATGGAAGTCCACATGCCCATCATTAGCGCCAGCGCCATACCAATGCAGGTATCGCGGTGGTGCGGTCGCTCCTCGCCCCGCTCCAGCCTACAAAGCCCCGACCTCCGCTACCAACTCCCGCAGACGGCAGCCAAACTTTCTCGAGAGGCATACAACCAAACGGGCCCCCTCATTTGTTTTCCCTCGACCCCCTCAGCTTTATTTAAATAGGTCGGAACCTTTGGGTTCTTAAAATGGCGCCCGCCACCCCCATCTCCAGGGAGATATAATCCCCAGTCCTAACACGGGGAGAGTGTCACGAAAAACGGACTGAGGAAAGGAGACACGTACCGGAGGGGTGACAATGGGTTCAAGCTCCAACGAGCTCGCCGATAGGGGTTTCCTAGCAGCTCAGCACCAGTGGCGGCTGCCGGCTCCGAGGACCGAACCACGAAGCCGCTAGCACTACTGCGCAACGAGGGCGAACAAAGGAGACAGCAAACTTTATACTGCCCGGGAACGAGGCTGAAGGACCCGGATGGAAACGGAGCTTAGAATTTGAAACGCAAAGGGAGGGGGGAAGTAGTTCCCAGTCTCCCCATTGGCTGCCTCCTCTGTCATTCACCTTTCTCTCCTCCCTTTTTCCCGGGCCCTCGGTGTTGGGTCGGCGGACCTTTCTAACCGTTTTCCCTACCCCCACCCGTTCTTTACAAACGCGGTTTTTTTGCTTTGCGCTAAAATGGTGCACAGGCTTCATTTAATAAAGAACTGAAGTTTATTGAGCGTCCTAGTGGGCCGGGCACGGTGCAAAACTTTACTTTTACTTTTCCATTAACTCTTCTAATTGTCAAAATGTGATGAGGGTAGATACTCCTACTATACCAATTTTGCAGAAACGGAAAACGAAGTTTTGGCAATATAATATATTTTCAAAAATTGTCTTTAACAAGTGTTTTTAGTGGGTGTGGGAATTTCTGATAAATACATGTAAATTTCAGATGAGTAAAAAACATATAAAACAGCATGCAGATAGTTCATTCATATAGAACAATTACTGAGCACCTTGTAAATGGTGGGCTCTGGGCTAGGCCAGGAAGATACAACCCCAGGGAAAAGACAAGAGTCAGGCCTGTGGGTAAGGGTGCCGGATTTAAGAAATGAAAATACGAGGCCGGGTGCAGTGGCTCACGCCTGTAATCCCAGCACTTTGGGAGGCCAAGGTCGGTGGATCACGAGGTCAGGAGATCGAGACCGTCCTGGCTAACACGGTGAAACCCCGTCTCTTTTTAAAAATACAAAAAATTACCCAGGCGTGGTGGCACGCGCCGGTAGTCCCAGCTACTCGGGAGGCTGAGGCAGGAGAATCCGGGAGGCGGAGGTTGCAGTGAGCCAAGACTGCGCCACCGTACTCCAGCCTGGGCAGGCGACAGAGCGAGACTCCGTCTCAAAATAAAAAAGAAAATGCGGGACGCTAGTTTATTCTGCGAAGCTGTTAAAAAATTTTAAATAAAAATATGGGACGCGGCCGGGGCGCGGTGGTTCATGCCTGTAATCCTAGCACTTTGGGAGGCCGAGGCGGGCAGATTGCCTGAGCTCAGGGGTTTGAGACCAGCCTGGGCAACATGGTGAAACCCCATCTCTACTAAAATAAAAACAAAAAATAAAAAAATTAGCCGGGCGTGGCGGCGTGTGCGTGTAGTCCCAGCTACTCGGGAGGCTGAGGCAGGAGAATTGCTTGAACCCAGGAGGCGGCGGTTGCAGTGAGCCAAGATCATACCACTGCACTCCAGCCTGGCAACAGAGCGAGACTCCGTCTAAAAAAAAAAAAAAAAAAGGGACTCCCAGTTAAGTTTAAATTTCAGATAACGAATACTTTTTTTAGTATAGTATGTCCCAAATCTCATATTTTAAAAATTCGCTGTTTATCGGAAATTCAGATTTAACTGAGCATTCTGTATTTCATCTGCCCCATCCTACTTGTTGAGGGGGGAAACTAAAAAGTTTTTTAATTTTTTTCTTAAAGAAATTGAATACAATTAACAAAAGAATGGCATGTTGTGATTAATGCCAGCGAGGAAATAAACTAGTTGCTTTGATGAACAATATTAGGGAGAACAAATTTGACTAAAACATCAGGGAAGGTCTATGTGAAGTGGTGACTTTGGAGATCAGAGCTGAAGGAAGAAAAGAAACTAGCTATGGGAACAGCTGAGGGAAAAGCCTTCAGGAAAAGAAGAGAATACTAAGCACAAAGTAGAGAGGAAGAGCTTGGCAAATATCAAAGGACAGAAAGAGGGCCAGGTGACAAGAATTTGAGGGGCATGAAATGAGGGAGCCAAGATTGGCAGGACCTTTGAGCCCATTAAATGACTGTAGGGGGTAAGTGTGGGAAAAAGGACACTAATAGGGCTGTGGGAGCAGACCAGAAAGAGAGGATGGTGGCTTGAATTAGGGTGGTGGCAGTGGACCCGGGGAGGAAAGAATAATTGTTAGATGAATATGATAGGTATCGTGTTTAATGGTGCTATGGTCTAAATGTTTGTGTCCTCCCCCAAATTCATATGTTGAAATCCTAATACCCAAGGTGATGGCATTAGGAGGTGGGGATTTGGGGAGAAGATTAGGTCACAAGGGCGGAGTCCTCATGAATGGGATTAACACTTTTATAAAAGAGGCCTCTGTCCACCATGTGAGAATACAGTGAGAAGGTGCCACTTATATGAACCAGAAAACTGGTGGTGGTGGGCCCTCACCAGACACTGAATATACTGGCGTCTTTATCTTGGACTTCCCAGCCTACAAAGTGAGAAATAAATTTCTGTTGTTTATAAGCCAGCCAGTTTATGGTATTTTGTTATAGTAGCAGGAATGGACTAAGACAGATGGGAAAGGGGTGGGGAAGAATTGCGGAAAAAGAAAATCATTATGGATGACT
The DNA here is from genome assembly GCF_028885655.2 of Pongo abelii. NCBI lineage: Eukaryota > Metazoa > Chordata > Mammalia > Primates > Hominidae > Pongo > Pongo abelii. Next base: position 142,974,141 of record NC_072008.2, read on the forward strand.
CCAAGTATCTGGTATTAGTGGGACAGATGGTAACAGTCATTTACCAAAATGGTTTCAGAGGAGCAAGTTTGGGATATAGGGGCAGAAAAATGTGAAGCTCGGAGCATAGATCTGTGCTAAATTATCATCTCAGAGATGTAATAAAGGCCATCAGAATGGATGAAACCACCAAACAAGAGAGCACAGTGGGAAAAGAAGGCCCAAGTTCACATAATATGAGCTATTAAAAAAATACATATGGAGACAAAATAACTGGGAGGAGATATGCCAAAATGTTACCAGTTTATCTTGGAGTGGTAGAATTTACGGACAATTTTCACTTTTCTTCTTCTCTTCTTCTTTTTTTTTTTTTGAGAAAGAGGTTTGCTCTCATTGCCCAGGCTAGAGTGCACTGGCGCGATCTTGGGTCACCTGCAACCTCCGCCTCCCGGGTTCAAGAGATTCTCCTGTCTCCGCCTCCTGAGTAGCTGGGATTACAGGCATGCACCACCATGCCTGGCTAATTTTGTATTTTTAGTAGAGACAGAGTTTCACCATGTTGGCCAGGCTGGTCTCAAACTCCTGACCTCAGGTGATACGCCCGCCTCGCCCTCCCAAAGTGCTGAGATTACAGGCGTGAGCCACCTTGCCGGGCCTTTTCTTCTTCATAGTTACAATTGCCTACCTATGGTGAATTTTGGTATATACCAGGCAGGTTGTAGTAAATAATACTCAGGTCATGGGTAAAAGCCACCAAGGAGCTTCGAAACCAGCTCTGAATTATTAACATTAATAGGGGGAGTAATGCCCAGTAGGGCAAGAATATTTGTTCTTGTTTTTTTTCCCCCAGCCAAATAATAAAAAGTAAGGCAAAAGTCATGTCCATTTGCCTTTTGAATGAGTTCTGTAAATTATAGACTCTGGAGCCGTTTGGGAATTGGCAAAAACGACTTAAATACCAGGCTCAGCAAGCAGAACTTGTACTCCCAGAGGTAGCCAGGAGAAATCCCTCACCCTGTGGAAGCAGGCACTCTTTCTCTGTCTCAAATCCAAAGAGAGACTACAGGACTCTCCTCTAGGCTCTGAATGTAAATCAGGTCTCCTCTAGTCTAGGGCAGAATGGGGCAGGCTCGACAATAGATAACCCTGCCCTCCTGGGTCTCAAAAAGGAAATGTGCATCCCCGTAGACCAGCTCACTTTGGCCTCTGCAGTTCACACCCAGGAATGTGGGGGAGGAGAAGTAGCATGCTGGCGGCGTTGGATGCAAACACCATTCCCAAGGACCAAAAGTGAGTGGGTGGAGCGGGGATGGCTAAGTTAAAGGAATTGTAGGAGGGGATCAGTTGGCCATATCTTCCAGGACAGAGAGGAAAAAGAAGCAGCTTGGGGTGGGGGGAAGCAGAGTGCTACTGACTAGATCCGGAGGGCAATGGAGAGGGGACCCCTTTTTTTTTTTTTTTTTTTTTTGAGACGGTGTTTCGCTCTTTTGACCAGGCTGGAGTGAAGTAGCGCAGTCTCGGCTCACTGCAACCTCCGCCCCCCGGGTTCAAGCGATTTTCTTGTCTCAGCCTCCCAAGTAGCTGGGATTACAGGTGTCCACCACCACGCCAGGCTAGTTTTTGTACTTTTAGTAGAGACGGGGTTTCTCCATGTTGGCCAGGCTGGTCTCGAACTCCTGACCTCAGGTGATCCACCCACCTCGGCCTCCCAAAGTGCTGGGATTACAGGCGTAAGCCACTGAGCCCGGCCAAGAGGGGAGCCTTTTTAAGAGGTGGAGTAAGGTAATCAGATTTCATCTTAATGAGATTACTGTGGTTGCAGTCTGGAGACTGTATTGGAGGAGGGAGAGACAGGAAGCAGGGAGACAAATCAGAAGGGTATTGCTGATGTAATGCAGGAGATGGGGGACGTGGGCGTGCTGAGTGTGAGGGACTCTGGCCAACAGGCAGTTGGATAAGCAGGTCTTACACTGCCCAAAAGTAATTTCCGAATCCCATCCCTCCTCCTCATGGATCTAGATTTTTCTGTTTGCCTCTTTCTATTTACTCTTTTATATTGTCATTAAATGTAGTTGCATTTTTCTCTTTGCTATAATTTTTCCTTTGCCTTATTGTTTTGTCTTCGGATGCCATCTCAGTGATGGATGGATACACAGAGTCAAACGATATTACTTCACTACTAGGTAATCTTGGAATATAATCAGTGCTAAATAAATGGCTGAATTGACTTGCAAGCTCTTCTTATTCTTCATGGCACTTAGCATGAGATGGGTGCATAGGAAGTTTTTATTTTATTTTATTTTATTGTGTTTTATTTTAATTTAATTTACTTTTATTTTATTTTATTTTTGAGATGGAGTCTCACCCTGTTGCCCAGGCTGAAGTGCAGTGGTGCAATCTCAGCTCACTGCAACCCCCACTTCCTAGGTTCAAGCGATTCTCCTGCCTCAGCCTCCTGAGTAGTTGGGATTACAGGTGTGCACCACCACGTCTGGCTAATTTTTTTGTATTTTTGGTAGAGATGCGGTTTCACCCTGTTGGCCAAGCTGGTCTCGAACTTCTGACCTCAGGTGATTCACCTGCCTTGGCCTCCCAAAGTGCTGGGATTACAGCCGTGAGCCACCACAGTTGGCTGGAATTATTTAATAAATACTGGTAGCCTTGTCTTAAATCCTGATTTAATCACAAGGGGCTCATATTTTATATTAAAAAAGGGAAAACAATAAACAAACCCATACTTTTAAAAGTTGCAACCAATTAAATTTAAGAAATAACATTTCAGGCCGGGCACAGTGGCTCACGCCTGTAATTCCAGCACTTTGGGAGGCTGAGGCGGGCGGATCACGAGGTCAGGAGATAGAGACCATCCTGGCTAACACGGTGAAACCCTGTCTCTACTAAAAATACAAAAAATTAGCTGGGCGTGGTGGCAGGTGCCTGTAGTCCCAGCTACTCAGGAGGCTGAGGCAGGAGAATGGCGTGAACCCGGGAGGTGGAGCTTGCAGTGAGCCGAGATCACACCACTGCACTACAGCCTGGGCCACAGAGCGAGACTCCATCTCAAAAAAAAAAAAAAAAGAAAAAAGAAATAACCTTTCAGTCATCAAACTAGGAATCACTCTGGGATGAGCAAACTGAAGTTCTCCTGTCAGGCTTGCATTTTTACAGGAAGGGCATTTGTAATGTCACTCTGTTTCCAGTTATGCTTGTTCTCCAAACTACAGAAAGATAACCCTGCCACATGTTAAAAAAAAAAAAAAAAGTCTGTTATCTTGTGCAAAGCAGGAAGGAAGAAGGGAAGGAAGAAGTAGATGTGATTAAAAATTGGGAAACTTTCCAAACCACTTTAAGTAGCCACCATCCAGAAGATAGCCTACTTAGCTTAGCTACAAAGAGCAAGAAATAAAAACTTTTTAACCAACATATGGCTCTGGTATCTATCTTGGAACTGACTAAATAAAGATAAAATTCTACTGTATCTTTCTCCACAATGAAGGAGATGATGCATTTTAACCAAACTTCATATCCAATTAAAAGGAACCAAAGTATGCCTTAAGAAACATTTGGGCCAGGCATGGTGGCTCATGCCCGTAATCCCAGCACTTTTGGAGGGCAAGGCAGGTGGATTGCTTGAGGTCAGTAGTTTGAGACCAGCCTGGCCAATATGGTGAAATCCCCTCTCTACTAAAAATACAAAAATTAGCGGGGGGTGGTGGCACGCGTCTGTAGTCTCAGCTACTTGGGAGGCTGAGGCATGAGAATTGCTTGAACCCAGGAGGCAGAGGTTGCAGTCAGCCGAGGTTGTGCCACTGCACTCCAGCCTGGGCGACAGGGCAAGACCCTGTCTGAAAAAAAGACCAGGTGTGGTGGCTCACGCCTGTAATCCCAGCACTTTGGGAGGCCGAGGCGGGCAGATCACCTGAGGTCAGGAGTTCAAGACCAGCCTGACCAACATGAAGAAACCCCATCTCTACTAAAAATACAAAATTAGCTGGGCATGGTGGTACATGCCTGAAATCCCAGCTACTCAGGAGGCTGAGGCAGGAGAATCGCTTGAACCCAGGAGGCAGAGGTTGTGGTGAGCCAAGATCGTGCCACTGCACTCCAGCCTGGGCAACAAGAGCAAAACACCATCTCAAAAATAAAAAAAAATAATAATAATAAAAAAGAAAAAAAAGAAACATTTGATGGGGATGGGGTGCGATGAATTGTTTAATAAATTATGTCCAGACAATTAGAGAGCCATTTGAAGGGAAAATATCTGGATCCATGCCACACTTTTTACTCCAAAATAAACTTCAGCTCAAAGATTTAAATGTAAACAATAAAACCATTGAAGATTAGAAAAAAAATGAGTAGATGCTTTTATAATCTTGTCATGAAGACGATTTATACATTTATTCATTCTTTTAGCACATATTTTTTCAATGCCTACTATGTGCCAGCACTCTTTTAGGTGCTGGGAATACATCAGTGAACAAAAAGACAACAGTCCCTGCTTGCCTGGTGCAAACATTTTATTGAAGTGGTGCTACGGTTTAAATGTTTGTATGCTCCCCAAATTAATATATTGTTTTTGTTTTTCGTTTTTTTGAGACGGAGTCTCGGTGTGTCATTCAGGCTGAAGTGCAATGGTGTGATCTTGGCTCACTGCAACTTCTGCCTCCCGGCTTCAAGCGACTCTCCTGCCTCAGCCTCCCGAGTAGCTGGGATTACAGGCATGAACCACCACACCCAGCGATTTTTTGTATTTTTAGTAGAGATGGAGTTTCACCATTATTGGCCAGGCTGGTCTCTTGAACTCCTGTCCTCAGGTGATCCACCCACCTCAGCCTCCCAAAGTGCTGGGATTACAGGCATGAGATACCGCGCCCGGCCTCTTCTTCCTTTTTTTTTTTCTTCTAAGAGACTGGGTCTCACTCTGTCACCCAGGCTGGAGTGTGGTGGTGTGATCCTAGCTCACTGCGGCCTCCAACTTCTGGGCTCAAGAGATCTTCCTGCCTCAGCCTCTGGAATAGCTGGGACTACAGGCACTGATCACTACACCCAGCTAAAATTCATATATTGAACTCCTAACCTCCAAGGTGATGGTATTAAGAGGTGGGGCCTTTGGGAAGTGATTAGATCGGGAGGGCAGGTGGAGCCATCATGAATGGGATTAGTGCCTTTATGTAAAAGACCCCAGAGTGACCCTCACCCCTTTCTCTTTATGAGTACACACGGAGAAGTCCGCAGTCAGCAACTGTTCCTTGGCGAACAGGTATATACAAACCTACCCCCAAAACCTGAGTGGGGTGAGAGGCCAAAGAAGTGACAAATCCAGGCCAGGCGCAGTGGCTCACGCCTGTAATACCAGCACTTTGGGAGGCCAAGGCGGGCGGATCACGAGGTCAGGAGTTCGAGACCATCCTGGCTAACACGGTGAAACCCTGTCTCTACTAAAAATACAAAAAAACTAGCCGGGTGTGGTGGCGGGCGCATGTAGTCCCAGCTACTCAGGAGGCTGAGGCAGGAGAATGGCATGAACCCAGGAGGCAGAGCTTGCAGTGAGCTGAGATCATGCCACTGCACTCCAGCTTGGGCGACAGAGCAAGACTCCATCTCAAAAAAAAAAAAAAAGAGAGAGAAAGAAAGAAATGGCAAATCCAGTTTGTCAAAAAGAAAATATTTAGGACAGGCGTGGTGGCTCACACCTGTAATCCTAGCACTTTGGGAAGCCGAGGCAGGCAGATCACCTGAGGTTGGGTGTTCGAGACCAGCCTGGCTAACATGATGAAACCCTGTCTCTACTAAAAATACAAAATTAGCTGGGCATGGTGGTGTGCGCCTGTAATCCCAGCTACTCAGGAGGCTGAGGTGGGAGAATCGCTTGAACCTGGGAGGTGGAGGTTGCAGTGAGCCAGGATCATGCCACTGCACTCCAGCCTGGGTGACAAAGTGAGAATCCATCCCCAAAAAAAAGAAACAAAGAAAGAAAATATTTAATAGGGACTTACAAACAAAAGCAATGCTTATGGCAGCCACGAGATGGTGGATCGGTGCACCCGCCCTCCAGAAAATATCCTTATTAAGCAAGCTTTTAGGGTAAAGCAGGTGCAACGGGTTACATCTCAGACTGTCTTGCCAAAACTCATGACCGCTGGGGAAATTAGATAAGCGTCTTTATGAGGAGTTATTTATGCTTCAGGCATTGTTCTAAGACCTTGCTGCAGAACAACACTTTGGTATGCAGGAGTCAAACATCAAGTCATTAAAAAAACAACAACAACATGTCAGTCACATGGCAGTTTCACTTCCAAGATGGCATCACTCTTGCCATGCAACAGGCTCTTTTCCTAAAGCAACCCAGAAGAGAGTCCTCACCAGAACCCAGCCATGCTGGCATTCCAATCTTGGGCTTCTAGCCTCCAGAAATGTGAGAAGTAACTTTTTTTTTTTTTTTTTGAGATGGAGTTTCGCTCTTGTTTCCCAGGCTGGAGTGCAATGGCGCCATCTCGGCTCACTGCAACCTCCGCCTCCCGGGTTCAAGCGATTCTCCTGCCTCAGCCTCCCGAGTAGCTGGGATTACAGGCATGTGCCAGCATGCCCAGCTGATTTTGTATTTTTAGTAGAGATGGGGGCTTCTCCATGTTGGTCAGGCTGGTCTCCAACTCCAGACTTCAGCTGATCTGCCTGCCTTGGCCTTCCAAAGTGCTGGGATTATAGGCGTGAGCCACCGTGCCCAGCCAAGAAGTAACTTTTTATTGACCCAGTCTATGGTAATTCATTATAGCAGCCTGAACGGACTGAGAGAGGATATAGAATATAAACAGCAAGCCAAATAAATAAATAAATTAGAAGTATGTTTGAATGTGGAAAGTGCTATGAAAGAAATAGAGCATAGCGGTGTCAGGGGGCGGGGTGGGGTGCAGGGCAGTAAGAAGTACGAGTGGAAGAGTGCAAATCTGAAACGGTTGGCCTCACTAAGAAGGTGACATTGGGCTAGATGCAGTGACTCACGCTTGTAATCTCAGCACTTTGGGAGGCTGAGGTGGGCGGATCACTTGAGGCCAGGAGTTTGAGACCAGCCTGGCTAACATGGCAAAACCCCGTCTCTACTAAAAATACAAAAATTAGCCGGGCGTGGTGGTGACCGCCTGTAATCCCAGCTACTCGGGAGACTGAGGTAGGAGAATCGCTGGAACCTGGGAGGCAGAAACTTCAGTGAGCTGAGATTGCACTACTGCACTCCAGCCTGGGCGACAGAGAGAGACTCCGTCTCAAAAAACCCACACACAAGGCCGGGCTCGGTGGCTCACACCTCTGATCCCAGCACTTTGGGAGGCCAAGGTGGGCTGATCATGAGGTCAGGAGATCAGGACCATCCTGGCTAACACGGTGAAACCCCGTCTCTACTAAAATACAAAAAAGAAAAAAAAATTGCCAGGTGTGGTGGCACGTGCCTGTAGTCCCAGCTACTCAGGAGGCTGAGGCAGGAGAATCTCTTGAACCCAGGAGGCAGAGGTTGCAGTGAGCCGAGATCGCGCCACTGCACCCCAGCTTAGGCAACAGAGCGAGACTTCATCTCAAAAAAAACCCAAAAAAGTCACACACACTTAAAAGAGGTGACATTGAAGCAAACATAAAGGAGGAAGTAAACACGTAGATATCCAGGAGAAGAGCATGGTGGGAAGACTGAAATATACCTACCATGTTCTAAGAACAGTAAGGAGGTCAGTATGGCTAAAACTGAGTGGGAGAATATAAGAGTAGTAGGAGATGAGGTTGATAAGTAGCAGAGGAGCCAAATCATGTAGGTTCATGTAGGCCATGGTAGACTTTGGCTTTTACTGTGTGTGAAATGGGAAGTCACTGGAGGGCTTAGAGCAGAGGAGTGATGTATCTTACTTACATTGCAATAGGATCACGTTGGCTGCTGTGTTGAGAACACACTGTAGGGAGCAAGGGTGAAAGCAGGGAGACCAGTTAGGAGACTTTTATAAATAGTGCCTTGGATCAAAGTGGTAGCAGTGGAGGTGGTAAGAAGTAATTGGCTTCTGAATATATTTTGAAGGTAGAACCAAAAGGATTTCCTTACATAAAATCCAGATGGCATGAAAGAAAAGACTGACTCATTTGACAATAAAAGCATTCATTCATTCTCAAACTGCTTTGATGGTTCATTCTTCTGTAGTGGATCTTTAAATGTTAAAGTTTCTCCAGCTTTGTCGCTAGACCCTCTTGTCTTTTCATTCTGTCCTTACTCCTTAGGCAATTTCATCCATTCCCAGGGTGTTAATCACAATAAATATTCCTAAGACCCTCAGATTTATATTTCTATGCCAAATCTTAGTCTTGAGCTCCCCAACTTGCATATCCAACTTCCCACTTGACATTATCACTTGGCTGCCTTAAATTCATTCACTCATTCCCTTGATGAATATTTATTGCGTACCAAATATATGTTAGACACTATCGTATGGGCTGGTATACAATGGTGAATGAATAAAACAGACTTGGCCTCCTGCTCTCATGAAGCTTCCAGTCTAGTGAGGATGGGGGTGGGGGGCGGTGAGAAAATAAACAAGAAAACAAACAAAAAGTGAAAGCTGCTATAAAAAAACAAGTTACAGTAATACAGAATAAAAAGTATGTATGTGCAAGGGGAGGAAATCTACTTCGAATAGTCAGAGAAAAGCTCTCTAAAGAAGTTTCATGGAAGCTGAGAGTTCAAGGATGAGAAACAACCACCCATGAGAAGAACGGTAGAAAGAACAGTGTAGACAATAGCAATAGCATATGCAAAGGCTCTGTTGAGGAAAATAATTTCATGTATTTGAAGAACTGAAATGAAGCCACTATGGCTGAAAAACAGTAATCAAGGAATAACAGTGATAAATGATTAAGCTGGAGGGTTAGGAAAGTGTCAGATCATCCAGAACCTTGTAAATCATGGCTGGGAGTTTGGACTAAGAATGAGAAGCCGTTGAAGGGCTTTAATCGAGAAAAATAATTTGAGCTGATTTGTGGGTTTTTTGTTTTTGTTTTGAGACAAAGTCTAGCTCTCTCGCCCAGGCTGGAGTGCAATGGCACTATCTCAGTTCACTGCAACCTCCACCTCCTGGGCTGAATTGATTCTCCTGCTTCAGCCTCCCCAGTAGCTGAGATTACAGGCGTATGCCACCATGCCCAGCTAATTTTTGTGTTTTTAGTAGAGACGGGGTTTCACCATGTTGGCCAGGCTGGTCTAGAGCTACTGACCTCAGGTGATCCGTCCACTTCGACCTCCCAAAGTGCTGGGATTACAGGCGCCAGCCACCGCACCCAGCCTGATTTATGTTTTTGAAAGATCACTCTGGCAGCTGTGTGGAGAATGAGTTACAAGGGGCCAAGTGTGGAAGCTGGAAAACCACTGAGGAGTTAAAGGCAGTATTTTGAGTGAGAGATGATGTGACTCAGACTAGGTTAGTGGTCATGGAGATGGAGAGAAGTAGATAGATCAGAAATATATTTAGGAAGTTGAAACACTAGCCTAGCTAAGAACATGGACTCTGGTGATAACTGCCTGGCTTGAAGCGCAGCTCTGCCACTTCCTAGCTGTGTGAATTTGGGCAAATCCATAATCTCTCTCTGCCTCAGTCTCTTCATTTACAAAATGGGGGTAGTCATATTTATAGGAAGTGTGAGGATTAATATTCACAAAGCATTTAGAACCATTCCTAGAGCACAGAAGCACTATATTAATTGTTAGCTATCAATAATGATAGTGGATGGCTGGGTGCGGTGGCTTGTGCCTGTACCCATCACTTTGGGAGGCCAAGGCAGGAGGATTGTTTGAGACCAGGAGTTCAACACTAGCCTGGGCAACATAGCAAGACCCCATCTTATTTAAATATTAATAAAAAATGATAGTGGATTGACTGTGGGGAATGAGGGAGGAACCAAAGGTGATTCCAGGTTTTGGCATGAGCTATTGGATGTTTTTTTGAGATACTGGGGTGACAAAACCTCAGTCTTGGTGGAAGCCACTAATTCATTGTCTACATCAACTAGAAAAAGTCACAGATTTTCAATGGAGTAGATTGAGTCTATTATAAAATTCATGATCACAGATGTCAAATAACAGATCCATATATCACCTAACAATTCTACTTTACATCTTTGGTCAATTCACTCTCCTACCTTCTGCAATCATTTTTGTTAAACCTATTCCATTCTTCTGTAACCTTCTACTCCAGCACCAAGTCCCCCCTGCACTCACACTTTTAATATTTGACCCAAACTCCTATTTTACAGAGAAAAAGAAGCCATCTGATAGGAACTCCCTTATCTTCTGGTTACCAAACATATATATCTACCCATTTCTGTACCTATCCTATCTTCTTTTCCTCCTGCTACACAGAATAGTGATTCCCAAAGTGTTGTTAGTTCCCCCAGAATAGCAGCATCAGCACCGCCTGGGAAGTAGTTAGAAATGCAGATTTGCAGCCTCATCCCAAACCTACAGAATCACAAACTCTGGGGTAGGGTGAAGGAAGGGGAAGCATTCTATGCTTTAACAATCCCTCCAGGAAAATTCTGATGCACTCAGGTTAGAGAACCATTGCAATAGAAAAAAATAATACCTCCTTTCATTTAAGGCCTAGCCTTCTACTTGTGCTTCAGATAATGTTCTCCCTGTCTTTTTTTTTTTTTTTTTTTAAGAGGGAGTCTCACTCTGTCGCCCTGGCTGGAGTGCAATGGTTTGATCTGGATCTCAGCTCACTGCAACCTTTGCCTCCCCGGTTCAAGCAATTCTCTCGCCTCAGTTTCCTGAGTAGCTGTGATTACAACCACCCACCATCATGCCCGGCTAATTTTTGTATTTTTGTAAAGATGAGATTTCATCATGTTGGCCAGGCTGGTCTTGAACTCCTGACCTCAAGTGATCCGCCCGCCTCGGCCTCCCAAAGTGCTGGGATTACAGGCGTGAGCCACCACGCCTGGCCGTGTCTTCTTAAGAATTTTATATCATTAATTGTTCTTTTTTTCCCTCCTGTGTATTCAACCACTCCTTCTCAACTGGAACTTTCTTGTGTACATAAACATGCTCAAACCTTTTTCATATACAAAAACTCCTCTCTTAATGGTTCATCTCCTTCTAGTTACCTCATGATAGTTTTTCTCTCCTCCACAGCCAAACATCTTAAAAGAGTTGTCAGCATAAAAAATTAAGGAAATCCTGCAGTATATGACAACATGGGTGAATTGACATTATGCTAAATGACATAAGCCAGTCACAGAAGGACAAATACTGCATGATTCCACTTGTATGAAGTAGCTAAAATAGTCAAACTCATGAAAGCAAAGAATAGAATGCTGGTTGCCAGGGACTAGGGAGGGGAGGAAATGTGTAGTTGCTAATCAATGTGCATTAAATTTCAATTATGCAAGATGAGTAAGTTCTAGAGATCTGCTATAAAACATTTTGCTTATAAATAACAATACTGGGCCGGGCATGGTGGTTCATGCCTGTGATCCCAGCACTTTGGGAGGCTGAGGTGGGTGGATCACTTGAGGTCACGAGTTCAAGACCAGCCTGGTCAACATGGTGAAACCCCATCTCTACTAAAAAAAATACAAAAATTGGCCAGGTGTGGTGGCGTGCACCTGTAGTCCCAGCTACTCCGGAGGCTGACCCACAAGAATGGCTTGAACCCGGGAGGCAGAGGTAGAGGTTGCAGTGAGCTGAGATCGCACCACTGCACTCCAGCCTGGGTGACAGAGTGAAACTCCATTTCAATCAATCAATCAATAAATAAAACATAAAAAGTGAAAATAGTATCTATTAAATTTTTATTTTATTTTATTTATTTTTTAGATACAGGGTCCCACTAAGTTGCCTGGGCTGACTGAAACTCCTGGGCTCAAGCAATCCATCTGCCTCAACCTCCTGAGCAGCTGGGACTAAAGACGTGCTCCACTGCACCTAGCTGTCTATTAGAATTTTTTTTTTTTTTTTTTTTGAGATGGAGTTTCCCTCTTGTTGCCCAGGCTGGAGTGCAATGGCGCGATCTCGGCTCACTGCAGCCTCCATCTCCCGAGTTCAAATGATTCTCCTGCCTCAGCCTTCGGAGTAACTGGGATTACAGGCGCATGCCACCACGCCCGGCTAATTTTTCATTTTTAGTAGAGACAGGGTTTCACCATGTTGGTCAGGCTGGTCTAGAACTCCTGACCTCAGGTGATCCGCCTGCCTCAGCCTCCCAAAGTGCTAGGATTACAGGTATGAGCCACCATGCCCGGTCTGTCCATTAGAATTTTAAATAAGCATACCCTTTTTGTTGTCTACCCTAGAGAAGAAACATCATACAGGCCCAGGGCAGCATGTAGGAGGCCTTTTTTTTTTTGCAGAATTGTTAGTGACCGGGGAAAAAATGAAAACAACTTAAATGACCATCAGTAGAGGAAGGGCCAAATAAATTATGATATACTCATAATATATAATATCAAGTATCTGTTAAAATAATGCAGTAGTTTATTCTATACATCATGTTATACTATACATAATGTGTATATGTAAAACATATATATAAGTATATGTAAAATTATATTATATATGATGATAATATATTACTACTTAGAAAAAAACAGGAAGGACACACACCAAACAAATAACAAGGATTACCTCTGAAAGGTGGGGGAGAAGACTAGATTGGTGGCAGTGGTTAAAGGGGATTTTAGTCTTCTCTGTAAAATATCAATTTTTAATTTTATTTTATTAATTAATTTATTTTTGAGGCAGGGTCTTGCTCTGTCATGCCACCATGCCCAGCTATTTGTTTTTGTTTTTGTTTGTAGAGACAGGGTCTCGCTATGGTGCTCAGGTTGATCTCGAACTCCTGTCCTCAAGTGATCTTCCCATCTTAGCCTCCTCAAATGTTGGGATTACAGGCATGAGCCATCGCACCCCCTCGCCTGTTTCAATTTTTTAAAAGAAGAATATATATACATATATATGTATATGTAGTACTTATTAAAAACAAATCTAATGAAAAAAAGGGTTGTCTATACAACTAACTCCATTTTATCACCTCTCAGTTCTCAACCTGCTCCAATTTGGCTTTTATTCTGATCACTTCTCGCAAATAGCTCTCTTTCATGTCACCAATGACATTCACATCACCAAATTAAAAAATAAATTATCATAAGAAAATTAGCCAGGCGTGGTGGCACGTGCCTGTGGTCCCAGCTACTTGAGAGGCTGAGGTGGGAGGATTGCTTGAGCCGGGGAGGTTGAGGCTGCAGAGAGCCCTGATCCTGCCACTGCATTCCAGCCTGGGTAACAGAGACCCTGTCTCAAAAAAAAAAAAAAAAAAAAGGAAAAAGAACTGGTCCTACCGGATTACGGCCACCCACTCTCATGACCTCATTTTAACCTAATTACCTCTTCAAAGATTCTGTCTCCAAATAGAGTCACATTCTGAGGTTCTGGGGGTTTGGACTTCAATATATAAATTTTGGGGCAGGGTGACACATTTCAGTGCATACCATGAAGTAACTACAAATAGCCTTTCTGCTGGTTCTTCCACATCTGGTTTGGCCCCTCTGTTATCACATCTTCATGAAGTAGTGGGAGGAGCTGATAATGTCACTGGCCCTCCTCCACAACATGCACGTACACTCACATAGTTATAATTCTCCAGTGACTTTCCAATGTGTTTAGGAAAAAGCCTTCCTTTTTTTTTTTTTTAATAGGGCCAACAAGACAATAGTAGTCTGACTTCTGCTGATGCACTTGTTTCCTTGCCTAAAACACTTCCCCCTTAACCCAACTGGTCCCCTAACCTAATAATTTCACTTATTCTTTGAAATCTGGATTACTGCCCCTACCATTGAGTCAATTCTTTGTTTTTAAAATTGCCTTTATTAAAGTATATTTTACATATAAAACTCACCCATCTTAGGTGTACAATTCAATCATTTTCAGCAACTTTACTAAGTGGCACAGTCATCATGAAAAATCAGTTCTAAGACCTTTGTAGCCCCCGATTATTAAGGGTGCAAAAGTAATTGCGGGCCAGGCACGGTGCCTCATGTCTGTAATCCCAGCACTTTGGAAGGCCAGGGTGGGTGGATCACCTGAGGTCAGGAATTTGAGACCAGCCCGGCCAACATAGTGAAACCTCATCTCTACTAAAAATACAAAAATCAGCCGGGCATGGTGGCACATGCCCGTAATCCCAGCTACTCTGGAGGCTGAGGTAGGAGAATTGCTTGAACCTTGGAGGCAGAGGTTGCAGTGAGCTGAGATTGGGCCAATGCACCCCAGCCTGGATGACAGAGCAAGACTCCGTCTCAAAAAAAAAAAAAAAGAAAGAAAGAAAGAAAAAAATTAATTGCGGTTTAGCCATTGAAAGTAATGGCAGCCGGGCTTGGTGGCTCATGCCTCTAATCCCGGTACTTTGAGAGGCCAAGGCGGGTGGATGACTTCAGTTCAGGAGTTCAAGACCAGCCTGACCAACATGGTAAAACCCCATCTCTACTAAAAATACAAAAATTAGCGGCTGTGGTGACACATGCCTATAATACCAGCTACTTGGGAGGCTGAGGCACGAGAATTGCTTCCACCCTGGAGGGAGAGATTGCAGTGAGCCGAGATCGTGCCACTGCACTCCAGCCTCTGCAACAGAGCAAGACTCCATCTCAAAAAAGAAAGTAATGGCAACAACTGCAATTATTTTTGCACTAACCTAATAAGTGATCCCTCATGCCCATTTTCAGTTAACCCTGTCCCCAATTCCAGTACCAGGCAACTGCCAATCTACTTTCTGTCTATAAATTTACCTTTACTGGACATTTTATTTTATTTTATTGAGACAGGGTCTTGCAATTTTGCCCAGGCTGGCCTCTAACTCCTGGGCTCAAGTGATCTTCCTACCTCAGCCTGCTGAGTAGCTGGAACTGCAGGTACGCACCACCACACATGCTTTTGGACATTTTTATTTTTATTTTTATTATTTTTTTGAGGCAGAGTTTCGCTCTTGTTGGCCAGGTTGGAGTGCGATGGCACGATCTCGGCTCACTGCAACCTCTGCCTCCCGGGTTCAAGCAATTCTCCTGCCTTATCCTCCCAAGTAGCTGGGATTACAGGCGCCTACCACCATGCCCGGCTAATTTTGTTGTATTTTTAGTAGACACGGGGTTTCACCAGGTTGGCCAGGCTGGTCTAGAACTCCTGACCTCAGGTGATCCACCCTCCTTGGCCTCCCAAATTGCTGGGATTACAGGCATGAGCCACCACACCCGGCTGGACATTTTTTATTTTAAATTATACAATATGTGGTCTCTTGTGTACCTGGCTTTCTAAAAAAATTTTTAATTTTTTTTTTAGTTTTTGAGACAGAATCTTGCTGTCTCCCAGGCTGGAGTGCAGTGCTGCGATCAAGGCTCACTACAACCTTCGCCTCCCGGGTTCAAGTGATTCTTCTGCCTCAGCCTCCCAAGTAGCTGGGATTGCAGGTACATGCCAGCATGCCCGTCTAATTTTTGTATTTTTGGTAGAGACAGGGCTTTGCCATGTTTGCAAGGCTGGTTTCGAACTCCTGATCTCAGGTGATCCACCTGCCTTGGCCTCCCAAAATGCTGGGATTACAGGTGTGAGCCATCGCACCCAGCTGTGTGTCTGGCTTTTTTCGCTTAGTGTATTGTTGAGAATTCTCCATACTGTAGCATGTGTCAGTAGCTCATTCCTTTTTACTGCCAAATAATATTCCATTTTATGGATATGCTATTGGAAGAAAAGCTGAGTGTTGGGAGAGAAACTGAGGCAGGGCTTGCATGTCTGCTAGACTTGCTGGCTCCTTGCTTCTAGTACTCCCATTATCTCAAGCAGCCATATGTTTCTCATTCACTTGATACACTGTTTCCTTTCAACCCCCACATCCTCACTACCTGTTCCTTTGTTTGAACAATAATAAATAGTGTGGGCTCCCAGAGCTCAGGGCCTTCGCAGCCTCCACCCTTGCAATGGCCCCACAGTCCCACTTTATCTCTCAAACTGTCTTTTTCTCATTCCTTTGACTCCGTCAGACTTTGTCTCCCCCACAACTTGGTGTTGGGTCTGATCACCCCAATAATACGCTATATATTGACTATCCATTAATCATTCGATTGACATTTAAGTTTTTGTTTACAGCTTTTGGCTATTATGAATAATGCTTTATTATAAATAATGCAAATGCTATGAATATTTGCATAAAAATATTGTTGTGGACACCTGTCATCATTTCTCTTAGGTTTGTACCCAGAAGTGAAATTGCTTGCTTGTATGGTAGGTTTCTGTTTGTCATTTTGAGGAGCTGCCAAAATGTTTTACAAAGCAGCTGCACCATTATACATGCCCACAAGCAATATAAGAATGTTGCAATTTCTCTACATCCTAGCCAACATTTACTATTGCTTGTCTTAATTTTTATAGCCATTCTTGTGGTTATGGAATAGTATCTCAATGTGCTTTCAATTTGCATTTCTGTACTGATAAATGATGTCGACCACCTGCTCATGTGCTTTTCATTTATATGTCCTCTTTGATGAAATGTCTGTTCATATATTTTGGCCAGTTTTCATTGAACTGTTTCATTATTGAGTTGTAAGAGTTCTTCATACATTCAGGTTACAAGTCCTTTATCTGATATGTCTTTTGCAAATATTTCCTCCAAGTCTGTGAGGTTTTTTTTTTCTTATTTTCCTTATTATTATTATTATTATTTTTTGAAATGGAGTCTCGCTGTGTTCCGCAGGCTGGAGTGCAGTGGTGCGATCTCGACTCACTGCACGCTCTGCCTCCTGGGTTCACTGTATTCTCCCGCCTCAGCCTCCCGAGTAGCTGGGACTACAGGCGCCCACTCCAACGCCTGGCTAATTTTTTGTATTTTTAGTAGAGACGGGGGTTTCACCGTGTTAGCCAGGATGGTCTCGGTCTCCTGACCTCATGATCCGCCCGCCTCGGCCTCCCAAAGTGCTAGGATTACAGGCGTGAGCCACCACGCCTGGCCTAGATTTCCTTTTTTTTTTTTTTTGAGACGGAGTTTCGCTCTTGTCACCCAGGCTGGAGTGCAGTGGCTCGATCTTGGCTCACTGCAACCTCCGCCTCCTGGGTTAAAGAGATTCTCCTGCCTCAGCCTCCCGAGTAGCTGGGATTACAAGCGCCTGCCACCATGCCTGGTTAATTTTTTGTATTTTTAGTAGAGACGGAGTTTCATCATGTTGGCCAGGATGGTCTCAAACTCCTGACCTCAGGTGATCCACCCGTCTCAGCCTGCCGAAGCGTAGGGATTACAGGCCTGAGCCACCGTGCCCGGACCTAATTTTCTTAATGATGTCTTTTGGAGTGCAAACATTTTGAATTTTTGTAAGGTCAAATTTACCATATTTTTTCTTTATGGAACATGCCTATAGAGTTGTATCCATGAGATGTTTGCCTAAGCCAAGGTCTCAAAGATTTTCCCGTGTTTTCTTTTAAAAGTTTCGTTGTTTTAACTCTAAAAATGAAGTCTAGTTTTTTATTTGTTTGTTTGGTTTTTTGAGACGGAGTCTCACTCTGTTGCCCAGGCTGTAGTGCAGTGGCATGATCTCGGCTCACTGCAACCTCCGCCTCCTGGGTTCAAGCGATTCTCCTGCCTCAGCCTCCAGAGTAGCTGGGATTACAGGTGCCTACCACCACACTTGGCTAATTGTGGTATTTTTAGTAGAGACAGGGTTTCACCATTTTCACCAGGCTGGTCTCGAACTCCTGACCTCACACGATCTGCCTGTCTTGGCCTCCCAAAGTGCTGGGATTACAGGCATGAGCCACTGTGCCTGGCCAAGTCCATGATATATTTTGAGTAAACTTGTTTATAATGTGAAGAGGGTCCAGCTCATCTTTTTGCATGTTGCATCTTTCTGCAGCACCATTTGTAAACTATCCTTTTCCCAGTGAATTGCCTTAGCACTCTTGTCAAAAAACAACTGGCTTTAAATACAAGGATTTATTTCTGAACTCTTAATTCTGTTTCATTGATCTATATGTCTATTCTTATGCCAGTATCGCACTGTATTTTTTTTTTTTTTTTTTTTTTTGATACGAGGTCTTACTCTGTCGCCCAGGCTGGAGTGCAGTGGTGTGATCTTGGCTCACTGCAACCTCTGCCTCCCAGGTTCAAGCAATTCTCCTGCCTCCGCCTCCTGAGTAGCTGGGATTACAGGTGCCTGCCACCACGCCTGGCTAATATTTGTGTTTTTAGTAGAGATGGGATTTCACCACGTTGGCCAGGCTGGTCTTGAACTCCTTACCTCAAGTGATCCACCTGCCTCGGCTTCCCAAAGTGTTGGGATTACAGGCATGAGCCACGGCACCCAGCCTTTTTTTTTTTTTTTTTTTCATTTTTGAGATGCAGTCTTGCTCTGTCACCCAGGCTGAAGTGCAGTGGCAAAATCTTGGCTCACTGCAACCTCCGCCTCCCGGGTTCAAGTGATTCTCCTGCCTCAGCCTCCTGAGTAGCTGGGATTACAAGAGCACGCCACCATGCCTGGCTAATGTTTGTATTTTTAGTAGAGGTAGGGTTTTGCCATGTTGGCCAGGCTGGTCCTGAACTTCTGGCCTTAAGCAATTCACCTGCCTCGGCGTCCCAAAGCCGTGATTATAGACGTGAGCCACCTTGCCTGGACTGATTAACTTATATTTTATTAAGGATTTTTATGTCTACGTGTATGAGAGACATTAGTTTATGCTTTTTTCTTTTGTGTGCTCTGTTTTATATATTGATCTTATATTCTGCACTTGCTTTGCTCATTTATTAGTTCTTTGTTTTTTATTTTATTTTATTTTTTTGAGACAGAGTCTCGCTCTGTCACCCAGGCTGGAGTGCAGTGGCATGATCTCGGCTCACTGCAACCTCTGCCTCCTGGATTCAACCGATTCTCCTGCCTCAGCCTCCTGAGTAGCTGGGACTATTGGCGCATATCACCACGCCCAGCTAATTTTTTGTATTTTTAGTAGAGACAGGGTTTCACCGTGTTAGCCAGGATGGTCTCGATCTCCTGACCTCGTGATCCACCTGCCTCAGCCTCTCAAAGTGCTGGGATTACAGGTGTGAGCCACCACACCCAGCCTGCTCATTTATTAGTTCTAATAGTGTTTTTTTGTGAATTTCTTAGGATAGTCGGTATACAGAATTATGTAATCTACCAGTATTTATTTATTTATTTATCAAGACAGCGTCCCATTCTATTGCCCAGGCTGGAGTGCAGTGGTGGGATCTTGGTTCACTGCAATCTCTGCCTCCTGGGTTCAAGCGATTCTCCTATCTCAGCCTTTGAAGTAGCTGGGACTACAGGTGCACACTTCCACATCGGCTAATTTTTGTACTTTTGGTAGAGACAGGGTTTTAACATGTTGGCCAGGCTGGTCTGGAATTCCTGACCTCAAGTGATCCACCTGCCTCGGCATCCAAAAGTGCTAGGATTATAGGAATGAGCTACTGCGCCTGGCCCTGTCATCTACAAATAAAGGCAGTTTTACTTCTTCCCTCTCAAAATAGATGGCTTTTATTTCTGTTCTTGCTTTGTTGTACTGGCTACAACTTCTAGTATTATGCTAAATAGAATAAGTGAAAGTGGGCATTCGCCTTGTTCTCAATCTCAGAAGGAAAGCACTTAAGTCTTTTATCATTCAGCCTGATGTCTACTGTAAGTTTTTCGTTTTGTTTTGTCTTGTTTTTGAGACAGAGTCTCGCTCTGTCACCCAGGCTGGAGTGCAGTGATGATCTCAGTTCACTGCAATGTCTGCCTCCCAGGTTCAAGCAATTCTCCTGCCTCAGCCTCCTGAGTAGCTGGGACTACAGGCGCGTGCCACCACATCCGGCTAATTTTTTTTTTTTTTTTTTTTGTATTTTTAGTGAAGACGGGGTTTCACCATGTTGGCCAGGCTGGTCTCAATCTCCTGATCTCACGATCTGCCTGCCTCGGCCTCCCAAAGTGCTGGGATTACAGGCGTGAGCCACCGCACCCAGCCTACTGTAAGTTTTTCATAGGTGTCTGTGATGGTTGATTTTATGTGTCAATTTAGGGTAAGGGATGCCCAGATAGCTGGTAAAACATTGTTTTGGGGTGTGTCTGTGAGGGTATTTCTAGAAGAGATTAGCATTTGAATTGGTAGACTGTGTGACATGGTTTAGATCTGTGTCCCCACCCAAATCTCACCTTGAGTTGTAGTAATCCCCACATGTTGTGGGAGGGACCCAGTTGGAGGTAATTGAATCATGGAGGTGGGTCTTTCTTGTGCTGTTCTCTTTTTTATTTTTATTTTTTATTTTTTGAGACGGAGTCTTGCTCTGTCGCCCAGGCTGGAGTGCAGTGGCACAGTCTTGGCTCACTGCCACCTCTGCCTCCCAGGTTCAAGCAATTCTCCTGCCTCAGCCTCCCAAGTAGCTGGGACTACAGGTGTGCGCAACCATGCCCAGCTAATTTTTGTATTTTTAGTAGAGATGGGGTTTCATTATGTTGGCCAGGCTGCTCTCGAACTCCTGACCTCAGGTAATCCACCTGCCTTGGCCTTTTAGAGTGCTAGGATTACAGGCGTGAGCCACCATGCCTGGCCTCCGTGCTGTTCTCTTGATAATGAATAAGTCTCATGAGATCTGATAGTTTTATAAGGGGGAGTTCCCCTGCACATGCTCCCTTGCCTGCCTCCATGTAAGATGTGCCTTTGCTTCTCCATTGCCTTCCATCATGATTGTGTTCCACAGAAATGTGGAACTGTGAGTCCATTAAACCTGTTTCCTTTATAAATTACCCAGTATCGGGTATTTATTTATTTATTTGTTTGTTTATTTTTGAGACGGAGTCTCGCCCTGTGGCCCAGGCTGGAGTGCAATGGTGCGATCTCAGCTCACTGCAACCTCTGCCTCCCAGGTTCAAGTGATTCTCCTGCCTCAGCCTCCTGAGTAGCTGGGATTACAGGGGTGTGCCACCACTCCTGGCTGATTTTTTTGTATCTTTAGTAGAGACAGGGTTTCACCATGTTGGCCAGGCTGGTTGAACTCCTGACATTGTGATCTGCCTGCCTCAGCCTCCCAAAGTGCTGGGATTGCAGTTGTAAGCCACCATGCCCGGCTCAGGTATGTCCTCATTAGCAGTGTGAGAACAGACTAATACACTGGGCAAAGACCAATGTGGATGGGCATTATCCAATCTGTTGAGGGCCTGAATAGAGCAAAAAAGGTAGAGGAGGGATGAATTCATTCTCTGCTTGAGCTGTGACATCCATGTACTCTTGCTCTGAGACAACGGCAGTTCTGGTTCTTGGGCTCTGGGACTCAGACCAGGACTTACATCATTGACTCCCTGATTCTCAGGCTCACATCGAGTTACACCACTGGCTTTCCTGGTTCAATAGCTTGCAGATGGCAGACTGTGGAATTTCTTGGCCTCCAAAACTGGATAAGCCAATTTCTGTAATAAATCTCTCTCTCTCTCTTTTTTTTTTTTTTTTCTTTGAGATGGGATATTACTCTGTCTCCCAGGCTGGAGTGCGATGGCGCAATCTCAGCTCACTGCAACCTCTGCCTCCCAGGTTCAAGCGATTCTCCTGCCTCAGCTTCCCGGGTAGCTGGGATAACAGGCGCCTACCACTGCACCCAGCTAATTTTTGTATTTTTTAGTAGAGATGGGGTTTCGCCATGTTGGCCAGGCTGGTCTCCTGACCTCAGGTGATCCACCTGCCTCGGCCTCCCAAAATGCTAGAATTACAGGTGTAAGCCACCGTGCCCAACCAGAAATCTTCTCATATTTTGTTACTTCTGTTTCTCTGGAGAACCCTATTACAATGTCCTTCATCAGGTTGAGGAAGTTTCCTTCTATTCCAAGTTTGTTAATCGTCTTTATCAGAAATGAGTGGAGGCATCTTAGACAAATTCTTTCATCAAATCCTTTCAATAATCTTATGCTAGCATGGGCAAAATAGGGAGAATTCATCTCTACAAAAATATTTTAAAATTAGGCCAGGAGCGGTGGCTCACGCCTGTAATCCCAGCACTTGGGAGGCCAAGGCAGGTGGATCACCTGAGGTCAGGAGTTCGAGACCAGCCTGACCAATATGGTGAAAACTCGTTCTTACTAAAAATACAAAAATTAGCCAGGCATGGTGGCGTGAGCCTGTAGTCCCAGCTACTTGGGAGGCTGAGACAGGAGAATCACTTGAACCTGGGAGGTGGAGGTTGCAGTGAGCCGAGATCACGCCGCTGTACTCTAGCCTGGGTAACAGAGCAATACTCCGTCTCAAAAAAAAAAAAAAAAAATTAACGTGCATTCATTATTTGCATGACAGTCATGATTTATCTTTCTTTGAAAACTATCTTTTAACAATGGCAAGGATAGGACAGCAGGAAGCCAGAGATGAAAGTAAAATGACACAGTTAAAAGTTTAGACATGAGTGGCCCTTATGCCAAGATGTCCCACGCTTGGGTCCCCAGCCTTGCGCCCACCTTACTGCTCAGCCTGCTGGCTGACCCCCAAAAGGCTGCAGCCAAATGTGGTCTCTCCTTCACTTGCTCCAAAGGATGCAAATGCTGTGGCGACAGCTGCTGCCAGGAGAACGAGTTCTTCTCCAGCCCCTTGAGGTTATTCAGAAGTCCACCCTGGGCCTAACCCCCATAGAGCCACCCTCTCCCTGTAGCTTCAGCCCTGAAGAACATACTGGGGAACAGAAGGGCATTGACAATCCACCCTTCTGAGTCACCTCCTGCCTGGAATCTTGTCACCAGGAACCTCCTCCTCAGTGCCTCCTAGATCAAGCTAGAGACTGCTGGCACCCCGGGAGTGTCCCTCCCTATCCTGCCATGTCTCTGTTCATTCTTGGATTTAACTTATTGCTTTTTCTGCCCCTGTTCCACCCCAGCTGCCTCTCTTGTCCTGTGGGTTGGGCTGGAGTGACAGTATCTGTGCCCCCCCAACAAGCCCAAGTGAGAGGCTGCCCGAAGGAAAATGTGAACCATTGGAGGTGCCCAACAGCAGAATGGGCTACTCTGAGGGGTAGTAATAGCCCCATTTCAGGAGGTATGCAAATCTTGACTGAATAGCCAACTCTGAGATTTTATCAGGGCACTTCTGTACTTGTGGGAGATTGGAGTGGATGAGCTCTGAGCCACCTTCCGATCCTACCTGAATAGAGAACTCACTGTATCCCCTGCAACACACGATAAACACACATCCTCACTGAAAAAATAAATAAATAAATGTTTAGACACTGGGATAAATGTAGGTAGGTTTAAGGAGAAGAGAAAATCTTATTGGTAAGGTTAGGCTTGAAAAGAAAGAAAGGACAAAAGACTGTTGAGTTACCTAGAGAAATCGCTGTTTCATAATTAGTATTGAATGAGTATCCTTGCTAAATTTTTTAGTATACAGAAAACTGTAATAAAGGCATATACCCTTTTGTGGCTGGACGCAGTGGCTCAGACCTGTAATCCCAATACTTTGGGAGGCTGAGGAGGGTTGATTGCTTGAACCTAGAAGTTCAAGACCAGCCTGGGCAACATAGTGAAACCCTGTCTCTACCAAAAATACAAAAAATTAGCTGGGTATGGTGGTGCATGCCTGTGGTGCATGCCTATGTTTCCAGCTACTCTGGAGGCTGAAGTAGGAGGATTGCTTGAGCCTGGGAGGCGGAGGTTGCAGTGAGCTGAGATCGTACCACTAGTCTTGAAAAAAAAAAAAAAGGCATATACCCTTTTAATAAAAAGTTGATACTGGTACAGGAATCAGATTCTTAGTCCAAAATCCAAGAGTTCAAAGGAAAAACCTAAAACTTTCCACTCTCACCATATCATAGAGTATGTAAATAACAAGAATAATTACTCAACTGGGTGCGGTGGTTCATGCCTGGAATCCCAGCACTTTGGGAGGCCCAAGTGGGCAGATCACTTGAGCCCAGGAGTTTGAGACCAGCCTGATCAACATGGATAAACTCTGTATCTACTAAAAATACAAAATTAGCTGGGCGTGGTGGTGCATGCCTGTAATCCCAGCTACTTGGGAGGCTGAGGCAAGAGAATCGCTTGAACCCGGGAGGTGGAGGTTGCGGTGAGTCAAGATTGTGCCATTGCACTCCAGCCTGGGCAACAAGAACGAAACTCTGTCTCAAAAAAAAAAAAAAATTAAAAATTAGCCGGGCATAGTGGTGCATGTCCATAAAGTAGTCCCAGCTACTCCAGAGGCTGAGTTGGGAGGATCGCCCGAGTCCAGGAGGTGGAGGTTGCAGTGAATCATGATCTCGCCACTGCATTCCAGCCTGGGTGACAGATCAAGACCCTGTCTCAAAAATAAATACATAAATGAGTAAATAAATAAATACAAAAAAGTATAATTACTCCAAAGGAAAACTTAATCCTCAAAGTGTTAAGCCTGTCACATCAAGCTATTTTGATGGCTGCCTCTCTATATGAAAGTGGTAAGTGTAGGCCCAGCACAGTGGCTCATGCCTATAATCCCAGCCCTTTGGGAGGCCAAAGTGGACAGATCTTGAGTCCAGGAGTTCGAGACCAGCCTGGCCAACATGGTGAAACCCCATCTCTACTGAAAGTACAAAATATTAAGCTGGGCATTGTGGTGGGTGCCTGTAATCCCGGCTACTCGGGAGGCTGAGGCGGGAAAATCATGTGAACCTGGGAGGCAGAGGTTGCAGTGAGCCGAGATTGCACCACTGCACTCCAGCCTAGGCAATACAATGAGACGGAGTCTCAAAAAATAAATAAATAAATAAAATAAAATAAAATAAAAGAAGCGGGTGGATCACGAGGTCAGGAGATCGAGACCATCCTAGCTAACATGGTGAAACCCCGTCTCTACTAAAAATACAAAAAAAATTAGCCAGGCCTGGTGGCGGGCACCTATAGTCCCAGCTACTCGGGAGGCTGAAGCAGGAGAATGGCGTGAACCTGGGAGGCGGAGCTTGCAGTGAGCCGAGATGGTGCCACTGCTCTCTAGCCTGGGCAACAGAGCGAGACTCCATCTCAAAAAAAAAAAAAAAAAAAAAAAAAGGTGGGGTAGGTGTGGATGGAAGAAGATTTAGAATTAACAATTGACTAATAAGGGAGGCCAACAGAACTATAATTCACTGTGATAAATTATAAATCAGAGGTACACGTAGGGTACTTGGGAGTGCATACCAGGGACACTTAATTCAACTCTGTGTGAGTGCGTGTGTGTGTGTGTGTGTGTGTGTGTGTGTGTGTGTGTGTGTGGTGTATGTGTGGAGGTAGGGGTGCTGCCAGGGAAGATTTACAGGGAGAAGTAACTTTCAACTAAAGAGCTGAACTATTTACAATAGCAAAGACATGGAACCAACCCAAATGTCCATCAATGATAGACTAGATAAAGAAATGTGGGCTAGGCATGGTGGCTCATGCCTGTAATTCCAGCACTTTGGGAGGCCGAGGTGGGTGGATCACGAGGTCAAGAGATTGAGACCATCCTGGCCAACATGGTGAAACCCTGTCTCTACTAAAGATACAAAAATTAGCTGGGCATGGTGGCACAAGCCTGTAGTCCCAGCTACTTGGGAGGCTGTGGCAGGAGAATTGCTTGAACTCGGGAGGTGGAGGTTGCAGTGAGCTGAGATCACGCCACTGTACTGCAGCCTGGCGACAGAGCAAGACTCCATCTCGAAGAAAAAAAAAAAAAGAAATGTGGTACATATACACCATGGAATACTATGCAGCCATAAAAAGGAATGAGATCATGTCCTTTGCAGGAACATGGATGAAGCTGGAAGCCATCATCCTCAACAAACTAACGCAGGAACAGAAAACCAAACACCTGAGGTTCTCACTCATAAGTGGGAGTTGAACAATGAGAACACTTGGACACAGGGAGGGGAATACCACACATCAGGGCCTGTTGGGGGATGGGGGGTAAGGGGAGGGAGAGGATTAGGACAAATGCCTAATGCATGCAGGGCTTAAAACCTAGATGATGGGGCCGGGCACAGTGGCTCATGCCTGTAATCCCAGCACTTTGGGAGGTCGAGGCGGGTGGATCACAAGGTCAGGAGTTCGAGACCAGCCTGGCCAATATGGTGAAACCCCGTCTCTAGTAAAAATACAAAAATTAGCCAGGCGTGGTGGCGGAGCCTGTAGTCCCAGCTACTCTGGAGGCTAAGGCAGGAGAATCACTTGAACCCGGGAGGCGGGGCTTGCAGTGAGCCAAGATCATGCCACTACACTCCAGCCTACAGTGCGAGACTCCATCTCAAAAACAAAACAAAACAAAACAAAATAAAACAAAACAAAACTCTCTGTACTAGTTTTTTCTTCCTGTGATTCACATTCTCTTATGACCTCTCTGTACTGTTTTTGCATTGTTTCTGCTAATCTGAAATTATCTCAAAATAAAAAGTTAAAAAAAAATCATCTATTGGCTCTCCATTGGCCTAAGGATCAATTCCAAACTCTACTTTTGCTTAGGAAGCACTGCATGATCTGACCCCCGCCCCATGCACACATACACTTTTCCAGTATCAAACTTCTGTATGGCTGAAATCTTGCTTGTATATTTCAGCTCTTAATTTTTTGTTGTTGTTGTTGTTTGTTTCTTTCTTCCTTTACTGTTCTTTTTTTCTTTAAATTCCAGGATACATGTGCAGTGTGTGCAGGTTTGTTACATAGGTATACATGTGCCATGGTGGTTTGCTGCAACTATCAACCCATCATCTAGGCTTGTTTTTTTATTTTTGTGCTTTTGTTTTTTTGTTTTTGAGACAGATTCTCGCTCTGTAGCCCAGGCTGGAGTGCAGTGGCATGATCTTGGCTTACTGTAACCTCTGCCTCCTGCGATCAAGCAATTCTCCCACCTCAGCCTCTCGAGTAGCTGGGATTACAGGCACCTGCCATCATGCCTGGCTGATATTTGTATTTTTGTAGAGATGGGGTTTCACCATGTTGGCCAGGCTGGTCTCAAACTCCTCACCTCGGGTGATCCACTCGCCTCGGCCTCCCAGAGTGCTGGGGTTACAGGCCTGAGCCACCACACCCTGCCAGAGATCTTTTATACCCTTCACTGAGCCTCATCTAATAACCATGGTGCAATGATCAAACTAAGAAATCAATATTGGAACAGGGTGACTATAGTCAATAATAACTTAATTGTACTTTTTTTTTGTTTTTGGGACAGTGTTTCGCTCTTGTCATCCAGACTGGAGTGCAATGGCATGATCTCGGCTCACTGCAACCTCTGCCTCCCGAGTTCAAGTGATTCTCCTGCCTCAGCCTCCTGAGTAGCTGGGATTATAGGCGCCCACCACCACGCCCGGCTACTTTTTGTATTTTTAGTAGAGACAGGGTTTGGCTGTGTTGGCCAGGCTGGTCTCGAACGCCTGACCTGAGGTGATCCACCCGCCTTGGCCTCCCAAAGTGCTGGGATTACAGGCATGAGCCACCGCGCCCAGCCAATTGTACATTTTAAAATAACTAAAGGAGTGTAATTGGGCCAGGCGCGGTGACTCATGCCTATAATCCCAGCACTTTGGGAGGCCGAGGCAGGCAGATCACCTGAGGTCAGGAGCTCGAGACCAGCCTGCGCAACATGGTGAAACCCTGTCTCTACTAAAAATACAAAAATTAGCCAGGCGTAGTGGTGCACATCTGTAATCCCAGCTACTCAGGAGGCTGAGGCAGGAGAATTGCTTGAACCCAGAAGGCAGAGGTTTCAGTGAGCCGAGACCACGCCACTGCATTCCAGCCCGGGCAACAAGAGCAAAACTCTATCTCAAGAAAAAAAAAAAAAGTGTAATTGGATTGTTCACAATCCAAAACATAAATGATTGATGGGATGGATGCCTCCTTATTCTCCATGATGTCATTATGTCACATTGCATGCCTGTATCAAAACATCTCATGTATCCCCACAAATATATACACCTACTATGCAACCACAACAATTTTTTTTTTTTTTTTTTTTTTTTTTTGACAGAGTCTCACTCTGTCGCCAGGCTGGAGTGCAGTGGCACGATCTCGGCTCACTGCAACCTCTGCCTCCCGGGTTCAAGCAATTCTCCTGCCTCAGCCTACTGAGTAGCTGGGACACTGTGCCCATCCAACCATTTTTTAAAAAGGTAATTATCACATAAAAAATAAATAAATAGGCCGGGCACGGTGGCTTACGCCAGTAATCCCAGCACTTTGGGAGGCAGAGGTGGGCGTATCACCTGAGGTCAGGATTTTGAGACCAGCCTGGCAACACATAGTGGAACCCTGTGTCTACTAAAAGTACAAAAATTAGCCGAGTGTGGTGGCGCACACCTGTAGTCCCAGCTACTTTGGAAGCTGAGGCAGGAGAATCACTTGAAACTGGGAGGTGGAGGTTGAAGTGAGCCGAGATCACAGCACTGTACTCCAGCCTGGGCGACAAAGAAATAAATATTGGCACAATACTATTAAACTAAACTACAGACTTTATTCAGGTGTCACCAGTTTCCCACTAATGTCCTTTTTCTGTTTAGGATCCAATTCAGGATCCCACATTGCACTGAGTTGTCTGTCCAGTGAAGGATTTTAAAGAGCAGTGAGACATGATCAGATTTGCACTATCAATTTGGGAGAAGCATATTTAGATTGGGGGAAATTGGGAGGAAAAAAGTGAGTCAAGGCAGGAAACCCAAGGGGTAGGCTAGTTTGGTCCTGTCAGCACACAGCATGAAAGGTAAAATGTGGCCTCTGGAGCTGGCATACTTGGCCTGCCATGGACATTAGTTCCCTTTCGGAGGTTCCAATAAACTGATCTAGAAACACGGCTTAAATAGAGCATGATTCCACTGGATCACAGTATTCCTTCGTTCACTACTTAATTTGGGTATGTACATATTGAAGTGAACTGGAAAGAGGATGGAAACTGCAGCTGGGATACCTTTAACTGCAAATGATTAGAAACTTGAAAAAATTATTAAAGACCTAGTAGTTGTAATAATCTGGTTTTTTGTTTGTTTGTTTGTTTGTTTGTTTTTGAGACAGAGTCTCTATCACCCAGGCTGGAGTGCAGTGGCGTGATCTTGGCTCACTGCAATCTCCACCTCCCAGGTTCAAGTGATTCTCCTGCCTCAGCCTCCCAAGTAACTAGGACTACAGGCCCCTGCCACTGCGCCTGGCTAATTTTCATAGAGACGGGGTTTCACCATGTTGGTCAGGCTGGTCTTAAACTCCTAACCTCAAATGATTCGCCTGCCTCAGCCTCCCACAGTGCTGCGATTATAGGCGTGAACCACTGCACCCAGCCCTGTAATAGTGTGTTTTTTTTTTTTTTTTTTTTTTGAGACAGAGTTTAGCTCTGTCGCCCAGGCTGGAGTGCAGTGGCGGTATCTCGGCTCACTGCAACCTCTGCCTCCTGGGTTCAAGCAATTCTCCTGCTTCAGCTTCCCGAGTAGCTGGGATTACAGGCGCATGCCACCACGCCCAGCTAATTTTTGTATTTTTTAGTAGAGACAGGGTTTTGCCATGTTGACTAGGCTGCTCTCGAACTCTTGACCTTAGGTGATCCGCCTGCCTCGGCCTCCCAAAGCGCTGGGATAACAGGTGTGAGCCACTGCACCTGGCCAATAGTCTGATTTAGAAATTTTCTTTAATGTGGCCTGAAGCACCTGGTTTGTAAAGTGCCATAATTTGCTTTTCTCTCTTTTGCGAAATTGTTTGAGTGACACTACCTATCACAGATTTTCCAGTTAACTCTCTCTAGGCAGTATTCTCAAAGCTTAATGCCTAACTTGACATTCATATGGTTCACTCAATTTTTTTTTTTTTAGTGAGACTGAGTCTCGCTCTGTTGCCCAGGCTGGAGTGCAGCAGCATGATCTTGGCTCACTGCAACCTCCACCTCCTGAGTTCAAGTGATTCTCCTGCCTCAGCCTCCCTAGTAGCTGGGATTACAAGTGTGCACCCCCATGCCCGGCTAATTTTTGCGTTTTTAGTAGAAATGAGGTTTCACCATGTTGGTCAGGCTGGTCTCAAACTCCTGATCTCAAGTGATCTGCCTGCCTCAGCCTCCCAAAGTGCTGGGATTACAGGCATGAGCCACTGCACCTAGCCTTCACTCAATCTTTTGTTTCTGAAACATTTTTAATGAACATAGCTGGAAGATTAACAGCTATATTACCTCATAAAAGGAGTTTTAAAAATTACCAAATACTTTATACTTCCTTTTAATATCATTACTGAAAGGTGAAGCCAGCTGGACTTCCTGGGTCGAGTAGGGACTTGGAGAACTTTTCTGTCTTACAAAGGGATTGTAAAATGCACCAATCAGCGCTCTGTAGCTAGCTAGAGGTTTGTAAAATTCACCAATCAGTGCTCTGTAAAAACGCACCAATCAGCGCTCCATAGCTACCTAGAGGTTTGTAAAATGGACCAATCAGCGCTCTGTAAAACGGACCAATCAGTGCTCTGTAAAATGGACCAATCAGCACTCTGTAAAATGGACCAATCAGCAGGACATGGGCAGGGACAAATAAAGGAATAAAAGCTGGCCGTCCTAGCCAGTAGTGGCAACCTGCTCAGGTTTTGCTCTTCACAGTAAATCTTGCTGCTGCTCACTCTTTGGGTCCGTGCCACTTTTAAGAGCTGTAACACAGCTGGGCGCGGTGGCTCACGCCTGTAATCCCAGCACTTTGGGAGGCCGAGGCGGGCAGATCACCAGGTCAGGAGATCGACACTATCCTGGCTAACACGGTGAAAACCCCATCTCTACTAAATATACAAAAAAATTAGCTGGGCATGGTGGCAGGCACCTGTAGTTGCAGCTATTTGCGAAGCTGATGGTGTGAACCTGGGAGGCGGAGCTTGCAGTGAGCCGAGATCCTGCCACTGCACTCCAGCCTGGGCGACAGAGCAAGGCTCCGTCTCTTAAAAAAAACAAAAAGCTGTAACACTTACTGGGAAGGTCCGCGGCTTCAATCTTGAAGTCAGCAAGACCGCAAACCTATGAGAAAGAACCAACTCTAGACACAATTATATTCAAGAACTGTATTAGATATAAGAAGACCTGCTTTCTTTCTTTTTGTTCTCAGAGACGGAGTCTTGCTCTGTTGCCCAGAGTTGAAGTGCAATCCTGTGATCTTGGCTCACTGCAACTTCCGCCTCCCAGGTTCAAGCAATTCTCTTGCCTCAGCCTCCTGAGTAGCTGGGATTACAGGCGTGCACCACCACGCCCAACTAATTTTTGTATTTTTAGTAGAGACGGAGTTTCACCATCTTGCCCAGGCTGGTCTCGAACTCCTGACCTCGTGATCTGTCCACCTCGGCCTCCCAAAGTTCTGGGATTACAGGCGTGAGCCACCGCACCCAGCCAGAAGACTTGCTTTCTAGCCTCAGCTTGGTCATCTATTAGCTACGTGACGTTAGACAAGCAAATTAACTTCTTTTCAGTTATCTCACATAAAACAAAGAGATCAATAACTAACCTGCCTACCTGACACGAACACTGGGAGGATCACATAAAATGACTAGGAAAGAACTTTATAATTTCTACCGCTACATAACAAGAGGGAGAGGGCATTATTATCTTTGTCATCTACACTTACTCTCATTTTAAAAAATTTTATTTGGTCGGGCATGGTGGCTCACACCTGTAATCCCAGCACTTTGGGAGGCTGAGGCGGGTGGATCACCTGAGGTCAGGAGTTCGAGACCAGCCTGGTCAACATGGCGAAACCCTGTCTCTACTAAAAATTACCCGGGTGTGGTGGCCCATGCCTGTAATCCCAGCTACTCAGGAGGCTGAGGCAGGAGAATCACTGGAACCCAAGAGGCGGAGGTTGCAGTGAGCCGAGATCACACCATTGCACTCCAGCCTGGGTGACAGAGTAAGACTCTGGTTCAAAAAAAAAAAAAAAAAAAATCTGAAGAGCATGTGGTCAATCTCTTCCAGGGTCCAGGAGCAAACCAGGAGCTCCTTTCAAATGGTATATAGCTTTCTGCTTCTAGATGGCATGGCCTTGCTCCAGAACCCTAAGTGTCTGCACCACCACACCCAGCTAATTTTGTATTTTTAGTAGAGACGGGGTTTCTCCATGTTGGTCAGGCTGGTCTTGAACTCCCGACCTCAGGTAATCCACCCGCGTCGGCCTCCCAAAGTGCTGGGATTACAGGCATGAGCCACCACGCCCAGCCACTTTTTTCACTTTTATTTTTAACACAACAACCAACCAAATAGGGTTTATTCTAGAGACACAAGGCTGATTCGGTACTTGAAAATCAAGGTAGGCTGAGTGCAGTGGCTCACCCCTGTAATTCCAGCACTTTGGGAGGCCGAGGCGGGTGGATCACTTGAGGTCAGGGGTTCAAGACTGCCTGACCAATATGGTGAAACCCCATCTCTACTAAACATACAAAAAATTAGCCGGGCGTCGTGGTGCATACCTGTAATCCCAGCTACTAAGGGGGCTGAGGAAGGAGAATCGCTTGAACCCAGGAGGCAGAGGTTGCAGTGAGCCAAGATCGCGCCACTGCACTCCAGCCTGGGCCACAGAGCAAAACACTGTCTCAAACAAACAAACAAATAAACAAAAAAATCAGCGTAATCCATCACATTAATAGTCTTCAGAAAAAAAGATCATAGCAATTGGTGCAAAAAATTTGATAAAATTCAATATGATGAACACTTCCAGCGAACTCAGAAGGCAACTTCTTTCACCCAATAAAGGGCATCTATAAAAATCTGTTAATCTCACTTAATGGTGAAAGACTGAAATGGTTTTCCCTCAAAAACTCCACACTCACCACTTCTACTTAACATCATATTGGAAATCCTACCAACAAGGCAAGAAAAAGAAACAAAAGGCATACATGTTGGAAAGAAAGAAATACAGCTGTTCCTGTTTGCATACAACATGAGAAAGTATACAGGGCTGGCCAGAGGTGGCAGGCGGGGAGGCTGGTACCTGTCCTTGCCGTCTCACAGGCTTTGTTGCTGGGGAAAACCAGGCCTGCCTGGTGGATGCTTTTGCTGCTCTGGGTCCTCATACATCTTGCAGGGTTGTAAGGAGGCAAAAGATGAACAGGGTTTGGATGGGCCGGCTGACCAACTCCTAGAGCCTCCAAAATATACAGAATATGCTGGAATGGGTTAATAGGCTTCTGGAAGGTAGTCGTGTTGCCCACATCAGCTGAGTAGCCCGTGGTGGGTGTGCTGTTTACGTGGATGGTGCACAGTCTCAGTTTATCTCCAGGACTGGCTTGGTGCCCAGCAGGTGGCTGGAGCTGGCGACAACAACACACTGGTGGCATCAGGAGAGCTGCGTCTTGTAGACTTTGGTGATGCTCCACTTCTTGAGGTTGACATAGGCATACGCTGTCCCTGCAGGGAGCCTTAATGGAAGACCTCAATGTCACTGTTAGAGTCTGACCAGGGTCCGCTTACAGGCGGGGCCTACGTCCTGGAGGTGACCCGGGAGGCAGGGATGTAAAGGTCACACCTTCTCGTGGAGCAGCGGGCCCTCCTAAGGTTTGCTTCCTTGGCGCCTGGAGGAGCTGGTATCCACGCTCCAGGACTAGGCCTGGGAGGCTGTCCTGTTTTTTTATTATACACGTGTTTTCAACCAAAGGCAGACCAGAGAGCCATACTAATGCAGCGGTAAAGCACAGAATTTTTATCCAACCTCTGGTTACTTCCAACCGTGACCACTCTCACACTTGCTAGCTCCCATTTCCCATTCCTCTTCACAAAGGCTGTGCCCTGGCAATCATGCTATTCTGCACTGCAAATCTTGACATGGACTTCTCCACTTCTTTTGATCAAGTTCAACCTTTTCACTCTCACAATTCCCTTATTTCTCATCATTCGCATATTTCCTTTCATTTCTCCTACAACTTTTTCAACAACTCTAGTCCAAGAGTTAAGTTGCTACATTTCTACACGCCTCGGCTCACCGCCAGCACGATGCCTTTGTTGTCTTGAATCGCCGCCTGCCAATCACCAGGAGACGCAGACCTCTCGGAGCGAGGGAACTTGGACAGAAAGGCACTTGGCAAGGCGCACACGACTCAGCGTAAACAAATGACCTCTTGTTCTCCAAAGCTCTTGAGACACAAGAGGGAAAAATAACAAGCTCTTCTACTATTTGTGTCCTATCATACCTACAATACTCTCTTGGTCCACATGCAAGCACTTTGCATTATAGTACACCACAAGGAGCAAAAGGTAAGACAGGATTCTTAACAGAGGTCATAAAATAAGGTCCCCGCCGCTAAGAGAAAGAAGACTTTCTTCCAATAGCATAGAGCAGGACTCCGCCTCCGCTTCCCTTTTCTTTAGTCTTTTGCCCTTCCATCCTCCTTCCAAGACTAGCGTTATCCAATAGAAATATAATGCAGGTCACATACTATGTAATTTTACATTTCCAAGTAGCCACCTTAAAAAAATTAAAGGAAGCAAGTTAAATTGGTTTTAGTAATGTTTTATTCAACGCAGTGGACCCCAAATATTATGATTTCAATCACCCATGCAGTAATTAGAAATGTTTTCTTTTTCTTTTTTTTTTTTGAGATGGAGTCTCACTTGTTGCCCAGGCTGGAGTGCAGTGGCACGATCTCGGCTCACTGCAACCTCTGCCTCCCGGGTTCAAGCGATTCTTCTGCCTCAGCCTCATGAGTACCTGGGATTACAGGCGCCCGCCACCACGTCCGGCTAATTTTTGTATTTTTAAGTAGAGATGGGGTTTCACCATGTTGGTCAGGCTGGTCTCGATCTCCTGACCTCGTGACCCGACCGCCTGGGCCTCCCAAAGTGCTGGGATTACAGGAGTGAGCCACCGCGCCGGCCCCCCTCACCCTTTTTTTTTTTTTTTGACGGAGTCTCGCTCTGGCGCCCAGACTGGAGTGCAGTGGTGTGATCTCGGCTCACTGCAACCTCCACCTCCCAGGTTCAAGCAATTCTCCTGTCTCAGCCTCCCGAGTAGCTGGGACTACAGGCGCACGCCACTATGCCCGCTAATTTTTGTATTTTTAGTAGAGACGGGGTTTCACCATATTGGTCAGGCTGGGCTCGAACCCCTGACCTCTAGTGATCCACCCACCTCGGCCTCCCAAAGTACTGGGGTTACAGGCCTGAGCCACCGCGCCCGGTCGAAATGTTTTACTTTCTGTCTTTGGTAGCTGGAGTGCATTTTACACTTACAGAACATCAAACTCGGAAAATCTGCATTTTAAGTGCCTCATGGGCACCGCACTGGACCGTGCGGCCCTAGAATGCCACACCCCCTAATTCCTGCAGCCAGAAATGAAGATGGCAGGGGCCGTAACACTGCTAGTTTGGGACTAAGAAAGGCAACCTCGGAAGGAGGTGAGCCCCTGCGATGATGAAACTTCTAGGACAGCCTCCCCTCGCCCCCCAACCTGTGCAGGGCCTAGCGTGGCTGCAAGCGAGGCAGAGCGCAAGGCACCGCCAGAGCCACAGGAAAGGGCGAGGCGGGGAGGCTCGGCGGGGATCCCAACGCATGCGCACCGCGACAGCTCACGATGCCCGCCTACTGGCGCCCTAGCAACGGGGTTGCGAACCATCGTCTATCCCGACTAAGTGGCCGTCCTGGGAGTTCTAGTGCCACGAGCCGGCCTCGGCTCTTCCCTGTCCGAGGCTCTTGTCATTTCCGCTTATTTCCTCCACGGGTGCCGATTTCATGTGTGTGTCCCCGAGTGCCAGAGCCGGCTCCTGAAATGAGTACTCGTGGTTTCCGCGTGGGAACCAACCTCGAGCGCCAGTGGCCCGCCCTCTCCGGGCTGAGGTGGCTGCTGAGGCTGGGGCTGCTCCTGAGGCGTCAGGGCCGCCCGCTGCACGGCTTTCTACCTTCCCAGGTTATCCGCGGTCAACTTCTGCCAGGCGGAGCGAGAAATCGCATTTTGTCAGGTGAGGATTGGAGGGAAGGAGTGAGATGTGAGGGGAAGACTTCGGGTAGGGGTATGGGGCCGATAGGGGACGACCAGGGCCGAGAGCTCATCGACTTGGACCGGGAATGCCATTGCCCTCCCTGTGGGTGTGTCTCACGGTCTTTCAATCTCGGAGCCTCCCACTTCGCGGATCTTTCCCGCCCTCTCAGTATCTCCTCCTTCCTCACAGTTCCTCCCCTTCCTCTTCTTTTTCTGCTCCCTCCCTTCCCTCTCATCTCGTCTTCTTCCTTCTCCCTTTCGGCTCCAACGCCTACTGTTTCGGCCCCACCTTCTTATCTTGGCCCCTCCCCTTTCCCCCCTTATCGGCTCCTTACCCAGTCCCTTTTTGTTCTGCTAGTGCTCTCTCGGCTCCTCCCCCTCCTCCTTTCTCCTGGATGCTACGCCCTCTCCCATCTCCTTCTCTTTCCCCTCCCTCTCGGCTCCTCTCCCTACCCTTCCCTCTCTTCTCCTTTACCTTCCTCCTCACTGCTGCTTTTTCTAGTCTCTTCCCCTCTGCTCTTCTGTTTTCCTTTCTTCTGTTTTCCTTTCTGCTGCTCCTCCTCCTTCCTCTAAGTCCTTCCCACTTCCCTCCCTATTGGCTGCTCCTCCACCTCCCTTTTGGCTTCTCTCCTGCCTCAACTAACTCCTCCCCTCCTCCCCAACGCCTTCGGTTCCCTCTCAGCATCTGTAAC
Organism: Pongo abelii; assembly: GCF_028885655.2. Lineage (NCBI taxonomy): Eukaryota > Metazoa > Chordata > Mammalia > Primates > Hominidae > Pongo > Pongo abelii. The sequence continues at coordinate 143,010,713 of NC_072008.2, forward strand.
CCTTCCCTTCCCTCCACTCTTTTCCTCGTGTTCTTACACAATCTTCCATTCTGGACACATACACTCATTGTGGTCTTTCTTAAATACATCCCCACCATGCTGTGTTATCCCTCACTCATATGGTCTCACACTCTTACCCCCCTAATTCTTGTTAATCCACTTGGGTCTCTTGGGTCCTCTCTCTGCAAACATAGTGTTATTTACTTCTAGAGATTTGTGAGAATAAAATGAGATAGTACATGAAAAGCACTTACGACGGCACCTTGCACATAGTAAGCTTTCAATAAATGGTAACTGTCATCATTATTACTTTTCTTTAGCCAGGGATTTCTGGCACAATTCCTCTTCAGTGTGTCCCTCAACCACCAGTAATTTCTTGTCTCCCTTCCTTAGTAGCCTCGTTGTTTTCATTGTAAGCTGACTCAAAAGGAATTTTTTTTGCAAGTAATCAATTCAAAAAGTATTAATAAATAAGACTTATGTTCTGATCTCTAGTTGCCTTATCTAGGGTGTAGGGGGGTATTCTGGTAGAAGGCATCACAAATGCACACAAAGTTGAGAATGGTGCTGGTGCCATCTGACTATAGACTTAGCCAACTTGAAGGTTCTAGGAGTTTTTAAAGGCTAGCCCTAGGTGCAGCATGTTTACTTTTCAAACCTGGAGCTTGCCTTTCCCTGTGAGAAATATTGATAGCAGTGTTTTGAGCAAACCTCTTGCCAAACACATGTAAGAAATAGCATCCTTTTTATATTTTTTATTTGCCTTTTCTCTGACTGTTGATATCTACTCCTTGCTCTTTATTCTTTATTTCAGCAGGCTCCCTAACAAAGAAACATGATTAATAACATCTGGAACCTTTCCTTTCCTTTCCCTTTCCCCTTCCGCTTCCCCTCTTCCTTCCTTCCTTCCTCCCTCCCTCCCTTTCTCTCTCTCTCTCTTTCTCTCTTTTTCTCTCTCTCTCTTTCTCTCTTTCTCTCTCTTTCCCTCCCTCCCTCCCTCTCTCTCTTTCTTTCTTTCTTTCTCTTTCTTTCTTTCATTCCTTTATTTTTCCCTCCCTGCCTTCCTCCCTTCCTCCCTACCTCCCTTCCTTCCTTTCCTTCCTTCTTTCTTTTTTTTGAGATGGAGTCTCACTCTGTCTCCCAGGCTGGAGTGCAGTGGCATGATTTCGGCTCACTGCAACCTCCACCTCCTGGGTTCAAGTGATTATCCTGCCTCAGGCTCCCGAGTAGCTGGGATTATAGGCACCCGTCACCACGCCCAGCTAATTTTTTGTTGTTGTTGTTGTATTTTTAGTAGAGATGGGGTTTCACCATGCTGGCTAGGCTGGTCGAACTCCTGACCTCAGGTAATCCACCCACCTCGGCCTCCCAAAGTGCTAGGATTGCAGGTGTGAACCACTGCACCTGGCAACATAAACTTTCTATATTGAGTGAGACCTGTCTCCGGTATTTGGGGTTCACACATTTAAGTCTGTGATACATTTTGGGTTTTTTGTTGTTATAAGATGTGAAAGTTAGGTTGAGATTAATTTTTTTTTTTTGCCTATAGATATCTAATTTCTTTAGCATGGTTTCTTGAAAAGACTATCCTTCCTCCGTGAAATTGCTTTTGCACCTTTTCAAATTTTTTTTGGCAGAGTCTTGCTCTGTCCTCCAGGCTAGAGTGCAGTGGCACCATCTTGGCTCACTGCAGCCTCCACTTCCTGAGCTCAAGCGATTCTTCTGCCTCAGCCTTCTTCTTCTTCTTCTTTTTTTTTGAGATGGAGTCTTGCTCTGTTGTCCACGCTGGAGTGCAGTGGTGTGATCTCGAGTTCAAGCAATTCTTCTGCCTCAGTCTCCCAAGTAGCTGGGATTACAGACACCTGCCACCATGCCCGGCTAATTTTTTTTTGTATTTTTAGTACAGATGGGGTTCCAACATGTTGGCCAGGCTGGTTTCAAACTCCTGACCTCATGTGATCCGCCCACCTTGGCCTCCCAAAATGCTAGGATTACAGGTGTGAGCCACCTCGCCTGGCCCTGCCTCAGCCTTCTGTGTAGCTGGGACCACGCCCAGCTAATTTTTGTAGTTTTAGTAGAGACGGGGCCAGTCTGGTGTCGAATTCCTGACCTGAAGTAATCCACCTGCCTCGGCCTCCCAAAGTGCTGGGATTACAGGTGTGAGTCACCATGCCCGGCCACTTTTTCACCTTTGTAAAAAATCACTTGGGCATAGTTGTATGGCTATATTTCTGAGTTTTCTGTTGTACTGTTACATTGGTTTGTGTGTCAGGCATTAGCTTTTTGATGATTAAATTTGCATGCAATACCTTTGTGGAGTGCCATTGTTCTAACAGGAAAGTGTACCTTATCAAGAAATGCTATCCCTTGGACTGAAGAAACTTGGCAGTGTAGTACAACTCTGCTGCTAGTAAGATTCTTTTTCGGTTCATATTTGTATTATTTTAGGACAGTAGGTGCTAAAATATGACTCTGTTTTTCTTTTTTTAAAATTTATTTTATTTTATTTTATTTTATTATACTTTAAGTTTTAGGGTACATGTGCACAATGTGCAGGTTAGTTACATATGTATACATGTGCAATGCTGGTGTGCTGCACCCATTAACTCGTCATTTAGCATTAGGTATATCTCCTAAAGCTATCCCTCCCTCCTCTCCCCACCCCACAACAGTCCCCAGAGTGTGATGTTCCCCTTCCTGTGTCCATGTGTTCTCATTGTTCAATTCCCACCTATGAGTGAGAATATGCAGTGTTTGGTTTTTTGTTGTTGCGATAGTTTACTGAGAATGATGATTTCCAATTTCATCCATGTCCCTACAAAGGACATGAACTCATCATTTTTTATGGCTGCATAGTATTCCATGGTGTATATGTGCCACATTTTCTTAATCCAGTCTATCATTGTTGGACATTTGGGTTGGTTCCAAGTCTTTGCTATTGTGAATAGTGCCGCAATAAACATACGTGTGCATATGTCTTTATAGCAGCATGATTTATAGTCCTTTGGGTATATACCCAGTAATGGGATGGCTGGGTCAAATGGTATTTCTAGTTCTAGATCCCTGAGGAATCGCCACATTGTCTTCCACAATGGTTAAACTAGTTTGCAGTCCCACCAACAGTGTAAAAGTGTTCCTATTTCTCCACATCCTCTCTAGCACCTATTGTTTCCTGACTTTTTAATGATCGCCATTCTAACTGGTGTGAGATGGTATCTCATTGTGGTTTTGATTTGCATTTCTCTGATGGCCGGTGATGGTGAGCATTTTTTCATGTGTTTTTTGGCTGCATAAATGTCTTCTTTTGAGAAGTGTCTGTTCATGTCCTTTGCCCACTTTTTGATGGGGTTGTTTGTTTTTTTCTTGTAAATTTGTTTGAGTTCATTGTAGATTCTGGATATTAGCCCTTTGTCAGATGAGTAGGCTGCAAAAATTTTCTCCCATTTTGTAGGTTGCCTGTTCACTCTGATGGTAGTTTCTTTTGCTGTGCAGAAGCTCTTTAGTTTAATTAGATCCCATTTGTCAATTTTGGCTTTTGTTGCCATTGCTTTTGGTGTTTTAGACATGAAGTCCTTGCCCATGCCTATGTCCTGAATGGTAATGCCTAGGTTTTCTTCTAGGGTTTTTATGGTTTTAGGTCTAACATTTAAGTCTTTAATCCATCTTGAATTAATTTTTGTATAAGGTGTAAGGAAGGGATCCAGTTTCAGTTTTCCACATATGGCTAGCCAGTTTTCCCAGCACCATTTATTAAATAGGGAATCCTTTCCCCATTTCTTGTTTTTCTCAGGTTTGTCAAAGATCAGATAGTTGTAGATATGCGGCGTTATTTCTGAGGGCTCTGTTCTGTTCCATTGATCTATATCTCTGTTTTGGTACCAGTACCATGCTGTTTTGGTTACTGTAGGCTTGTAGTATAGTTTGAAGTCAGGTAGTGTGATGCCTCCAGCTTTGTTCTTTTGGCTTAGGATTGACTTGGCGATGCAGGCTCTTTTTTGGTTCCATATGAACTTTAAAGTAGTTTTTTCCAATTCTGTGAAGAAAGTCATTGGTAGCTTGATGGGGATGGCATAGAATCTATAAATTACCTTGGGCAGTATGGCCATTTTCACGATATTGATTCTTCCTACCCATGAGCATGGAATGTTCTTCCATTTGTTTGTATCCTCTTTTATTTCATTGAGCAGTGGTTTGTAGTTCTTCTTGAAGAGGTCCTTCACATCCCTTGTAAGTTGGATTCCTAGGTATTTTATTCTCTTTGAAGCAATTGTGAATGGGAGTTCACTCATGATTTGGCTCTCTGTTTTTCTGTTATTGGTGTATAAGAATGCTTGTGATTTTTGTACATTGATTTTGTATCCTGAGACTTTGCTGAAGTTGCTTATCAGCTTAAGGAGATTTTGGGCTGAGACGTTGGGCTTTTCTAAGTATACAATCATGTCATCTGCAAACAGGGACAATTTGACTTCCTCTTTTCCTAATTGAATACCCTTTATTTCCTTCTCCTGCCTAATTGCCCTGGCCAGAACTTCCAACACTATGTTGAACAGGAGTGGTGAGAGAGGGCATCCCTGTCTTGTGCCAGTTTTCAAAGGGAATGCTTCCAGTTTTTGCCCATTCAGTATGATATTGGCTGTGGGTTTGTCATAGATAGCTCTTACTATTTTGAGATACGTCCCATCAATACCTAATTTATGGAGAGTTTTTAGCATGAAGAGTTGTTGAATTTTGTCAAAGGCCTTTTCTGCATCTATTGAGATAATCATGTGGTTTTTGTCTTTGGTTCTGTTTATATGCTGGATTACATTTATTGATTTGCGTATATTGAACCAGCCTTGCATCCCAGGGATGAAGCCCACTTGATCATGGTGGATGAGCTTTTTGATGTGCTGCTAGATTCGGTTTGCCAGTATTTTATTGAGGATTTTTGCATGTTCACCACCATGCCCGGCTAATTTTGTATTTTTAGTAGAGACAGGGTTTCTCCATGTTGGTCAGGCTGTTCTTGAACTCCCAGCCTCAGGTGATCCGCCTGCCTCGGCCTCCCAAAATGCTGGGATTACAGGCATGAGCCACCACACCCGGCCCAGTCTTATTATTATTATTATTATTTTCTTCCAGAGCCTTCAGATGAAGTGTGCCAATGTTATGAATCAGGAAATAATGAGCATGAGTAAACAATGAAAAACAGAGTCATGTTGATCTGCACATCATGTTGATCTGCACATCATGTTGATCTGTACATCATGTTGATCTGTACATGACTCTGTTTTTCATTGTTTACTCATGCTCATTATTTCCTGATTCATAACATTGGCACATTTCATCTGAAGGCTCTGGAAGAAAAAAAAAAATAATAATAATAACACTGGGCCGGGTGTGGTGGCTCATGCCTGTAATCCCAGCATTTTGGGAGGCCGAGGCAGGCGGATCACCTGAGGCTGGGAGTTCAAGAACAGCCTGACCAACATGGAGAAACCCTGTCTCTACTAAAAATACAAAATTAGCCGGGCATGGTGGTGCATGCCTGTAATCCCAGCTACTCGGGAGGCTGATGCAGGAGAATCGCTTGAACCCAGGAGGCGGTGGTTGTAGTGAGCCCAGGTGGTGCCATTGCACTCCAGTCTGGACAACAAGAGTGAAACTCCATCTCAAAAACAAAAAACAAAAAATAAAAAAACCCACTGGCACTTTACCTTGATAATCCTCCATAGCTAGACCTTGTAAATAAGAAATTTTGTATTAAAAGTATCAAATATTTTATTATCACATTCTGTTGGTAACAGTGTTATTCAGAGATAAATCACGTACCATATAATTCACCCACTTAAAGTGTCTAATTTAGTGGTTTTTAGTATATTCACAGATTTGTACAACCACCACTACCATCAATTTTATTGTCACTTTTAAGTGAAGGATTGTATATCAGGGTAGTTTTTAGGAAGCTAGGGTGGATTTCATATCCCACCTTGTAAGTTATTGAAGAAGACAAATTCTTCTCTTCAGTGATGACAGCATTGTGTGTGTGTCTAGTTGTAATCATTTCAGTTACGAATGAAAATGCAGAAGAGGGAGTGTAGAGAATAATGGCATACTGAAGTCTTTGAAGAAGTTTTACCTGTAAGATAAATTGCTTATTTCATGACATTTGAATTATAAACTTTAGCCGAATCTCTTAATATTTTCAATTTTTTCTTAACAGTTTTCTTTTAACAAAACAGAAATGTGTAAAAGTTTGTGTAAAATCTTACGATCGAGACCAAATGGACAAGCTGGCTTTTTTGAAGAAAGGAATACGACTGAATTACTAGCATCACTGGTAGGTTTGGCATCTGAAATAACATGACTTGGCTGGGTGAGGTGGCTCACGCCTGTAATCTCAGCACTTTGGGAGGCCAAGGTGGGCAGATCGCTTGAGCTCAGGAGTTTGATACCAGCCTGGCCAGCAAGGTGAAAACCCATCTCTACTAAAAATACAAAAATTAGCCGAGCATGGTGGCAGGCACCTGTAATCCCAGCTACTTGGGAAGCTGAGGCGCGTGAGAATTGCTTGAACCTGGGAGGCGGAGGTTGCAGTGAGCCGAGGTTGCGCCACTGCACTCCAGCCTGGGTGAAAGAGTGAGACGCTGTCTCAGAAAAAAAAAAAAAAAAAAAAAAGAAAAAGAAAAATTAACATGACTCAATTAATTTTTCAATTCCTTTCAGAAGTTTTTTGTTTGTTTGTTTTGAGACAGGGTATTGCTCTGTGGCCCAGGATGGAGCAAAGTGATGTAATCATAGCTCACTGCATCTTCAAACTCCTGGGCTCAATTGATCCTCTTTACTTAGCCTCCTGAGTAGCTAGGACTACAGGCATGTGCCACCATGCCTGGTTAAGTTTTGATTTTCTTTTTTGTCTTTTTTTTTTTTTTCTTGAGACAGAGTCTAGCTCTGTTGCGCAGGCTGGAGTGCAGTGGTGTGATCTAGCACACTTGAAATCTCCACCTCCCAGGTTCAAATGATTCTCCTGCCTCAGCCTCCCGAGTAGCTGGGATTACAGGCACCCGCCACCATGCCCAGCTAATTTTTGTATTTTTAGTAGAGATGGGGTTTCACTGTGTTGGCCAGGCTGGTCTTGAACTCCTGACCTTGTAATCCGCCTGCCTCGGCCTTCCAAAGTGCTGGGATTACAAGCGTGAGCCACCGTGGCTGGCCTTTGTTTTTTTTTGCTGTCACCTTATTATTTTTTATTATTTTTATTTTCTTTTTGTAGAGACAGTGTCTAGCTATGCTGCCCAGGCTGGTCTTGAACTCCTGGCCTCAAGCAGTGCTTCCACCTTGGACTCCCAAAGTGAGTCACCACACCCTGCCAAAAAAGTATTCTTTTTTTTTTATTTTTTATATTTTATTTTATTTTATTTTATTTTTGGATATAGGTTTTCTCTCTGTCACCCAGGCTAGAGTGCAGTGGCACCATCTTGGCTCACTGCAACCCCCACCTCCCGGGTTCAAGTGATTCTCGTGCCTCAGCCTTCTGAGTAGCTGGGATTATAGGTGTCTGCCACTACACCCGGCTAATTTTTGTATTTTTTTAGTACAGATGGAGTTTTACCATGTTGGCCAGGCTGGTCTTGAACTCCTGGTGTCAAGTGATCCACCCGCCTCGGCCTCCCAAAGTGCTGGGATTACAGGCGTGAGCCACTGCACCTGGCAGTGTTTCTTATATTTCAGTCATTTCACATACCACCTTGGTAATTTTTGCTATATGTCAAGCACCTGTATTATTATTTATCTACTTTAAAAAAATCCGTTATTTAAGGCCAGGTGCAGTGGCTCATACCTGTAATCCCAGCACTTTGGGAGGCTGAGGCGGGTGGATCACTTGAGGCCAAGAATTTGAGACCAGCCTGGCCAGCATGGCAAAACCCTGTCTCTACTAAAAATACAAAAAAATGAGCCAGGCATGGTGGCACTCACCTGTAGTCCCAGCTACTTGGGAGGCTGAGGCAGGAGAATTGCTTGAACCTGGGAGGCAGAGGTTGCAGTGAGCCTAGATTGCACCACTGCACCTCAGCCTGGTCAACAGAGGGAGACCCTGACTCAAAAAAAAAAAAAAAAAAATCCATGCTGTATTTAGAAAGGAAACTATAATACCCTAATTATAGATTTACTGTACTACTTATCTTTTTAATTCATCTAATTTCAAGTAAATATGTAAAAGGTAAAATTGTTTTTCCATCTACTACCTAAAATTATCTTGTATATCTTCAGTGCTATGTATTCTTCACAATGGGAAGCAGTGAGATAAAGAAGTAAAGAAAATGGGAAGAGAAGCAATAAACAACTGCTTAATTGATAGTTCTTTGAAAGCAAGGGTAAACTGGCAGAAGAAAGGAGTTAATGAACAGGAGAAATGTTCATTAATATGGTCTGTGTTTGAGACCATATATGAAAGTGGGTTCTTAGGGAACATTTAACGATGACATCTTTCGAGATCAAGTCTGGGAAGAAGAAAGGGACCAATAGGATGAAAAACCCCCAGTTGGCAGGAGTAGCAATAACTTTACCAACATTTTAGGTTGTCAACATAAAATTACCAAGGTTAAGTAAAAGCTTAAATAAGGCCGGGTGCGGTGGCTCACGCCTGTAATCGCAACACCTTGGGAGGCCAAGGTGGGTGGATCACAAGGTCAGGAGTTCGAGATCATCCTGGCTAACATGGTGAAACCCGTTTCTACTAAAATACAAAAAAAAAAAAAAAAAAAACCAAATTAGCCGGGCATGGTGGTGCATGCCTGTAGTACCAGCTACTTGGGAGGCTGAGGCACAGGAATCACTTGAACCTTGGAGGTGGAGGTTGCAGTAAGCTCAGACTGTGCCACTGCAGTCCAGGCGTGGCAACAGAGTGAGACTCTGTCTAAAAAAAAAAACAAAAAAAACAAAGCTTAAATAAAACCAGCAGCTACTTTTTGCTATTTCTTTTATAAATAGTGATACTCTTTCTTGTGAATTTCCTCTTCCTCTTCCTCCTCTCCTTCTCCTCCTCTCCCCCTCCTTCTTCTTATTCTTCCTCTTCCTCTTCTTCCTCTTCCCTTTCCTCTTCTCCTTCTCCTCCTCCTCCTTCTTATTCTTCCTCTTCCTCTTCTTCCTCTTCCTTCTCTTCCTCCTCTTCCTCTTCTTCCTCTTTCCCCTCCTCTTCTCCTTCTCCTCCTCCGCCTCCTCCTCCTCCTTCTTCTTTCTCACTTTGTCACCCAGGCTGAGTGCAGTGGCATGATCACGGCTCACTGCAACCTCGACCTCCAGGGCTCAAGCCATCCTCCTTCCTCAGCCTCCTGAGTAGCTGGGACTACAGGCGTGTGCCACCACGTCAGGCTAATCTTTGTAGTTTTTGTAGAGATGGGGTTTCACCATGTTGCCCTGGTTGGTCTCGAACTCCTGGACTCAAGTGATCTGCCCGCCTCAGCCTCCCAAAATTCTGGGATTACAGGTGTGCACCACCGGTCCCAGCCTATTTTTATTTTAAAGATATTTATTTTAGATAGATACTGATGTCCTCTTCCCTTCACCCTGACACATAGGCTCCTTTTCGTTGAAAAATGAAAGTTTCAGGCAAGTTTCAGAAAAGTTTATAGGCTGGGCATGGTGGCTCATGCCAGCACTTTGTGAGGCCAAGGTGGGTGGATCACCTGAGGTCAGGGGTTCAAGACCAGCCTGGCCAACATGGCGAAACCGATCTCTACTAAAAATACAAAAAAATTAGCCAGGCGTAGTGTTGGGCACCTGTAATCCCAGCTATTCAGGAGGTTGAGGCAGGAGAATCACTTGAATCTGGGAGGTGGAGGTTGCAGTGAGCTGCGATTGCTCCGCTGCACTCCAGCCTGGGCGACAGAGCAAGAATCCATCTCAAAAAAAAAAAAAAAAAAAAAAAAAAAAAAAAAAGTTGTTTATAGTGCCATTGATCATATCAGTGGGAATAATTATACCAATTATTTTCAAAGTGTGGTCTGGGGGCCTCTGAGAACTTTTCAGGGAGTCTGCAAGGTCCAAACTATTTTCATAGTAGTACTAAGCTGTTACTTGCCTTCTTCACTCTCATTCTTTCATGAGTGTATGGTAGAATTTTCCAGCGGCTACATGAAGTGAGATGATGATCCCAACTTCTTGGGAGGCTAAGGCAGGAGAATCACTTCAACCCTGGAGACAGAGGTTGCAGTGAGCCAAGATCATGCCACTGCACTCCAGCCTGGGTGATTGAGTGAGACTCTGTTTAAAAAAAAAAAAAAAAAAAAAGGTAAAAAAACTCCTTTTTTGGTCTAACACACTAAAAGTCAAGTTTTGATAATTTATTTGAAGAACTATTAGATAAATATAGTAGCAGAGAACAATGGGCTAGAATAGAGTCCAGAAAGAGACATAAATATTTGTGGAAATTATTTATGGGAATTTCAGTTTATCATAAAGGTGGTGTTTCTTTCTTTTCTTCTTTTTTTTTTTTTTTTTTTTTTTGAGACAGAGTCTCGCTCTGTCGCCCAGGCTAGAGTGCAGTGGCATGATCTCAGCTCACTGCAACCTCCGCCCTCCACCTCCCGGGTTCACGCCATTCTCCCGCCTCAGCCTCCGGAGTAGCTAGGACTACAGGCGCCTGCCACCACGCCCGGCTAATTTTTTTTTGTATTTTTAGTAGAGACAGGGTTTCACTGTGTTAGCCAGGATGGCCTCGATCTCCTGACCTCGTGATCTCCCTGCCTCAGCCTCCCAACGTGCTGGGATTACAGGTGTGAACCACCGTGCCCTGTCTTTTTTTTTGAGATGGAGTTATGGAGTTTCACTCTTCACCCAGGCTGGAGTGAAGTGGTATGATCTTGGCTTACTGCAACCTCCGTCCCCCAGGTTCAAGCAATTCTCCTGCCTTAGCCTCCCAAATAGCTGGGATTATAGGCGCCCACCAGCACGCCCAGCTAATTTTTGTATTTTTAGCAGAGACGGGGTTTCACCATGTTGGCCAGGCTGGTCTTGAACTCCTGACCTCAGGTGATCCATCTGTCTTGGCCTCCCAAAGTGCTAAGATTACAGGCGTGAGCCACCGTGCCCCACCAAAGGTGGTGTTTCAGATTAGCAAAGACAGTTCAATAAATGATGTGGGGACTGACAACTGTTTCAGGACAGGAATAAAATGATCTTGGTCTATACTTCAGTCCTTATACCCAAATGAACTACAAGGGAATTAAAACTTTAAACATTAGGAAGATAGAAGAAACATGGATTGAGGAGGCAAGGTACTGTACAAGCTCCAGAAACTATAAAGGAAATGACAGATGAATCTGACTATGTAAAAATAAAAACAAAAAATCCTTCTACATGGCAAATAAAATAAATAGCAAAGTCAAAATGCAACTGATATACCAAGAAAAACTATTTGTGATTTGGGGATGATGAAAGATTGATTTCTTTCATCCAGAGCCCATATGCAAATCAATCAGGAAAAGGCAAACAGACCAAAAGAAAAATGGGCAGAGGCTACAGTCTGCTTTACAGAAAAATAAATGCAAATGGACAAAGAACATGAACCTGTACTCAACTGCAGCCATAATTAAAGAGATACAAATTAAGACAACACTGAAAAGCATTTTTTTTTTTTTGAGACTGAGTCTTACTCTGTCGCTGAGGCTGGAGTGCAGTGGCTCGATCTTGGCTCGCTGCAACCTCTGCTGCCCGGGTTCAAGTGATTCTCCTGCCTCAGCCTCCCAAGTAGCTGAGATTACAGGCGCCTGCCACCTTGCATGGCTAATTTTTGTATTTTTAGTAGAGACGGGGTTTCACCATCTTGGTCAGGCTGGTCTCGAACTCCTGACCTCGTGATCCACTCGCCTCAGCCTCCTAAAGTGCTGGGATTACAGGCGTGAGCCACCGTGCCCAGCTGAAAAGCAATATTGTTCATCTGTTGGATCTACAAGCATATTAAAGGGTGATGCCTAGTGCTGGCTAAGATGTAGGTAAACACACTGTTATAGTAAATTGATAAAGTCTTCCTGGAGGACATTTGGCTGTAGCTAGTAAAATAGAAGAAATGTGTGATAATGCGTAGTAATAGCAAAACTTATGAAATAACACAATAATATATATATATATAACAAAATAAATAAAGATACATATTATTTGACCTGGTAATTCCGCTGCTAGGAATTCATTCTCCAGATAACCTGCAAAGGTTTGCCAATATGCACATCCTGTGAGTGTGTTTAGATGAGACAGCTCTTGGCAAGGCTCAGTTGGTGGAGAGTCCCACTGTGACCCTCAGCTGACTATGTTGTGTTAGTAAGATAGTGTGTATAGAACAATAACTATGGTTAAGTGAAACCTCTGCTTGTTTTTCTTTGTTTTTGTTTTTTCTTTGAGAGGGAACCTCACTCTGTCGCCCAGGCTAGAGTGCAGTGGTGCGATCTTGGCTCACTGCAGCCTCTGCCTCCAGGGTTCCGAGCAGCTGGGATTATAGGCACGCACCACCTAGCCCCGGTAATTTTTGTATTTTTTTTAGTAGAGACATGGTTGCACCATGTTGGCTAGGCTGGTCTGGAACTCCTGACCTCGAGTGATCCGCCTGCTTTGCCCTCCCAAAGTGCTGGGAATACAGGCGTGAGGCACCGCGCCCGACCTTCTGCTTATTTTTCTATATTGATCATGTACCACTTTAGCTTATGGAATTGTGGCAATACAATTTCAGTTTGTACATCTACTTTGATTTGCTATTTCTGCATTCTTGTTTTAGCACTGTATTAGAGGTAGTTTTTTCAAAATTCATGCCAACATAAATAGCTTCATCCCCAAGAGATGATCAGTGCAAACGTTTGCAATTACTCCTGTCACTTTTTTTTTTTTTGATGGAGTCTCGCACTGTTGCCCAGGCTGCCTGCAGTGGCATGATCTCAGCTCACTGCAAGCTCTGCCTCCTGGGTTCATGCCATTCTCCTACCTCAGCCTCCCTAGTAGCTGGGAGTACAGGCGCCTGCCACCACGCTAATTTTTTGTATTTGTAGTAGAGACGGGGTTTCACTATGTTAGCCAGGATGATCTTGATCTCCTGACCTTGTGATCCGCCCGCCTCGGCCTCCCAAAGTGCTGGGATTACAGGCGTGAGCCACGGCACCCGGCCTCTCCTGTCACTTTTAAAAAAAGTTACTCCTCATATCTATTGGCTGAGGAGATGGAAGTGTTTCTCGGGATTTGAGATGCTAAGATGAGGATGTTTTAGGCCCACGGCCATGGCACCTACTTTTGTTCTATTCAGCCTACTGACAGGTGACAGCGTGCTGGCAGCCCTCACAGCCCTCCCTCGCTCTCAGCGCCTCCTCTGCCTGGGCTCCCACTTTGGCGGCACTTGAGGAGCCCTTCAGCCCGCTGCTGCACTGTGGAAGCCCTTTCCTGGGCTGGCCGAGGCAGAAGCCGGCTCCCTCAGCTTGCAGGGAGGTGTGGAGGGAGAGGCGCGGGCAGGAACCGGGGCAGCGCAAGTTCCCGGTGGGTGTGGGCTCAGTGGGCCACGCACCTGGAGCGGCCAGCTGGCTCCGCCGGCCCTGGGGCAGTGAGGGGCTTAGCACCTGGGCCAGCAGCTGCTGTGCTTGACTTCTTGCCAGGCGTTAGCTGCCTCCCCGCGGGGCAGGGCTCGGGTCCTGCAGCCCGCCATGCCTGAGCCTCCCCACCGCCCTGGGCTCCTGCACCGCCTGAGCCTCCCCGACGAGCGCTGCCCCCTGCTCCACGGCACCCAGTCCCATTGACCACCCAAGGACTGAGAAGTATGGGCCCACGGCAGGGGACTGGCAGGCAGCTCCACCTGCGGACCTGGTAGGGGATCCACGGGGTGAAGCCAGCTGGGCTCCTGAGTCTGGTGGAGACTTGGAGAACCTTTATGTCTAGCTAAGGGATTGTAAATACACCAATCGGCACTCTGTATCTAGCTCAAGGTTTGTTAAACCAATCAGCACCCTGTGTCTAGCTCAGGGTTTATGAATGCACCAATGGACACTCTGTATCTAGCTACTCTGGTGGGGACTTGGAGAACCTTTACGTCTAGCTAAGGGATTGTAAATACACCAATTGGCACTCTGTATCTAGCTCAAGGTTTGTAAACACACCAATCAGCACCCTGTGTCTAGCTCAGGGTTTGTGAATGCACCAATCAAACTCTGTATCTAGCTAATCTAGTGGGGACGTGGAGAACTTTTGAGTCTAGCTCAGGGATTGTAAACACACCAATCAACACCCTGTCAAAACGGACCAATCAGCTTTCTGTAAAACAGACCAATCAGCTCTCAGTAAAATGGACCAATCAGCAGGATGAAGGTGCGGCCAGATAAAGGAATAAAAGCAGGCTGTCGGAGCCAGCAGGGCAACGCGCTTGGGTTGCTTGTTCATTTGGTGTTTGCAATAAATGTTGCTGTTGTTCTTTGGGTCCGCACTGCCTTTATGAGCTGTAACACAGTGAAGGTCTGCAGCTTTACTCTTGAAGCCAGTGAGACCACGAACCCACTGGGAAGATCGAACAACTCCAGACGTGCCGCCTTAAGAGCTGTAACGCTCACTGCGAAGGTCTGCAGCTTCATTCCTGATCCAGCGAGACCATGAACCCACCAGAAGGAAGAAACTCTGGACACATCTGATTGTCTAGAAGGAAGAAACTCCGGACACGCCGCCTTTAAGAACTGTCACACTCACCGCAAGTGTCCGCGGTTTCATTCTTGAAGTCAGTGAGACCAAGAACCCACCATTTCCAGACACACTACCATGCCAGAGATCCAGGTAGGTCTCTAGATCTTTGAGACCCCCACCTCACACCTCCTTACTATGAAACATATTATGGTTTTTACAATTACAAAAGTAGTATAGGCTTGTGAAAACCTCCTACAAAACTCTTATTTGGTATAGAGTACCAAATAAGAGTCTCCTCGTAATCCTCTCCAGTTTTAATAGATTCTTTTTATGTGTACTGTGTATAACTTAATGTGAGATTATATATATACATGTTTCTGTGATCTTTTATGTCTTCACTGAGAAGTTTATGATGGACTTCTTTCCATGTTCATATATGTATAATAATACACATTTTATATCTATATCTATACTTGTTATTTTTGTATTTTTTTGGAGACAGAGTCTTGCTCTGTTGCCCAGGCTGGAGTGCAAGTGGCGTGATCTTGGCTCACTTGCAACCTCTGCCTCCAGGGTTCAAGTGATTCTCGTGCCTCAGCCTACCGAGTAGCTGGGATTACAGGCATGTGCCACCACACCTGGCTAATTTTTGTATCTTTAGTAGAGACAGGATTTTGCCATGTTGGCCAGGCTGGTCTCAAACTTCCGACTTCAAGTGATCCGCCTGCCTCGGCCTGCCTAAGTGCTGTGAGATTATAGGCGTGAGCCACTGTGCGTGACCCATACTTTTTACTAATAATGCTGTGGTCAACATTCTTTCACCTCTTTAGTCTCATCTGTAAAATGGAAATAATAATAGCGTATACTATAAAAATTAGCTGGGCGTGGTGGTGCGTGCCTGTAGTCCCAGCTACTCGGGAGGCTGAGGCCTCCGAAGTTGCAGTGAGCCAAGTTGCAGTGAGCCAAGATTGCGCCGCTGCATTCTAGCCTGGCAACAGAGCGAGACTCCGTCTCTAATAAAGAATCGTGTGTACTATAATACACAGGGTTGTTATAAGGATAAATAGGATAATACTTGTAAAGTGCTAGAGCAGTGTTTAATACATAGTAGGCACTCAATAAATGACAGCTATTGTTGTACAGCCATCTATGTAGTCTTAATTATTTAGGATAATTAGTAATTATTTGCTGGGTCAAAGGATATGGACTTTATAGAGATGGGATCTTGCAACGTGGTAGGCTGGTCTCCAACTCCTGGGCTTAAACGATTCTCTACTGATAATTACTTTAGGATAATTAGTAATTAATAATTATCCTAAAGTGGTTGCTGGGTCAAAGGAGACGGACTTTTAAAAAAACAACCCTTTTGTTGTAAAATACAGACAGCCACACAGAACAGAAATAGCATTTAATGAATAATTATAAGGGGGACACTTTTGTAAACCACAACCGGGCCAAGAATAGAATTTGGCCAGGTACCTCAGAAGGATTCCATGTGTCCCTGCCCATTTACAACATGCTGCTTTCTCCCAAAGTAACCACTATCCTAACTTTTATGCTAATCACTTCCTTGAGTTTCTTTTGTAGTTTCACCACCTAAGTGTACTTCCCTAGACACTATATTTTATTTTTATATTTGAGATGGAGTCTTGCTCTGTTGCCCAGGCTAGAGTGCAGTGGCGCAATCTCGGCTCACTGCAACTTCCACCTCCTGGGTTCAAGTGATTCTCCTGCCTCAGACTCCCAAATAGCTGGGATTACAGGCGCACACCACCGTGCCTGGCTGATTTTCGTATTTTTAGTAGAGATGGAGTTTTACCAGGTTGGCCAGGCTGCTCTTGAACTCCTGACCTCAAGTGATCTACCCATCTTGGCCTCTCAAAGTGCTGGGAATACAGGTGTGAACCACCACGCCTAGCCACAGTATAGTTTAGGCTTGACTCTTTTCATATGTCTTCTGTCAACATTTTATTATGAGCATTTTCAAACACACAGAAAACTTGGGTGGGCCAGGCGCAGTGGCTCACGCGTATAATCCCAGCACTTTGGGAGGCTGAGGTGGGAGGATCGTTTGTGCCCAGGAGTTGGAGACCAGCCTGGGCAATATTGCAAGACCCCATCTCTCCAAAAAGTTTTTAAGAATTAGTGGGGCATGGTGGCATGCATCCGTAGTCCCAGCTACTCAGGAGGCTGAGGTGGGAGGATGGCTTGAGCCCAGGAGGCTGAGGCTACAGTGAGCCGTGATAGCGCAACTGCACCCCAGCCTGGGCGATAGAGTGATACCCTGTCTCAAAAAAAAAAAAAAAAAAAAAAAAAAAGGGAAGAATTATATAGTGGACACTCATCTATTCAACATCTATATTCTGCAGTTACCATTTTGCTCTATTTGATTTATCACATATCTGTCCATCCCTGTATCATTCAATCCAATCCATTGTGCATGTTCCTCTGTCCTCTGTTTCTTGCAAATTGGCAGCTGGATCCAGTGGCTTGATCAGATTCAGGTTTGACTTCTTTGAGAAGGTGAGATGGCAGTTGTGTTCTTTCATCAGGAGGCACATGATGCTTTTTTGTCTCTCTCTTTTGTTGTGATACCTGGGTTCATTCATTCATTAGGGGTTGCAGCGTGCTGAAAGAAAGCAGAAGTAGCCTGTGGAGTGAGCCGAGATCAACCAGGAAATAAAACCCTTTCCCTTGTGATGTCTCTCCAGCGCCCTCTACTGACCAAACTGCTTTAGTGCCAGTTTGTAGAGGTAAACTATTTAAAGGGCCTGAATTATTTTCATGGGGGGCAAAACTCATGAATTTGGAGATGAGAGGCAATATATCAATAACAGACACACCTTACACGCATGTACGGACCACATAAGGAAAACTCTACATATTTCCAGAAACTTATCTGTGTGCAGCTCTGTTCTCTCTGGTCCTCTGCTCCACGAATTCTAGCGCCTTTGGCCTCCCTGGACTTTGAACTTTGTTTTCTCAACCCTAGGAGACTGCAGGGCTCTGTATGGATACCTTTTCCCTGTGTCACAGCCTGGAAATTTTATCTAGGAAGTAAGCTGGAGGCAATAGTAGGGCTTATCTTATTTGTTCCCCTTCCCTAGATGATCACTCTTATATTTCTTGTTGTCCAATGTCTGGAAACTGTTGCTTTACATATTTTACTCATTTTTAAAGTTGTGTAAGTAGGAGGGTAAATCTGGTCTTTGTTAGTCTACCATGTCTTGGGCCAAGAAGGAAGTCCAACCTCCTGATTTTCTTTCTTAAAAAACATATTTTTATTTATTTATTTATTTATTGAGATGGAATTTCGCTCTTGTCGCCCAGGCTGAAGTGCATTGGCACAATCTCAGCTCACTGCAACCTCTGCCTCCAAGGTTCAAGTGATTCTCCTGACTCAGCCTGCAGAGTAGCTGGGACTACAGGCACCTGCCACCATGCATGGCTAATTTTTGTATTTTCAGTAGGGATGGGGTTTCGCCATGTTGGCCAGGCTGATCTCGAGCTGCTGACCTCAGGTCATCCACCTGCCTTGGCCTCCCAAAGTGCTGGGATTGCAGGCGTGGACTACCGTTCCTGGCCTGTTTTATTTTTAATTTTAATTTTTACTTTTAAAGTTGACAAAAATTGTTTATATTTACGGTGTACAACATGCTGTTTTGATATATGCTTGCATTGTGGAACGACTGAATCAGGCCACCTTTTTTTTTTTTTTTTTTTTTTGATACAGAGTTTCACTCTTGTTGCCCAGGCTGGAGTGCAATGGCGCAATCTCGGATCACCGCAACCTCCACCTCCTGGGTTCAAACGATTCTCCGGCATCAGCCTCCTGAGTAGCTGGGATTACAGACATGCGCCACCATGCCTGGCTTATTTTGTATTTTTAGTAGAGACGGGTTTGTCCACGTTGGTCAGGTTGATCTCGAACTCTCGACCTCAAGTGATCTGCCTGCGTGTGCCTCCCAAAGTGTTGGGATTATAGGCATGAGCCACCGCACCCGGCCTTGCTTTCTTTTTGTATGCATTTGCTTGGTATAACTTTGCTTATCCTTCTAGTTTTAAGTTTTCAGAATCTCTTTGTTTTAGATATGTCTCTTGCATACAACATATTGTTTGTTTGTTTTTGAGACCGAGTCTTGCTCTGTCACCCAGGTTGGAGTGCAATGCCGTGATCTTGTCTCACTGCAACCTCTGCCTCCCGGGTACAAGCAATTCTCCTGCCTCAGCCTCCCAAGTAGCTGGAATTACAGGCATGCGCCATCACACCTGGCTAATTTTTGTTTTTTAGTAGAAACGAGATTTCACCATATTGGCCAGGCTGGTCTCGAATTCCTGACCTTTTGATCCACCCGACTCGGCCTCCCAAAGTGCTGGGATTACAGGCGTGAGCCACTGCACTCAGCCTATATCTATGCTTTTTATTTATTTTTTAATTTTACTATTATTTTTTGACAGAGTCTCGCTTTGTTGCCCAGACTGGAGTGCAGTGGCACAATCTTGGCTCACTGCAACCTCCACCTCTGGATTCAAGTGATTCTCCTGCCTCAGCCTCTCAAGTAGCTGGGATTACAGGCATACGCCACCATGCCCAGTTAATTTTGTATTTTTAGTAGAGATGGGCTTTCACCATGTTGGCCAGGCTGGTTTCAAACTCCTGACCTCAGATAATCTACCTGCCTTGGCCTCCCAAAGTACTGGGATTACAGGTGTGAGTCATTGTGTCCAGCCTATATCCACAGTTTTTAGGAACCTCTTTCTTTAGATAGTCTCATGCAGTTTCATTATGTATTTAGTTATGGATTTGTTTTCTTTTTTGCTTTTAATCCTGTTTGTAATTCCTTGGGTTTCCTTCATTGTTGTCTTCTATTAGTTCTGGAATTCTCAGCCATTGCCAGATATTTTCTTCTTTCCTTTTCAGACTCCATTTAAAGCTATGTTAAATGCTGTTATTTTCTGCCCCATGTATAACTTCTCTTCTATATTTTCCTTTTTTTTCTTTGTGCTGTGTTTTCCTGGCCTATCTTCCAGTCTGTAAATTCTCTCTTCACCTGTTTCTTATTTTCTGTTTTTGTTTTTTTTTTTGAGACAGAGTCTCGCTGTGTCACCTGGGCTGGAGTGCAGTGGTGCCATCCTGGCTCACTGCAACCTCCACCTCCTAGGTTCAAGCGATTCTCCTGCCTCAGCCTCCTGAATAGCTGAGACTACAGGCACCGCCCACCACCACGGCCAGCTAATTTTTGTATTTTAGTAGAGACGGGGGTTTTACCATGTTGACCAGGCTGGTCTCGAACTCCTGACCTCAAGTGATCCACCCACCTTGGCCTCCCAAAGTGCTGGGATTACAGGTGTGAGCCACTGCAACCGGCCCTTATTTTCTTTTTCATGCATATGCTTTCACACTTGCTTTTTATTTCTTTTAAATATATTAACTTTAGTTCATTTAAAATCTGCCTCTGATAATTGCTGTATCTGAAATCTGTGCAGGTTTTTCTAGTTCTTGCTCATGATGTCATTTTTCCTTTTGTGCCTCATTATTTTGAGTACATATTCATTGTCCTTGAAAATCGTTTGTGGGGTTTCTTTAAGTTGTAGGGTCAAAGTACATTGCTCCAGAGAGGACTTTCGTCGATTTCTCCAAAGTGTCTTTGGGGATTACCAGTCTGGGACCATCTTAAAACAAATTCACAACTTGAAATTCCTGGGGCTACCTAGGTAATATGAATCCAGCCTGTAAATTTGTTACAGGCGGTCTCTGGCCAAAACTTTTCTTTTTTTTTTTTTTTTTTTTTTGAGACAAACTCTCTGTCACCCAGGCTGGAGTGCAATGGGGTGATCTTTGCTCACTGCAACTTCTGCCTCCCAGGTTCCATCGATTCTCTTGCATCACCCTCCCAAGTAGCTGGGACTACTGGCACACGCCACCATGCCTCGCTAATTTTAGTGATGGGGTTTCACCATGTTGGCCGGGCTGGTCTCGAACTCCTGACCTCAAGTGATCCACCCGCCTCGACCTCCCAAAGTGCTAGGATTACAGGCGTGAGCCACAGCACCTGGCCTGGCGAAAATTTTTCAAGGCCAGTTTTCTTCCTCCACCTGCTCCTGGCCACCCCCTTGTTTGTTTAGTATCAGGGCAGTCTTCCTAAGTTCGTTGGAGGCATGGAGCAGGTTTACTTCTGGCTCACCTTTACCTTGAGGGTGTGGCCTTTTGGGAGAGGTGGGTGGTCTCAGCTTCACGTACAGAGGGTCTCATACTAGCCTTTTCATCTGGGAAGGCCCTGGGCCCTGAGTTCTTTCCTCCTCAACCCATGAGGCCACCAAAACTGAGGTCCAAGTTTGTCCTGATCAGCAGGTATCCTCACGGCAATAGCAGCATCAGTGCTCCCTACCCAGCTTACCTCACTGGTCTGCTTTCCTTTAGAAATTTGCATGGTAGTTCCTTATTTTCTTGTCAGCTGATGTTGCTTTTAGGGAGATATGTGCTGCATTTTATTTAGCACTTGCAGTTTTCAGCAGGAGATTTGGCCCAAATAAGATTGAAATTGGAAATCTAGTTAAAATTTTAAAGCACACACCTTACTATAGGAGGAAGGAAATTAACATTTATTTACTCTCTTATTCTGTACTAGGAGCTGTGTTGGGTCCTTCTCATATCATACAGCCAAAAAAACATAAGGTCGAGAAAGATTAATTGACATACAAAAGATTGCATGTGGTACATTTTCAATTCCAGTCCAATATTTTGTTTTTGTTTGATACAGGATCTCACTCTGTCACCCAGGCTATAGTGCAGTGGTGCAATCTTGGCTCACTGCAGCCTCCATCTCCTGGGCTCAGGTGATCCTCCCACCTCAGCCTCCCGAACAGCTAGGACCACGGGCATGCACCACCATGCCCAGCTAAGTTTTGTATTTTTTTGTAGAGACAGGGTTTTGCCATGATACTCAGACTGGTGTCGAACTCCTGGGCCTTGGCCTCCCAAAGTGCTGAGCCACCACACCTGGCCCAGTCCAATGTTTTTCTATCCAGATTTCGCTTTCTTTTCTTTTTGACGGGGAGTCTCGCTCTGTCACCCAGGCTGGAGTGCAGTGGCCGGATCTCGGGTCACTGCAAGCTCCGCCTTCTGGGTTCACGCCATTCTCCTGCCTCAGCCTCCCGAGTAGCTGGGACTACAGGTGCCTGCCACCACGCCTGGCTAATTTTTTGTATTTTTGGTAGAGACGGGGTTTCACCGTGTTAGCCAGGATGGTCTCGATCTCCTGACCTCATGGTCCGCCCACTTCGGCCTCCCAAAGTGCTGGGATTACAGGCGTGAGCCACTGTGCCCAGCCTCTTTTTTCTTTTCTTTCTTTTCTTTCACTTTTTTCGAGACAGGGTCTCACCCTGCAGTGGTGGGATCTTGGTTCACTGCAATCTCCTCCTCTTGGGCTTAAGTGATCCTCCCATCTCAGCCTCTTGAGTAGCTGAGACTACAGGCGTGTACCACCATGCCTGGTTCTGTTTGTTTTCTACTATAGCAAACTATGTCTTGTTTTGAGTACCTACAGGGTCTCAGCTTTGAGGATACAGTTAAGAAGTGCCTGACATATAGTAGATCAAAAATATTTGTTGGGCTGGGTGCAGTGGCTCACACCTGTAATCCCAGCACTTTGGGAGGCCATGGTGGGTGGATCACCTGAGGTCAGGAGTTCGAGTCCAGCCTGGCCAATGTGGTGAAACCCCATCTCTACTAAAAATACAAAAATTAGGCTGGGTGCGGTGGCCCACACCTGTAATCCCAGCACTTTGGGAGGCCGAGGCAGGCGGATTGCCTGAGGTCAGGAGTTTGAGACCAGCCTGGCCAGCATGGTGAAACCCCATCTCTACTAAAACTACAGAAATTAGCTGGGCATGGTGGCAGGTGCCTGTAATCCTAGCTACTTGGGAGGCTGAGCCAGGAGAATTGCTTGAACCTGGGAGGCAGAGGTTTCAGTGAGCCAAGATCATGCCATTGCACTCCAGCCTGCGTGATAAGAGTGAAACTCCATCTAAAAAAAAAAACAAATGTGTATATGTGTGTGTGTGTGTGTATAAATATAAATATATAAATATATAAAAAAATATATAAATATATACAGAATGAGTAAATGAGTGAGTAAATGAATGAATTGTAGCAGGAAGAGCTGCAGACAAAACTTCTCAGACACCAGATTAAAGAAGGAAGAGGTTTATTCGGCTGGGAGTGTCAGCAGACTTGCATCTTAAGAGCTGAGCTCCCTGAAAAAGAAATTCTTGGCCTTTTTAAAGGCTTACAACTCTAAGGGGTCCATGTGAAAAGGTCATGATAAATTGGGCAAGCATGGGGAACGTGACTGGGGGCTACATGCATCAGCTAACAGAACAGAAAGTTTTGCAATGCTTTTTCATATAATGTCTGGAATTTACAGATAACACAAGTAGTTTAGGTCAGGGATTGTTGTTATTATTACTTTTTTAGCTTCTAGGGCCAGGTGGTGGTGCCAAGGTTGTCTGGCTGTTTATCTTACTTTTGTTTCTTTCCAACTTTTTGCTTTCTCTCTTTTCTCCTGTTTTGTGAACTAGGCAAGGTGGGGGGAGGAGGGCAGCAGGAGTAATAGTGGTCTCCTTCCTTATCCCCCTCTTTGAGAATTTCACTAATTAGTGGGAGTTCTTACTTTTATTTTTACTTTGAGTCTCTTTCCGAGACAGAGTGATAGTGTTTTATGTAATACACTTGTGCTGAAGTTTTCTGACAAACCATGGTAGCTACAAAACCTTTTATCATTTAAAGGAGCAAGCGTAATACACAGGGGAGCAGCAAGCAAGTTTCTATTACTAATAGTACACTTACAATGAGGGTTTTAAATTCTCTTATAGCTGGAAACTATTTTCTAAATATAGACCTAGGATCAAACCTGTGTTAAACCTGTACAGGCAAATGTACCAACTTTGTCATGTCCTAAGCAGGTTAGTTCTTTTACTGGGTTTTAAAAGCTTTTTCCTAGCGAGTAACACAGTATTTCTTAATAATAGAAGTTTTTAAGAGCCAGACGCTTGAAATTGTGGTGTCTGTTTGGGGAAAGAATTAGTTAAAGTAAAGTTATCTTGAGGCATTAACTCTTTTGCTTCTCAAGGCCATTGGTCTCTTATGTTAGCCTTTTTATAAACATAACATGAGGAAACGTCTAGGCTGTCGGCAATGTTTTCAGCCAGCTGAGCAAATAGGTTTTTTTTTTTTTTCGCTAAAGGAGGATGCTCTGGTTAACTTCTGGTTTATATGTTTAAAGAATGACTTAAAGACTCAGAATTGTTGCTGGGCAGGATGGGTCTGGGCTTCCTGACTAAGTAGTATGTGTACAGTGGGGACACCTTATATAGGTGTTTCTTTTAGCATGGTTATGGGGGGGTAACAACAACAAAACAATGTACAGCATATTCACATCCAGCAAGGACAAAAGAGGTCCTTACCTGGGAAAAAGGTTGAATACAGAGACAGAACAATAGGAAAACAGGTAGTATTACAGGAAAACTACTAGTCTTAAGATTTTTAACTACATCACTTGGCTTGGTAAGTCCTTAAGCTTTGGCTGTGAGTGGACTAGTCAGTTGCCGGTGTGTGACTAGAGCAGGGCTTGTTGTTTCAAGCTTCAGCCGTGCATAGACTGGTCAGCCTCTGGAGTGACCAGAGCAGGGCTGTCGTCCTCAGCAGCACCTTGGTCTCATCTCAGGATCAGCCGGGTTGGATGATCTGTGTCCTGCTGGCTGGTCTGCTTGTCCTGAGCTGCCAGTGTTAGCTGACTATGATGGATCTAAGACACAACACCTGCAACTTTTAACAGCAGTGGGAGTAGACAAGATTATAGTATAGGGCCCATCCTATATGGGTCCTAGAAAAATTAGATTTTACTTTTTTACTTTAAACAGAGTCACTAGATTTAAAGGGGTGTCAGGCTTATAGGCATTTGTATGTATTTAATTATGAACACTTTGTATGACTATTTCTGAAAACTGCATTTGCTTTCTTAAGGTTAATTCCTTTAGTTGCTGGAGGTCACCTTTAATTTGACCTGTAATTTGGGGGTGGCCGACTGAACAAAATCTTACAGAGCAAATACCTAGTTTGTTTGGTGGGGGTGCACCTGACTCGGAGGAGGACCATAGGCAAAAACCTGATTTTATCTTAAATGTATTTTCTGGCAATATTTTCTCAGTAGCTGCTCAAGTGTCCAGTTCATGCATTCCACCTTATCTTGAACTTTGCGGCCAATAGGCTGTGTGTTAACTTCCATTTTATTTTTAACAGTCTTGTTAAATCTTGCACTATTTTCAGCTACAAATGCCGGCCTATTGTCTGACTTTAAAGTTAGAGGCAGTCTAAACCTGGGGATAATGTCTTTTAACAGTACTTTAGTTACTTCTTGTACTTTTTCTGTCCTGGTGGGGAAAACTTTAACTTACCCTGAAAAGGTGCAAACAAGCACTAGCATGTACCGATAGCCTCCAGCATGGGTCAGTTCTGTAAAGTCTATAAGCAAGTTTTCACAAGGTATGACTCTTTCTCCTGTTTAAGTTTCTTGGAGGGGTTCTTTTTCTTCCCCCTCTTTGTAACTCTATCTAGTGGCTTAGCCATCAGTGAGAAATTGGAGTCCAGATACGGCAGAATCCTGCTGCTTTTAACTTCTAATGTGACCATGGGCTCCTGGGAGCCTAATGAGAAGGTGCCTAGTCTGCCCTAGTCTTCGCATTCTTCAGCTCCTGCCAGCCTGATCAGATCAGTATTTGGTTCCTCCAAGGTACGGCAGTCCTTGGCCGATGGCCTCTTTGTCTTGCCACCTTGGCCATTTCCTTTTATTGCCTTCTGAACATTCACCCTTCTAGTGTCCTTTCTTTTTGCATCTCGTATATTAATCTCTCTCTAGCCTTGTCCGGCTCTTGAATCCTTGCCTAACTTGACTTCTTCCACGTCTGCATCCACATCCACGTCCTCTCTCACATTGCTGATCTCTCTTTTTATAAGAGCTGTTGCTAACAGATTGGCTTTTTAAAGTCTTTAATTTATTTATTTTTTCCTTCCTGAGTTCTCCTGCTCCTACGGCCAGCTGGCAGGGCCAGGCAACAGCATGGGCCCTGCCCCCACGCAATGCTGTCTGTCTCTCTTGTTTACTTCTGATTCTGTTTTTCACACTTAGTCTTAGTCTTTCTTTTTCTTTTGCTCTTTTCCCAGTGCCAGTCCCTGGCTCCTTCCTTTTTTAGATAGAGCCGGGCGCTGGAGAGAGGGAGGGACTTAATCCTTGGCGTGCCTAGCTGCCGCGATTGTTGCTTTTGCTCTTGCCCGTTTTGTTCCTTGGTCCCAGTTAACATACACCTTGGTAGCCACTTTTATAGACTGGGTGGTATTCATGCCTGCAGCTTCTGCTTGATGTTACCCTGGGCTTGCTTTACAAATGAAGTATTCACTATATACTGATTTTTCAGCAGCCTCAGGGTTAAATGGGGTATAAAGCCAGAATGCTTTATAGAGTCTCTTATAAAACTGATTTAGGCTCTTGTCAGCTCCTTGAAGCACTTCTGAAATCTTTTTTATATTAATTGCTTTTTTTCTACCAACTGTTTGCCTCTGCAGAAGTGCTTCTTAGTATCTCTGCAAACGCTGAAGCTGAGTTGCATTCTCTGGGTCTTTTTCCTCTTTTTCCTAGAGTTTAACAGGCTCTTTTATTTATATAATTATCCATGCACTTGGAGGGTTAAACAGGCATACGGAGAGTCACATGTAAATGTTTACAGTCTTACCTTCACTGAGTTCTAAGGTCTGAATTAAAGCAGTGAGCTCAGCTTAGTGACAGTGTCCAGGGTTATCACCTTGTATCCTGCACATCTGTCTCCTTGTGGGTTGATGAAGCTGTTCCCATCCACGTATAGCTCCCAGTCTACTGATGCCCAAGGCTGGTCCTGGAGGTCAGGTCTGCTAGAGTAAACTTGAGTCCAACACCTCTACACAGTTATGCTCAACAGGGCTCTAGTTGCCGAGAGCAAGGTGGCGGGTTCACAGTGTTTCCAGTTTAGTAGATCAATGGTTGAAAAGGGCTGATAGATGAAAGTCTGTTGTCCCCCTGGATGTGGGCCTAGTCATTATAATAGACAGGTCCTCACCTCTCCCTGAGAGGCATTTGCATAGCTCGAGCAAGACCAGATCTGAGACGGCCCACTTGACTGTCTTGACTTCCTTCCTTGGCCTCTCGAGGCTCCGATCCTCCCCTTCGAGGTGAGACCTGGGGTGTGTTAGCTCCTGAATCTGGTTTCTGAGGGGGCTGTTGGCCTCGGTAAAGGGGGGTAGGCTGGGACATATGGAGAAAGAATTTCTGTTACCTCTGGCGGCTTCTGCAAAACTGGCTTCTCTTGCTGTTTCTGGGACTCCCTTTTTAACTCTGTGTCTGCTGGCGAAGCTGCTCTTACTTTTACTTTTGGCTTTTTTTGCAATAAGCTGTTAAACAGGGCTAAATTTATGCCAATTTTGTCTATATCATATTTAACCATGAGTCAATATAAAGGAATTGATCTAGGTACACTGGCTGTCCTCCAACCCCTGTCACCACCTTAAATACATGGCCAATTGTTGCCTGTCTGTAGTTCCTTTGGTGGGCCATCCAACACCAAAAGAGGGCAATTCTAATTCACCCAGAGTTCTTAACCTCTGGGGGGTTAACTCTATAATCCCCTGCAAAACCTTTCTTAAGGTTCTGTAACATGCATTTTAATAGAGTAAGTTTTGATGATTTGATTACTTTCCTTTTATTTTTCTTTTCTTGAAATTTTTTTTAACACAGTTTCTAGCGGAGTGGGCTTACTTTGTGTCTGACCTATTTTTCTCTCAAGACAAAACAACATTCATACTACAAGAAGGAGAGGGTAAAGGGTCACTCACTCTTCTAATTCACACTAAATCAAAATCAAAACTAAAACCAAAGTGTCGTTAAAGGCACCTCTGTTCATCAAGCAATTTAAGCCAAGTCAAAATCAGAACCAAAACCAAAGTGCCAATAAAGGCACGCCTGTTTATCAAGCAATTCAAGTCAAGTCAAAATCAAAATTAAAACCAAATTATCAAGCAATCCAAGTCAGGTCAAAAACAAAACCCAAAGTGCCGGTATAGGCATGCCGTGGGTGATCATGCCATGCTTCCGCTCAAATGGAGTGGGCAAGTTCCAAAGACCAGTCTTACCAAGTTTCAGATGTCCAGACTTAAAGTGCCAGTTCCTTCCCAGTGTTCAGCCACTGCGTTGATGCTTCGTGTGGGCCTGCCATGCACTGCTCTGATGAGGCGTTCCACCGGGGCAAATGCCTGCCTGGGAGCGCTCATCAGGATCTGCATCGCTCAAGCTGGCTGGAGTCCCCCGCAGGGATGCTCTACAGGGCAGGCATAAGCTGCCTAAGGGGCTGCCTCGACCGACCATTAATCACCTCGCTTCCCGGTCAGGGAACCAAGAAATGTAGCAGGACAAGCTGCAGACAAAACCCCTCAGGCACCAGATTAAAGAAGGAAGAGGTTTAGTCAGCCGGGAGCATCGGCAGACTTGTGTCTTAAGAGCCAAGCTCCCTGAAAAATAAATTCTTGGCCTTTTTAAAAGCTTACAACTCTAAGAGGTCTGCATGAAAAGGTCATGATAAATTGAGCAATTGTGGGGAACGTGACTGGGGGCTACATGCATCAGCTAACAGAATAGAAAGTTTTGCAATACTTTTTCATACAATGTCAGGAATTTACAGATAACACAAGTAGTTTAGGTCAGGGGTTGATGTTATTATTATTACTTTTTTAACTCCTAGGGCCGGGTGGTGGTGCCAAGGTTGTCTGGCTATTTATCTTACTTTTGTTTGTTTCCAACTTTTTGCTTTCTCTTTTCTCCTGTCTTGTGAACTAGGCAAGGTGGCGGGAGGAGGGCAGCAGGAGTAGTAGTGGTCTCCTTCCTTAGAATGACCCACACAGAGTTCTTAATTTTGTGATGTACTGGGGAACACAGTTTACTACGGGATATAAATGTGTAAATACACCAACCACAATTTGATGTAAGTGACAATAGAGATATGAGCTGAGTGCTGTGAGAACACAGTACAGAATTCTCTTTAGTAATTTAGCAGGTTAGAAGCAGAGGCTGTCGCGTGCGATGAGTCTGGAGAGATAGGTGGGATCCAGATACTGAAGGACCTTTACCTATTACATTGAGTACTTAGTTTATGCCGAGCAGTGGTTGATATACTTTGCCTGAGTTGATTTAATCCTCACAGCATCCTGTGGGTACTGTTATCATCTTTACATTACAGGTACAGAAACTGATACACTGAGAGGTTACAACGTGGCAAAGATCACACAAGCTAGTAAGAACATACCTGAGCTTTGAATATAGGTAGTTTTATTTTTTTCTTGTTTTTTTTTTAGACCTAGTCTCTCTGTCACCCAGGCTGGAGTGCAGTGGTGTGATCTCACTCACTGCAACCTCTGCCTCCCGGGTTCAAATGATTCTTCTGCCTCAGCCTCCCGAGTAGCTAGGATTACAGGCATGTGCCACCATGCTTGGCTTATTATTTTGTATTTTTAGTAGAGATAGGGTTTCACCATATTGGTCAGGCTTGTCTTGAACTCCTGACCTTGTGATCTGCCCGCCTCAGCCTCCCAACGTGCTGGGATTACAGGCGTGAGCCACCACGCCTGGCCTTTTTTTAAAAAATTGAGATGGAGTCTTGCTTTGTCACCCAGGCTGGAGTGCAGTGGCGCAATCTCGGCTCACTGCAACCTCTGCTTCCTAGGTTGAAGCGATTCTCCCGTCTCAGCCTTCTGAGTAGCTGGGATTACAGGTGATGCCACCACGCCCGACTAATTTTTGTATTTTTATTGGAGACAAGGTTTTGCCATGTTGGCCAGGCTGGTCTCAAACTCCTGACCTCGTGTGATCTGCCCCCCTCGGCCTCCCAAAGTGCTGGGATTACAGCTGTGAGCCACTGTGCCCAGCCGAATATAGGTAGGTTGACTATGGATCTATATCTCTAACCACTATGCTGTGCTTTTTCTCTCTAGTAGTATGGATATACTTTCATACTAGTGTATGCAAATCTACTAGTTGTATTTTATTTCTCAGTGTGGTTATACAATAATTTATTTAACTGGATTGATAGAGCTTGTTGGTTGTTTCTAGTTTTTAGCAGTTACACATAGTGCTTTAGTGAGGAGTATTTACTTCCCACTTCAAGCTGATTTGGACACACTCTCACATGATCACTCTTCCCTTCTCCTTTATCATTACTGTATTAAATGATCTCCAAAATTCCTTCAGGGCTATCACCCTAAATTCTGAGATTTGCAGAATTTACTTCTGCAAATTTATTTGCAGAGCCATAATTCTTAATCTCAAGAGCTCTATATATTGTAGATTACTCAATGTGGGTAATTGTCAAGGCTCGTTTGTACTTTTTTTTTTTTTTTTTTTGAGATGGAGTCTCCTTTTGTTGCCCAGGCTGGAGGGCAGTGGCACGATCTTGGCTCACTGCAACCTCTGCCTCCTGGGTTCAAGAAATTCTCCAGCATCAGCCTCCTGAGTAGCTGGGACTACAGGCACGTGCCACTGCGCCCAGGTCATTTTTATATTTTTAGTAGAGAAGGGGTTTCACCATGTTGGCCAGGCTGGTCTTGAACGCCTGACCTCAAGTGATCTGCCCACTTCGGTCTCCCAAAGTGCTGGGATTACAGGCATGAGCCACCGCACCCAGCGAATTTTCGTATTATTATTATTGTTATTTTTATTTTTTAGTAGAGACGGTGTTTTGCTGGTCTCAACTCCTCGGCCTCCCAAAGTGCTGGGATTACAGGCATGAGCCACCACACTCAGCTGTACTCATTTTCTAAGGATTGAAGGCCTGGGTGACATATAAGTTAACATGTATTGAAGGTTTCCTATATCAAGCATTCTACTAAGTACTTTACATGCATTATTCTAATTGTCTCAGCAATCCTGTGAGCAATTATATTTATTGTCCCTCTTTTTAAAATGAAGAAACTGCTGGGCGCGGTGGCTCACGCCTGTAATCCCGGCACTTTGGGAGGCGGAGACGGGCGGATCACGAGGTCAGGAGATCAAGAACCATCCTGGCTAATGCG
This sequence comes from Pongo abelii, assembly GCF_028885655.2. Classification (NCBI taxonomy): domain Eukaryota; kingdom Metazoa; phylum Chordata; class Mammalia; order Primates; family Hominidae; genus Pongo; species Pongo abelii. Next base: position 143,041,476 of record NC_072008.2, read on the forward strand.
GTGAAACCCTGTCTCTACTAAAAATAGAAAAAATTAGCTGGGCGTGGTGGCAGGTGCCTGTAGTCCCAGCTACTCAGGAGGCTGAGGCAGGAGAATGGCGTGAACCCGGGAGGCGGAGCTTACAGTGAGCCGAGATCGCGCCACTGCACTCCAGCCTGGGAGACAGTGAGACTCTGTCTCAAAAAAAAAAAAAAAAAAAAATAAATAAATAAATAAAAATAAATAAATAAAATGAAGAGACTGAGACTTAAATGATGTGTTTATGGTCATATAGCTAGTAAATAGCTCACTGATTGCAAGTCATATATATATATAGAGAGAGAGTGTCTCACTGTGTCACCCAGGCTGGAGTGCAGTGTGGCACGATCACAGCTCACCGCAGCCTCTATCTCCTGGCTCTAAGCGATCCTCCTACTTCATCCTCCCAAGTAGCTGGGACTACAGGTGTGCATCACCACACCTGGCTAATTTTTAATTTTTTTGTGGAGATAGGGTCTTGCTTTGTTGCCTAGGCTGGTCTTGGACTCCTGGGCTGAAGCAGTTCTCCCTCCTCAGCTTCCCAAAGTGTTGGGATTACAGACATAAGCCACTGTATCCGGCCAATGGTTATATTTTTAACCCTGGTATTAATTATTTTGCTAGGGCTGCCATAACAAAATACCACAAATTGGGTGGCTTAAACAATGGGAATTTAAGGCCGGGCACGGTGGCTTACACCTGTAATTCCAGCACTTTGGGAGGAAGAGGCGGGCGGATCACGAAGTCAGGAGTTCAAGACCAGCCTGGCCAATATGGTGAAACCCCGTCTTTACTAAAAATACAAAAATTAGCTGGGTGTGGTGGCACGCGCCTGTAGTTCCAGCTACTCGGGAGGCTGAGGCAGAAGAATTGCTTGAACCTGGGAAGCAGAGGTTGCAGTGAGCCGAGATCACGCCACTGCACTCCAGTCTGGGCGACAGAGCGAGACTCCGTCTCAAAAGACAAACAAAAAACAAAACAACCAAAAACAATGGGAATTTGTCACTTTGCAGTTCTGGAGGCTAGAAGTCTGAAACCAAGGTGTTGGCAGGGTTGATTCCTTCTGAGAGCTCTGAGGGAGACTGTTCAGTGCCTCCTTCCTAGCTTCTGGTGATGGCCAGCAATCCTTGGTGTTCCTCAGCTTGCAGCTGCATCATTCCAAACTCTGCCTCTGTTGTCATGTGGGCACTGTATGTCTCTATTTTCTTTTTTTTTTTTTTTTTTTTTTTTTGAGATGGAGTTTCACTCTTTCGCCCAGGCTGGAGTGAAGTGGTGTGATCTTGGCTCACTGCAACCTCCGTCCCCCAGGTTCAAGTGATTCTCCTGCCTCAGCCTCCTGAGTAGCTGGGATTATAGGTGCCCAATGCCACACCTGGCTAATTTTTGTATTTTTAGTAGAGACGAGGTTTTACCATGCTGGCCAGGCTGGTGTCGAACTCTTTACCTCAAGTGATCCACCCGCCTTAGCCTTCCAAAGTGCTAGGATTAAAGATGTAAGCCACCACGCCCGGCCTTATGTCTCTATTTTCACATGGTCTTTTTCTCTTCTTAGAAAGGCAGCAACAATATTGGATTAGGACCAACCCTAACAGCTTCATCTTAACACGATTGTATCTACAAATATCCTATTTCCAAATAAGGTCACATTCATAGGTACTGGAAATTAAAACTTCAACATCTCTTTAGGGAACACAATACAACCCATAACAACTCTTATTGCAAAACTATCCTCAAATCCCCATGGAAAAATAGTTGTTCACTCTTCTTTAACCACTCCCACCAAAAAAGAACAGCCGAAGAGTTCTTTTGAACTGGAGCAAAGTTTTTTTTTTTTTAGACGGAGTTTTGCTCTTGTTGCCCAGGCTGGAGTGTAGCGACGTGATCTTGGCTGACCGCAACCTCTGCCTCCCAGGTTCAAGCGATTCTCCTGTCTCAGCCCCCCAAGTAGCTAGGATTACAAGCATGTGCCAACATGCCCGGCTAATTTTTGTATTTTTGGTAGAGACGGGGTTTCGTCATATTGGTCAGGCTGGTCTCGAACTCCTGACCTCAGGTGATCTGCCTGCCTCGGCCTTCCAAAGTTATGGGATTACAGGTGTGAGCCACCGCGCCTGGCCTGGAGGAATAGTTCTTAAAGTGTGTTCTGAGATCAGCAGCATTGATATCATCTGGCATACAGAATCTCAGGCCTCATTTCGGATCTAATGAATCAATCTACATTGTAGCAAGACCCCTGAGTGATTTGTATGAACTTTGATTTTTTGTTTGTTTTTCAAAGTATTACTATCTTTATTATGGTATGGAGTAGTATTTTATACATTAGTTCATTTTATAGCAAAAACATTTATGTACAACTGTAGAGAAACCACTACACAACTTAAATTAGAAAATATTTTGCCGGGCGTGGTGGCTCACACCTGTAATCCCAGCACTTTGGGAGTCCGAGGCCAGTGGATCATCTGAGGTCAGGAGTTTGAGACCAGCCTGGCCAACATGGTGAAACCCCGTCTCTACTAAAAATACAAAAATTAGCTGGGCATGGTGGCAGGCTCCTGTAATCCCAGCTACTCGGGAGGCTGAGGCAAGAGAATTGCTTGAACCCGGGAGGTGGAGGTTGCAATGAGCAGAGATCGCGCCATTGCACTCCAGCCTGGGGGACAAAAGCGAGACTTCATCATCAAAAAAAAAAATAGTTTCTTTTTTCTTTTTTTTTTATCTGTAGAAAATAGTAAAAATTATAACATTTACCAAGGTAGCCCAACAAGTTCATTTAAACCACATAGTAGCTAAATACATTATACACTTATAAATAAAGGTTGAATTCTGGGATCCAGGAGGAACTTTAGTTTTATTTATTGTAACAGCCATATTTTAAGTTATGTGAAGTGAAATTTCTATTAATCTTCCCTCTTACTCTTAATTTATGCCTGATTATTTTTCTTTATGCTAAATCCATAGTCCACAACAAGGTTTTAGCTGTTGTTTTCTAAAGGACAGGTACTGTATCCTTTTAATTTGCTTGATAATGTACCCATGCCTATCCAAATCATGAAATGGTTCGGTTGTTATTAAAGCATGCCCAGTATTTGGGCAAAACCAGAATCTAATAAATTACACTGTCACCTAATAACCCATGGCTTCATGGGAAGCATGAGGAACAAGGGTAAAGTGATAAAACTGGCAAATGGATCAAGGAATAAAAGCCAAGAGAATTCTGAGACCAGAGGGCAAGAAACATCTAGTCAGGATTCAAGGACAGAACTGAAGTTCAAATAGAAAAAGGATGTTGCCTCGAGGGTCAGGAGCTGAGCTGGTTATCAGATCCCCTAGTACGTGGTGATCAAAGAAGGGGCAGTTAGAGATAAAGACTGGATTAAGGAAGAGAAACCAAGACCTAGAAAGATTCTAGGTGTTCACAATAATTAAATGAAAATAAGGCAGACCATGTGGCTTTAAATTTCCTAGCATAGTATGTTCCAAGATTCCCAGTACAGAAAGAATCTCTGGAAATTAAGGCGAGAAGATAATGCGACTCTTAAGTTCCTGTGATATGTAGAATGTTTCCCAGAGAAATAATATCTGGGAAATCAGGCAGAGTTATCTGGCCAGGGAGTACATCAAGTTCTTCAGTTCCCTCAAAACAACTTAACCACATATAATTTGTCTTAAAAGGAAGCATCCAAGCAGCTAAAACAAACTTTCAACAGATTCAGTTTAACAAACAGATCCTATACTGTGGCTTTAGGAACTAGGCCATTGACTACCTAAAAACCCCAGCTTGCCCACTTGAAGTTAACCTCTAGAAACATTAGTGATCTGTGAAGTTTTCACCATTAAAACAATGCTTTATCATGCAAATCATACTTGTTCTTCTCTTTGCTCTCCAGTTATGAATTTGTTACCTTTTTTCATTTGGTTATTTCCAATTTTTTTTTTACATACTCTTCAGCAATGCAAATCTGTGCCCCCTACTCCCTTAAATCCTTCTTGATAAATAATGTTAATCTTCCAATAGGAAGAAGCAGAGTACATTATCATTTAAGCACCAGTTACCCAGCCTTCTTACAAAGAAAGCTATGGAGCTACCTTGTACATTTGAAATTCCTTAAAGACCCTGGCTTTCTATTAAAATGTACTTTTATATTTACTATCTGTGAAGAATTCACTGAAGCATGAATCACCTTATAATGAGAAGCTAAAAATGTATCAAAATGCACATAAGTATAGGTAATCTATATCAAACATACTACGTCTTCCAAATCTAGAGCATACACTGGTATAAACTGTATTACAACCCAGCTAAGTTTGAGATCTTGTTTCAGAACATTGCTGAGTATTAAGTCTCAGTAGACAAATAATAGGGCCACATGAGAAACTGTTCGGCAGGTGGCTGAGAAAACCTTAACTTCCAAAGGCTCAAAGTTATCCTCCAGGGACTGTTACACCCCCTTAGGTATTTACTTTAGGGAAGGACACTATTAAGGGATACTTTTGAGTATAAGGACAGGTGAACTCACAAAGTATAGGCAGATACATGCTTGATTTTTATCTTCTAATCTATAAATAATGCATTAGAATAAAAATGTAATGAATTCATACACCTTTCAAAAAGAAAAACTGATGAAGCAGCAGCAATGAAGTTACAAATGATAATGATCAGATGAAATAATTTAGATGAAGCTTGTCTGTGTCTGAAAGAGACAGGGACTCAGCAAATGGTCAAAAGGAAGCACAATGTGCTTTTAACTTTGTACGAAAAATAATGTTCAGTTCTATATTGCCAAACATCATTCTCTTTTTGCTATATAAATCTTCTATTTCTAATTATTGACCAAATGCTTTGCTGAAACTCCGCTTCTGGCCTTTGTTTTGGGATGTGTCACTTTTGTTACCACCTCCTGATCGCTGTCCTCTCTGGCCTCTATTGCCTTTCCGCTGTCCTCTGAATCTTCTGTTTCCGTCCTGCTGTTCCCTGAAGCTTCGACTGCCTTCCTTCTGACCCTTGAAGCCTCCATATCCTTCCCGTGGTCCTTCCAGCTCTAGTTGCTCTGTGGCCACAGACAGCTGCCAGCGTGGTAAATCATGCCATTTTTTCCTGTATTTCTGTTACTGATGCGGTAGGTACATCAAAGCAAACGCCCAGCTTTCCTATGAGAAAAACCATTCCCTTCACTTTGGAATCAATTTCCTCGACCAGCTGCTCTAAGTTCTTTCCAAGCATAACTAATATTTGGTATTTCAGTTGAGCACTGCAAGATCATGGTCACAAAACCCACATTTGAGTTGATCAAGGAGCGCCGGTCTACGGACATGGCACCTGAAATATGAGCCAGTGCTGCTGCCAGAGCTTCTACAGCTCCCTTCTCCTCTATCAGCTTCTCAGCTGATTGCTTAAAGTGACTAATGGCAGTGGGAGGCATGGAATCCAAAAGCCTGATGGCATCTTTGCTGGAAACTTTTATAATTTCTGTTGCAGAAGGAACACGTATTCTTTTGAACTTAATTCTCGCTTTTTGCTCCACTTGTACTAATTGATATTCTTCCTTGTGCTGATAAAAGCAGATGCACACCCCCGTCCTTCCAGCTCTGCCCGTCCGCCTGGACCCATGCATGTAGAACTCAACATCCTTTGGTGGAGAGCTTTGTATAACCAAATCAACCTCAGGGATGTCTAACCCACATGCAGCGACATTGGTTGCTACCAAAACTCCAAAACTACCATTTCTAAAACCTTTCAGGGTGATTTCCCTTTGCTTCTGTGGAATGTCTCCATGCAATGACTGGGCATCATGCTTTATAGCCGAATTCTGGGACAGCTCCTGGGCTTCTTCCTTGGTTTCACAAAAGATGATAGTGCGTCCTTGATGACCACTATATACTTGGATGACCTAATAGCTGCTGCCCTCTGAGTCCAGTGGCACTTAATAGCCAGATGCTCTATAGTTTTTGCCATTTTCTGAGTCTTTTCACCAATCAGGTCCACCTGTTCATATGCAGATTTCATGTATTTCTTGGCAACATTAAATACCCAATGAGGGCCAGTTGCAGAAAAAAAGCAATGTTTGGTGATTGTCTTCAGAATCTTTCTTGTATGCCACACTTAAAATCTCTTCCACTTGATCAGCAATCCCATATCCAACATCTGGTCAACTTCATCCAGGACAACATGCTTAAGTTTGGTGAGATCTAGTTTGCCATTCTGTATGTGGTCTTTGATACGACCTGGGGTCCCAACCAGGATATCAATCCCATTCCTCATGTATTCGAATTGACCTCCATAGGGAGTTCCACCATAAAAACAAGCCACTGATAGCCTTTTTGTGATGTCACTGAAGTCTTTGCTTACTTGATTTGCCAACTCTCTTGTAGGTGCAAGAACCAGTACCTGAGGGGGACGGTCTCTCTTCCTGTCTTACAGTTCCCCATGAAGTTTCTCAATCAAAGGGATAGCAAAGGAGAATGTTTTCCCAGTTCTTCCTGTCCACGCCTGTGCAATTAAGTCCTTCCTGCTGTAAACATGATGGAATGTCTTTGCTTGTATAGGAAATAGGAAGGTCACTTCTCAGCCTTTGAGAAGCTTAATAGTTTCTTCAGATATGGGACAATTAGAGAAAGCGCCTTCTTTTTGTTCCACACGTATTTCCTACTCTGTCTCACTGTTACTTTCTTCATTGGCAACTTCATTGAGGTCACAGTCAGGTTCAGAATGAGGAAATCCATTCTTCAGTTTGGGGCTTTTCTCTCCAGTTTCTCCATTTATTTCCTTTTCTTTCTTCATCTTCTTGGGCTTAAGAGCATCTATTTCTTCCTCAGAAGGCTCCTCATTTTTTATCACTTTTGGTTTTAGAAGAAACCACTTTCTTTTCAATAGGCTCCTTTTTCTTTCTCAAACTTTTGGTTTTAGGAGAACTGTCATCTTGAGATGGCTCCTCTTTCTTTTTTGCCTTTTTGGATTTAGGATAATTCATGTCAACTTCAGAAGGCTCTGTTTTCTTTTTAACTTGTTTAGCTTTGGGGAAAGTTTCTTCCTCTTCTGCTGTCTCTTCAGTCTTACTAGATTTTGACTTCTCTTTTTTCTCTTTCTTCTCAGTTTGCTTTTGTAATGTCTCCACTTTTTTCATTGTGGTGTCTGGTTCCAAACCAGCATTACTATGGAGTTTTCCCGGCATCTTCAGTGCAGGCTGCCCAGGCCGACCGGTCTTCTCCACTTTGATGTTTAAGAAGCATTGATCTAGGGAATTTCAATAGTTATCTTTAGGTTGTGGCTACTACAGAGTGAACTGATGAACGCATGCCTGGTAGGGAGAGTTAAATTCATTTTTTGTCTTTTATGCTTCCAATTAGAAATGTAAATGTATCTTCATTGTGGAAAAATTGGAAAGTGCAGAAGAGTACAAAGAAACAGCAGAATCATTATTGACAATAATCTCACCATCCAGAGATACCACTGCTAACATTCTGAAACATTTCTTCCTATTTTTATTGCTTCCTTACTTTTACCATAGATAAAGCCCAAATTCTTAATATGCTTGAATTTTACATACTGGTACAATTTTATTAGTTAATTTGTATTACTTCACAGTTTTGTGTGGTTAAAACCCAGGAAAATATGTGTATTTATGAATTTTACAATTTTGCAATATTATTCCTTTGTAACAACTAAGACTATAGAATCAACTAACACCTTAATTTTAGGCCAGATGATCATGGCTGCAGTTCCAATCTGATAAAAATATATTTACTCTTCACTATGCTTAATTTGTAGCTTAATTTTCTTAGAAGTAGTGTATCTTGTCTTTATTCTATTACCAGATTTTATATTTTTTAGTTTCTAAGAAAAGTTCAAACTTTAACATTTCTGTATTTTTTTTGCAGTCTGTATTCAACAAAAATAATACTTTCTACCTATTCAACCATGCTGACATTACTATTACATATCACAGTTTCGGAAAGTGGTACATATTGGGGTATTGTAAGATTGGTTATTGCTAAACTTGACTCCAAAGGTAGTTATAGTTTCTTTTTAATTAGCTCCAATGATTTAAAAATTAATTCAAAATATAGCAATTCTCAACTAGAATCTTCACTTTTGGTGTATCTGTGTTATATAACTTTAGGCATACATTTTGAAAAATCAAACAGGCAATTTTACTCCTTCTACCTATAGTAAGTATCTGGATACCATGCAATGTGAGGAAGAACTGACAGGTCTGGAAGAGAATAGACTTATTGAGGGTATCCTAACTCTCTTCATTTAGCTGCTGTCATATGACACGGGTTAGATTTAGATTAGTGTTTCTTCAGAGGACAGATCTAGTACCAGTGGAGTCTATTAGGAAGGTATCAGCTGAGTCTGCTAATGATTAGAGCCTTCTAGCAGTTGACAAGCAACCTCAAGAATTAGTGAGTACTTTATCCCTGGACATATGTAGGAAGAGCCTGGACGAGACAGCTCTTAGAGATAACACAATTAGGCATTCAGCATAGTACCTATTAAGCAAGGAATTGTAAAGGGCAATTCTGCATTGGGTATGAGATGGAGATCAGACAGGTGGCCTTTAACATTCCAATTCTAGGATTCTTTAAACTGTAAGATAAAATTACTACCTCCTTTTTTTTTTTTTTTTTTTTTTTTAAACAGAGCCTCCCTATTTCGCCCAGACTGGAGTGCAGTGGCATGATCTTGGCTCACTGCAACCTCCGCCTCCCAGGTTCAAGTGATTCTGCTGCCTCAGCCTCCCAAGTAGCTGGGACTTTAGGTGCATGCCACCACGCTCAGCTACTTTTTGTATTTTTAGTAGAGACGGGATTTTACCATGTTGGCCAGGCTGGTCTCGAACTCCTGATCTCAAATATCTCAAATAATCTGCCTGGCTTGGCCTCCCAGAGTGCTGGGATTACAGGTGTGAGCCACCATGCCTGGCCCTATTCTTCAGTTAAGAAAGGTAAAGAGGGGACTATATCACACAATGTATAAAATCATGATCCACTATGGGCAAGGTATTACAAAACCTGAAATATTAGAATGGAGAGAATTATCCCTTGAAACTTAAGTGAAGTGGGTTAATATATTAAATGAGGCAGGTATGTTTTCTTTTCTTTCTTTTTTTTTTTTTTTTTTTTTGAGACAGAGTCTCGCACTGTCGCCCAGGCGCTGGAGTGCAGTGGCGTGATCTTGCCTCACTGCAACCTCTGCCTCCTGGGTTCAAGGGATTCTCCTGCCTCAGCCTCCCGTATAGCTGGGACTACAGGCACGCACCACCACGCCCAGCTGATTTTTGTATTTTTAGTAGAGACGGGGTTTCACAGTGTTGGCCAGGATGGTCTCAATCTCTTGACTTCGTGATCCGCCTGCCTCGGCCTCCCAAAGTGCTGGGATTACAGGTGTGAGCCACTGGCGCCTGGCCAGGTGTGTTTTCTTAACACAGAACAAGGACTTAGGAAGTCTGGAGTTTAGTCTCATCTCTGCTGGTTCCATTTTGGAAAGCAATCCTGAATTTATAAAAATGAATCCAACTTCATTGTTTTTAGGCTGTTTTACTTTAGCCAAAGTTGTTACATTGCATAACAGCTGATGGACAAAGGGAAAGAACAGTTAGAGAATGTATTGTGCGGATTTTTTTTTTTTTTTTTTTTTTTTTGAGATGGGGTGTCTTGCTCTGTTGCCCAGGCTGGTGTGTAGTGTCACGATCTCGGTTCACTGTAACCTCTGCTTCCTGTGTTCAAGTGATTCTCCTGCCTCAGCCTCCCAAGTAGCTGGGATTACAGGTGCCTGCCAACATGCCTGGCTAATTTTTGTATTTTTAGTAGTGACGGGGTTTTGCCATATTGGCCAGGCTGGTCTTGAACTCCTGAACTCAGGTGACCCATCTGCTCAGCCTCCCAAAGTGCTGGGATTACAGGTGTGAGCCACTGTGCCCAGCCTGTGTGGATCTTCATAGACTTAATTTTCTCATCTGTAAAATGAGAAGGCTGAATTAGGAGTTTTTAATGTGGAACCTGGATCAACTCCTGGGAATTTTTATTCGTGTAGTTTCCTGAGGAAAAGAGTCCATAGATTTCATTACATAAACAGTCCCATAATAGTTAAGAACACTGGTACTTTCCAACTCCTTTTTTATATCATAATTTTTTTTTCTCAGTAAAACTTGAAAAAATTGTATACATTTAAGGTTTACAATATGATGTTTTGATATGCATACACATAGTGAAATTACTAGTCAAGCCAATTAACTTATCCGTCTTCTCACATGGTTACCCTTTTTTTTCAGTGATGAGAACACTTAAAATCTATTCTCATAGCAAATTTTCAGTATATAATACAGTATTATTAACTATACTCCTCATGCTGTATATTAGATCTCTAGACTTATTCTCCCTACATAACTTCAAGTTTGTACCTTTTGACGTACATCTTCCCATTTCCTTTCCCTCTCCATCCCTGATAACCACTGTTTTACTGTGTTTCTATGTATTAACTTTGTAAAGATTCCATAGATTAGTGAGATTATGCAGTATTTTCTTTCTGTGGCTGGCTTATTTCACTTAACAATGTCCTCTAGGGTTCAAGAGATTCTCCTGCCTTCATCCCTATTGTTGGTAATGACAGTATCTTTCTTTTTTAAAACATTTAAAACGCTAAATAATATTTCATTGTCTGTGTGTACATGTGTGTGTTTGTGTGTACCACAATTGCTTTATCCATTTATCCCTCAACGAAGACTTAGGTTGTTTTCATATCTTAGTTATTATTCACAATAGCTACTGGTTTCCAGATATATATCTGGAAGTGGGATTGCTGGATCATATGGTAGCTCTATTTTTTAACTTTTTGAAGAACTTACATTCTGTTTTCCATAATGGTTGTACTGACTTACATTTCCAACAACAGTGCACAAGGGATCCCTTTTCTCCACACCCTCATCAACACTTGTTATCTCTTGATTGTTTTTTTTTTTTTTTTTTTTTTTTTTTTGAGACGGAGTCTCAATCTTTAGCCCAGGCTGGAGTGCAGTGGCACGATCTTGGCTTACTGCAACCTCCGCCTCCCGGGTTCAAGGGATTCTCCTGCCTCAGCTTCCTGAGTAGCTGGGATACAGGCGCGTGCCACCACGCCTCGCTAATTTTTTTGTGTTTTTGGTAAAGATGGGGTTTCACGATGTTGGCCAGGCCAGTCTCGAACTCCTGACCTCAAGTGATTCGCCCGCCTCAGCCACCCAAAGTGCTGGGATTACAGGCGTGAGCCACCGCACCCGGCCTAGCTCTTGATTTTTAATAACAGCCATTCTAACAGGTGTGAGGTGATATCTCATTGTAGTTTTGATTTGCATTTCCCTGATGATTAGAGATTTCCAATTTTGTCTGATTTAGTAAAAGGAAATTCTTTTTTTTTTTTTTGAGATGGAATTTTGTTCTTTTTGCCCAGGCTGGAGTGCAATGGCGTGATCTCCACTCACTGCAACCTCCACCTCCCAGGTTCAAGTGATTCTCCTGCCTCAGCCTCCCGAGTAGCTGGGATTACAGGCATGCGCCACCACGCCTGGCTAATTTTGTATTTTGTATTTTTCGGTAGAGACAGGGTTTCTCCGTGTTGGCCAGGCTGGTTTTGAACTCCCGACCTCAGGTGATCTGCCTGCCTCGACCTCCCAAGCTTGCTGGGATTACAGGCGTGAGCCACCGCGGTCAGCTGGAAATTCTTTTGAAATTAGTGGCTGTGTTAAAAATTTTGAAGCTTGGCTAGGCGCGGTGGCTCACGCCTGTAATCCCAGCACTTTGGGAGGCTGAGGCGGGTGGATTACGAGGTTAAGAGATCGAGACCATCCTGGCCAACATGGTGAAACCTCGTCTCTACTAAAAATACAAAAATTAGCTGGGCATGGTGGCGTGCGCCTGTAGTCCCAGCTACTCGGGAGGCTGAGGCAGGATTCATGCCAATCGCTTGAACATGGGAGGCGGAGGTTGCAGTGAGCTGAGATCAAGCCACTGCACTCCAGCTTGCGCAACAGAGTGAGACTCTGTTTCAAAAAAAAAAAAAAATTAAAAATAATTGAAGCTTATTTATCTCCACAAGGTGTTGCCAACGAGAAATAAAAGAGGAATTAAAAGGTTTAGGGCATATTTATAAATAACAGGAGTAAACATAGCTTCTAAGAGATGCCAGGAAATGCCTTACCAATGTCGAGGACAATCACTCATGCTTTTTTGTTTATGTCACTTCTGATATTTGGAAACAGAATTTTAAGGTGATGGACTGTGAGGTCTGACTCAGGCTGCTTGCTCATATTTGAATGGATTTGGTTAAAAGGGTAGTAAACAAAGTGTGATCGTACAGGAAGCTAATCTCACCAGCTATGTGGAAATCAAACTTAATGCTTTGTAGTCACATCTCATATTCTCAGATTCAGAGGAAAAAAGCCAAGAAAATAATCTTCTACAGTTGTATTTATTCTACACTGCCTACAGAAATAGTTTATGTGTACATACAATCAAACTTTCATCTAATCGCTGTACAGGTCATTTATATAGGCCCCCGAGGGCAAGGACTGTGTTATAATTTATCTTTTTCAGAATTAAACAAGCTGCCCAAGGCCATGGAAGTGAGTTAGACCTAGCTGTTTGCTAGGTCTACAGTCTTGTGTTTTATTTTAGGCACTGTGGCTGGCTAATAATTTCCCTGACTTTTACCATAGTTAATCATCTCTTTTTCTTTTCTTTCTTTTTTTTTTAAGAGACAGGATCTCACTCTGTCACCCAGGATGGAGTGCAGTGGTTCCATCATAGCTCACTGTAGCCTTGAACTCCTGGGCTCAAGTGATCCTCCCACCTCAGCCTCCTGAGTAGCAGGGACTACAGGCATGCACCACAGTGTCTGGCTGTATTTTTATTTTTATTTTTAGAGATGGGGTCTCGCTATGTTGCCCAGGCTGGTCTTGAACTCCTGGCCTCAACTGATCTTTCCACCTCGGCCTCCCAAAGTGTGGGGATTATAAGTGTGAGCTGCTACACCCGACCTCTTATTCTTAAAATATTTGCTTCATTTGAGTTTTAGGTTACCAAGCTTTCTTGGTTTCCTGTCTCACTGGTCACTTCTTAATCTCCTCCTCATTTTTGTAAACTCCTAATGTGGGAGAGCTCTTAGACTCAAGTCTTTGAACTTTTTATCTTCTTTAGTTATACTTTGGTAGTCTTACCTGTCTCATGGTGTTACCATGATGACTGTTAGATTTCTAGACTTTTATATTTAGCTGTCTATTTGACATGTCTACTTGTTTTTTTTTTTGTTTGTTTGTTTGCCTTTTTTTTTTTTTTAGACGGAGTCTAGCTCTGGTGACCAGGCTGGAGTGCAGTGGCGTGATCTCTGCTCATTGCAACCTCTGCCTCCCGGGCTCAAATAATTCTCCTGCCTCAGGCTCAAGCGATTCTCCTGCCTCAACCTACTGAGTAGCTAGGATTACAGGTGCACACCACCGTACCTGGCTAATTTTTGTATTCTTAGTAGAGATGGGGTTTCACCATGTTGGCCAGGCTGGTTCTGAACTCCTGACCTCAAATGATCTGCCCGCCTTGGCCTCTCAAAGTGTTGGGACTACAGGCATGAGCCACCACGCCTGGCCAGGACATGACCACTTGGATGTGCTTCCCCTGTTGTTTTTCCCATCTCAGTAAGTGGCAACTCCATCTTTCCAGTTGCTTGGGCCTCAAGTCATGGCATCACCCTTAATTCCTCTTTTTCACTCTTCACACATACCCCCTATTCAGTCCAATCCTTTGACAGACGATGTGGCTCTCTCCCTTTGAAATATTTCAGAATCCACCACTTCTCAACCCCTCTACCACTATCATCTGGTCCGAGATATCATTTTACCTCACTTGGATTATTGCAAAAACCTAGCCATTCTCTCTGCTTCTACCCTTATCTTCTAGGGGTCTGTTCTCAATACAGTATTCAGAGCATTCCTTTGGAAATGTCAGCTCTTTTCAATCCTCTGCTCAGAATCTTCCATTGACTTCTCATCTTACTTAGAGTAAAAGCCAAAATTCTGAAACTGGCCTGTAAAGCCTTATGCAGCCCATATATAAGGCCAGAGGTTTATAATAAAATAGTGCTTCTACTTCGGTGAGAGCTCTTAACATAATCTTTGCTGCATAATCTTTCTTATATCAAATGAAGATATTTTCTGTACTGGGTTCGTACTTACACAGTAAACCTTAATGTGGATTATCACTTAGTAATTTAATTGTTCTCTTTAGTGTTACATTTTGATCTGTAGCCTTAAGAATCATTATTTTTTTTCATGGTTATAAAGCTAAAGAGAATTAAAAACAAACAATAAAAAACAAAAAAATCATAACTTTAAAAATTTATAGTTGTTTTAAAATGTGTTCTGGGCCGGGCACTGTGGCTCATGCCCATAACCCCAGGACTTTGGGAGGCCGAGGCGGGCGGATCACCTGAGGTCAGGAGTTCCAGACCAGCCTGGCCAACATGGTGAAGCCCTATCTCTACTAAAAATACAAAAATCAGTTGGGCGTGGTGGTGGACGCCTATAATCCCAGCTACTCGGGAGGCTGAGGCATGGGAATCGCTTGAACCTGGGAGGTGGAGGTTGCAGTGAGCCGAGATCACACCACTGCACTCCAGCCTGGGCGAAAGAGTGAGACTCCATCTCAAAATAAGAGACTCTGTCTTAAAATAAAATAAAATAATAAAAAATGTTTTTCGGCTTTAAATAGAATTTGTTCATTCTAGAAACACTTATAGGGGCATATTATATACCAGGCACTAGGGTTACAAAAATGAATAGAAAGAGATGCACATCAGTAATTTTCCCAACTGTGAGTGAATGGTTTTATTATGCATACACATGTATAGACAATTCCATAAAGATTACCTATTATTCATTACACAGAAGCCAAGGGATAAATTGTATGCTGAGTAAGTAAATCAAAAGGGAAGCATCACTGTTTCTCCTTTTGATTTTTTTCCTATTTTTCCTTTATTCCTCTTTACATTTTGAATAGTAAGTCTCCACATCCCTGACCAGGCATTTGCTAGCTGCATCACTCCTCTCTAATTTCAAACTTCTCTAGTTTGTTTCCATCTTCTATTTTTAATACTTTTTTTCAGGCAAAAAGGTCATGTAGATTATATTTTCAGTATCTTTCATTTCTAAGCATGCTGCTTTATACACAGTAGGCCCTCAAATCTTTGGGTGCTTATAAATATGATTTTTGCTTCATCTAATTCTCTAGACATGCAGTTAAGATTACAGGATGGGTTACTTAGTATATTGAAAAAGAATGATATGAAATATGAAAAACAAAGCCATTTGCTGACAGAAGGTTTTTTTTTTTTTTTTTTCCTCTTTCTACCTTTAGGCACAGGGAAAGTTCCTAAGTTTTGAATTTGGGGTAGTATATTCAGTCTCATTTGAGTGTTGAGGACATTTGGATACAAAAGAATTTTAAATCCTAAAGAGTTTTAAATGTAGAATATAATGGAAAGCCTATTTTTTTGGCCTATTACATGCCTGAATAGCCACGAATTGGAAATTTTACAATGTCAGTTTCATGTAAAAATTCTCTTCCCTTCTCTTTTTTCTTTTATTAGCTATAAGCATTCAGATGAAAACCATGTCACTTGTAATGGACCCCCTGTGGAAATTCCTGGAGAATATACAGATAAGTTGAATGTGACTTACACTTATTCTGTGAGATTGAAGTAAGTACTTCTTGCCATCATCTTAATTTTTTTCCAAAGCAAGTATATAAATATCATGTACGTAATATTAAATAATAAATTTTCCTTGATTTAAAGTTGTATAACACAGCTAAGAACCCAAGAAAGCACATAAATTCTTTCTGTTCCAACAATTTAGTGGACAGTCACTACAGGAATTACTGTATTAAATCTACTACATTTCAGATACTGTACCAGCTACTTTACTTTCTCTTACTTCATATTAAAGGTTTGAGGTTTGAAAGAGGTACATGGGGAGCCAGAGGGGCATCTTCTGGGGTTGGTAGGCTGGCTGGCTGCTCAAGTGGGACCTTAAAGGAAGAATATCACATGGAAGAGACACAGTATAATGTAGAGAAAATAACACAGACAATGGCAGACTGACCTGTGATTCAAATTGCACCTTTGCCACTTACTACCTGCGTGAGCTTAGGTAAGTCACATGATGTCTGAGTCTCGGTTTCTTCTCATGTCATTTACTTCTCATTTTCAGAATATGTAAAGGCCTTAGCATGGTACCTGACACAGAGTAGGTTCCCAATACGTGGCAGTCATCATTGTTTGTATGTCTAGACTTTTTTCTTTCACAAATAGTTTTTCTTTTTACAAAGATGGTGTGTATTTTTGGTTAAAAAAATAGATATAGATAGATATACTATAAACATTCTAGTGAATATTCTGTGATGGCTGTGTTTCACAAAGGGTTTTCCGTTAACCAGTTGTCTCTTATTTTATTTTTGCTTGGTATTTCATTTTTATTTTTTATTTTTGAGACGAAGTCTTGCTCTGTCCCCCAGGCTGGAGTGCAGTGGCGAGATCTTGGTTCACTGCAACCTCCGCCTCCATTCAAGCGATCCTGCCTCAGCCTCCCAAGTAGCTGGGATTGCAGGCATGCACCACCACACCCGGCTAATTTTTCTATTTTTAGTAGAGACAGGGTTTCACCAAGTTGGCCAGGCTGGTCTTGAACTCCTGACCTTAGGTGATCCGCCCCCCTCGGGCTCCCAAACTGCTGGGATTACAGGCATGAGCCACTGCACCCGACCAGAAATGACATATTAAAAGATGATATTCATGACACTCTAGTGCTTTACTTGCCCCTGGACCAGATGTTTGTGTTCATGGGTCAGTGACTCTTAGCTCCAGACTGTATTAGTGGTGCTTCACCAAAGGACTGATTTCAGGCTATTCTTTTAATAGGGAAAACGTTTTGTGACTATGTAGATCTATGTATTTCCATTTTTAGTCTTTTTTAGACTGTGTATCATATATATGTATATATGTGTGTGTGTATATATATATGTGCATATATATATATATATATTTTTTTTTTTTTTTGAGACGGAGTCTCGCTCTGTTGCCCAGGCTGGAGTGCAATGGCATAATCTCAGCTCAGTGCAACCTCTGCCTTCTGGGTTCAAATGATTATCCTGCCTCAGCTTCCCAAGTAGCTGGGATTACAGGCACCTGCCACCATGCCCGGCTAATTTTTGTATTTTTTTTTAGTAGAGATGGGGTTTCACCATGCTGGCCAGGCTGGTCTCAAACTCCTGACTTCAGGGGATCCGCCCGCCTCAGCCTCCCAAAGTGCTGGGATTACAGGCGTGAGCTGTTGTGCCCAGCTGTATATCATATTTTTGATTCAGGTTTTGTTATACTCAGTTTCATCTAAGGCTTATTTTTTATAGCTTCAGATATTCTTTCCTGAGACCAAACCCTAATCACTGTATTTGGGGCTAAGTCTCAAATCTCGAACATTTACAAATTGTGCTTGGTTTGTGTCATTTCTGTAGATGGCCTGACAGCCATTATAAAATGATTCTTCCTAATCTTATTCTGAAAGCAATTCCACATTAGGAATACCTCACTTTTGTCCCTATGTATCACCTTTAGTGGTTATCTCCATTTTATAAATGAGGCTACTGAAGCCCAGCAAGCTGAAGTAATTTTCTCAGGATCACAGCTAGCAGGTGGTGCAAGTGATATTCAAAACCATGTCTGTCTGGCCCCCAAACTCAGTTTTTCTACTATACCATTCTGGCTTTCTTTCTTAAGCGTCTATTATATTTTCTGCCTCAGAGTCACGGTGAAGAAAATGAGAACCATTTGTGTTAGAAATGTGTGTGTGTGCCTTGAATCATCTAGCTAGAGGTCAGGATTACTTGATCCTACATCCTGTAGTTTACCCAAAGTACAATTGGTGAAAACAGGCAATTTACTAGTCCAATAAATATAGTCCAGTCTTCTAATCTTTGGATGAAATACAGAAGTGTAATCTGAGGAAAGGAATGAAATGCACTCTGAAGGGGCCAGGCATTGTGGCTCATACCTGTAATCCCAGCACTTTGGGAGGCAGAGGCGGGTGGATCACCTGAGGTCAGGGGTTTGAGACCAGCCTGACCAACATGGTGAAACCCCATCTCTACTTAAAATACAAAATTTAGCCAGGCATGGTGGCACGTGCCTGTAGTCCCAGCTACTCGGGAGGTTGAGGCAGGAGAATCGCTTGAACCTTGGAGACAGAGGTTGCAGTGAGCCGAGATCATGCCATTGTACTCCAGCCTGGGTGACAGAGTGAGACTCTGTCTCAAAAAAAAAAAAAAAAAAAAAAAGTGAAATGTACTCTGAAGACATTTAATAAACCTTTTTTCAGCTACTGAGAATAGAATACTATTCAAAGTCTAAGCTATTATCATAAGTTGATTGAAAACTGAGGTCCTTATATAATTTTGTCAGTTATCAATGAGTTATTAAACATTTAAATGTAAGGACTTTTATTCTTATAGTAAAAGCCACAGGAAAGCACATCTAAATTGAAGTTCAGATTCATATCAGGAACCTACATAATATGGTGCTAGTGGTCTGTCAGGAAGCAACTGTAAAAAAGCCATACCAGGCCGGGCGTGGTGGCTGACGCTTGTAATCCTAGCACTTTGGGAGGCTGAGGCAGGCAGATCACCTGAGACCAGCCTGGCCGACATGGCGAAACCCCGTCTCTACTAAACATACAAAAATTAGTCGGGCATGGTGGCGCATGACTGTAATCCCAGCTACTTGGGAGGCTGAGGCAGGAGAATCACTTGAATCCAGGAGGTGGAGGTTGCGGTGAGCCCAGATCGTACCACTGCACTCCAGCTTGGGCAACAGAGCGAGACTCCGTCTCAAAAAATAAAAAAAGCCATACCAAATGGGAAAATTTGGAAAATCCCATTATTTCAGGTTAGGTCTCAACCCCTTGTTCCTCAACAGTCAAGTCTAATCCTGGAAGCAATTCCAGAAGAGGGAATTTTCTTTTCCCATTGAAACTTATTTAGTGTACCTAGAAGGCCCTTGGCTTCCAGAGGTGTTACACTGGAAAGAACCAGACACAGTTGAATTAGAATCTTGGCTCTGCCATTTACTGCTGTATGAACTTGGTTAAGTTACTTTGCGCCTGTATTTCTGAATTTGTAAAATGGAGATAAAATATTAACCCCATTTGATTGCTATCAGGGTGAAGTGAGCTAACATGAAATATTTAGCACAGTGCCTAGCAAGTAGTACACATTTTATGTTTCCTATTCCTCCTTCTCTCCAATATAGGTTCTCCCAGACCTAGGGAGCAGTTGATTTATAAATGTCTCATACAACAATAGCTCATGCATGCAGAGAGACGATTATGCAGTGAGAACATACTAAGCCACGATATTCTCTATCTGAGTGCCAAAACGTGGCTGTTCTAGTTAGGGGGAGGGTGCAAGGGAGAGTAATGACATTTATCTCTAATAGTGCTCTTTCTTTATTTTCTTGTCTTGGGTTGAAAAATGCTTTATTTTTGTTTTTGATTCCCAAGTTTTATTCAAGAAGTCATATAAAATATTCCAGATAAGTGAACTTTAATTCTCATCTTCCTCCTCTTCTGCATCCTGGTTAATTTGGGAGTAATGTAATTCCTGACTGTCTGCTGTTAGCAACTATGTGCAACTAATCAAGTAGGTGATTCTTCTTCAGATATTTTTTGGTGAGATATTTCAAATATCTTTTGGTAAAAAGCACCTCAGAAGTCACAGTAATCTTGCTCTTGCTCATTTTGATGGTCATACCCCCTTCACCGAGACTCTCAGCTTTTCTGCTCACTTTGATCCTTTCCTGCAAAAATTGCCCAAAATTGGCAGCATCATGATTCCATCTTCTACAGAGTGGATGCAATGAAGAGGGAACTTCAGAACCTGCTTTTTTGTTGTTGTTGTTTAAACCCTCCTTTGCCATAAGCTTCTTTATGGGCACCGTGGCGGCAGCAGAGGCAGAAAGAAAGGGAGGTGGGTGAACTATGCAGGCCGGAGAAATGCTTTTTTTTTTATTAAAAAAAAATTATAATAGTGCATATCAACATTTCCCAAAGTGCATTATGTAGAACACTAGTCTAGTCAAATAAGTTTGGAAAATGCTACTTTCTACTGCCTCCTTTCTCAGCTTTACAAAACACATTATTAAAGTGTTTAAAAGTCTCCTAATCTCATTCATAGTAAAGAAATGTCTTGACTGAGCCTAACTTAGCATTTTACAAATGTGTTCGACTCTGGAGTTCCCTTCCTTCCTTTCCTTCCCTTCCTTCTCTTCCTTCTCTTCCTTCCCTTCCTTTTTTTTTTTTTTTTTTTTTGACAGAGTATCGCTCTCTTGCCCACGCTGGAGCACAGTGATGGGATCTCGCCTGGTTGCAACCTCTGCCTCCTGGGTTCCAGCGATTCTCCTGCCTCAGCCTCCTGAGTAGCTGGCTAGGATTACAGGCGTGATCCAACATGCCTGGCTAATTTTTGTATTTTTAGTAGAGATGGGGTTTCACTATGTTGACCAGGCTGGTCTCAAACTCCTGACCTCTGGTGATCCACCCACCTCAGCCTCCCAAGTAGTTGGGATCGCCTGGCTTTTTTTTCCCCCCCGTATTTTTAGTAGAGATGGGGTTTTGCCATTTTGGCTAGGCTGGTCTGAAACTCCTGGTCTAAAGTGATCCACCTACCCCAGTTTCCCAAAGTGTTGGGATTACAGGTGTGAGCCACTGTGCCCTGCCTGGAGTACTCTCTTAGGTTAGGGTAGCATTTAGATCCCACTATGGATGCCATTTTGGCTACCCCAGGTACCCATGGTGGTTGTGTCTTAGAGTAGCTCACAAAATCCTCAGAACCTGCAACATACCTGAAACTTTCAGTGTTCAAATTAGAAGCAAAGCTTCATATCTTGGTAACTGTAAGTATAAAAGAACTTAACCTGCATTATGGGCTATGAAGGATTTTGTCAACTAGCTGAGTTACCTAGTCATCACTTATTGAATTGTTTCAGTGGGAATGATAGAATTTGAAAATCACTAGTTTTTCAACCTCCAATTAAATATTGATTCAGGTCAATGTGATCAATGAATGTTAAAATTGTAGGTGAATGAGTGTTGGGGAAACTGGTTATTCTTAACAGTGGCAAGGTATCACTCTATAGACTGTACACCCTACAGCCTATAGTATCACCCTACAGACTACTTGCTAACTGCTAATGGAAAAATATAAAGGCAAATAAGTAAATAAACATGAGTTCATATGATATCTCAGACCCTCATCCAGCACCACAGCATTTCTTCTAGCCTTTTCCCCCTGGTTTAGTTGTAATTTCTTTACCTGAAAGTGAGAAACCTGGCTCTCATCATCTATGATGCACTGACTTATTTATTCAACCCTAGCGTACATGTAGTTTCAAAACTGCTAACACATATCCTTGTGAGAAACGTATTCATTCACTGGAGTACAGTGTTTATATAGCATTTTGGGGGCACAGAAATATCTTATCTGGTGTATATTTTACACTTACAGCTCATCCCCTTAGGACCAGACACATTTCAAGTGCTGAAGAGCCACATAGGACCAGTGGCTGCCATATTGGCACGGATCTAAACCACCTCATGTGTAGCATCTGTTTCCTTTCCTCTGTGCTTCTACATGCTTTCCCCCCCCCCCCTCCCTTTTGCTGCTTCTCATTTGCAATACAGAAAATTTCACCAGATCCTGTTTGATTCTAGGCCCTTGACTGGGAGAAACACACTGTCTTAGATGTGTCTGGTGCACAAAGACATCTTTTTATTTTATTTTTTTTGAGACAGAGTCTCACTCTGTCGCCTAGACTGGAGTGCAGTGGTGTGATCTTGGCTCACTGCAGCCTCCGCATCGCGGGTTCAAGTGATTCTGGTGCCTCAGCCTCCCAAGTAGCTGGGATTATAGGCATGTACCACCATGCCCGGCTATGGCACACAAAGACATTCATGTGGCCAGTGGAGAGGGGAGATGCAATCCTGACACAGGGTTGGGGTTGGGGAACATGGACAGGAAGCTAAACTCCATGCACATGATGAAGCACTTCCAGATGTCAGAGCCATGCAACAGTTGTGGCTCCTCAGTCACCTGGATCACGATCTCCATTCTCCTGTACTTGTCTTACCACCTTGCTGCAGCCACCTGCAAACTGCTGTTTGGACCCAGAGCCTGTAATCATCAGCTGAGCTTGTGGGTCTGAGCCCCTGATCAAGCCTAGACACAGAGAAGTTCAAAGGCAATATAATAATTTTTAGTTTGAATTTTTTTTTTTTTTTTTTTTCCTGAGACAGTGTCTTGCTCTGTCACCCAGACTGGAGTGCAGTGGCACGATCTCAGCTCACTGCAACCTCCGCCTCCCAGGTTCAAGTGATTCTTGTGCCCTAGCCACCCGAGTACCTGGGACTACAGGCACGGGCCACCATGCCTGGCTAATTTTTGTATTTTTAGTAGAGACGGAGTTTCACCGTGTTGGCCATGATGGTCTCGAGCTCCTGACCTCAAGTGATCCACCTGCCTTGGCCTCCCAAAGTTCTGAGATTATAGGTGTGAACCACTGCACCTGGCCTGTTTTTTTTTTTCTTTTCTTTGAGATAGAGGCTCTCTGTGTTGCCCAGGCTGGAGTGCAGTGGCGTGATCTTGACTCACTGCAACCTCTGCCTCCCGGATTCAAGCAATTCTGCCTCAGCCTCCCGAGTAGCTGGGATTACAGGTACCGTCTGCCACACCCAGCTAATTTTTGTATTTTTAGTAGAGACAGGGTTTCACTATCCCAGGCTGCTCTCGAATTCCTGACCTCAAGTGATCCACCCACCTTGGCCTCCCAAAGTGTTGGGATTACAGGTGTGAGCGACCACGCCCGGCCCTATTTTGTTTTTTAATTAACTGTCATGAAAATGCACTTTAATGTTTTCAGAAAATAATACAGGTTCCCAAACCGGTGTAAAATTTGGGATTTATAATACATTTGTTCAGGAGAGATGAGTCATAAAGGTTAACGTTTGAGTGAAGACCTTTTGTTTATCAATTTGTATGTTTCTTGAGTGCCTATTATGAACTGAGTTCCTATTATGAATTTATTGAATGCCTATTATGAATTATGAACATTGAGGGCCTATTATGAATTATTGAATGCCATGATAAGGTGTTTCTATTCATAATACTTTGCTTTAAAAATGTACTGTCTTTTTTTTTTTTTTTTTTGAAACAGAGTTTTGCTCTTGTTGCCCAGGCTGGAGTGCAATGGCACAATCTTGGCTCACTGCATCCTCTGCCTCCTGGGTTCAAGCGGTTCTCCTGCCTCAGCCTCCCGAATAGCTGGGATTACAGGCATGCACCACCATGCCCGGCTAATTTTGTATTTTTAGTACAGGTGGGGTTTCACCATGTTGGCCAGGCTGGTTTTGAACTCCTGACCTCAGGTGATCCACATGCCTGGGCCTCCCAAAGTGCTGGGATTACAGGCATGAGCCACTGCGCCCGGCCAAAAATGTACTGTTTTTATATCACCAAACAAAGGCTTTTTGGTTTCGTTGTAATCACATTAATGTTAGCTATATATTTGAGTTACATAAGCTCCATTTGTTGGCTAGCCTAGGACCCTAGCTAAATTTAAAGCATTGTGTCCAGGTACGGTCACCTGAGGTCAGGAGTTCAAGACCAGCCTGTACAACATGGCAAAACCCCATCTCTACTAAAAATACAAAAATTAGCCCAGCATGGTGGTAGGGTCCTGTAATCCCAGCTACTCGGGAGGCTGAGGGTGGAGAATCTCTTGAACCCAGGAGGTGGAGGTTGCAGTGAGCCAAGATTGCACTACTGCACTCCAGCCCGGGTGACAGAGTGAGACTGTGTCTCAAAAAAAAAAAAAAGTGTGTGTGTGTGTGTATATATGTATATATATGTGTATATATGTATATGTGTATATATGTATATATGTGTATATATGTGTATGTATATGTATATATGTGTATGTATATGTATATATATGTGTATATATATATGGCATTGCTTTGATTTTCAGGAAGCATGGACCATTAACTGAATTGAGAATTCCAAAATTTCCCCTCTGGATCTCAGTTTCACCATAATAAATTGAGGGAGTTGAACTCGATTTGTAATTTTCAACCCAAATCAAAGTGATGTCCTCTTTCACAGTGATGTCCTCTTTTTTTTTTTTTTTTTGAGATAGAGTCTCGTACTGTCACCTGTCACCTGGATTGGAGTGCAGTGGCGCGATCTCTGCTCACTGCAACCTCTGCCTCCCAGGTTCAAGTGATTCTTCTTGCTTCAGCCTCCCAAGTAGCTGGGATTACAGGCGCCTGCCACCATGCCCAGCAAATTTTTTTGTATTTTTAGTAGAGATGGGGTTTACTATGTTGGCCAGGCTGGTCTCCAACTCCTGACCTCGTGATCCACCCTCCTCAGCCTCCAAAGTGCTGGGATTACAGGCGTAAGCCACCACGCTCAGCCGATGTCCTCGTTTAACAAGTAGTTTATAACTCTCCTTTTACTATTTTAAAATGATGCTAATATGTAAGAGATAATGAAACTTTTCTATATACATAGTTTCAATAAACATCAATATAACATCCTAACTACAATATAAAGTAGAAACAAAAGGGAGGTAACCTTTAATAAAATATGTATTTAGGTATATATTTCAGTCGTTGTCAGATGCTTGCACCCATGGGTATAATTATTGTAAATGTGGCAACACATGCATATAAAAATAGTATGCACTGGTGGCTCTAATACCACATAACTCTAAATGATGCCATGATTTTCTGAAATGATTAATTTTGGCAAAATTCCAAGCCAAACATGTACCATTTTCCTTCAACTGACATGGTAGTTGTGTTCTTGGGAAAAAATATCAGCGAATATTGAAACCGTGTAAAAATACTTTATCTGTAAAAGGGAGTTAGGGCTGGGTGCAGTGGCTCACGCCTATAATCCCAGCACTTTGGGAGGCTGAGGTGGGAGGATTACTTGAGCCCAGGAGTTCAAGACCAGCCTGGGTAACAGAGTGACACCCTGTCTATTAAAAAAAAAAAAAAAAAAGCCAGGCGTAGTGGCACGCCTGTGGTCCCAGCTACTGAGGAGGCTGAGGTTTGAGGATCGTTTGAGCTTGGAAGGTCGAGGCTGCAGTGAGCAGTGATTGCACCACTGCACTCCAGCCTGGGCAACAGACAGAGGCCTTGTCTCAAAATAAAATAAAATAAAGGTGTGGCTGAGTTAGAATCTAGGCTCAGGTAATCATAAGCAGTTTTGCACCCACATGAAAGTTGAGTGGGGCATTTGAAAGAGTTGTAAGACACTGTACAGTTCTCAGTTCTCCATTGTGTGGATCTCCCTGTGCCTTGCAGGACATCTCTGTTACTCAATACCAGCAGCGTCGCTGCACATTCTCATTGTGCCCCCTAGAGGGTGCTGCTCCTCTTGTTGAGAACAACTGGACTAGAAGATCGAATTGCCGGCCGGCTTGATTTCTTTTTTGAGTCCCTGCATGATTTTTTTTTTAATTTACATTTTTATTGTTTATTTTTTTAGACGGGGTCTCACTCTGTCGCCCAGGCTGGAATGCAGTGGTGCGATCTCGGCTCACTGTAGCTTCGACCTCCCAGTTCACGCCATCCTCCCACCTCAGCCCCCCAAGTAGCTGGGAGCACAGGCACGCGCCACCATGCCCCGCTAATTTTTGTATTTTTTGTAGAAACGGGGTTTCGCCATGTTTCCCAGGCTGGTCTCGAACTCCTGAACTCGAGTGATCCACCCGCCTCGGCCTCCAAAAGTGCTGGGACTACAGGCGTGAGCCACCGCGTCCGGCCCCTTCATGAATTTTTATTGAATGAGACCTATCATAGGGTACTGTGTCATGGATCAAGAAGTCTTGTATGTTTCTACATTTGCTTCTTGTGCCTCCATTATTACCAACGTTAGAGACCTGTTTACCTCATATGATACTATGAGAATTGCTGTCTTATAAAAGATTTTGAAACTCTAGAATGTAAAGAATACAGGATAATTCATTCATTTTAAATGGGTTAAAAATAGTTTCTACCACTTAGTTATCTTTTCGCATTTGTCATTTTGTTCTCAAATATGCCTTAGGATTTTTAAATAATTTTTTACTTTCCTACGGAAAAGTAATGTGTGTTGTGGTCTGTTATTTCCAGTAGATGGCAATGTTTGGTGCAAAAAATGACTGTATAGCAATTGCAGATTGCCCTGGCCCTCTTTGTACTTAAAATCCAAACTTCATAGTGCGTGTTTGAAAGTACTGCTCTTTTTTTTTTTTTTTAAATGATACGAATTAACTGAGTTAAACCAATGGATAGGCTGGTAAAGAGATGCATGTAATTCAAATTTTCACAAAATAACTTACATTTTACTGTTGCAAAAATATTTTTTAAAGGAGTTCCTAGAAAAATGCAACAATATTTTAATAGAAGGCTAAGTTCGTTCATGAAGTATTTACCTTTTGATTTATCAGTTCTATAAATTATGATTTTCTTATAGGATTTTTTAAAAAATAATTTATTTTGAAACAGTTTCAGACTTACAGAAGAATTGCCAGAATAGTACAAAGAATTCCAGTAGTCCCTTTAGCCAGATATCCCGACTGTTAACACTGTACCTCATTTGCTTCATTGTTCATTCTTCTGGGTGGGTGTCCGTTATCATTAGTCTTTGAATCTGAGAGCTAGAGGTTGTCTAATCACCCCTAAACACTCCAGAGGGTACTTCCTCAAAACGAGGTCACTCTCCTACCAGCATACAACCCTCTGAATCAGGAATCAATACTGTCCAATCCATATCCATCCATGCAGATTCTACCAGGTGGTCAACAGTGTCACTCTTTCCCTTTCTGGTTCACAGTCCTATCCAGGATTATGGTTTTGGTCTCCTGCGATCTAGACTAAGTTCGTTAGTCTTTCATACCCTTGAAATTTTTAAAGGGTACAGACATTACGTTCTGTATGATGACTATCATCTTGAGTCTTAAGGATGTTTCCTCATGACCAGATATCTGCATTCTTGGTAGGAATACCTGAGGAGGCACATGATGCTAACCTGTCCCGTCACTGGTAGTGTTAACAATGGTCATGTGGTCATCAGGATTTACCTCAAATCTATTGTAGGATTAAAGCCCATTTTAAAAAAGCTTTTTCTTATGTTTTTATTTTTTTTTGTTTAGGCTGGGTGCGATGGCTCCCGCCTGTAATCCCAGCACTTTGGGAGGCTGAGGTGGGAGGATGGCTTGAGCCAAGAGTTCAAGACCAGCGCTGGCAATATAAAAATTATCTAAGAGTAGTGGTGGTACATGGCTGTAGTCCCAGCTACTTGGGAGGCTGAGGTGGGAGGACCACTTGAGCCAGGGGAAGTCGAGCTGCTGCACTCCAGCCTGGGTGACAGAGCCAAGACGCTGTCACAAAAAAGAAAAATAAAAAGATAAAAACATTCGTAGTAATTTTTTTCCAAATTTTTGTTTCTTTAATCTTTTTTTTCTGGCTTATTTTTCGTTCATATAAAACTCATTTTAATTAAAATCTTTCATTTGGGTTTTTATTTTTTAAAAAAACAACATATAGTGACTTTCTTCATATGCCCCAAACTTCATAAAAAAAAATCCAAAGATATTTCAAGCATAGCTTGGCCAATCTGTGCCTGTATTTTTCTTTTGCTAAGATCATGCCATGGACTTGAGGGGTAATAACACTGCAATAATGGCTTAAGTATTTATTGGGGGTTATAATTTTTTTTTTCTGAGATGGAGTTTCGCTCTTGTTGACCAAGCTGGAGTGCAATGGAGCGATCTTGGCTCACTGCAACCTTTGCCTCTTGGGTTCAAGCTATTCTCCTGCCTGAGCCTCCCGAGTAGCTGGGATTACAGGCATGTGCCACCACATCTGGCTAATTTTGTATTTTTAGTAGAGACAGGGTTTCTCCATGTTGGTCAGGCTGGTCTTGAACTCCTGACCTCAGGTGATCTGCCCGCCTCTGCCTCCCAAAGTGCTGGGATTACAGGCATGAGCCACCGTGTCCGGCCGGGGATTATCATTTAAGATCATAATATATTGGCAATATCTTAAAGCTCTTGACAGGTTGAATTTGATCACACATCAGCAGAAACAACTTCATTCATAATTGTGTTTTCTCATGTTTTATTCAGTACTGAAAACTACAACATAAAAGAAAATCTTTTTTTTTTTTCTTGAAACAAAGTCTCACTCTGTTGCCCAGGCTGGAGTTCAGTGGCACAGTCACAGCTCACTGCAGCCACAAACTCCGTGGCTCAGGTGATCCTCCAACCTCAGCTTCCTGGGTGTCTAGGACAATAGGCACTCACCACCAAAATAATTAACATGCAAAAAATGTAAAATACAAGAAATGGGCAGGGTGTGATAACTTGTGCCTGTAATCCCAGCACTTTGGGAGGCTGAGGTAGACAAATTGCTTGCGCCCAGGAATTTTTTTTTTTTTTTTTTTTTTTTTTTTTATTAGTGTATAGAGCTTTATTTCTTATCAAAGGCATATTGCATTAAAAAGTATTTGGATTTCTGACAAGTGATACCCACCCCTTAAGTGTCAGATGGCAAAGTATTAATCTGCAACATGAGACTTCAAATAAACATTTAGCCTTCTACATAATATATAAGACCTGCCGTGATGGTTAATACTGAGTGTCAACTTGATCGGATTGAACAATGCAAAGTATTGATCCTGGGTGTGTCTGTGAGGGTGTTGCCAAAGCAGATTAACATTTGAGACAGTGGGCTGGGCAGACCCACCCTTAATCTGGGTGGGCGCCATCTAATCAGCTGCCAGCACTTCCAGAATATAAAGCAGGCAGAAAAACGTGAAAAGGCTAGACTGGCTTAACCTCCTAGCCTTACATCTTTCTCCCATGCTGGATGCTTCCTGCCCTAGAACATCGGACTCCAGGTTCTTCAGCTTTTGGGACTCGGACTGACTACCTTGGCCTATTGTGGGACCTTGTGATCATGTGAGTTAATACTACTTAATAAACCCTCAAATATATGTATGTATATATATCTCCTATTAGTTCTGTCCCTCTAGAGAACCCTGACTAATACACCTGGCTTTTTTGGCTCCCACATCTCATTGTAACTTGCAAAGGAGATGGATTCTAACATTTATTGAACTTTGCTATGTGCCAATTACTCTGCTAGGTGTTTTATGTACCACTATCTCATTTAGTCTTTATAACAGTTTTATGAAGCAGACATTATCACTTTTTTTAAAATGAGGAAATAGGCTTAAAAATAACTTGTGTCTGGGAGCGGTGGCTCACGCCTGTAATCCCAGCACTTTGGGAGGCCGAGGCGAGTGGATCACTTGAAGTCAGGGGTTTGAGACCAGCCTGCTCAACATGGTGAAACCCCGTCTCTACTAAAAATACAAAAAAAAAAAAAAAAAATTATACAGGTGTGGCGGCGCCCAGGAATTTAAGACCAGCCATGGCAACATAGTGAGATCTCATCTCTACGAAAAACTAAAAAATTAGCTGGGCATTGTGGCGCACACCTGTGGTCCCAGCTACTTGAGAGTCTGAGGTGGGAGGATCACTTGAGCCAGGGAAGTCGAGGTTGCAGTGAGCCGTGATCATGCCACTGCACTCCAGCCTGGGCGACAGAGCAAGACTCTGTCTCAAAAACAGAAACAAAAACAACCCAAAACCAAAAAACAACAACAAAAAACAAATGATGGATTAAGTAGTTAAACAAGGTTTTATAATCAAACAAAATACTCTAATAACAAACCTATTTGCAGAGGGTGGAG
This sequence comes from Pongo abelii, assembly GCF_028885655.2. Lineage (NCBI taxonomy): Eukaryota > Metazoa > Chordata > Mammalia > Primates > Hominidae > Pongo > Pongo abelii. The sequence goes on from NC_072008.2 coordinate 143,071,368, forward strand.
TTGGTGGGTTGCAGTGAAGCAAGTTGTCTTTTAGTTGAATTTAAGTAATATCAATAACATTTGTATATTTGTATATGGTGAAGACTTCAAACCAAATAGACAAGGTATAAGTAAATCTCTCCCTTCCTTTACCCTCCAATTCCTACTCTCTCTATCTAACAGTATAAGCATTATTTTTTCTTATTTATCCTTCCAGAAAAATATTTGTACCTACAAGATATGTATATCATATTCTTGGGAAAAAGTGGAATCTTGCCACACATACTTTTCACCTTTCTTTTTCACTTAATGCTATTTCATAGAGATATTGTCACTTATAGATGCACATCATTCTTTTTAATGGTTGCATATTATTTGCATGGATTACCATAGTTTATTCTCATTGTGATGGGCATATTTGGTTGTTTCTAGGTTTTTAAATTTACAGACAAAGCTACAGTGACTCTCATTATATATACTTTTGTGTACCTTTGCAGATGGAAATATGATCAGGACAAAAGGGACAAAATGAAATGAAGTATGGGGTGGATTTAGGGTTACAGAAAAGTAGTAGCAAAGAGATGGTATTATTGGTGAATAGCAGCAAGCTAAAATTATTTCCTCCTAGTCTCTTTTAAATGAGGTAGAATATTAGGAAATGAAAATAAGAAGGCTGGGCATGTTGGCTCATGCCTGTAATCCCAGCACTTGGGAGGCCGAGGCGGGTGGATCACCTGAGGTCAGGAGTTCGAGACCAACCTGGCCAACATGGCGAGACCCCATTTCTACTAAAAATACAAAAATTAGCCAGGTGTGGCTCATGTCTGTAATCCTAGCTACTCAGAAGGCTGAAGCAGGAGAATCGCTTGAACCTGGGAGGCGGAGGCTGCAGTGAGCTGAGATCGTGTCACTGCACTCCTGCCTGGGTGACAGAGTGAGACTCCATCTCAAAACAAAAACAAAAACAAAAAAGAAAAAAGAAAATTAAAAAATGTCAAAGTAGATCATATATAATTCCATGAAGTTAAAAGTAAAGAAATGGAGAAAGTACATGCAGAATCGTTTTTCCATTGGTTTCAGGATTATAACCAGCAAAAACTCAACTAACATTTGGTCATATGATTTTATATTCCTGTTTTAGGAAAGCAAAACTGTCAAGTGGGCTTCTAAGTGGGATTAGATTTTGGAGTCTCTGCCTCATACTAATATTCAGTGGTTTAGGTAAGCACTTCATGAAGTAAAAAGTAAGTAGTTTTGAGGTAGAAATGTAAATATATATATTTAAATTAACGTATTTTGTTATCACAGATGATCTTGGGTTACATCTTTTTCCTTCTCCTGTGACTGTAGTTTCCTCTCTCCTCTTCTCCCTTCCACTCCCCACATACACAATGAAAAAAAAGATAAATGTGTTTTAAATATGTTAATATTTATGCTGAAGGGAAAGAGCAATCTGAAATGTCATGGAGATACTACATCTGCATGGAATGAATATGGGGGTGGGGAGTCAGCGAGATATGACTGTGGAAGTTGACACTGTGCAAGAGATGAAAAATAAAATGGAATGGAAGCTTCTGTTTGTGAGTTCAAAAAGTTCAGGCACAGTAGAGAGTTAGGAAAAATAGTAACCAGCTGGTGTAGAGGAAGGTAGGGATGTCATAAAAATCTGGGAAGGGATGAGAAAAGGGTGAAAGGATTTCATATGACAAACCCACAACTTCAAGTGGCTGTGTAATCAAGGCAGGTCATATAGAGGAGAGGATCGTATGGAGATAATGTCTGCCAGTGAAGGACCATTTACTCTTTTTAGTCCCTATCGTGATGCTATGGTAGGCTCTGAGCTCAACAGTGAATAAGGCAGAGGACATGCTAGTGGATCCAGAGTGAAAGGACTTGATTCCTCAGGAATCTTCAACAGGATGAAACCACAGAGTTAGAAGCCTGTGACTATGGAAAGAGTAGTTTCACATGGGATGGACTCAGTGAGGGATGGACCGACTGAGAACATAATAATGGATTGGGGCTGTGATAAAGTGCTGAGAGTGGGAGTAGGATGTGAAGTTAGTAACTTAGGAGACTGAACAGAGAAGCTGGTCAAAAAGAAGTGAATTTATCTGTATTGTATTTTATTCCTTGTTGTCTTTATATCCTGTAATAAAGCAATCATGGGTCAAAGGAGATTACAAAAGTAAAAATGAAAGTAAGGGCCCAGTGTGGTGGCTCGTACCTGTAATCCCAGGGCTTTGGGAGGCCAAAGTGGGAGGATCACTTAAGGACAGTAGTTCAAGACCAGCCTGGGCAACATGGAGAGACCCTGTCTCTAAAAATAAAATTAAAATTAAAAATTCAAAAAGTGAAAGTAAGGAATGGTGTGATACTAGGAGTATGGTCTTCTGGAGTGATGATTCTCCTTATACTCCCATTGACTTTAAAATGAAAATACCCTTCCTCTCCTTTCCTTGTTCCTATTATTCCTCCTCCTCCTCCTGCTCCTTGTCCTCTTGCTTCTTCCTATGGTAGCTTTTTCAGAGAGGCTTCTGTTTGGGCAACAGTTCCAATCCCATTTTGTCACGGCCCAGAAGTCTCCTCAGATACAATTTATTTTAAATGGTTTCTCCAAAGGGGTTGTGAAAGTGAAGGACCTCTAGATAGATTATGAGGGCTAATTTCTAGTAGTAGTAATGTAACAACAAATGTACTGTATTTTAGTTTCTGTCATGACTTAATTTACTTACAACATTTAACAGACATTTAGACGTCAGTAGCCTTATTGGCATCTCACTAAAACAGTGCTGGACCTTTCATAGATTCTGGTGAAACTTTTTGTGTGTGTATGGGTTTGGCTGGGGAGATGGGATGGCAGAAGGCATTGGCTTTGCTTTGGGGATAGTTTTTAAGTTTTAGTTTTAGAAACAGTAAGTAAGAGCTGGTAGATAAGTGGTCCTTGGGATCTTTGCCCTGAAGCTGATAGAGTAATAGAGTTAAAGACTATGGCCTTGATCCATTGGCTAAGAAGCCAGTCAGCCATTAGTTCAACCTGTGTCTCCTGAACTTAGGTTGTCAGTTCCATGCTCCCAAACTAAGTTTGTGTTACAGATCTTATTTACTTATTTCTCTTTGGAAAGGTACTCTTAAAGTTTTCTAAAAATAACCTTAAGAATAGTGTTGCTTTTATTACTTTATTTATAATACTCTTTTGTAACATAACTTTAAGTTCACTGAATATATTGATGCATTCAGTCATTGATCTAAATTTAACGTTAGAAAACTGATTTACATAATGATAATTTGAATGTCTTTCTTTTATATGTACGTGCATTTTTTTCAGTGCTCAATTAGGAAGTTTTGAGATTTAACTTCTCTTTTTTTCTTTCTTAAATTTTCTAGTATTGTGAATTCCTTTGTTGTTATTCTTTTCTTATCTGGAATGGTGGCTATCATCATATTAAGGATTCTCCATAAAGATATTATCAGATATAATAAGATGAATTCTCCCATAAGTAAAAATGCATATGTTTGATTCAGCAAATACTTAAGTGCCTATTCTGCCCAGTCTTCATCAATGTTATATTTCTACTTAGAGTATTGCACCTTGAATACAACACATTTTTTATGCCTAGTGATTTTGTATGTTATACCAAATCAGAAAGTACAGAGTTGAGTAAATTTTTTTAAAAGAACAGGGAGGTTTATTAGAGAGTTGTTTGTTATCAACTTTTTGGTTATACTCCTTTTTATGTGTTTCTGAACTCTCAAAATATCATTATTAAAGATTTTCATTGATTAGAAGTATGAGATAGCAATATCAAACATTGCAAAATACTATAATTTAGGTTATACTGTTTATACTGTTTTGACTCTTGTGACCACTTGTGTATTGGTCAGTTTTTAATTGCTATAACATTGGTCAAGTTCCTTATGTAGGTTAAATCATTTTGCTTTCTTCATGAAAAGTAAATCAGTTGTGTGTTTTATGTAATTAACACACTCCCTCGGATGCAAAACTTCGAGTAAGGGAGTGATTCATTTGTGTGGCAGGATCATGTACCTTTCAGAGACCTGCTAAATTCATAATGAGCCATTGGTTTCCAGTTAGTCTGCTTTAAAGGAAAATTCTGTTTCAACTAACTTTCAGAGCTCTTGTAACTTTCTGTCATAGTATCTTGTATGTTTGTTAGAGACTTTCTTATGTGTGGGAGGATGCCCAGCAGGAGTTTGGCTGGAAGATGATTCATGCAGTTGTTTTCAGGCCCCCAAAGAACGCAATGTTGCTGTCAGCCTTCCTGGGTCAAGGAACACAAATTTTGTTTGTTACCTTTATTACTTTAAATGAGTACACTCAGATATGTCTTAAACATTCATAGTAAGCTGCCGGCATATGTTAAACTTTGATTCCTTTGTACAAAGGGACTTGGAAAATTATACCCTAAAGTTAAAGGAAATCTGTGTTTTATAATATTTACATTTCTGTCTTCTCAAATTAAGGATATTAGTCTAAGTATCTTCCTATATCAAGCACCTTCCGTAGCTTCTTTAGTTCTGAATAGTTTATTGTAAACTCCAATATGTATATTCCTTGCTTTGCAAAATAAACGCATTCTTAAAATCAGTACGTGAGCAGAATCATATTTTAAGTGGGCTAAGGGAGTTCATGATTTAAAAGCTAACATTTTGAAATGCTATAGCAAGCCTAAGTGCTGGTCTTTAAGTGCATAAATGGAATGGCATCTGTAGTGGGCTCACAATGGCTGATGAACCCTAGTGCCTTCATTTATAAACTAAAAATTGAGCTTGTCAGTTTTTGATAGCCAGAGTAGTGATTTTCGTAAACAAAGCTGCTGTAAAAAATGGCTCATTAGATGTTTCAGATGTCAATGATAATTTCAAAAATCAGCTTTTAGGGTTATATTTTCCTGAGACCAATTCTCACTTTGATTTTTTTTTCATTCCTCAGCTTGAATAAAAGGAAACAGAAGGAAATTTCTTTGGGGAAAAAAAGAAGTGCTGTTTTTGGAGTGACTACCGAAGTGGGAAAGGGGGAGATACTTTGTGTAATTTTGATTTAGACAGTGAAATTAAGGCTAATTCAACTTATGAAAACTTACTTCCACTTACCTTGAATGGAAAATCAGACTTTTTCATTAAGAAAAAGTGTCAAGTACTTAGCCAAGCAAATAACATTTGCTTGTAGCATCCCTTGCTTGTAGTACTCCCATTAGATAATTGCCTTGTGTGCTGTTTCATATAATGTCTTAATAAGGTTGTGCTTAATTTCTTATGAAGTCCTATGTACTTTTGAGACTATTATTGTTGCTGGTTTTCTATTTCATTTTTGTGCCTTTAAGTCTGGCCTGCCTTGGTTTTCCTTCTCCTGCCAATGGAGGAGCTTTAATGACCTGTGCCATTGTGTTATGGGTCCTTCTGGGAACCCCTGCCAGATATGTGTCTGCTATAATGTATAAGAGTAAACATTACAACTGTTATTATTCCAGGAAGTTGTCGTGTGAAATGTAGAAATTAAAAGGCTGTGAAGTAAAAAATAAAAAAAATTGCATGGGGGAATTTTAGCCGACTTATGAAAATTTAATTGTGCCTTGATTACTCTAAAGTATTTGTAAAGTGGACTAAATCAAGTTGGTAAAGTAACTATTCTGTTTTTTACTTCCTTAGCATTTAGGGGTGTTAAGTGGAAGACAAATGCCTTGCTGACAGCACTATTATGTCTGGGGTTAGTATCTCACGTTCTCTTTTCCTTGTGCAATTATATGCTTCCTTATACTTCATCTTGGAAAAAAACATCGTTGTATACTATAACAAAAAGTAGGAAGGACATGAATGACCATTGTGCTTTGTGTAGTCACAGCATTCCCTTTCTGTTGTATCTGCATTCTTTTTATTTTTTTGTACGTCTTAAGCTTTAGTACAAAGAGATGGTGATGGTGGTGCAGTATTCAATTTTTTTTTTTTTTTTGAGACAGGGTCTCACTCTGTCACCCAGGCTGGAGTGCAGTGGCACAATCTCGGTTCACTGCAATCTCTGCCTCACAGTCTCAAGTGGTCCTCCCACCTCAGCCTCCCTAGTAGCTGGGACTACAGGTGCACACCACCATGCCCAACTAACTTTTGTATTTTTGGTAGAGATGCGGTTTCGCCATGTTGGCCCAGGCTGATCTCGAACTCCTGACCTCAGGTGATTCACCTGCTTCAGCCTCCCAAAGTGCTGGGATTTACAGACATGAGCCACCACTCCTGGCCAGTATTCAATTTTGATCTTTGTTTTTGAAGCAGATTTTATAAATGTTTATCTCAGTTATACATTTTGCATTCTGTCATGCTAGACTTGCAATTTATGCATGACATTTGTTATTCTCCTTGTTGCTGCCTTCAGTGATTATTTCTTCCTGTCTCACCTAGTTACTGCAGCGTCGTTAGTGACTGCAGTTGCAAGGTACAGTCATAGTCAAAGTGAGGGTGGGAGTGATGCTGTGCAGTGGCTGTGAGAGTAGCTTATCTAGTGTCGTAATTATATAGATGCAGAATCTGTAGCCAAACTACGAACTAAAGAGCAACTTGTTCTGGGTCTCACTTGAAGTCAGTAAAAGGGCCAGGCTGTATGTAACTCAGTGTCCCCTCTCCTGCATCCTATCCATTCCTCTTCCTGCAATACTTGACTGATAAAGTGCTGAATTGCTTAGGGTTTTGTCTCCAAATTCCTTGATATGTTTTTGTCTTAGTCAGCTTGGATTGCCATAACAAAACACCATAGACGGAGTGGCTTAAAAACAGGATGCTAGCATAGTTGGCTTCTGGTCAGAGCTCTCTTCCTGGCTTGCAGATGGTTGCCTTTATCCCTGTGTCCTCACATGGCAGGGTGGAGAGAGAGACAGAGAGAGAGAGAGAGAAGAGAAGAGAGATAGAGATAGAGCTGTCTCTACTTATAAGGGCACTATCCCATCATAGGGACCGACTTAGGTCTGAAAAGCCCCATCTCCAAGTATAATCACATTGGAGGTTAGGGCTTCAACATATGAATTTGCGGCGGGGGGGAGGGATGTGCACAATTCATTCCATAGCATGTTTCATTCATTCATAGAAAGAAAAAAATTGTCTCCTTGATATGTTCTGAAGGACCGTCTTTTTGTTTTGTTTTTAAGGAAGTAGTAATGAATTATATCTTAACTGTTATGTGGTACTTAACTTACTATTTGTAACAAAATTTCCACGTCCTTAATGATGGAAGTGTATCATAATAGGAAAAGAGGTCCTACACTAAAAATTTTACAGAGTAAATTCAGTTACATGGACATGATATACTGATTAGTGACAAAATGAGAGTAGATGAATTCATAATGCTCTGTAACTGAGTATAATGCCATCAATGATGCAATTCAGTGATACATTCAGTAACCTGATAATATTTTATCTACATGTGGCTTATTTATCCCTAAACTCCATGGAAATAAGATCATTGAAAGATGAGTAAGCATATGTACAGAAAGAAAAAAACAGGTCATTGATAGAATTGAACATTACAAACTTGCACATTAAATACATGTACCTCAGAATTTTTATTTTTTTTGAGACAGGGTCTCACTGTTGCCCAGGCTGAAGAGCAGTGGCCCAACCATGGCTCATTGCAGCCTCGACCTCCTGGGCTCAAGCGGTCCTCCCATCTCACCCTTCCAAATAGCTGAGACTACAGATGTGTACCACCATGCCTGGCTAATTTTTTAAGTTTTTGTAGAGAAAGCATCTTGCAGTGTTGTCCAGGCTGGTCTTGAACTCCTGGCCTCAAGTGCTTCTCCTGCCTTGGCCTTCCAAAATATTGGGATTACAGACATGACACCACCATGCCTGGCCAGAATTTTTTTTTTTTTTGTGATGGAGTCTCGCTCTGTTGCCCAGGCTGGAGCGCAGTGGCACAATCTCGGCTCACTGCAAGCTCCACCTCCCAGGTTCATGCCGTTCTCCTCCCTCAGCCTCCCAAGTAGCTGGGACTACAGGCACCCACCACCACGCCCAGCTATTTTTTTTTTTTTGTATTTTCAGTAGAGACGGGGTTTCACCGTGTTAGCCAGGGTGGTCTCGATCTCCTGACCTCGTGATCCACCTGCCTTAGCCTCTCAAAGTGCTGGGATTACAGGCATGAGCCACTGCACCCGGCCTTTTTTTTAAAATTATGCTTTTGACTTAACTTAAAATGCACCTAATGCACCCACCACCCCCAATCTTGTAGAGCCATCTGCTTTTTCTATAACTTTTCAAGGGAATTAGAATAGGTGGTCTTACCTGAGGTGATTTTTTTTTTTTTTTTTTTTGAGACGGAGTCTTGCTCTGTCACCCAGGCTGGAGTGCAATGGTGCAATCTCGGCTCACTGCAACATCCACCTCCCAGGTTCAAGTGATTCTTCTACCTCAGCCTCCCGAGTAGCTGGGATTACAGGTGCGTGCCACCACGCCTGGCTAATAAAAATTTTGTGTTTTTAGCAGAGGCAGGGTTTTGCCATGTTGGCCAGGCTGGTCTTGAACTCCTGGCCTCAGGTGATCCACCCGCCTCGGCCTCCCAAAGTGCTGGGATTACAGGCATGAGCCACTGCGCCCAGCCGAGGTGAACTTTTTAATGTATTTATGTAAGTAACTGATGTCCTTGACATTTTTTCAAACGTTTATTGCTTCAAATTCAAGACTCAGATGAATCCGTAACTGAATACGTTTGACAACAAGAGTGCCATTGTGCAAAAGTCATTATACTGCATTGTAATACAAAGAATATCACATGCAAGAATCAATCAGTAAACCATCTACTACTGTCTGCATTATTTACTCAACATCCTTATTGTGGGTTTTGCGGTTTTGTTTTGTTTTTATTTTTACTATATTTAAAGCACAATCCAAAGCACTGTGGAGGAAAGAAGTATAAATTGCTCCTGAAACTTTGCTTTCAAATAATTTATAATCTAGTGGGTTGTTGGGGCAGGAACAGGAGATAAGACATGTAAAATAGTAATAATTCTATTTCATAGTAATTAGGAAGAGTTATCAGACAGTATGTTTAAAATGATGTAGAGTTTCAGGGGAGGAAAAGGTAATTTCTACTTTGGGGCTCCTGGGAAGGCTTTGTGGAGGTAATAATGCTTAATTTATGATTTGAAAGATACTTAGAACTTGGCCGCTTCTGTGCTTGATTCTATTCCCTTCCATTTCTTTCACAGTCTTGTTGAATTCATTACTGCTCCTTTCTTGCATATCTACTTTATCTCTCCACTGAGGCCCCTTTTTTCTGCTTATAAATATATTTGGCTCTTCCCTTTCTACCCCTTGGGCCCACCACTTACGCTTTTTAGAAATTTTTTTGTAAATTTAAAAATGATTATATATTTTATTCCTGAGATAATGTTGCAGTTATCACATAATGCAAAGAACCACACGCAGACATGCTATTTAAATATATACTTATTTCAAAAATTCATTCTTTTTAGTGTACAATGCTTTGAGTTTTGACAAATGCATAGAGTCGTGGAAGCACTACCACAATCCAGATGCTGAAAGATTCCATCAGTCTAAAACTTCCCTCGTGCTAACCCTTTGTAGTCAACCCCTTCCCCGACCTGAAACCCTGGCAGCTATGAGTCTGTTCTCGACCCCTGGAGTTTTGCCTTTTTTAGTATGTCATATAAATAAGCCATAGAGTGAGTCAAATAGAGCCCTTTGGATCTGGTTTATTTCACTTCTTACTTTTTAATTACTGAGTAGTACTCCATTGTATGGGATGTGCCACAGTTTATGTATTCACCAGATGAAGAACATTTAGGTTATTTCCAGTTTTTGATGGTTATGAATAAATAACCAGTTTTTGATGGTTATTTCCAGTTTTTGATGGTTTTTGATGGTTATGCCATAACTGCTGTAAAACATTTATAAAACAGGTTGTTATGTGAACATAAGTTTTCATTTCTCTTGGGTAAATACTTAGGAGTGGAATTGCTCAGTCATATGAAAAGTATGTTTGACTTTATAAGAAATTGCCTAGGCTGAGCGTGGTGGCTCATGCCTGTAATCCCAGCACTTTGGGAGGCCGAGGCGGGTGGATCACCTGAAGTCAGAAGTTCCAGACCAGCCTGGCCAACATGGTGAAACCCTGTCTCTACTAAAAATACAAAAACTAGCTGGGCGTGATGACTCATGCCTGTAATCCCAGCTACTCGGGAGGCTGTGGCAGAAGAATCGCTTGAATCCAAGAGGCGGAGATTGCAGTGAACTGAGATGGTGCCACTGTGTGCTCCAGCCTGGGTGATAAGAGCAAAACTCCATCTAAAAAAAGAAAGAAAGAAAGAAACAAACTGTCCAATTGTTTTTCAAAGTGGTTACCATTTTACATTTCTACCAGCAATGTATGAGAATGCTAGTTTGTTCACATCATTGTCAGCACTTGGTATTGTCAGTTTTGTTTTTCTTTTACTCATTCGAATAGGTGTGTACTGCTATTTAATTGTGGTTTGAATTTGTATTTCTGTAATGACTAATGATGCTTAACATCTTTGCATGTTTTTATTTGCTATCCATGTCTCTTCTTTGGTGAAGTGTCTGTTCAGATCTTTTGCTTGTTTTTAAATTGGGTAGTTTGTTTTCTTATTGAGTTTTGAGAGTTCTTTATATATTCTAGACAAGTCCTTTGTGAGATATGTGATTTGCAAATATTTTCTCAGTGCTTATCTTCTTAATATCTTAACAGGGTCTTTTGCAGAATGAAGGGATTTAATTTGGATGAGTCCTATTTATCAATTTTTTTCATTTATGGATATGCTTTTTGTATTGTATTTAAGAATGCTGCCTCATCCAAGATCACAGAATTTTCTATGTTTTCTTGTAAAAGATGCATAGTTTCATGTTTTATGTCTAGGCCTCTGATCCATTTTCACTTAATTATTGGATATATGTGAGTTGTGGCTCAAAGTTTTTTTTTATTTTGTTTATGGGTGCCGTGTGGTTTCAGTACTAATTGTAGAAAAGACTGTTCTTTTTCCATTGAATTACCTTGGCAACATTGTCAAAATCGATTGCCCATATATGTTTGGCCAGTTTCTGGACTCTGTTGTGTTACATTGATCTATGTGTCTATCAGCTCACAAATATCAGAGTGTCTTGATTGCTGAATTTTTTTTGTTTGTTTTTTGAGACAGAGTCTTACTCTGTCACCCAGGCTGGAGTGCAGTGCCATGATCTCAGCTCACTGCAACCTCCACCTCCCGGATTCAAGCCATTCTCCTGCCTCAGCCTCCCGAGTAGCTGGGATTACAGGTGCCCACTACTACACCTGGCTAATTTTTGTATTTTTAGTACAGACGAGGTTTCACCATGTTGTCCAAGCTGGTCTCAAACTTCTGACCTCAAGTGATCTGCCCGCCTTGGCCTCCCAAAGTGCTGGGATTACAGGTGTGAGCCACTGCGCCCAGACTAATTACTAAATTTTTGTAACAAAATTTGAAATTAGGTGGTGTGAGTCCTCTAACTCTGTTGATTTTTCTTTAAGATTGTTTTGGCTATTCTTGTTTATTTTCCTTTCCATATAAATTTTAGCATCAGCTTATTAATATGTACAAAAAGTTCTGCTGGGATTTTGATTATGATTGCATTGAATCTATAGATCAATTTGTGGACTATTGATAGCTTCATAATATGAAGTCTTCCAATCAATGAGTACAGTATTTCTCTCCATTTATTTAGGTCCTCTTTAGTGTCTTTCATCAGCGTTTTGTAGCTCCAGCACATATTTTGTTAGATTTATACCTACATATTTTTTTCTTCCTTTTCATTCTTTTGTTTTTTTGGTGCTGTAAGTGGTATTTTACAAAACGAATTCCAGTTATTCATTGCAGGCATATAGAAATATAATTGATTTCAACATGTTGCCCTTGTATCTTCTCACCTTGCTAAACTCACTGATTTGTTCTAGGAGCTTTGTTGTAGAGTCTTTGTGATTTTCTGTGTATGTAATTATGTCAGCTGTGAATGGAGACTGTTGTATTTCATCCTTTCCAATCTGGATGCCTTTGTTGATGTTGCCATATAGCACTGACTAGACCTCCAATATGATGTTGAAAAGTGGTAAGAATGGATATCTTTGCCTTGTTCCTGATCTCAGAGGGAAAGCATCTTGTCTTTTACAACTAAGTATGTTAGCTGAGGGTTTTTTATATATGAACTCTGTCAGGTTGAGGATGTTTCTTTCTATCCTTCCTTTGCTGAGAACTTTTTATCAGTAATAGATTTTGGATTTTGTCAGATGCTTTTTCTGCATTTATTGAGATGATCATATGGTTTTCTTTTTTTTTAGTTTATTAATATGGTGAATTACATTGATTTGATTTCTATTTTTGACCAGTTGTGCATTCCCAGGATTAATTTCAATGCTGGTTATCATTAAATTTTCAAGAAAACTCTAAAGTTAATATTACAAGAAGTGGTACTTGAAGGTATGTAATATAATATAAATACAAGTAAAATGCTCTGAGTAGCCTTGTCATGGTTTTTATTCTTTATATATATGGCTAGATACGGTTTGCTAATGCACATAGTCCCTGACTTATGATGGTTTGACTTACGGTTTTTCAATATTATGATGCTGTGAAAGCAATATGCTTACAATAGAAATTGTGAAAGCAATATGCTTGCAGTAGAAATTGTACTTTGAGTTTTGAATTTTGATCTTTTCCTGGGCTAGCAATAAGCTGTATGATACTCTCTTGTAATGCTGGGCAATAGCAGCGAGCTGCGGCTTCCAGTCAGCCACACAACATGAGGGCAAGCAACAGACACTCTACAGTGTACTGTGTTGCTAGCATTTTTGGATGTTGTGTTTTGTGTTTTTGCATCCCATCACGTCTACAAAATGCCTATGCTAGTCAAAGCTATGATGTTTGGTAGGTTAGGTGTATTAGATGCATTTTCAACTTAACGATATTTTCAACTTACAGTGGCTTTACTGGGATGTAACATAGTTGTAAATCAAGGAACATCTGTATTTGTTGAGGACTCCTGACCTGTCCTCTAAATTTCTCATTTTTTTCTCTTGTAATTTTTATCTCTGTATTTTTGCTCTACTTTCTAGATTTTGAATTTTTATATTGATTTTTGTCATTATTGCCATTAGATTTTAGCTCCCTAGAGCTCTTTTTAAATCTCCTTTCTTCCCTCCCTCCCTCTCTCCCTCCCTTCCTCCCTCCTTCCTTCCTTCCTTCCTTCCTTCCTTTCTCTCTCTCTTTCTTTCTTTCTTTCTTCTTTTTTTTTTTTTTTTTTATTTTCAGAGTCTGGCCCCATCACCCAGGCTGGAGTGCAGTGTTGTGATTTGTGCTCACTGAAACCTCCACCTCCCAGGTTAAAGATATTCTTGTGCCTCAGCCTCCGGAGTAGCTGGGATTACAGGCTTGTGCCGCCATGCCTGGCTAAGTTTTTTGTATTTTTAATAGAGACAGGGTCTTACTATGTTGTCCAGGCTGATCTCGAACTCTTGGCCTCCAGTGATCTGCCCACCTCGGCCTCCCAAAGTGCTGGGATTACAGGCATGAGCCACTGCGCCTGGCCTTGTTTTCTTAATGTTCCTTTAAAAAAGCATCTTGTCAGTGTTCCATGAGTGTAGTATCATATTATACCTCTCTTGGGTTACTAATGATAAGTATTTTTTCTCAATGAATAGTATCATTTTCTTCAGACTGACTTTCCCTTTTTGTTTTCATTTCTATCTTTCATGCTACAGGATTTCCTCAAAGGTCTGGCAATGGCTGGTTATATGTACGCATATGATGAAAAGTGTGAGAATAAAATACTAAATGAATGTTATGAGTGTGTAGGGAAGTTTATAGACTTGGAGCTTCACTGTTTGCTGATCTAGGTGCACTGTTTTTAGTGGACCCTCTTCTGTCAATATCTTTAGGGTTTAAGCCTTGAGATAGTAACTTTTCCCAGAGAAAACCTGGAAATTCTAATCTCCTGGCTGAAGGGTTAATGTCTGGCTGTCAGCATTCTGGGAGGTGTCTAGGGGAAAGGAGCCAAGTGTCTTGACATGTGCCATGTAGCTGCATATAGTACCCAAGCCCTTAATCATGTCTGATGTTCTCCAACCTGGAGAATAAACCTCCAGATATATGCTATAGAGTGAGGGAGATGATAGATGTATCTACTTCTCAGAAAGCTTTCACAGAATTCTCTTCCATTAGTCACCCCACCACACTTTACTCACAGATTACCTGTTGCTGCCAGTTTCTGAGCTTTTTGTGGATTCTTTAGTGTAAATTGGGTTGCCTCTCAGCTTTCTCCACTGCCTGCAATAGTTTCTGGCTTCCTTTTATTTTTTTCTGCTATCTGCTCTCCTGTTCTCCCTGTCTGAAGATTGTTTAAAAAAATACTTTTTATAATTTTCCTCTGGTTTCAGAAGAAAGATTAAAGATATGTGTATTCAGTCAGCCATGTTAGCCTAGAATTCACTATTATTTTTTCCACCTATAATAATAAATTGTTGTGATAGAACATTTAGAGATGCAGAAAAGCATAAAGATTAAAATAATAATCCCCTACAGTCCCATCTTTTTGAGTGAACTGGTGTTGACCTTCTGTTATGTTTCCAGTCTTTTTTTCTGTGTGTGTAAATTATGATGTCACATAATGTATACATTTTTTTTCCAGCTTTATTCACTTAATGTGTTGTTAAATGTTAAGTCTCAATATTTTAGGTAATCATTGGAAATTCTCTGATATCATTTTTAACAACCACATGTATTCTATTTTATTGATAATAATAATTCACCCTTATATAGTACTTAACTATATGTCAGATATTGTTCTAAATGCTTTGCAAATACTAACATATTTAATCTTCCCATCAACACTATGAGGTAGATATTATTGTTATTATCCCATTTTGCAGATGAGGAAATAAGGCATAGAATAGTATAGTAACTTGCCCATGGTCACTCAGCTAGTAAGTGGTAGAGTCAGAATTCAGATTCGGCTGGGCGTGGTGGCTCACACCTGTAATCCCAGCAGTTTGGTAGGCTGAGGTGGGTGGATCAGGGATTGAGCCCAGAAGTTTCAAACCAGCCTGGGCAACATGGCAAAACCCTGTCTTTACAAAAAATACAAAAAAATTAGCCGAGTGTGGTGGCATGCGCCTATAGTCCCAGCTACTTGAGATGCTGAGGCAAGACAGTCGCTCGAGCACAGGAGGGGGAGGTTGCAGTGAGCTGAGACTGCGCCACTGCACTCCAGCTTGGGCGAAAGAGCGAGACCTTGTCTCAGATAAATAAATAAATAAATAAGAATTCAAATTTAAGCAGTCTGGCTTGAGTGTCTGTTCTCTTAATCATGATACCAGACAATGCTTCTATATTTGTGCAATCATTTATTTTTTATGCATTGTTAGAAAATTTAGGTTGTTTGTATTTTACGTTAATTATAGATTATGCTTGGACAAGTGTCTTTTTGTGTCAGGTTTTGTGCACTTCAGTTTATTTGCTATTGTCCTTCTACATCCTTTCGTGTTCCTGTCCCATATCTCTTCGTTTCCCAATCATCTCTCTCTATTTTTATGACCCATTCTTCTTAATACTGGCGGTTTGGATCTCTCTTTTGAAAAGCATTCCTGAAAGTTGACAGATGACCTTTCTTCTTGTCAAATTCATTGCATGCGTTCCTAGTCTCCTTGATCAGTCTGTAACATTTGACAGACTATTAGCTACACTCATTTTTTTTTTCTTTTGAGATGGAGTTTTGCTCTTGTTGCCCAGGCTGGAGTGCAATGGTGGGATTTTGGTTCACTGCAGTCTCCGCCTCTCGGGTTCAAGAGATTCTCCTGCCTCAGTCTCCCGAGTAGCTGGGATTACAGGCATGTACCACCACGCCTGGCTAATTTTGTATTTTTAGTAGAGATGAGGTTTCACCATGTTGGTCAGGCTGGTCTTGAATTCCTGACCTCGGGTGATCTGCCTGCCTTGGCCTCCCAAAGTGCTGGGATTACAGGCGTGAGCCACCGTGCCTGGCCAGCTACACTCATCTTTATGAGAAGTTCTTCTCTTTCGCTATTCTTGTCATTGTACTCTTCTAGTTCTTCCACCTCTTTTTTCCTTCTGTTAACTCCCTTCTGTCATCCTCCTATCAAATGTGAACCTTCTTCCTAGTTATATCCTCACCTGTGGGTTCTTCTCTTTCCTTCCTCTCCCTCTCTTTCTCCTTCTCTTCCTCCACCTTCTTCCTCTCTCCTCTTCCTCTTTTTCTTGATTTCTGCATTCTCTCTCCTTGAGTGATGGCATCCATTTTCATGATCAGTTTCAAGTACTATGTCTTTATAACTGAATTTATTTATTTCTATTTATCAAACAAGTTCTCTCACATGAAGTTCTTGTTTTTGTTCATATTATCACCACTGTTTTGGTCACGTAGGCTAAAAACCGTATTCATTCTTAGTTTTACCCTTACTCTTTATTCTTCTAGAACATTTATATATCATTCACATACCATAAAATTCACCCTTTAAAAGCCTACAGTTCATTGGTTTTTAGTATAGTCACAAAGTTACGAAACTGTCACCAGTATCCTAATTCGAGAACATTTCATGACCCTCAAAAGAAACCCTGTTCATGAGAACACATGGACACAGGAAAAGGAGCAACACACACTGGGGCCTGTTGGGGGTGGGGTGGGGGGAGGGAGAGCATTAGGAAAAATAGCTAATGCATGCTGGGTTTAAAACCTAGGTGATGGGCTGATAGGTGCATCAAACCACCATGGCACATGTTTACTTATGTAACAAACCTGCACATATACCCTGGAACTTGAAATAAAAATAAAAAAAGAAACCCTGTTCTTACTAGCAGACACTCCCCGTTCTCCCATCCCCTTGGCTATGAATTTACTAATCTATTTTCTATCTTTATGGACTTGCCTATTCTGGACACTTAATATAAATGAATCATGAAGCATGTGATATTTTGTGTCTGACTTCTTTCACTTAGGATAATGTTTTCAAAGTTCATTCATACTGTAGCATGTATCAGTACTTCATTCCTTTTTATGATTGAATAATATTCCTTTGTATGGATGTACCACCTTTTGTTTGATGGACATCTGGGCTATTTTTACGTTTTGGATATTTTGAATTATACTGCTATAAACATTTTTTTTTTTTTTTGAGACGGAGTCTCGCTCTTGCCTAGGCTGGAGAGCAGTGGTGCAATCTCGGCTCACCACAACCTCCGCCTCCTGGGTTCAAGTGATTCTCCTGCCTCAGCCTCCTGAATAGCTGGGACTATAGGCACATGCCATCATGTCTGGCTAATTTTTGTATTTTTAGTAGAGACAGGGATTCACTATGTTGGCCAGGCTGGTCTCAAACTCCTGACCTCGTGATCTGCCCACCTTGTCCTCTCAAAGTGCTGGGATTACAGTAGTGAGCCACTGCGCCCAGCCTATAAACATTTTTGTACAATGTTTTGAGTGAATATATGCTTTCAGTTGTACTGCATATATACCTACGAGTGAAATCACTGGGTCATATGGTAACTTTATGTTTATTATTTTGAGAAACTATCAGCCTGTTTTCAAACCTGGCTGCACCATTTAAATCCCTATCAGTAATGTATTAGGGTTCCAGTTTCTCCGTACCCTCACCAACACGTTACTATCCTTTCTTTTCTTTCTTTTTTTTATTATAGCCACCTAGTGGGTATGAAGTGTTTTTAGTTTTTTAAAAAATTTAGAAATTTATTCTGTTTAATCCACAAACTTTATATAGCTTTAGTTTAAAAAAAAAAATGAAAAAAAAATCAAAACAAAAACAGTGAAACCAAGACACTATTCCAAAGTCTGGACCCTTCCAGCCTTCCAAATACAAGAACTCTGAAAGTTGTATATACTGATTGTGGAAGAACAAGAGAAAAATATGAACAGAGCCATGACATTTCATTAAACAAAATTGTATGTAACTGAAGGATCCTTCCTGGGACTAGCTCATTGCCTTTACAAAAGATAAAAGAAAACAAAAACACAAAACCAGAAGAATAAAATGAGAGTCCAGTGTTCCAAATGAACTTGATACACATCAGTATAAATCCACAGTGTCCTGGCAAACAGCATGCTTTCATTTTCTGTCTCATCCTAGAGCTCGAATCCTGATTCATTTCAGCAGAGACTCCACAGGCAACAGGAAAGATTATGGCATTGAAATATTCATTTATACTTTTATGGTAGTTCAAAATGGTGGTCTTATTTCTGGGCAAGCTTACAGACCATACCAGGTCAGAAGCATAACTTAAATGGGTGCTAAGACTCAAATGAAAAAAATGTAAAGAAAAAAACAAAAAGAAAACCAAAACCAAACCAAACAAACAAAAAAAACCCTCTGGGAATAGCCAGGGTATTTAAAGGAACCATAAAAATGCTAATAATATTTAAACCTCCCTTTTTAAAAAGGGTATTTTTTTTGGCTTAAAATATTTCACTCTAAATGAATTATGTCAACTGTCAATGAAAGAATGTCACTAATACAGTGTGGACAACTTTTGCAATGTAAATACATGCCCCTTGTTTTTACATGGTGAACTTCAACCTAGCAATTATTACAACAAATGTTAGAGTCTAAAGCTCAAACACATTTTAGCAATTTTGAAATTGAATTGCCTACAAACCAAATAAAATTTACATCACAACAAACATTTCCGCCTAAGACTGTGGGGACACTTGGGCCTTCCTCATTGATCTCAGGGCCTTTTCACGCAGGTGCTTTTCTTTTTTATTTTTATTTTTCGGAGACGGAGTCTCACTCTGTCACCCAGGCTGGAGGGCAGTGGCGCGATCTTGGCTTACTGCAACCTTCGCCTCCGGGATTCACGCCATTCTCCTGCCTCAGCCTCCTGAGTAGCTGGGGCTACAGGTGCCCGCCAGCATGCCTGGCTAATTTTTTTGTATTTTTAGTAGAGACGGGGTTTCACCGTGTTAGACAGGATGGTGTCGATCTCCTGACCTCGTGATCCACCCGCCTTGGCCTCCCAAAGTACTGGGATTACAGGCATGAGCCACCGTGCCTGGCCAACGCAGGTGCTTTTCTAAGTCATCAAGGTTATCTTCAGCTTCACTTTCAGTCTCCTCCTTCGGCTCTGGCGCTGCCACTGGTTCTTCCTGTGCTAATGTGGTTGTGACAGCTGCAGTGGCTGCAGAGGTCGCAGCGGCTGCAGCCACAGCCTTTTCCTTGTGTTTTTTGTGCTTCTTGTGCTTATCCTTTTTGTGTTTCTTGTCCTTTTTTTTTTTTTTAATATATGATGCAATTTTGTTACCTTTTTCTCTATATAAATGACACAAAATTTAGAACAATAAAAACAATTTCTTCCATGAAATTTCAACAGCTGAGCTGAGCTGGGAAGAGCTAAACTGCTTGATATCGGAGTTTTTTTTTTTAATTGTTTAAGTTCTAGGGTACATGTGCACAATGTGCAGGTTTGTTACATATGTATACATGTGCCATGTTGGTGTGCTGCACCCATTAACTCGTCATTTACATTAGGTATATCTCCTAATGCTATCCCTCCCTCCTCCCCCAACCCCACAACAGGCCCCAGTGTGTGATGTCCCCCTTCCTGTGTCCAAGTGTTCTTATTGTTCAATTTCCACCTATGAGTGAGAACATGTGATGTTTGGTTTTTTGTCCTTGGTGATAGTTTGCTGAGAATGATGGTTTCCAGCTTCATCCATGTCCCTACAAAGGACATGAACTCATCATTTTTTATGGCTGCATAGTATTCCATGGTGTATATGTGCCACATTTTCTTAATCCAGTCTATCATTGTTGGACATTTGGGTTGGTTCCAAGTCTTTGCTATTGTGAATAGTGCCGCAATAAACATACGTGTGCATGTGTCTTTATAGCAGCATGATTTATAGTCCTTTGGGTATATACCCAGTAATGGGAAGGCTGGGTGAAATGGTATTTCTAGTTCTAGATCCCTGTGGAATCGCCACACTGTCTTCCACAATGGTTGAACTAGTTCACAGTCCCACCAACAGTGTAAAAGTGTTCCTATTTCTCCACATCCTCTCCAGCACTTGTTGTTTCCTGACTTTTTAATGATCGCCATTCTGACTGGTATGAGATGGTATCTCATTGTGGTTTTGATTTGCATTTCTCTATAAATTACCTTGGGCAGTATGGCCATTTTCACGATATTGATTCTTCCTATCCATGAGCATGGAATGTTCTTCCATTTGTTTGTATCCTCTTTTATTTCCTTGAGCAGTGGTTTGTAGTTCTCCTTGAAGAGGTCCTTCACATCCCTTGTAAGTTGGATTCCTAGGTATTTTATTCTCTTTGAAGCAATTGTGAATGGGAGTTCACTCATGATTTGGCTCTCTGTTTGTCTGTTATTGATGTATAAGAATACTTATGATTTTTGCACATTGATTTTGTATCCTGAGACTTTGCTGAAGTTGCTTATCAGCTTAAGGAGATTTTGGGCTGAGACGATGGGGTTTTCTAGATATACAATCATGTCATCTGCAAACGGACAATTTGACTTCCTCTTTTCCTAATTGAATACCCTTTATTTCTTTCTCCTGCCTGATTGCCCTGGCCAGAACTTCCAACACTATGTTGAATAGGAGTGGTGAGAGAGGGCATCCCTGTCTTGTGCCAGTTTTCAAAGGGAATGCTTCCAGTTTTTGCCCATTCAGTATGATATTGGCTGTGGGTTTGTCGTAGATAGCTCTTATTATTTTGAGATACGTCCCATCAATACCTAATTTATTGAGAGTTTTTAGCATGAAGAGCTGTTGAATTTTGTCAAAGGCCTTTTCTGCATCTATTGAGATAATCATGTGGTTTTTGTCTTTGGTTCTGTTTATATGCTGGATTATTGATTTGCATATGTTGAACCAGCCTTGCATCCCAGGGATGAAGCCCACTTGATCATGGTGGGTAAGCTTTTTGATGTGCTGCTGGATTCGGTTTGCCAGTATTGAGGATTTTTGCATCAATGTTCATCAGGGATATTGGTCTAAAATTCTCTTTTTTTGTTGTGTCTCTGCCAGGCTTTGGTATCAGGATGATGCTGGCCTCATAAAATGAGTTAGGGAGGATTCCCTCTTTTTCTATTGATTGGAATAGTTTCAGAAGGAATGATACCAGCTCCTCCTTGTACCTCTGGTAGAATTTGGCTGTGAATCCGTCTGGTCCTGGACTTTTTTTGGTTGGTAAGCTATTAATTATTGCCTCAATTTCAGAGCCTGTTATTGGTCTACTAAGAGATTCAACTTCTTCCTGGTTTAGTCTTGGGAGAGTGTATGTGTCGAGGAATTTATCCATTTCTTCTAGATTTTCTAGTTTATTTGCATAGAGGTGTTTATTGTATTCTCTGATTGTAGTTTGTATTTCTGTGGGATTGGTGGTGATATCCCCTTTATCATTTTTTATTGTGTCTATTTGATTCTTCTCTCTTTTCTTCTTTGTTATCTTGCTAGCGGTCTATCAATTTTGTTAATCTTTTCAAAAAACCAGCTCCTGGATTCATTGATTTTTTGAAGGGTTCTTTTTGTCTCTATCTCCTTCAGTTCTGCTCTGATCTAAGTTATTTCTTGCCTTCTGCTAGCTTTTGAATGTGTTTGCTCTTGCTTCTCTAGTTATTTTAATTGTGATGTTAGGGTGTCAATTTTAGATCTTTCCTGCTTTCTCTTGTGGGCATTTAGTGCTATAAATTTCCCTCTACACACTGCTTTGAATGTGTCCCAGAGGTTCTGGTATGTTGTGTCTTTGTTCTTGTTGGTTTCAAAGAACATCTTTATTTCTGCCTTCATTTCATTATGTACCCAGTAGTCATTCAGGAGCAGGCTGTTCAGTTTCCATGTAGTTGTGTGGTTTTCAGTGAGTTTCTTAATCCTGAGTTCTAGTTTGATTGCACTGTGGTCTGAGAGACAGTTTGTTATAATTTCTGTTCTTTTACATTTGCTGAGGAGTGCTTTACTTCCAACTATGTGGTCAATTTTGGAGTAAGTGTGATGTGGTGCTGAGAAGAATGTATATTCTGTTGATTTGGTGTGGAGAGTTCTGTAGATGTCTATTAGGTCTGCTTGGTGCAGAGCTGAGTTCAATTCCTGGATATCCTTTTTAACTTTCTGTCTCATTGATCTGTCTAATGTTGACAATGGGGTGTTAAAGTCTCCCATTATTATTGTGTGGGAGTCTAAGTCTGTTTGTAGGTCTCTAAGGACTTGCTTTTTGAATCTGGGTGCTCCTGTATTGCGTGCATATATATTTAAGGTAGTTAGCTCTTCTTGTCGAATTGATCCCTTTACCATTATGTAATGGCCTTCTTTGTCTCTTTTGATCTTTGTTGGTTTAATGTCTATCAGAGAACAGGATTGCAACCCCTGTCTTTTTTTGTTTTCCATTTGCTTGATCTTCCTCCATCCCTTTATTTTGAGCCTGTGTGTCTCTGCACGTGAGATGGGTTTCCTGAATACAGCACACTGATGGTTCTTGACTCTTTATCCAATTTGCCAGTCTGTGTCTTTTAATTGGAGCATTTAGCCCATTTACATTTAAGGTTAATATTGTTATGTGTGAATTTGATCCTGTCATTATGATGTTAGCTGGTTATTTTCCTCGTTAGTTGATGCAGTTTCTTCCTAGCCTCAATGGTCTTTACAATTTGGTATGTTTTTGCAGTGGCTGGTACTGGTTGTTCCTTTCCATGTTTAATGCTTCCTTCAGGAGCTCTTTTGGGGCAGGTCTGGTGGTGACAAAGTCTCTCAGCATTTGCTTGTCTGTAAAGGATTTTATTTCTCCTTCACTTATGAAGCTTAGTTTGGCTGGATATGAAATTCTGGGTTGAAAATTATTTTCTTTAAGAATGTTGAATATTGGCCCCCACTCTCTTCTGGCTTGTAGAGTTTCTGCTGAGAGATCTGCTGTTAGTCTGATGGGCTTCCCTTTGTGGGTAAACCAACCTTTCTCTCTGGCTGCCCTTAACATTTTTTCCTTCATTTCAACTTTGGTGAATCTGACAGTTATGTGTCTTGGAGTTGCTCTTCTCGAGGAGTATCTTTGTGGCGTTCTCTGTATTTCCTGAATTTGAATGTTTGCCTGCCTTGCTAGGTTCGGGAAGTTCTCCTGGATAATATCCTGCAGAGTGTTTTCCAACTTGGTTCCATTCTCTCCGTCACTTTCAGGTACACCAGTCAGATGTAGATTTGGTCTTTTCACATAGTCCCATATTTCTTGGAGGCTTTGTTCGTTTCTTTTTATTCTTTTTTCTCTAAACTTCTCTTCTCTCTTCATTTCATTCATTTGATCTTCCATCACTGATAACCTTTCTTCCAGTTGATCTAATCGGCTACTGAGGCTTGTGCATTCATCACGTAGCTCTCGTGCCATGGTTTTCAGCTCCATCAGGTCCTTTAAGGACTTCTCTGCATTCGTTATTCTAGTTAGCCATTTGTGTAATCTTTTTTTAAGGTTTTTAGCTTCTTTGCCATGGGTTTGAACTTCCTCCTTTAGCTCGGAGAAGTTTGATTGTCTGTAGCCTTCTTCCCTCAACTTGTCAAAGTCATTCTCTTTCCACCTTTGTTCTGTTGCTGGTGAGGAACTGTATTCCTTTGAAGGAGGAGAGGTGCTCTGATTTTTAGAATTTTCAGTTTTTCTGCTCTGTTTTTTCCCCATCTTTGTGGTTTTATCTACCTTTGGTCTTTGATGATGGTGACGTACAGATGGGGTTTTGGTGTGGATGTACTTTCTGTTTGTTAGTTTTCCTTCTAACAGTCAGGGCCCTCAGCTGCAGGTCTGTTGGAGTTTGCTGGAGGTCCACTCCAGACCCTGTTTGCCTGGGTATCAGCAGCGGAGGCTGTAGAACAGCGAATATTGCTGAACAGCAAATGTTGCTGCCTGATCGTTCCTCTGGAAGTTTTGTCTCAGAGGGGTACCCGACCGTGTGAGGTGTCAGTCTGCCCCTGTTTGGGGGTGCCTCCCAGTTAGGCTACTCGGGGGTCAGGGAACCACTTGAGGAGCCAGTCTGTCCGTTCTCAGATCTCAAGCTCCGTGCAGGGAGAACCACTACTCTCTTCCAAGCTATCAGACACGGACATTTAAGTTTGCAGAGGTTTCTGCTGCCTTTTGTTTGGCTATGCCCTGCCCCCAGTGGTGGAGTCTACAGAGGCAGGCAGGTCTCCTTGAGCTGTGGTAGGCTCCACTGAGTTCGAGCTTCCCGGCTGCTTTGTTTACCTACTCAAGCCTCAGCAATGGCGGGTGCCCCTCCCCCAGCCTTGCTGCCGCGTTGCAGTTCGATCTCAGACTGCTGTGCTAGCAATGAGTGAGGCTCCGTGGACGTAGGACCGTCCAAGCCAGGCACAGGATATAATCTCCTGGTGTGCCGTTTGCTAAGACTGTCAGAAAAGCACAGTATTAGAGTGGGAGTGACCCGATTTTCCAGGTGCCGCTTGTCCCCCCTTCCCTTGGCTAGGAAAGGAAATTCCCTGACCCCTTGTGCTTCCCAGGTGAGGCGATGCCTCGCCCTGCTTCGGCTCACGCTCGGTGCACTGCACCCACTATCCTGCACCCACTGTCTGACAATCCGCAGTGAGATGAACCCGGTACCTCAGTTGGAAATGCAGAAATCACCTGTCTTCTGCGTCGCTCACGCTGGGAGCTGTAGACTGGAGCTGTTCTTATTTGGCTATCTTGGAACCGCCCCCTCTTGTCCTTCTTTTTCTTCTTTTTCTTCCCACCTCCTTCTTGATCTGGATTTCTTGGCAGTGATGCTCTTGGTGTTGGGATTTTGGCTTTTTTGACCGGTACAGCTGGTGTCCAGTTTGTAGATGGTCACTGAGACTGGACGGGGGATGGAGGTGCTGGGAGCTTTTAAGCTGCTGGCTCTGGAGACCCGGAGACAGATCAGGATGAGGAGACCCTCATTATAGACTGTGGGCTTGGTGAAGCAGCCTTTTTTATCTTTTTAGGTTCCAGAGTCCTGGAGACTCTCCTAAAGGGCCTAGTATTTGGAGACAGGGACTGCCTTCTTTGGGGTGATGACGACCCTGCTCTTCGAACAGGTGGAGGACTTGAGGTCTGAGGAGCTCGAGGCCATGGTGAGGGTGAATGTCATTTGTTTGGTTGTGGTGATCAGGCCTCGTGGGTAGAGCGGCTTGGGGAAGACCCTTTCCTATGCTTGGATGATAATGAAGGTGAACGTCTCTTGGTGACTGAGGAGCTTCTTTGTTTGGGAGGTGGAGAATGGGAGATCCAATGCTTTGGTGGTGGAGATGGTGATGCTCTTTGTTCAGGAAGGGGAGGAGAAGAAGCTGTTCTTCTCTTCGGAGGTGGAGAAGGAGAGTATCTCCTCTGTATTGGAGGAGAGTATCTTCTAGGAGAAGGTGAGCACCGATGTGAGGGAGGAGAAGGAGTTCGTTTTCGTGGTGGTGGCGTGGGAGAACTGTGCCCTTGAGGAGGAGGGGCAGGAGAAGGAGATCATAGCCTTCTGGTGGGTGGTGGGGATGGAGTTCTCCTCTGTCTACCATGAGGGTAAGTCTCTTTTTGGCGCTTCTGTGGTGATGGAGAGGCACTCCGGGAAGGGAAATGTCTCCGCCACCTGCCAACCTCACCATTCTTCACATGGGATCTCATGGATCGTTCATCTTCTGAGGAGGAAGAGAAGCCAGAGTTAGATGAAGACTGCTGGTTTTGTTGTCTGTATTGGTGTCTCTGCTGCACAGAATCTGCTGCAGCCATTTTACCACGTTTATCTTCTTCCGATTCAGATAACTACTTTTCTAGGCTTCGGTGCTGGTGAAGGGCACTCCCTTTTTTCAGTACCTTTATGTTTTGTTACTACCTGAAGTTCTCCCTGGAGACATGGAAACACGACTTTTTCTTGTACAGTTTGACTGCTGGGGTGTTGGGGAATGCTGAGTTTTGGGTGGTGGAGTTGCAGGAGGAGATGGCCTGTACCTTTGCCTTGGAGGACTTGCTGAAGGAGATAACCTATGAGTTTTTTGAGGGGGGCTGGATGTCCTCTTGGGAGGCTTCTTTGGTGGTGACCGGGAATGAGATGAAGAGGATGATGAGCTACTCCCAGACAAGGATGCTGATGAACGTCTTCATCTTACTGGAGATCTACTCCTTCTATGCCTTGGTGGAGGGGGCATTCTTCTTGGTGGAGTTCTTCTTCAAGGAGATGGCCGCCACCTTGGGCTTGGCCACCTTCTAGGTGAATACGATCTTGATTGGGATCTATGGCGCTGTCTAGGTGGAGTGTGAGAAGGAGAGCGGGACTGCGTCTGAGATCTTGATTTGGAGTGTGACCGAGATCGTGGTCGGGTCTTCTCCTTCTGCTTTTCATTTTTGGAATCTTTTTTCTGGAGAAGGTTCTTTAGGCTCTGGTACAGGTTCAGGTTTGGGAACTTTCAGAATGTCACTAGTAGAAGTGGCCTGTTGTACTGAAGGTTCTTTTACTTTCACTGAAGGTTCTGGGAGCTCTGGAGTTTTTTCCTTCTTTTCTGGAGCAGGAAAAGGACTCTGGCTCTTGGTTCTTTGATGGGGAGATGAGAATGACTGCGCTTTCTCTCTTCTAATAGGGGAAGATTGTCTTTTAGGGGAAGGAGATTTGCATCTTCTTGGGCTACGAGACCTCTCCCTTTTTTCTCTGCTGCTTTCTTTTTCTTCCTTATGCCTTTTGTCTTTGTCTTCATCTTGCTTTTTCATAGATGCCAATTTTTCTTGTTCAATCTGTCTTTGTTTTATTTCTTCTTTCTTCAGTTCTAGGAAAGCAGAAGACATTCCTGAGATGTTTTCTTGTGCACTTAGCAGCAGGGGCCACAGTTCTCCCGTAAATTCTCGAGCATTTTTTCCATTAGAAAATCCAGTCAGGTTGATTTACATCATTTTGGAGTCTGGATTCTTCACTTACAGCTGGTTGAATATAAACTCAATCACAACATCATCTTCAAACCCAAGGATTTTCGTTACTCTTTTTGTTATCCAGGGCTTTATAACTTCCAAATTTACTTTGCTCGTGTTCACCTTTTTTTCTAGGCATTCTGCAAATTTCAGCTGCTTCAGTAGTTTCTTCTGTTTGTTGCTGAACTGATTATACTGTTCTGCACTTGATCGGTGGAAGAATCCTGCGTCCATCTTGCCGCCTCGCTTGGAGATCGCTCCCTATCCCAGGGTGCACCGCCTATTTTATAGTTTTAATTTGCATTTCCCTGATGACTAATGATATTGAGCATCTTTTCATGTGCTTATTGACCATTTTCATGTCTTCTTTGGAAGTATGTCTATTAAAATCCCCATTTGAAAACTGGATTATTTTTCTTTTTATTGTTGAGTTTTAAGAGTTTTAAAAATATATTCTGGATACTAAATCCTTATCAGGTATGTGACTTGCAAATGTTTTCTTGCATCCCATGGACTGTCTTCTCAGTTTCTTGACTGAATTCTTTGAAGCACAAAATTTAAATTTTGATAAAGTCTGTCATTGGTTGCTTGCGGATTTCGTGTCACATTTAAGAAACCATTGCCTAATCTAACGTCACTAAAATTTATTTCTATGTTTTACAGTTTTATATTTTTATGTCTTAAATTTAAGTGTTTGATCCATTTCAAGTTAACTTTTGTATATGGCACAAGATGAGTCTAATTTCATTCTTTGCATGTGGATATCCAGTTTGTCTTGACACCATTCGCTGAAAAGACTATTCTTCCCCTATTTAATTGTCTGGAGTTCCTTGGTGAAAATCAAATGGTCATAAATCTATGGGTTTCTTTCTGGACTCTCAATCCTATTATATTGGCCTATCCTTATATGTTAATCCTTATGCCAGTACCACAACATCTTGATTACTGTAGCTTTGTATTAAATTTTCAAATTAGGAAGTGTGAGTTCTCCAACATTTTTCTTTTCAGGATTGTTTTGGCTAGAATTTTGCATTTTCATATGTATTTTAGGAAGAACTTTTCAATTTCTTCAGAAAGTCAACTGTAAGCTGGGTGCAGTGGTATGTGCCTGTAGTCCCAGCTACACAGAAGGCTGAGGCAGGAGAATCCCTTGAGCCCAGGAAGTTTAAGGCCAGCCTGGGCAAAACAGCAAGACCCCATCTCAAAAAAATAAAAGCCAAACAGAATAAAACAAAAAAGCCAGCTGTGACTTTGATAGGTATTGCATGGAATCTGTGGATTAATTTGGAGAATATTGCCATCTTAGCAATATTAAGTCTTCTAGTTTGTGCACACAGGGTATCTTTCCACTTGTTTGGCCTTGTTTAATTTATTTCAATGACATTATACTTTGTATGATTTCAGTTGTTTTCAATTTATTGAGACTTTTTTATGGCCTAACACGTGGTCTACCCTGGAGAATGTTCCATATGTACTTGAGCAGAATGTATATTCTGCTCTTGTTGGATGGAGTGTTCTGTAGATGTCTGTTAGATCTAGTAGGTTTATAGTGTTGTTCAAGTCTTTCATTCTCTTGTTGATCTTCTGTCTAGTTGTTGTATCCATTATTGAAAGTGGGGTACTGAAATCGCCAACTATTATTGTAGAGTTGTCTGTTTCTTCCTTCAATTCTGTCAGTTTTTGCTTCATATAATTTGGGGGCTTTGTGGTTAGGTACACATATGTTTATAAATTGCTATTTATTCTTGATGTATTGACTTTTATATTGTCACAGAATGTCCTTTCTCTCTCATAACACTTTTTGTCTTTAAGTCTATTTTACATGATAGAAGTGTAGCTACTCCAGCTCTCTTTTGGTTACTGTTTGCTACACACACACACACACACACACACATTTTATACTTTTACTTTCAACTTAATTTGTGCCTTTGAATCAAAATTATACCTCTTGTAGACATCATATATTTGGATAATATTTTGAACACTTTTTCCAATCTCTTCTTTTTAATTTTTATCAATTTACATTTAATGTAGTTATTTCATCAATTTACATTTAATGTAGTTATCAATAAAGTAGAATTTGCATCTGTCATTTTGCTATTTTTTCTATATATTTTATGTCTTTTCTGTTCCTTTGTTCCTTCATTACTGCCTTTTTTTGTGTTAAGTAGGTATTTTCTAGTGTACCATTTTTATTCCCTTGTCATTTCTTTTACTTTTTTTTTTAGTTATTTTCTTAGTGGTTGTTTTATGGATTGCTAATATCTTAATTTATAACAATGTAGCTCATATTAATACCAATTTGATTTCAATATTATACAAAAGCTTTGCTCCTCTACAGCTCCTTTCCCTCCCCCTCCATTGTGCTGTCATTGTCATACAAACTATATCTTTATACTTCATATGCCCATCAATATGGATACATAATTATTGCACTATGCAATTGTCTTTTAAATTAGATAGGCAGCAAAGGAGTTTCAAACAAATAATGTTTACTAATCATGGAACTTTGGGCAAGTTCTTTAACTTCTCTAAACTTAGATTTCTTCATCTGCAGTATGGAAATAATGATATTATTTACCTTGTATGGTTGCTGCAAGGATTAAGTGGGATAATGTATGTAAAGCATTTAGAACAGTGCCTAACACAGAATAAGTACTCCATAAATGGTAGCTGTGGTTATTAGTTACTATTTTCTTTTACCATCGTGCCTTTGCTCATGATGTTCCATCTATTTGTAATTTCGGGTTTTTTTTTTTTTTTGACAGAGTCTCACTCTGTTGCCCAGGCTGGAGTTCAGTGGTGTGATCTCAGTTCACTGCAACCTCCGGCTCCTGGGTTCAAGCGATTCTCATGCCTCAGTATTCTGAGTAGCTGGGATTACAGGCGTTCGCCATCATTCCCCACTAATTTTTGTATTTTTAGTACAAACGAGGTTTCACCATGTTGGCCAGGCTAGTCTCAAACTCCTGACCTCAAGTGATCCACCTGCCTTGGCCTCCCAAAGTGTTGGGATTACAGGCGTGAGCCATGGTGCCTGGCCTGTTTGTAATTTCTTCTTTCGAATTTCCCTATGACAATTTTTTTTCATTCTCAAATACCACCACTTCCATGCTCTTAACTTGTACAGTGTCTATTATCACTATTACAACACTTATCACAGTCTTCCTTAGATTGTAGTTATTTGTAACATGTCTTGTCTCCCATTCTGTATTTTAAAACTCATGAGGGTGAATACTATGTCTTCTTCACCTCAGTATTTTTCAGTGTGTAACTCAGTGCCTTGTAATGGAGTAAGTGCTCAGTAAATGTTTACTGTATCACTGAATAAAGTGAATAATTTAAAAATGCAAAACAGATTGAGTTTTCTAGTTCTGTTAGTAGATCTGAATGCAATTTTAAAGCGATAAACCAAGAATGATACAAAGGATGTACTTCCCTTAAGTGGTTTATGGACTTTCTCAGGTGAATAGGAGAGAGAGTCATAAGATACTGGATTCTTATTTCTCAAAATGTGGTAGATTAAAAGAGAATTTCAGTGCCTCACAGCATATAAATGGATTTGGATTTATTAGGTTGGTGCAAAAGTAATTTTGGTTTTTGCAATTCTTTTCAGCTACGAAATCGCAATTACTTTCGCACCAACTTACAGATGGAGACGCGATTAGACTAATGAACATATATATTCCCTACAAGAATGTGAAGACAGTAAAGTTTGTTAAACAATGTACTTTTCCTCCATGTAACCCCCAAAGTGGTAGGTAGGGAAGGGAAGAGGCAGCAGAGTTTGATGGGTATGCATCGAAACTTTAAAATACAAAGAAGAAAGTTTGAATTTCAGCACTCAATATTAGGTGAGTGACTTTGGGAATGTCCTATAACATTTCTGATTGCCCATTTCCTTGCATGTAATGCCTATGTCACAGAGGTATTTAGAGAAGTAAATGAACTAATGGATTGTGAAATTGTTTTGTGAGTTACAAAGCATTTTTGGTCACTCTTTTCTTCTGGGTTCTTACTGCTCTGTGTTCATCATTCTGCTATAGCACTTCCCATGTTGTATTGTAATTTATTTGTTTATATCTATCTCCCACTAGATTGAGCTTTTTTCAGAGCTAAGATTTTTCTTTTATTTATCTTTGGACACCAGGGCCTAACACACTGGTACTCAATAAATGTTTGATGAATGTGTGAATAAATGTTTCACGTCGGAGATGAACTCAGATGACCTATTAAGTTTCCTTCTAGTTTTGCTGTTTAAGATTCCATGAAGAGGTCTAGAAATAATTAGAGATTGACATAGGAAGAAATATTTAGAATGTGAAAATATGAACTTGGAGGACAGTTACAGATTTGTTAAACACATATTAACATTCTAGAGTGTACTTTCAAAAGGGAAATTGTTGAGACGGGTTAATTGAGTTTATATATAAAAAGGGAGGTTATGATTTGTCAAGTGAGAAGTAATTTTTCTGGCCAAGGAATGATAACAGCTGAAACGAATCTCTTAAAAGCTAGGAAATTTGGCAGAGGAATATTGTGGCTAAACAAATTCATTAGAGCAGAAAGGTATTAAAAACATTTTGAGAAGTGGAGTTAAATCATGGAAAACCAGGCTTCCTTATTAAGGTGCCAGAAACTGATGAGACATAAGGTGGAGGTTTTGTTTTGTTTGAAAGAGCTTGAAGCTACATCTCCAACAGGAGCAAAGTATGAGCCTTTGGAGAGCAGAATAGCTATACCTACTGAAAAAGTTGTTAGTAGACAGAAGAAATTATAAACACAATTTACAATGTAAACATTGTAGAAATAGTAAAATGAAAGAACAAATGACTGAAGTTGATTGAGTAAAGGCCAAATCACTTGTAATGAGAGATGAAAAACCATCCAAAACAATGATCGTAAATAAGAAATTGAGAAGAGATGACAAATATGATGGCATAATTAAAACGATAGACTTGGAACGGACCTTGGGAGAACTTACAACGAAAGAGCTAACCAGAGATTCCCTGAACAGTAGACCTCAAAGACTAAACTGGTAATATCATAGAGTGGCTATTAATACATTCTCTCTCTCTGGTCTCTGACAAAATGTCCAGGAGGGGAGAAGACAGATGTAATTGGTGGAGTGGGTTCAGGGATAATTTTCTCATCATAGAGGCTTATTTATTTATTTGTTTTTGAGACAGAGTCTCTCTACATTGCCCAAGCTGGAGTGCAGTGGCGCAATCTCTGCTCACTGCAACCTCCGTCTCCTGGGTTCAAGTGATTCTCTAGCCTCAGCCTCCCGAGTAGCTGGGATTACAGGTATGCACCACCACTCCTGGCTAATTTTTGTAGTTTTAGTAGAGATTGGGTTTCGCCATGTTGG
Source organism: Pongo abelii (assembly GCF_028885655.2). Taxonomy (NCBI): domain Eukaryota; kingdom Metazoa; phylum Chordata; class Mammalia; order Primates; family Hominidae; genus Pongo; species Pongo abelii. Next base: position 143,103,638 of record NC_072008.2, read on the forward strand.
TCAGGCTGGTCTTGAACTCCTGGCCTCATGTGACCTGCCTACTTTGGCTTCCTAAAGTGCTAGGATCATAGGCATGAGCTACTGCACCCAGGAAGAAATATTTCGACTGTAAAAACATGAAGTTGGAGGACAGTTACAGATTTGTTGCACACATATTAACATTCTAGAGTTATCATCATAGAGGCTTTATTATAGCATAGTGGAATGAGAAAAAACTTGCACTTAAAAAATCAGACACACCTGACTTAGAATCCCAGCTCTGCCTCTTTTAGTTGTTTGACCTTGAGCAAAGTACTTAATATCCCTAAAAGACATTAATAAGGAACTCTGTCCCCTTCCATAACTCCTGTTCTTCGGATGTCTGGGTTGTTCATCTAATTTTCGTATAATTTTTTGCCTGTTTTCAATTTTTTTAAATGCTGCTTTCTAAGACATTTTATCATCTCTATCTTCTAGCCCTTTTATTGAGGTTTTAATTCCTCTTGTCATATTTTTAATTCCCAAGAGCTCTTTTGTTTTCTCAGTAGACTTTAAAATTTCTTGTTCTTGTTTTATGGTCACAATATCTCATCTAATCCCTCCGAGGATGTCAATGATAGATTTTCTTTTTAAAAGTTTCCTTCTGAGCTTCAGGGATCTTCCCCAAGAGAACAGACCTCCAGTTTTCTGCTGGTTTTGGGGAAGGGAAGTTATTTGGCCCTGCAGAATAGGGCAAGGAATCTGCAAGTCAGCTTCCTAGGCTGACTTTCAAGCAGTCCTCCTGGTTATTACCTCTCTTTCATGCCTACTTACAGGAGTACCTGGTACTACAAGTTCCTGAGCCCTTTTGGAATTCTGTGGTATAAGTGGATTTGCGTTTCAGCTTTCCCTACTGATGACTTGGGATGCATGTTTCTCAGTTCTGGTAATTCAGTTACTATTTGTTCAGCTGCTATATCTAGTTTCCAAAATTTGTTGCTAGTGTCTTCTCTCCCTATTCTCCTACCTTGTGTGTTTATGCCGTTTTATAATTCCCTTACTGTAATTTTATCAGGGTTTTGAGGAAGGAGGAGAGCTAAATGTGTGAGTTAAATTATCTGCCATCTTTAACCAAAAGTCTCTTAATTCTTTTTTTGTTTTTTAAAATTATTTTATTTTCCCTTCAGGGGTACACGTGCACACTTGTTTCATGGGTATTCTTAACTCTTCATGTCTTTTATATCCATCTCTTTTCATTTTACCCATCACCACATTATGCAGCTTCTTACCTCTTCCTATCTGGGCTCCTTTCCTCTATCATCTCGTCCCTTAGCTCTGTTTTCCACAATGTTGTGGATTCATCTTCCCAAACAACTGCACTGTGTATCAGAGTTTTGATTGTAAAAAACTCTTCTGTTGCTTCTTAATGCCAAAAGGAGAAAATCAAAGTCTTCCACAGTCTAGCCTCTGTCTACTGTTTCAACCTTATTTTTTAGGCTTTCCGAAACACTCATATCCATCTCCATACCCATCCCCACTTGTAGCTTTGGTCAAACTTGTCTGGTGTACCAAATAAGTAGGGACACAGCAGCTAGGCTTGCTTGGTAATGTATCCAGTAGACTTAGAAGTTGGCCTGTTGATTTTGAGCAACCAATTTAAAACTCCTTAAGTGAATACCTGTCTAACTTGAAGGCATCTTATGGCCCCTTTCAGCCTAGGATTTGAAAATCTATTTTCCATGTATGCTATTTCTTGATTGTGTTCACTATATAGCATATCGAGTTTTTTCCATAGTCTATTACTCACACCTTATTTACCTTCTGCTAGACTTTGAAGGTGCAAGGATGAGTAGGCTGTGGAAATTACATCCTATAAGAAACTTCCATCTTCTTTCTTATATGGTATTAAGTTTAAGCCATAGCTCAATGACTGGGTATACACATTGTGATTTAATATTCTTCTAGGATTTAACATTGTAATTTATTATACCCTTCTTATGAAAAGAATGTCTGGATATTCATAGGTGTGGTGGCTCTTGCCCACCAGTCCAGTGCTTTGAGAGGCTGAGATGGGAGGATCACTTGAGCCCAGGAATTTGAGAACAACTTGGGCAAGGTAGTGAGACTTCCTCTCTACAAAAAAAGTTAGCCAGTCCTGGTGGCACACACCTGTAGTTCTAGCTGCTCAGGAAGCTTTAGTGGGATGGTTGCTTGAGTCCAGGAGGTTGAAGCTACATGTAAGCTATGATTGTGCTGCTGCACTCCAGCCTGGGTGACAGAGCAAGATATTATCTCAAAAAAAAAGTTATGTTTATAACATTTTCCTGAAAGTACATTGTTTTCTTTTGTTGTACACATTTTTAAATTAAAAATTTAAAAATTTAATGGACATATAATATTTGTACATATTCTTGGGGTACATAGTGATATTTCAATGCGTATAAAGTATAGTGATCAAATCAGGGTAATTAGCATATCCATCATCTCAAAATTTATTATTTCTTTGTGTTGGGAACATTCAATATCCTTCTAGCTAGCTATTTGAGACTATATGACATACTATTATTAGTTGTTGTCATCCTACAGCGTTAGAGAATGCTAGAACTTATTTTTCTTATCTAGCTGTAATTTTGTGGCCTTTAACAAATCTCTCCCTACCCCTTGTTTTCTAATGACTTTTTTCTCCCTTCAGAATTGTATTTGCTGATCTCTTTATTATGATGAAAATTCTCTGGATGGAAGGGTCATCAGCTGTCATCTCCTTTGCTACTCTGCTAGATATCCTTACAATTTGGTTTGGAATTTCAGTACCACTAACATTTTTTGGTGCATATTTTGGAAATAAAGAAAAGGTAAACTTCTAAAATACTGCTTTTGGCCACTGAGCGATGACTGAAATAATACCTCAGTGTATAATATTACACGTGAAATATGAAAACTCCCACTGGAGAAAACTACAGAGAATAATCATTTTGAAATAAAAGATACTTAAAAAAATTAAGTAAAGGACAGTAACATTTTCAAAGACATTAATGCATTTCCTACATTATCAATTGTTTATATTTCCTTTTACCTCTGATGAACCAAATTAAAAGGATATATTGTAGAAAGGCTGACATCGGCCAACTCAGGAAACTAATAGGGTTATACAGTGAGAGAAGAAAGTCAAGATGTAGTCCAAGGAATGGGGCTATTCAGTTTACAGATTTGAAGTTAGCCTATTCCACATATCGGAGAAAGGTATAGGATACCAAAAAGTCTCAATGAGGCCACACAGCCAAAAAACTCTTCAAGGATACAGCATGAGATTGCAGAAGAAATGTTGGAAAAGACAAAATGGGAGGTGGAGTTCCACAGAGAGCAGCAAAAAGAAAATTTTCTGAAAACTATTGACACATTCTTAGACAAATTCTAAGAGAGAACTTTTGGGCATTTTAGATTATTTTGCATTAGAATAGTCACTAGTAAATCTTTCCAGTCTCTCCCTTGGAAATTATAAAAAAGGATAAATATCCTCATTGACTGTTTAGCTGTGTGTCATTTAGTATGGTGCCACTGGTCGCATGTGGCTGTTGAGCACCTGAAATGTGGCTGTCTGAATTGAGATGGGCTCTATGTGGAAAATACACACCAGATTTTGAACACTTAGAACACGACAAAGATAATGTAAAATATTTGCTCAATGATTTTATATTAACACAAGTGTAAATCATAATATTTGGACATGTTAGACTAAATAAAATATGATGTTAAAATTAATTCCATCTGTTGCTTTTTACTTTTTTAAGGGGGCTACTAAAAAATTTAAAACTACACGTGGCTTGCATTATACTTCCATCGCACAGCACTGGCCTAGCCCCTGCCCACACGACTGCTTTTTGTTGTTTTCTTTATACAATTGTTGTTTTCTCAAAGCTGCCTTTGAGAAAAATGCTCCTGTAAATATTCCATGCCCTCTTCAGAGTCAAGATTCTGTTTTGTGATAATATCTGTATAGATGTTTTTCAGTTTCATTTCATTCTGATTCTCACTTCATTTATTTCCGAGCAGATTAGTTGTCCAGTTCACACAAACCAGATCACCTGTCAGATTCCTCCATAGAACTTCTTTACAAAACCACTTCTTGGCATCATAATTGGTGGCATTTTCCCCTTCGGCTGTATTTTTATTCAACTCCTTTTCATTCTGAACAGTATTTGGTGAGTATTACATCTTCATAATCTTAAAAGTGTTAGTTTTTAGTAAATTAACATTCCTATAGTTTAAGGAGGTTAAATTCTGATGAACATTGATGCAAAAATCCTCAATAAGATACTGGCAAACAGAATCCAGCAGCACATCAAAAAGCTTATCCACCATGATCAAGTGGGCTTCATCCCTGGGATGCAAGGCTGGTTCAATATACGCAAATCAATAAATGTAATCCAGCATATAAACAGAACCAAAGACAAAAACCACATGATTATCTCAATAGATGCAGAAAAGGCCTTTGACAAAATTCAACAACCCTTCATGCTAAAAACTCTCAATAAATTAGGAATTGATGGGACGTATCTCAAAATAATAAGAGCTATTTATGACAAACCCACAGCTAATATCATACTGAATGGGCAAAAACTGGAAGCATTCCCTTTGAAAACTGGCACAAGACAGGGATGCCCTCTCTCGCCACTTCTATTCAATATAGTGTTGGAAGTTCTGGCCAGGGCAATTAGGCAGGAGAAGGAAATCAAGGGTATTCAATTAGGAAAAGAGGAAGTCAAATTGTCCTTGTTTGCAGATGACATGATAGTATATCTAGAAAACCCCATCGTCTCAGCCCAAAATCTCCTTAAGCTGATAAGCAACTTCAGCAAAGTCTCAGGATACAAAATCAATGTGCAAAAATCACAAGCATTCTTATACATCAATAACAGACAAAGAGAGAGCCAAATCATGAGTGAACTCCCATTCACAATTGCTTCAAAGAGAATAAAATACCTAGGAATCCAACTTACAAGGGATGTGAAAGACCTCTTCAAGGAGAACTACAAACCACTGCTCCAGGAAATAAAAGAGGATACGAACAAATGGAAGAACATTCCATGCTCATGGGTAGGAAGAATCAATATCATGAAAATGGCCATCCTTCCCAAGGTAATTTACAGATTCAATGCCATCCCCATCAAGCTACCAATGACTTTCTTCACAGAATTGGAAAAAACTACTTTAAAGTTCATATGGAACCAAAAAAGAGCCCGCATCGCCAAGTCAATCCTAAGCCAAAAGAACAAAGCTGGAGGCATCACACTACCTGACTTCAAACTATACTACAAGGCTACAGTAACCAAAACAGCATGGTACTGGTACCAAAACAGAGATATAGATCAATGGAACAGAACAGAGCCGTCAGAAATAATGCCACATATCTACAAGTATCTGATCTTTGACAAACCTGACAAAAACAAGAAATGGGGAAAGGATTCCCTATTTAATAAATGGTGCTGGGAAAACTGGCTAGCCATATGTAGAAAGCTGAAACTGGATCCCTTCCTTACACCTTATACAAAAATCAATTCAAGATGGATTAAAGACTTCAATGTTAGACCTAAAACCATAAAAACCCTAGAAGAAAACCTAGGCATTACCATTCAGGACATAGGCATGGGCAAGGACTTCATGTCTAAAACACCAAAAGCAATGGCAACAAAAGCCAAAATTGACAAATGGGATCTAATTAAACTAAAGAGCTTCTGCACAGCAAAGGAAACTACCATCAGAGTGAACAGGCAACCTACAAATTGGGAGAACATTTTCGCAACCTACTCATCTGACAAAGGGCTAATATCCAGAATCTACAATGAACTCCAACAAATTTACAAGAAAAAAACAAACAACCCCATCAAAAAGTGGGCAAAGGACATGAACAGACACTTCTCAAAAGAAGACATTTATGCAGCCAAAAAACACATGAAAAAATGCTCACCATCACTGGCCATCAGAGAAATGCAAATCAAAACCACAATGAGATACCATCTCACACCAGTTAGAATGGCAATCATTAAAAAGTCAGGAAACAACAGGTGCTGGAGAGGATGTGGAGAAATAGGAACACTTTTACACTGTTGGTGGGACTGTAAACTAGTTCAACCATTGTGGAAGTCAGTGTGGCGATTCCTCAGGGATCTAGAACTAGAAATTCCATTCGACCCAGCCATCCCATTACTGGGTATATACCCAAAGGACTATAAATCATGCTGCTATAAAGACACATGCACACGTATGTTTATTGCCGCATTATTCACAATAGCAAAGACTTGGAACCAACCCAAATGTCCAACAATGATAGACTGGATTAAGAAAATGTGGCACATATACACCATGGAATACTATGCAGCCATAAAAAATGATGAGTTCACGTCCTTTGTAGGGACATGGATGAAACTGGAAATCATCATTCTCAGTAAACTATCGCAAGAACAAAAAACCAAACACCGCATATTCTCACTCATAGGTGGGAATTGAACAATGAGAACACATGGACACAGGAAGGGGAACATCACACTTCGGGGACTGTTGTGGGGTGGGGGGAGGGGGGAGGGATAGCATTGGGAGATATACCTAATGCTAGATGACAAGTTGGTGGGTGCAGCGCACCAGCATGGCACATGTATACATATGTAACTTACCTGCACATTGCGCACATGTACCATAAAACCTAAAGTATAATAATGATAATAATAATAATAATAAAAGAAAAAAAAAAAAGAATAAAAAAAAAAAGAGAATAAAAAAAAAAAAAATTCTGATATGATAATACTTCATTTACCTCCACTTTATCCAGTAAATAACAATCTGACCTAGAAGAATTTCCTAGAAAACCGAGACTTAATTCATGACTTTAAAAATATTTATTTTTAATTTTTGTGGGTACACAGTAGGTGTATATATTTATGGGGTACATGAGATGTTTTGATACAGGCATGCAGTGCATAATAATCACATCTATGGAGAACGAGGTATCCATTCCCTCAAGCATTTATCCTTTGTGTTTCAAACAATACAATTATGCTCTTTTAGTTATTTTAAAATGTACAATTAAACTATTATTGACTATAGTCACCCTGTTGAATTCACAATTTTTAAAAGGCACGTTTTGATGGAAATATTTATAAAGATTTACTTTTTTGGCTGGGCGCAGTGGCTAACACCTATAATTCCAGTACTTTGGGAGGCTAAAGCAGGTGGATCACTTGAGGTCGGGCGTTCAAGACCAGCCTGGCCAACATGGTGCAACCCCATCTCTACTAAAAATACAAAAATTAACCGGACGTGGTGGTGGTGACTGTCTGTAATCCCAGCTACTCGAGAGGCTGAGGCATGAGAATCACTTGAACCTGGGAGGTGGAGGTTGCAGTGAGCTGAGATCGTGCCACTGTACTCCAGCTTGGGCGACAGAGTGAGACTCCATCTCAAAAAAAAAAAAAAAACAAACAAGCTGCAAAATAGATTATAGTAACCATATTTTCCAGATGTTCTTGATGGGAAAGTAGTTTTAAAATGAAAACTAAAAGGTTTTTCAGACAATTAATTTTCATTTCAGTGAAAAGCAATGTGCTTGTTTTTTATTTTATTTTTGTTTTTTATTTTTTTGAGACAGGGTCTCACTCTGTCACCCAGGCTGGAGTGCAGTGGTGTGATGTCGGTTCACTGCAACCTCCACCTGCCTCCCAGGTTCAAGCAATTCTCGTGTCTCAGCCTCTTGAGTAGCTGGGACTACAGGCGTGCACCACTATGCCCAGCTAATTTTTGTATTTTCAGTAGAGACAGGGTTTCAACATGTTGGCCAGGCTGGTCTTGAAGCAATGTATTTGTTGCATACAACTTTGTATACATTTATTATCTAGGGAGGTGCTTCTCCTCAATACTCATCCCTCACTCTCATACTCAGGTATGTATTTTACATGAGATTTTTAGGTGGGGTATTGATCGGTTCATCAATTTCTTTTTATTTCCAGAAGGCTTTTTAAAATGGATGTTGTCGCTGGGTGTGGTGGCTCATGCCTTTAGTCCCAGCATTTTGGGAGTCTGAGGCAGGGGGAATCACTTGAGGCCAGGAGTTCAAGGCCAGCCTTGGGCAACATAGCAAGATCCTGTCTCTACAAATGAAATAAAATTAAATAAAAAATTAGCCAAGCATGGTGGCACGTGCTTGGCTAAAAAATTAGCCAAGCATGGTAGCCTGTAAGTTCCAGCTACTTGAGAGGCCGAGGCAGGAGGATCACTTGAACTCAGGAGGTTGAGACTGCAGTGAGCTGTGATTGCACCACCGCACTCTAGCCTGGGTGATGGAGTGAGACCCTGTCTCTAAAGTATTAGTTAATTAATTGGAATGGGCATTGATCATCCCAACTTAGCTCAGGTCTGTAATAACCACGAGAATTAACTGCATTCTTTCAAAGTTTCACCTAGATGTAATCCACACACAGATTTTTTTAAAAGGCACGTTTGAAAGTATATTTAATAGAATTATGTGTGCTGTGCTGTAAAGACATATTTGGAAAAGCTGAATGTCAGCAGGCTTTCTAAGGCAAAAGTGGTATTTGAATCTGTGATTTTCTGTATGATGTAGTTGTTGGTATTTATGGCATTTGCAGCCTTCCATTTCTGAAGAGAATGTTTTTAAATATGTATGGAGAAAATTATGGTGATATTGATGAGTCTCAAGTGAGAACTAACTTATATGACCAGAGAAACATGGATAAGAGCAGCACTGGTTCTGACTAGAGAAGATATGGCCAAACTCTGAAACTGCATAGGTAAGGGACTATTTTTTGGTACTTAATGGGTAAGTGGAGATTTGGAATACAGAGTTGAATGTTTAGGGGAAAAATAAAAAGAAAAAAAAAAGGTTTAAAGAAGTGTGTGACTGTCTATTGTATAGATTTGGATTGATCTTTCTGTGTGTACTGTTAAGTTAAAGTTTATTTAAACCTCTTATTTTTATTTTCAGGTCTCATTAGCTGTACTACATGTTTGGCTTCCTTTTCTTAGTCTTTATAATTCTTGTGATTACTTGCTCAGAAGTTACAGTTTTGCCGTATTATTTTCATTTATATGCTGAGGTAAAGCCATAAGAAACTAATGCATTTGCTATACTTGCATTATTGGAATTGGAAGTCTGTGTTTAGAAAATAATTGAAATAAATGATAACTGCATGTTTCTACAACTTGGGATCAGTTTTATATTGTGTTTTCCTATTAACACATTTTGACTTTGATGTGGCTGTCAAGTTAAGGCTGCTTTGATGGAAAATTTAAATAGAAAGTGATTTCTCTTTGGCTGGTTATTGTAATTGCTGCATGATATTCGGTTAACAGAAAAATATAAGGGACCGATTTAATATTTATCAAGTTCAATGATATTTCCTTTTCTTTTTTTGAGATAGGGTTTCACTCTGCCGTCCAGGCTGTAGTGCAGTGGTGCAATCTCAGCTCATTGTGACCTCTGCCTCCTGGGTTCAAGCGATTCTCCTGCCTCAGCCTCTCTAGTAGCTGTAGTAGCTGGGATTACAGGTGACCACCACCACACCCAGCTAATTTTTGTGTTTTTAGTAGAGACGGGGTTTTGCCATGTTGCCCAGGCTGGTCTCAAACTCTTGGGCTCAAGTGATCCACTCTCTTTGGCTTCCCAAAGAGCTGAGACTACAGGCATGAGCCACTACGCCCAGCCGATGTTTTCTTTTTAACAATTAAATTTTTTCTTTGCAGCTTAAGCCAGGATTCTGGTTTGTTGGTTTGAGATAGTGGCTAAAGGTCCTTTCTCTTCTTTCATTTTATTGCCTTTTGGTTACCACAGACACAATAGTTCTTTTTACCCCAGTCCCATTTTTCCCCGATATCATTCTGGATAACAGCTGGTAGTGTACATTGTTCTCTTAAATCCCCTAAATCCATTTTATTTTGGTAGTTAAATATGACTCTTCAAAGATGACAGACAATAGAGGGTTCAGGGAATGATTGTTGTATACATGTTGTCTTAGACATTTTCTTCTTGTGCTATTGGTATAGAGGTACAAAATATAACTATATATATACTTAAATATACTTATGTAGTATACTTATACTTAGCTGGTGTATTAGTTCATTTTAACACTGCTGATAAAGACATACCCGAAACTGGGAACAAAAAGAGGTTTAATTGGACTTATAGTTCCACATGGCTGGGGAGGCCTCAGAATCATGGCGGGAGGCGAAAGGCACTTCTTACATAGCAGCAAGAGAAGAATGAGGAGGAAGCAAAAGCAGAAACCCTTAATAAACCCATCAGATCTCATGAGACTTATTCACTATCACGAGAATAGCATGGGAAAAACAGGCTGCCATGATTCAATTACCTCCCCCTGGGTCCGTCCCACAACTGGGAGATACAATTCAAGTTGAGATTTCAGTGGGGACACAGCCAAATCATATCAGCTGGTCATTAATTGTATGGTACATTTTGCCTTAGAGAATCTGCAGCAATCATTAATGAGGCATACAACAATAAGCATATAATGGATATGTTTTTATTCCTAAGAAAATGTTTTCGGGGGGTCCTGAAGACTACCCACATGTTTGGTGACTCACTAGAAGGAGTCGTGGGACTGAGCATACAGATGCATACATGGGTAGGCTACAGAAAGGATGCCCATAGGATCAGTGAGGGAAAAAGACAGGTGGAGCCTGGAGAAATCCAGGCACAGCCTTCCTATGTTGTTCCCTCCCATTAGAAAGCACACTGAGTATGCTTCTTTCTCCAGCAGTGAGAAATGCAGTGATAAATATGCAATGTTCTGCCCAGGGAAGTCCGTTAGAGATTTCAGCATCCAAGGTTTTTATGGGGAGTAGTCACATAGGCACCCTCTGCCTAGCAACTACAAAATTCCAGACTCCCCAAAGGAAAGCAAGTATTCACCATAAATCACATTGTCTGTACAGTTCTAGGCATAGCAAACCAGTCTACATCAGTCAGGGAATGACTAAATGCCAAATTCCCAGATGCAAACCAAGGGCCAACCTTGCAAGCAGGCTTTCTAAAGATAGTAGCCTCAGATCTACTACGTTAATTCTTTCCTGCACTGTCTTTTCCCATGGTCCTTGGCCACAGTGTCTTTGCAATATTATCATCGTCAGTAGGAGTCCATGGAACAGAGTGAGACCAACCTGCAGTATTGACCTTAGTCATGCCATCCATGGGTCCTGAATTGAGCCAGTTAAAGCAAATCTTATTAACCACAAGGTCTAGCCTAAATTTCTATATTATCCCCCTTTTAAAAAAATGGCTAGCCTGAGGCATCAATAGGCATAGCACAACTCTGGCCAGTATGTAGAAGCTGAACTGAATGCCTTCCAGGGCTGAGGAAATGTTATGATAGTCAGCCTGCACACATTAAAAGTCCAATCCCAGAGGGCACATGTGGTATCCCTGGAAACAAAGAGTTGACAATTGTTAGGATACCCCAAGCAGGGACATACATTACATATTTTATTAAATTTCTTATAAAAGTTTCTCTTTTATTCCTTTTAATCCATTATTTTATGGAGCTTATCTTGTGTTCTTGTTATAACTGCTAACCCATTTATGGTTAAAATTTCATCTGAAAAGTCATTTTTTCTACTTCTTTTTACAGGATTATCATTGGTGGTGACGATTTTTAACCAGAAGCTTTATAGCTATTTATCTTTTTACGTATGCAGTTCATTACTTCTCTGCCAAACTTCAAATCACAGAAATTGTGAGCTCTATTTTGTACTTTGGGTACACGATGATCATTGTGTTGATTTTCTTCCTTTTCATAGGTAACTACAGAATTACTCAGTATATTTCAGACTCTCCTAAGAGTCTTGGAGATAGCGGTAATGTAATAAACATCAATTAACAATTAGTGGAAGGAAAAGGGAACAAAGTCATCATGTTCATTTTTATGTGTTGCAGATAAAAGATTGCAAAGCTGAGGGACCTGGAGGGACCTTATGTACTTAGCTACAAGACTGTCCCTTGTGAATGTTTTAAAACAGGAATATGTTCCAAAGCACAGAAAGGGTTATGTGTAATCACCTTTGAACAGACTCCAAGCATAAAAAATAACCTACTTGAATAACTTTTAAATTAGTAAAATTAGATTAAATATGTCATCATATAAGCAATTATATGTGAAGGACAAAATGTATACTTCTCAGGATTACTCGTTTGGGGTTGTTATTTGGATTCATATGTGATGGGAACTTTTGTCTAGATTGATGCTTGAAGCAGGTGGAAAAAAATGGAATGTTTTATAAAATGCTCCACTTGGAGAAATAATGAAGTTGGAGAGCTCTGGGACCTTCTGAATGCAAGCAAAGTAGCATTTCTGCCTGTGTCATGTCAAGTTCTGGCTTTAACTCAAGTCATATCACTTGTATAGGTCAGATTGGAAAAGTTTAAGGATTTTCTCTGATTTTAACTCTCAGGTTCAACAAATATATAAAAATAAACAATGGACATTTGTTAAAAATCAAGACATTCAGACAAATGTAAACATTATCTGAGAAACCCGGCATCTTGGTGGTGGTTCCTTTTTCTATGTAATATCTAAAATATATATTACCTCTTACGTACTACTGGTCTCAACTGCTCAGTAAAGAAGAGACCATGTAGTCCTACTCTAATCTCTCAGCCACCAGCAGTTCTATTTAAAACTGAAGGCTTAAGAGCTTCTCACCATTCTAGTCCAAGGAGCAGACTCCTTATGCTTTTTTTTTTTTAAAAAAAAACCTTTTAATTGAAGCATGTGGACGGAAAAGCGCACGCATCATAAGTGTACAGCTTGATGAGTTATCACAAAGTGAACACACCTTTGTAACTAGCACCCCCACCAATAACCAGTTCATGATTATCAGCCCTGAAGCCACTGTTGGGCCTGCTTCTACTTGCTTTCCACAGGGCACCCACTATCTTGACTTAGCTCTAGCAGGGAGAGTGTAGGAAGGAAAGATTGATATGCTGATAAAAACTAGAGTTAAGTGACAGGAAGAGGAGGGAAAACAAGAAAAAGCACAGAGTGGCACAAGGGGAATCATCCAAATGATGTTGAAATGATTTCACAGGGTAGGTGTTGAGTGGTGTTAAAGATGCCAAAGAGGGTGAAGACTAGGGAAAGGCCATTCAATTTTGCAAGAATCACCCTTCGAGAGGCAGTGTTCAGTGTGGCGTGAACTGCTGCTGCTTGTTTTTTGAGGTCTTTCTGCACAAAGTGATTCCTGGTCACCTCAGCCCATAACAGCATAGATTAATTTGGCCCATCTTTGAATTGTATATAAATAGATTTACAAACACCACATAATAATACTCTTTTCTGTCTGATTTCTTTGTGGTTGGTTTCTTGCCCTTTATATTGCTTGTGAGAGTCCTCCACATCACTGTGTGTAGATGCAGTCTGTGTCCCTCATGTCTTTTGTTTTGGATCCACCTTCTACTTTGCCCAGTGAGTAACTAGCTTTTATATTTGTGTAGTATGCAGGTTGGATGTATGCAGCACAGTAATTTCAGACTTATGTTTTCCTCATTATCTAACACTTTAACTCAGGTTGCCTTTTTCTGGGAGTCTTATATTACAACAGCTTCTTTTAAAACAGATGTACTCTTGAATGGTAACATTGCCCACAAAAATCTTTTTCTGTTCCTTGGCTCCAGAACCTGCATTCTAGATTCTGTCACCACACCACATTGAACACTGCCTCTCAAAGGGTGATCTCTTGCCAAATTAAATGATTTTTCCTAGTCTTTGCCTTCTTTGGTTTCTTTATTTAATACCACTCAACATCTATTTTGTGAAGTCATTTCAACATCATTTGGATGATTCTCCTTGTACCACTCTGTGCCTTTTCTTGTTTTCCCTCCTCTTCCTATCACTTAACTCTAGCTTTTATCAGTATTTCATACCTTCCTTTCTATACTCTCCCTTTTAGAGCTCATTCAGTCCCATGGCTTCACTTTTCTCCTCAATGCTGACTGCTCCCCAACCTGTATTTCTAACCATAGTCTCTATCTGGCTGAATTCTGAACATTTCCATGTCCCACTGGTACTGCAAACTCACCATGCTCCCAAAATGAAGTTAGCACTTCCTTCTCTACAAACTGACTTATCTTAATTTCTTTCTGTCTTTGACCATCATCACTAATCTCTGATCTCCTTGACCTATTTTGAATAAATTCTTAACATAGCCCTTCTGTGTTAGCCCATTCTCACGCTGCTGATAAAGACATACCCGAGACTGGGTAATTTATAAAGGAAAGAGGTTTAATTGACTCACAGCTCTGCATGGTTGGGGAGGCCTCAGAAAACGTACAATCGTGGTGGAAAGGGAAGCAAACACGTTCTTCACGTGGCAGCAGCAAGGAGAAGTGCAGAGTGAAGTGGGAGAAAAGCCCCTTATAAAACCATCGGATCTCATGAGAACTCACTATCAGGAGAACAGCATGGAGGTAACCACCTCCATGATTCAGTTACTTCCCACTGAGTCCCTCCCATGACACATGGGGATTATGGGAACTACAATTCAAGGTGAGATTTGGGTAGGACACAACCAAACCATATCACCTTCCATGATTTATAGCTAATCAATCATAACTTCCCTATTTATTCTTCTTAGAAACCTCTTGTTGCCATATATTCCTTTTTTTCATACTCCTACAGTCTTTATCCAGGCCTTTACTTCTTTGTTCTTGGATCATTGCAATAGCCTCTTACTTGGTTTGCTGAACTCTAGTCTCTCTTTTTCTAACACACTTTTCATGCCAACCTGCTTTCAGATGAACTTATTTTTTTCTTCTTATAATAGTGCAATTTGAGTTCCCGGGCAAGATGGCCAAATAGGAACAGCTCCAGTCTGCAGCTCCCAGCGAGATCAACACAGAAGGCAGGTGATTTCTGAGTTTCCTACTGAGGTACCCTGCTCATCTCACTGGGACTGGTTAGACAGTGGGTGCAGCCCACAGAGGGCAAGCAGAAGCAAGGTGGGGCATCGTCTCACCCAGGAAGCACAAGGTGTTGGGGAACTCCCTCCCCTAGCCAAGGGAAGCCGTGAGGGAACTTGCCGTGAGGAATGGTGCATTGTGGCCTAGCTACTATGCTTTTCCCACGGTCTTCCCAACCCACAGACCAGGAGATTCCCTCGGGTGCCTATACCACAAGGGCCCTGGGTTTCAAGCACAAAACTGGGTGGCCATTTGGGCAGACACCAAGCTAGCTGCAGGAGTTTTTTTTTTTTTTTTTTTGTACCCCAGTGGCTCCTGGAACAATAGCAAGACAGAACTGTTCACTCCCCTGGAAAGGGGGCTGAAGCCAGGGAGCCAAGTGGTCTTGCTCAGCGGATGTCACCCCCATGGAACCCAGCAAGCTAAGATCCACTGTCTTGAAATTCTTGCTGCCGGCACAGTAATCTGAAGTCGAGCTGGGAAGCTCAAGCTTGGTGGGGGAGCAGTGTCTACCATTACTGAGGCTTGAGTAGGCGGTTTTCCCCTCACAGTGTAAACAAAGCTGCTGGGAAGTTCAGAGTGGGCGGAGCCCACCACAGTGCCGCAAAGCCATGGTAGCCAGACTGTTTCTCTAGATTCCTCCTCTCTGGGCAGGGAATCTCTGAAAGAAAGGGAGCAGCCCCAGTTAGGAGCTTATAGATAAAACTCCCATCTCTCTGGGACAGAGCACCTGGGGAAAAGGGCGGCTATGGGCGCAGCTTCAGCAGACTTAAACGTTCCTGCCTGCTGGCTCTGAAGAGAGCAGTGGATCTCCCAGCACAGTGCCGGAGCTCTGCTAAGGGACAGACTGCCTCAAGTGGGTCCCTGACCCCCCAGCCTCCTGACGGGGAGACACCGCCCAGCAGGGGTTGACAGACAGCTCATACAGGAGAGCTCCAGTTGGCATCTGGCGGGTGCCTCTCTGGGATGAAGCTTCCAGAGGAAGGAGCAGGCCAGCAATCTTTGCTGTTCTGCAGCATCCACTGGTGATACCCAGGCAAATAGGGTCTGGAGTGGACCCCCAGCAAACTCCAGCAGATCTGCAGAAGAGGGGACTGACTGTTAGAAGGAAAAATAACAAACAGAAAACAATAGCATCAACATCAAATAAAAGGATGTCCACACAAAAACCCCATCCGAAGGTCACCAACATCAAAGACCAAAGGTAAATAAATCCACGAAGATGAGGAAAAACCAGGACAAAGAGGCTGAAAATTCCAAAAACCAGAATGCCTCTTCTCCTCCAAAGGATCACAAATCCTCGCCAGCAAGGGAACAAAATTGGTTGGAGAATGAGTTTGATGAAGTAGGCTTCAGAAGGGGGGTAATAACAAACTCCTCTGAGCTAAAGGAGCATGTTCTAACCCAATTCAAGGAAGCTAAGAACCTCGATAAAAGGTTAGAGGAATTTGTAACTAGAATAACCAGTTTAGAGAAGAACATAAATGACCTGATGGAGCTGAAAAACACAGCACAAGAACTTCATGAAGCATACACAAGTATCAATAGCCAAATCAATCAAGCAGAAGAAAGGATATCAGAGATTGAAGATTAACTTAATGAAATGAAGTGTGAAGACAAGATTAGAGAAAAAAGAATGAAAAGGAACAAACAAAGCCTCCAAGAAATATGGGACTATGTGAAAAGACCAAACCCACGTTTGATTGGTGTACCTGAAAGTGATGGGGAGAATGGAACCAAGTTGGAAAACACACTTCAAATATTATCCAGGAGAACTTCCTCAACCTAGCAAGACAGGCCAACATTCAAATTTAGGAAATACAGAGAACATCACAAAGATACTCCTCAAGAAGAGTAACCCCAAGACACATAATCGCCAGATTTACCAAGGTTGAAGTGAAGGAAAAAAATGTTAAGGGCAGCCAGAGAGAAAGGTTGAGTTACTCACAAAGGGAAGCCCATCAGACTAACAGCGGATCTCTCTGCAGAAACCCTACAAGCCAGAACAGAGTGGGAGCCAATATTCAACATTCTTAAAGAAAAGAATTTTCAACCCAGAATTCCATATCCTGCCAAACTAAGCTTCATAAGTGAAGGAGAAATAAAATCCTTTACAGACAAGCAAATGCTGAGGGATTTTGTCACCAACAGGCCTGTCTTATAAGAGCTCCTGAAGGAAGCAGTAAATATGGAAAGGAAAAACTGGTACCAGCCACTGCAAAAACATATCAAAATGTAAAGACCGTTGACACTATGAAGAAACTGCATCAACTAATGGGCAAAATAACCAGCTAGTATCATAACGACAGGATCAAATTCACACATAACAATATTAACCTTAAATGTAAACAGGCTACATGCCCCAATTAAAAGGCACAGACTGGTAAATTGGTTTAAGAGTCAGGACCCATTGGTGTGCTGTACTTAGGAGACCCATCTCATGTGCAAAGACACAAATAGGCTCAAAATAAAGGGATGAAAGAAGATTTACTAAGCAAATGGAAAGCAAAAAAAAAAAAAAAAAGCAGGCGTTGCAATCCTAGTCTCTGATAAAACAGACTTTAAATTAACAAAGATCAAACAAGAGAAAGAAGGGCATTACATAATGGTAAAGAGATCAATGCAACAAGAGCTAACTATCCTAAATATATATGCAGCCAATGCAGGAGCACCCAGATTCATAAAGCAAGTTCTTAGAGACCTACAAAGAGACTTAGACTCCCACACAATAATAGTGGGAGACTTTAACCCCATACGTCAATATTAGACAGATCAATGAGACAGAAAATTAACAAGGATATTCAGGACTTGAATTCAGCTCTGGACCCAGCAGATGTGATAGACATCTACAGAACTGTCCACCCAAATGAACAGAATATACATTCTTCTCAGCATCACATCGCACTTACCCTAAAATCGACCATATAATTGGAAGTAAAACACTCCTCAGCAAATGCAAAAGAACAGCAATCACAACAAACAGTCTCTCAGACCACAGTGCAATCAAATTAGAACTCAGGATTAAGAAACTCACTCAAAACCGCACCACTACTTGGAAACTGAACAACCTGCTCCTGAATGACTCCTAGGTAAATAACGAAATTAAGGCAGAAATAAGTTATTTGAAACCAATAAGAACAAAGACACAATGTACCAGAATCTCTGGGACACAGCTAAAGCAGTGTTTAGAGGGAAATTTATAGCACTAAATGCCCACAAGAGAAAGCAGGAAGATCATCGACACCCTAACATCACAATTAAAAGACCTAGAGAAGCAAGAGCAAACAAATCCAAAAGCTAGCAGAAGGCAAGCAATAACTAAAATCAGAGCAGAACTGAAGGAGAGAGAGAGACGAAAAACCCTTCCAAAAAAGTCAGTGAATCCAGGAGCTGTTTTTTTGAAAAGATTAACAGAATAGATAGACCACTAGCCAGAATAATAAAGAAGAAAAGGGAGAAGAATGAAATAGACACAATAAAAAATGTTAAATGGGACATCACCACTCATCCCACAGAAATGCAAACTACCATCAGAGAATACTATAAACACCTCTACGCAAATAAACTAGAAAATCTAGAAGAAATGGATACATTCCTGGACACACACACCCTCCCAAGACTAAACCAGGAAGAAGTCGAATCCCTGAATAAACCAATAACAAGTTCTGAAATTGAGGCAGTAATTAATAGCCTACCAACCAAAAAAAGCCCAGGACCAGATGGATTCACAGCCAAATTCTACCAGAGGTACAAAGAGGAACTGGTATCATTCCTCCTGAAACTATTCCAAACAATAGAAGAAGAAGCACTCCTCCCTAACTCATTTTATGAGGCCAGCATCATCCTGATACCATAACCTGGCAGAAACACAACAAAAAAAGAGAATTTCAGGCCAATATTCCTGATGAACATCGATGCAAAAATCCTCAGTAAAATACCGGAAAACCTAATGCAGCAGCACATTAAAAAGCTTATCCACCCCGATCAAGTCGGCTTCATCCCAGGGATGCAAGGCTGGTTCAACATATGCAAATCAATAAACGCAATCACATAAATAGAACCAATGACAAAAACTGCATGATTAACTCAATAGATGTAGAAAAGGCCTTTGATAAAATTCAACACCCTTCATGCTAAAAACACTCAATAACCTAGGTATTGATGGGATGTATCTCAAAATATTAAGAGCTATTTATGACAAACCCACAGCCAATGCTGGAAACATTCCCTTTGAAAACTGGGACAAGGCAAGGATGCCCTCTCTCACCTCTCCTATTCAACATAGTATTGGAAGTTCTGGCCAGGGCAGTCAGGCAAGAGAAAGAAAGAAAGGGTATTCAAATAGGAAGAGAGGAAATCAAATTGTCTCTTTGCAGATGACATGATTGTACATTTAGAAAACCCCATCGTCTCAGCCCAAAAACTCCTTAAGCTGTTAAGCAACTTCAGCAAAGTCTCAGGATAAAAAATCAATGTGCAAAAATCACAAGCATTCCTATACAGCAAGAACAGACAGAGAGCCAAATCATGAGTGAACTCCCATTCACAACTGCCACAAAGAGAATAAAATACCTAGGAATCCAACTTACAAGGGATGTGAAGGACCTCTTCAAGAACTACAAACCACTGCTCAAGGAAATAAGAGAAGACACAAATAGAAAAACATTCCATGCTCAAAGATAGGAAGAATCAGTATCATGAAAATGGCCATACTGCCCAAAGTAATTTATAGATTCAGTGCTATTCCTATCATGAAGCTACCATTGACTTTCTTCACAGAATTAGAAAAAACTACTTTAAATTTCATGTGGAACCAAAAATGAGCCCGTATAACCAAGACAATCCTAGGCAAAAAGAACTAAGCTGGAGGCATCACACTGCCTGACTTCAAACTATATTACAAGGCTACAGTAACCAAAACAGCATGATACTGGTACCAAACTAGACATAGACCAATAGAACAGAACAGAGGCATCAGAAATAACACCACACATCTACAACCATCTGATCTTTGACAAACCTGACAAAAGCAATGGGGAAAGGATTCCCTATTTAATAAATGGTGTTGGGAAGACTGGCTAGCCATATTTAGAAAACTGAAACTGGACCCCTCTTTACACCTTATACAAAAATTAACTCAAGATGGTATAAGATTTAAACGTAAGACCTAAAACCATAAGACCTAAAACCTAGGCAATACCATTCAGGATATAGGCATGGGCAAAGACTTCATGACTAAAACACCAAATGCAATTGCAACAAAAGCCAAAATTGACAAATGGGATCTAATTAAACTAAAGAGCTTCTGCACAGCAAAAGAAACTATCATCAGAGTGAACAGGCAACCTACAGAATGGGAGAAAATTTTTGCAATCAATCCATCTGACAAAGGTCTAATATCCAGAATCTACAAGGAACTTAAATTTACAAGAAGAAAACAACTCCATCAAAAAGTGGGCAAAGTATATGAACAGACACATTTCAAAAGAAGACATTTATGCGGCCAACAAACATATGAAAAACTCATCATCACTAGTTATTGGAGAAATGCAAATCAAAACCACAATGAGGTACCATCTCATACCAGTTAGAATGGTGATCATTAAAAAGTCAGGAAACAACAGATGCTGGAGAGGATGTGGAGAAATAGGAATGCTTTTACATCAGTGGTGGAGGGTAAATTAGTTCAATGATTGTGGAAGACAATGTGGTGATTCCTCAAGGATCTAGAACCAGAAATACCATTTGACCCAGCAGTCCCATTACTGGGTATTTACCCAAAGGATTATAAATCATTCTACTATAAAGACACATGCACACGTCTGTTAATTGCAGCACTATTCACAATAGCAAAGAGTTGGAACCAATCCAAATGCCAATCAATGTTAGACTGGATAAAGAAGATGTGGCACATATATACCACAGAATGCTATGCAACCATAAAAAAGGATGAATTAATGTCCTTTGCAGGGACATGGATGAAGCTGGAAACCGTCATTCTCAGCAAACTAACACAGGAACAGAAAACAAAACACCACATGTTCTCACTCATAAGTGGGAGTTGGACAATGAGAACATATGGGCACAGGGAGGGGAACATCACACACTGGGGCTTGTTGTGGGGTGGGGGGCAAGGGGCTGGATAGCATTAGGAGAAATACCTAATGTAGATGACAGGTTGATGGGTGCAGCAAACCACCATGACACATGTATACCTATGTAATAAACCTGCATGTTCTGCACATATATCCTAGAACTTAAAGTATAATTTTAAAAAAAAGGAAAAAAATAGTGCAATTCAGTCCAAGATTATTATTATTATTTTTTTTGAGATGGAATCTTGCTCTGTCACCCAGGCTGGAGTGCAGTGGCGTGATCTCGGCTCACTGCAACCTCCACCTCCCGGGTTCAAGTGACTCTCCTGCGTTAGCCTCCTGAGTAGCTGGGACTACAGGCACACACCCCCACACCCAGCTAATTTTTGTATTTTTAGTAGAGACGAGGTTTCACCATGTTGGCCAGGATGGTCTCGATCTCCTGACCTCGTGATCCACCCACCTCAGCCTCCCAAAGTGCTGGGATTACAGGTGTGAGCCACCGTGCCCGGCCCCAAGATTACTTTTAACAGGTCAACTCATATTTACAGAATGCTTACACTGTGCTGGACACTGTGTAAGTGTTGGGAACACAGTGGTGAAGACAGATAAGTTTCCCTGTTTTTATGGACCCTTCTATTCCAGTGGGAGACATTAAAGAAAAATTGTGGGTTTGGTGAGCTTTGTGAAATAAGTGATGTTGAAGAAGAGGTGGATGGTCAAGTGTTCCAAGCAGAGGTGGCAGCATGTTTGAAAGTCCTTAGTGGGAAGTAGTTTGACATCTTTAAAGAACACAGAAAAGTCCAGCATGGCAAGGGAGGGAGGTGGCAATAGTGAAGTTAGAAAGGTATGGAATAGGACGGGTGCAGTGGCTTATGCCTATAATCCCAACACTTTGGGAGGCCAAGATGAGAGGATCCCTTGCACCCAGGAGTTTGAGACCAGTCTGGGCAACATGATGAGACCCTGTCTCTACAAAAAATTAGCTGGCATGTGGTGGCACATGCCTGTAGTCCAGCTGCTTGGGAGGCTGAGTTTGGAGAATCATCTGAGACCGGGGAGGTTGAGGCTGCAGTGAGCCATGATCATTGAACCGCTGCACTCCAGCCTGGATGACAGAGTGAGACCCTGTCTCAAACAAAAGAAGAGAAGAGAAAAGAGGGAGAGAGGGAGGGAGGGTGGGAGGGAAGCAGGCAGGAAGGAAAGGAAAGGAACAGTCAGATCTTATGAGGATCTTGTAAATAATATTAAGGAATTTGTTTTATTGTGGGAGTGATGGGAAGTTGAAGGGTTTAAACAGTGTAATAGGCCAGGCACAGTGGCTCATTTCTATAGCCCCAGCACTTTGGGAGGCCAAGGCAGGCAGATCACTTAAGCCTAAGGATTCGAAAGCAGCTTGGGCAACATGATGAAATCTTGTCTCTACAAAAAATATTTTAAAAAACATAACCAGGAATGGTGGTGTGTGCCTGTGATCCCAGCTACTCAGGAAGTAGTTGGATCACTTGAGCCCAGGAGATCAAGGCTATAGTGAACCAAGATGGTGCCACTGCACTCCAGCCTGGGTGACAGAGCAAGACCCTGCCTCAAAAATAAAATGAAAATAAAACAGGGCGATAATGCCATTTTCCCTATTCAAAAATTGTAATAGCATCATACTTCCTCCTCTGTCAAGGTCTAAGCTCACCTTGGTGTTGGGAGCTTCCATAATGTGGTCTTGCTTGTTATTCAGTGTGTTTTCTAAGCCTCTGAAAGCTGAACTACTCACTAAGTTCAAGCTTGTCTCCTGCCCTTTTTTTTTTTTTGAGACGGAGTCTCGCTCTGTCGCCCAGGCTGGAGTGCAGTGGCACGATCTTGGCTCACTGCAAGCTGCGCCTCCCGGGTTCACGCCATTCTCCTGCCTCAGCCTCCCGAGCAGCTGGGAATACAGGCGCCCGCCACTACGCCTGGCTAATTTTTTTGCATATTTAGTAGAGACGGGGTTTCACTGTGTTAGCCAGGATAGTCTCGATCTACTGACCTCGTGATCCACCCGCCTCGGCCTCCCAAAGTGCTGGGATTACAGGCGTGAGCCACCGCACCTGGCATATCCTGACTTTTTTAGCATGTTTCCCCAACTAGATCGGCATCTCCTTGAGAGCAGGGACTACACTGTATGCCTATTTTGTGTCCTTTGGAGTGCTAAGCCCATATTCTTCTTGACTTCATAGAGTATGGAAGAGAGGAGATAACATCATGGGATCATTTTTGTATATCAGTTTTAAAATTAAATCATGGGTATGAGAAACCTCCAAAGTAAATTCTGGGTACTGTTCATATCACACACACAAAATAACTGATTTTGACATCTGTTTTCTAGAACTGTCCTTTAAGAAGCTGTCTTCTTATAGACTCTTAAATGGCATTTCTTTATATTTTATCATTATATGTTGAGGTTCATAGCAGGAAGCAAGGCTTATTATCTATTTTCATGTTTCACTTGTGAGGAATAAGTCCTCAATTAAATAATTAGCCTTGAGAATATAGATGTACATAAAAGTACAATTATTAATTTGTGATTACCCTTTTTCCTGTGGACAAACATTTTTAAAATTAGCAATACTTACTCATTTAAAACATGCTGAGGAGCTTCACACTTATTCATGCTTATTGATTCAAACTTATTTAGAATAATTATGCATTCATTCAAAGCTCTTCCTTGTGGTCACCACATTCCCCTTTGGTGCTTGAATTCATCCATAGCATCACAGCAGAAGTACAGGACTTCATAGCTGTCACCTTGCTTTCTTTTTTTTTTTTTTTGAGACAGAATCTTTGTCTATCGCCCAGGTTGGAGTGCAGTGGCATGATCTTGGCTCACTGCAGCCTCTGCCTCCTGGGTTCAAGTGAGTCTCCTGCCTCAGCCTCCTGAGTAGCCAGGATTACAGGCGCCTGCCAACATGCCTTGGCTAATTTTCGTATGTTTAGTAGAGACAAGGTTTCACCATTTTGGCCAGGCTGGTCTTGAACTCCTGACGTCAGGTGATCTGCCCACCTCGGCCTCCCAAAGTGCTGGGATTACAGGTGTGAGCCACTGCACTGTGCTATTGATACCTGTCACCTTTCAATATTGAGTATTGTGACTGTAGGAAGACACTTTGTTTATATAGTAAGTACTTTTCCATGTTGCAATATACCCTTCATATTTATCATGTTTATGGCTGCATATTGGGCAGATTACTTTGCTGAACCATTTCTTCACTATTGAACTTGTTGTTTTCCCCCATTTTGGATTATTTCCTTAAGATAGTCTGTGAAGTGGGATGACGGTCAAAAAAACATGAATATTTTTGTTTTTTTTTTTAATGCCTTTCTGCTGTGACCTTGCCTGGCATTGGGTATTATTTTTAAAAAGAAACAAAAAGCAGTGTTCTTTTTTGTTCATGCAGTGTGTCTAAAATGGCACCCCATTGTTTTCTTCCTCGGTTTTGGAGCAAAAGGAAGTGATATATATTCTGGCTGGTGTTCCTCTACCCAATTTTTATTGGGTAGCACACTTACAGATGTGTAATGAAAAGTCAAAATATGACTCAAGGGACAGGAATAGGGAGGATAAACCACAGCATATGAAGAAAAGGTACCAGGAGTGAAATTTTATATTTTTATAGATAAATGCAAATGAATTTCAATTAAGGTTGGATGACTTGCCCCAAATCCTAATTAGTTTCCTTCCTTCCTTTTTCTCTCTCTCTCTCTCTTCCCCTTTCTTTCTTTCTTTCTTGCATTCTTTCTTTCCTTCTTTTTCTCCTTCCTTCCTTCCTTCCCTCTTTCTTTTCCTTCCTTCCTTCCTTTTCTTTCTTTCTTTCTTCTTTCCTTCCTTCCTTCCTTCTTTCCTTCCTTCCTTCTTTCTTTCTTTTTTTCTTTTTCCTTCCTTCTTTCTTTCTTTCTTTTCTTCCTTCCTTCCTTCCTTTTTTCTTTCCTTTCTTTCCTTTGTTTCCTTTCTTTTCTTTCTTTCCTTCCTTCCTCCCTCCCTCCCTCCCTCCTTCTCTCTTTTTCTTTCTTTTGATGGTGTCTCACTCTGTCACCCAGGCTGGAGTGCAGTGGCACGATCTCAGCTCTCTGCAACCTCTGCCTCCCAGGTTCAAGTGATTCTCCTGCCTCAGCCTCCAGAGTAGCTGGGATTACAGGCGCCCACCACCATGTCTGGCTATTTCCTGTATTTTTAGTAGAGACGGGGTTTCACCATGTTGGCCAGGCTGATCTTAAACCTCTGACCTCAGGTGATCTGCCCTCCTCAGCCTCCCAAAGTGTAGTGATTTTTTATTTGATTCAGGATTTTGTTTTAGATATCAACAAATGAGTTAAACTCTTAAGACAGTGAATTAAAATAATGTATTTCTATTTTGATATAATGGACTTAAGATCAAAACAATCAATTAAGATCTAACACTTGGGTTTCCTTGTCTTAAAGCCTAAAAGCTGTCTAGTACTATAATAATGGAATTTGTAGTTAATTATAAACTTTGGGCTGGGTGTGGTGGCTCACACCTGTAATCCCAGCACTTTGAGAGGCCAAGGTGTTCAAGACTTGAGGCCAGGAGTTCAAGACTATAGACTGGCCAGCATGGCAAAACCCTGTCTCTACTAAAAATATAAAAATTAGCTGGGTGTGGTGGCACACACCTGTAGTCCCAGCTACTTGGGAGGCTGAGATCATGCCACTGCACTGCAGCCTGGGTGACAGAGCAGGACTCTGTCTTAAAAAAAAAAAAAAAAAAAAGAATTGGCTGCCATTGCCATTGGGTAGTAAATTAAATATTTTATACAATGATCTATATTTTAGGGAAGTAGTTAAAAATGTTTGCATTTAGCTACAGTCTCCTTATTCTAGAGTAGTGGTTCTCAACCGGGGCAATTTGCCCACTCCCCCAGGGAACATTTAGCACTGTATACAGACATTTTTGATTGTCATGACTGGGAGGATACTAATGACATGTAGTGAATAGACATCAGTGACACTGCCAAATATCCCACAGTGTGCCGGACAGCTTCCACAACAAAGAATTATCTGGCCTAAAACGTCAATAGTGCTGCTGTCAAGAAATCCTGGTCTAGAGTGAACTATTTTTGAACCTTACATTTACTTGGGAGTTAATGCTATTTTCAGAATACATTTTTGGTCATTTTGAGACATTATGTTGAGAGTCTGAGAGACTGCACCACCAATCACTGGGCAGTGATTGAAGCCAGTGTGTTACAAAGAGCTTTTAAGACCCAGAAGAAGTATTAGCCAAATGAAGACTGCTTTTCTGTTGGCTTTCTCACTGTCTGTGCTTTGAATATATTTTTATTCATTAAAAGAAGCTAATGAAGTTCAGTATATTTTGAGACAGTCTACTGTGTAATATTTTATCACTAAATTAAAGAAGATTTCATGTTTTCACACAGAGCAAGATGAAATACAGTATACTGAAGGAAATGTCCAATTATCTTAACACACAAATGTTAGCTATAATGGGCCTTTTGTGTTTTATTATACCAAGTTGTTGCTAGCTCTACCTTATTAAACTCTTCAGTTTTAAAGGCTGAAAGATCAAAAAGAGATAAAAATATATTAATGCTGATTGTTAACTAACCAGTAAGTATTTATTAAGCATCTTCTATGGGCTTGGTAACATATTAATTGAGAATGTGGAAACATTAAGATATAATACTATTTTTATTGAGTTGATTATGTGCCAGCTATTTGCACACATTTATCTCACTTAATTTTCACAATAGCCATGAGCTGTAGGTCACCTTATTCCCATTGCATGGATAAGGCAACTGAAGCCCAGAGAGATTGACTTGTTCACAGTCACTCAGCCAGTAAGTGGTAGAGCCATGATTCTTTCAAACCCAGGTTGGTCTGACCTCAAAGCTCATTCTTTCAAAGTACAACTCTCTGTGTCCTCCTCAAGAGGCACTTTTCTTGAGCTAGAGCCAAACCAACAACTAAAGGGTGCCTCCAAAATCTGCTCTGTAGTCCTCTATTTGACCAAGTGGACTGCTCTTAACTGGGGGAACTAAGACTGGTGCATGTAAAGCAATACAATATCACCCTCAGGAATATAGGATGACAATAGAATATCTCCGGTCTTTCCCATGCCCCTTCAACCCTTCTTTAAAAAACACATCCTTTCTGTTTTACTACATGATTCTGGGATACAGGGAGTCAAGACTAGTGTAACCTCTGGAATAATTCCATTACGTCCTCAATTCCAGCTTATTTTGATCTCAGTTTACATTTATGGACTAAAGAAAGTGGTAGGTTCTGTAGGAGAACAGGACACAGTCATCCCTATTCTCAAGGATACAGAAAACCTCTGGGTCCTATTCTTTTACTCAGTGTAAGTAGTTATAGACTAACTATGGGCCTTGTGTTGGTTAGTATTCTTCGAGTTTTGAGTATCATACTAAAAAGTTTCAACAGAAAGTCTCCTCTTAAAGAGGCATTCTATTCCCCCAGAAGTAATCAGAAGCTACGTTCTCTGGCATTCTTGTGTTGTGCATTTCACATCCTCTGGCATCTCATGCCTGGGTTGGTCTCTACCTTTTCCTGTCTAACTGCTGCTTGTTTTTTGAGGTCTTTCTGCACAAAGTGGTTTCTGGTCACGTCAGCCTATATTGATATCTTTCCTAGAACAATCAAGGGCAGAATCGGCTTTGACTCCTATCTGTGCTATTTATTGGGTATGTATTATAAGGCAAGTCACTTCACCTCTTTGAGCCTCCATTTCCTTGTGGAATGGGGAAAATAATAGTACCCGCCTCAGAAAAGCACAACTGAATGTCATCACACATGTGAAGCCTGTAACTCAGAGACAGGCATATAATTTAGTAAAAGCTAATTATAATTATCATCATCTTCATGAAATACAAATTTAATTGTCTTATTCTCTGGCTTATGTATCTTCACTGGCTCCCAGTTGCCCACATGGTCAAATCCAAACTTCTTAACTTGGCATGCAATATCTGGCCCCTTATCTACTCTTGCAGTCTTTTCTCCTATTAAAAAAAAAAATTAGGCCGGGCACGGTGACTCACGCCTGTAATCCCAGCACTTTGGGAGGCCGAGGCAGATCACCTGAGGTTGGGAGTTCGAGACCAGCCTGGCCAACATGGTGAAACCCCCGTCTCTACTAAAAAATACAAAAATTAACCAGGTGTGGTGGCAGGCGCCTTAATCCCAGCTACTTGGGAGGCAGAGGCAGGAGAATTGTTTGAACCCAGGAGGCGGAGGTTGCAGTGAGCCGAGATCAAGCCATTGCACTTGAACCTGGGGGACAAGAGCGAGACTTCTCTCAAAAAAAAAAAAAAAAAAAAAAGAGACAGGATCTCACTGTGTCACCCACGCTGGAATGCAGTGGTGCTATCATAGCTCAATGCAGCCTCGAGCTCCTGGGCTCAGATAATCCTCCCACTGCAGCCTCCCAAGTGCCTAGGAGTAGAGGCATATATGCCCTCTTTAATGATCCCTTAATTCTCTATCTTACACTTTTAATGCTGCAAAACCTCTGTCATGGTTCTTACTGTTCCTTAAAACTGCCAGGGCTTTGAGTGTTTTTTTAGGCCTTTATGGGAACTTTATTCCTCTCTCTGGAATAGCTGTCTCCCATCCTTAAATGTGTCTGAACCCAGCTTTATAGAACTTTACTCGCCTTCTCCAAAGTCCCACCATTCATTCATTCAGTAAGTACATATTCAACGTCAACTGTGTGCCAGGCTGTGCTGTAGGGGCTGGGGTTTTAGTGGTGAGCAAAACTATAAAGCGATAAAAATCCTGATCCTCATGGAGCTTACATTGCTAAGCAGTTAATTTAAATAGTTCAGTTTAACAAATATGCATTGTCCACCTACAATGTGCCCAACACTATGCTAAGCACTGGGGGCATAAGATTAAGACTTAATCCCTAGCCCGAAGGCTATAGTCTTAAGAGAGAAGACCCTTAACTGGGTCATCTCCATGCATGGCAGCACAGAGCCTGATACATTGAAGCCCAGGGTTTTGTGAAAGCACAGAGGAGGGCACTTAGCTCACTTGGGGAGAGGGAAAGAGGGAAGGAAAGACACTTCTGTAGAAAGTGATAGAGATGTGTCTTATGTTTTGAGGGAAGACTGAATCTTAAAAGTAGAATGTAAAGTTGACAATTGAGCAAGGCATGGCATATAGATATCTCTAGATCACTTGGGGTTGCTGGAGTTTAAAATTTAAGGTGTAAACTGGCAGGAACAAGGCCTGAAGGAGTAGGTCATGACCTGACCCTGGGGGGCCTTGTGTGCCAACACTAAGGAGTTGTAATTATTTTTTAGAGACAGGGTCTCACTGTGTTACCCAGGCTCGAGTGCAGGGGTGCCATCATAGTTCACTGTAACCTTGAACTCCTGGGCTCAAGCGATCCTCCCACCTCAGCCTCCAGAGTAGCTAGGACTACAGGCATGTACCACCCTGCCCAGCTAATTAATTTTTTTTTTTGTAGAGACAGGGTCTTGCTGTGTTGCTCAGGCTGGTCTCAAACTTCTGGCCTCAAGTAATCCTCCCACCTCAGCTTCACAAAGCACTGGGATTATAGGCAGGAGTCACCACACCTGGCCAGGAGTTGGAATTTTTGCCAGATAAAGCTTGGACGTGCATCAGATTCACTTGTGGCAATTATATAACATCAACTAAAACCAATAAATCTGATGTCCAGGGACTATCGAAGAGCCTATGGGTCAGAATCCCTGTTGATCTGTATTTCTAATGGCTTAACCGGTTCCTAATACACTCCAGGGCTTGAGTACTTTTGCTATGGGGAAGTTTTTTGGTTTTTTTTTTTTTTTTTTTTTTTTTTGAGACAGAGTCTGGCTCTGTCACCCAGGCTGGAGGGCAGTGGCATGATCTCGGCTCACTGCAACCTCCACCTCCTGGGCTCAAGCGATTCTCCTGCCTCAGCCTCCCAAGTAGCTGGGATTATAGGCACCTGCCACCATGCCCAGCTAATTTTTTTGTATTTTTAGTAGAGACAAGGTTTCACCATATTGGCCAGACTGGTCTCGAACTCCCGACCTCAGGTGATTCGCCCACCTTGGCCTCCCCAAGCGCTAGGATTACAGGCTTGCGCCACCATGCCCGGCCAGGTTTTTAAGGGCATGACAATCAAATTTTGTGGCTTGGAAATATCACAATCACACTGACAAAGTAGAGAATGGATTTGAGAGGAAGACTGGAGGTAGGGAGAGAAGTCAACAAACAGTTGGTTAAGTGAGAGATGAAGAGGGAGTGGCTTAATATCCCATGGCTGTGGAGATAGACAGATGGATATGGAGGAGAGGGATTCAAAAGCTATTAAGGAGTTGTAATTTGCAGGACTTGGTAACAAATGTGGGTGCAAAAGAGGGAGGAGTTAAGGGTGATTTCCAGGTCTCCGACTTTGACCTCTACATCAATAGTGATGTGTAGCACAGCCACCAACTGAGATTATTTTCTACAAGAACCCCTTTTCTATCCCTCACACTACCTGGCAAGTGCCAGGCCCAGAGAAAGTGCTTAGTGAACGCAAAATCAAATGTGGCTAAAGGGAGTCAAGGCCCCCAAGACCCTTGTCCCCAAATAAGTTTTCCCTTTATTATTTTGCACAATGGCTGAAATTCCAGCTTTATGGACAATCTTTTTGCTGCACGTCTCATTCACTGCTGCAAGTTCTTGGAATTTAGTCTCCACAGTGGCTGTGGAAAGACTCTTTAGAGATTTTTTTTTGAGAATAGATTTCACTATGTTGCCCAGGCTGGCCCCAGCCTCCCTAGTAGCTAGGACTACGGGCGTGCACCACCACACCCCCACCAAAAGATTTGTTTATGTTGAATAGAAAGTAGTAGACTTTCAAAATGTTTTATTTAACTAATTTCTTTTTCTTTTTTTAGTGTAGTTATATGACCACATTGGGAAACCCTTAGAAGAAATATACATTGGATACCTATCCCAGGATCAGACTGAATTATTTTCATTGTAGAATTGCAATTTAGGGAAGGGAAAGGGGAAAAATGGGTTTCTCTGCTTTTCTTGGACTGCCTCATTGAGGATCCTGTGGTTGGATTGTCTTTTGGTTCTGTATCATTATAAAAGGTTCTGAAGCTTAGAAGCTAGGGCGGCCGGGCGCAGAGGCTCACGCCTGTAATCCCAGCACTTTGGGAGGTCGAGGTGGGTGGATCACGAGGTCAGGAGATCGAGACCATCCTGGCCAACATGGTGAAGCCCCGTCTCTACTAAAAATACAAAAATTAGCCGGGTGTGGTGGCACGTGCCTGTAGTCCCAGCTACTCAGGAGGCTGAGGTAGGAGAATCACTTGAACCCGGGAGGTGGAAGTTGCAGTGAGCTGAGATCATGCCACTGCACTCCAGCTTGGCAAAAGAGGGAAACTCTGTCTTAAAGAAAGAAAGAAGCTAGGGCATTTTTAATATTGGTTTAGTGCTTTCTCTGACCTGAAGCAAAAGTAAACAAAGATATCAGGGTGATAATTCTCCTCGTTTTTGTTTTATCTGCTGTTTTCTACTCTTAAATTGTGATTCAAGCAATTCAGCTGTAGAAAAAAAAATTAATCTCTCCAGATCCTTTAAGTTGCTTTTAACTTGTGTGGTTCAGTGGCCCTTTGGTTCAGTGGAAGACAAAAGGAAGGAAGGGAGGGAGGGAGGGAGGGAGGGAGGGGAAGACTAGCTGAGAGGGGAGCTTTTTGAAATCTTGACTCTCAGGCTACATCCCAGATCAATTAAATCAGAATCTCTGGGGGTGTCACCCAGGTGGTAGTATTTAAATCTCCCCAGGTGATTTCAATGTGCGGCCAATGTTGAGAATTATCACGCTAATCAGATAAACCCCATGTGATCATAAATTTCAAGCCCCAAATCAGAACATCAATAATAGCTATCATTTCTTGAGTGCCTACTCTGACATGCACTCTAATATATCTTGTCCTTTTTCTCTCAGGAAAAGCCTTAGTTGCGTGAGCATAATTCCTTTTCACATTTGAGAAACAGAGGAGGTAGGTAGCTTGTTCTACATCATATAGCTAAGTGTCTGCTTGACTCCAAAGTCCAGATTCTTTAGCTCAGCTGACTACCAAAATAGTGTGAGGGTTGATGGGTTTTTGTGTTTTAGGTAGAAGACAACTGTGTATTTTAGGTAAAGCATCAAAAAGTTGAGAATTCATAAACATTTCAATGGTTTATGGGGAAAATAGGCAGCAAATCAAAATCAGAGATGTTTTCGATTCTGAGACATGTGTTAGCTATACACCTGCCATCTCCTGAACCTTTGAAGTTGGATTCAGAGAAGGAAGCTTAGAGTAAGAATAGGTATTATCATCCCCATTTTCCAGCTGAGAAAACTGAGGCTTGGCAAGATTGTTACTTGCCCAAGATCAGACATCTAGTAAACCAATAGAGTAGATCTGTGTTACTCTATGCCCATGGTCTTAATCACTATACTATACTGATTCCTGATGAGCACTGAAGAGTAGAAGGAAGTGGTATGATATATTGGATGGAAAGTTATCCTAAGTTTGGAATCTGGCAAGGCAAAAGGTACCAACTGCTGCCTAAAACTTTCTGCCATCTCCTTGTTGAGTAAGATGTTTTCCTAGATGAATTGTCCTGGGGTGCACCATTAGACTATGGAATCTGGAATTTTCTTTAAGTCATTGAACTATAATATCATCTGAAAAGTTTTTAATAATATGAACATCAATGAAATCATGTATTAAAGAAAAATTTGCTCATAATTATATCATCCTGAAATATAAAGGTGCCTTCTTTTATCTGTGCTCTGCTCTATCTGGTGCACATATTTATGCTTATATTATGTTCACACTGGTATGATACCTGGGAATCATTTAAGGCCTTTTATCACCTGATACCATATTATAAAGATTGCCTCATGCTGCTATATAGTCTTTACATTGGTCATTTTTGTATTATTTCATTGAGCACTTGGGACATAATTTAGCTAATTGCCTATTTTGGTGGCATTTGGTTTGTTTTTAATTTTCTTTTTTTATATGTATAATTTTTATAAATCATAGTATTATGATCACCATTTTGCATGTAATTTTTTGAATATGGGGCCATTTCTTTAGGATAAATCCTTCCAAATGAGATGTTTTTCTCATTTATTTCTTTATTCACTTATTTATTGAGATGGGGCTTGCTATGTTGCCCAGGCTGCATTTGAATTCATGGGCTCAAGCGATCTCCCGTCGCAGCCTCCTCAGCTGGGACCACAGGCACGTGCCAGTGCACCTGACTCCAAGATGGTTTTAGAGTTTAAATAAAGCTTAAGGCCAGGCACAGTGGCTTATGCCTGTAATCGTAGCACTTGGGGAGGCCGAGGCGGGCAGATCACTTGAGGTCAGGAGTTTGAGACCAGCCTGACCAACATGATGAAACCCCATCTCTAAAAAAATACAAAAACTAGCCGGGCATGGTGGCAGGCTCCTGTAATCTCAGCTACTCGGGAGGCTGAGGCAGGAGAATTGCTTGAATCCTGGAGGTGGAGGTTTCAGTGAGTCGAGATTACGCCACTGGACTCCAGCCTGGGCGACAGAGTAAGACTGTCTCAAAAAAAAAAAAAAAAAGTTTAATAAAGTTTTTAAAGTTTAATGATAAAAAACTTTGATTTATAAAACTAATATATGCTCTGGATATGTAAATAAATAAGATTATTACCCCCTTTGGCTATGTGTAGTGATAAGGGTTATTTACATTTTCTAAATTGAAGCAAGTTATAAGAAGTTTTTTTGTATCAGAAACTAGGCTTGGACCTCTTTTATTCTTTTTGAAATGGAGAAGTTAAGCTACTAATTTTGTTTTCTTGCTTTGGTTAGAGACCTGCAGAATTCAATCAGATGGATTCTCACACCCGTTTGCAGATGACTGCCTCTGGCCCTGTTGCTCATCCTGTTTGCTCAGCAAGAGAACCTGTTGGTTTTTATTTGATAAATGTACAAATCTTGAGAGTTGGAGAATCAGTAGCCCACCTCAAAACTGACATGCTTTGTGTTTTTGAGAAAGCTACTTTCATTTGCTATGATGTCTGGCTAACAAAGATCTTTTTCATTTTGTTTCAGGGACAGTTGGATTTTTTTCCTGTTTCTGGTTAATTGCTAAAATCTACAGTGTGCTGAAGGTGGAGTAAAGTATTTCCCCAAAGGATTCCAAGCACATCTCCCTTGCCCTTGAATATCTGTATATCTATATGAACATCAATTGAGATATATGTGTGTGTGCCCCTAATTACATAATTTTAAGCATATATATATATAAATGTAAAATCTCATTGTCTGGCCTCAGTTTGTATGACACAAAATACCAATTGTATGGAAGAAAACAGGTTGGGAAACAGATTTATTCTACATCATATTTTCCTGAAAAGATACCTTAAAAAGATTTAAATTAAAGCAATTAGAGCAAGGGTGGCACATTTCTTTAAAAAATTAAAGTTGAGTACCATACTGGTTTTTCAGATGAAATTTTCTTTCTTTTCCTTTTTCTCCTTCATATTGCTCAGAGCATCTAATTCCATCAGAACTATTGTCAAATAAATTTTATGTAAAATGTGTATTTTTCTAATGGGAGTTGATTATACAAACTGTATTACACCTTTGTATCTGAGTGATCATTTAAAAATGCATATTGGTTTAGCACATAGAGTTTATGAAATGCCAGATAATGCTCTTATTCCTCAGTGAAATCTGCACATTTCTAGTTGTTGGTTGTCTATTTCTGTTTGCCGTTACTTGGGGGGCGGAGAATGTTCAAGTTTGACTTAGCTGTGTTTAAGTAATAAATCTTTGGAGTCAATTTTCTCGGGTTTATTTGCTTTGCCTAAACAATAGTCAGGTATCACAGCTCCCAAAATGCTGGGAATTTGTATTGCAAGTATTCTACTAGCTTGTAGTTTTGGGGGAGCAGTCATGAAAATCATACATTTTCTACATCAAATTGTATTGATAAATATGGGTCTCATTTAGGAAAATGTTTGAAAAGCGTCTACACATACCCTTCAATTAAGGAATATTCTCAAAGCCATCCTTAAGCTGAGGAGTACTTGTTTGTGTGTGCAGGGATCAAAGAGTTTATGTTGCCCCTGGATGGGAGATTGGAATGAGGAGGGACAGGGTCAGAGAGTTGCATTCTGAAATACAGTGAAAGGAGGAGAAGAAGTTGACTAGTTACCTCATGGAAGAAGAAAATAATTCACTAGCCAGTAATGTGTCTCTATTGGAAGGATCAGGGCTACGACTGGTGGCAAATGGGCCTGGGGCCTAGAGCAGCCTCGTGTGGGAGGGAGTGGCTAGAGAAGGCTACAGAAAGTTTCTTGACAGTGGAATTTTTACCTCCTCTCAACTCTCTCCCATTCAGTCTCATAACCTAGGGCTGAGCCCTTAGCCCTGCTTGACAGGAGAAACTGCGGTTATGAGGCCTCATTGGAGCCAGTTCTATTCTCCTCTAAATACTCTGAACTAAATAGTGGTATATTGAGCTTCAGGGACCTCTTTTCCCACCAGGTTGGCTGCTTGATTGTTTTATCTGAGCTCCCAAGCCCACTTATTTGCATTGATGGTGGTAGTTTGCTAGAAAGGCACATTTATTTCTGCAGCTGGAAAATGTCATTGCCTAGATGGTGTTCATAGATTAAAGTGAAGGCAGCCACCTGCAGGTCTCATGGCAGCCATCTTTGAACATCTTGAAATAGTAAGTCAGCATTTAGCTTGATTTTGGAGTGAAAAATGGAGAAGAGCACTTTACTTTGATTGAAATGGGGCTGAATAGCTCCCTGAGCCTCCCAGTGTGGGCCCACGAATACCACTTTGGAGGCAGGAGGCATGCAGTTCCTCTGCTACCAATGAGAGTATCAGAAGAGGAGCTACTAGTAGGTCAAGTACTTCGACTCAATAGGAACTAGGGGCTCTTAGGTTTTAGATATATTTGCCTATCTCATCTGTGTGCAGTAGTTTCACATGTAATGGTTGCAATACAGGTATAACCATTTTCTGAAAGGAGGGCTTGAGGGAACGTGCTCTTGCCCTCCTGTTCTATAAACCCTGGTGAGTTGGGGCTGAACCAAGGTGTGTGTGGAAACTAGGCCAGGCTGGGCTGAGTTGTGTGGAGGGAAGTGGCCTGGGCCAGAGTGGTAGGGCAGCAGGGGCTGGAGCCCAGTGGCGGTGACCTGGGTGCTAGGCAGTAATGTTTCCTAAAGACAAAGGTTACTCACTGTCCTCTCCGCATCCCTTGCCCCTAGACTTCATTGTCTTTAGAATAAAGTTGGGCATTTGAGAGTCCCACAAACCATCTGGCCCCAGATTTTCTCTCTGCCCACCCCCTCCCTCCTTTTGAAATCCTTTTCATTCATAGAAGACCAGGCTTATGCTCTTCCAGCAAGCCCTTCCTGCTGACCCCCCTCCATCCCTTGCATATTCCTTATATTAGAATACTGGAATATGAAATATTGGAGCCCATATATTTCATTCTACTTTGTAATGCAGTTAGTTGTTCATCCCCTGTCTCCTCCATTCAAGCAAAAGAGAAGGGATGGAGACCAAGGTATGTGTCTCCCTCACTGTTTCCTCAAGGATCTTGGCATAAAAACCAGATACACACATAAAATTCGACTTTATTTAGAATATTTAAGAGGAATATACCAAGGATAGAATAACAGCACCTATTTAAGAAACACAAACATCACTTAATAATACTTAATTAAATCACAAACATCAATTTCTCTGCATTTCCCAAGCAGGAGTCCGTTATTCCTTTCCAGCAAAAGAAAAAAAAAAAGGCATTGTAACCATTTTAGAAGAGATCCAATTAAAGCCAACCAATATGTGAAACCTTGGCCTTGGGCAGAGTCTCTGGGACTACTGGCCCATGTAACAGTGTTGATTTATGAATTTGATTGGGGTGTGAGTGGGGTTCTCTTCTTGTTGATGGGAGGAAGATAAAGCCTACCTGTTTTGTGCACCTGAAGGTAAGTCGTGCCAATGGGAAAATGGCCCCAGGACTGTAGTTTGACAATCCTTTGAGAAGGCACTTTTCAATTACAAATTCTTTTTTTTTTTTAAAGTAAAATGAAACTTTTAAATTCAAACGTTAAAATATTAAAGAGAACTGTTTATTGATTAAATACATTTTTCTGTTTTCAGTTTCAAAGCAGCTCACAAAATTTGGTATTAAAGGCAGTTTTAAAAACAATTTAATGAGGGTATATATAGTTTTTTAGTTGTAATATTTTGTTCTGAAAATATAACAAAATCATCTTATAGTTTTCTTTTCTTGTCTGACACAAATTGCGTTGATACAGTACTGTAACTATCAAACACCGTAGCTGTGACCCCATAGAGGAGTCCCACTACCTCTCTATCTCGTTAGCCATCCATGCTGTCTCTATCTTGTCTCTCAGACAACCAACCAAAGGGGGAAAAACAGAGCAGCCTTTTTCTGGGTTTTGCTACTGCTTTAGGAGGGCATGGATGGTCACATTATGGATCTGCCAAGCGCAAAACCTGTCAGTTCACGGTCAGGTGTTGGTTGGGTCTTCAGGGTGCAGTATTCTTTTCATCCTGCTAACTGGACTCTACTTGCCTATCCTAGAGTCCTTCCTTTTTAATGGAGAAGGATGGTCTTCTTTGAGTTTGCATTCTGTGTATTCAGTGAATAGAAAACAGGCATACCAGTGCCAAGTGTGTTGTGGAAAACTGTCAGCAAGGACTTCAGCCACGATGATTAGTTCACCCTAATGACCAATTGTACCAGAATAAGTTATCACCTGTCATATATCATATTAGGGATTTAAGGAATGAAAGGCAACACTTCCTGCCACCCCACCTTGTTGCCATTTTACATATCCTGTAGTATATACTTCAAAAATAAATTTAAAAAACAAATGTACTATGTTCTACATCAGAAACTGACCAAGTTGTAGGTCACACATAGAATTTGGCATGCATTTTATTAACTAACTTTACATGTACATACTACCTTTGAGGACGACACTATCTACAAACACATACAATCTAATACCTAGCACCGTATCTCCAAGAACACATATTTTATATACAGTGATAGTTTACACTTAGGAGAATTACTACAAAAAACACTACATCACTAAAACAAGACGAAAATACCAAACTTTTAACATTAAAGTTGTAGCACAGATGAAGAGGGGGGAAAATCCACTCACGTTTGAAACATCAAACTAAAACCAATCTGGTTTTTCTCTACATTTTAGAACAAGACAGAATAATTATTCCTCAGACATAGTAAACCTCCTGCTGAGTGTCTAAGTCACTGTGGTTTTCCCTTGGTGTGTGTACTCTGAGATATGGAGGCTTTGGGAGGCAATGATGGAAACCCTTGACACCTATTAGCAACCTTCATTTACCTTGAGGATTCTTATTCTATTTACCAAAGAGCAGTGAACTTGTCAGTGACCTGGCAATCTGTGGCCAGATTCAGTGGATTTTAGCTTTCCTGTTTCTTCCTCTTTCAGTGGATTTTAGCTTCGCTGTTTCTTCCTCTAGCCAGTTTTGTTACTTAGGGCAAAAGACTGCTGTAAGTAAGCTGGGCATTTGCCGTAGAGGAAGAGATCATTGCTAAGTAATTGGAAAGAATTTATGACAAGGATTTCTCTTCTTTTTGGATTTTAGACTATCGCATTTGCTGTTTCCAGCTCATTGCTTCTGTCTCCTCATGCCTTAGCTCAGAGGGGCTTTGAGGGGCCGAGAGCACTAGTCCAGCCCATGGAAAGTAAGAGAAAGAGATAAGGAGGGAGAGGGTTAAAAGCCATTGAGTGGCCAGATTTTCTCTCCTTATCTTGGCCACTGGCTAACAGCCAACTGTTCATGTAATCTTTCGTCTGCTCTAGAAGGAAATGGCATTTTGCTTAGAGAAACCTCTCCTGACAGCATGAGGTCTTTCTTAAAGAGGAATACAACAGAAAAGACATTATGAGGGGAAAACACGTTGTTTTTTTCCTCAAAATATTGGGCAGGGTGGTTATGAGAGAAAAATACAGTCCAGTAGTTTAAATTGTTACTCATTGTTTTATCCCAACAACCCATGAGAGTTTTATCTTGAGAGTCCAAATTACCAGATGATGCGTATTTTTTTTTCTTCCAAATGATGTGTTTCAGACACTTTTAAAAGCTTTTTTGGCAAAGTCTAAGTAAGCCTAGTTTAATCATGTAAATTATTCTTCAGGTAGTATGAAAAAATCTTCTTGAAATAACTTTACTTAGCTTAGTTGGCTAATTATGTATAAAATAAGGCAACGTTAGGCATCTTATAATTTTGTAGGTAAAAGATTTTTTAGTGTTTTATTTTTGCTGAAATAATTGGACAGTATCTACCGTATTGACTATTCCCCCAATGATGCGTAATACTGGGTGCTTTTTTGGTAAAAAATTAGGTGCCTACCTTCTACTAAATAATAACTGGCACTTTTCCTTACCTGTTGAATTTGAAGTAGGTATCCCGTCATCTCTAAATTGGATTGGAGTTGGGTAGGAGACAGAAAAATACCTTTCATTGCTGGTCACTCCTATGGCTCACTTCTCTCCTTCCCTGCTTCCATAGGCCCCCAGGTCCCTGTGAATCTGTCAGCTCTGGGTTGGGAAGGGATGGATGGGGAGTAGGTGAACACGCAGAGCTTCAAGCATGGACTATTCCTGAAGGGCCAGTGCAGCAGAGGGAGAGGGAGTGAGGCAGGTGAAGGCAGTGGGCTGATGGCAAGAGGTAGGCAGGGAGCTGGAAGTGCAGAGGCCTTCCAAGCAGCTGGTACTTGTGGTGTCTCAGAGAAGAGGGACCCTAGCATCATAGAAGTCACAGAAGCCCAGGGCTTGCTCCTTATTACTGCCTTCCCAAGTTTGTGGAAATTGGTGTGTTAGTCAAAGCACCTGTGACTTCTTGGCAAACTAGATGCTCTATTATTCGTAAATAAGGAAAATCATTAAATTTAAAATCACATCATTTCATAGTCTGGTTTGTCTGGCCCGTGTACTTTAATGGGATTTTTTTTTTTTTTAACTGCACATATGAAGTGGCCTTGGCAAAAGAATACATCCTTTAAAAACATTCAGGGAAAGCTATTGCACATGAGGATCTGTGAGGCTAATGATGACTTTTTTTGTGTGCTTTCAGATTTTCAAATGACAAAACAGTATGTGCAGTAAAACCTCATTAAGTTGATAGTGCTTTATTCAAAATAGCAAAAAATTTCGAGTACTTGCTATCTCCAAGCTAACCATAGGCCTTATTGTTCATTTAGAAGAAAATGTCATCAAAGCAGAATGCTCTTAATTAAAAGGTCCCCTTTTCCAGGCTCATATTTTCAAAGGGTCTTCACTTTTGAGGAATCCAATTTACCAAAATAATGGACAATGACTAAAATAGGGAAAAGAGGAACTTCAAAAAGGAAAGCAGGGAATCTCAGTGCCCTTGAGAATGTTGTGCGTGCTGTTAAATGGACTTACCATACTTGTACAGGTTCTGGTTCCATTTTGATTTGGGATTTTGGCAAACAATTTTCTCTGATACACTTTGAAGGGGTTGAGCTTTAAAAATAAAACAAGAAGTTCAGTTTTAACACAATGTTTGGAGGCATTTATGTTTGAAATCCTGTTTCCTACCCAAGTAAGCATTTCTACTCAAAGGATAGACTATAGCTACCTTGAACTCCTTTGACAATTTGAACAGACCTCAAGGCACTGCCCCTCCCCCATAGGAGGATTGATCACATAGTCCATTTCTTCACCCAGATATCCTTTAAGGACAGGTCAGTACAAGAGTTTGGCGATAAA
Organism: Pongo abelii; assembly: GCF_028885655.2. Taxonomy (NCBI): domain Eukaryota; kingdom Metazoa; phylum Chordata; class Mammalia; order Primates; family Hominidae; genus Pongo; species Pongo abelii. The sequence goes on from NC_072008.2 coordinate 143,144,516, forward strand.
TTGGTAGAACAAATTTATGACTGTTAATTCACTTTATGCATTTTGGTAGAAAAATAAATGATGGTGTAAGGGTAAATGTCAGCCCCCATGCCTTGTCTGAATAACTACAAGTTCCAAATTAATGGAGTTGGGATTAATAAGGTTATCGTGGTATTTTTATTTGGTGGATCAGCTCTATATTATTTGGTTCTATTCCCTCTCCTTTCCTAAATTCTGAACATGGCAATCCCAAATTCCCATGCAGAGGTATTCACAGTCCGAATACATTGCTGTTTACCCTTTGAGAAGTTCATGCTGAAATCTGTGAGGAGGAAGAGATAAAAAAATATAAGTGAGCTGGGCATTTATTTAAATGAAACGAGTTCTAATAAAGGCATGACAATCACGCAAGAATGAGGCTAAACTCTGAAGATGGTCATCTTACATCATACAACTACCTGATTAACCATTTTCAACCAAACACTTCCTCCACCCATATTGACAGTGGATTTCTGCATGAACAGTTAGTTGACTTTAGAGTTGCTTTAGCTTGTTCTATAGGAGGATCAAAAACACTGGCTTGACTGTTTTTTTGGTTCCATGTTACTTGGTCACATACATATGGCCCATGCCCTCAGAAATGTATATGTATATCCCTGCCCAAAGTTATTTTGAAGTTTGGGATTTGAGGAATGTTCCTGTGAATTGACCTAGGGATAATTTAGATATTGTTAAAGTTTTCCCAACGTGATTTATTTCAACAGCACTAATTAGGATATGTCTGACCTGAATGCTCTGATTTTAGGACTGTTTGGAATAGGTTAGATGTTTTCCAGGTATTGTGAAACCATCCTCTTTGTCATTTCTGACTCTCTGATATTTCTCTCTCACATCTGCAGAGAGCTTAAAGCTTTAAAGAGAGCCACAGGTGGAAAAGACACATGGGTGTGCCTGGAGGAAGAAAAATGTTCATTCTGCCTTCCTTGCTCCCCATGTGGAGATCACATTATTGTTTATGATCTCATGGACACAAAATATATTTCTGATGAACAAATTGTTCCTCAGTGACATTATATGAATTTTGTAGGACTTAGGCCACTTCTAGTTGAATTTCTTTTTTTCTGTAAATACTGTTTGACTAAAAAAGGCTTATTTGACAAAAACAAACCAAAAGAAAACACAAGTGTTGGCAGAGATCTGAAGAATTCCTACCAGCATCTCAATACAGTCACATAAGGGAAGTTGTAAAATAGTGGCATGATTTCTGCCCCACTATTATTCAAACAGGAGACAGAAAATATTTGTGTCAATTGACAATTTACACTTAATGACCTCAGTTCCAGCCCATGCATAAACCCAAGATTTTATAGGAAAAAAAGTCAACTGTTTAGCCCCCTGGATGTGTGTTATTTCTCAATCTTTTCACTTGGACTAGCTTCCCATTTCATACATGTCCTTCTACTTTTCTGGATCCCTTTAGGGGATCTAGAAACCTTCTTGAGATTTTAACTGCAGGAGGCCCTTTGTTTTAGTTTGCATAACAGTCTTTGCACCCGACTGTGGGGCTGTTCAGTTCAGAATTTGGCTCATATGTTGATCAGTCCATTAGGTTCTGTTTCTTGGGCTCCATGAATGATTTGGTCCATTGCCTTTCTTTCAGTTGAACATAAGCTGTAGCTCTGGCCCATGAGCTCCCGACCCGAGGGCCAAAAAGTCCTCAAGTTCACAAGCATCATCTTCCCTTTCCTTCAGAGCTAAAGTTGGCATGCTGTAGCTCTGGAAAGACAGAATACCAACTACAAGTCCAAAATGGATAGCCCTTGTTGCTTTAAGAAACGTACAGCCTAATAATCTTTGGGGGGAAAATTTCAGTCAGAATCCTCAAGTCCATGCTTTTACGGAAAGACCCCAGTTCCTGCCTCTTCTATATATTTATCTACCTTGTGGTGAAGAGCATGTGTGTGCAACACCTTTGCCTGAAATGGTATGGTTTGGCATTAATGAATTGTGGGTCCATTGAAAAGAAATCTCCTCTTGTTTCTCGTATTATGGACAGTTCAAGGTTTGCCTTAGAACTAACTTCAAGGAAAAGTAGCAGAATCGTAGGAAGGGACAATCTTGCCTTCAGTCCCACCCTCTGTTCCAGGCAGGTCTGGGTGGCTATCTTCTTTCGGGGGCTTTTCCTTGCAGAAGAACTTCTTCAGCATATCCTGGATTTCCTTCTTAATGGTCTTGTGCATGTAACCGTAGACATAGGGGTGGATGCAGCACTGCAGGAAGAAAAGCCAGATGATTATGGTGATCACCCACTGGGGTACCTGGGTTTCCACATCCACCCACACAGCCAGGACTGCTAAAAAGCAGTAGGGCCCCAGGGATAGCACATAGGAGAAAATAATGATGAAGATCACTTTAGCAGCTTTGCACTGGTAGCACCTGGGCAGAGGAGGGTTGCTGTTGCTGTTACGACGACTGGGTGGGAGGCTCTCCGGGATGTTCACTGCCTCGACGTCATCCTCACTGAAATTGATGTTGTCTTCACCAAACTCCATGTCATCTTCACCCAAGTCAATGCTGCACTGGTTGACCTCTGTGCAACCCTTGTCTGCCTTCATGCTGTTCTCCTCAACTTTGGTGCTGCCTTCCTTACCCTCCATGCTGCCGTCGCTGGCCACCGTGCTGCTCTCTCTGACCTCCTCGCTGCCCCTGGCCTCTACACTACCCTCACTGGTCCCCGTGCTTCCTTCCTTGGCCTTCAGGCTGCCGTCCTTGGCTTCCATTCTGCCGTCCTTGGCCTTGACCTCACCTTCATGCTGGCCGCGAAACTCACTCTCATCCTGGAACTCCTCCTTCTCTGCTCCCTCTTCATCCTCATTCTCCACACAGTCCTTGACTCGCACTTCCAAGCTGTGTCTCTTGACATTGTACAGCAGAGCATGCTGCCTCCGGGCTGCACCGAACACCACGGAGTAGCAGGCAATCATGACAATCAGTGGAATGACGATGAAGGACACCACGCTGAGAATAGTGTAGCTGGGGCTGGCCCCCCAGATCATGGAGCAGAGGGCATTGCGCTCATCAAAGGCAGCCTGGCCCCAGCCGTAGAGTGGAGGAGTGCTCTGCAGGATGGCCACAATCCAGGTGCCATAGAGGAGCAGGTAACCACGGCGCTGGGTCATCTTGGACGGGTAGGAGAGAGGGTGGATGATGGACAAGTAGCGATCCACTGACACCACGACAATGGTGTTGACGCTGGCGAAGGCGAACAGGTGGGTGAGGCTAACCAGGGCCGTGCAGAAGTGGCTGTTGAGGGGCCAGAAGAGAGGCACAGAGGTGGCCACCACCCAGGGGGCCACGAGCGAAATCTGCAGCAGGTCGGTGACGAGGAGGTTAAAGATAAAACGGTTGGTCACCTGCAACAGCTGCGGCTTGCGCTGCAACACTAGCGCTAGCACTATGTTGCCGACAAAAGAGGCGGCGAGGAAGATAACCAGCACGGTTGAGCGGATGATGCCGTGGGCCAGGCTGATGGGCATTTTGGAGAGGGGCATGCACGTGTGGCTGCTGTTACTCTCGCGCGTGCTGTTGGTGCAGGTGGACGTCATGGCAACAGCCAGAGGGCGTGAGACAGGGTGCAGGCTCAGTGCTGGCACCGGTGGGTGGCAAAGGGGTGCACAAACCGCACTCAGTGCCTATGCTGGTGACAAAAGAAACACGCAGGCAGAGTTAGTCACCAGTCAAGGGAAGAAGCCTCTGCGCCCAGCAAGGGCGCTGCAGGACCCCCTACCCCGGGTTCCCGCACGGCCCCATCCCCAGTACGGGCAGCTTCTATGGCTCCTTTCCGGACTCTCCAGATCTGTCTGCCTGTCTCTCTCCAGGGCTCTGATTTCCTCTCATCTGTTTCTCCTGCTGGCGCGTGCGTGTGCGCGCTTTCTCTGCTTGTCTCTCACACTGTCTCTGGCTCTGGGGAGTTTTGGTCGCTAGCGCTAGCGCATGCGCGTGCGCTCTCTGTTTCTGTCTGTTTACGACCGTCAGTTTCTGTCTCTCTCCAGTGTCTCTCGCTAGCGCACTTTTTTTTTCTGTATCTCTCGGGGTGTGTGTCTGTATGTGTCTCACCGTTTCCTGATTCTTTCTCATCCTTGTCTCTCACTCATGTCTGTCTCTGTTTCTCCGTCTCTCGATAGCACGTGCACGCTCTTTCCTTTCTGTTACTCTCATTTCTTTCTTCCGCTCTGTTTGTCTCTCAATCTCTCTGTGTGTGTCTCTTTCGCTAGCGCACTTTCTCTGCAGGGCTTGCGCTCTCGCTCCCTGTCTTTCTCACAGTCTTGCCCCTGTCTCTCCCTCAGTCTCTTTCTGATCCAGTCTGTCTCTCTGTGTCTCTGCCTCTCACTGTGTCGCTCGCTAGTTCATGTGTGTCTCCGTCTTTCCCTAATGCTCTCTTGTCTCTCCATTTCTCTCTCAGTCTATTTCCCTAGCAGTTCATCTTTGCGGGTCCCTAGCGCACCTGTTCAATGTCGTTCGCTGTGTCTCTGCCCGTCTCCGTGTCTCTCCAACTCTCTTGTTTCTGCGTCTCCCTCGGGTTCTCTAGGTGTCTCGTTCTGTCTCTCACTGGCACGTGTGCGCTTGCTCTGTCTTTCTCGGACCCTCTTGTCTCTGTGTCTCTCCGTGTGGTTTCTGTCTCTCCCTGCCTAAGTTCTCTCTGCATTGCTCTGCCTCTCTCTCCGTTGATCTCTAACACTCTACTGCTTGTCTCACCTGTCTCTCAAGCTATCTCTTTAGCGTGTGCACTCTCTAGTTGCTTTCTCTGTCCTTCACTTTCCTGTCACCCCAGGACTCTGGCTAAACACTTGCTTTGTATCTTTGAGTGTGTGCGCATCTCTATTTCTCTACATCTTTTTCCCATGGCCCCTCACCTTGGTTTTTCTCTGGCTGGATCTCTGTCTCTTTGGATCTCTGTCTCCCTGTGGACTTTATTTTGCCGTGGAAACCACCTGCAGCCCTGGCCACCGCGGGCTTTGGCTAAAAAACCCTTAGTTTATCAGCAGTGCAATGGCGACTGGAAAATGCAGAGAGGATGCCTATTGAGCTCCCCTACCCTCACCCTCCACAGCCCCATCCCCATTCCCAATTCGGCATCCTCTTTGCTTTCTCCGATCTGCTTGGTGTAGGTGGCAGCCGAGGGGAGTGGGAAAGGAGCTGGGGAGAAAGGCAAAAGAGGCAGGGGTGCAGGGTGGTGGAGAGAGTCAGAAAGGCAGGGCGAGAGAGATTGAGAGGCAGAGAGACAAAAAGGAAATGAGAGACAGCGAAAGAATGAGATACATATATAGAGAGAGAATGTGAGCAACAGAGAGGGAGAAAGACAGAAAGAAAAAAGAAGAAATGGGAGCGTGAGAGTGAGAGAGAATGAGAGAGCAAGACAGACTGGGAGAGACGCAGACAGAAAAAGCAAAAAAGAATAAGAAAAGAGAACAAGCAGAGGAAGAGGGAAAGGATGAGGAAAAAACGAGAGAATGGAGAGGAAGGGGGGAAAGAACGCACGAGAAAAAGTGAGAGAGAAAACGCGAGGGCGGGAGGATGGCCAGGGAAAGGCGAGAAGGGGCCGCACCGCGGGCCACCGCGCCTGCTAGCTCAGCAGCCGTCGGGACGCTTCAGAGGGGGCGTCGTGGGCTCCCAGGCTCGGGGCCCGGCCGGGTGCTAGGGGCCACGGAGCCCGGAGTAGGGCCGGGCCGGTTACCTGTTGCTGCTGCGGACGTGGCGTCGCGGGTGCCGCGTGCAGGTCCTTCGGGGCTCCTCGCGCTCGTCCCGACCGCCTCTCGGGGCGCGGGCGGCTGCGAGCTGGCACCGGGCAGCGGGCGCTGCGGGCGCGGCAGGAGCGGGGCACAGCGTCTGTGCCCGCACGTCCGGCCAGCGCGCCGCGCTGCAAGCTCTGAGAGGCAGCGGGGGCGCGCGGCGTCTTAAGGCAGCGCGGTGCCCTCACCTTGCGGTGCCGCCCTCCCCTCGGCCCCCGCCCGCGCCCGTGACGCACGAGGCCGCCGCAGCCCAGGGGAGCGGGGCTGGCAGGTGGGGGGCCCTGCACCAGACCCCACTCAGATTTTCTCACTCCGGGTTCCTACCCCTGGGGCCCCGAGTCCACCGAGACCTCACAGACTGGAGATTGTCACCGGGGCTGATTTTCGTGTAAACCCGGTGCCTTCCTAGCTCCCGGATTTCGGCGCAACTCTCAGGCACGGACCCTGCACTATCCTTCCGATTCTTCCAAATAGGAGGGCCCGGGACTCCCCTCGACTTCTGAAAACCCTCCAAAGTATGAATAGCCCCTGAGCCCGAGAAAGCAATCGTGACTTTAATGTCAACGATTTTCCACGAATTTCTCTAGCTCCCAGGAAGAGCTAAGCGGCAATGCTTTCCCTGTAGGATTTGGAAGCATTTCATTTAAGACAAGCCGCATAATTATCCACTATATTCTTTGATTGAAGTATGTTTGTCTGTAAGTCAGTCAGCACCTCTCCCTCTCTCCCTCTTTCTCCCTCTCTCTCTGCCAGGTACTGTGTTAAACTGTTTACACAGAGAATACCGCTGAATCGTTACCCCAGCCTTGTGAGATAAGTACCGCTATTATCTTCATTTTATAGAGACAGAAGCAGAAGCCAAGAAAGATTACCCTACTTGCCTAAGTTCAAGTAAATATTGCACACGTTCTATTAACCAAGACATTCTGGTCTCTCCTAAACACATACTGGGTATTTGTTGTATATCAGGCCTAAGGAGGCACCCTCTTCCCTGCCCCCAGAAGGTAGGGAAGGTGACCCAGACCAGGGATCATTTGCATTAGATTTCCAAGGGATTAGGAGGTGTTTTCTAGGCAGGGCACAAGGGGAAACGTGTTCTGTAAAAAAGAAGATGCATGGGGTAAAACTAGGGCTGCAAGAGAGACTTGGGTTCCAAAGGCTGGGAAAGCAGAGAGGCTTCAGCATGGTGAGTGCCAGGAGGTTAGCTGGTTAAATTGGGTAGAGGCAAATCCTGAGGGGTCTTGAATGCCAGTCTGCGGACTTCGGACTTTACCCTGAGATCCCTGGAGGTCATTGGAGAGTCGTTTTATTATGAAAGACTTCAAGCATACACAAACGTAATGAGAATAATAAAATAATCCTCCATGTTCCTATTACCCAGCCTTCACAAGGGTAGTTTGCCATTCTTGTTCATTGGTGGGTTTTAGGTAGGGCGATATTCTAAAATCAGGGCTGGTGTTGGATAGAGAAAGCTGAAGAGAGGCTGTGGCAGGAGACAAGGAGGGTCTTGACAGGTCCAACAAAGCGGGGCAAGCAGAGACCTACAGAGAGGCAAATTGACAGGGAATAAGGGCAAGGAGGTGTTGGGGAGGGTCTAGAATGAGCACAGGGTTTGGAGTTGGTTGATGAGCTGGATGGAGATACCTCCTCCCCTTCTCGTCACCTGCCTCTGAGACAGGGAGATGAGACAGGTGTATAATCGGGCCTCAAGAATGCTCTTTGCATCTGGAGTCCTGCATTTGCTCTTAGATCATTTGTCCTTTTTCTGCTATGCCTGATTTTATCTCCCCAAGGTTGAATGGTAAAAACCTGGTCATTTTTCCTAGAGACAGTTTCCGTGATAATCACTCACAGTTATTAATTCCTAGCTTCGTGCTGGCCATGGTACAGAATCCTGAGTGGCATGCACTGTCAAGCGGCAGTTTGTTCAGACTCAATGATTTTATAATCACTTGGGAGGCAGTGAAGCTGCTAGAAGTGACCAGAGACAAAGGCCAGACTTTCTTGACCTTTTGTATTTTTACTGTGGTTGTGAGCATGCCTGAGACTGCTAGGTTCCAGCAGGAGACCCTCTAGACACATGTTAAAGATGGGTGCCTCAGAGGGATGGGCTCATGGAGTCTGCAGCTGCACTTTTGGGCATGAAGGGGGATAACAGGGAGTGCAAGGGGTTGGGTGGGATGAGGTCTCTGCAACTGAGACAAGCCTGCCAGCCGGAGATAGGAAAAAAGCCAGAGAAGTGCTAGGAAATAAATACCAGCTATTTTTCTGTATAGGGAGATGTTTGAGGGTGGTTAATCCTCTGGTGTCTTCTCTTTCCCTCCAGATGTGAGCAGAGTAGGTATCCTTGGATTTCAAAGACATCCAAATATCAGCTCCCCAACTGGAAGTATGTGGTGGAGCTTTGGGGAATGTGGATTTGGCTTCCAGCCCTGCAGGGTCTGATTCTGATAGCCTTGAAGGAGTCCTTCAACTGACAAGCCTCATTACATTCTGGGAAGAGTCTTTGGGATGAAACAGGGAGACTTTGGGATGATGGCTTAAGAAGTCACCCAGTCCTTTTCCCTACCTTCATAATTCAGTAGCAACAGAGGCACGATCAAGCTGATGATATTAATGGACCAGGGCTAGAGGGCAAGAAGCTACCAACAAGAAAGGGCCTAAGGTCCCAACGACAATCACACGTTGCAACACTGGTCAGTAGTGTGCCGGCCTCAGGCTTATTCACCTTGTCAGACTAATTGCCCCAATTGCTGTACCAATAGCTAGATAAGGGAAGTTGGGAAACCCAAGACTCAGCCAGGTATTAGTTCTAGTCATTCATTCTAGTAATAAAGGGTGCAAGAGTCCTTGAGTGCCTACATTATGCTTGCTGTCTTGTATTAAATCCTTGAGGAAGCTCTGCAAGTTAGGAATCAATACTGTATTTTCTGAAAGCATGACACAGTATATACCACTAGGAAGTGGAAAAACGCTGAAAATTTAACCATCATACCATGGCTAACAAGATACATCTTGATTTCAAAGATGCTAGAATGTGAAAAAAAAAATGTGCTTTAGAATCAATGTAAGACAGTACCATCCCTGTCTTTACAGAGAGGTTAAGTAACTTATCCAAGGTCACACAGCAAATAAGTTTTGGAGCTGAGAGTTAAAGCCTACTCTGACTCCAAAGCAGGGGCATTTCCTAGGCTACATCAAGGAAGAGTGCAGAGACAAGACAGAAGGGCTCCCAGACCCAGCTCAGATAAAATTTTTGAATCTAGGTGAAAGGGGACTAGGAATTGCTAGAATTGTGAAAAGACAAGTGCATTTGCAATGGTAATGGTTTCTTTTTGTAGGACAGACACATGGTTCCCATAGGTGGTAAAAAGACTAAATCAGTCAATCTAAGTCCTAAGTCACACTCCTTTTTGCTTAGCGAGTTCATAATTAGTCAACGGGGAGAAATATATGGTTTTGTTCTGGAGTGCCTACCCATGGGTGTGTTTTACACTTTTCAGTGTTATGTGTTACTCTGGAATTCATTTCAGGCCAACTCCTAGAAGTTGTGTTTGCAAAACTGAAACAAAATCAAGTATCACCTGGGTGTGAGCTAATATTTCACATTCTGTGGGCTTGGGCAGTACAGAAGGTCTGGATTTCAAAGCTATGTCTATCCAAATAAACTGATTTGGAAGAGAAAATCAGCAGAAAATAACTCGATGGATTAAAACTAGAGAGCAGAAGACTTGAATTCCAGCCCTAATTCTGTGGCTAACTTGCATGTAACTTTGGGAAGATGCCCTTCCTCTCTCTGATCTCACTTCTGTAATCCACCAAATGAATGTGTGTGTGTGGTGGGGCTAGGGGTTGGATGTTAGGTAGTCTCTAAGGATCTTGTCAGTCTATGATCTTTGATGCCATCTACTTTCTATCTGAGTGTTATTTTAAAAAACCCCAAACTAATCTGACCCAAATATTAAAAAACTGAAAGCTGGACTCTGCTTCTGGCCATGAAAGAGTAAGAGACAGGATTTACCCTTTTATCATAAACAACTAAAAAAGTGGACAACATACATAAAATAATAGTTGTTAGACATTGGAAAATAGACAGTACAGCACAGTGATCTTCAACAAAAGAGAAACAAATGAGGTGAGCCCTACAATTGCCTTCGTTTACTACCTAGAGAGAATTTCCAGTCCTCTGTGCAGGAAGACAGAATCCAGGCTGAGCCTGGAAATCCGCCTAAATTTAGGAGACAAAGTTCAAAATTCAAGGAGGTGAGGGTGGGCAGAATTTGCAGAGCAAGGTGCCAGAGGGGCTCTGCACAGAAAGAGTACTGCGGAACTCTGTAAAAGATTTCCCTCAAGGCTGAATACTGATCAGCACATGCATGTAAAGTATGCAAGGTTGGGATAGAACCACTCAAAAGGAGTAGGAGGAGTGATTTGTAGAGCTCACACAAGACTGGGAATAGTTCAGTTTCCCAGTAGTCAGAGAGAAGAGACTTCATAAGATACAGTGCATCAGACTAAGTGCTCAGAGGAGGATTGCCTCAGTAGTGGAGCCAAACTAGCCTTAGTGTCAAGTATGCTCTGATCCCACTTATGAAAGCTTAAAAACAGGCCCCGGTGTGTGATGTTCCCCTTCCTGTTGTGGGATGGGGGGAGTGGGGAGGGATAGCATTAGGAGATATACCTAATGTTAAATGACGAGTTAATGGGTGCAGCACATCAACATGGCACATGTATACATATGTAACAAACCTGCACATTGTGCACATGTACCCTAAAACTTAAAGTATAATAATAAAAAAAAGAAAGCTTAAAAACAAGTTTTGAAAATATAAAACTGTTTCCAAGTGGCTTTACTGCACCGAGAGCAAGATTCAACAATAAGTAAAGGAATACAATAATATTTTAAGGAGCACCCAATAAGCTAAAATTTGCAAAATGTGAAATCCAATAAAAGATTATAAGGCATGCAAGGTAAGAAAATATACTCCTAATGAGAAGAGACATTTTTAAATAGAAACAGACGCAGATGATAGAATTAGTAAACATGGATATTAAAATGGCTTTTAAAATATAATTCATATGTTCAAGAATGTAGAGGAAAGTATGGGCACGTAAAAGCGAGACATGAAAAATATAAAAATATAAAACAGACTCAAATCTTACTTCTAGAGGTAAAAAAAATATGTTTGGTATAGAAAATACACTGAATGACATTATTAGCATGCTAGACACTGCAGAAGAGAAGATTAGTGAACTTGAAGACACAATAATAGAAACTGTGCAAAGTGAAAGAGAAAGAACAAAGATAGAAGTAAATAAGAGCAGCAGTGAGCTGTGGGATAACTTCAAGTATCCTAATATATGTTAATTGGAGTCCCAGAAATAAGTAGGGAGGCAGAAACATTATTTGAGGAAACAATGACTGAAACATTTCCAAATGTAATAAGAATATAAACCCACAGATTCAAAAACCTCAACAAAACTCAAGCACAAGAAATATGAAGAAAACCATACCAAGCCACATCATAATGCTTGTAGTTTCTCTGTAAATCCTCACTATATTTTTGGCAAGGATTTGGAGAAACTATAACTCTCATACACTGATTTTGAAATGGAAAATAGTATAACCACACTAAAAAAGTTTGGCCAGTTTTAAAAAGTGGTAATCATCTACCTACCATATGACTCTGTCCATGTGAAGATGTACATGAATGTTTGTAACACTTTCATTTGTAGCAGATAAAAACTAGAAATCACCCTAATGTCCATCGACAAGTGAATGGAATATCCACACATTGGGATAATATTCAGCCAAAAAAGACAATAAGTTACTGATGTACACAACAAGGATGAATCTCAAAATAATTATGCAGAATGAGAGAAACCAGACAAAAAAGAGTACATACTGTATGATTCCATTTATGTAAAATTACAGAAATTCAAACTAATCTAATGTGACATAAGGCAAATCAGTAGTTGCCTTGAGATGAGGGAAAAGAGAGAGGGAGGAAGATAAATTACAGAGGGTCATAAAGAATCTTCTTGGGGTGATAAAAGTGTTCATTATCTTGATTGGGATGATGGCTTTGTTGGTTTATACCTATTTCAAAACTCATCAAACTGCACTCTTTAGATGTGTGCAGTTTTATCTACTTTTCTTAAACCCAAATAAAACTGTAAGAAAATAATCACTGGGGGAAAAAAATCCCAAAGCCAATGATTTGCATGTCCAGGATCCTATTCCTGGTATTAGAACACTGGCTTTTCCCTGAGAGGACCATAGGCCGCCGATCACATCTGTCTTGGCTCTCATCAGTCTACTCTGCGTTCTAGTACAGTACTGTTGTGTTGTAGTAATCAGTCTCCTTTTTCCATTTTCATTCTGTGATGGGAACGCAATGTGAGCTCATCTCAAGTACTTGCAAAATTTTGGTCATCACCTCATGGCAGATAATAGCTCCCAGTTACTCGGTATTTACCCTTCACCTAGTACCTGACCTCTCCCAGCTCATTTAATGACTGCTGTGCGATAGATGCTCTCATCATTAGCCTTGTTTTATGAATGGGGAACAAGGATCAGAATGGAGTAACGGTTTACATAGAGCCACTCAGGAACAAGAAGGCTAGATTTTGAAGTTAGGACTGACATTAGGACTAAGCATTAGGATGCTTAGCTGCTACTCTATTTTGCTTTCCTATTATAGGGAATTTATTTATTTATTTTTGAGAAAAAGTTTTGCTCTTGTTGCCCAGGCTGGAGTGCAATGGCACAACTTCCACCTCCTAGGTTCAAGCGATTCTCCTGCCTCAGCTTCCCGAGTAGCTGGGATTACAGGTGCCCACCATCACGCCCAGCTAATTTTTTGTATTTTTAGTAGAGACAGCATTTCACCATGTTGACCAGACTGGTCTTGAACTCCTGACCTCAGGTGATCCGCCCGCCTTGGCCTCCCAAAGTGCTGGGATTACTGGCATGAGCCACTGCGCCCAGCCAAATTTATTGTATTTTTAAATGTATCCCTGGATTTTTTTTAATGAAAAGTATCATGGATACAGCTGTTGAAATCATTCAGTATGTACATGTTGTAAACCACGAGTGTATGGAACTATTGAAAGAAATAGAAAATTATATATTTAATGATTGTGTACTCTTTACTAACGTAGACTGCTTAAGAGTTGTGGAAGAGTTTTATAAAGATTTACAATACTAGTAACTCCAGTTTAAGATTGTCTTGAAACTAAAAGAATAATTAAAGTAAAAAAAAAAAAAATGTATCCCTGGAAAGAAATTTTATACTCCTTGTCTCATCTAATTCTCCAACAATTTTGTGAGGTGGTTAATGTTAATATTCCTTATTTTATAGATGAGAAAACTTTGGTTAGATAAGCTAAATAATTTGCTCAAAGCCACCCCAATAGTGTGTGGTTGACTTCAGAGCCCACTCTTTGTAGCTGCTTTGCTTACTGTCACCTCCAGGTCCATGGCAAGAAAGCCTTAAACGCGCTAATCTCAGAACCATGCTTGATCTTCTCCCATCTAGTTGCCCAGAGGCTCAAGAATTTCACAACATAACTTTGTTGTGATATCAGGTGCTGGGAGCATTGGAATGACCTACCTTGTTCTACAACATATATTTCTTGAATGGAGGGATTGGATGGTTAGAACTGACATATTGCTAATCAATATTAAATATTCAAAGTATCAAACACTGCAAACCTCCCATGGCTCTGTGTTAAATATCAGGGACTACAGGGTTTTAGAAGGCTCATTTATATATTGTTTGTCATTGAATTAGGATGTTAGGAAGTTTGACTTCATAAAACAGTACAAGAACTGAGATTGATGGCAGTTACGAATCAGGAGAGTGCCCTGGAGCCAATGAGTTAACCAGAGAAAGGTGATTCATCAAGTGTGCTCAGGTGCTTTGCTTAAACTGTTGGTATTGTTTGTTGGCTGTAGAGATCTTGCCAAAATGCCTCAAAATGGAGACTACAGAAAATAGGATTATGTTTCCACATTTAGGCAAATATTTCTGCCATGCTCAGATATTAGCATTAGAGGTGGAAAAATCAATCTGTCTAAGCCAAACTAGAATGGCCACATAAGTTTTGAGTTTTTGCTCAGAGGAATGCAAAGGATGAATTGTGAATAGTGCTGCTTTGAACATTCATATACAAGTTTTTGCACTTTTCTAGAAGACACTCATGTGAAATTCTTCAGAAAGACTGGTCTGTGGTCACAGCAGCATTGTACCTGGAGACAGTCCATACAGTTGGTGAGAGCTGATTGTTACATTTTCAGGAATTTTGCAAGCAATTGTTAAAATGTGAATTATATGAAATTGCAGCTAAATAAATTACATTAAAACAAACGTAATAAATACTCAAAACATATCACTTCTTAATTAATATTTTTATCACCTTTTATTACTATCTGTGATCTTGTGGTGCAAATAATCTACAACAGTGAGCTTCTACATATTTCTTCCCAGCTCCACATTCACCAATAGCACATTGGTTGCTTGACATTGGCCACGGGAATATTTTCACCATGAAAAGCATCCAACACTACAAGTCAGGACTTTTTGTCATCTGAGAGCCAGATGTTAAACATTTACCAACACATTGCTGTCTGTAGAGCACTTTATTTTTGTTTATATACAGTATTGAGACATCATCCACATGCCATACAATTCATCCATTTAAACTGTACAATTCAACTGACTTTAGTATAATCACAGATAGGTAGAATCATCACTAAAGTCAATTTTAGAACATTTTCACAATCTCAAAAAGAAACTCTGTACCCTTCAGCTAATGGTCCCCTATCATCCCACACCCATCAGCCCCCAGCAATCACTTATCCTTTCTGTCTCCATGGATTTTCTTTTTCTGGCCATTTTATAGAAATGGAACCACACAGCATGTGGTCCCTTATTCCTTACTTTATTACTTTATTCTTTTTTTTTTTTTTCTTTAGACAGTGTCTCACTGTCGCCCAGGCTGGAGTGCAGTGGTGTGGTCTCAGCTCACCACAACCACCGTCTCCTGGGTTCAAAAGATCCTCCTACCTCAGCTTCCTGAGTAGCTGGGATTACAGGTGTGTGCTGCCATGCCTGGCTAATTTTTTTTTTTTTGTAGAGACAGGATTTTGCTATGTTTCCCAGGCCAGTCTCCAACTTCTGAGCTCAAAGTGATCTGCCTGCCTCGGCCTCCCAAAATGCTAGGATTATAGGCCTGAGCCACCGTGCCTGGCCTCATTGTACATATATGCCTCCTTTTGCCTATGTGTTCATCAATTGATGAACATTTGGGATGTTTCTACCTTTTGGCTATTGTGAATAGTGCTGCTTTGAACATTCATAAATGAGTTTTTGCTTGAACACCTGTTTTCAGTTCTTCTGAGTATGTGCCTACGAGTGGAATTGCTTGCTCATATGGTGATTCTGTTTAACTTATTGAGGATCTGCCAAATTGTTTCCCACATTTTATATGCCCACCTGCAATGTATGGGGGTTCCAACTTCTCCACAGCCTCACCAACACTTGTTGGTTTCCACTTTTTAATATTATAGCCATCCTAATGGATGTGTAGTAGAGTCACATTGTGGTTTTGATTTTCATTTCCCTACTGACCAATGATGTCAAGTGTTTTTTCATGTGTGTGTTGCCATTTGTGTATCTTCTCTGGAGAAATATCTATTCAGATCTTTTGGTAGAGCACTTTAAAAATATCTCTCTTCCTCATAGCAACCTTGCAAAGTGTGTGTCCTGATTCCCATCTTAGAGTTGACGCAACTGAGACTCAGAGATGAAGACACTTACTTAACTTGTACATAGCTAGAAAAGGAGCTGGGATTTGAATATATCTGACATGGCAACCCATGATCCCTCCATTACATCCACTGTTTCCAAGACCCTTGATCTGTCTGCTGATGCTTAAAGGCTGATAATCTCATCCAGGGACTGTGGTCCTGAACAAAGTGTTCTGGCCTGGGTTCTAATCCTGGCTCTGGCTCTAGGTCTTCATATCCTCATCTCTCAAGGGAGGAGTCTGAGCTGGATGACCTCTGTATTACTCAATTGATCTAATAGCAAAATTGGCCCTTTCATTTTTGATGCAGATGTCCTGAGGATTTGTACAAAGGAGGCTTGATTGCTTGGTGTGTTATTTTGAGTGGTTAATGGGATTCTTTTTCTCAGTGCGTTATGTTACACTTGCCTACACTGATGCTCACCTGCTACTTTCCAGCCCACTCACACAGCCTCCCAGCATCTTCCTGCAGTTTAATCTAGAGAGCTTAACATGCTACTACCCAGAAAGGTTGGGTGTTGCCTGGAAACCTGAAGTTTTTACTAGGCTTATTCTCTTCCACATAATTTTTGAGTAAGTCAAATAAGACATATCTCTCCACCAGTCTTTGATGGGAGGCCATAGTGTCTACACTTCTCTCCCTAGAGAAGATCAGGTTTATTCTTCTGTTCCCTGTCCCTATGCCTGTTGCTTATTCATGATACAACCACACCTCAATCCCATAGTGATTTGGCAATATGTTTTCATGTTCCCTTTTTTATTTATGTGTGTTTTCACCATTTAAAATTTTTTGACAGATAGGTCACGCATGACTACCACTTGTGTAAAATGTTGTCCAAGTGGTCATTGAGCCCATCTTTTGTTACAAAAATCACGTGTTTGCAAGCTTGTACCCTAGAGTCTCTTTAGAAACCTATCTTATGAATGGAACTCATATTGGCAAGATTCCAGTCTTTGTCATGTGGGCCCTCGGTAAGGACAAGCTGTATCTATTGACCTAGTTTCATGAGAACATTTTAGCCCTCAGTCTTAGTGAAGGGTGCATATTTAGGCTATTCTTTAGGCCTTGGACATCCACAGCATTTGCCCCTATCTGGTTCAGTGCATGGACAATTTCAATGAGCTGTGAGAAATGGACATCCCAGTGATATCCAGTTTGGTATCCATTGACTTCCTGGCCTGCCAAGCAGAGCCGCTTTCCCAGCTGTTGATTTTTCCCACTGATGGATTGTCTTGCTGGCATTCTCCCTAGCTACCTCAATGGGCTCTAGGCTTTGGCTTTCAGGTACCTTGCCTGGTTCTTCTCCAGTTCCATTGGTGTTCCCTGATTTTTAGTTTGCCTCTGACTTTCTATTTGTGGGGAGTGTCTATGTTCCCTCTGCTTGAGCTCCTTTCACACTGCTCATCTGTCTCACTTGGCTATTTAGTTGCTCAAACATGGTTGTTTCCACGTTTCTGGGATTTTGGACTCTCGGCATACCCTGGATTGTCCATAAGACGTTTTTTTAAAACTGTCTACAGGCCTCTTGTGGTTATTGACTCATTTGTTTAACTCTTTCTTTCAAATTCTTTCCTAATGTTTACATTTGGTCAAGGTTCTATTTGCTAGAATGAAGTAAATAAGCATGTGGTGGATTTCTTTGGCTTTCCCTTTCCCACTGGGTTGCTGGCCCTGGTTGTGCTGGGATCAGCATTTTTGAGGACTTTATTCACAATTAACCTGATGAGTACTGATCATAGGCCTCCATATTCCATAGGAGCCCAGGAAGAGGATGGATAAAGCCAGTGGGTGCTTTGAGATCATCTATGGTGTTCGAGAATCTGGCTTTTAGCCTGTCTCAGTCACTGTCTTAGTCAGTTTAGGCTGCTATTGAAAAGCACCATAGACTGGGAGACTTATAAGCAACAGAAATCCATTTCTCACAGTTCTGGAGGCTAGAAGTCTGAGATCCCAGTGCCAGCATGACAGAGCTCTGGGGAGGATTCTCTTCTGGGTTGCAGACTTCTGTCTTCTTTTTGTATCCTTACATGGTAGAAAGAGAGATAGAGAGCTTTCTGGGGTCTCTTTTATAAGAACACTAAACCTATTTATGAGGGCCTAACCCTCATGATCTAATGACCTCCAAATGACCTCCTAATGACCTTCTTATACCATCACATTGGGGATTAGGATTTCAACACATGAACTTCGGGGAAACACAAACATTCAGTCTGTACGATAGAAGGTAGGTCCTTTTCCTTCTCTGGATTCAATTCAGTTTCCTCATTTTAATGAAGGATCTGGCTTACGGGAGGGATGGGGATGTAGAAATGTGGTATCAGTGGTTCAGTGTGCATCACTGCCTTGTTAATGTTCATTATTGCCCATAAGTAAGGAGTTAGATTCAGATTGACTCAGCCCTGGGCAAAATTTTTGGACCCCTCCAGTATCTGAAACCTGAGCTCTGGATTCATATCTGGGTCGGTGGCTGGGACTATCTGGCTCTGGAGAAAAGGGTCCTAAAATTCCCAGTTTCACCAGGCCAGCCCTGTACTCTGGCTCTCTAACCTTTTCCACAATGCGCTGGGAAGCACTGCTGACCAAGCTTAGAGTTTCTTGAGAATAGTGATTTTTGCCTTTTTAGTTTATGTTTGGATTAGGGACTTTTTTGGGAAGATGATATAAGCTAGGAACTCTAGCTATAGAAAAGTGGGCATAGCATACGTGCGTGCGGATGCACACACACACACACACACACACACTCAATTGCAAGGGGTTCTTGGACCTATGAAGGCAATCCATAGAGTCTGGAGTCCAGGGACCCTGGTTAGAAACCCTTGCTCTAGAAGATGGCTCCTAGCCTGCGCTGATCTCAGTGGCCTCCCCTGCAGCTTGGTTATACTCTGACTTCATGGACTAGAACAAGTGTGGTTGATCAACAAACCACCAGAATTGATCCAGAGCCTTGATTGTTTCTGGAAGGAGCCATTGGCTCTTGGACACTAATTCTATAGCTGAAAAGTTATGCTAAACCATGCCAACAATTAAAAAGGAGAGGGAATGAGGGCCAAACGAGCAGATTCTCACAGCCTCTCAGGTCAAGGAGCTTTCTCTAGTGGAAGGATTCCTGGTGGACATGGAATGGCTGGCAAGTGCTTCTGTCATTGGCAAATTGGAAGGAGATTCCACTCCTTTCTATTATAACCCCCAAAATCTATTAAAAAACAGCCAAGTGAACAGTAAAATAAATGCTCATTTGAGGGGGAAGTATGTTGAAATGCAAAGTGGCAGTCTGAATGAGGGTGAAATGAACAGACTTAGAAAGCCAGTGGCCTACAAAAGAAGCGAGCCTAAGAAAAAGTAAATAGTAGAGGAGAGGGAATGTTCTTAGGGGGAACCTCTCTCACCCTGGTATCTTATTTCTTGATGGAGATGTCATGATTTTCTGTGGGTGCCATGGAGCTGTGGGAGAAATGTGAGAGGGATGTTGGGATGCAGAGAGTGGAAATTTGAAGGAGCTGGGCAAAAAGCACTGAGGTGTTGTGTGGTGTAGGCAGATCATCTTTAATATAACTGGGCTTGGTCCATTTTGCAACAGAATGTCCTTTCTAAAGGCTGAGCTGAGTTGACTGCTGGATGGACACACCACCTTGAACAATTATGGAGAGTGACGATCTAAGACATGGAGCTTGTGAAAGAGCTTTGTCTAGTCTGGTACCATTAGAGAAAAGCTCCTTTGGAGACGGTAGGCAGAGGAAGAGGGGGGGTCAGCTAATTGAAATTAATTGTGTCAGCCTTGGGCATCTACTTGGCATCATGAATTTACTCTTGGTATTGGCCCATCCCAAGAGCAGGAGTGACAACTGTAGTGTAATTGTGACAGGAGGAGTCCTACTTTTCCAGTCATGTATTCAGGTGGGACACACCAATGGGGCTTGGAGGCTGAATAGTTTTCTTTGCTCAGATGTAGCTCTTTCCTTGCCTAGGGCAACATGCTGTTTCTGTGGGTGGCTGTGGATGCGCTCGTGGGGAAATAACCCCAGGAATGGTTTAAAATCAATCACTTCGGAGGTGGCGGGGGTGAACTGCTGCTAATGATCCACTCACTATCACTTACTTGCCACTCCACAAGTAGGCAGAGACAGGCCTGCTCCTTTCGAAGTTTTTGTTTTTTAAAAAATTATATGATTTTTTTTCTTTTTATGAGATGGGATCTCGCTATGTTGGTCAGGTTGGTCTTGAACTCCTGGCCTCAAGCAGTCCTCCTGCCTTGGCCTCTCAAAGTGCTAGGATTGCAGGTGTGAGCCACCATGCCCAGCCTAGAAGTTTTTTTTTTTTTTCCTTTCTTCTTAGACCTCTCTTAGCATCTTTGCTATCCAATACTGGCTGGGGGCACTTTCCATCACTTTTGTTCACTCTTGTTTCGCAGGTGACGCGCTCAGTCTCAGATTCAACTGCTGGAGCCATGTCCAGCAGAGGCATTTCCAGAAATGATATGACTCATTTTATGATCCATGGATGGTAGGGATGGTAGGAATAGGGGCTATATGGGGCATACTAATGTCTGCTGTGCTTAACTTTTGGTTTTGTATGAAATAGCCTATTCCACAGCTACCTACTCAGGAAACTGGGGTCACACCATTGTGTTTGTGAGTTTTGTTTTTGATTTTGGTGTGGGCTGTTTGGATCAGAAATGGACATCTGGTTCCTACCTAGGCTGGCACCAAGGGTTTTGCCTAACAGTGGCCTTGGCATTTGGGCTAGAGCATGCCAAGAGGCTTGGTCAGTTGGTTGCGGGAAGGTAATGGGCAGGAGATGTAGAGATACCATGAGAGGCACATGAGGGGGAGAAACAGAGAAGCAGGCCTCCAGAGAAGACTTAGTTCCTGACGACTTTCAACTTCCAAACCCCTCTCTCAGTTTTTAATTTTTATTTTTTATTGTGGAAATTTTCAAGCATATGCAAAATTAAAGACAATAGCTTAACAAACTCCATGTTCTCATCACCCAGCTTAAGTGATTACTGACTCATGGGCAATCTCGTTTCGTTTAATTCCCACCCACTCCTCCTATCCTCTGGAGCACTAAAAGCAAAACAGCTTTATTGAGACATAATTTGCATACTATAAAATTCACCCCTTCTAAGTGTAAAACTCAGTGTCTTTTAGTAACTTTACAGAGTTGCACAAATATCACCACAATCTGGTTTTAGAATATTTTTATCGTGTTGAAAAGATTCCCTGTGTCCATTTTCCTTCACTCCCATTCCCATCCTGAGACCCTGGCAACCACTTATCTGCTCTCTGTCTCTACAGATTTGCCTTTTCTGGGCATTTTACATGAAATGGAATAATACAACATGTAATCTTGTGCATCTAGCTTCTTACACTTAGCATAATGTTTTTGAGGTACATCCACATTATAGAATTTATCAACGCTTCATTCTTTTTTATGGTTGAATAATTCATTGTATGGATATACCACATTTTGTCTATCCACTCACCAGTTGATGAACATTTATGTTGTTTCTACTTTTTGGCTATTATGAACAATGTTATTATAAATATTCACTTCTAGAGCAGTTTGAAGCAAACCCCTGATATCATATTATTTCATCTGTGAATACTGCAGTATGTACCTTTACATTAAACACAGCAGTCTTTTAAAAAGACAAACACAACACCATTATCACATGTGAAATAATTAACAATAAATCTTTAATGTCATAAACAATCTAATGAATGTTAAAATTTCCAATTATCTCTTAAATGCTGTAGGATTTTTTGTTTTACAGTTGGTTAGAATCAGGATCAAAATAAGCTCTACATATTGTGATTGGTTGATATGTATTTTAAGCATTTTTTATCTATATGTTCCCCTTCCTCCATCTCTCTCTCTCTCTCTCTCTCTATCCAATCTATTTGTTGAAGAAATGAGACCATTTGTTCTGTAGAGTTTCCCGTATTCTGGATCTTGCTAATTGCATCTCTGTGATGTCTTTTACTGTGTTCCTCTGTCAGTTGTATTTCCTGCAAATTGGTAGTTGGGTTAAGGCTTGATGAGATTCACATTTGCCTTCTGGCAAGACTCCTTCAGAAATGGTGATATGTGCAACAGTGTCATCATGAGATGCATGATGTCTGGTCATCTCTCTTTCTATGATGTTAGCAGCTACTGGGCATCATTGACTAGATTCTTTCATTCATGAGGTGGACACTTTCTGAATGCAGCCTGAATGAGACTCTCTGTCCCTTTCAATCCAAAGGACCTAACTAGCCTGAGGAACTCATGTTTAAGCCGAGGTAGCAGCTCAGCATTGGTTGGGGGTGCTGGTGAAGGGTGCAGAGGGGAGGATCTGGAAACTCTGGACAGGTGGGGGGATCTGGAAGCTCCATCATCATGACATCTGTGCATATGTGTGTGTTTTGGATGGAGCTACTTGGGTGGTAAGCATGGTCTAGCAAGAAGTCCCGCCCCTCCAGGCCTTCCCAGAGGCCCAGTTCTTGGGTTCTGTAATATTCATACCGAACTTCTTCTTTTTTATTTTTTATTTTTTTTAGATGGAGTTTCACTCTGTCACCCATGTTGGAGTGCAGTGGCGCAATCTCAGCTCACTGCAACCTCCGCCTCCTGGGTTCAAGGGATTCTCCTGCCTCAGCCTCCAGAGTAACTGGGATTACAGGCATACACTACAATGCCCCACTAATTTTTTTTTTTTTTTCCCTTTTAAATCTTTTATTTCTATTTGTAAAGTGAAATACTTTGTCTGTAGTTAAAGAAGTAATTTTCATTAATGTTGAGAAGAGTGGGAACAGTTTTGGTCATGAAAGGGGACCTTAAAATGACATTAATTTTACCCTGATGGTTACAAAGGTAAACCTGATATTATCTTTTTAGGATGAAGTCTCTCTTTTCCCATCCCTTACATTGAACATCTTCTTCCTTGGGGGAAGAGCATCCCTCTAAGGTCACTGGAGGCTTAGTCCTATTTGCAGGTAGGGGTGGAGGAACTGGTGTCCCTTCTTCATGAGCTTTGCCATGACCCCAAGACCAACCTACTCTGGTACAGACCTGCCTCCTGGCAGTTCCTCTTATTCCAGATCCATTCTCAACCTTCTCTGGGTAAACACAACCTCCCCTGCCTCCTTTAACCTTCGTTCTACTCTGTTCTAGGAATGTAGGTATGTAAATATATACATATACATACATGTCTCTATATATCTATTCCTGGCATAAAATGTTATCCAAGCTGGTGGTTAATAATGTTAATAGCATAACTTGCTTATAAGAGGTCCTAAAATGTATATGTGATCTATCTTATAGTGTTTCTTCCTCTGAATTTCTTTTTTTTTTTTTTTCTTTTATTATTATTATTATTATTATTATTATTATACTTTAGGTTTTATGGTACATGTGCGCAATGTGCAGGTAAGTTACATATGTATACATGTGCCATGCTGGTGCGCTGCACCCACCAACCTGTCATCTAGCATTAGGTATATCTCCCAATGCTATCCCTCCCCCCTCCCCCCACCCCACAACAGTCCCCAGAGTGTGATGTTCCCCTTCCTGTGTCCATGTGTTCTCATTGTTCAATTCCCACCTATGAGTGAGAATATGCGGTGTTTGGTTTTTTGTTCTTGTGATAGTTTACTGAGAATGATGATTTCCAATTTCATCCATGTCCCTACAAAGGACGTGAACTCATCATTTTTTATGGCTGCATAGTATTCCATGGTGTATATGTGCCACATTTTCTTAATCCAGTCTATCATTGTTGGACATTTGGGTTGGTTCCAAGTCTTTGCTATTGTGAATAATGCGGCAATAAACATACGTGTGCATGTGTCTTTATAGCAGCATGATTTATAGTCCTTTGGGTATATACCCAGTAATGGAATGGCTGGGTCGAATGGAATTTCTACTTCTAGATCCCTGAGGAATCGCCACACTGACTTCCACAAGGGTTGAACTAGTTTACAGTCCCACCAACAGTGTAAAAGTGTTCCTCTTTCTCCACATCCTCTCCAGCACCTGTTGTTTCCTGACTTTTTAATGATTGCCATTCTAACTGGTGTGAGATGGTATCTCATTGTGGTTTTGATTTGCATTTCTCTGATGGCCAGTGATGGTGAGCATTTTTTCATGTGTTTTTTGGCTGCATAAATGTCTTCTTTTGAGAAGTGTCTGTTCATGTCCTTCGCCCACTTTTTGATGGGGTTGTTTGTTTTTTTCTTGTAAATTTGTTGGAGTTCATTGTAGATTCTGGATATTAGCCCTTTGTCAGATGAGCAGGTTGCAAAAATTTTCTCCCATTCTGTAGGTTGCCTGTTCACTCTGATGGTAGTTTCTTTTGCTGTGCAGAAGCTCTTGAGTTTAATTAGATCCCATTTGTCAATTTTGGCTTTTGTTGCCATTGCTTTTGGTGTTTTAGACATGAAGTCCTTGCCCATGCCTATGTCCTGAATGGTAATGCCTAGGTTTTCTTCTAGGGTTTTTATGGTTTTAGGTCTAACATTTAAGTCTTTAATCCATCTTGAATTGATCTTTGTATAAGGTGTAAGGAAGGGATCCAGTTTCAGCTTTCTACATATGGCTAGCCAGTTTTCCCAGCACCATTTATTAAATAGGGAATCCTTTCCCCATTTCTTGTTTTTGTCAGGTTTGTCAAAGATCAGATACTTGTAGATATGTGGCATTATTTCTGACGGCTCTGTTCTGTTCCATTGATCTATATCTCTGTTTTGGTACCAGTACCATGCTGTTTTGGTTACTGTAGCCTTGTAGTATAGTTTGAAGTCAGGTAGTGTGATGCCTCCAGCTTTGTTCTTTTGGCTTAGGATTGACTTGGCGATGCGGGCTCTTTTTTGGTTCCATATGAACTTTAAAGTAGTTTTTTCCAATTCTGTGAAGAAAGTCATTGGTAGCTTGATGGGGATGGCATTGAATCTGTAAATTACCTTGGGAAGGATGGCCATTTTCATGATATTGATTCTTCCTACCCATGAGCATGGAATGTTCTTCCATTTGTTTGTATCCTCTTTTATTTCCTTGAGCAGTGGTTTGTAGTTCTCCTTGAATTTTTTTTTTTTTTTTTAGTAGAGATGGGGATTCACCATTTTGGCCAGGCTAGTCTCTAACTCCCAACCTCAAGTGATCCACCAGCCTCAGCCTACCAAAGTGCTGGGATTACAGGTGTGAGCCACTGCACCCAGCTCCATACTCAACTTCTTATATCCATACTACTATAACTTCCCTCAGTCTCCTCAGTTATTGGATCTTATAAAATCCATACGCCTTGTTGCTTTCTGACTTTCCAATGTCTCCTCTCCACACCATCCCCTCCACACTCTGCCTTTTATCTTCTTGTTTCCTCATTAATCCTCCCTTACTCCCCCTCATTCATTACCCATCTTTCCATTTCTTACCAGTAACAGCCAGTTTGGGTACTGCATTATGCGGGAGTTGGGAGGTATCTAGCCCAGCAGGTCTGATTGCTATAGAACAGGCTCAGCACATTCTAGCAACTGATGGAGAAGATGGGAATCTGCTGGATGACAGTGTTTCCTTTTAACATTACTTTGTATTGGCCAGGCGTGGTGGCTCACACCTGTAATCCCAGCACTTTGGGAGGCTGAGGCAGGTGGATCATGAAGTTAGGAGTTCAAGACCAGCCTGGCCAAGATGGTGAAACCCCGTTTCTACTAAAAATACAAAAATTAGCCAGGCGCTGTGGCAGGTGCCTATAATCTCAGCTACTCGGGAGGCTGAGGCAGAAGAATCGCTTGAACCCAGGCGGCAGAGGTTGCCATGAGCCGAGATCACGCCACTGCACTCTAGCCTGGGCGATAGAGTGAGACTCCGTCTCAAGAAACAAACAAACAAACAAGCAAAAAAGCAAACAAACAAAAAACCCCATTACTTTGTATTTGGCTTCCTATAGCATAGGTGAGTACCTGTTATCAAAAGACGGGAGCAAAAGAGAGATGAAACAGGGATGCAAATGAAGAGGGGATGAAATGAACATTGCACTGTGCAAAGGAAATGATTCATATTTTCACAAATTCACTGGTCTTTTTATAAACTATACCTGTCAGCAGACTTCATTGTTTGAAGTAAACAAGCTCAAAAACCAGAAAAAAAGCAAACAAGGCTATCTTTTTTACTTGGTGGAAAGTGGTAGATGTTCTAAGTAGAGATGCAGCATAATTCAATTTCACAACTCTCTGAGAGCTGCTATGTGCCCAGTGCTGACATGGTTTCTGCTCCTGTGGTTCTCATCAGCCCACTGGGGAGACAGACACACAGGAGAGAATCAGAGAACAGGAGATGGAAGCAAGCAAGTTGCTATAAGGTGGTTCATACATCAAATGCTGGGGGAAGGTCAGAGGTAGAAGAAGCTGATGTGGGCTGAGAGCTTCTGGGAGGAGCTAAGACCCTAGCATCAGCAGTTCATACCAGTGTGCTTGGTAACACCTCGGGGCCAACTGGACACTTTTCGTTCCTCTGTGTACAGAAAGCAGATCTTGCAAATCCTGGCGAAAGCCCATGCCCGAGTCCGAAAGAAAAGGCTTTGGGTGTCTGGGGCTGCTGCAGCTCCTGGTGTGTGCAATCAATTCCTAACTCAAGTGCAGAAGACTTCCTTCCCTCAACCAGCCTGAGATACAGCATTCAAAGCACACCAGAGAAAAGTTGGGGGGCGGGGGGACGTTTCCAAGGTGAACACCGATTAGAGCCAGCTTTATTTTCATGAACTCATATGCATACTTTTAGCTCCCACATTTCCTGTTGGTTTGAAGAAGTGTATAAGCAACCATGTTGACAGCTGTGCTTCCCATCAGTGAGGCAGTGCTGGGAAGTAAAAAGAACATGGGTTCCTTGTGAACTTGAGAGGTTCTAGAACCCCTCTGAGCCTTAATTTCCCCTTCTGTAAGTGGGGAAGGTGGGGCTAACTAGAGTAACTCATGGGAACTAGTGGGGCTAACTAGAGTACCTCATTGTTTTAAGGATCAAATGATTGGTGTGAAAGTGCTCACAGCAGCGGATGGCAAGTAGTAGGTACTATTGTGATGATGATGGTGCAGTTCCGTGGCGTCCCGTACAGGAAGCCCCCTGCGGTGTGTGGGACCTCCGCATCTTCCAGGTGGGCATACCTCCGGACATCGCCAGCTCTGGGTGATTGTGAGGTGCCGCACGATGGGGTCTGACGGCAATTGCTCATCCCCAGCAGTTTAAAAATGACATTTGGTTGAGTTGCTGTAGGTGTTATGGATGCTTCCCCCTCCTTCATTTGCGTTTTGCTGAGTTGTCGTCAGATATTATCTGGTCTGATGTTCCCGAGAAGGGCAGGCCCCTCCCCGTGGGCCGCCCAGGGGTGGCCCGCGGGCGGTGCGGGCAACTAGCGGAGGTTGGAGTGGGCTTGTAGACTCGCTCCTACTCCCACCCTTTGGGAGGCCCCTAACCCCGCCCTCTCCCTGCTCGCAGCGAAGGCAAACTGCGCGCACGGCGCCCTCTAGTGCCCAGGAGCTGTCACTGCGCGGGTGCCCGCGGCCCCAGCTCTCCCCGCCCCACCAAGGGTGTTTGTGAAGATCCCTTGGCACGGCCGCATACCCCAATCTTCATTCCTGGGTGTCCTGACCACCCCCCACAGACCCATAAGATGCAGATCCGAGACCGCTTCTTGTTTGTTTTTCATTTATTTATTTAGCTAAAAGTTTACTAAAACGGGGGGCTCTGTCGGTTTTTGACTTTGCGGCACCTGTCCCCGAGGGCGCCGTCTCCTCCAGAGAGCAGCGCCTGCGATAAGATTCAGCAGGGGTCACCCACACCCCTAACTCAACTCGAGGTGCGAGTCCCCATCTCGCAGCGCCCTCGCGACTGTCATCTGCTGCCCTCGCTACCATTTTTGTTTGGAGAAGCACTGAGAGGAGAAAGGGGCAGTCTACTCCTCACTAAACGTAACCCGGTGGCCCCAGGCGCAGCCCCATCTCCTCGGATGCCAGGAAGATGCCCGCGTGCCGCTCGCGCGCGGGCGCTGTCGTTTTAGAAAACCCGGTGTTTGATCAGACTTAGACATCGATTTCTACCACCCGCGCAGCTTCTGTCTATTGCTTGGCAAACTGTTAGAGTAAACTGGATTTAACAAAGGGAAAATAAATTTGCCAGGGCCTGCTGTGCCGAAATGTGGGTTGCTATCAGCACGGGCGCTTAATGAGGACTGAATTATCATTAATACGTGGATGAAATTTATAGTGCTCATTTAATACTTCCGAAAGACAACATTCCAGGCGTTGTCTACCTCTTCCCTCTGCAAATGTGGATGGGATTCAAAATGTGTGTCTGGATCGCGAGCGCACTTTGAAAGGCAATTTAATTATCATTCATTTCTGAATTTGGCCATGGGGCTTGTAACACTGGCCTTCATTTCCCCCCTTCTCTGTGTTCTTAATGACACCAAGGTTTCTCTCTGTTGCCACCTAATGAGTTTTACTATTGAACAGCAGAGACTGCGAGAACATGTATTCATCCCTTCCAATGTTAAAATGTTTTAAAGTACAAAGTAAGAAGAATTATTATTGTTTGAATTATGGCATTATCTTCTCTTATTTGAGTTTTTTTTTTTCCTTCTCCCCTCTCCTTTTATGTAAACTCGGTAGGACAGGTTTATCACAAGTAGAACATTCCAATTTAGTACCCATCACTAAATGTCTTTTCTGTGAAAGGCAGATTTGTAAGAGGCTGGAGAGAGAAAATGATAAGAGAAATACAATTTCAAAAAACATTGCATGCCACCTTCAAACAATCCAAAGCTTACAGCAGCACTCATATTGTGTGGATCTTCTTAAATGCGTGTTTTTCTTCTTTTTCTTTTTCTCCTTTTACCTCCTCTACATTTTACAAGGCCAGTGCTCTAACCCCTGAGCTATGCAGCAAACTGCACATATTCTCTATATGTTAAATTCTATTGTCCTACATGTACAAAATCCAAGGTTCAAACTTGATTTTTTCTGTCAGTTTTCAAATGCTTGCTCCTCTCTGCAACTGTGCAACTTCCTTGCAAGTAGAAGAATTGGGAGGGAAGAGTAGGCCAAATATCAAAGAAGATTCCCACTGCTCACGACTTAGCAGAGACTCATATATCTTTGGCTTAGAGGGAAGTAGGCAAGACCCCTGAGAGAAGTAGGCAGAGGGCCTGAGGGACGTACCTCTGCATGGTTAGTTTGTTTGTTTTCTGTACGAGGCGTTCTTCAGTTGGGGTGGTAGGCTGGACTCCCAGAAAGGGCTACTGGGTATTCTCATTGGTGTCACCAGCACTTTTCAAGGTGGGAGGGAAGGAGTGACGTAGATCTCCAGGCTGGATGGTGGGTGAGGAGTTGGGCTAGCCTGAGGCCCCTGGGGGCACATTTGGCAACTAGGAGTTAAAGTTTGGATTCTTCCTTCTGCGAAGTACTAGTACTTTGAGTGGTTTCCCTCTGACTCAGAGCTTCAGTTTCCTCATGTGGAAATGGACAACAACCACCTATAGGGCTGAGTGAGGATCAGAGAGGTTCATCAAGTGGGAAGCTCATAAGAAGAGTTTAACTTGTTGTTCATTCTGCTTTTGGTGAGATTGTGGATCCTGAGAACCTGTTGATTTGAGGTGGGGATGGGGGCGCAGTAGAAGGAGAAAACACCTGTTCACTAGAATTCCTTTTTCATGAAAATAGTGAAGTGCAGCAACTCCTAGGAAAGAGAGAGGAGGATTCATGTTCAAGGGGACTAGTGCTAGGGTGAGCATGGTGATTGAATAGGAATGTTTCTGAGTTTGTTAACCTATGGACCAGCCTGGATTAAGGAGCTGAGGACTTATCCCAAAACTGACAGGATGCTGAACCGTCATCAAATCTACCAATTAGGTGTAAGGAAAACAATCTCCAAAAGAAAGAGAAGCACTGACAGAAGAAGCAAGAAGAATGGAAGTTAGACTCGGAAAGAACTCTGTGAGTGAGGGCTGTGATCAGTGTTTAGCAAAGGGAGGAAATGAAATCCCATTCTGTGGAAACACAGTATTTCTAAAGAGCCTTGCCTGGGAGCACAACCCCGCTGATGGGCAGGCAGTTAAGTGGATGCTTCTGGAGGCATCTTTCTGCTTCACATTCTCGCATAAATACAGATTTCTTCTTACTGTTCTCAGTGAAAGCCAAAATTGATATCTTCTGTGCAGGATTGGTCTGAGAAAAAGAGATTTTTAGAATCAAAGTTTCCCCTTTCCTGAACAGTGTTAGCAATGATGGAATGGATTTTTATTCCAAGGGAGCCTTTTTATTCACATACTCATTTATGGGCACGCACCAAATGCCTGACTATCAGGAAGATTTTAATTTTCACAAGGCAACAAGCAGTTTTGGTTGCTATGGCATTTGTCAGTATCATTTTCACTATACAACGTCTTACAGAGCCTTCTGTTCTATAAAACCTACTTAGAACTTCAATCTTAATGCTGCTGCTTTTTGTTGTTGTTGTTGGTCAAATGTGTGATTGTTATAGTATTAACAAAGCTTGCTTGGACAATGTAGACTCCCCTTTTCAAGGATTAACAATCTGAGGGGAGCTGTGACGTTGCAGTTCTTTAAAGTCTTTATCAGGATTTCTGTACAGATGATGACTTTGAATCTTGTATTCTTTTCTGCCTGACTGGAAAAGTCAGCTTTTGCGAATACATTTAAGGGGAAATTAATCTGCAGCTAAGTGGGAGTGGGGGAGCTATGTGACATGTTATGTAAGCTTCTAAAATGTCTTCTTCCTTCACAAATACAATTGAGAAAATCCCCTTTGTAACTAAAAGTCAATTTCTGCTGGAGGTGGGGTTAGATTTCATTAGAAACATGATTAATAAGCTTTATAATGCTTATTAATTAGAATGTCTGTCTAGTGGTTGCCTTAAGGAGGGTGGGATCAACCCTTTACCCCTAACTGGTTTGGAAGTTGAGGCTGATGATGTCACACATGCACCAAGAAGTATGAAAAGGCATTCTTGCCTCATGAGACTTTCTTGGGAGGGCAGGGCAGGCCCCCAAACAGGTCCAAAAGCAGACACCAAAGGCTGAGTGAAGGAAGGGGCTAGTGGCTTTGATTTTATTGTAGTTAGGGCATGGGGTTGGGGTGAGAGTTCACATGCATGGGCTGAAGTTTGCATGGTTTGAACTTCCCCATGGGCTCCAAGGGAAGTATTACCTAGACTTTCTCATGGGCTTGCTCAAATATGGGGAAAAAGGGAAAGGGGATAGTTGGGATTGAAAGCTGTTAGCAGTCAAACATCAAAATCGAAGTGAGACTCTGTTGCAATTCACCTCTGATGTTTCACTGATGACTGAATTGTGCTACGTTTTATTTAATTGAATTTGAACTTGTTTAAGTAAGCCATTTTGGTGCTCTATGAGGCCTGCAGCCTGAGATCAGTAAGGCAGGTGAATGTTTCTTTGAATATCTTGTTTAAGATACCAGCACTGTGGATTCTGAGAAGTGAAATGAGTGCCTTGGTCACTGTCAATGATGTCTGGAACTCTGAAGAGGATAATTAGTTCCTTGGTGAGGCCTTGTATTATGGTGTTGAATATGTGCTTGATTTGTATTTTGGTTATTTGTGAGGGAATAAATTTCCAGAATTCTTTGCCTTAAAGGGGGAAACCTTGGATAAGGGGTCGTAGGTGCCATTGGTTAGACCAGATGGCCGGATTGTTGGTAACATCCTTGATCAGGGACATCCAGGGTAGGAGATAGACAGCAGCAGCTCTCCAGCAACACTGCCATGTGTAAGGTGTACAGACTCCCTTTTCTGATCATCCAGTTGATCCCAAGGGGCTCCCCATGTGGTCATTGAATCTGAGACATGGGTAATCTCCTTTGCATCTCTTAAGGGACTGGGGACAGGAGAGGCCACCCCTTCCTTTCAGTGGACTATGCCAGATGGCCCAGGTTTGGCTCCATCATGTAAGTATCATTTTCATTTCAATAAGGAGGGGTGTGGCCTTCACGATCAAAAGCATAATGGGCAGCTGGGTGCAGAGAGCCCCCCGTCAGAGTCTCCGTCTCCAAAACGGCATAGTATGCAGCCAGCAGTTGTTGCTCTAACGGTATGTAGTGTGGGGCTGAGGAGAGTAGGTTTTTCTTTTGCATCAACAGCCCACAGACAACTTACGGTCATCATAGCTGGTCCAGAGACTCCACAAGACACAAGAGGTTGCTAAAACCCCTACAGTGAAGAACTCTTTGGAGGGCACTAATGGAACTGCCATTGCAGTTTAGACACATTCTGGAGCCTTTTGTAGCAGGAGGTCCCATACAAGATGGGCTGAGCTTAAGCAAAAATTGTATAAGTGAGCTTAAGCAAAAATTGTAAACAAAGAATATGTTACCTCCAGGACCAAAAATGTCTGAAAGATGTTGGGCTTCATTTAATGATGTGGGTACTGAGAGGGTCCAGCTATGTAGGGCAATGGGCACTATGACCATGGGGAATTTAGTTAAGGCAGTAGTTCTTGATGGTTAAGGTGAAACATACCTGTTTGTTTTCTATTTTTATATCTGGTAACTTCCGTAAGTGAATAGAAGATCCCACATTTAAATTTAGTGGACCTCCATGTATAACTGTGATTTGAGCCCTAGTGTCAATTAAGGCCATGAAAGTTTGCCAGTTGGTGCATTTCAGCAGATGTTAAAGTTAATTTAGGACTTATGTCAGGTGCAAAAGCCAATCAGCACTCTTTCATTTTTCTGTTGCATAAATTATTTTAGTAAATTTTGGGTATACAATTTGGTCAAATTTCAAACCTCTGCTTCAGCTACTCTTTCCTCACCTTGTATTAATTTTTTGTTTTGTTGTTGTTTTTGTTTTGGTGGTTACCAGATATACCTTATGGGGGAAAAGGGGTTGTCTCTGATCATGTTTATAAATTTCTTCCTCCAGAGAGTCCCAAATCAGTATCATCAGGGTTAGGGGCCTTTAATATGGCAATTATTATTTCATTGGGTCAAGGTACACTAAACTTAAGTCAAGTTTGAATTAACTCCTTCGCATGTTGATCAGCTGTGGCTCTCAATAGGACCTAGAGTCTTCATTGGTCCATTTTACAATTATCCAATAGGGTGATGGTGTCCTCTGGCTCTTTAAGAGGGGTAGGGGAAAAACATTTAGAGTGCTTTTCATAAGGGTTTCTGTCATGGGGGTGTCATGGGTGTTTCTCCTTATAATTCTGAGGATCAGGATCTTTTTTGCACTAGAAGCACTTAGGGTCCTAATGAGCCATCTTCTTTTAAGAATGTGACCTCAGCACTCGACATAGTGACTGCCTATTTTCTTCCTCACACCAGCAATCACCCATGACCACCTGATGGGCCTGCATATTGCACATGGTATCAATCTTTTTCTTGAACACTCTATAGAATGAGACCAATGCCTGGCTGAAACACACAACCAATAGACACAGAGTAAGAGTCATCTCTCTGAGTCTAGCATCAGTCACAGTTCATGCTGAAATTGAGGCACATGATTCAATCTGAAATAGATAGGTTTGGGCTGAGATACCAAAACTGGGGCAATTTTAAGGAGGGCTGCAATCCTGTACTCTTGTCCCTAAATGTGAAACTTCTGACTTAGGGCAACAACTCTAACACAAACTTACTAGCAGGCAGGAGCACAGCTCAAAGAGCACACTCAGGCAGCAGCTCTGAGTGCATGCTTGCCAGCAGGCTTCAGAGCCAGTTAGTAAACTGAAAGTAAGAGAAGAAAGCCCTCCAGGAGGCAATAGTCATCTCTTAGACCATCCAGCTCTCAGCACCAATGGTCTTGAGGTTTCTTCTCAGAGGGGAAGGCCAAGTCCCTTACCCCTACCCGAGAGTTTAGATCTTGAGACTGATGATGCCACACATGTACCACGAGGGTATGAAAAGGTTTACTATTCATATCATGAGGTTTTCTGGAGAGATTACGGAAAGCACTCAAGCCTGTCCATTGGGCTGAAGTAAAAGAGGGATGAATGGCTCTGGTTTTTAGTGTGGTTAGGAGTGCAGTCGGAGGGAAGTTCTGTGCATGTGGGCCAGAGTTGTTGTTTTTTTTTTTGTTTTTTTGTTTTGTTTTGTTTGGTTTTTTGGTTTGAGCTTCCTCACTGGCACAAAGGAAAAGGGAGGGAGTGTTTGGGCTTTCTTATTGACTTGTCTAGATGTGGGGCAAAAGGGGAAAAGGGGAGTGGGGAGTTCAAAAGCTGTCAGCGGTTAAATATAAAAGATGGAGCTGGACTTCTTGTTACAATCTCCCTGTCACTTTGGGTGATATATTACGTGCTCTAGTACAGTTAATGGGGAATGTAAGATGAATAAAATGATAAAACTGCCAAGTTAATGGGGAATGTAAGATGAATAAAATGATGAAACTGCCAAATTACTTCAAGGGAAAAATATCACATATTGAGTCCAGAGGAAATCAGTTGGGATACAAAAATGATCACATACCACAGAAGCAAAAACAGAGCTCTGGGATGAGATAATTTTGGCCAAAGAAAATACAGCATTCTTTGCCTGTGCCATGGTCACTTCCTGAGCGCTCCCAAAGAGATGAGAGAAAGTAAACTCCTAGCATCATCTCATTTAATACGTTTTCAAAGAAGGTTAAGGCTTTAAAAAAGTTCTTTGTCTACACTTAAACCTAAGCTCCCCATATCTCTGTCTCCTTTCTCTTCTCATGCTAATCACCACTTTTGGGGTAACCAAATTGCTCTTTCTCAAGCTACATCATTGTCCAATCTGGTGACTGCTAGCCATGGATGGCGTTGAGCACTTATAATGTGGTTAGGATGAATTAAGTTGTGCTGGAAGTGTAAAATACACAGACTTAGATTTTGTATTAATTTGTTAGAGTTGCCATAGCAAAGTACCACACACTGAGTGACTTAAAACAGGAGAAATGTACTGTCTCACAGTCCTGCAGGCTTAGAAGTCCAAGGTGAAGGAGTTGACAGGATTGGTTCCATCTGAGGGGTGTGAGGGAGAATCTGTTTAATGCTTCTCCTGTAGCTTCTGGTGGTTTGCTGGCAATCTTTGGCATTCTTTGGCTTGTAGAAATATTACACTGATCTCCGCTTTCATTTTCACATGGTGTTCTCCCCGTGTGCATGTCTGTATCTGTGTCCAAATTTCCCCTTTTTATAAGGACACATGTCAGATTAGGGCCCACCCTAATGATCTCATCTTGACCATCTGCAAAGATCCTATTTCCAAATAAGATCCATTCACAGGTACTAGAGGTTAAGACTTCAACATCTACTGGGGTGACACAATTCAATTCATAACAGATTTTGAAGACCTAGTATGATAAAAAATGTAAAACATCTTATTAATAATTTTTTGTTCATTACACATTGAAATGATAACATTTTGGGTATACAGTTAACCTTTGAACAATACTGATTTGAACTGCACGGGTCCACTTATACATAGATTTTCTTCCATCTCTGCCACCTATGAGACAAAACCAACCCCTCTTCTTTCTCCTCCTCAGCCTACTCAGTGTGAAGACAATAAGGATGAAGACCTTTATGATGATCCATTTCCACTTAGGGAATAATAAGTATACTTTCTTTTTCTTAATGATTGTATTCACAATTTTTCTTTTCTCTAGCTTACTTTATTGTAAGAATATAGCATATAATACATATAACATACAAAATATGTGTTAATCGACTGTCAATGTTATTGGTAAGCCTTCCAATCAAAAGTATGCTATTAGTAATGTTCTGGAAGAGTCAAAAGTTATATGTAGTTAGGGTCAGTTCCCCTAAGCACCGCATTCATTGTTCAACGGTCAACTACATTGGTTTAAATATAATATATTGTTAAAATTAATTTCACCTCTTTCTTTTGACTACTTTATTTATTTATTTATTTATTTTTTGAAACAAAGTCTCACTTTGTCACCCAGGCTAGAGTGCAGTGGCATGATCTTGGCTCACTGCAACTTCCACCTCCCAGGTTGAAGCAATTCTCCTGCCTCAGCCTCCCGAGTGGTTGGGACTACAGGCACCCGCCACCACACCTGGTTAATTTTTGTATTTTTAGTAGAGACGGATTTCACCATGTTGGTGAGGCTGGTTTTGAGCTCCTGATCTCAGGTGATCCGCCTGCCTCGGCCCCCCAAAGTGTTGGGATTCCAGGCATGAGCTACTGCACTAGGCCTCTTTTGACTTTTTAAAGTGTGACTACTAGAAAAGTTTATAATTAATTATGTGGCTTACATTTGTGGCACAAATTCTATTTCTATTAGACGGGATTGCTAAAACAAAGGTTGGCAAACTACAGCCTGCACACCTGCCCACTGTCTGTGTTGTAAATGAAGTTTTACTGGATAACAGCCATATTCACTGGTGTATGTGTTGCTGGTTTCACATTACAATGGCACATTTGATTGCTTTTGACAGAGATCAGATGGCTTACAAAGCCTAAAAACTTACTATCTGGCCTTTAACAGAAAATGCTTGCTGACATCTGCTGTGAAACATGGCTTTAATCCTGTCAATGCCCTGCTCCAGAACCTACAGTATCTCTCTATTGTTTATTGGAGACCCTCCAGCCAGCCCACTCTGGTCTTGATCATGCCTTATCCTTCTCACCAATCATTAGAGAATAAGCTGAGCCCTTGACTCCTCTTGTAGGTCCTACACTGCCTAGCCCCTGTCTGGCACACTAGGGCCGTAAGGAGAGAGTCATAGAATTCGTTGCAAATGTCACAGGCACTTCATTGGCAGGCGGGGTGTGAAGAGAGGTGACTCCTCACAGAGCTGACCTTTACAGGGCTTCCATTGCCTCTCATCAGATGTGTGAAGGAAAACTCATATCAAGGCAGTTCCAGGTTCCACCTACAGGCACTGGAGGGTTCCATATGTTTGAACATTCTACTGCTGCTTTTGATACCTGCAGCTATCACTTATTGAGAGCTTACTGTGCGCCAGGCCTTTTGCTAAAAGCATTATCCAAGGCATTATTTCATGTAATTTTCTCTAGCCGGGAAGGTTGGTACAGTTAGTTCTGCTATAACTCTTGTTTTGAAAAATGTGAATTTGCTTTATGTGATTGACAATATTAGGGAACAATTTGGGCATAACATGAACTTTTTGTTTGCTTATGGGCAATTTCTTCCACAAGAAACACTAAGTGAACACAAGAAACACTAAGTGAATACAAGAAACTGTACCCAGCTGAATTGAACCACACAGGAAAACACAAATCATGGGCATTCTTGCATGCATACACACACACACACACACACACATACACACACATCCAACATTTACCAGCTACCTCAGTTCACCAAGATGTGTGGGATGAGCCACACTGGGCCACATCTGCTGTTAAAACTTCTATTTGATTTCAGATCACCATCCTTTTACCACTTCACAAGAACTCAAGAACTGTGACTCTTCCAAGAGTCACTTCCACAAGCAAACTCAGGTCTTTTTAAAGTTCCACATTTATTGTGGTATTTGTCTGCAAAACTGTGATGCTGTTTTCATTAGGTTCTTATCTTTTGAAATGTTTTGATGAAGTTTTTGAGTGTTGTACCTCTAAAGCCATTTTTTTCCCATAAGCCCTCTGACTTTTAATGCACAATTCTGCACAGTGTGGAAATTTTTAGGAACACATATGTCACAGTTTAGCAGAACTAGCTTACTATAATTACTCCCATTTTGCATGTGGCAAAACTGAGAGCTTAAGAGGAAAAGTGACTTGGCTATGGGGCTACAGAACTGGATTTTGAATCCAGATCTCCCTGACTCCATAGCTTAAACTCTTGACTATCCTACTCCATTCGTTTCCAACCTATAAAATAAACGGTACTTTTGGCTACCCAAGTTTTTAAAACAAAAGTTGGAGAGATCTGGTGGAAAGTAGGCCAGAGCCTTTAGTTTACTTATGATCCTTTTGTTTTGCTTTGTTTTCTTGTGGTTTGGGGGTTTGATAAATGGACTCAGGGTTTTGTTGCTTTCCATACTTCTCCAATTGTAGTACTGAGGCTGGAGGGAAGATTGGGAGTGGCTAGTGAACAGGAACCTCTTACAAAGGACTAGAGAGGAAATCAATTCTCTCTTTGCCTAGAGATGCAAGCATAATGGAAAGATCTGGGCGTCATAGGAGGCCATAGAGTGAGTCAGCAAATCAATGCTGGTTGTTTTTTGAAAGCTAATGCAATGCAGTGATGTGTAATAATAACAGAAATACAACCTACAGGAATCATAAAATAACCTTTAGCATTGATCAGGGCCTTATTAGAGTAGTGTGATTAGCTTGGGGTCTGTAATTGAAGAGAGATGTGAAGAAGTCAGAGGAAAGAGAAGGCTGTCGTGGCTTGTCCCTGAATACTGTGTGTTGCAAGTACTCTGTACACAGACTCCCTTCTCATCCCCTAACTATTGCACTGGGTGTTGCTATGACATCATCCTGAGCCTATAGGCTCTGAGAGAATGAAAGATGAGGATAGAGCATGAAGAATATGATTTGCCAGGAGGCAGAGCACCTAGGTGGCAAAGGCAGAACAGGGTACTTAGAGCAGAGACTACGCAGGAAAGCTGCAAAGGGACACAGTTAATGCAAACATGAGCCAGAAGTGCTGTTTACACTGGCAGCTTGCAGTCAAGGTAGGTTTGCTGAGGGAGAAGCAGAACACATTGTCAGGTTAGGACTGCAGAGTGGGTGAATCTGTTCCAAGTGGCAAGCTCCCAAGGGCTGGGGATGATTACTGAGAACTCCAAAATCTTTGGTTGGTTAAAAGCAAAATTATTTTACAAATCTGAACACAAAAGCAACACATAATTATTGTAAAGGATTTGGAAAATAAAGAAGAGCAAAAGAAGAAAATACCAGTTCCCTCATATCCTACCACTTAGAAATAAGGCCCTGGTAACACACTGGTGTTTTTCCTCCCAGTCTTTGTTCCTTACGTGTTCAAAACTGTGCATAAAGTAATACTATATTGTTAAAGAGCTTGGCCTCTGGAGTCAGGCTGCTGGGGTTTGAATCCTGGTTCTGGCATTTAGTAACTATGTGCCCTTAAGTAAAATCATTTATCCTTTCAGATTTTCAATTTCCTCATCTGGAAAAATTGAGGGTGGCTGGTCATGGTGGCTTGTGTCTGTAATCCCAGCTACACAGAAGGCTGAGGTGGGAGGATCACTTGAGCTCAGGAATTTGAGGCTGCAGTGAGCTATGGCCATACCACTGCACTCTAGCCTGGATGACAGAATGAGTCTCCATCTCTACAAAACGAAAAAATTGGGATGATGTCAGTAACTGTCTCACAACGATTATGAGATTAAATGTTATGTTACACCACATATAGCTTTAGCATAAAGCTTGACACATTGTGAGCACTCAGTCATTTTAGTTATTCAATTACTATATTATAAATGTTAAATTATATATACATGTTATATATTATATATAACCAGATATTGTATATACATATATATAATATATTTAGTGATTATTAAGCCAGGCATTATTATTTGCCAGGGGCTGTTCTAGGCACTGTGTATACAGCAATAAAGAACAAAAATATGCATACTGCATATGTACTTCTGAGTTTTGCTTTACCAACTTAAATGAGCATTTCCCCATGTCATTAAATGTCTTAAAAATAACCACTTTCATTGACTGTATAGTATTCCCTTATAGTACTCGTCCAGTCCCTAATTGTTGGACATTTCAGTTGCCCATTTTTTACTATTATAAATGAAAATTACTGTACATAATTTTTTTCTGGATTCCCCCAGTTCCTACCAGATTGAATTCTAAAAGAGGCATTGGTAGGTCAAAATCTTATGATGCAGAGAGCTAAATTGCTTTTCAGAAAGTTTTCCATCATCTTCGTTAGGCCATTCCCTCTTCCTACTGCTTAACCTTTATAAAGAAATCCTTTTAAGGTCTTAAATGACTTTATTTTAATGTTCTCTGGTGCTCATGAATAAAAATTACCTGGTTGGTTAAGCTCATGAACTTTGAAGAACATAAACTTCTGGAAGGCTGGACTGCTCCTCAGGAGATCCTGAGCCACCATTAAGACGGGACTATGTTCACTTGAGAGTCACTGGTAAGGCAAGTGGAAGGCTTTGTCAGGCAGTGCCATGATCTCCTTAGTGATTCAGAATGGGAACTGTGGTGGTTTTAAAACATGGCTGCAAATTCTTTGACACACTTCCCATTGAGAGGTGGGATCTATGTCCCCTTCTGCTGAATCTGTGTGTCATGACTGCTTTGACCAGTAAAGTATGAGGGAAGTGATGCTATGTGATTTCCAAAACTACACATAGAAGGCCATTCAGTTTCCACTATGTTCATTTAAATATTAATTCTTGGAAACTGAATCAGCATGTAAGAAGTCTGGTTACTCTGAGATACCAAGCTGTAAGGAAGCGCGAGCCACATGGAGAGGCCACATATAGGCACGCTGGCAAACAGTCCCAGCTGAACCCAGTTTTTAAGTGATCTCAGGCCAGGAGCCAGACCTATGAGTGAGGAAGCCTCCAGATAATTTGAGTCCTTAGCTGTTCATCTCTTCTCAGCTGAGGCAGACATCAAGGAGAAGAGAAAAGCCTTCCCTGCTGTGCTTTTTCCAAACTCCTGACCCCTGGACTCTCGGGGCACAAAATATGGTGGTTGTTTTACACTGCTAAGTGTTTTGGGGTGCTTTGTTAGGCAGGAGTAGATAAATGGAAAAATCATTCTTGCTTCTCAATGGAGAATGGCTTGGAAGGAGCAAGAGTGGAATTGGAGAGAGTAGTTAAGAGTTGCTGCTGTAGACCGGACGTGGTGGCTCATGCTTGTAGTCCCAGCACTTTGGGAGGCTGAGGTGGATGGATCACTTGAGGTCAGGAATTTGAAACCAGCCTGGCCAACATGGTGAAACCCCTTCATTACTGAAAATACAAAAATTAGCTGGGCGAGGTGGTTGGCACCTGTAATCCCAGCTACTCGGGAGGCTGAGGCAGGAGAATTGCTTGAATACGGGAGGCCGAGGTTGCAGTGAGCCTAGATCGTGCCATTGCACTGCAGCCTGGGTGAGAGAGTGAGACTCCGTCTCAGAAAAAAAAAATATAAGTTGCTGCCACAGTCACGGTGGCCTGGGCTAAGGTTGTGGAAGAGGAGATGAAGAAATGCCCATGCATTTGAGAGATAGGTAGGAGGTACAATCCAAAGGACTTAGTGATGAGCTGAATGTAGGGAGTGAGGGAGAGAGAAGCCCAGGATGACTTCTAGGTTTTGTCTTGAGTGACCAGTTATATGGCGGTGCTTTTAAAGAGGTGGGGAAGAGTGAGGGAGGGACAGGTAGGGACAGGGGTGGAGGGTTGGATATTGTGAGTTCTATTTTGGATCTCTAAGGAGCTCTCACAGTGGTCCTGACAAAAGATGATGGTGGCTTGGAGTTGGTCATTTGCAAAAGGGAAAGAGAGGAGAAGAGGGGCTAGATTTGAGACCAGCTAAAGAGGTGAGCTTAAAAATGGATTGGATCCTTAGGACACAGAAAACAAAGATTATAAAAGAAAAAAATGATAAACTAGATTTTATCAAAATTTGTAATTTCTTCTCACCAAGTGACACCCTTCAGAAAATGGATAAGTAAGCCACAGACTGAGAGAAAATATTTACAACACATAAAACAAAAGATTTATATCTATAATGTATAGAGAATGCTTATAACTCCATAATAAAAAGACAAGCAATCCAATTTAAAATGGGAAAGTGATTTGAACAGATACTTCCCAAGAGAGATATAATAAATGGCTAATAAACACATGAAAAAGTGCTCAACATCATTAGTTATCAGGAAAATACAAATCAAAACCTCTAGATACTACTACACAACCACTGAAATGGCAAAAATAAAAAGACTGACAATACCAGGTGTTGACAAAGGTGTGGCACAATTGGAATATTTATACACTGTTGGTGGGAGTGTAAAATGGTACAACCACTTTGAAAAAAATCTAGCAGTTTTATATTTAACTATGCATACTTTACCCTCTATCCCAGCAATGCTGCTT
This sequence comes from Pongo abelii, assembly GCF_028885655.2. NCBI lineage: Eukaryota > Metazoa > Chordata > Mammalia > Primates > Hominidae > Pongo > Pongo abelii. Next base: position 143,186,140 of record NC_072008.2, read on the forward strand.
TTGGGCATTTACCCAACAGAAAAGAAATGAAAGCATACATCCACACAAACACTTGTAACGGCATGCTCATAGCAGCTCTATTTGTCATAACCTCCAAATGGGAACAACCTAAATGTCTGTGAACTGGTGAAGGGATAAACAAACTGTGGTACAGTTATGTATTGGCATTCTACTCGGCAATACAAAGGAATGAACAACTGAATAGATAAATCTGTATATGTGGCCTCTCCATGTGGCTTGGGCTTCCTTACAGCTTGATATCCTCAGGGTAATCAGACTTCTTACATGCTGGTCAGTTTCCAATAATGAATATTTAAATGAACATAGTGGAAACTGAAAGGCCTTCTATGTGTAGTCTTGGAAATCACATAGCATCACTTCCCTTGTACTTTACTGGTCAAAGCAGTCATGACACACAGATTCAGCAGGAGGGGAAATAGACTCCACCTTTCAATGGGAAGTGTGTCAAAGAATTTGCAGCCATATTTTAAAACCACCACAGTTCCCATTCTGAATCACTAAGGAGATCATGGCACTGCCTGACAAAGGCTTCCAATTGCCTTAGCAGTTGAAATAGACCACGTTGCAAACCATCAAACCAGTGGTTGCCTCTGAGTATGTTTGTCCTCACCATAATGGGGCATGAGGGAACTTTCTGGGGTGATTGAAATGTTCTATATCTTGATAGGAGTTTGGGCTATCCTAGTATATGCGTTTGTCAAAACTTACTGAATGTTGCACTTAAGATTTGTGCATTTCTCTATAAATTTTACTTGCAACAATTGTAAAGGAGCAAACAACGGATGGGATATAGGTACCAGGATGAGACCCGCCATGAGCAATTGCAGTGAGTTGGGCATGGTAGAGTCTAGGTAAGCCCCTCCCTGAGAGCAGCAGCTTGGATTCATTGGTTGCAACTGACTTCTGGGATTCCTCGTGGGGAACTGCCACCAAAGTGAGTGGCCTCTCTCTGGCAAGAAAATCACCTTTATCTACCTGACCAAAGGGTTACCTATTCCAGCTCAGGGAGAGCCTAAGAGTCAATTGGGGTACACAAGAGCTGTTATTGCTTTGCACTTAACATGCAAGAAGAACCATTAGGAAATTGATTCTATTTCTGATGTGAGAAGTTTCTGAGTGAACCTAAATCGCTCCAGTTCTTGGCTCTGCCCCATGCTCTCCTCCTCCCAGTTTACTGTTGTCTCCCACTTGGAACAAAGCAGTTGTTGGGCTTCAAATTTGCCTGAGGATGGTCTATTATGATCAACCCAGCCACAATGAGGAAGAAAGCTCTTACTGTTGCATAATTATTTTCGGTAATTAGTAGAGCTAGGGAGTATGAAAATGACTTCCAATGTTTGTGGCTTAATAGCATGACTGTTTTCTTTGCAACTTTTCTCCAATGCGAAAGTTTGCAGTCCCACAGGCATGCTCATTATATTAGTCCCCCCTTATCCACAGTGGATCTGTTTCAAGACCCCCAGTGGATGCCTGAAACCACAGATAGCATCAAACCATGTATATATTATGTTTTTCCCTATACAGACATATCTATTGATAAATTTAAATTTATAAATTAGGCAGAGTAAGAGACTAACAACAATAATAATACAATGGAACAATTATAACAATATACTGTGATAAAAGTTATGCAAATGTGTTTGAGCTCCCTTTCTCTCTCAAAATATCTTATTGTATATATTTTCAGACCATGGTTGTGAGTAACTGAAACTGTGGAAAGGAAAATCACAGATAAGGGGGGACTACTGTTTGTAAAAACAACAAAAATAGCTTTTGTTTTCTTTTTTTCTTTTTTTTTTTCGTAGGCTCAGCAGAGATCCAGTCCAGGGGAAAGTGAAGAAAATGCAACCTGTTTAAAGACAGCCCTGTTTTTCTTTGAGATTTTTTTCCTGCCATGACTGCTAATGAATGATCCAAGATGTTCTTGTCGCAGTGTGATTTTTCTCCTGCTTGTTCCTAAAGAGAAGCCAAGAAGCCGAGGAATTAATGATGTCACAGTAAAATTGTAGGGGTTACACAACGTGATTCTGGAAGTTAGGCTGGTGAATTTCAGATAGGAGTCAGCAGAAGCTGGGTTTCTAGGGAGAAAAAGATACTGCGTTACAGCCAGCATTTTCTGATGAATGCAAAGAAATGTGCCTGTTAACATAGGGTGCTTCTCCTTTCTTGAAGCAGGTAGTCAGGGTTTGCATTGAAAATCAAAGAGCTTGCCTTGGAAGTGCTGCATGTTGATGAGCCAACAAAGATGGTAGTCGTGATGTGGCTGTTCTGATAGCTCCTCTCTGTTTCTCATCACTTACATTGACTCCAACTTATTTTCTTATTAAGCCATATAATAAATGTTTACAAATCAGCATCTAGAGAAAGCACGGGGAGTCAGGAAGCCTGGGTTTGAGGCTTGGGCCTCTCATTAACCAGCTGTATTACTTGAAGGAAGTCATGTAACATCCTATGACTTAATCTCATCATTTAGAAAGTGTGGAGGGTAGCACCTGTCTATGCCTAGCCTGCTCCTCAGGATTATTGTCAGGAGAAACGTAGAATAATGTGAGGCAAAGTACTTCACGAGAATATAATACAAATACACCTGGTATCATATCTGTGAAATGCTTGTCTCATACACAGTACTTATGTGACCAACCAATGACAATGGGTTGTTAGTTGGTTATTCATGCTGGAATTAGGCATAAATATTTTTGTGGAGGATAGCTGGAGTGAAATTGTATAGCCATGGATTGAGCTAGTTGCTGTCCAGTGTATATCTGTAAGCCCCAGGAGGGGTAAATGCAATCTCATTGCTAGATGGTCTCTAGGATTTGAGTGGCCAATAGCCAAGTAGCTTCCAGTTGGTTGTTTACATGTAGTAAAGGGGTCACACCACACATAGATTTCACTCCATCTCTCTTGTGCATGTTGGTAAAGATGCAATTTCCTCCTGGGAAGCCAGAGCTACTTGCAGAAGCCTGCATGTTAAAACAGGAGGTGTCTGATGCCTGGGAAGGGTAAGAGAGGCACCAAGATGAGGGGGTGCACCCAGCTCTGCGTTAAAAAGAGTTGGTTAACTCTTCTACCCAGACCGATTGGGAGGTGGGGTTTCTGGTTAACCAACTGCTTTGCTTAATAGATATATGCCACATGAATGGATGGCACATGCATAAAGGCACAAGAACACAGCAAACTTCTTATGGCAAAATTATATTCCATACAATCGAATGTGCCTTTGTGGATTCAAAAAGCACTCTGGGATCTTGCAGCTTCTCTCAGCAGCCACATGAACCGAGGTTACCACTACATTGTAGATAATGCCACTTTACATTTATAGGCTGCTTTAGTGTCTGCATGCAGCATAGAGCACTTTACGGTGCCCTATCCTCTCATCACGATTTTGAGTGTCACAACAGCCCTGTGCAGTAGGTACTGTGATTTTCTACATTCTCCTGATAGAAAACAGTTCAGAGAGGTGAAGTGACTTTCCTCAGGATTATACAGCTAGAAAGGAGAAGAACTAGGACTTAAACCCAAGTGACGTGGCAATGACAGGAGTCCTGGGGTCTAGTGTGCAGAACAAGCCAATTTCAGCTATATTACAGGCTGTAGAAAACCTATCTCAGTACTTAAAATAATACGTATTTTCCTAAAGAACAGAGGAAATAATTAATTTTTCTTGGTTTTGACATGTGGGCCAATACTAGGAGTTGAGTAAGCACTATTACCATTATTCCAAGGGGCTTCACTAAGCTCTCCATTTTTACACCATCACTACAATGTAGTGATAATGTAAGTCACTCCATTCCTCCTCCCCTTCTCCCTGCCTGCCTCCCTGCTCAGCCCCCTCTTCTCTAAGAGTAGATGCAGGTATTATTAGAGAAAAATGATTATAGTTGTAGACAGCTGCTAATGCTGGTCCATGTGGCATTTGACACAGTCCCAAAAATGGGAGAAGAAAAAAAGCCAAATTGAGCACTTCCTTTGACCAGTGAGTTTTATCATCAATAAGTAGTTGGACGCCTTCTGTGCAAATAAAGGGAGAAATGTTTGCCGAGTACATTTATAAACTGACAATGAATAGTAGTATTAGGAATGTCATCAGGCTGAGAAATCTCCTAGCAACAACTAAAAAAGTGAGACTATATTCACTTTATATTGACTTTACTGAAGATGTACTCACATCTTCTCAATGGTTCCGGGCTGGGAATAGATTTCTGATTTGTCTCACAATCATAAAAACTTCATCAAGTCAAAGTGTGTATTCAGCAACCCTCCCAGGGCTGTACCCATAGCCATTACTCACAAAGTCTTTCATCAATGCATGCTTTAAATGGTTACCAATTGATATTTATAAATTTCTTACTCCTCCTAAAGAATGGCGCAGGGAGAATTTGCAGCAATATCCAGGCAGGATATTGAACTGGTGAAGCATTTTACCTAAATGGGGATTAGGTCTCTGCTGTAGTACAAAGGAAAGGAATTCTCTAAACAAGTCTACAAGAGCTCTGCGAGTGGCTCTTATAACTTGACTTTGGGGCTGCTGACAGGTTATGGGAATGCCATTAGAAGCTGTTTCACTGCTCGATTTTCTAAACTAATATGAGACATTTTGAAGAGAGGTGCAGAGAAAAAAAATCTGGTCTCAGTACCAGGGAACTTTACGTAGAATTACTCTTTGCCAAATGTGGTGTTTCCACAAACTTCCACTGCAGCAAATGCAGCTGTTGAGAGGAATTGTACTCATGATCTGTGATTCACTAGCGGCAGACCACATGCTGGCCTGAAAAATGGCAAACTGGGAATGCTCTCTCTCTGGCTGACAGTCTCCTGGGAGCTAGGGAAAATGCAAATTCCTCATTATCAATTTGAGTTTTCATGTGGCTCACCAAGAAGCAAATTTCCCAAGAACCAACAGTCTTTATGGGAAGAAAATAACATGGCAGAAAAAGAAGGAACTGCTTCCACAGCCAGGCATTCAGCCTTATAACCTAGGTCTTCCTGTTTCTATTTATAAACAAAGAAAACCAAATGCATTCAGGGTTATAATGCCACATTAATATTGCTAAAACTTTTCTTTCATTCTTTTTTTGTTTGTTTTTAACACAGGGTCTCATTCTGTCACCCAGGCTAGAGTGCAGCAGTGCAATCATGGCTCACTGCAGTCTTGACCTTGCAGACTCAAGTGATCCTCCCACCTCAGGCTCCTGAATAGCTGAGGCCACAGGCATGCGCCACCATGCTCAACTAATTTTTTTGTTTTCAGAGGCAAGGTCTTACTGTGTTGCCCAGGCTAGTCTTGAACTCCTGGGCTCAAATGATCCTCCTGATTTGGCCTCCAAAACACTGGGATTACAAGCCTGAGCCACTGCACCTATTCTAAAACTTTTCTTGATGCAGATGGATCATGGAAATAGAGCAAATGTGCAGCAAGCATGGGTGACGTTTATGGACCTTGCTTACTTTCTAACAGTGCTTATTACAACATTTCACTGGCATATAAAATGATTTGGACATTGTCATGTTCTCAGGTTACATGTGAAACAAATTTCTCTCCCTTGAGGAATATTAAAAGCCAGACTGAGGAGGAGAATGACTAAAGAGCTCTTAGAGGCTTGCATACTCACACACAGAAATAAGAGATATTTTACTGTGCCTTAACTCTGCTGAAGTCAGCCTGGCAAGAGGGAAAACCCTGGGGAAGAAATTGAGCATTTCCAGTTCATATAGGGATGTGAATTTTACTCACTAACAAGAATATTCTAGACACATTTGGTTGATAATGTGCTTTTCACACCAGATCCTCAGTTGGGTATCTCAGCTGGGTTTCACTTGAATTTGTTACCTTACAAAGTTAAACGCAGGTTTAAGACAGTCACAAAAGACTGCATATTAACACAGAGTAGCATCTTAGACCAACTTCTTGAGGTCTATAAGAGTTAATTCAGTTGACTATCAGAGATAGAGAGAAACGTGGGAGGCTGGGAATGAAAAGTGAGAAGAGAAAGGTGGTAGAAAAGTTCAAGAGTTCAGTAAGCCCCCCAGTAAATTGCCAAAAATATTGTTTCCTGGATTATTCAGAGTGAGATTTTCAATAGAATCTACAGGCAAATGCTAGACATCACTAGTGCCTCTGACAAATGGTTCAATCCACTGTTTGCTTTACTGGAAAAAAAAGATCATGAAACCCCTTTTCTCCATTGCTTGTTGATTACAGTGCTCCCAGAATTTCAAAGGCAATATATAATCCAAGGGATATGACATGACGTTTAATTATGGCATCAATCCCATTCAGAATGGCTTTTGGTTTTCTTCCACACTTGCTCAAGGGTTAGCCATAGGTTGGCCATTGCTTGCTCAGGCTATTTTGAAGTCCCTCCCTGCCTTTTTTTTCTTTTTCTTTTTTTTTGCAACTCCCACATCCAGAAAGTCTCATTGTTTGGCCCGGGGATGTTAGGTTGGCATAATATGCCCAGCACCAAAAAACAATTCTTCCTTGTGTCCTTTGTCGCACTCAAATGCAAAAAGCTCGACACTTAATGAGAGTGCTAAATTAAAGTGATGTGCTATTTGCATAAAGGTAATCGATCCATGAAACATATATCTTACTTAGCAATGTGGTTTGGTACATCAAGCTTATGTTGAGATGACTACTTCCTGGGCAATAAATATGCTAGAATATTTTATCAGTAGGGGCAGGAGAGCCAGCTTGAAAGATGTATTTAAAGCTGGTGGCAAGGACGGCCAATTGGCAATCGGTTTGCCAGTGCCCATTTGTCTCCAAGAGGCCACCTAGCAAAGGAGCTTGTTCTCTCCTCTCACAGACATACATCAGACAGATTATGAATAGAGTTTTATACCATAAATTGACTTGTTACTGGAGTAAAAAGTGAAGGAGAGTTGCAGTGAGAAGTAGTTTTTTCCTATTTCACTGTGAATAACCCCCAGGAAGCCAGTTGGATTCTGGCCACTCCAAATCAAAGGCCAAATAGCAACTGGTTTCCACTTATAGCCTTTCCAGGGTCTATGAATGTCTCTTGGAGAGCGCACACTTTCTGGAACTCATCATTACACTTTGAGGAATTTTTCAGGGAAAAGTTTTTCAATTCAGAAAGAAACCTGATTTCTCATTGTCTGTTCACCACAAAATTTTGAAAAGGCAAACCAAATGCTAAATGTTGAAAAGGAGGAAGAAACCCAATTGTCAAATTGCCTTCAGAGCCTGTCGCACATTCCTTTGAATCTCCTCAGTGGTGACAAATCTTTGTCCTCAGAATAGGCTATATTTAAACAAACAGCTAGAAGTCATCAGAGCCCACACTGGTGGATAAAGTGGGTAATCATGCTTGGTGATGAATGTTTTGGGTTTAGAAATGAGCTGTGTCTCTCTGGGAAGGACTTTCCTGTGTGGCTTAAAAGTGAGTTTTGGAGAAATTTGTGACAAAAAGTGCAGCAGAAAGTTTGGAGCACTGTTTATGTCCTTGAAATCAGTGTATATCCTCCTGTGGGTACAACTCAGAGTGTTATCATTCACTTGGTTTTGGTGGTTGGTTGAAAAACACAAACCATATTTGACTTTGTATTCATATGTTATATGAATGTGGGATATAACACCTGGAGCTCTTTATAATATTTGCCCAATTCTGAAAACATAATTCTTGTTTTTTTTTTCTGAGACTAGGTCTCTCTTATGTCACCCAGGCTGGAATGCAGTGGCATGATCATGGCTCACTGCAGCCTCCATTTCCCAGGCTCAAGTGATCCTCCCACTCAGGCCTCCCTATTAGCTACCATAGGCTCTGCCACCACACGTGGCTAATTTTTAAATTTTTTGTAGAGACTGTGTCTCACTACTTTGCCAAGACTGGCCTCAAACTCTTGGTTTCAAGCAATCCTCCCACCTCAGCCTCCCAAAGTGTTGGAATTACAGGAGTGAGCCACCACATCCAGCCTGAAAACACAATTCTTAGGGGTGGTGTGGGAAAGCAGAAAGGATCAGACAGACCTAGTTTCACTTACTAGTTCTGTTGAGTTTTGAGCTAATTTTCTTTATCTGTAGAGTGAGGTAACAGTAATGCCTACTTCACAATATAGTACTTTTTATGAGTATTGAAGGAGGCCATGTACATAAAAAAATGTACTGCCATGCCTGACACATGTTAAGGACTCAACTAATTGTAGCTATCATCATCGTCGTCATCATCATCATCATCATCATCATCACTGCTGCTGCTGTTACTACTATTAAGAAAACATCCAATGGTCAAGAAATGATTAGAGGACTATTTTGTAAGCATCCACTGATAGGATGGCACTGCTTCAGGCAGGGGATATGGGAGTGGAGGAGGGAGAGGCAAGGTCTTGGGCAGACGAAACTATGAGGACAGAATGAAGGTGATTTGGGATCGCCCATCTCCATCTGTTTGTGGGATTTCCATTTTTAGGAGGTAATGTTTGTTTTTTAGGGAAGTTGGTAATGAGAGATTTGTTTAGAGTTTATTATGTAAATGGTTAGGGGTCAAAAAACCATATTGATGTTCTCCTCAGTTAGGCTGGAAATATTTAAAACATTTGGACAATTAACTGCCTTGTTTATATGAACACTACAATAAATTAAAACATACCAGACTAGTCAGAAATCACCACACAAAAACAAATAAACAAACGAAAAACCCAGGATCAACAAGGTGAAATTTTAACTGGAGCTGAGTTTTTTTTTTCTCTCCAAGTCACTCTGTGCCCATCAATTTTGTGCTGTTAGGTCACTTTTGCCTTGGAGTCCCTTTTTTTTAACTGATGAGTTTTACAGTAATGAGGATATTTAAAAGTAGGCTCTGGGGTTTAAAAAATGTATTATGAATATGTTTCATATGCAGAAAGTGACTTAGTTGATGCACAAACTTAGGCAAAAGTTCACGTGGAGTGACTTTGAGAGAGCTCCTGGTAATAAGAGATATGGTTGAGATGAGCAGCTGCAAATTTCTGCTTGCTGTTCTTTAGGGGGAGTAGAAAATTTCTCAATATCAATTGGAAGACAATTGGTGGGAAAATGCTTGTCTCATACACTTCTGCCTCCTTAGCCTCCTACCCTGAAGTAAAGCTCACTAGCAGGATCATAAATTAAGAAGATCCAGAAGTCATGCTAATGGAAGAGAGGTATGTGTGTTGAGTACAGGCCTTCATTTGAAAGAAAAGGCATCATGGGAGACGCCTGTGCCTGTTGGATTTATTCCACTCCACCAAGGCTCTCTGACCACTATGGAATCTTCATCCTCTATTCTTTTATTGTGATAAAAAGCACATAACATGAAACTTACCATCCTATGTAGTCCAGTAATGTTAAGTATATTCACATTTTTGTACAACAGATCTCCAGAACTTTTTCATCTTCCCAAACTGAACTCTAGACCCTTGAAATACCAACTCTTATTCCTCCCTTCCCTCATCTACTTTTTGTCTCTATGAATTTGACTACTCTAGTTATCTCATGTAAGTGGAATCATACAGTATTTGTCTTTTTGTGACTGGCTTCTTTTACTTAGCATAATACAGAATTTCTTTTCTTCTGAAGGCTGAGTAAGATTCTATTATATAGATATATTACATTTCATTTATCTATTCATCTATCAATGAACGTTGGATACATCTCATTTTAAAGGGATCTTTCCTCCACTGACCCTACCTTACATTCCCACACAGCATAACATTTGAAAAGATTCTGAAGGCAATTAGGGAGAGTGCATTTCATGAGTTAGCAAAACGAGAGAAGAGAGAAGAACATTATTTAATTTGTCCTGATTCCTGCATGCTGACGAAAACCCGTAGCTGAAGTATAAGTCAAAAATGTCTTGGGCTTGGGATTTTCTCCAAATCTCAGTTTTCATAGACACAAGAGCTCCCCCTTTTCTTTCTGTTAACACAACCTCTAAAAAATAATGAACAGGTTTTCAAACTGTATAAGATTTAGTTTGTCAATAATATAATAAAAAGAGGGATTGTGTATGAAAACCTCTAGCACACTGGTTAGTGACATAGAAGGCTTAACAAATATTGGATAGAATAATTATTAACATACAATTAACTATTTCATGAATATGGATCGTGTGCCTTCTATGTGCAAGGCCCTATTGAGCATTTGATATAAAACATTTGGCAACTGGGAGGGGTTTAGAACTATGAATCAACATAGCTACTTTTTCCTGAGCTTGTCAAAAAAAAAAAAAAAAAAAGAAATCCGAGAAAATTTGACAAAGGCTGTTTATTCATAAACTTGTGGCCATCATTTTCATTTTAGTGGGGGTACAAAAGTGTTAGAAAGGACAGTGAGTTTTAGAATATAAAAGAGGAAATACTGAGAAAGCCTCTGATTGGCAAACATTTTATTAGAATGGGAATTTTAGAATGAGGGGAGACTTTGTAATGGGTCTTCAGGTATATTTGGCAGTCCTTGGTTGGCTGCAAGGGGGCAAATAAGCAGTTTGGTGACATTTCAAAAGAGATAAAAAATTATTCAATGTTAAGGGTAGAGGATTTTCTGACTGTTTCCCTGAATAAGTAGGGGTCGATGGAGTGTCTTTGATGTCAAACAGTTGTCACGGTCCTTACAGTAAAGGGTTGTCATGCAAGCAGCTCTCGAGCAACGTCTATGTGTCAGGTTCTTAGCCTATGTTACATGACTCTAATCAGCACAGCAAAACTGGGAAAGAAATGTATTTCAAAACGAAGAAATTGAAGTACACAGAGTCTAAATAACTTGTCTGACGACACACAGCAGGTAAGTTGCAGAGTCAGGACTTGAATCCCCTGCTCTGAACCCTTCTTTGATATTCCCTAGAAAAGGTCATCTATAGGGAAAGATGGGAAAGGAAAAACACTAGTTCTGTTATAGAAAAGAAGGCTAAGACGTGTGCATGGTGGGGAGGCATTTGTTCTTACCATTAAAATTATCATCATCATCATCATCATCATCATCATCATCATCCCATTAAACAATATTTATGAAGTGCCCAGACACCATATGCTGTATGAGGGCTTTTGGACCCCAAGAGAGAAGTAATAGATTTGTTTTTCTCAGTGCAAAGAAGAACATTTTGTGATTTTTTTTTATTTGGTCATACATTTTTTTCCTATCTTAAGATAATCCAACTTCATTTTTCTTCAATTGCTATTGCTTCTAAAAGGAAAAATGAAAACAATTGCAGAGCAAAATGCTTCTCGGCACCAATATTCTGCATTGTCATTTCTCAGAAGTTCCAACAAAAGATTGGAAAGAAAATTTCGTTGGGCCAGTGAAGGAAGAGAGGGAATGACTCTGATCTTAGGCATCTAAGAAAGGCTTAGATGATCTTGATTTTGAATTTTGATGGGTGAGAAAGCAAAATAGCACACTTCCAAGTAATGTATTCTGCTAAATTCAGTTTAGGGCCCTAAAACAAAGGAGGGAGCCAGTAGAACTTTCTCCAGAAGTTTTCGGCTTCCATGTTGCTTGGACTAAATAATTTGAACTTTAATCCAACAGGTGCCAAAAAAGAATGAACCTAATTGTTCCTCTGCCCCACCCATAGGGAATTTCCCAGCTAGTTTCTAGGCAAAAGGGAAAAAAGTTCCATCTTCGAAACAACCACAGTCATAGTCACAACCACAACCTCAAAACAAGAGATTCAAAAGCCATAAGTACACAAAGTATCACCTAAAATCCTATGAAATGTGCCTTGCCTTCTTTCTTTTTTCTTGGTCTTGCCTTTCTTTTTCTTTCTTCATGTGGGTTTGTCCCATTCATTCTCCATCTGCATCCAGCAGCACTGCCAGCATTTCTGTTTGAGGACCTATGAGAGATATATGGGTGTGTAAAAACTTCAGGCAGACAGGGAGACATCTGCTCCTCCAACTGTTGCATGTGCAGGAGGGCAATGAAAAGCTTGATCATCAGACCTGCCCTTTAGTGAATGTTCACCGTGCTTTGGGAAGGGCATATATCTTGTCTCTTTTAATCTTCAGCAGAACTCAGTGGGGTAGGTACTATTAATAGCATCCCCATTTTACAGGTGAGGAAACTGGGACTCTGGGAGGTTATGTAATGTGCTCAGGGTCACACAGTTAGGATGGGGTGGAGTTTGGATGCAAACCCAGATCTGTCTGCTCTGTTGGACCTGATGTCTTGAGATTTTTCTCTGACTCAATTTCCTAATCCATATGTTAAGTACTAAAACCTGCTCACTGTAGACTTGTGAAAGTTCTGCCTTACAAACATGTTTAGAATAGAAATTCTGGAGACCTTGGGGAATTGGTTTGCAAAGGCTGAAACAAATCTACGGATGATCAACAGCATCCTTCCTCCAGTTTTGGAGACTTTGGCCCTTTGGTGGAAAGCAGGAATCTGAGCACAAATATATTAGGCACATGTGCTTCAGTGGCGGTGCAATGACAGTTAAGAGAAAGTAAACTGGATCTGGAGAAACACTAGCAGGTAGGATCTGGATGTCATGTTTGAGCTGACCTCATTTGCTCCCCACATTTTACTGATGAGAAAACTGAGGCTGAGAGAGTACCAGAGGGGTTACCAGGTGAATTAGTGGCAGATCATGGACTTGACTCTGGGTCTTCCAGTCCTGAATTCTTCAGTCTGACTTTTGCTGCCTGACTTTTCCCTGGGACATTTCTTCTTTCTTGAGCATCATTGCTAGTGACAAGAATTGGTGGCAGCAGCCCTGGGAGCTGGGAGTGGGTGCTTCTGCACTTTAAGATGGAGGGCAAACAGAAGTGAGGACCATTTCTCTTGAGGTAACTTTGAGGAACTGAGGTCCAAAATAGTAGTGTTAATTACAACTATCATTTTGCTGCCTGGATATGGCATTACCAGTTTGACTCAGTTGAAAAACTTAAGAAAGTGTAGACTGTTGTCTGTCATAAAGCAGCCATTTGATCCTAGTGCCTGATAGCTAAATATCATCTGCAGTCCAAATCGGGGTGCATATGGCCATCTCAGGAAAGTCCCAGGTGACTCTTGTATCTGTCATAAAACCTAAGCACATTTGGACACAATTATCAACATTTCTCTTTTAATGAGTCTGATTAATCCATACAAACAGTTGAATGTACTGCTTATTAACAATCTCCATGTGAACACTTCACAGCAATACTTTTATTTCCCCTGTTGAATGTCATAAGGTTTCCAGAGAAAATTCAATACAGCTTTGCAAACAGAACCTGAAAAGATCACTAAGGTCTTTCTTGGCCCTATTTGCTTTGTTGCTCATGTGTCACCCTCCCTGCTCCCACAGCATCTTATGAAAAAGCGTTTCTACATTGACGAAACGCAAGAGCCGGTCAGGGGAGGCGTTTTTTTAATTGATTTTTTTATTATTATACTTTAAGTTCTAGGGTACATGTGCACAACGTACAGGTTTGTTACATATGTATACATGTGCCATGTTGGTGTGCACATAAATGACGAGTTAATGGGTGCAGCACACCAAAATGGCACATGTACACATATGTAGTAAACCTGCACATTGTGCAGGGGAGGCATTTTATAGGGGCTTCTTCATCCTGACTTTTGCATTTACATCTCATTCCTTTTCAGGCTCTGGATGGTTGGGCCGGTGCTAACTGGTGAAGCTGGTTTGACATTTAAATGAGTTGAGTAGCAGGTGGAGCAGCTGATGAGGGAAAGACCTCTGGGAAAGCCAGGGATGTGGCTGCTGGGGAGGGGGAAGAATCTGGTGGAGCCGTGTCTTCCAGAGGCTGCTAGCAGCAACGAGTACAACTCCCCTCCCCCACCTCTCCAGGCCTTGGGGCTCACACAGCCACCCAGATTCCTTATTACCTATGCCCACCAAACACCATTAGCACAGCCCATTTCAAGTAACCCTGAGCTATAAAAGTCCACATGCCCACAGATGTTCTAAGAGGACAATTTTTTCCCCTTGTTAAGATGATTCGCTTTAAAAAAAGGAGTCACCATGAGAAATCCTATTTATTTATTTATTTATTTATTTATTTGTTTATCTATTTATTAGAGACAGGATCTTGCTGTGTCGCCCAGGCTGGAATGCAGTGGTGCCATCATAGTTCACTGAAGCCTCAATATCCTGGGCTCAAGTCACCCTCTTGCCTCAGCCTCCAGGGTATCTGGAACTACAGGTGCATGCCACCATGCCCAGCTAATTTTTATTTTTTATTTTTCTGTAGAGAAGAGGTCTCCCGATGTTGCCCAGGCTGGTCTTGAACTTCTGAGCTTAAGTGATCCTCCCATTTTGGCCTCCCAAAGCCTTGGGGTTGCAGGCTTGAACCACCACCCAGCTATGGAATCCTTTTAAAAACAAGGCTCTAAGATAGCACTATCCTTGTGCTTGATGTGTACCACAAGACTGATGGTGAGGGCTTGGGTGGTCATGTTACTAGTAATGGACCAAAGTTTCAGTGACTCAAGAAGTTTAAGCACATTCAGAGTTGACCCTCTATTGATGTTGCCCTCATTCAATCGCACCTGAACCTGTTTCCTGAAATGGCAGACAGTGAGGAGGTATGACTAGAGATGTGGAAACAGCAGGGACTACAGGTTTGCCTATGCCTTTTCCATGCATGGATATGTCCCATAAGGCAAGAGAATCATTGTTAAGAAAAAAGATGGAGAGATGCTGCTCTTGAATATCAAGGGCACATTTTGTGTTTGGTGTGAGGTAGTAGTAAAGATGGAGCTGAAAAATAAAAGAAAATAGAAAGATATGTCAGAATCTTGAATCAGTTCTGCTACTAACAAGCTGTATGATGTCAGGCAAGTCATTAACATTAATTGGAAATTAAAGGAAATTGCATCAGATCCTTGCTACTCAATGTGTGGTCCATGGAACAGCAGCATCTGTGTCACCGGTTTGCTTGTTAAAAATGCTGCCTCTGCCCCAACTCTACTGAATCAGAATTTGTATGTTAACAAGATCCCATGTGAATTTATACACATTAAAATTTAAGAAGCATTGGACTAGATCATTGGGTCTTAACCCTGGCTGCACATTATAACCTAAGGAGTTTTAAATAAACACTGATGCCTGGCTCCAGCTCATATCAATTAAACCAGAATCTCTTCTGCTGATTCTATTGTATTTTATTTATTTTAATAAACATTTGTATCCTGTTCACTTATGTGCCAGACACTGCTCGAAGTGCTTTACAAATATTAGCTTGTTTAATCCCCATTACAGCCCTATGAAGAATGGGCTATACCCATTTTACAGATGAGTAATCTGAGGGACAAATTTCCTGTTTAAGGACAAACAGGCATTCTCGCTATAGTGTTTGTGCACTTCACTTCCATACTATGAATTTGATTATCTCTAAGTTCTGATCCAGCTCTGGCATTCAGCATCTACAAGTTTCCAAACTGTAACGGAGGGTTTAAAGTTGGGAGAAAACCAGGACCTGGGAGTGGAATGCTGCTGTATTTCTGATATTTTGATGTGGTGTCTCTTGTATGCTGGAAGCATGAGGTGGGTCTCCTTGGGCCTCTCTTGTTCTTCCTTTGCAGACTCCTTAGTGGGCCCCCTTTCCTTCTTTCATGGCTTAAATGTGAATGTTGCCTAAGGCTTTATCCTCAGCCACGGTCTTCTCCTGAGTTCCAAAACTATACAGGCAATTGCCTATTTAATATTTCCATCTGGGTCACTCATGGGCATCTCAAACTCAACAGATCTAAGACCAACCCCATCACCTTTTTTTTTTTTTTTTTTTTTGTGAGATGGAGTCTCGCTCTGTCGCCCAGGCTGGAGGAGTGCAGTGGTGCAATCTTCGCTCACTGCAACCTCCGCCTCCTGGATTCAAGTGATTCTCTTGCCTCAGTCTCCTGAGTAGCTGTGATTACAGGAACACACCACCATACCTGGCTAATTTTTTTTGTTTGTGTGTGTGTGTGTGTGTGTGTTTTAGTAGAGATGAGGTTTCACCATGTTGGCCAGGCAGGTCTTGAACCCCTGACCTCAAGTGATCCACCTGCCTTGGCCTCCCAAAGTTCTGGGATTACAGGCATGAGCCACCACACCTGACCTCCATCACCTTTCTTGAAAATTATTCTGTCTCTGGTGTTCTATGTCACAGTGAATGATATCACCATCCACTCAATCACCCAAACTAATCATTTGGGCCTTAAGACGCCTTCCTGTCATTCATCTCCCTCTTCTTTGAATTTGAGATGACTCCCAAATCCCTGGCCCAGGCCTCATTCCTGAGCTACACGTATATAAGTCCAACTGCCTATTTGACATTTCCACCTGGGTGACCAACAGGCACCCCAGACTCCATAAGTGTAAATCAGAACTTGCCATTCCTTTCATAAAACTTGCATCTCTCTCTTAGTGGCTGGATCTATGGAATGTGGGGAAAGGGGAACACAAAAATGAGATCTAGGTTTCTGCCTTAGCTCTTCTGTCTTAGGCTTGTCATTCATTGAGATGGGGAAGATTGAGGGAGAGGCAAATTTATTGATATAGTGTGTGGAGGGGGAGAGGGAGATTGATCCTCTGTTTAATTTAAGATTCAAGTGGAGAAGACAAGTAGGCAGTTGGATACATAAGTCTGGAGCTAGGATAGAGTTTGGAGCTCGAGATACAAATTTGAGAACTACCTTTGTAAAGAGGTTCTCTTTTCCTTCCTTCTTTATTTTTTTTTATACAAATCATGAGGCTACATGAGATCACCTAAGGAAAAAATATAGAAAAGAGAAGAGGGGCCTAGGACTCAACTCAGTCCTCACTCATTCCCATATCAACAAGTTGTGAAGAGTAGGAGAATGAGCCTGGTAAAGAAGAAAGGGAAGCCACACAGATAGGAGAAAACTCTGGGGAGTGAGGTGTCCCAGGAGCCAAGGGGAGAGAGAATTTCAAGAAAGAGGGAGCAGTCACGGGATTAAATGCTGTTGAGATGTTCAGTAAGATGAGGATTGAAAATTCACCATTGGACTTAACAAAACAGAGAAGGGCTGGAGAAAACATTGATATAGAGAATAAGGCAGGAAAGCCTGGAGCACGTTAGAGGAATAGGAATTACTTAAATTTACCTTGAGTGTAGTGTATGTGAAAGGGGTTCTGTGTATTGGGAAATACAGTTGGAATTGTTGATTGGGAACCAGGCAGTTAGAGGGCTTTGGCTGACAGGCTCATGTATTTTATTTGGAAGGCAGTGTGGGGTGGGCTGAGAGCACCAAGAGGTGTTTTGACAGGTGAGTATCATGATCAGTCCTGCAGTTTTGGAAGATGTGTCTGGAAGCAGACCATGAGAGCTTACCTTTTCCTCTGAAGAGATAAGGCATTAGAAATCTCTCTTCCATTTAAACAAGTAAGTAATAAAGAGTCACATTCAAAAATCTGTTCAAATGCTTGGCAAAACAAGTGAGGTTTTATCTTTTCACTGTTCTGGAGTTCTGCAGTGCTTTGGGATAGCCATGGTCTTAGGTTAGTGCTCGGAAGCATCCTAACTCTAGTTTTCAAGCAGAGATTGAGAGGGTCAGGCAGACCAGTGACTTTCTTCCCTTTCTAGACCTAGAGCCAATGGAGAGCACTCAGACACTAAGATCCTGGGGAAAGTTATGTACTTTAGCACTGAAGTCCTTATTGTAACTTCCTTTAGTTTTTCTGCATGACAATCACATATTTCGGGTCCTTAAACCCAGGATAGTTATTGAAGCCAATTACAATAGCAATTTTCCCCAAGATACTGACTTTGTTCTGCAAATGGCACATCCACAATTATATTATTTTTATGCGTCACCATAAAATACTAAGAGTCATCTAATGTATCACTGACAAGAGGTAAGTTTTAGAAAATTTAACATAAATTGGTAAAAAAGTTAGATGACTCATTATTTTTCTTTTAGAACCAAAACAGCTGCTGCCTGTGATTGAAAATCACATCTGATTGGCTGGTATCAGCATTTGGGTTATCAGCAAGGGAACTGGAAAAGAGCCCAAACTCATATTTTGTAATCTTTTTTTTTCAATCACTTTTCTCCATTATCCTTTGATCATGGAATATAGCTGCGGCCTTCTGTGCTGGCAACTTTTCGGTCTTCTGCTTTCCCAGAAGAGGCCTCTCTCTTCTGTTTCTGATTCATGTACTTAATAACATTTCTGAATATCATCTCTGACATTAAACTAGTGCCATGTGGGGACAATGCCTAAAACCCAGGCTGTTGGTTAAAGGAATGGGATGAGATGGAGGAATTTCTCATTGCTGTTCTGAAAGGAGAGTTTGCCTATAATATGTAAAGAATGACTGTAAGGTCATGAGCTTGATTTTGATTTTTAAACTTGGGGGGCTGTATAGGTTACCTCTAAGGATGCTCCCATTCCTCAAAAGCCACCTGGAAACAGGCTTCCTTGGAATATCCCTTTTCCCTTCAGAGCCAATTTACCAACCAAAAAAGACAACCACGGCTTACTACTTTGGAGTCACAGGTGGTGCTTGTCTTAACTAACATAGTATCATCCAGCCTTCCACCCCACCCCTATTCCCACTCCCACCCCCACCCCAGGCAGGCTCCAACAGATCTGGTTCCAAATAGCTTATGACTGTTTCCAAAACCTTATGCCCTTTCTCAAAAGATGAAGACGTGAAGCCATCAAGAAGGTTGCATGGTTGGGCTGCAGGTCCTGAAGGCAGTTTCCCAGGGGGGTTTTCTCTCTGGGGAGTGGAGGGCCTCTTGAGGGGATCAGCATATCAAAGAGCACCCTTGTGTCAATGGTTAAGGTCAATGTCATCTTCCTTAGGAATTTTAAACATATAATAACTTTATTCCTTTTTTAATTACAAAAGTAGTCCATGTTCATTGTGGAAATTTTAGAAAACACAGTCAAAAGGAAGAAAATAAAATGTATTAATAATATACTCCCTATCCAGAGATAGTCTCTGTTCAGATTTTGGTGGCTATTTTCCAAGACATTTTTCTAGACACAACACACACTCACAGATATACATCCATCATTAAGTGCTGTCAGTTTTACTTCTTAAATTTATCTTCATGCTTTATTTCTGCTTCCTCTATTACTACCACAATCGAAACATCTCTCACTTGGACAACTGCAATCGCTTCCTAACTGGAATTCCTGCTTCTGCCCTTGCCCTTCTCCAAACCCTTTTCCATTGTGTGGCCACTGTGGCCTTTTAGAAACACAAATGAAAGTCCTTAGAATCCTCTAAGGAGTCCTGTTATGAGGATAGAGACAAGACTTCTATGGCCTACTAGGACCTCGTGATCTGTCCACTGTTTTCAGCCTTGCCTTCCCTATCATTCCCTGCGCTTCAGCCACTCTGGCTTTCTGTCACTTCCTTAACCTATTTTTCATCTTGAAGTCTTTGCCCTAGCAATTTTTCTAGAATGCTCTCTTCTGTTTTTTTTTTTCTTTTCATGACAGGCTCCTTCTTATTCTTTAGGTCTCAGTCTACATATTGCTTCCTCAGAGGTCCTCCCTGGCCACTCTATCCAAATCAGCCCCTCCCTATTATCTTATTTCCCGCTATGGCTGAGTCTAATCAGAACCTACCCTACCTGCCTTGGCCTGGCAGGAGTTTTCAACTAGGGGACAAAGGGAAAATACTGTTGGAATTGAGCAATCCCAAGATTGACCCTCAAAGTCCTGCCTTACTCTCACATATTTTCCAGTTTCTGATTCTTCTGGGCCTTCACTGGTCTTCCTGCTGTACCCTCCTGGTCTCTGAGCTATTCCAACCTATTTTCTGACATAGCCCCAGGATTAAATACATTTCTTGCCCCTGACATCTAAATTCTGTTCTCTTCTACTGGCACTTGGCTCTTCTTTCCAGGGAATTCACATAAATCTTGGGAGGGCAATGGGATTTCCAGAATTTATGGAAGAGGAGTTACACATTCCATACAATGGTAAACTGCTCAGTAATAAAAATGAGTGAACTACTGATACATGCAATAGTATGGATGAGTCTAAAAAACATGTTGAGTGAAAGTAGAAAGACATAATAGATTACAGACTATGATTCCATTTACAAGATGTTCTAGAATAAGCAAAACTCATATATGGTGAAAAAATGTAACAGTGGCTACCACTGGTGGGGGGATAGGGGTTACTAGATGAGAGGGTGGCATGAGGAACCTTGCTAGGGTGATAAAAATGTTCTATACCTTGGTAAAGTTTGGGTTATACTGGTTTATGCATTTGTCAAAATTCATTGAATGATACACTTAAGATGGATAACAAATTTTGAACTCTAGTTAAAAATGCATGCTGTAGTGTTTTGGGGTGAAGTGTACTGATGTTTGCAATTTACTTGGAAATACTTCCATAAGTAAGATAGATAGATTAATGGATGGATAGATGTGTGATAAAGTTAATATAGCAGAGTGTTAATTGTGGAATATAGGTTATGGGTATATGTGTGTGTTATTACACAATTCTTTTATAATTTTTGGTATTTTTGATATGATAAGTATTTCAGTATTATTGATATTTTTGATAAAAATATCAATTATAAGGTTTTATCATTTTAATAATAAAATATTGGGAAAAATGCCCTAGACTGAAAACCTCTCTGCATTATAAAACCTCTTGTAAAGTAAATAATTATTGGGTACTGGAAATGATTTCTACTTAATTTATCTGCTTCAGAATATAGAGAGTATTTTGAAAGAAAGGCCCATCTCTAAAGGGTATATAGATCAAGAAATGAGGTCTTAACAGAGTAATTATACCAGCCTCAGGAAGCTGGGAGCCAGGGAGGTATTTTACAAAATCACTGAGAAACAGAAACCAGGGTGTGTCTGTACGCGTAGAGGGGATCAGGGATTCCTGACTCAGAGTCCAAACCACCTAAAACTGAGCCTTCTTTGCTACCTAAACTCCAGGCTCAAAAAGAAGTAAGTGAGTTTGGCAAACTCATTGGCCTCACAGCCTCAGAATGCGGTTGTTCCAGAAGCTCTGAGACCAGTTTCCTTGAACTTTAGGTCACCTTTCTGCACTTTTCTATCCAGGAAAAATGGGAGGGAACAAAAATGCTCAGAGAGTGTGAAAACTCCCTGGTCTTCAACATCCTGGGAACTCTGCTAGACTATAAGCTACGTGAGGGCAGGGACACAATCTGTCTTGTTCAACACGGTTTCCTTGGCACTCAACACAGAGCCTGGTACCATAGTTAGCACTCAACAAATACCCACTAAATGTATGAATGCTTTGCTGAGTGAATAATATTTGTTGATTCCTACATTGCTAATTTCTAGTCATCTTTCAATTCTCAGGTCAACTGCCACTTCCTCCAAAAGTCAGTCCCTGAATTCCCCCTTACCATCCCAGACCATGTTAAGCCCTTCTTTTATGCACTTCTTTGATTATTCTTCTAATCATTTAGTGCATTTTTAAATGATAGTTTTGATGTCTATTTTCCCCCCTTGCCTGTAAGTCCCATGAAGGCAGGGATGGTGTGCATCTTTGTTACCACTGCACACTTAGTGTCCAGTATAGGTGATACATAGATTTAATGAATAGGTGCAGTCTTTCCCTCATCTGGGTAAATTATTCTACCATGTGTTTTTGCTCTGCTTTTCCCAGAAGAAATTTGGGAACTAGAGAACCAGAGGCATGGCATTTAACTCCTTGTCTCCTTTGTTTTGCTGGGCACAGCATGGATATAAATCAAGCACAGTTCATGATGGCTCCATCATGACACACAATGATGCTCCTTCTCTCTGGGGACAGCTGACACTGAGGTTCTGCCTAAAATACACAATGATCAAACAGATTTAATAGGGACTAAACCCCCAGATGTAAATATCAGTGGTCTAGTCTGACAGAATGCCTTTTAATGGATCATATCAAACTATTGCCAAAGCCAGGCTCAGCCATGTTAAGAGGAGGTTAAGTAGAGACAGTTAAATCAGCCAATGTGGCTTTTGGCCCTTGGTTCTCATCTCTGCCCTTACAAATCCCAGGGTTAGCTAGGAGTGATTGGAGACTTGTCTGAAAGCTGCCCAGTAGCTGGGGACAGTGGCTATAGAATAAAGTTATCTTCTTCAGACTGCAGTCCAGGAGAGGCCTGGGGATTGGGGACCATCTGCCCTGGTATGGCTTCAGGCACTGCCATGCAATGTGGCCTGTGGACAAAAAGAGTACAGGAGGTAGAGCCTCAAGAAGAATGCCCTCTAGGTCCAGGAAGACATCCTGCTTATGCTGTTACAGGACCCGATGCTGATGTAGACTAGTTCCTGATGTAAATGAACCCAGGGGCTGTGGGACAGGCTCCTTGTACCGATCTTAATTTCCCTAATGATCTGCTTCTATGTGCCATGTGGAGCCACAAAAAAGGGGATAGCTTGTGCCAAAAAAGAGAAATTTACTGTTGAAAAGGCCCTAGTAAGACCTTCACTTAGGATTTTTTTTCTCCCCTTTGAAAACAAATAACTTGAGTAGCAAGTATAACCTTGACTAGGATGACCACATAATTTATTGTCCAAACCATGACCCTTTTGAAAGGGAAAGAGGACCCTGTTGATAATTATGCTGGGCCACAAACCTAACCTGAGATTATCCCAGGCAATTTGGGATGTACGATACCTGCAGCCTTGACCATCATCTTGGACGAGCTTTAAAGCTCTCTTGGACCCTGGCATCCAGCCATGTGGAATGTTTCAGATGGTTGATAATCTGCAGTAGGAAGCAGAGCAGCTGGGCAGATCTAACAGCAGAGTCTGTGAGCAGCAGAGTCACAGAGCCATCTAGCCAACTGATGATGAGCATCTGCTGTGTGGACAGGACTGTTTGGTCATCCATCAATCACTTTTCATGCTCAGAGCTGTATGCACAAGTAGGATGACTGTCAGCAGACTAGTCTTCAAATGTAAATAACGGCGGCTTACCATCACAGAATGCTTCCTATGTGCTAGGCATTGTGCTAAGCACTCCTTATACCTTAGGTCCTACTGTATATTTGTTGATGTTCATAGCAAAGCCTTCCATGTAGAAAGATTTTGTATTTAGTGATTACCTTTATACTTACTGTCTTATTTGATCCTCACAATAATCCAAGGAGGTAGGTGTTCCTATTCCAATGGCCAGATGAGGAAAGTGAGGCTTGCCAGATAAACTAGCTTGTAAATAACTGCTAGAACTGGGACTTAAATCCAGGTATGTTCAACTGCAAATTCTATACTCTTTTTTGATATCACACCTAGTTAATGTGTTAATTCAACAAATATTTGCAAGTTAGACACCATGTGGCAAAGACTGTGCTAAGTGCTAGGTGTATAAATATGCATTGGGCAGTGGGCTCAAGCTGTGAAAAGGCAGAAACATTTTCTGCCTCAAACAGCTCCTTCAGCAGGAGAGACAGGCCCACAAACACATAATTTGAATACAATAGACTGGACACCATACTCTACATAATATTTCAATGAAATATAAAATACACAATAATATTGTATGATATATTAATATCATATGAACTACATTTATATATTCTATTATGTTTCTATTTTATAAATAAATATGTAAGATATGTACAAAGTGCTGTGGGAGCACAACAGAGAGGAACCTGAGAAGGTTTCACAGAGAGGGTAACATTTAGGATGGGCTTTGGAGAGTACCTAGGAATTCGTCAGGCAGAGAAGCGAGGGAACCAAGCCCACACTTGGCAGAAGGAATAGACTGTGAAAAGGCACAGGAGAGAATGAGACATGTTTGGAAAACAGTAAACAGGTTGATGAGTCTTCCTCTGTGAGAATGGCCCACTTGAGGATTTACAGGTAAATTTATATGATACCTGAGATTTGCTTTAAAATTCTCCAGAAAAACCAAAGTGTGTGGAATGGGGAGGAGAGGAAATAGATAAAACAAGAATGACAGGAATTGGATAATTTTGAAGCAGCAGGATGATAGGTATAGGGAGATTAATTTTAGCATGCTTTTCACTTTTGCATATGCCTGAAATTTTCCATAGTAAAATCTTTTTTGAAAGAAAAAAAGCAGTTTGGTGGAGATGGCACAGAGAAAAGGTGGAGGGAAGTGTTCAAATGTGAGGCCGATGAACTAAGTGGCATGGTTGGTGTGAGGGTGGGAGGGCAGAAAATGAAAGGTCCTCACAAGCCAGGCTAAGTATTCGGGACTTAATCCAGTATTTAATAGGGAGACATTAAAGGATTTTAATCATGGGGTTGACAAACTCATTGCATATTTAGAAGAGATCATTGGCTCTGTATAGGAATGGATTATGAGGCAGGGAGTGGAGAGGTGGGGAAGCAGGTCCAGGTAAGAAGTGATGCACGCCCAGGCAATTAAGGAAAAAGAGGTCAGACTTACAGTCTTTGGGTTTTCTTCTGAGTACAATGGGAAACCACTGGAGGGTTTTAGGCAAGGATCAAATATGGTTTGATTTACGTCTTTAAAGGATCCCTTGAGCTATTATGTGGAATCTGAACCAGGGAAGGGTGGGCACGGGTAGAAGTGGGGAGATCGATGAAGCCTTTTGCCAAAGTCCAGATGATGTGACTTGGATGAGATTAGTGGCAGTAGAGTTGACAGGAGTAGGTGGATCTGAGACATATTTAGGAAATTGAATTGGTGGGAATTGGAAATGGATAGATTTGGTGTGTTGTAGAAGAGGGAGAAATAAAGGATATCTCCCAGGTTTCTGGAATAA
Organism: Pongo abelii; assembly: GCF_028885655.2. Classification (NCBI taxonomy): domain Eukaryota; kingdom Metazoa; phylum Chordata; class Mammalia; order Primates; family Hominidae; genus Pongo; species Pongo abelii. Next base: position 143,210,791 of record NC_072008.2, read on the forward strand.
AGAATTAGGTGGAGGGTGGTGCCATTTACTAAAGTAGGACACAGGGAGGAAATGAGGAGTCTACCATGTGAAAGAAAATGGCAGCTGGCAAAGGTTTTCAAGAGGGAATACTTTTCTGAAACTTGAAATAAATTTCAGTGGATTTTGGTAGTGCATATAGGTTACAGAAAAATGTACTTAGACTATGAATCCTGCAGTTCCTACAACCCATACTCATTAGAGTATATTATTTATTACTTTATTGCATAAAAGAGCTAATTATCAAACAAAATACGAAAAGTTTAGCAATCACCCAGGCTTCATTTTATGAATATTCAGAGAAGAAATGATTTGTACAAAGTTACAGTAAGTTTGTGACAGGTCAAGGTCTACAAGCCAAGTCTCTTGACACCCAACTTTGTTTTCTTTCTGCGCAGAAATTTATATTCTTTCTGAGTTCTTTCTGAATTAGAATTGACTGTGTTCTTGACCCTTTTCTCCCTGTCTCCTTTGACCCCTTTTCTCTGCCTAAGTATGTGTATATAAGCAAATATATGAGAAATGCCATCTAACTCCTTTCTTTCTTTCTTTTCTTTCTTTCTTTCTTTCTCTTTCTTTCTTCTTTCCTTTCTTTCTTTTCTTTTCTTTCTTTCTTTCTTTTTTTCTTTCTTTCTTTCTTTCTTTCTTTCTTTCTTTCTTCCTTCCTTTCTCTGTCTCTCTTTCTCTCTGTCTCTCTTTCTTTCTTTTTATTTCTTTCTTTCTCTCTCTGTCATCTTTCTTTCTTTCTTCTCTTTCTTTCTTTCTTTCTCTCTTTCTCTCTCTCTCTTTCTTTCTCTCCTTCCTTCCTTCCTTCTTTCTCTTTTTCTTTTTTTTAAAGATGGGGTCTTGCTCTGCCAGGAGGCTGGAGTGCAGTGGCACTACCATAGCTCACTGCAGCCTTAAACTCCTGGGCTCAAGTGATCCTCCCACCTCAACCTTCCAAAGTCCTGGGACTACAGGTCCTGGCTACTATGCCCAGCTTACAGAATTTCTTTATGATTGGGCCATATGTCTTTTTTTATGAATACATATATTATTTAAAAATATTTTTGCGGCCGTTGAGAATTTAACTTGGAAGATATTAAAAGAGAGGGTTTAAGTTGGTAAAAAAATTATCTCTGAAAACAAAATGTATAAGGCTATTATTCATACTCATGAAGCAGTTACTTCATGTGAGTCTGTTTGTGCTGTTTTCTTTGAGTTCTGAGATCTTTCCATGACTCCTTTTTTGACTTCTGAAGGCACATTGAGGGCACGTCTGTGTTTATTGAAACACATGACCTGATAAACTTGCGATTGCAGAGCCAGTTGTTCCTCTAGCTGTAGGGAATGTTTCACACTGCACTTAGACCCTAATCCTCCCAAAGGTAGTCCATAGGATTAAAGGCTCTAGCACTGTCATTCTGGTGTTTTGGTTAGCTCACTATTTAAAATGCTTGCCTTTTTCTGAACTGAAGTTGCCTTCAATGTATTTCACTCCCTCCCAAGGTTGCTTGATGAGCTGACAATTGATTCCTACAGTTTCACTGGCAGATGAGGAATTTTTACAATTTCCTACTATCTAAATACAATTCTATTTTTGCAGTATCTCAATGCCCTAGTTTGGTCCCCTTGTTTCTTCTTTATAATGATTTAGCTTTTCTCACCTTTTCTCTACTTGTTGAGGGAGATTGACTCCAGGAATAATGTGGACAGGCTTGATTTCATCTGTACCAAAAATTATTTAAGCCCATAAAATCTGTATGTATGGACATTCACAGTGCCTGATATTAGCTACCTTTTGTTGAGTGCTTATGTGAGCAATACACTAATCTAAGAAATTTACATATATTATCTTATCACATCCTTACAGCACCCACTTGAAGCATGTTATGGGCTGAATTGTATGACCCTCCCCAGTTGATATGTTGCAGTCTTAACCTGTAGTCCCTCAGGATGTGATCTTACGTGGCCTTTAGAGAGGTAATAAAGGTAAAACGAGATGATTAAGGTGTGTCCTTATAAAAAGGGGAAATTTGGATACAGGCATGTGTGTGGGGAGAACATCATGTGAACATGAAGACAGCCATCTACAAGCCAAGGGAAAAGGTCCAGAAGAGATCCTTCTCTCACAGCCCCTAGGAGAAACCAACTCTGCAGACACCGTGATCTCAGCCTTTTAGCCCCCAGAATTGTGAGATGATACTTTTCTGTTGTTTAAGTAACCTTTCTCCAAGTTTGTGGTGCTTTGTTATAGCAACCTAGCAGACTAATGCAAGAGAGTATTACTATTAACTCCACTCTACAGATGAATAAGCTGAGGTGCAGAAATGTAACTGACATGTGCAAGGTCACAAAGTAAATAAAGGCAAAGCCGAGATTTGAACCCAGTTCAGTCTCACATGAGAATCTGCTCCCCGTTGTCATGTTACCTATTTGCCTAGAGTCTCTGGCTAGCCCGCAAGACTAGCGTATTATTGTATTAATCCTAAAGAGTTAAATCACCACCAAAATGTCCCTCCTTGAATTTTATAACTACAGAGCAAAACAATAGTCACTTAAAAGCCATATTGAAATGATTTTTACTTTTAAGAACTTTTTTGGGGGGGAGGCAGGGAAAAGGCATAGCTGGGAGATAGATGCACTTATTACTGAGAAATTGTTCCTGGGGCACCCAGAGCAATATTTCTTAGCCTAAAGCTGTCAAGTCAATATTGCCCAACAAATGGCCTTCTGTAGTCATTGTCGCTCCCTGCAATGTGGGGCTCTGAGACTCAGTTTAGTCATTTGCTGGGATACTTCCTGAGACTGGTTAGGCCAGCACAATCTGATTTCTTTCCTTTTGTTCATGCCCGAAAGTGATGGAAAGGCAGAACAAGCACTAAATCACTTCTATTCTGTGTGTTCAAACGCTGGTTTTAAGTTACTTTCTGTGAAACAGTTGAGCCTAAATTTACTTTATGTGGATACAAAAGTTTCTCTGTGGAAACATATTGGGCTTATTAGAGACTCTCCCAGGGTAGGACAGAAGTTTGGATTATGCAGCAAAACATTTCAAACCAAGTACTATGTGCTACTGGTTTATATACATGTGATGATAAGATAAAAGGGCCTTTTGGAGTTATGCTTGAAGACACTAATTAAATTCGCATCAACAAGTCAACATATTGGTCTCATATGGATTTGAGCACTTTGGAAATGCTTTTGTTTTGATACAATTAATTAAATTCACACATTTTGCTGATATTGATTAGTCACCTTAAAACACAGATGGCAAAAGTTGAAGCTTTGAATAGCACTTTTGAACGCATTTCTATGTTGCTGAGTAAATTAGAATAGTTTTTCCTTTCAAGGAGCTAATTGACTCGAATTTTCAAAATTTCATGGCAGATAGTGAACAGTTGATTCTTTCTCAACAAATTCAATCCAAATGATGCATGCTTTTACTTAACTGCTACAGGCTTAACTGCAGTTTTAAATTATTCTTAATGCAGAGGCAATAAAGCATTTCAGTAAATACGTCTCAGAAGAGAAGTTAGGAAGAAAAAGCACAAGTATTCCCAGTAACCACTGTTCAGGTCACTGTTTGAAACTACAAGGCACATGTCAAAGAATTATGACCTGCCACGGGCAGTATTTTTCAGTTAGGAGCTTATAAATATCTCAAGGGCCTAAAGAAATGACTCCAAACAGAAAACGAGTAAACCCTACAGGAATACTTCATTTGAAAACTAAATATCTGCTGCCTTGTCTTGTCAACAAAATTGGATTTCTCTCTGTTATTATGTTGTTTCTACTTATGACTGCATCATAATGGAAATCTAGGGAGAAAAGCACGTGTGTGGAGTCTTCAACATGGCTGTGCCTTAGCAACAGGAGCTACTTGCCAAAATGAAGGAGTTTGCTTCCTGACATTCCTTCTCCTTGTTCTTGGCTCCTTAAATCATGAGTTGCAAAAGGCCAAAAGGATTTGCTCATTTTGCCCAGCTTGAAAATGTAATCTGCGCTTTAGAACACTAAGATGGAGAATTAGATTCACTTCAATAGATGTTAATCTAGTGATGACTGCGCGGAAAGCCCTGCACTTGGTGCTGGCAAGCTGGTGGGAAAGAGGCAGGGTGGTAGAGGCGACAATGATAAAGAGATGAGTGAGAGATGGTGTCTACCCTCTCGAATAATAGCTAACATTTAGTGAATACATCCTATGCCCCAGACACTGTGCTAAGCACTTAAAGCCACTTTCTTAATTTAATGACTGTATAGGTAGGTGCTATTTGTTTACATATTATACAGATGATAAAACTGAGGCTCAGAGAAATTAAGTAACTGCTGCTGCTTCTCATTCACCTTTGTCCGCACATCTTCCTCACCACCTAACTCTGCAGCACCCCGGGGCTTAGTATTTGGCTCTCTTCTTGGTCTGTACTCACTCGCCTCATGATCTCATTTAGTTTTGTGGCTTTAGATACCACGTATATTTTTAATAGGCATCTCAGCCTTTACAGGTTCTAAATAGAGATCCTGATCTTCCCCCTCCTTAAGAAGTGCTCCTTCCCTTGTCTTCCCAGTCTGAACTGATGGAAACTTCATTCTTCCTCTTCTTAGGCTAAAAATATTTTTTTCTCATCTCTTTTAAGTATATCTAGAATCTGACTACTCTTCATCTTCAAGGCTACCATTTTGGCCTGAGCCACTGTCTTCTATTGCCTGAATGACTACTGTAGTTTCTTAACAAGCCTCTCAGCTTCTTTCATGACGGTTATTGCTGTGTAATAAATTGCCACAAACTCAGCAACTTAAAACACTCATGTATTATCTTGCAGTTTTGTAAATCAGAAGTCCAGAGGGCTCAGATGGGTTCTCTGCTTAGGGTTTCACAAGGCTGAAGTCAAAGTGTCAGCCAGGCTGGACTCTTACTTGAAAGCTCTGGGGTCAGAATCCACTTCCAAGCTCATCTGGGCTGTAGGCAGAATCCAGATACTCATGGCTGTAAGTCTGAGGCCTGTTTTCTTGCTGGCTGCTGGCTGGGGGGTCACCCTGGAATGCTACAGGCTACACACATTTCTTCTCAAGCAGTCCTCTCCATCTTCAAAGCCAGCAATGGCATACCAAATTCCCCTTGTGTTACAGATCCATCTAACTCCCTCTTCTGCTACCAGCTGGAGAAACCCTCTGCTTTTATTATTATTAATAAATTATACTTTAAGTTCTGGGGTACATGTGCAGAAAGTGTTTGTTATATAGGTATACACGTGCCGTGGTGGTTTGCTGCACCCATCATCCCATCACCTACATTAGGTATTTCTCCTAATGCTATCCTTCCCCTAGCCCCCCACCCCCTGAGAGGCCCCGGTGTGTGACGTTCACCTTCCTGTGTCCATGTGTTCTCATTGTTCAACTCCCACTTATGAGTGAGAGCATGAAGTGTTTGGTTTTCTGTTCTTCTGACAGTTTGCTGAGAATGATGGTTTCCAGCTTCATCCATGTCCCTGCAAAGGACATGAACTCATCCTTTTTTATGACTGCATAGTAGTCCATGGTATGTATGTGCCATATTTTCTTTATCCAGTCTATCAATAATGGGCATTTGCGTTGGTTCCAAGTCTTTGCTATTGTGAACAGTGCTGCAATAAACATATGTGTGCATGTGTCTTTATAGTAGAATAATTTATAATCCTTTGGGTATATATCCAGTAATGGGATGGCTGGATTAAATGGTATTTCTAGTTGTAGATCCTTGAGGAATCACCACATTGTCTTCCACAATGGTTGAGCTAATTTACACTCCCACCAACAGTGTAAAAGCGTTCCTATTTCTCCACATCCTTTCCAGCATCTGTTGTTTCCTGGCTTTTTAATGATCGCCATTCTAACTGGTGTGAGATGATATATCATTGTGGTTTTGATTTGCATTTCTCTAATGATCAGTGATGATGAGCTTTTTTAAATATGTCTGTTGGCTGCATAAATGTCTTCTTTTGAGAAGTGTCTGTTCATATCCTTCACCCACTTTTTCATGGGGTTGTTTGTTTTTTCTTGTAAATTTGTTTAAGTTCTTTGTAGATTGTGGACATTAGCCCTTTGTCAGATGGATAGATTGCAAAAGTTTTCTCCCATTCTGTAGGTTGCCTGTTCATTCTGATGTTTCTTTTGCTGTGCAGAAGCTCTTTAGTTTAATTAGAATCACGTTTGTCTATTTTGGCTTTTGTTGCCATTGCTTTTGGTCTTAGTCATGAAGTCTTAACCCTCTACTTTTGAAGGGCTCACTTGATTGGGTCAGGACCAACCAAGTCATCTCCATACCTTAAGGTCAACTGACTTGGAACTTTAATTATTTCTGTAAAATCTCTTCAGAGCTGTACCCAGATCAGCATTTAGTTGAATAAACAGGAGACAAAAATTTGGGGGGGCGAGGTGGAGGATCCATATTTAGAATGCTGCCCATAAAATAAAAAAGAATTAACATTAGAATGCTGCCTACCATATCTCCCTGCAGTTTTTTCTCCACTCGGCAGCTAGTGTGATCCTGCTCAAATGTAAGCGAGATCCTGTCATTTCTGTACCTACAATCCTCTAGTGGCTCCTCATCTCCTTACCATCCATGTCCAAAGCCAAACTCTTCATCATGCCCCACAAGGCCCTCATGGTCTGGACTGTGCCCCTTATCACTCTGACTTCTTCTCCTACTTTCTCTCACTTACCCTCCTCCTCACTTGTTTTCCCTCAGGACATACTTGAATGCTCCAAGCACGATCCCACTTCAGGGCCTCTGTAAATGCTGTTTGGTCAGCTTGGGATGACTTTCCCCTTGATAACTACTTATCTTAATATTTCTACTCAATTTTCACCCTCTCACTAAGGTCTTCTTTGACAACTTTTTTGAAGTTACACCCTACTCCATACTCCCTAAGCCCCCTTCCCGCTTCAGTTTCTTCCAGATCCTTTATTACTCTCTAACATAAAATATGTAAATACATAAAATATAGTTTACACTTTTATCTTGTTTATTGCCTTTTTCTTAGAATGTAAGACCCACAAGGGACTTTGTTCACTGATGTATCCCTAGCACCTAGTACAATGTCTGGAACAGAGCAAGCACTCAATAAATATGTGTTAAATGAATGAATCAGTGAGGTTGCCCAAAGTCACAAACACTAGTAGTAAGTGACAGAGTTGGAATTTGAACATGAAACACATACCGCCTCCCTGTAGCTTAGAACCCAATGGTAAGGGTGAGGATAAACCAAGTTAGGACTATAGTACAAAACGCTCTAAGGAAAATGCTGTAGAGGAGATGCCAACTGAAGATTCTAGAATTTTCAAGGATAGAGAAATCATACCTGGCTGTGGTGATCGCAGATGAGGCAGAAGGGGAAAAGACAGAGACAGGGAGGACAAGCAATGTGGAAATGGAGGCAGAGATTGGGGCAATGAAGCCACAAACCAAGGAAAGACGAAGAAGGCTAGGCAGCCACAGTGAGTGTGGCTTTGCTGACACCTTGGTTTCAAACTTCTGGTCTTTATAACTGTGATAGAATGAAGTTCTGTTTTTTTTTTTGTTTAATTTAATTTTATTATTATTATACTTTAAGTTTTAGGGTACATGTGCACAACATGCAGGTTAGTTACATATGTATACATGTGCCATGCTGGTGTGCTGCACCCATTAACTCGTCATTTAGCATTAGGTATATCTCCTAAAGCTATCCCTCCCCCCTCCCCCCACCCCACAACAGTCCCCAGAGTGTGATGTTCCCCTCCCTGTGTCCATGTGTTCTCATTGTTCAATTCTCACCTACGAGTGAGAATATGCAGTGTTTGGTTTTTTGTTCTTGTGATAGTTTACTGAGAATGATGATTTCCAATTTCATCCATGTCCCTACAAAGGACATGAACTCATCATTTTTTATGGCTGCATAGTATTCCATGGTGTATATGTGTCACGTTTTCTTAATACAGTCTATCATTGTTGGACATTTGGGTTGGTTCCAAGTCTTTGCTATTGTGAATAGTGCCGCAATAAACACACGTGTGCATGTGTCTTTATAGCAGCGTGATTTATAGTCCTTTGGGTATATACCCAGTAATGGGATGGCTGGGTCAAATGGTATTTCTAGTTCTAGATCCCTGAGGAATCGCCACACTGACTTCCACAATGGTTGAACTAGTTTACAGTCCCACCAACAGTGTAAAAGTGATCCTATTTCTCCACATCCTCTCCAGCACCTGTTGTTTCCTGACTTTTTAATGATCACCATTCTGACTGGTGTGAGATGGTATCTCATTGTGGTTTTGATTTGCATTTCTCTGATGGCCAGTGATGATGAGCATTTTTTCATGTGTTTTTTGGCTGCATAAATGTCTTCTTTTGAGAAGTGTCTGTTCATGTCCTTTGCCCACTTTTTGATGGGGTTGTTTGTTTTTTTCTTGTAAATTTGTTGGAGTTCATTGTAGATTCTGGATATTAGCCCTTTGTCAGATGAGTAGGTTGCGAAAATTTTCTCCCATTTTGTAGGTTGCCTGTTCACTCTGATGGTAGTTTCTTTTGCTGTGCAGAAGCTCTTTAGCTTAATTAGATCCCATTTGTCTATTTTGGCTTTTGTTGCCATTGCTTTTGGTGTTTTAGACATGAAGTCCTTGCCCATGCCTGTGTCCTGAATGGTAATGCCTAGGTTTTCTTCTAAGGTTTTTATGGTTTTAGGTCTAACATTTAAGTCTTTAATCCATCTTGAATTAATTTTTGTATAAGGTGTAAGGAAGGGATCCAGTTTCAGCTTTCTATGTATGGCTAGCCAGTTTTCCCAGCACCATTTATTGAATAGGGAATCCTTTCCCCATTGCTTGTTTTTCTCAGGTTTGTCAAAGATCAGATAGTTGTAGATATGTGGCGTTGTTTCTGAGGGCTTTGTTCTGTTCCATTGATCTGTATCTCTGTTTTGGTACCAGTACCATGATGTTTTGGTTACTGTAGCCTTGTAGTATAGTTTGAAGTCAGGTAACGTGATGCCTCCAGCTTTGTTCTTTTGGCTTAGGATTGACTTGGCAATGTGGGCTCTTTTTTGGTTCCGTATGAACTTTAAAGTAGTTTTTTCCAATTCTGTGAAGAAAGTCATTGGTAGCTTGATGGGGATGGCATTGAATCTATAAATTATCTTGAGCAGTATGGCCATTTTCATGATATTGATTCTTCTTACCCATGAGCATGGAATGTTCTTCCATTTGTTTGTATCCTCTTTTATTTCCTTGAGCAGTGGTTTGTAGTTCTCCTTGAAGAGGTCCTTCACATCCCTTGTAAGTTGGATTCCTAGGTATTTTATTCTCTTTGAAGAAATTGTGAATGGGAATTCACTCATGATTTGGCTCTCTGTTTGTCTGTTATTGGTGTATAAGAATGCTTGTGATTTTTGTACATTGATTTTGTATCCTGAGACTTTGCTGAAGTTGCTTATCAGCTTTAGGAGATTTTGGGCCGAGATGATGGGGTTTTCTAGATATACAATCATGTCATCTGCAAACAGGGACAATTTGACTTCCTCTTTTCCTAATTGAATACCCTTTATTTCCTTCTCCTGTCTGATTGCCCTTGCCAGAACTTCCAACACTATGTTGAATAGGAGTGGTGAGAGAGGGCATCCCTGTCTTGTGCCAGTTTTCAAAGGGAATGCTTCCAGTTTTTGCCCATTCAGTATGATATTGGCTGTGGGTTTGTCATAGATAGCTCTTATTATTTTGAGATACGTCCCATCAATACCTAATTTATTGAGAGTTTTTAGCATGAAGGGTTGTTGAATTTTGTCAAAGGCCTTTTCTGCATCTATTGAGATAATCATGTGGTTTTTGTCTTTGGTTCTGTTTATATGCTGGATTACATTTATTGATTTGCGTATATTGAACCAGCCTTGCATCCCAGGGATGAAGCCCACTTGATCATGGTGGATAAGCTTTTTGATGTGCTGCTGGATTCTGTTTGCCAGTATTTTATTGAGGATTTTTGCATCAATGTTCATCAAGGATATTGGTCTAAAATTCTCTTTTTTGGTTGTGTCTCTGCCCGGCTTTGGTATCAGGATGATGCTGGCCTCGTAAAATGAGTTAGGGAGGATTCCCTCTTTTTCTATTGATTGGAATAGTTTCAGAAGGAATGGTACCAGTTCCTCCTTGTACCTCTGGTAGAATTCGGCTGTGAATCCATCTGGTCTTGGACTCTTTTTGGTTGGTAAGCTATTGCTTATTGCCACAATTTCAGCTCCTGTTATTGGTCTATTCAGAGATTCAACTTCTTCCTGGTTTAGTCTTGGGAAGGTGTATGTGTCAATGAATTTATCCATTTCTTCTAGATTTTCTAGTTTATTTGCATAGAGGTGTTTGTAGTATTCTCTGATGGTAGTTTGTATTTCTGTGGGATTGGTGGTGATATCCCCTTTATCATTTTTTATTGCATCTATTTGATTCTTCTCTCTTTTCTTCTTTATTAGTCTTGCTAGCAGTCTATCAATTTTGTTGATCCTTTCAAAAAACCAGCTCCTGTTGTTTTAAGTCACCAAGTCTATGGTAATTTGTTATGGCAGCCCCATGAAAGCACTGAAAGAGATTTGAAGGATGAGTAGGATTGCTGTGGATTCTGTGCTGCACTCCTTCAATTCCGTCAGGTCCAAAAGATTTGTTCACTCAGCTCCTGGGGTTCTGTGGGTTGCCAGTCTTCAGCTGTCAGCCCTTTATAGGAACTATTTCTGCCGAAGTGGGGACCTTGTCCATAGCAACGTCCCTGTCCTGCAGATAATTTGCATCCAATGACTGTTCAAAATGGGGGTTGTATGAGATATCAATTGATGCATAATAAATTATCACGCACTTAATGGCTGAAAACAACACATATTTATTATCTCACAGTTTCTGTGGGTCAGGAGTCTGGACATAGCTTTACTGAGTTATCTGTGTAGGGTCTTACAAGGCTTTCAAGGTATCAGCCAGGCCACATTGTCATCTGGAGGCCTGTCTGGGGCAGAATTCACTTCTAAACTCAGGTTGTTGGCAGAATTCATGTCCTTACTGTTGTAGGGATGAGGCCTCTGGCTTCTGGCTTCTTGCTGATTATTGGTTGGAGGCTGCCCTTAGCTCCTGGAGGCCATCGGACAGTCCCATACCACATGGGCTTTCTCAACTTGGATATCTTATCAATCCAACAAGTAGAGTCTCTAAAGTGACTTTGGTAGCAAGACAGCCTTATATGGCATAATATAATCATAAAGCTGACATCCTATTTCCTTTGCTGTATTCTGTTGATTAGGAGCAAGTTACCAGGTTCAGTACATGAACACACTAGGAGGCAGGGATGACTCAGGGAGCATCTTAGAGTCTGTTTGCCACAGGAGTATAAAGGGCTGGTCCTCTCGTTTTCATTGGAGACAGCTGCGAAGGGCCATCCTGGGTTTTTATCTTTTTGTGGGCTTAGCTGTGGCATTGTGTGATCACACTATGGCCCAGATTTTCCCTCTGCCCACTCTGAATTCATTTCCTTCCATTCCACAGGTTGATCCTGACAGCATTCCCTTATAAATGATCTTCCCCCTCATTTCCATCTCAGAATCTGGGAAACCATATCTGTGGCAAGGATTTTCATAGACGGAGGTGAAGAGGCTATTGGAGGGTATTCCAGGATGAGGGAACGTATTAAAATACTGAATAAAAATGTAGGGTCTGTGGGTGAGGGAAACAATGGGATATCCAATTAGAGTGGGTTAAAGAAAAGGATGGAATGTGAGGCTAGAAATTCAGGCTGGGGCCCCTGTGTGGAAGACCCTGAATGGCATACTCAGACAAGTGAGGCAGTGGGAAACCTTGGAGGGTTTTGAGCACAAGGCATTAGCACAAGGCTTTGATTATGATTCTGACAACAAACTGTTTCAAATACTTTAGGAGGGCCTTGTATCTGTTAAAAGAATGATGTAGTAAAAATATGTAAAGGGGCTTCCAGGGGAGCTCCTCTTATACATGTAGGCATAGAGTTTTCTCTTTTAGGGACAAAATGAAGCCTATGGCTGTTATGAGTTGAACTGGAATTCATATGTTGAAATTGTAACCCCCAGTACTTCAGAATGTGACTCTATTTGGCGATATGGTCTTTACATAGGGATAATCAAGTTAAGATGGTGTCAGCACACTTCTCAAAAGATGACTTTTATGCAGCCAACAAACATACGAAAAAAAGCTGAACATCACTGATCATTAGAGAAATGCAAATCTAAACCACAACAAGATACCATCTCATGCCAGTCACAATGGCGATTATTACAAAGTCAAAAAACAACCAATACTTCCGAGGTTGCAGAGAAAAAGGAACACTTTTATACTGTTGGTGGGAGTATAAATTAATTCAACCAAGTGGAAGATGGATTGTGAGGAACTGTGAATCCCTCAAAGACCTAGAAGCAGAAATTTAACCCAGCAATTCCACTACTAGGTATATACCCAAAGGAGTATAAATTATTCTATTACAAAGATACATGCATGTGCATGTTCATTGCAGTAATATGCACAATAGCAAAGACATGGATTCAACCCAAATGCCCATCAGTGGTAGGCTGGATAAAGAAAATGTGGTACATATACACCATGGAATACTATGCAGCCATAAAAAGGAACAAGATCATGTCTTTTGCAGGGACATGGATGGAGCTGGAAGCCATTATCTTCAGCAAACTAATGCAGGAACAGTAAACCGAAACACTGCATGTTCTCACTTTTAAGTGGGAGCTGAACTATGAGAACACATGGACACAGGGAGAGGAGCAACACACGCTGGGGCCTGTTAGAGAGTGGGGGTAGGGGAAGGGAGAGCATCAGGAAGAATAGCTAATGGATGTTGGGCTTAATACCATGGTGATGAATTGATCAATGCAGCAAACCACCATAGCTCATGCTTACCTGTGTAACAAACCTGCATATCTTGCACATATACTCTGGAACTTAAAATAAAGGTTGAAGGAAAAAAAAGATGAAGGCAGTAGTCTGGGCCCTAATCCAATATGATTGGTGTTGTTATAAAAAAGGGAAATTTGGTGTCCATCAATGGATAAAAGAAATGTGGTACATATACACCATGGAATACTATGCAGCCATAAAAAGGAATGAGATCATGTCCTTTTCAGGGACATGGATGAAGCTGGAAGCCATCATCCTCAGCAAACTAAAACAGGAAAAGAAAACCAAACACTGCATGTTCTCACTCATAAGTGGGAATAGAACAATGAAAACACATGGACAAAGGGAGGGGAACAACATACACCGGGGCGAGTCAGGGGCTGGGGGGCGAGGGGAGGAAGAGCATTAGGACAAATAGCTAATGAATGCAGGGCTTAAAACCTAGATGAAGGGTTGATAGGTGCAGCAAACCACCATGGCACGCATATACCTATGTCACAAACCTACATGTTCTGCACTTGTATCCTGGAACTTAATATAAAATTTAAAAAAAGGGAAACTTGGGTTTGTGGATGCACACACACGCCCACACAGGTACAAGGAGAATACCATGTGAAGATGAAGGCAGAAATTGGAATGATGAAGCTGCAAGCCGAGGAATACCAAGGATTGCTGGCCATCACCAGAGGCTAGGAGAGAGATACGGAGCAGTCTTCCTCAGAACTCTCAGAAGGAATCAACCCTGCCGACACCTTGGTTTCCGACTTCTAGCCTCCAGAACTGTGAAAAGACAAATTCCCATTGTTTAAGCCACCCAGTTTGTGGTATTTAGTTATGGCAGCCCTAGCAAATTAGTACAATAGCTCTTTCTCCTCAGTTTCCTGGCTGTGAGCTCTGTAAGGAAGAGACCATGTCTGTGATTGCTCACTGTATCAGTTAGGATGCTTCAGGCTTCAAGCAACAGAAAACTTAACTAAAAGTGGTTTGAAACATAACATTTATTATTTCACATGAGAATATCAGAGGTAGGGCTGTCCCAGAATGGATTAACTCAACAGTTTAGTGATGTCAGGGCTTAAGATTAGCTACCTTGCTCTGGTTTCAGGGCTTGAGATCTTTGGGACCACTCAGATGATCCTAAGGAGAGATAGAATCCACGTGAGGTATGGTTTATTTCCACTTCATGCTGCCTGTTATCTCATCTTTTCAGGTTCCAACCCTAGATGATGGGTGGTTTTTAGGGTCCCCAACCTTTGCAGACCCTGTATTCCACATTTTTTTTATTACCCTATATTCCACATTTTTTTATTACCCTATATTCCACATTTTTTTCTCTCCAATGCTGTCAAAAATGTTGCTCAGCCTCTCAGTCACTTCTATATTGGTGAAAGCCCCATGGACAAAAGTGGATCAAATACCTCTCTTGGTTTCCTGATTCAGCTCTGTTTCTAGGCTTGGTAATTCTCCACTCTTCATTATTTCTTTGATAATTATAGAAATGTGTTCCTTTAAAAATATTGTCTTTTCTCAGTTTTCTTTAACAGAAAGGCAGGTCTGAATTAACTCATCTTTAATGTTCAGAAACAGAACTCTATCTTTTTAGACTTTATCACTAAAACAAAAATTATACAAGCTACTTCAGTAGCCCACCTCTCTCTCAAGAAGGAACCATTATTTTGAATTTAGTTTTTATAATTTCATATATTTGACACATAGGTGCGTATCCTCAAACAATGCATGGTATTGTTTTTATAAATGGCATTATACCATATTCTTCTGCAGCTTTCTTTTTCTGTCTAGTATGTTTTTGATATTTATCCCATTTTGTTATGCTAGAGACATAGTATATTAATTATACTTGCCTCATAGTATTCCCTTATATGATTGCACCACAATTACTCATTCATTCTCCTGTTGATGAACATTGGGGTTATTTGCATTTTAAAATGTGCAGTCTGGTCCAGGCCACAATATTTGTATTTGACTCAACAAAGATGAGAAAGTAGTGCCTCTTAGACAATCGAAAGGCTTAGATGAAACTTCCATGCTCAAAAATGTCCCAAGGGAAATTAAAAATTCTCAGTTGACAAATGAAGACCAGAACTTAATAACTCTACAAAATTCTTTGAGCAAAAATTTGATCACATATGATGAAGGAAATGGGGGCCCCATCCTTATCCAAAGGTCCTAAGTGTCCACTGGTACAAGGTGCTGGGATAGACAGAAGACAGAACTGGTCACGTGGCTGTGGTACTAGATCCCCGGCAGGGCAGGGGAGCTGGCTGTTGAGATGGCTTTGCTGCTGCAGAGTACACAGACCTTGGTTCCAGACCTGGGCCATCATTGGTTTCCTTACCCATATTGATGTTTTGCAATCTTTTTATGGACTTACTCCTTTTTGATAAACTTTAAAATCCTTTGCCTCCCTTCATACTGCTTTTTCATCCTTTGCTTTTTTCCTAACGCTTTCTTATGAAAATTTTCAAACATCCAGCAAAGTTAAAAGAAATTTGCAATGAACAACCACATGGTACCATTGGATTTTATAATGAACATTTTGCTATTTTTGCTTCATTATCCATCTGTCCATCTATCTATGTCTGTTCTCATTTATCCATCCATCTTATTTTTTTTTTTGGTGCATTGGACAGCAAGTTGCAGACATTAATATACTTTACCTCTAAAGCCTTCAGCATGAATATCATTAAGTTCAATATTTGTTATTTTTTAATTGAAGTAAAATTCACATACAATGAAATGCAGTGATCTTACGAGTACCATTATATAAGGTCTGATAAATGCACACACCGTATAATCCTAGCCCCTATCAAGATACAGAACATTGCCAATAGCCCAGAAAGCACCCCCACACTCCTTCCAAGTCAATCTCTGCCTTCACCCTCCACAGGAAACCATGTTTCTGATTTTTCTACCATAGTTATTTTTAATAACTTTTATTTGGAAATAATTTCAAACTTAAAGAAAAGTTGCAAGAAAAATAATACTACAAAGACCACCTAGATACTCTACACCCAGATCCACCTCTCATTAACATTTAACTAATTTGATTTGGCATTTGCTTTCTTTCTATGTATACAGATTTTTTTTTTAACCTGGCGTGATGGCATGCACCTGTAATCCCAGCTATGCGGGAGGCTGAGGTGGGAGGGTTGCTTGAGCCCAGGACTTTGAGATTAGCCTGAACAACATAGTGAGACTCATGCTTCTAATTTTTTTTTAAATAAAAATAAAATATTTTTTTCTGAAGCACTTGAGATTAAGTAGCATGCAACCATAGATTAGTTTTGCCCCTTGTAGAAGTTCATAGAACTTCACACAGCATGACTTTCATTTTTAAATTTTTAAGAAGGTAATATATTCACATAGTTAAAAGAATCAATAGTATGGAAAGTGTTAATGAAAAACAGCAGTCCCTTTTAACCATTCCCACCATTCTGTCCTGTCCTTAAGAGTCTATATCTTTTTATTCTTTTAAATATTCCTTGTGGTAGTTACTTCCTTTTTCCTAAAATAGTGTTATATTATTGTTTTTTGTTTCAGCAATTTTAGACATTATCTAGTCATTTTACATCATGATAGATCCATTCATTATTATTATTCACTCATTAATCCATTCATTCAACAAATATTTTTCTGGGTGAACACAAATTTTTATTTCACCTGAGTAAATAGCTAGAAGTGGGATTGCTGGGCCATATAGTCAGTGTATGTTTAACTTTGTAAGAAACTGACAAACTAATTTGCAAAGGGTATGTGCCATTTCGCGTTCTCATCAACAATATATGAGAATTCCAGTTGCTTTGCCTCCTCACCAGGTATTGTCAACATTATCAATTTTAGGCATTCAAATAGGTGTCTTGTGATATCTCATTATGGTATACATTTTCATATCTCCAATGACTAATGATGTTGAGCATGTTTTTAATGTGCTTATAGACATCTCTAAATAATTTTTGGTGAAATGTCTATTCAAGTATTTTGCCCATTTAAAAAATTTTATTATCTTATTAATTTTATTATTGTTGGGTTTTAAAAGTTTATTGTACATTCTAGAAACAATTTATTTGTCAGATGTGTGGTTTTCAAATATTTTCTCTCGGTCTCTGACTTGTCTTTTCAGTCTTTTAATGGTATTTTTTGCAGAGGAAAAGTTTATAATTTTAATGAAGTCCTATTTATTATTTTTTTCTTGTATTGATAATGCTTTTGCTGTTGTATTTTAAAACTAATTGCTAAACCCAAGGTCACAAAGACTTCTATGTTTTAAAAGTTTTTATAGCTTTATGTTTCATATTTAGGTTTATGATCTATTTTGAGTTAATTGTTGTATAAGGTGTGAGCTTCAGATGTAGGTTAATTTTTTTTTTGCAAATGGATGCATATGGTTCCTTTCGCCATTTAGTTTTTTTGAGGCCCAAAATTAATTGGTCATATTTGTGTGAGTCTATTTCTGGACTCTGCATTTTGTTCTGTATGTTCTATATGTTTGAACTATATGTTTCTTTTTTTTTAAGGTAACAAATATTACCCCTGTTACCCCTGTGTATCCATCCAGAGATATTCTTTGTATATGTAACTATATATGTAAGTATATTTGTTTTTCTTTTTGAGCTTACTGAAATAGTCACATAATTTAAACTCAATTTTGCACTTTGCCTTTTAAAAAATTAGCCTTATATCATAAAATGGGTCTATGTCAGTTCATTTCAATTAGAACTATCTCATTTATTTTAATGGTTACGTAAAATTCCACTGTGTGGGTATATCGTAATTAACTAATTTTTCGACACATCTGCCTCTGTTACTGGGTAATGACTTTAAAACAATTGTTTAGCCTGGGTAATGTTTTGAAAATGTGTTTGTAGAGATGTGGTCTAACCATGTTGCCCAGGCTGGTCTGAAACTCCTGGGCTCAAGTATTCCTCCTGCCTCACCTTACCAAAGTGCTGGGATTACAGGTGTGAGCCACCATGCATGGCCTGCTTTTTATTTTTATAGCAGCCCTAGCAAACTAATACATTCACTATAATCAGGTTTTCTACAACTTGCTGCAAAAAATAGTCCCAATTCATCTCATGGGCAAGGTTATACACACACACACACACACACACTCTGTTTGTGTGTGTGTGCGCGTGCGTGTTGAGTGTCCCTAAAACAAGTGCTCCAAAATCAAAAACATTTTGAGCACTGACATGATGCTCAAAGGAAATGCTCATTGGACTATCTTGGATTTTGGATTTTTGGATTAAGAATGTTCAACCAATAAGTATAATGCAAATATTCCCAAATCTGAAAACATCCCAAATCCCAAACACTTCTGCTTCCAAGCATTTTGGATAAAGGATACTCAACCTTTACACACACACACACACACACACACACACACACACACACACAAGCATATCCAACCTAATTCTTCTCCCTCTAGTGGTTTCTGGGCTGATGGTTTTCAGTGTGATTGCAGGGATATTGGATTTCAAGGCTACTCTTGAGCTGAGGAGAGTGGTATGGGAATAAGTTCAGTTAAAATGCCTCAAAGCTCACTCTTTTACAGAAACTCAGCCATTTTTCTTGAATAAATACTCCCCATATTTCTGAAGTCCCTTGGTTAATTTCCAGAGTTCTTAAAATGTTGATTCTGACAAATTATTTTCCAGTGTTCTCATTGCTTCTATGGGGAAAAGAATTTTTGGAGATCTTTATTCCACCATGCCTACTGATGTCACTTGGGAGATTTTCATAAAACAGATTTTTTCCTGCATATTTTATTCTTTCTAAGTTTGGGTTCCCTTATTTATTTATTTATATTATAAAGAATATATTTATTCTTTCTAAGTTTGGGTTCTCTTATTTCTGTTTGGTTTGTTTGCTTGTTTAATTTTGGAGGTCTTTCTCAAATTTATTCATTCATTCAACAAATATTGAGTGTCTAAAATGTGCCAGGTACTTCATCTGAACAAAATTAAAACAAAGACCATACTGACACAGAGTTTACATTCTAGAGGAATGGTAATAATATAATGTTAGATGAGTGCTGTAAAGAAAAATAAGGCAAACTATCCAGAGCAAGAGAGAGATGCAGAGCAAGAGAGAGATGCAGTACAAAGGCACTGACATGAAAAGATATTTGATATAATTGAACAGCCAGGAGACTGAGCAAAGGAAAGAGCAGTAAGAAGTGGATTTGGAAAGAAAAGGCCTTTGTGCACCTGGAAATGGACTTTGGCTTTTATTTTGATCAAGGCAGGAAACCACTGGAGGCTTTTTATAAAGAAGAGTGACATCTTTTGGGTATGTCTTAAAAGTCTAATTGATGATTCTACTGAGAATAGGCTGTAAGAGGGTGAGGGTGGAAGATGGGAAACCAGTTAGGAGACTATTGCAACAATCCAGGTGAGAGATAAAGGTGGCCTAGGTGAGGGTGGCAGAAATGGAGGTGATGATAAATGGTAGGATTCAAATATCTCATGAACCTTGGCTGTCTGTATATATTTAAGAGTGAGGCACAGAAACATTTATTGAAAGCCTGTCTGTGGTTGAAGATTTTGACTGGTAGTCTACAATGAAGAGTGGTTAGACAAGGAGCCAGACTTTTCCATTGGGACTTAAATCTCCTATGTAAGTATGTAGAAATCTTTTTTGCGCATATAGGTCATTTTCTTCAACAATAATTCTTCCCTATCTTGGAGCATGTTGGAATATAAGCTTGGCTGCTGTCAATTTTAAACCTAGCAGGGGAGAACTTGGGAGTGGGGGTGGGCTCAGCCTCACAGGTTCAGGAGCAAGTGTTCAAGACATCTCCTTGTTTTAGGCTATAAGACTTACCCGCTGCTCACCAGCATAGCTCGTGTCTTTTAAACCCTAGACATCTTCATTTAATATAAATTTCATTTAATGTTTCCAGAAATAAAACCTCGTTTCTTGCCTGGATGCTTACTATGAAGGTGGGAACCTCAGAGAGTATTTAGTCCATGTACAGATATTCAAACAATGTCCTATTTTCAGCTCTGTACTTTGGACCTGCCTTATTGGTGCCTCTCAGGTTTTAAAGAGCAAATCAACTGGCTATGTTCTGCATCCTCCTCTGCAGGCATTTAAAGTTGTAGCATTCTTCTCTCTGTTCTACTTCCAAAAATTGTTGAAATTTTTCACCCACTGATGTCTTCTATCCTAATCTTTTGGGTCCTTATATGTTTATGCCTTTTAAAAATTCATTTGCTGTCATTTTGGGAGCACTTGGGAGGGAAAGGAGATAGATAACATGCTGTCAACCAGCATCTTTACCCAGTTAAGTATACTTCTTTCACACTCCGTATGACCCTCTGAAGATTTGGATTTCCTTGTCCTATACTGAAAACCATTGATATATTGGGCATCTATCATCGAATTTTAGGGTTCTACTTTAGAGACAAACAGATATGAGTTCGATTTCCACTTACACTTTTACTAGTTGTGTGATCATGGAAAAATCACCTAAGTTACTTGGGCCTCAGTTTCTTCATTTTAAAATAATATTACGTTTCATGTGTGTATATGTATATATATACATATACAGACATATATGTATTAATTATTCACATCCATTTTAAACATGAAGAAACTGAGGGTTCTGGGGATCTGATGTACATCACAATCATTGTAGTTAATAATACTATATTGTTTGATTGAAATTTGGTAAGAGAGCAGATCTGAAATGTTTTTAATACACACACACAATGGCAACTAAGTGTGGTGAATGATGTGTTAATTAGTTTGATTGGGATAGTCATTATACAATATATACGTATATTAAATCATTTTGTATACCTTGAATCTATACCATTTTTATTTGTCAATTATACCTCAATTGAGTTGGAAAAAAATTGGGGTGATTATTATATCACATAATATTGATGTTATAAATGCTTAATGTGCTAATCTATGTAAACCTCTTAGCACAGACTGATCCATGCTCAATAAATGGTATATATTTCACTTAGCATAATGACCTCCGGTTTCATTCATATTGTTGCAAGTGAAAGGCCCAGAAAGACAAACATGGCATGTTCTCACTTATTTGTAGGTTCTAAAAATCAAAACAATTGAACTTATAGAAATAGAAAGTAGAAGGATGGTTACCAGAGGCTGGGAAGGACAGTGGGAAGGTTAAGGTGAAGTGGGGATGGTTAATGGGTACAAAAAAATAGGACGAATGAATAAGATCTAGTATCTGGTAGAGCAACAGGGTTACTATAGTCAATAATAAATTAATTGTACATTTAAAAATAACTAAAAGAGTGTAATTGAATTGTTTGTAACACAAATTATAAATACTTGAGAGGATGGATACCCCATTTTATGGGGTGCAATTATTATGCATTGCAGTCCTGTATCAAAACATCTCACGTACTCCATAAATTTATACACCCACAAAATTAAAAATAAAAATTGAAAAAATAAACTTCTTATCTAAACTGATCCTTCTGCTGGGAGGGAGAATAATTTGGTGGGCATGGGGTGTGCTTACATTCCATAAGCTATGATTCCTTAAATTGTATCTGCTGTTTGTAAATAAAAGAAGACCTTTTCAGTAGGAGGTATGAAGATTGCTTAGTTAATCTTACCACATAGTAAACACTCATCATCTTTATTCATTTGGTCATTCATTCTTTAATTCATTCATTTAACATTTGTTGAGCTCTTACCATATGTCAGGCACTATGATAGGTGGCTGTGAGACAGCACAGGCAAGACTCAGCAAAGCAGTTAAACAGGGTTCTCCACTTCAAGTATATAGCAGGCCAGGGGTAGATAGACAAGGAAGGGCGATTTTGAAACAACGTAATTGTGCTATGATACAACACATGTTGCTGTGATTAACTGTTTGATATCTCTCTTTCACTATAAAAAGACCTCATCTATCTTGTTTATCACTGTGATCCCAGTGTCTAGCATTGTGCCTGGCACATGAAAGGTGCTCAATAAAACTTTTTTATTGAAAAAGTGATGTGTAATGAAAATCTTTCTTTGATAAGTTTACATAGAAAATATATTTGAAAATTTTACCTTTAATTCTTAAGGGGAGAGCATTCCTGCAATGTATGTGTGTTCGGTGAGTGAGTGCATGACTGAGTATTTGGCAAAGGGTGAGTCAAGGATAAGAGGAAGTACATCACAGTTCAACAAATATTTCCTGAGTGCCAACTCTGTGCCAGGCATAGTGTAGGGTATGGAGGATACAGAGATGAGTAAGACATAGCTTTTGCCCTTAAGGATCTCCAAGTCTAGCCTGGAGACAGACATGTGAACTGTGAATTACAGTACAGTATGATAAAGGCCATAAATAAAACTCAAATAAGATGTGAATCTTAAGCTTGAGGGCTTTGGGTAAGGTTAGAGCCATTAAACATGATTCTGAAGACATGTTCCATTTTCTACAATAAGATTCAGTGGGAAAACAATTGCTCAGAGAATCTATTATATATTTTTCAGAGAAAGTATGGAAATCTCATTATTGTTAATGGCAATAGAATAGAGAAGAAAATAGAATGAAAAGCAATATCTAAATAAGCTATGATTATATATGAAATAGAGTCACTTAGTGGTTAAGTGATGTTTGTTAGGAAGTTATCTTGGCAGTCGCTTTTGGAAAAAGAAGATCAAAAGCATACCAAGAATGCCAGTTAATGCCATCATTATTTACTTAGTATAAATTTACAGGAAAATATGTTCATGAAAATAAAACATCGTCTAAAGAATTGAGTGTGATTTTCATCTTTATTGTTGTGTATCACTTTTCCTTTAAAAAGCAAACAAACTTGTTTATAACTTTACTATAGGAAACAGTGACTGAGTTGATAAAGAAGGTATACTAGGTGAGAAAAATAAGTAACAATGGCTTAGAAGTCACCACTCCATCCAAACAACAAGTAGAAAACTGAAAAAACTGAAAAATCAACACATCTTCTTAGATCCATTAGAGAAGTGAGGTCATAAGGCAAACCACTACCACAAAAGTAGAAGAAACAAGCAGATACAGAGAATCGTAACTTACCAGAGCAGAAACCCCAAAGGAGAAATCTCCCCAGAAACTAGTTCTGGGGTAGGAAAGCCTTAATCATAACTGAAAAATTGTTGGAGGCTCAGTGTGGACAACTCTCAGAGTTAAAAACTCCAGGGGGATCAAGTCATAGGGAGACCTATGTTTTGTAAATTTTACCTCCAGGAGTTCTACATGTCCTCACAGTGAATATTGGAGAAAAATCTCCTTGTTCTTCCAGCAGGCATTAGGGGGAAAGAAACCATTTTGAGATACAGCAGAGCATTCTGTTCTTCACAAGTCCAGCCCTCAGAAGAAACTATTTTTACCAATCTAACCTGCTGGGGTTATATCAAAGTCTAACCTACCTGGGGGAAGGGAAATAACCAGCTCCAGCTCCAGCTCCCTCTAGCTTTCCTCATGAGAAAAAAGAAATACCCAACTCCAGAGCCCTCCCGCCATCTTGCCCCGCCTAAGAGTTGCTGGGGGATGGTGGAGGGGGGAGCCATGACTAAAAAACAGTGGTGAAGTTCACAGTCCAGGGGCACAGGCACACCAAAAGACTGAGATCTAATAATAGGATTATAGAATGCTTCCCCTCCTCCTGCACCTCACCACCACATTACTAAAGGCCTGTTTACTGCTGTTGCTTTTAGCCAGTACATCACGTCCACCTTTCACCAAAAAAATACAAGGCATACTCAAAGGCAAAACAAAAACAAAAACAAAAACAAAACCACAGTTTGAAGAGATTGAACCAACATCAGAACCAGGGTCAGATATGGCTAGAATGTTGGAATTATCAGATCAGGAATTTAAAAAATTAGACAACATGAAAGAACAGATGGATAATGTAAGCAGAGAGCTAGAAATTCTAAGAAGAAATTTAAAAATACTCAAGGTCAAAAGCACTGTAACAGAAATAAAGAATGCCTTTGATGGGATCATCACTAGACTGGACACAGTGAGGAAAGAATTTGCACTTGAGGACGTGGTAATAGAAACTTCCAAAACAGAGCAATGACTGGGAAAAAAAAGAGTACAAAATATCTAAAAAATGTGAGACAATTACAAAAGGTATAACATGCATAATAGAATACCAGAAGGAGAAGAAAAAGACAAAGGAACAGAAGAAATATTAGAAGCAGTAATGACTAAACAAAACAAAATAAAACAAGTCTACACCTAGGCATATCGTATTCAAATTGCAGAAAATCAAAGACAAAGCAAAAATCTTGAATGAAGCCAGAGAAACCATCTTATCTCTAGAGAAGCAAAGATATTAATTACATCTGGCTTTTCCTCAGAAACCAGTGAAGCAAGAACAAGGTAAAATAAAATTAAACATTTAAAGTGTTGAGAAAAAAAGACTCACCAACCTAGAATTATTTGCCTTGCCAAAGTATCCTTCAAAAGTGGAGAATAAATACTTTCTCAGAAAAATAAAAATTGAGGGAATTTATGTCAGTAGACCTGTCTTGCAAGAAATGTTAAAAGTTATTCAGAGAGATGCAAAATGATATAGATCAGAAATGCAGGTCAATATAAAGAAATGAAGAGCATCAGAGAAGGAATAAGTGAAAGTAAAATAAAATGTTTCATTTTTATTATTCTTAGCCGATCTGACAACAGTTTATTCAACATAATAATAGCAACAATGTATTTGGTTGTGTGTGTGTGTGTGTGTGTGTGTGTGTGTGCATTTGCTAGGTATGTTTATATATAAGGGAAATGAATGACAGCAATGATACAAGGTACAGGAGGGAGTAGTTAAGAACATTTTGTTATTGTAAGGTACTTGCCATATCCATGATACCCATTTGGGTGACAGATACTATAAAGTGGTATGCTGTTATTTGAAAATGGATTTGGATTAGGTGCAAATATATATTGCAAGTTCTAGGGTAACCACCAAAAATAATTTAAAAATTATAAAACATATGTTAAGAAAGGAGAGAAAGTGGAATGATATAAAATGCTCAATTAAAACCACAAGAGGCAGGAAAAGTATGAAAGACAAAAATAGGAAAAACAAACAAAGGCAAGAAGTAGAAAACTATAGTAAATATGGTAAATATTATAATAATCCAACTATATCAATAATCACTTTAAACGTCAATAGTCTAAATACACAAATTAAAACAGATTTCTGGCCAGCTGCAATGGCTGACACCTGTGATCCTAGCACTTTGGTAGGCCAAGGCAGGAGGGTCGTTTGAGGCCAGGAGTTCAAGACCAACCTGGGCAATATAGTAAGACCCCCATCTCTACAAAACATTTTAAAATTAGCCAGGTGTGGTGGTGAATGCCTATAGTCCCAACTACTCAGGAGGCTGAGGCAAGAGGATCACTTGAGCCCAGAAGGTTAAGGCTGCAATGATCTGTGATCTGACACTGCACTCCAGCCTAGGTGATGGAGCAAGACATTGTCTTAAATAAATAAATAAATGACGGATTTCACAGAAAGACAAATACCACATGTTCTCACTTATAAGTGGGAGCTAAATAATGTATACACATGGATGTAGCATGTGGAATGATAGATAATGGAGACTTGGAAAGGTGAGGGGGTGAGAGGTGGGTGGGTGATGAGAAATTACTTAATGAGTACAATATACATTATTTGGGTGTTGGATACCCTGTAAGCTCTAACTTCACCAATAAGCAATCTATGCATGTAACAAAATTGCACTTGTACCCCATAAATGTATACAAATAAAATAAAAGAGTTCGTCAGAGTGGATTAAAAAAACCTATGTGTTGTCTACAAATAAACCACTTTAAATATAAAAACAGGAGGGTGGAGCCAAGATGGCCGAATAGCAACAGCTCCAGTCTATAGCTCCCAGCTTGAGCGACACAGAAGATGGATGGTTTCTGCATTTCCAACTGAGGTACTGGGTTCATCTCACTGGGGAGTGTCGGAAAGTGGGTGCAGGACAGTGGGTGCAGCACACTGAGCCTGAGCCAAAGCAGGGAGAGGCATCACCTCACCCAGGAAGCGCAAGAGGTCAGGGAATTCCCTTTCCTAGTCAAAGAAAGGGGTGACAGATGGCACCTGGAAAATCGGGTCACTCCCACCCTAATACTGCACTTTTCCAATGGTCTTAGCAAACGGCACACCAGGAGATTATATCCTGTGCCCGCTCGGAGGGTCCTACCTCCATGGAGCCTCACTCATTGCTAGCACAGCAGTCTGAGATCAAACTGCAAGGCGGCAGTGAGGCTGGGGGAGGGGCGCCCGCCATTGCCGAGGCTTGAGTAGGTAAACAAAGCTGCTGGGAAGCTTGAACTGGGTGGAGCCCATCGCAACTCAAGGAGGCCTGCCTGCCTGCCTCTGTAGGCTCCACCTCTGGGGGCAGGGTATAGCCAAACAAAAGGCAGCAGAAATCTCTGCAGACTTAAATGTCCCTGTCTGACAGCTTTGAAGAGAGTACTGGTTCTCCCAGCATGCAGCTGGAGATCTGAGAACGGACAGACTGCCTCCTCAAGTGGGTCCCTGACCCCCAAGTAGCCTAACTGGGAGGCACCCCACAATAGGGGCAGACTGATGCCTCACATGGCTGGGTACTACTCTGAGACAAAACTTCCAGAGGAACAATCAGGCAGCAACATTTGCTGTTGACCAATATCCACTGTTCTGCAGCCTTTGCTGCTGATACCCAGGCAAACAGGGTCTGGAGTGGACCTCCAGCAAACTCCAACACATCTGTACGTGAGGGTCCTGACTGTTAGAAGGAAAATGAACAAACAGAAAGGACATCCTCACCAAAACCCCATCTGCACGTCACCATCATCAAAGACCAAAGGTAGATAAAACCACAAAGATGGGGAAAAAACAGAGTAGAAAAACTGGAAACTCTAAAAATCAGAGCACCTCTCCTCCTCCAAAGGAACGAAGCTCCTCACCAGCAATGGAACAAAGCTGGATGGAGAATGACTTTGACGAGTTGAGAGAAGAAGGCTTCAGATGATCAAACTACTCCGAGCTAAAGGAGGAAGTTCGAACCCATGGCAAAGAAGTTAAAAACCTTGAAAAAAAATTAGACGAATGGCTAACTAGAATAACCAATGCAGAGAAGTCCTTTAAGGACCTGATGGAGCTGAAAACCATGGCACAAGAACTACGTGATGAATGCACAAGCCTCACTAGCTGATTCAATCAACTGGAAGAAAGGGTATCAGTGATGGAAGATCAAATGAATGAAATGAAGCGAGAAGAGAAGTTTAGAGAAAAAAGAATAAAAAGAAATGAACAAAGCCTCCAAGAAATATGGGACTGTGTGAAAAGACCAAATCTATGTCTGATTGGTGTACCTGAAAGTGACAGATAGAATGGAACCAAGTTGGAAAACACTCTGCAGGATATTATCCAGGAGAACTTCCCCAATCTAACAAAGCAGGCCAACATTCAAATTCAGGAAATACAGAGAACGCCACAAAGATACTCCTCGAGAAGAGCAACTCCAAGACACATAATTGTCAGATTCACCAAAGTTGAAATGAGGGAAAAAATGTTAAGGGTAGCCAGAGAGAAAGGTCGGGTTACCATCAAAGGGAAGCCCATCAGACTAACAGCGGATCTCTCGGCAGAAACTCTACAAGCCAGAAGAGAGTGGGGGCCAATATTCAACATTCTTAAAGAAAATAATTTTCTTTTTTTTATTATTATTATACTTTAAGTTTTAGGGTATATTTTCAACCCAGAATTTCATATCCAGCCAAACTAAGCTTCATAAGTGAAGGAGAAATAAAATACTTTACAGACAAGCAAATGCTGAGGGATTTTGTCACCACCAGGCCTGCCCTAAAAGAGCTCATGAAGGAAGCACTAAACATGGAAGGAAAAACCGGTACCAGCCACTGCAAAAACATGCCAAATTGTAAAGACCATTGAGGCTAGGAAGAAACTGCATCAACTAACGAGCAAAATAGCCACCTAACATCATAAAGACAGGATCAAATTCACACATAACAATGTTAACCTTAAATGTAAATGGGCTAAATGCTCCAATTGAAAGACACAGACTGGCAAATTGGATAAAGAGTCAAGACCCATCAGTGTGCTGTATTCAGGAAACCCATCTCACGTGCAGAGACACATATTGGCTCAAAATAAAGGGATGGAGGAAGATCTACCAAGCAAATGGAAAGCAAAAAAAGGCAGGGGTTGCAATCCTAGTCTCTGATAAAACAGACTTTAAACCAACAAAGATCAAAAGAGACAAAGAAGGCCATTACATAATGGCAAAGGGATCAATTCAACAAGAAGGGCTAACTATCTTAAATATATATGCACCCAATACAGGAGCACCCAGATTCATAAAGCAAGTCCTTAGAGACCTACAAAGAGACTTAGACTCCCACACAACAATAAAGGGAGACTTTAACACCCCACTGTCAACATTAGACAGATCAACGAGACAGAAGGTTAACAAGGATATCCAGGAATTGAACTCAGCTCTGCACCAAGCAGACCTAATAGACATCTACAGAACTCTCCACCCCAAATCAACAGAATATACATTCTTCTCAGCACCACACCACACCTATTCCAAAATTGACCACATAGTTGGAAGTAAAGCACTCCTCAGCAAATGTAAAAGAACAGAAATTATAACAAACTGTCTCTCAGACCACAGTGCAATCAAACTAGAACTCAGGATTAAGAAACTCACTCAAAACCGCTCAACTACATGGAAACTGAGCAACCTGCTCCTGAATGACTACTGGGTACATAATGAAATGAAGGCAGAAATAAAGATGTTCTTTGAAACCAATGAGAACAAAGACACAACATACCAGAATCTCTGGGACACATTCAAAGCAGGGTGTAGAGGGAAATTTATAGCACTAAATGCCCACAAGAGAAAGCAGGAAAGATCTAAAATTGACAACCTAACATCACAATTAAAAGAACCAGAGAAGCAAGAGAAAACACATTGAAAAGCTAGCAGAAGGCAAAAAATAACTAAGATCAGAGCAGAAATGAAGGAGTTAGAGACACAAAAAAACCCGTAAAAAAATCAATGAATCAAGGAGCTGTTTTTTTGAAAAGATCAACAAAATTGATAGACCACTAGCAAGACTAACAAAGAAGAAAAGAGAGAAGAATCAAATAGACACAATAACAAATGAGGAAGGGGATATTGCCACCGATCCCACAGAAATACAAACTACCATCAGAGAATACTATAAACACCTCTATGCAAATAAACTAGAAAATCTAGAAGAAATGGATAAATTCCTTGACACATACACCTTCCCAAGACTAAACCAGGAAGAAGTTGAATCTCCGAATAGACCAATAACAGGCCCTGAAATTGAGGCAAAAATACATAGCTTACCAACCAAAAAAAAAGTCCAGGACAAGATGGATTCACAGCTGAATTCTACCAGAGGTACAAGGAGGAACTGGTATCATTCCTTCTGAAACTATTCCAATCAATAGAAAAAGAGGGAATCCTCCCTAACTCATTTTATGAGGCCAGATTCATCCTGATACCAAAGCCGGGCAGAGACACAACCAAAAAAGAGAATTTTAGACCAATATCCCTGATGAACAGCAATGCAAAAATCCTCAATAAAATACTGGCAAACAGAATCCAGCAGCACATCAAAAAGCTTATCCACCATGATCAAGTGGGCTTCATCCCTGGGATGCAAGGCTGGTTCAACATATGCAAATCAATAAACGTAATCCAGCATATAAACAGAACCAAAGACAAAAACCACATGATTATCTCAATAGATGCAGAAAAGGCCTTTGACAAAATTCAACAACCCTTCATGCTAAAAACTCTCAATAAATTAGGTATTGATGGGACTTATCTCAAAATAATAAGAGCTATCTATGACAAACCCACAGCCAATATCATACTGAATGGGCAAAAACTGGAAGCATTCCCTTTGAAAACTGGCACAAGACAGGGATGCCCTCTCTCACCACTCCTATTCAACATAGTGTTGGAAATTCTGGCCAGAGCAATCAGGCAGGAGAAGGAAATCAAGGGTATTCAATTAGGAAAAGAGGAAGTCAAATTGTCCCTGTTTGCAGATGACATGATTGTATATCTAGAAAACCCCATCATCTCGGCCCAAAATCTCCTTAAGCTGATAAGCAACTTCAGCAAAGTCTCAGGATACAAAATAAATGTACAAAAATCACAAGCATTCTTATACACCAATAACAGACAAACAGAGGGCCAAATCATGAGTGAACTCCCATTCACAATTGCCTCAAAGAGAATAAAATACCTAGGAATCCAACTTACAAGGGATGTGAAAGACCTCTTCAAGAACTACAAACCACTGCTCAATGAAATAAAAGAGGATACAAACAAATGGAAGAACATTCCATGCTCATGGGTAGGAAGAATCAATATCATGAAAATGGCCATACTGCCCAAGGTAATTTATAGATTCAATGCCATCCCCATCAAGCTACCAATGACTTTCTTCACAGAATTGGAAAAAACTACTTAAGTTCATATGGAACCAAAAAAGAGCCCGCATCATCAAGTCAATCCTAAGCCAAAAGAACAAAGCTGGAGGTATCATGCTACCTGACTTCAAACTATACTACAAGGCTACAGTAACCAAAACATCATGGTACTGGTACCAAAACAGAGATGTAGACCAATGGAACAGAACAAAGCCCTCAGAAATAATGCTGCATATCTATAACCATCTGATCTTTGACAAACCTGACAAAAACAAGAAACGGGGAAAGGATTCCCTATTTAATAAATGGTGCTGGGAAAACTGGCTAGCCATATGCAGAAAGCTGAAACGGGATCCCTTCCTTACACCTTATACAAAAATTAATTCAAGATGGACTAAAGACTTAAATGTTAGACCTAAAACCATAAAAACCTTAGAAGAAAACCTAGGCAACACCATTCAGGACATAGGCATGGGCAAGGACTTCATGTCTAAAACACCAAAAGCAATGGCAACAAAAGCCAAAATAGACAAATGGGATCTAATTAAACTAAAGAGCTTCTGCACAGCAAAAGAAACTACCATCAGAATGAACAGGCAACCTACAAAATGGGAGAAAATTTTCTCAACCTACTCATCTGACAAAGGGTTAATATTCAGAATCTACAATGAACTCCAACAAATTTACAAGAAAAAAACAAAAACCCCATCAAAAAGTGGGCAAAGGATATGAACAGACACTTCTCAAAAGAAGACATTTATGCAGACAAAAGACATGAAAAAATGCTCACCATCACTGGCCATCAGAGAAATGCAAATCAAAACCACAATGAGATACCATCTCACAACAGTTAGAATGGTGATCATTAAAAAGTTAGGAAACAACAAGTGCTGGAGAGGATGTGGAGAAATAGGAATGCTTTTACACTGTTGTTGGGACTGTAAACTAGTTCAACCATTGTGGAAGTCAGTGTGGCGATTCCTCAGGGATCTAGAACTAGAAATACCATTTGACCCAGCCATCCCATTACTGGGTCTATACCCAAAGGATTATAAAACATGCTGCTGTAAAGACACATGCACACGTAGGTTTATTGTAGCACTATTCACAACAGCAAAGACTTGGAACCAACCCAAATGTCCAACAATGATAGACTGTATTAAGAAAACGTGGCACATATACACCATGGAATACTATGCAGCCATAAAAAATGATGAGTTCATGTCCTTTGTAGGGACATGGATGAAGCTGGAAACCATCATTCTCAGCAAACTATTGCAAGGACAAAAAACCAAACACTGCATGTTCTCACTCATAGGTGGGAATTGAACAATGAGAACACATGGACACAGGAAGGGGAACATCACACACCGGGGCCTGTTGTGTGGTGGATGGAGTGGGGAGGGATAGCATTAGGAGATATACCTAATGTTAAATGACGAGTTAATGGGTGCAGCACACCAGCATGGCACATGTATACGTATGTAACAAACCTGCACATTGTGCACATGTACCCTAAAACTTAAAGTATAATAAAAAAAGAAAAAAAGTAAAAACACATATAGATTAAAAGCAAATAAACTATGATAACACTAATCAAAACAAAGTCGAAGACGTTATATTAATTTCAAACAGAGCAGACTTCAGGGCAAGGAAAGTTATCAGGGATAAACAGGGGCAATGCATAATGATAAAGAGGTTAATACTCAAGGAAGACACAGTAATCCCTAATGTGTATGCACCTAACAATAGAGAATCAAAATACATGAAGCAAAACCTGACAGAATTATAAGGAGAAATAGATGAATTCAGTGTTATTGTTGGAGACCACCACCTCTTTATCAGAAATGAACAGATCCAGCAGGCAGAAAATTAGTAAGGACAAAGTTGAACTCAACAGTACCATCATTATGTAATATTCTAAATACTTTGTTGTCATTTCAACAATGTTCATAGCATCTTCACTAGGAGTAGATCCCATCTCAAGAAACCACTTTCTTTGCTCATTCATAAGAAGCAACTCCCCATTCATTAAAGTTTTATCATGAGATTGTAGCAATTAGGCTCCCTTTCTAATTCTAGTTCTCTTACACTTTCTACCACATCTGCTGCTGCTTCCACCACTGAAGCCTTGAACCCTTCAAAGTCATCCATAAGGGTTGGAATCAGCTTCTTCCAAACTCTTGTTAATGTTGATATTTTGACCTCCACCATATTTGACCTCCACATATTTGACCTCCACTCAAGAATCATGAATGTTGTTAATGGCATCTAAATGGTGAATCCTTTCCAGAAGGCTTTCAATTTATTTTGCCCAGATCCATCAGAAAAGTCAAGATCTATGATAGCTATAGCCTTATGAAATGTATTTCTAACTACTAAGACCTGAAAGTCAAAATTATTCCTTGATTTCAGGGCTCCATAATGGATGTTGTGTGTTTTAGTCCATTTTTGCACTGCTATAAAGAACTACCTGAGACTGGGGAATTTATAAAGAAAAGAGGTTTAATTGACTCACAGTTCCACATGGCTGGGGATGCCTCAGGAAACTTACAATCATGTGGAAGGTGACAGGGAAGCAAGACACGTCTTACGTGGCAGTAAGGAGGCGGGGGGACTGCTGCACACTTTTAAACCATCAGTTCTTGTGAGAACTCACTATTACAAGAATAGCATGGAGGAAGCTGTCCCCATGATCAAATTATCTCCCACTAGGTCCCTTCTCTGAGGTCCAAAGTGTCTTCCACTTTGTTTTGATTAGTGTTATCATAGTTTATCTTTATTTACTTTTAATCTATATGTGTCTTTATATTTAAAGTGTCTTTGTATTTAAACTCCCATCTCCCTGGGACAGAGCACCTGGGGGAAGGAGTGGCTGTGGACGCAGCTTCAGCGGACTTAAACGTTCCTTCCTGCTGGCTCTGAAGAGAGCAGCAGATTTCCCAGCACAGCATTCAAGTTCTGCTAAGGGACAAACTACTTCCTCAAGTGGGTCCCTGACCCCCATCCTCCTGACTGGGAGACACCTCCCAGCAGGGGTTGACAGACACCTCGTACAGGAGAGTTGTGGCTGGCATCTGGTGGGTGACCCTCTGGGCGAGGCTTCCAGAGGAAGGAGCAGGCAGCAATCTTTGATGTTCCACAGCCTCTGCTGGTGATACTCAGGCAAACAGGGTCTGGAGTGGACCTCCAGCAAACTCCAGCAGACCTGCAGAAGAGGGGCCTGACTGTTAGAAGGAAAACTAACAAACAAAAAGCAATAATATCAACATCAAAAAAAAGGATGTTCACACAAAAACCCCATCCGAAGGTAACCAACATCAAAGACCAAAGGTAGATAAATCTACAAAGATGAGGAAAAACCAGTGCAAAAGGCTGAACATTCCAAAAACCAGAATGCCTCTTCTCCTCCAAAAGATCACAACTCCTTGCCAGCAAGGGAACAAAACTGGATGGAGAATGAGTTTGACAAATTGACAGAAGTGGGCTTCAGAAGGTGGGTAATAACAAACTCCTCTGAGCTAAAGGAGCATGTTCTAACCCAATGCAAAGAGCTAAAAACCTTGAGAAAAGGTTGCAGGAACTGCTAACTAGAATAACCAGTTTAGAGAAGAACATAAATGACCTGATGGAGCTGAAAAACACAGCATGAGAACTTCATGAAGCATACACAAGTATCAATCGCCAAATCACTCAAGCAGAAGAAAGGATATCAGAGATTGAAGATCAACTTAATGAAATAAAGTGTGAAGACAAGATTAGAGAAAAAAGAATGAAAAGGAACAAACAAAGCCTCCAAGAAATACAGGACTACGTGAAAAGACCAAACCTATGTTTGATTGGTGTACCTGAAAGTGATGGGGAGAATAGAACCAAATGTGAAAACACTCTTCAGGATATTATCCACGAGAACTTCCCCAACCCAGCAAGACATGCCAAAATTAAAATTCAGGAAATACAGAGAACACCACAAAGATATTCTTCGAGAAGAGCAACCCCAAGACACATAATTGACAGATTCAGCAAGGTTGAAATGAAGGAAAAAATGTTAAGGGCAGGCAGAGAGAAAGGTCGGGTTACCCACAAAGGAAAGCTCATCAGACTAACAGCGGATCTCTCTGCAGAAACCCTACAAGCCAGAAGAGAGTGGGGGCCAATATTCAACATGCTTAAAGAAAAGATTTCTCAACCCAGAATTTCATATCCAGCCAAACTAAGCTTCATAAGTGAAGGAGAAATAAAATCCTTTACAGACAAGCAAATGCTGAGGGATTTTGTCACCACCAGGCCTACCTTACAAGAGCTCCTGAAGGAAGCACAAAATATGGAAAGGAAAAACCGGTACCAGCCACTGCAAAAACATCAAATTATAAAGACCATCAACACCATGAAGAAACTGCATCAACAAACGGGCAAAAAAACCAGCTAGTATCATAATGACAGGATCAAATTCACAAACAACAATATTAACCTTAAATGTAAACAGGCTAAATGCTCCAATTAAAAGAAACAGAATGGCAAATTGGATAAAGAGTCAGGACCCATCGGTATGCTGTATTCAGGAGACCCATCTTATGTGCAAAGACACACATAGGCTCAAAATAAAGAGATAGAGGAAGATTTACCAAGCAAATGGAAAGAAAAAAAAAGCAGGGGTTTAAGGGGCTGAAATACTAGTCTCTGATAAGACAGACTTTAAACCAACGAAGATAAAAAAAGACAAATAAGGGCATTACATAATGGTAAAGGGATCAATGCAACAAGAAGAGCTAGCTATCCTAAATACATATGCACCCAATGCAGGAGCACCCAGATTCATAAAGCAAGTTCTTAGAGACCTACAAAGAGACTTAGACTCCCACACAACAACAGTGGGAGACTTCAACACCCCCCTGTTAATATTAGACAAATCAACAGACAGAAAATTAACAAGGATATTCAGGACTTGAACTCAGCTCTGGACCAAGCTGATCTAATAGACATCTACAGAACTCTCCACCCTAAATCAGCAGAATATACATTCTTCTCAGCACCGCATCATACTTATTCTAAAATTGACCACATAATTGGAAGTAAATCACTCCTCAGCAAATGCAAAAGAATGGAAATCATAACAAACATTCTCTCAGACCACAGTGCAATCAAATTAGAACTCAGGATTAAGAAACTCACCCAAAACTGCACAACTACATGGAAACTCAACAACCTGCTCCTGAATGACTACAGGGTAAATAATGAAATTAAGGCAGAAATAAATAAGTTCTTTGAAATCAATGAAAACAAAGACACGATGTACCCGAATCTGTGGGACACAGCTAAAGCAGTGCTTGCAGGGAAATTTATAGCACTAAATGCCCAGAGGAGAGAGTGGGAAAGATATAAAATCAACACTCTAACATCACAATTAAAAGAACTAGAGAAGCAAGAGCAAACAAATTTAAAAGCTGGCAGAAGACAAGAAATAACTAAGGTTAGAGCAGAACTGAAGGAGATAGAGACATGAAAACACCTTCAAGAAATCAATGAACCCAGGAGCTGGTTTTTTGAAAAGATAAACAAAATAGACTGCTAGCCACACTAATAAAGAAGAAAATAGAGAAGAATCAAATAGACACAATAAAAAATGATAAAGGGGATATCACCACTGATCCCACAGAAATACAAGCTACCATCAGAGAATACTATAAACTCCCCTACACAAATAAACTTGAAAATCTAGAAGAAATGGATAAATTCCTGGACACAAACACCCTGCTCTAAACCAGGAAGAAGTTGAATCCCTGAATAGACTGATCACAAGTTATGAAATTGAGGCAGTAATTAATAGCCTACCAACCAAAAAAAAGAAAAAAAGAAAAAAAGCCCAGGACCAGTCAGATTCACAGCCCAATTCTACCAGAGGTACAACAAGGATCTGGTACCATTCCTTCTGAAACTATTCCAAACAATAGAAAAAGAGGGAATCCTCACTAACTCATTTTATGAGGCCAGCATCATCCTGATAAGTAAACCAGGGAGAGATACAACAAAAAAAGAAAATTTCTGGCCAATATCCCTGATGAACATCAATGCAAAAATCCTCAATAAAATACTGGCAAAACGAATCCAGCACCACATCAAAAAGCTTATCCACCATGATCAATCTGGCTTTATCCCTGGGATGCAAGGCTGGTTCAACATACACAAATCAATAAATGTAATCCTTCACATAAACAGAACCAATGACAAAAACCACAATAGATGCAGAAAAGACCTTTGACAAAATTCAACATCCCTTCATGCTAAGAACACTCAATAAACTAGGTATTAATGGAACGTATCTCAAAATAGTAAGAGCAATTTATGACAAACCCACAGCCAATATGATACTGAATAGGCAAAACCTGGAAGCATTCAATTTGAAAACTGGCACAAAGCAAGGATGCCCTCTCACCACTTCTATTCAACACAGTATTGGAAGTTCTGGCCAGGGTAATCAGGCAAGAGAAAGAAAGAAAGGGTATTCAAATAGGAAGAGAGGAAGTCAAATTGTCTCTGTTTGCAGATGACATGATTGTATATTTAGAAAACCCCATCGTCTCAGCCCCAAATCTCCTTAAGCTGATAAGCAACTTCAGCAAAGTCTCAGGATAAAAAATCAATGTGCAAAAATCACAAGCATTCCTATACAACAACAATAGACAAACAGCCAAATCATGAGTGAACTCCCATTCACAATTGCTACAAAGAGAATAAAATACCTAGGAATACAGCTTGCAAGAGATGTGAAGGACCTCTTCAAGGAGAACTACAAACCACTGCTCAAGGAAATAAGAGAGGACACAAACAAATGGAAAAATATTCCATGTTCATGGATAGAAAAAATCAATATCATGAAAATGGCCATACTGCTCAAAGCAATTTATAGAATCAAAGCCATCCCCATCAAGCTACCACTGACTTTCTTCACAGAATTGGAAAAAAGTACTTTAAACTTCATATGGAACCAAAAAAGAGCCCACATAGCCAAGATAATCCTGGGTAAGAAGAGCAAAGTTGGAGGCATCACACTACCTGACTTCAATCAATACTACAAGGCTACAGTAACCAAAACAGCATGGTATTAGTACCAAAGCAGATATATAGACCAATAGAACAGAACAGAGGCCTCAGAAATAACATCACACATCTACAACCATCTGATCTTTGACAAACCTGACAAAAACAAGAAATGGGGAAAGGATTCCCTATTTAATAAATGGTGTTGGGAAAACTGGCTAGCCATATGCAGAAAACTGAAACTGGACCCCTTCCTTACACCTTATACAAAAATTAACTCAAGATGTATTAAAGACTTAAACGTAAGAACTAAAACCATAAAAACCCAGAAGAAAACCTAGGCAATACCATTCAGGACATAGGCATGGGCAAAGACTTCATGACTGAAACACCAAAAGCAATGGCAACAAAAGCCAAAATTGACAACTGGGATCTAATTAAATTAAAGAGCTTCTGCACTGCAAAAGAAACTATCATCAGAGTGAACAGGCAACCTACAGAATGGGAGAAAATTTTTGTAATCTATCCATCTGATAAAGGGCTGATATCCAGAATCTACAAGGAACTGAAACAAATTTACAAGAAAAAGCAAACAATCCCATCAAAAAGTGGGTGAAGAATATGAATAGACACTTCTGAAAAGAAGACATTTATGTGGCCAGCAAACATATGAAAAAAATCTCATCATCACTGGTCTTTAGAGAAATGCAAATCAAAGCCACAATGATATACCATCTCATGCCAGTTACAATGGTGATCATTATTAAAAAGTCAGGAAACAACAGACACTGGAGAGTATGTGGAGAAATAGGAACACTTTTACACTGTTGATGGGAGTGTAAATTAGTTCAACAATTGTAGAAGACAGTGTTGCGATTCCTCAAGGATCTAGGATCAGAAATACCATTTGACTCAGCAATCCCATTGCTGGGTATATACCCAAAGGATTATAAATCATTCTACCATAAAGACACATGCACACATATGTTTATTGTAGCACTATTCACAATAGCAAAGACTTGGAACCAACCCAAATGCCCATCATTGATAGACTGGATAAAGAAAATGTGGCACATATACACCATGGAATCCTATGCAGCCATAAAAAAGGATGAGTTCATGTCCTTTGCAGGGACATGGATGAAGCTGGAAACCATAATTCTCAGCAAACTAACACAGGAACAGAAAACCAAACACCGCATGTTCTCACTCATAAGTGGGAGTTGGACAATGAGAACACATGGACACAAGGACGGGAACATCTCACACTGGGGCCTGTCAGGGGGTGTGGGCTAAGGGAGAGATAGCATTAGGAGAAATACCTAATGTAGATGACGGGTTGATGGGTGCAGTAAGCCACCATGGCATATGTATGCCTATGTAACAAACCTTCACGTTTTGCACATGTATTCCAGAACTTAAAGTATAATAAAAAAACAAAAAATCAGTATTGGCTTCAACTTGAAGTCATCAGCTGCATTATTCCTCAGTGAGTGAGTCAAGCCTGTCTTTTGAAGCTTTGAAGCCAGATAGTGACTTCTGTCTAGCTATGAAAGCCCTAGATGGCGTCTACTTCCAATATAAGTCTGTTTTATCTACATTGAAAATCTGTTGATGAATGTAGCCATCTTCATCAATGTTCTTAGCCAGATCTTCTGGATAACCTGCTGCACCTTCCACATCAGCAACTGCTTCTTCACTTTGCACTTTTATGTTATTGAGATAGCTTCTTTCCTTAAGCCTCATGAACCAACCTCTTCTAGCTTCATACATTTATTTTGCAGCTTCCTAACCTCTCTCAGCCTTAATAGAATTGAAGAGAGTTAGGGCCTTACTCTGGATTAGGCTTTGGCTTAAGGGAATGTTGTGGCTGGTTCGATCTTCTATCCAGACCACTAAAATTTTCTCCATATCAGCGATAAGGCTTTTTTAAACTTTCTTATCATTTGTGCATTCCCTCGAGTAGCACTTCTAACTTCCTTCAAGAACTTTTCCTTTGCATTTACAAGTTGGCTAACTATTTGGCAAAAGAGGCTTAGCTTTTGACCTATTTTGGATTTTGACATGCTTTCCTCACTAAACTTAATCATTTGTAGCTTTTGATTTAAAGTGAGAAATGTGTGAGTCTTTTCTTTTGAACACATAGAGGCCATTTGAACAAGGGTATTAATTGGCCCAATTCAATATTGTTGTGTCTCAGGGAATAGGGAGAACTGAGGAGAGGTAGAGAGATGGGAGAATAGCCAGTCAGTGGAGCAGTCAGAACACATACAATATTTAACAATTAAGTTTACCAACTTATATGGATGCAGTTCATGGAGCCCCAAAACAATTACAATGACAACCTCAAAGACCACTGATCACAAATCATCATAACAGATAGAATAATAATTTAAAAAATTGAAATAATGTGAGAATTACCAATATGTGAAACAGAGACATGAAGTGAGCATATGCTATTGGGAAAATGTCACTGATAGACTTTCTCAATGCAGGGTTACTACAAACCTTCAATTTGTAAAAAAGCATAGTATCTGTGAAGCACAATAAGGAGAATCACAATAAAATGAAGTTTGTTTGTATCAGAAATGAAAGCGAAAATATCAGCACAGTTTCTACGGAAATTGAAAGATAACAATGGAATATTGTGAACAACTCTGTGCCCACAAATTTGATAACCTAGGTGAAATGGATGAATTCTTTAAAAGACATAATCTACCAAAACTCATACAAGTAGAAATAGGCAATCTGAATAGGCCTGTATCTATAAAATAAATTGAATCAATAGTTAACACCTTTGAAAACAAAATGTACCAGCTGCAGTTGGGTTCATTGATAAATTATACCAAACATTTAAGTGTGAAATTATATCAATTCTCTACAATCTCTTCTAGAAGATAGAAGCCAAGGGAATTCTTCCTAACTCATTCTGTGATGTCAGCATTATGCTAACATCGAACCTGACAAAGACATTACAAGAAAAGAAAACAACAGACCAATATCTCTCATGAACATAGACGTAAACATCTTCAATAAAATAGTAACAAATCAAATCCAAGAATGTATAAAAAGAATTATACCCTACAACCAAGTGAGATTTATCCCAGGTATGCAAGATTGGTTTAACATTTGAAAATCAATTAATGTAATCTATTATATCAACAGGCTAAAGAAGAAAAAAAATCACCTGATCATATTAATAGATGCAGAAAAAGCATTTAACAAAATCCAACACCTATTCATGATAAAACTCTCAGCAAACAAGGAATAGAGAAGAGCTTCTTCAACTTGATAAAGAACATCTGCAAAACTCCCAGAGCTAACATCATACTTGATGGTAAGAAACTCAAAGCTGTCCCACTAAGATCAGAAACAAGGTTAGGATGTTCTTTCTCACCACTTCTTTTCAACATTGCACTGGAAGTCCTAGCTAATGCCATAAAACAAGAAAAGGAAATAAAAGGTATACAGACTAGGAGGGAAGAACTCAAATTATCTTTTGTTTGCAGATGACATAATTGTCTATGTAGAAAATCCAAAATAACTGACCAAAAAATTACTGGAACTAATAAGCAATTATGGCAAAATTGTGGGACACAAGGTTAATATACAAAAATCAATTGCTTTCCTATATATCAGAGCAAGTGGAATTTGAAATTAAAAACACATTAGCATTCACATTAGCACTCCCAATATGAAATATTTAGGTATAAATCCAAAAAAATATGTACAAGATCTATACTAGGAAAACTACAAAACTCTAATGAAAAATATCAAAGAGTGAAATAAATAAAGGGATATTCTATGCTCATAGATAGGAAGACTCAATATTATGAAGATATCAGTTCTTCTGATCTTGAGCTATAGAGTCAATGCAATTCCCATCAAAATCCTAGCAAGTCCAATTTTGTAGTTATCAATAAACTTATTTTAAAGTTTATTTGGAGAGACAAAACACCCAGAACAGCCCTCTGAATATTGAAAGATGAGAACAAAATTAAGGGACTGACACCACCCTACTCCAAGATTTACTATAAAGCTACAGTAATCAAGACAGTGTAGTACTGGTAAAAGAATAGACAAATAGATCAGTGGAACATAATAGAGAAGCCAGAAATAGACTCATACATATAGTCAACTTATCTTTAACAAAGGAGCGAAGGCAATGCAATAAGGCAAATACAGTTTTTTCAACAATGGTGCTGGAAAAACTGGACATGCACATGCAGAAAAATGAACATAGACACAGACTTTATACCCTTCATGAGAATTAAGTAAAAATAGATTATGAATCTAAATGTAAAATGCAAAACTGCGAAGCTCCTAGAAGATATTGTAGGAAAAAACCTAATTGACTTTAGGTATGGTGATGACTTTTTAGATACAACACCAAAGGCACAATCCATGAAATAAATAGTTGATAAGCTAGATATCATTAAAATGAACACTTCTGCTCTACAAAAGACAAGGTCAAGAGAATGAGCAGACAAACCACAGACTGGCAGATAATATTTGCAAAAGACACAAGTGACAAAGGACTGTTACACAAGAGTCCTTAAAAAGAGTTCTTAAAACTCAACAATTAGAAAACAAACAACCCAATTAAAAATGGGCAAAAAAAACTTCAGCAGATATGTCACCAAAGAAAATATACACATGGCAATTATGCAAATGAAACAATGTCCAACATCGTATGTGTTTATGGAATTGTAAATTAAAACAACAATGAGATACCACTCAGTACCAAAGACACACGCACACGTATGTTTATTGCGGCACTATTCACAATAGCAAAGACTTGGAACCAACCCAAATGTCCATCAATGATAGACTGGATTAAGAAAATGTGGCACATATCACAGGAAGGGGAACATCACACACTGGGGCCTGTTGTGGGGTTGGGGGAGGGGGGAGGGATAGCATTAGGACATACACCTAATGTTAAATGACGAGTTAATGGGTGCAGCACACCAACATGGCACATGTATACATATGTAACAAACCTGCACATTGTGCACATGTACCCTAAAACTTAAAGTATAATAAATAAAAAAGAAAATGTGGCACATATTCACCATGGAATACTATGCAGCCATAAAAAATGATGAGTTCATGTCCTTTGTAGGGACATGGATGAAGCTGGAAACCATCATTCTCAGCACAGAAAACCAAACACCGCATGTTCTCACTCATAGGTGGGAATTGAACAATGAGAACACTTGGACACAGGGTGGGGAACATTACACACTGCGGCCTGTCGTGGGGTGGGGGGAGGGGGAAGGATAGCATTAGGAGATATGCCTAATGTAAATGATGATTTAATGGTTGCAGCACACCAACATGGCACATGTATACATATGTAACAAACCTGCACGTTGTGCACATGTACCCTAGAACTTAAAGTATATAAAAAAAAAAATGGACCAAATCTAAAACACTAACAATACCAAAT
This sequence comes from Pongo abelii, assembly GCF_028885655.2. Classification (NCBI taxonomy): domain Eukaryota; kingdom Metazoa; phylum Chordata; class Mammalia; order Primates; family Hominidae; genus Pongo; species Pongo abelii. The sequence continues at coordinate 143,253,682 of NC_072008.2, forward strand.
ACTGGCAAGGATGTGGAGCCAAAGGAACTCTCATTTATAGCTGGTGGAAATGCAAAATGGTACAGCCACTTTGGAGGACACTTTGGCAGTTTTTTTACAAAACTGAACATACTCTTACCACAGGATCCAGTAATCATGCTCTTTGGTATTTATTCAAATGAATTGAAAGCTTATGTCCACACAAAAACCTGCACACAAAGTTTATAGGAGATTTATCCATAATTGCCGCAAGTTGGAAGCAACCAAGATGTCCTTCTGTAGATGAGTGAATAAACTGTGGTACATCTAGACAATGGAATATTATTCAGCACTAAAAAGAAATGAGCTGCCAAGCCATGAAAAGACATGGAAGAAACTTAAATGCATATTACTAAGAGAAAGAAGCCAATCTGGAAAGGCTACATACTGTACGATGCCAATTACATGACATTCTGAAAAAGAGAAAAGCGTGGAGGTAATAAAGGGATCAGTGGTTACCAGTTGTTAAGGGGGAGAGAGGGATGAGGAAACTGAGCACAGATGATTTTTAGGGCAGTGAAACTGTTCTGTATGATACGACAATGGTGGGCACATGTCGTTACGCATTTGTCCAAACCTGTAGAATGTACAACTTCAAGAGTGAAACCTAATGTAAACTATGTACTTTAGGTGATAATGATGTGTAGATTTATCTATTGTAAGAAATGTGCTACTGTGCCTCAGGATGCTGATAGTACCAGGGAGATTGTGTGTGTGTGTTTGTGTGTGTGTGTGTGTGTGTGTGTGTGTGTAGAGATGGTAGGTATATGGGAACTCTGTATTTTCCACTCAATTTGACCTTGTACCTAAAGCCAATATAAAAATAAAGTTTATCAATTAAAATAAAGAAATATCATCTTGAATAAAAGTTTTTTTCTTTTAAAAAGTGGTAGCCAATTACTTTAAAAATAATTTTTAGGCATAATTTACATACAATAACATTTACTTATTTTAGATGAATCATTTAGTGAATTTTGACAATTGAATACAGTCATGTCCCCATCATCACAGTGAAGATAAAGAATATTTCTATGCTTCTAAATAATTCCTGTTAACTCCTTTGTGGTAGATTCCCTCTCCCCAGTCCCTGGCCCTAGGCAATCACGGATCTACTTTGTCACTACAGTTTTGCCTGTTGAGGATTCCTCATAAATGGAATCATACTGTATGTAGCCTTTTGTTTCTTGCTTTTTTCACTGAGTGTGTTTCTCCGGAGAGCCATCAATGCAATTTCATGTATCATGGTTCATTTCTTTTTTATAGTGGAATAGTATTCCATTGTATGACTCTACCATCTACTGTTGGATATTTGGATTGTTTTCAAATATTTATTGGAGATAAATATTACAAAACTGGCTATGAACAGTCATGTGAAAGTCTTTGTATGGACATAGTTGTTCATTTCCCCTTGGTAAATACTTAGGAGGGGCTGATAACTTTTCATCTTTGAAATACGTTTTTGAAGAAAACGAAGCAGCCTAGGGGTTAATCTGTACATCAGAACCAAAAGGACTATGTCTGGTGCTTCGTTTTCCTGCTGCCTAATAAAGCACAAAGAAGCACCTCTGATTACAGACAGATTAACTTTCAGCTGACTGTATCTAAAGTCCTATTCCCCACTAATTCCAACACGACATAGTGCAAGCAATCTCTAATGCCATTTGTTGAGAATGGATAAAGGTGATGGGTTTTTGCTCTGCCCAGAGATTTTTTCTATGAATTTACTAAATTTATGAAAATTCATAAACTAAAGGTTTATATTATTCTGCATGCTTAATTCAACTATTTTTAATCTAATAAAAGGCTATTAAGCAGGTTGTTTTCAACTTTCTTAATGAACATTTGCTTTCATAAAATTTGCTGCCCCCATACATGCTCTGTATATTCTCACCTTTGTACCTTAACTCATGCTGTTCCCTGTTCCCAGACTTCCCTTTCCCTACATCTTGACATGTCCAAAGCCTATCCATTCTTTTACACCTACATCTGGCCTTTCCCCTGAAGGTCCTACAGAAGTTTCTATGTCTCTTTCTATGTCTTGTCTCTTTCCCATCCCCCTCCCTTCTTCTCTTACTTTTTCCTGAAGCCCCTTAACCTTCCATTTCGTATTCTGAATGCTTTTGCCATATATGCAATGCTAACTTTGGGGCTTATTGAGAACAGGAGTAATATTGAATAACTTTGGATATGCTCAGAATGTCTAGGTCATGGACATAACTGGTACTTAGAATACATTTAGTCACAAGATTTTCATGGAGTGTTGACTATGTGCCAGGCATGGGGCTAGGTTCTGAGTGTGCAAAGGTAAATGACAGACTCTGCTCTGAAGGTGCTCTGATGTGGTAAGTTAGAAGCATCCACAGGGGACTGTGGAAACCCAGATGAGGTGGCTTAAGTGACTTTTGTGGAAGAATAAATTAGGAGAGGCTTTCTGAAATGAGGTGATGCCTGAGATGAGACTTGAAGGTTTACTGGGCAAGGTTAAAGGAGAACATTCCAAGAAAAGGTGATGGTATGAACAAAGACCAAATCTCGTTGTGGCAAACTAAAGGGCATTCAAAGCTTTCTAGAAGCCAGCCCAAGTATCCTCAGAAAACTCCTTCAGCCTTCACCAACAGTTCAGTCCATAACTGCTCTAACAAACCCACTGCTTTCCTGTCCCTCTACAGAAAAGGTGAATTTCCCCTTCCATCCCTTCACCTAGGCATTCCTTCTACTCAGAACACCTTATCCTTTTTTTAACCCTTCTATACCATGTCTGGTATTTTACTTTCTTTACAACATTGTCTCAAGCTTTCTTCATCTAAGAAGTTTTCTCTGATTAATTCCAACCAACTCTCACTATCCTTCACTCAGTTTCAATTGGAGCAGTTTTTGATATTAAGTACAGCAGATGAATTTGAGTCCTTGTCTTAGCTGTGAATCTTTCAGGTTGGTTGAGCTTAAGAAACTTCCTTAATGTTCTAATTACTAACATAATAGAGATATGCCTCTCAGAAAGTGGTGGTGATGGTCTAAAGAGGTCCAAGATGTAGGGTGCTTAGCACAGTGCCTGGCAAATAGTAAATCCCAAATAAAGGGCATTAGTAATTGTTGTCATTAATAATCATTGTTCTCAGCTTGTTTGAAGTGCACATATTTTAACTCCACAGTTATTGCTCAGCCTCTTAAAAGCTGGGACTCAGTCTTTGTTCAGCATGATTTCACACTGTTTGGCACAGGTATGTACTCCATAAATGTTAATTTCTAGCTTGCCTATGTGACCTAATTGGTTAAATTCAACACTCTATTTCTGATGACTTATATTTTTCAATCATTCAACCCAATTGTAATTTTACTGATGGAGGAGAATCTGCCATTTCAGCTGAAAGGCAATCCAACACAGACTTCTTTTATGCCCAGCATTAAGGTAGGTGCTATTGGGGGATGTATATATTAATAACAACAGTGACCATTTAAGGCAGGAATTGCAATCCCAATTGAAAGATGAAAAAAATTAAGACTCAAGGAGGTCAAAATGTTGCTGATGGTCACGTCTCCTACAGTTAATGAAAAGTAGAAATAAGATCAGAAGTCAGGTCTTCCGCCCCTTTAGTTCTGTGCTCTTCCATATACCACGACCTTTCTAGAGCCTTTCCTGACCCTCTGAAGGCTTCTAGGAGAGAGCGAAAACAATAGCAGCCAGGAGTGCCTTACTCTTTCACATCTATTACACATTGTCAGAGAATCTGTAATGCTCAGTACATTCATTGTGCATCTCAATTGCCCACGCTGCTTCCTTAGTACTGTCACTCACTCTAGGGGTCTCCAAGGAGACAATGCACATTCTGACAATCAGCTCTTGGCACCTTCACCTTGATATTTTTGCAAACATTTACATTGCTGGGTTCATTCCTTCAGTTTTGAGGTGTTGTTTTATATAAAACTGTGTGGTCCTTCAATTCATGCTGACTGGAAATTGGGCTCCAGTTTCCCCAAACCACAATGCTCCCAGAGTTGGAGAACTGAAAACAAAGACAGTATGAAGAAACATAGCCTTTGTCCCTACGGACAATTAGGAATTCTGGGGTCATATTAAATAGACACACAACCTATCAAACATCTTGGAACTGTCTCTATCCACTACATCTTATTGCAAACCAAAGGGGAGAGCAGGGGAGCAGAGTTGGGGTGAGAAGGAAGTTGTCAGAGGCACAGTAGTAATTAAGAGTAAGACCAGCTAGGTGTGGTGGCTCACACCTGTAATCCCAGCACTTTGGGAAGCTGAGGCAGGAGGATGGCTTCAGGCCAGGAGTTAGAGAGACCAGCGTGGACCACATAGTGAGACTCTGTCTCTACCAAAAATAAAATAAAATAAAATAAAGAGTAAGGACCAAGGTGTTAGTATTAATCCTGCCTCTCCTTGACATTGTGAATTTGGTCAGGTTCTAAGCCTCTCTGAATTTCAGTTTCCTTATCTGCAAAAATGCAAATTATTTTTGTTTGGTGGGAGGATGGGAAGGAGGTAACTACAGAATAAGACAGAGATTAAGTTTAGAAATCAATCAAGGTGAAAACATGGGGCTGGGCATGGTGGCTTACGCCTGTAATCTCAGCACCTGGTGGGAGGCTGAGGTGGGCAGATCACCTGAGGTCAGGAATTCGAGATCAGCCTGGCCAATATGGCGAAACCTATCTCTACTAAAAATACAAAAAATTAGCTGGGCGTGGTGGTGCGTGCTTGTAGTCCCAGCTACTCGGGAGGCTGAGGCATGAGAATTGCTTGAACCTGGGAGACAGAGGTTGCAGTGAGCCGAGATCATGCCACTGCACTCCAGCCTGGGCAACAGAGCAAGACTCTGTCTTAGAAAAAAAAAAAAGTGAAAACAAATGGTCCAAGAGGGTAGGAAGACACTGGGAGAATTGGCAGGTGATGAAAGGCAAGGTAGGTGTAGGCATGTAGCAAGTAGCTCCATAGTCAACAGAGGAAAATGCAGAAATGACCTTTGGATTTGGCCAGGAGCAGGCCACTGGAGACCTCCAAGCAGTTTCCATGGAGTGCTCGGGAGAGAAACCAGATTTCATGGGCTTGAGAAGGGTGAGAGTGATGGAGAAACCAGACAGGGAGATTCCTCTTTGCCCCAGCATAAGAGGTGGGACCTGAGAGAGTGGTGGCTGCTTGGTGTTGTGATGACTACACACTGGGGAAGATGGCCCACTCCTTGCTTCCCAATGCCACTTCTAGATCTTTATCCCACCTCCTCATTCCCACTTCAGAGTCTCCATTTCTTCATGTGAAAAAGAGGAACTTTCTATTATAGATTCCATAGGTTTTTGAGTATTGAAGGATATAATGCATGTAACATGCCTGGCCTGCAGAATGAAATGACTCAATAAATACTGGCTGCTTTTACTGTATTATTATTATTATTATGCTTTAGAGCTATAGAGGGGCAGGTCAATTAAAAATAGCTCAAGAAAGCGGAGTATCTGTTCAGGGCCATTGGTCCATGAAGAGGGAAGGCTTCCAGGTGAGACAGCCTTCCTAAAAAGTCAAGGTGTGGGTGGCTGAAGGGTGAGGAATGCAGGAGTCTGGCTGTCAAAACAGTGTCAGATTCTGTGCTGTTGGGCATGCTATAAGGAGCAAGACAGAGAATGTCCCTGCCCTCATGGATTTTAGGAACTAGTTGAGGAAAACACAGATAAATGAGTAGTGCCAAGGAGGCTGTGGTGAGGGTTAGGACTGGGGAAGCACAGGGTGCCGTGCACCTAACTTGATCCAAGAGCTTAGTGAGAGAAACGAGGTTCTTTTCTGTCCCCAACCCCTGCCCAACCCTACCACCATCTTTGGAAGAAAGGCTCTGGATCCAGAAAGGAGTGTTGGGTCTACACCATGTCTGTTAGAGTGAGACTCTCTGATGTGCATGGATTTCAAAATTCCTTCACTGGCAGATGCTATAAATTGGCATTTGAGGAATGATCCAGAGGCAGCTGAACCTACCTAATTTTTAAATGAACAAATCCTAATGCGAATGCTCTTTTTCCCCCAGTCTCTGAAACTTACTATGAGTAAAACCACTATAATAACAATATGGAGACATTTATAGCAAATCATTAAAGAATTCCATTTTCTGTCAGCAAACACAATTTAAGCACTTAACAGCTAAGCTTCTTAAGATTTATAGCTGACTAGGGAGCAATTAGGACTGAGTTTTAATTAATACACATGAACTCAGGGGGTTCTGCCAGGAAGAAAGGCTAACTTAGTAAGTAGTGGAAACAGCTTTTGGATTTAATTCAGAATATCTCTCATACATCTTCTTGGAATAGAACACAATTAAACAAATCCTTAACTTATGCACTAATTACAACATGCTATATCCATCTCCTCCTCATCCACAACACCCTCGTCATTCAGCCTGACAAGCAAAATGTCTGGGGGTGGGGAATGACTGCTGATTTTTAAATGACTATTAAACAGTTAAACTTGTCAGCTATTCAACAGAAATAGGAACTCCCTCCCCGCTAAATGAGATTGATTAATTAACTGTTGTGTTTGGTGAACTCTGTCCAATGGCAATTTGGAATGCAGCACCTTCAGCACCTGCATCTAAAGGGGAAAAAGCTAGAAGGGAAAGACCAAGGCACTGAATGCCCCTTGTACATGACCACTTTTCAGGGTTATAAGTCTTCCCCTTCCCAATTGCCTAGAACTTCTGTAACCCATTCTTGTTAGCTCTTAAGCAGAATGGCTATTTCAGGATATCCACAGCTTGCAAAGTTCCACGTCTAATTATTTCTGGGAGTCTCCAGGAGTCCTTTGCTAAGAAACACAGGTCAGATCTGTGTGTCAGTTTGGATCCTCTTGGAAGCCAAGATAGAGTTTGAAAGGTAAGATACTTATTCATGTAATGCCCATGAAAGATAAAGGAGAGAGGGACCTGGAGTAGGCAGGGAGAGCCTCCAGACTACAAAGCTGGCCTAGCACCTGTGAGAGGAGAGGGGAACAAAGGAGGATTGGGTATGAAGAAGCTCAGACACTGATTAGCTTGGAGAAAGTCTTGGCCAGCCCAACTGGCACCAATCTGGCACCAAGATTTCCCATAGAGGTGGGCCATGCTGGGCAGAGCTGGCCAGGGTCCTAACACCCTGCCATTCTCTGTCACTGGCCATGGGCAGGCTGGGAAAGGCATGGCCTCAGCTCAGTGCTGCAGTGGATCCCTATAGCACCACAGCAGCAGGATGCTCTCTGCTAACTGTACCCCTTGCAGGACCAGCCATTGCTTTCCTGAAGGGAGATCCCAGCAACACCGCTTCCCTCCATGGCTGCCAGAGGAATACATCTAGAGTATGAGCAGTGGTCCTGCAAGATGGCCACAGGTATCAATCTTGGGATTCGGTGTTTTAAATGACATACTTGAAAACGGCTAGTCCAAGAGGCTTTAATACTCTGTAGGTGTGTTAGAACGCAGAACAAGGCTAGCAAGTGGAATTTTGCCACTGGGAAAATTCCACTGTAGTCAGCTGTATTAAATGTAGAGCCCTACATTAAGATTTTAAGAGGATTAATTATTAAATATATAAATTGAAAACTTCAGGAGTAACTGAAATTACTTGCTTTATTTGAAACAGGCTTTGAAACCTCTGATATATAGAAATGCTTATGATATGCCACATTGCAGTCTTTTATCAGTTAAGTAGGTGATCCACTCTGCTAAAAACCAACAACTTTGTAAAGGAGTTTTCCTTTATTGTGAAAATATCAAGTCTGACATACATGAAGAGATTTTTTGCTTAAGTAGATGATAATGATGATGATGATTTTATTTTTAGAGATGGAGTCTTGCTCTGTTGCCCAGGCTGGAGTGCAGTGGTGTGATCTCATGTCACTGCAACCTCCGCCTCCTGGCTTCAAGCAATTCTCCTGCCTCAGCCTCTCGAGTAGCTGGGACTACAGGCACGTGTCACCATGCCGCACTAATTTTTGTATTTTTAGTTGAGACAGGGTTTCACCATGTTGGCCAGGCTGGTCTTGAACTCCTGACCTCAAGTGATCCGCCTGCCTTGTCCTCCCAAAGTGCTGGGATTACAGGTGTGAGCCACCGCACCCAGCCTTGAGTAAATTATTGACAGGTTATTGATAATACTTTAGTGTTTAGAATGGCTATTTTCCCTACATTCTTTTTGCTGTTGTTGTTGTTTCAAGACAGATTCTCTGTCACCCAGGCTGGAATGCAGTGGCACGAACTCGGCTGACTGCAACCTCCAACTCCTAGATTCAAGCGATTCTTCTCCCTTACTCAGCTTCCTGAATAGCTAGGATTACAGGCATGAGTCACCATGCCCAGCTAATTTTCATATTTTTAGTAGAGACGGGGTTTTGCCATGTTGGCCAGCTAGTCATGAACTCCGGACCACAAGTGATTTGCCCGCCTCGGCTTCCCAAAGTGCTGGGATTACAGGCGTGAGCCACCGAGCCCTATTTTCCCTGATTTCCTATGTGTAACCAGGCACAGGTTTATTTTTCTGACTTAATGGGAATGTGATTAATCAGCATATACACTACACTTTTCATGTTTTATTTCTTGTAACCCTCAAAAGAGCCCCAGAAAGTAGATAGTTTTTCTATGTCCATATTATAGACATGAAAACTGAGAGTGAGAATTTAAGTAGATGGCCCAGTTTTATTATGATGGAAACTGGCAGAACTTAGGTCTGTCAGAATCTGGAAACTGCATTCCCAAAGGCTATACAATACGACACTGCCTATCATGAGTTCAACAGCAAATTCCTCATTTGTAGGAAACGGACCTGATAGTATCCACAATAATTTATGTCTGCTTAGAGTTCCCCTTTACTCTATTTTGCTGTTGATTTTAAGTGGGCTCATCTGTTTACCAAAATGAGCAAACTGTGGTCTGGCTAACTGCCTTAAATTGTACACTAAGTTTTATGTGTAAAGAGATTTTTTTTTTTTTAACCCGGGAGGAAATCAATAAATGCAATCAGTTTCTAAAAGGAATTTGTCCCATGGGTTATTTAGTTCTTTGGATTCCAACCATTTGGAAATTTTACTGTTATTTTTCTGTTATTGATTTGTAGTTTGATTCCATTCTTTTTGGACAACACAATCTGCATTATTTCAATTATTTTAAATTTGTTGAGGCTTACTTTATGTCCCAGGATATGATCTAGATTGACATTTTTTCCATAGATATTTGAAAAGAATGTATGTTCTGCTGTTGTCAAGTAGGGTGTTCTACAAATGTTGATTAGATACTGTTGGTTGATAGTGTTACTATTTTTTTAAAATATTCTTGCTGCCTTTTTTTGTCTAGTTCTATCAATTGGTGTCAGGGGGTATCATTTTCTCTAATTATAATTGTATAGTGGTCTGTTTATCTTTTTAGTTCTATCAGCTTTGGCCTGTGTATTTTGCAGCTCTGTTGTTCTATGTATACATTTAGGATTGCTATGTCCTCTTTGTGGATTGATAGTTTTTTGTTATATAATACCCTTTTGGTCTCTGGTAATTTTCTTTTCTGTAGTCTACTTTATCTGATATTAATAAAGCTACTTCTACTCTCTTTTGCATGACATATCTTTTTTATCATTTTGCTTTCAATCTGCATATATTATTATATTTGAGTGAATTTCTTATAGACAGCATATATTTGGGTCATGGTTTTATTAATACACTGTGAATCTGTCTTTTAGTTGGCATATGTAGACCATATATGTTTAATGTAATTAGTGATATGTTAGGGCTTAAGTCTGCTGTTTTATTTTTGTTTTCTGTTTGTTCTTTCTTCATTTCATTTATGTTTCCCTTTCCCTGCTTTCCTGTTTGTAACTTGGACACGTTTTCGAATTCCATTCTGATTTATCTATAGTGTCTTTGAGTGTATCCATTTGTACAGCTTTTTTTAGGGGTTGCTCTAGATATTACATTATATATACACATAACTTATTGCATCATTGATATCATCATTTACCAATTAGAGTGAAGTATCTTCCTTTACATCTGTTTGCGCTCTCCCATTTATAATATAATTGTCTTAAATATTTTCTCTACCTACATTTAGAATCATATCAGATGTTGCTATAATTTTTGCTTCAACAATAAACATAATTTAGAAAAATCAAGAAAAAGAAAGGCTTTGTTTTCACCTATATTTTTGCTTCCTGTGTTCTTTCCTTCCTGATATTCCAAGGTTCCTTGTTTGTCATTTCCTTTTTGTTCAGAAAACTTCCTTCAGCCATTCTTTTAAGGTAGATCTGCTGGTGAAATATATTCTCAGCTTTCCTTTGTCGGAAAATGTCTTGATTTCCCCTTTATTCCAGAAGAATATTTTCTCTGGGTATAAGATTATGGTTTTACAGTTATTTCTGTACTTAAAAAATGTTGTGCCACTTCTGTCTGGCTTCCATGGCTTCTCATGAGAAGTCCATTGTCATTTTAATTGTTTTCCCCCTATAGGTTTGGTGTCATTTTTCTCTGGCTGCTTTCAAGATATTTTTTTCTTTGTCTTTATTTTTCAGGTGTTTAATTATGAAATATCTTGGTATGGATTTCTTTGGGTTCATTTTGTTTGGGGTTGTCTCAGCTTCTTTAATCTGCAGGTTTATGTCTCTTCCCAAATTTGGAAAGTTTTCAGCCATCATTTCTTGGAGTACTTATTTAGCCTTGCCCTCTTACTATTCCCCTTCTGGGACTCTGATGACATGAATGTCAGCTATTGTGGTATAGTCCCATAGGTCCCTGAGTTTCTGTTTATTCTTTTTCGTTTCGTTTTTCTCTGTTGTGTAGGTTGAGTAATTTCTATTGTTCTGTCTTCAAGTTCATGGATTCTTTCCTCCCCTCCATTTTGCCATTAAGCCTATGCACTGAGCTTTTTATTTTTGTTATTATATTTTTCTCTTCCAAAATTTCCATTTGGTTCTGCTTAATATCTTTTATGTCTTTGCTAAGACTTCTGATTCTTTTCTGAGGCTTCCCGTGTTTTGTATGTTTTTTTCAAGAGTGTTCGCAATTGCTCCTTTAAACATTTTAGATGATGGTTTCTTTAAAATCTTCGTCAGATAATTCTAACATCTCTGTCATTCTGGTATTGGCATGTATTGATTGTCTTTTTATACAGTTTGAGATCTTCCTGATTCTTGTTATGACCAGTGATTTTTTAAATTGAAAATTGGTCGTGTTTATATTATGAGGTTGTGGATTTTCTTTAAATCGTCTGTTTTAGTTGACATTTTTTGACACTGCTCTGGCAGGGAAAGGTGAGAGCATTGCCTCATTACTGCCAGGTGGAGGTAGAAGTTCAGGGTACCCACTCAGCCTTCATTGACACCTGAGGGATAGGCTGTTTATTTGCTGTTAGGTCGAGGTAGGAGTTCTGGCTTCTCACATAGTCTCCACTGACACTGTGGTGGAGGTGGGCTTGTAACCACTGGACAGTGGTGAAAGTCTTGAGTCTCCACTAGGTCCCTTCTTACACTGACTGGCAAGGAATGGGAGGGACTTCCCATAACTTCTAGGTGGAGGTGGAAGTACAGGCTCTTGGTATGGTTTCCAATGACACTGCAGGGATGGGGGATCATTACTGGCCAGCAGATTAAAGTTCTGGCTCCCTACTTGACCTTAGCTGATAATACTCTTACAGGGTATTGCAGTGCCTTGTTTTTGCCTTGTAAGAATGGAAGTCTAGGCTCCCTACTTGACACTTACTGGTGTGGCTGGTGGTGGAACAACAAATTTTTATGTAACATTTAGCTGCAGTAGAGTGGTTATTCTCTAATTTTTTTTCTTTTTTGCCAGGCTGCCCCTTTCCTGCTCTTTTGGCTAGAGAGAGCAAGCTTGTGTTTTGTCTTCTTTTTCGGTCTGCTTCTATCAGTCTTTCAAAGTTACCAGTTATTTTCAGCTCCATGTCTGGGATATATGAGGCAAAAAGAAACCCAGGGAACTTACTACCATGTCTTTCCTTGGGATTCAATGTCCCTAAGCAATCTGGTTTCTTTTCTACATGTTTCAGAGTCCTCTTATTGTTGTTTTACATATAATCCCCAGGTGTCCAATGTTTTAATTGTACTTAGTAGTCGAAATAGGGAAAAGTATATCTACTCCATCTTCCTGGAGGCAGAAGCCCAAAATTGTGTTTTAAAAAAGTTCCTCATAATCAGATGCTGTCATTCCCTTGGGATATCTGGGCTCCCCAAATATCTCCTATGGTACTGTCCAGCATTTTTTTGTCATACTGCTTGGAGTTTCATAAATTAGAGTATCATTTAGGTTACCTAGGATTCTTTTGAAAAATTAGACATTTTTGATGAGTTCATGTCCTTTGTAGGGACATGGATGAAATTGGAAATCATCATTCTCAGTAAACTATCGCAAGAACAAAAAACCAAACACTGCATATTCTCACTCATAGGTGGGAATTGAACAATGAGAACACATGGACACAGGAAGGGGAACATCACACTCTGGGGACTGTTGTAGGGTGGGGGGAGGGGGGAGGGATAGCTTTAGGAGATATACCTAATGCTAAATGACGAGTTAATGGGTGCAGCACACCAGCATGGCACACATATACATATGTAACTAACCTGAACATTGTGCACGTGTACCCTAAAACTTAAAGTATAATAATAATAAAATTAAAAAAGAGAAAAATTAGACATTTTTCAGATGTTTAAGGGGACACCAATTTTCTAAGCCACATTGAATAGGACTTATCATGAAACAGCAGAGATGAAGAACTGCATGTATTCTTGTAGCACGGAGCACCAACCCAGGGAGGACAGTTTAGTGGTGTCCCAGTGGGAAATTTAGAGCAGAGGTAAAGGCTGTAGGGACTCAGGGAGCTAGGCAACAGGAAGAAAATGCTAGGTGAAGAAAGGCAGATAGAAGGATATTAAAGGTAAACACTAATGATTTTTAAGTCTTGATTGAGGCCTGTTCTGTTCCTAAGAATAGTAATTATCCTTTATTTTCTACCAAGTGCCAGGCGCTTCAGGTATGTTATCTCACTAAACTCTATAATGACTCTGTGGAATAGGAATTGTAATTCTCATTTCACAGGGGAAGCAACTGGAGCATAGAATTTAGGTGACTTCCCTAAGTTCTCATAGATAATAGATTAAAAGGTCCAGATGTAAACCCAGATCTGTCTGACTTCAAAGTCCAGTTCTTTACCATTGCGAATTCACTCTTCTTCCTCTTCCCTCCAGCAGAATGTGAGTCCTTTCCCTTATACCCTTATACCCAGGCCTTGGGTTCGTGAAGATAGTTCCTGAATGCGGGATAGTAGGCTTTTCAGGGGTAGCCTAAGACTCCCCTCAGCTATGGAGCTTATTTTGTGGACAAACACATTCTAAATCCAAATAGCTGACTTATAAATGGCCCTTTGGAACACAACCCATTTGAAATGTTGGGGAAGCTTGTAATTTTCAGTCACATACAAGTGCTTTCTCTCTCTGTCTTTCTCTTTTTCTGTCAATGCTACATTTTCATGTAACTGAAGGAGACAATCAGGTTAGAATTTTTAAAATTTATCTTTCAGGTAATGACCCAGTATTTTCCTTCAGGCTCATACAAGCTCTGAGGACTATTGCAATCATTTATAAGATATTTTCCTTGGCCAAGAAACATTTTTGTCTATATTCTGCCATGCAATCTAATAATAGGAGTAATTGATTTAATAATCACAATAGCAGGAACCTCAGGGGGCCATTTAAATGTGGCCTGTGTTGACATTGCTGAGGCCTTGTTGGAGGCAGGGCCATAAGAGATTGGGTTTTTCATTTCCATAAACAAAAGTACACTTTTCTCCCTTGGTCTTATATGCAAGAGGCTCCCAACACTTATACACACCTGGGGGATGGGAAGCCAGACAATTGCCATGCAATAGGGCAAAGGAAAAAAGAACTATTGAAATTTGATGAGTTGTGTTTTTATTTCAATTCTGTCAAAATACCCCAATGAGATTGAGGCGATATCAAATGGGCAATATAAATGCAAATCCAAGGGCTCTCAGTCTGCCAGCAGAGGTCACTCACTGGGGTGCATTGTAGATATACAGAGGTCAATGTCTATAACAGTACTCAGGTTTACCTGAGATGGAAATCCAGGCTCTATGGTTTGACTTCATATCTAGGGAATTTCTTATGCGGACACGTGTCTTGAATATAGTTATGGAGTTACTACTGACAGCTTTACAGTTGTAAAAATAACTAAAATTGTTACCAACCTGTTGGTTTTCAAAGAAACTTGAAAGAACACATAAAAATTTTCAAATGAAGTTTAGCAGATTGGGGATAGCTGTGGGGAAGCTTAATGAGCAGCATGATTGTCGTAAGAGGACCTAGCTTTGAATTCCAGCTTTGGCGTTTACTAACAGAAACCTGGTTAAAGTAATTTAACCTCTTTGAATCTCAGTTCCTAGATCTGTAAAATGGGATAACAATGCTCTTGGGGACTCTTTGAAAATTAAAATGAGAGGATGCATTTAATAACAATTACTGTTATTGAGTGTGATTGTTATTGAAAAAGTGAAAGAAAACTTGTATCTCAGGTCAGCTAGTTTGAAACTATATTTCATTAAAGGTTATTTACTATATTTCATAATGCTATACACCAGGCACCTTGCTAGGTGCTTTACCTGGATTACTAATTTAATCTACACCATAATCCTGTGGGAGGTACCATTATTATCCTCATTTTATAGCTGAGAAATCTGAAGTTTATAGAGGCCAAGAACCAAAGCAACACAGTTGGCAGGTGGCTGAGCTAAGACTGTGACCTAGGCCATCTCACTCTCTAGCTTACTGGAAATGAACTCTCATTTCCTTTCTGAGTATGAGAATTTCAATGTCATGTTAGGGTTGTTCACCTAATGATAAATTGTTTTAGCAAAAGTAGCTTTTTAATTGAACAAGTATAGCATATCTTTTCTTTTTTGACAGCTGTTTCAGTTACAGTCATGAAAAGAAATTGATGGCATGTTCAATATGGATGGATTGAGGAGAGTTTAGCAAAGAGGCTATCTGAAAATGCATGGGTAGGATTTAGAGAAACCAAAAAGTGATGGTGCAGTACCTTGGGGGTTAGCAAAAGTTGGGGGTCTGTTACCATTTCTAAGCCAGAAGGGGCAAAAGGAGGAGGCAATTACTGGAACCAGTTGTATGAAAGAACTGAAGGACAAGAGCTACAGAAGGATACAGCAACACAGGTGACCTGGGATGGAATGAAGCTGGAGGAATAAATACATCAATCTTATTCTCCTCACACTCTCTGACTTCCTGCTGCTGCCCCTTGCCCACTGGCTCAAACTTAACCAGAATCCAGAAGGCAAAGACAGTCCATACAGGTTAGTCTTCCTAGGCACAGAGCAGGATGGAGAAGGGTGAAGAGTGGAAAGTAAATCTGGAGGAGTAGAGAGAAAACATCCAGCACAATGTAACTTGTTCTTATTTTTAGCTATTTATGCCATTGTAAAATAAAATTCAGAAAGCAAACACATGTGCAATGTCACCATTAACAGTTTGGTTATAATTCTTTCATGAATTTTTTTCTCTCTCTTCCCCTTCCCCCTAACTGACACACACACACACACACACACACACTATATATATGCAATTTAGAGTAGGTTTACCTACTGTAACACACAGACCCCAAGAGACAGTGACTCAAGACCATATAAATTTATTTTTTGATCATGTAACTGTCCTGGACAGGTGTTTAGTTTGATGGGGTTGCTACCTTCCACAAGGTCATTCAGGGATCCAGGTTTCTTCCATCTCAAGATTGATACATAGCTTAGGACCTTGTTATTGTCTGCACCCAGGAAAGACTATAGAGGAGTACATAGACAGAGGTTTTATGAGCCATTTCTGTTCACATCTATTGGCTAGAGTTGTTACATGGCCACACATAACTGCAGGTGTGGCTGGGAAATGCAATTCATCTGTATGTCCAGGAAGAAGGGGTGAATGAACTCTAGTGAAAAAATAGCTAGCACTCTCTGTGACAGTGATGCACTTATGTTTGTGTGTACATGTGAGTGATTTTTACATAAATTGAATCATATTCATACGGATTATTTTTAAGTACACAATTTTGTGCAGTTTTTTATGTTTATATTTCCCCTTCCACACTTTTCCTCTCTACCTGTATTAACATCTTCCATTCCCACTCCACATAAGCAACTCAGTTTGAGAACCTACTGTGCCAACACCCATGCATATGAAAACTTTAAAAAAACTAGGAAAAGAGAGGGAACTTCCTCAACTTCAAGAAGAACATCTACAAAAAACTTATAGCTAGCATTATACTTAATGGTTGGACTCTATTCTCCTAAGATCAGAAACAAGGCAAGGATGTTTTCTCTCACCACTCCTATTCAATGTCATACTAGAAATCCTAGCTAGTGTAGTAAGATAAGAAAACAAAATAAAAGTTATACCTATAGGGAAGGAAGAAATATAACTGTCTTTCTTCACAGATGACATGATTATCTAGGGAGAAAAATCCCAAAAAACTACAAAAAAACAAAAAAAAAAAACAAAACAAACAAACAAACAAAACTCCTGGAAGTAATAAACAATGATAGCAAGGTTAATATACAAAAACCAATTGCATCCCTATATATCAGGAATGAGCAATTAGAATTTGAAATTAAAAGAATGGGCCCGACACGGTGGCTCATGCCTGTAATCCCAGCACTTT
Source organism: Pongo abelii (assembly GCF_028885655.2). Classification (NCBI taxonomy): domain Eukaryota; kingdom Metazoa; phylum Chordata; class Mammalia; order Primates; family Hominidae; genus Pongo; species Pongo abelii. Next base: position 143,270,405 of record NC_072008.2, read on the forward strand.
GGGAGGTTGAGGCAGGTGGATCATCTGAGGTCAGGAGATCGAGATCAGCCTGGTCAACACGGTGAAACCCTGTCTCTACTAAAAACACAAAAACTAGCTGGGCGTGGTGGTGGATGCCTGTAATCCTAGCTACTTGGGAGGCTGAGGCAGGAGAATTGCTTGAACTCAGGAGGTGGAGGTTGCAGTGAGCTGAGATCATGCCACTGCACTCCAGCCTAGGTGACAGAGTGAGACAAAAAAAAAGAAAGAAAGAAAAGAAAAGAAATTAAAAGTACAACGCCATTTACAATAGTACCCCCAAGAGAAATGTTTAGCTATGAATTTAATAAATAGAACCTACATATGGAAACTACAAAATTCTGAGAAAAAATTAAAAATTTAAACAATGGAGAGATATTACACGTTCATGCATCACTATTGTTAAGATATTAATTCTTCCCAACCTAATCTATAGCTTCAACACAATGCCAAGCAAAATCCCAGCAAACTACTTTTTAGATATCAAGAAACTGTTTTTAAAGTTCATATGGGAAGGCAAAAGACACACAATACTGAAGCCAACACAATGTGAAGAAGAAAAGCAAAGTTAGAAGACTCATACTACCTGATTTTAAGAATTACCATAATGCTACAGTAACCAAGACGGCATAGTATGGGAAAAAGAATAGACAAAGATATCAAGGAAAGAGAAAACAGAGCCCAGAAGTAGGCTCAAAAAAATACAGTCAACTGATCTTTGATAAATGAATGAAGGCAATTCAATGGAGAAAGAATAGTTTTTCCAATAAATGGTAATGGAATAATTGTATGTTCATATGTTAAAAAAAGAACTTAGACACAGATCTTACATCTTTAACAAAGATGGATCATAGACCTAAGTGTAAAATTCAAATTATAACATTTTATAAGAAACTATAGGAAAAATATATAGGTGACCTTGCACTTGATACGTTTTTAGATACAACACTGAAAACGTGATCCATGAAAGAAACATTATGTAACTTTTATTATTTTCTTCAAACTTACAACTTCTGCTCTGTAAAAAGACTTTGTTAAGAGAATAAAAAGACAAGTCACAGAAGGGGAGAAAATATTTGCAAAACACACGTCATAAAGACCTTCTATCTAAAATATACAAAAAACCCTTAAAATTCGACAATAAGAAAACAAACAATCCAATTTAAAAATGGACAAAACATCTGAAGAGACACAACGTCAAAGAAGATATATAAATAAGCATATGAAAAGATGCTCAAAATTATTTGTCATTAGGGAATTGCAAATTAAAACAACAATGGGATACTACTCCATATCCATTAAAAATGGCTAAAATCCAAAACACTGACAATACCAAATGCTGGTGAGGATGCAAAACAATAAGAACTCATTGCTGGCCAGGCGCGGTGGCTCACGCCTGTAATCCCAGCACTTTGGGAGGCCGAGGTGGGCGGATCACCAGGTCAGGAGATCGAGACCATCCTGGCTAACATGGTGAAACTCCGTTTCTACTAAAAATATAAAAAATTAGCTGGGCGTGGTGGCGGGTGCCTGTAGTCCCAGCTACTAGAGAGGCTGAGGCAGGAGAATGGCGTGAACGCGGGAGGTGGAGCTGGCAGTGAGCTGAGATCTTGCCACTGCATTCTAGCCTGGGCGACAGAGCAAGACTCCGTCTCAAAAAAAAAAAAAAAAAAAAAAAAAAACTCGTTGCTAAGTCACTCATTGTTATTGGGAATGAAAATGCTACAACCACTTTGGAAGGCAGTTTGACAGTTCCTTACGAATTTAAACACAGTCTTACCATACAGTCCAGCAACCATGCCTCGAAGTACCTACCTAACTCCAGAAATCATGCTTCTAAAAACTTACCTGTTTTAAAAGCTTATGTCCACATGAAAACCTGCTTACCTATGTTTATAGCAGCTTTATTCACAAGAACCAAAACTTGGAAGCTACCAGGATGTCCTTCCATAGGTGAATATATAAGTATAGTATATTCATACAACAGAGTATTATTCAGTAATAAAAAGAAATAAGCTACCAAGACATAAAATGGCATGGATGAATATTAAATGCTATTCCTAAAGAACAGAGCCAGTCTGAAAAGGCTACATACTGTGTGATTACAATTATAAAACTATCTGGAAAAGGCGAATTATAGAGACAGTAAACATGCCAGTGGTTGCTGGAGGTACCGGAAGAGTAGAGGAAAGGTGGAATGGGTAAAACACATAGGATGTTTTAGGGCAGCGAAACTATTCTGTATTATACTGTAATTGTGAGTGCATGACACTATGTGTTTGCCAAAACCCATTGAACTTTACAGTGCATGAACCTTAATGTATCCAAAAAATTTAAAAAGTAATTTAAGAGGTTGGAGAAATCCCAGGATAACAATCTAACTGTATTATAAATATGCGAAACAACCTCACTTAAGGAGGTTAAGGAAAAAGGTGTTCACCTAAATAACTTTGCTAATAAGTGGAATCAGTAAAACTAAAGACGAAAAGAACTGCACATAAGCATTGTACTTTAGTTGACAGAGTTGCTTCACTTGGAGGTACAAGTTAACAATTCTGATGCTGCTACTGATGTATACTGGGATGCAGCAGCTAAGTAAATGAATGTCAGATGGTGGGAACCAGATTTCTCCCTTTTTGGAGTGGGAGTTTACAGATAAGCAAGGGGAGGAAGCTAGAATAATTCATACGGTGAGAATTAGAGTTGGAGACATCAATATAAACTCATGTTTAGCTTCATACGGATACAGATGGTTGCATATAGAAATATTTATATGTATGTATATATACATGAGTTAGTATACACACATATATATTTTTCCCTCTGTCAGCTGATAGGGCCTACAGGCAACAACATTGCAGTAGGAATGAATACAACTAGTGCCCAGATCTTGGTTTCTAGTACTAATTTCCAATTAAAAAAAACAAAAAACAAAAAATAATAAACAAAAAACAGGGGCCAGACGCCGTAGCTTCTGGTCAGGAGATCGATCCTCCGAGGTGGGCAGATCACGAGGTCAAGAGATCAAGACCATCCTGGCCAACATGGTGAAACCCCGTCTCTACTAAAAATACAAAAATTAGCTGGGCATGGTGGCACACACCTGTAATCCCAGCTACTCAGAAGGCTGAAGCAGGAGAATCGCTTGAACCAGGGGGGTGGAGGTTGCAGTGAGCCAAGATTGCACCACTGCACCCCAGCCTGGCAACAGTGCAAGACTCTGTCAAAAAAAAAAAAAAAAAAAAAGAAAGAAAAAAGAAAAAGAAAAAGAAAAAGAAAACAGGCTCCTAAGAGAAGTGGCTGATTCTAGGACTAGGGCAAGATATATATAAGATGACCTTGGAATATCTTATGGTGTCGGGAAGTAAAGAAGTGTTCAAAGATTTAAAAAAAAAAAGTAGATCAGCAAGGATGAGAGTATGTCAAAGAGACTCTGGAGTCCACCAAAAGAGCTCCCAATGGCCAAAACATGGAATAATTTGGGCAATAAAATAAAAAAAAAGTAGTACTGGCTTATAAGAAGTATAAATATCCATGAATTCATATTAGTAAATAAACAACTGGGTAACGAAACAAATGGGGAAAAGAGCTAAATGTCCTATAGAATAATTCCAAATAATTTATGTAGAAATTCTGCCTTGAAGAGGTGGAGCATAACTTCCCACTCCATAAGTGTGGGCTGCACATAGTAACTTCCTTTCAAAGAGTATAGTATGGAAAATGGGGGAAAAGTGTAACTTTAAAATGGGGGAACCTGACAAATACTGCCTCATCCAGGTAATCAAGGTCAGTATCAACAGTGATAAGTCATGTTGATGGCATGTGCCCTTGATATGATGTGATGAGAATGGCAATTTATCTCCATGGTCTTCCTCCCCAAAACCCATAACTGTAGTCTAATCATGATAAAAACAGCAGGTGAATCCCAGTAGAAGTACATTCTAAACAAATATGTGACCAGTTCCTAGAAACTGTCAAGGTCTTCAAAAACAAGAAAAGTTTGAGAAACTGTCACAGCCAAGAGAAGTCTAAGGAAACATGAAAACTAAATGGAATGCAGTATTCTGTGTGGAATCCTAAAACAAAAAAAGGACATTAGGTAAAAATCTAAGGATGTCTGATTAAACTATAGACTTTAGTTAATGACAGTGTGTCAATATTTTTCATTAATTGTAACAAAGGTGTCATACTAATGTAAGTAGTTAATCTGGAAAACAAGATTTGGGTGTGGGAACTTCTCTGCACTATCTTTGCAACTGTTCTACAAATCTGTAGATATATTCTAAAATAAAAAGTTTATTTTCAAAAATTCTACTGTATATCTTTTCAAACTTTTTCCCATGCCTATATAATCATACACACACAATCGCATGCACAGTTTTTTGGTTATTATTTTTGGAAAATGAAGTCACATACATATAGTTCTGCATCTTGCTTTTCTTACTTTTCAATATCCTGTGGAACCCTCTCCAAGTCAACTGGTATAGCTCTTATTTTCTTCTCTCTCTCCCTCTCTCTCTCTCTCTCTCCCTCCCTCTCTCTCTCTCTCTCTCTCACACACACACACACAGTCTTTCTCTTTTTTGATATATGCATAATATGGTATGACGTAAATGTAGATGTACCCAAATTAATTCTATCATTTCCCTATTGATAGGCATTAATTTATCAAAAATTGCCACTAAACAATATTGCAATAAATATCCTTGTATGTATATCATTATGTATTGGTGCTTTTATATTTACATTATCTTTTCTAGAAGTGGAATTGCTGAGTAGAAGGGCACATGTAGTTTTAATTTTATAGTTACTTCTAAATTGTTTTATCAAAAGGCCATAATTGTTTTTATTTTGACACATTTATAAGAATCATTGTTACCATAGTTTAAATTGTTTCCAGTCTGATGGATATAATGTGTTATTCCTGTGTTACATTATTTTTCATTTCTCTGAGTATTATTGAATTTAAGCATCTTTTTATATTGTTTTCTGGCCCTTTGTATTTGCTCTTCTTAAATTAACTATTCATGTCTTTTGCCCATGTTTTATTGAATTGTTTGCCTTTTTTTTTTTTTCAAATTTTAAGCACTCCTTACAAATGATGTCATGAACTCATTTGTACTTGTTGCTGATATACTTTCCAAATCTATGATATGCCGACAATATGGACTTTGTTCTATAGTGGGTTAAGCCTGTATGTTGGCACTCTTAATTGATTTGGTATTTGTATTCTTTGCTTTTGATAGCATGTTTGTAGGCTGTTTGTTTTTCTTTAGGAGACATTCTGATTGATTTGCATTGGGATTTTCTGATCCAGAGGCAGCTTTCTCTAAAAGCATACATTTTGCATGAAGATTTCCGAGTCCTACTTCCTTTGCAATCTAACTTACTGCATTCATTGAGTATAGGTTTGGCTGAACATAAGCCATCCCAAAATAAAATGGGCTTAAAAGGGAGAGAAGTTTAGTTCTCTTACACATAAAGTTCTGCGCTGTTTTGTTGGCCTTGCTCTGTGGTTCTGTCCCGGATCCAGGCTTTTACTTCTTTTTGTGTAGCTTTCCCAGGATGTTATTATCATGCTCATAACTTTGTCTCTATTTCTACCAGACAGAAGGGGCAAAAGAAAGGAAGAGGTGCACCTTCCCTTTAAGGGCATAAACTGGAAATTACAAAAATCACTTCTGTTTACGTCCAGTGGAGCAGAAATTTATCATATAACCTTAAGTTGCTGCACGGTAAGCTGGGAAATGCAGCTTTTATTCTAACTGGCCAGGTACTCAGATCAAAATTAGAGATTCTGATACTATAGCAATTCAGGAGAGCTACTAGTCTCTGCACATTTATCAAGAACCATGTTAAGAGAGAGACATTCCTAACCATAATTCTAGACTACCTTCCTGCCTCTTCCATAATCTATTATAGTCCCTCCCCTCTCTTGTACATAATTGATAACTGAGAATCCTAGGGAAAATATGGAAGGACTATCTAAGGAAACATGATTATTTTAAAACTCTTATAGTAGAAAATCTCCAAAATGTACAAAATTATATTGAATAGTATCATGAGCCTCCATATACCCATAATCCAGCTTCAACAATTATCAATTCACAACCAATTTTGTTTCACCTATAATTTACTCATTCTCCTTGAGATTATTTTGAAGCAAATACTGTGCATCATATAATTTTATGTAAACATAGTTATTTTAAATCCTTGTTTTTGAAAAACAGCTGACTAATAAACTGGAATAGAGAAAGTTAGAAGATCAGGAAAGGTAGTTATCAAGGGCAAGCCTGGATTATCATTCACCCATAGCAATGGATTCACTTAAGCATATCTTTATGAAGTCCATATTCTTCGCATGGCTAGCTCCTGGTCATTCTTTAGGTCTTAGTTAAATGTCACACCTTCCTTTTCTTTTGTAGCACATATCACAGTTTATAATTACTTTATTTGTTTGTTTATTTCTGTGTTTCTTCCAGAAGAATGTAAGCTCCATGAGGACAGGGCCTATCATAATGCTTGGCACATAGTAGGGCATCAATATATAATTACGGAAGGAAGGAACAAAGGAAAAGAAACTAAGAAAGGAAGAATTCAAAGCTCTTTATTAGTTGTAGGATAGACTGATACTATAGATATTACTATAATGTGAAGCCTGCCTGGAAGGGACTACCAGTTTGGTAAGTAAGACAGCCAGCCAGGCAGGCAACTCTAGCACTCATTTGTTCATCCATTAAGTGAATAGTTGCTGCACATCTACTATGGATGAGGCCCTGTGTTAGAAAGGTGGACTGTGATAACTGCTAAAATAGATACATAGACAGAGTGATGGACAGGAGAATTCCATCTCAGGGAGGCAGGACTCAGGTAGGGCTTTGAAGAATGAGCAGGAAGGACATCAACAAAGGGAAAAGCATTATTGGAAGTGAGGATAGAGGGATAGAAAGAACAAAGGCCAAGAGGTTGGAAAGATTAGGACACATTCAAAGTCTTACGACATACAATCATTGGAGTAAAATTGTGCTATTTATGCCCCTGTTTTAAAAGATAGATAGTAGAAAAACATAGTGGGGGTTGCTGCCCTGGCGTTACAAATTTTTTAAAATGAAAAATTAAGAAATGAAGACACTCTAACAATTTTTTACTAAGCATGGTCTCTTTTTCTCCAAAAATTCTTTCATAAACAGTTGCTTCTTTATTTAGATAATGGTTATATTGATAACAGCATAATACCCCATGGGAGAGTCATGGAAAATGAAAACAACTGGGACCTTCGTTAAGTAGAAGAGCTACTTCTGTTCCCATGTGTGGTGGAGTGAAAAATGGCCAACTATTTTGTGCCACTTGTCCTGTCAAAAAAACAGGGTCTAATTCCTCTCTCCTTGAACCTGGGCTGGCCTTAGTGACTTACTTGACAAATAGAATATGGTAGAACTGACATTTTGGGACTTTTGTGGCTGTGTTATAAGAAGCCTTACAGTTTCCACCTGGGTTTCCTAGAACCAAACTACTCTGCTGTAAAGAAGCCCCTAAAAGGCATGTGGAAATGCCCACAATGAAAAGCATCAAGACCTCTGGCCAACAGCCCCAGCTGAGCTCCCAGATGGCAGCTACTACCAATTTGCCAGACTTGTGAATACATCACCTTGAAAGCAGATCCTCCAGTCCCAGTTGGGCTGCCTCAGCTAGCGCAACACGAGCAGTGACAGGCCATCTCTGCCAAGCCTTGCCCAAATTCCAGAACCATAAAAAACAAATGGTCATGTTATTTAAGCCACTAAGTTTTGTGTAGTTTGTGTAGTTTGGTGTGCAAGCAGTTCTGGTGCAGTGGCTGCTGCTGGCAGGCCACTGTGTGGCTGAATCTGCTTCTTCTACCCTAGCCTCTTTCTGATATGGATTGTAAATCTTTAGAGTTCTCTTTTTATATGAATTAAAAAGTAATGTAAGTTTCATGTAGTAAAGTTAGGAAATATAGAGAAGGAAAACAAAAAAATTAAAATTACTCATTGTGCTACCTCCTAGAAATAACCAACATTAACATCTTGGTGCCTAACATTCCAGATTTATTTCCTTCCTTTCTTCCTTCCTTCCTTCCTCTATCCCTCCCTCCTTCCCTCCCTCCCTTTCTTCCTTCCTTCCTTCCTCCCTCCTTCACTTTCTTCCTTCCTTCCTTCCTTCCTCTCTCTCTCTCTCTTTCTTTCCTTCTTTCATTTTCTTTTTTTGATGGAGTCTCGCTCTGTCACTCAGGCTGGAGTGCAATGGTATGATCTCAGCTCACTGCAGCCTCCACCTCCCGGGTTCAAGCGATTCTCCTGCCTTAGTTTCCTCAGTAGCTGAGACTACAGGTATATGCCACTGCGCCCTGCTAATTTTTGTATTTTTTGTTGGAGATGGGGTTTCATCATGTTGCCTAGGCTCGTCTTGAACTCCCGGCCTCAAGTGACCCGCCCGCCTCGGCCTCCCAGAGTTCTGGGATTACAGGCGTGAGCCACCATGCCTGGCCCAGATATCTTTCTATACATGTATTCACACATATATATTTTTGAATGGCAGCATAAATATCTGCTGCTTTGAAATCTGGTGTTTTCAGTGAACAATGTAGCCACAACATCTTTGACTACAATAAATATAAATCCATAGTTTTGTTTTAATGACTGTCTAGTATTATATCTCATGGAGTTAAAAATTTTTAATTATCCTGTTGCTGAGCATATAGGTTCCTCTCCATTGTTTGCTTTAATAAATGCTCACTCAATGAACATTCATTTGTAGCTAGATCTTTGTACAAAGTTGTTTTCTTTTAGATCGTTTTAAAAAGTGGATCACTGAGTCAATAAACATACATCTTTTAAAGCTTTTGCTCTAAAATTTCCAAGTTATCTAGGGTCTTATTTTGTATGAGGCATACAGGGCTCCTGTTGGAATATGGAACTGAATGAAGGAAAAGATTGAAACCAGAAGCATTTTAGAAGTGTCAGTACGAAGTGTGTGTCCACATGAATGGATGAAATTTTAATTGAATCTAAATCTTCTGTATCAAATCAGAGAAGTCTATATTGCACCTCCCATGGATTCATGTCTGAGCACTTGAATGATGACCCCAAAAGAGTAGAGTGTTATCAAGTCTTGGCTAAAGGAGAGATTATATGCAGCAAGAACAAGCTCTCAGGTTGAGTGACCAAGGTGCTCTCTAAATTGAAATCATGTTGAGACTAAAATCATGTGTGCCCCATGAGGAGACTATCAACCCTGACCAATGTCCTCTGGGAGAATCTGGGATTCAAGACAAGATGTAAATGTGAGTAGCTGGTAAGGCCAAGGCACCAAAGTGAGATAAAAGAGGAGCCTGAGGAGTGAGTTTAAGAAAGACTTTTCAGGCCAGATACCTTGCATCCCTCCACCGTCAAAGAAGTCTGGGCTATTGGCCATGGCTGGCCTCCCCACATATGGCAACTGAACACAAGGTCTAGGAGGTATCATGCTGGAAAATGCATACACACATGGTTGCAACCTCCACTCAGTTTGTAAAATCACTATTTTTGGTGATTTAGTCTAAGCCCTGAAGCCACATGAGCAAGGGGACATTTGCTCTGCCTTTTGATTTGACAACAGGATAACCTGTGCAATAAATTGCTAAGCCTGGAGAACAATGATGAGTCAAATCCTGTGGTGGTTAGATTTTCTTCTAGCTGCACTTCTCACTCCATTGCAAATCAAGAAATATGAACATTGCAAGGGGAATGGGACCATAGAACTATTAGGTTTTCCTCCAGCTTTGAGGTTTTATGAGTTGATGGGCATGCCTGCATATGACTTGATCATAAATGGAGAACATCCGGCAAGCTCAGGGCATCTCCATGGCAGTCAAGGAGATTTAGTGTGTGCATGTGAGTGTTTATCCATTGACTGGAGGGGAAAGCCTCCCTCTTGAGGCTGGAAATTACTCTTTTCTTAGCAGAAAAGCAAAAAAGAGAAATGAAGGAGTTTGGAGGAAAAGGAACATATGAGAGTTGGGGGTGGGAGTTGGTGGGGAGAGCCTTTGACCCCGACAAAATGAACTTAGTAATGGAAGGTTTGGAGTTAGTGAGGCAGACTGACTCACAGCTGGAACAGTAGGTGACCTCTATGTGGCCTGCAGATCCCACAAAGAGACGGTCCATTGAAGTTTTGAAGTGGGAAAGTCAGGAGGGCAGGCAGCAGAGGCAATAAAGCCAAAGTGGAAAGACTCTTGGCTCATAAGAACAGAAATTTGGCAGCATGGGGGTGATGGGGAGCTTGCCAGCTTCATATACCAACTACTGAACAAATGTTGTCAAATATTGCTTGCTGTGAATTAAACTTCTCAGTATAACTCTTTGCCAAGAATGTTCAATAAGACATGGTGCATGGGCAAAGAATACCACTTGATTTATGTCATAGATATGCTCAGGTATAACACACACTAAATAAAATAGAATATTCATGAAATTCTTACTATGGATGCTTCATCGCAAAGACAGCTAAAGAGTATGTGTGTGTGTGCATGTGTGTGTGTGTGCACGTGCATGCGTGTATGTGTGTGTGTGTGTGTGTTGCCTCTCTAGAGGGTTATAGGCATATGTTGGGAGAGCCTATGAACCCAAAGCTGAGGCTACAACTGAGAAAGAGAAGTCAGGAATGTTTCCCAGTAATTAATGTTTACTTTAATCATTAATTCAAGTAATACTTGTTGTATATTTACAGTGTACCAAGTGCTGCCCTGGGCTCCATATTTTATGTAAATGAATAAGACCAGGTTTTTGGCCCCAGAGGAATGCACAGTTAGAGGAATGAGACAATGGCATACAATGTTATAAATACTGATAGAAGTTAGCTCAAGTATTATGGGGGTTTAATCCACTCTAGAGAAAATGGAGTAAGGGAAGAATTCTCTGTGATGGTGGGGTAAATGAAAAGCTTTTAATGAACAGGTGATAGAACCCAATGAGAGGGGGACTAACTGGGTCAGCCACTAGGGGGCACGTGAGTACGGGTCTGCAACTGGGAAAGAGGATCCTGTTGATGGCTTCTGGTAGCAGTAGGGAGGCTGTTTCCCTTAAATAGGAAACCAGAGAGGAAAGGATAGTTTTTCTGCGCTTGTCTCTCCATTAAAGCAAATGGTTATTTTATAGGCAAACTGACAGGTATTTGGTAATTGAGGGGGAAACGGCGAGCTTGTTCCTGAGGTGGTGGATCTCACTAATGTGGGTCCCAGTAGATTTAGGCTAGGTACACATGGCTGGAAAGCTTAGCAAGATGGGAGAGATGGCAGCAAGACACATGCCAGGGACCACAGGGAGCCCAGCACAAGAAGACTCCTGCTTCCCTAGTAACCAGAGGTCATGTACAGAGTCAGGGTGATGAAGGGGATTTTGGCTTCCATGTGCAATCCAATTTCTCTTATAGTCATCCCATTTTATATCCTGATTTAGCTTTAATTTTTCCAGGCCTCTCCAGTGTTTGGGAACTCATGGGACTGAATTAATAGGGATAATCTAAATGTCCTTAGCTGGTGCCTCCATCCACCCAGTGTGGCATCCAAGCCCCTAGATTCATCAAGTCTAGACACAGAAGTCCCCAGGGAGACTCACGGATACTCACAAACAGTCCTCTCATGGTTTTCTCCTTCAGGTCCTAAGCTGAGCCTTCCGCTAAACTTGTGTTAACAGTGTTCGGAAGAATAGGAGGATATTTTATTTAATTTTGTGTGTGTGATAATGGCAATGTGATTTTGTTTAAAAATAAATTCATATCCTGAAATATTTATGGATGAAATTAAATGATGTATAGGATTTGCTTCAAAATAATATGTAAAGTATAGACAAAACAAGATTTTCCAATTGATAATGATTAAAGCTGCGTGACAGGCACATAGGGGTTCATTATACCATTCTGTCTAATTTTATATATATATTGGAAAATTTTTGTAATAAAAAAGAGAGGAGAATATCATATGAGTTGATAAGAATAACATTTATTCATATAGAGCTTGTTGGACCAGGTGAATCAGGATTTCCAATTCCCTGTCTCCAATAGTAGCCTGAATGCTTTTGTAGAATTTATTGAATGTAAGATGTATACCAAAGCAAGGCGAACACTAATCCTTAAAAGAAAATGCGGGATACATTATGTGTATCAGAAGTTGGGAAGACCAGAAGGATCCTGGAACAAGAACAAACTAAGTTGTCAAGATTTGCCTCAAAAAAGGAATATGTGTGTGTGTGTGTGTGTGTGTGTGTATTTTTTTTCATTAGTTCTGTCCCTCTAGAGAACCCTGACTAATACAAATGGCTAATTACAAGGGTGTTCTATGTGTATACTGACAAGAAGACACCCAGGGTAAACCTAAAGACTGTTGAATTCACACATTTAGTTCTCACTACTAGAATGTTGACGACCAGGTGCAGTGCCCTAGGCAGCCTTCTTCAAACGTGATGGGGCCAAACCTTGCCTTGCTTGCTCTAGCACAAGTGGTAGTACTTCTCCCAGTATCTTTGGTGGAGTGGAGATGCCCCAGGTTCAACATCAAGAGATTCCCTGAAAGCGGTTTCATGCCCATTGAGAGTTAAGATTGCAGATGTTTACATCATTAGTGTGATTTACTTGTCCATTTCCCAAGAACCGCTGTGTGGGAGGTTGGCATGGTGAAGATGTGGCTGGATTCTGAAGCAATGTGTGTGATGAGAAAATACATTTCTAAAAATGCCAAATGGTTAGATAAAACCCTCCTTGTTTCTTTGGAACTGTGATCAATGTCACTTGATTTTCCTTTCTTCTTCCTCCATTGCTGACCTGGTTGCTCTCCCATGACATTTGGAACCATTGAAGGGTAGTTCCCCGCATTTTTAGTGGCTGTTAAACAGGTTTTCCACAGTGAGAGGCTGAGGCAAACTGAAATTTATAAAACTACTTGTTATAAATCAAGACCATAGAAAAAGCGGCAATACCCTAAACTGTCTAATTGTACACACATCTTCCTTCAAGTTCCTTACAATAGCTGTGAAGCGAAATCTATTTGACATATCGGGCAAATCCCACCTGCATATCAGGGTGCAGTTTTACCTTCTGCAAAGTAGTTTCGCAGAGGAAATATTCCAGGTCACAACGCATTATTCAAAACAATAGCCAGTAATATTTAAAACAGAAGATCATCAAAAGAGGAAGAATTTGGCAGAAGGTCCTCAGTTCTAAGATTCTTTCATTTGACTGCCCGATTTCCTGGCTATCCTGCTCCATAAAACAGGATTGTACAAGGAAGAGAAGTGGTCATGTCACCTCTTGTGATTGCTCAGGAGGCAACAGACAGCTGGTGAGGCAAGCGGGAGGTGGGAGTACCCACAAGGAGCTGACAGGAAGGAAGTCAGGACACTGAATCCCACTCCTGAGTAAAGAATTCTGAAAAGAGAAAACTACTTCTCTTGGTTTCTTTCACTCATTTCAAAGTCTCATAAGCTTGTAAGGAAATTGTCAAAGATGCTCTTATATAGGCTACGATCAATCAGATATAGAGTTAGTTCCTAGGAGTTCTAATGCCGACACTGGAGACCCACCTATAATCACCTTCTCTGGGCTCCCTCAGCATTCTGTACTCTTTACAACACTCATTTTATGGTGTAGTGATAATTTATTTGTTTCCTTGTCTGTTCGCCAGCTAGATTGTGCCCTCCAGGGAAGATACCTTATCTAATTAACCTCTGTATCCCCAGCACTTGACATGGTGACAGGCATAGAATAATAATTCATTAAATGTTTTTCAATGAATGGATGAATGGATGGATGGATGGATGGATGGAATGAAATATAATGTCATTTTCTCCATTCAGTAGCTGGAGCTGGGAACGGGTAGATGAATTGTTTCTTTTCGGGATCCAAGCTTCTCTAACATAGAAACCTAATAAATGTTCGGTTGAACTCAGCTAGCATATGAGCTCTTACTATGTATTAGGACAGTTCTAGAAATAGTGTGGGGGATTCTAAAGAAGTACAAGATGGTTCCTGTCCCCCAAACCACTTTCAAAGTCACTGAACATACAAAGTGATAAACCCATGAAACAGGCAGCAGAGAAAGCGGTGTTATAACCAAGCACTAGACGGTTGATAATAAGTTCTACAGAAGTTTATAGAAATGAGAGGAGAATATGGGCCAAAGTAGAACAACCACAACAAGCAGAGATGAGGGGAAGGCACAGAAGCAAGTACAAGGTTATGAGCATTTATGGCATATCTGTACAGCAATGCTCCCTTTTCCTGGATACTGTCCCTTCTCTCCGTATCCACATGATTCTAGCAAAGTCTCTCATCTTACCTAGGAATATAGAATTCTTCCCCAGGGCATTTGAAACTAGAATTGATACGTTCAGTGTGGGTCTGTGGGTAGACATAGTAACAAGTAAAACTTAATAGGTGTCACTGGTCAGGAGGTGTCGCTGGTCATGTTTTCCGCCACACAAAGGATTCCGATATGCAGTGAAAGAGAATAACGCAGAAGCAAAGGCAGAAGTTGTGGTGAGAGAAAGGACAGGAGTGGTGGTGGCAAAGAGATGGTGTTTCCCTGGGTTCAGCTGATCTGGAGGTCCAGCTGCATCCCTGTCTTCCCTCAGCTTTTTCCAAGTCCCTTTCAGCAATTTGTCTTTTTTTGTTGAAACCACCCCAGGTTGATTTTCTGTTATGAGCACATTCAAAATACACATTCATAGATGTACCACTCACTGAGGAATAGTATATTTTCAGAACGGTTTATAATTAGGTGTGGCGAGAGGCTAAAGTCTGGAAGTGAGTGGTGTGAATATTGAAGCAGTTAAGCAGAGACCTATGGTTAGACTTCTTCCTAAAGAGACTGCTGGTGGGAATGTGCATGATGAATTCCATGGGGAAAAAGACTGGAAGTAGGGAGACCAGTTGACAGAGGAAGAGCCACCTCATGAGTCTTCAATTTTGCTTCAACAAGTAGGAGTCAACTCTTAGAGAATAAAAACTGAGGTTATTTTAAAAAGAAACTTAGGAAACAAAATAACCAAAATAAAATTGATTACTGTTACTGTGCACACTCCCAAAACACTAGACCTTTCTATGAACATCCTCCTGCTACTCTGTACCTTATCTTGGGTCATTTTAAAAATGTTCTTTGCAATGGCTCCTCTTAAAGTAGAATTGAGATCAAGCTCCCTCTCTTCCTCCTCTGTATGTTTCCTGTTCTGCCTCCCATATTCCTTTTCTCTTCTTAGCCTGGCTAACCCTGAACTAGGGTTGCTAATTTAAGGTAAAACAAATTTGGGTCTCAAGAAAGAGAACTCCCCTCTCAATCATTGGGGTTTGTATGGAAATGTCATTGTAGATTTTTACAGCATAAAGCCCAGATCACCTACTATTTAACATCTAGAGTTGAATCACAAATATGGAAAGAGATCCAAGATTACTAATGAGCTGCCTTAGTCTGCCAAGAAGCTAACTCAATATCAGGAAAAAAAATCTATTGCATGGCATCTGTCTGTAATGCTAGCCAAAGAGGTGTATAATGGGCAGTCACAATTGAAAATGACCTTCATTATGCTGAATTCATTTCTCTAATGTGTCCATTTTTCCTCATCGTGCATCCCGACAGTAATAATAGACATGGAAATAAATTCAAATTGTGATTCAAATTTCAGAATGTGAGATTCACAGGTGTGGTGGCTTTTCTCAGCTGAATGTGGGGGGTAGATGAGTAAGAAATCTAGGAGGATTTAACAAAGTGAGGAGCATTGTTCAGAAAATCAGACATGGACACAGCATGGGCAAGACTGTCTGTCTTACTCAAACAAGAATCTTTACATAATGTACCAAGAATTTAAGTAAGTGATTTGCAGTTCAGGAAGAAAAAGTTAACTCTTAGCATTACAGATAGGCCCCAAAATATCTTTGAGCACCTGTTTCTGCTTTCTAGGTGTCATACCTGTGGTGCCACTGGGACCATAGAATCATTTGGCCATTGTTTGTTTATACTGGCTGTGTAGTTAGCAGAAAGAGTGCTGGATTCCAAGTCAGGAGACCTGGAGTGGATCCCTGGCTCTGCTACCTATTGTCTGTGCCATGACAAGGAGTCAGTTAACCCCTGAGCTTTAGTTTCTGCAACTGCAAAAGGGGACTATAATCACTGCACATTATACCTTGCAGGTTTGTTAGGATCAAATGACATAATGGATGTGGAAGTTCTTTGTCAGTTGTAAAATATATTATTATTGTCATCACAGTGATTTGTCTCCGTTATTTCAGAGAACACTGAAATACCAGAAAATCAGTGTCAATTTCCACTCTGTGAAAATTTCCACTTACCCATGGCCTGATAATTTTATGCATGATGAATCTCTCCTCCATCTCTCTCAGCGTTGTCCCTGAGAACTCTCAGGCTGGGTTGTAGCAGCTCTCTCTTGCTGCTAAAGTGTGTATGATGTACGATTTGATGAAGGGGCCTTGTGGTTGACTGAGAAATGCAGAGTAGGTCAACACAATACCAAATCTGGATGAATTCAGTGCACAAAATCATCAAGCCTCTTGATTGGTCTTTCTATATGTACAGCCTCAATCTCATAGCTTAAAAGATGGCGGCAAGCTCATGACCTTTGCTTAATGCAATGTTTTGCTACTCTCTACCATTCTGGATATCAAAGGAAACTACCAAATCAACCTGAGAGAGTAATTTCTTAATGAGATTCTTCAAAACATAGATAAATGGACAGCGCTGTCATTTCCATGAAAAACAGAAATGATAAAAGGAACTCTATTTCCTTTACCTCATGACTCATCCACTTGCTGGTGGGAGGGTTTTTTTATGTTTTTTGTTTTACTCTTTTGGAGAATAGCCAAAAGGGTATTATTCTGTTATGCTTAACAAAACAATAACTGTCCTGTGCATTTTTAACAGAGCTTTCACATATATTATCTCATTTGAACTCATTTTATTTACAACCACCTCCTTGCTCTGTCCTTTCATCTAGCTTCCAGAGAGTATCTTGTCATTGCTGTATCTTCATAATTGCCTCCCAGTTGCTTTTCAGATTCTCTCCACATTGCCTGAAATTGTCTTGACCTGGCCATGACCAAATCCTGTTTAACTGCTAACTCCAGTGGTCTTTTCTTTGTTCTCATCAAACCCAAACTCTCAGTAGCATTTAGTTCTTTTGAGCTGCACCCTGGCTTCATGAAACTCAGCTCTGGAACATTCTTCTGCATCACTCTTTGCCAGTCTCCTTTGTGCATTCTTTCTCCCGTGCCCCTTGGAAACTCTTGTTCTTGAGGGCTCACTCTTGGCACTCTTTTCTTACTGTGTGCTTTCTCACTAAGCTATCCCAATACTGAAGTATTGTGGCTTCAGTTACCATTCTAGGTGCCCGAGATTAAATCCAATTCAGACTTTTCACTCCCTCTCTTCAAGCTATACATTCCTACTTCTAAAGATTTACTAGGCTTTGCTACAAAGATGGGCTGCGGGCACCCCAAACTCAACATGTCCCAAACAACATTACATTCTCGCAAGCCTCTTGTATTCCCTTTCCTGTTAATGATCCCACAATTAGCCCAATTGTCTAAGTCAGAATCCTTTACTCCCCTCCTTCCCCTACCCCAACATTGAGTCAAACATTGTCTTCTCTATTCCTTCTAAACATTGCCCAAATTTGTCTTCTCTCCACAGTAGCTACCACTGTCTTAACTTTGTGTGATACCAACAAATAGCTTCCTACCTGTTTTAGCTGTTCTTTTTCTCTGCTTTCCTCAGCTCATCCCCACACTACTATTAGGATTAGCTTTCTAAACACAGATAGGAGTTCAGGATTTCTTTTTCTTTTCTTTTTTCTTTCTTTTTTCTTTCTTTCTTTTTTTTTCTTTTTGAGATGGAGTCTCATTCTGTCACCCAGGCTGTAGTGCACTGGCTTGATCTCGGATCACTGCAACCTCTGCCTCCTGGGTTCAAGCAATTCTCCTGCCTCAGCCTCCCTAGTGGCTCGGACTACAGGCGTGTGCCACCACAACTGGCTAATTTTTGTATTTTTAGTAGAGATGGGGTTTCATTATGTCGGCCAGGCTGGTCTTGAACTCCTGACCTCAGGCAATCTGCCCGCCTCAACCTCCCAAAGTGCTGGGATTTAATTTGATGCAAATATAATCATCATTCCCATGTTAAAGATATGAAAACAGAGGCATAGAGCCTTTCCAGTAGTAACACAGCTAGGACTGAGTTAACACTGAGCCAGGACTGCAACCTAGTTCTTATGACTATTCTGGCTTCTTTCCATTCTGCCAGAAGAGGACTACCAGCTTAAAGGAACACACTAGTCACACATTTCCTGTAAGACAGGAAGTCTTCCAAATGCATTGAATTAAGCCTGCTCTCTGATCCTTGCTGTTGCAGTGACCTGGAGTACTGGAATCCCCCTACTGATTGAAGCAAGCAGCTACAGTCCTAGAAACATAATGACAACAGGTTTTATATGTAAAACACATTAACTAAGAAAGGATATCATTTATCAATTAAATTTTAAACTGGCACTACAACAACCCATTCAGGTGCAATCTCCTAGCTTTCTTGCAATCTTGGGACCCTCACCTGCTGCTATGCAAACAGATATAGGGTCACTCCCCCAGAGCTGAACATGGATGGCCTGGGGATTACAGGGTTTGGTTTTATGTGCTGCTACCTTCTTCCCTTCAGTGGAGTTGCCAAAATAACCAGAAGTTATTAGCCAGATATGTCTGGAAAGAGGCCAATCAGTGATGTGGAAAACAGAAGAAAGTGTTAGGATTGAAAGTGTTAGATGAAAAATTAAAACTCTTTAGGTGCCTTGAGGCTGATGAAAAACTTTGCCAAACTGCTAGGACTGTAAGGCTGAGTGTTCCTAGAATGGAAACACTGTAGGAGGGGCTCACAAGTCAGGAGGGGCTCACAAGTCCATGGCCAGATGTTTGCTTCTATTTATATTTTACTACTTTTGTTTCGGGACAAATTTGGGGTAACTGATAATATTTTGAGGTTTTGTTGTTAATATTCTGCTGTATTTTATCAGACTATAAATAGGCCTGTTTAGAAGATTTGCTGCATTTTGGACTATGTTTGTCTTACATTCAATTAAAATTTTCCCCTGGAGATCTGGCT
The DNA here is from genome assembly GCF_028885655.2 of Pongo abelii. Classification (NCBI taxonomy): domain Eukaryota; kingdom Metazoa; phylum Chordata; class Mammalia; order Primates; family Hominidae; genus Pongo; species Pongo abelii. The sequence goes on from NC_072008.2 coordinate 143,289,570, forward strand.
CCAATTAGATAATAGAAGTTATCAAGAAACTGAGTTTTTTTGATGATCGCTTTTAAACAAACTTTGCTGGAATGTGTCTGTTAGCTTTTGCAAGAAACATCTGAAATTTTAAATAGAAGTTTTAGAATTCCTTTATCGAAAAATGCTTGTTAATCAATATTTGCAAATCATATATCTGATAAGGAAACTGTATCTAGAATATATAAGAACTCTTACAACTCAATAATAGAAAGACAAACAGAACAATTTTAAAATGTACAAATAATTTGAATAGACATTTTCTCAAAGAAGATATACAAATGACTAACAAGAACATGAAATGATGTTCAGCATCATTAGTCATCAGGGAAAAGAAAATCAAAACCATAGTGATACACCACTTCACGTTCATCAGGATAGCTATAACCACAAGATCAGACAATAACAAGTGTTAGCAGGGGTGTGGAGCAATTGAAAACCCCATATATTTTTGGTAAGAATGTAAAATTGTGCTGCTACTATGGAAAGCAGGCTGGCAGTTCCTTAAATAGTTAAACACAGAGTTATAAGATAACCCAATAATTCTACTTCTGGGAATATACCCAAAGCAATTCAAAGCAGAGACTCAAACAAATATTTGTACACTACTGTTCAGAGCAGCATTATATACAATAAGCAAAAGTTGGAAACAATCCAAGTGTTCGTCTACTGATAAATGGATAAAATAATATGGCATAGTCACACAATGGAATATTATTTGGCTATAAAAAGGAATAAAGTACTGATTCATATTACTTAAAAAAACCTTTTAGTTCTGGGTACCTGTGCAGGTTTGTTATATAGGAAAATTACATGTCACATGGGTTTAATGTACAGATTATTTCATTGCCAGGTAATAAGTATGGTACCTCATAGGTAGTTTTCCAGTTCTCACCCTCCTTGCACTCTGTCTTCAAGGAGGCCCTGGTGTCTGTTGTTCCCTTTTTTGTATCCACATGTATTCACTGTTTAGCTCTCACTTGTAAGTGAGAACATGAGGTATTTGGTTTTCTGTTCCTGCATTAGTTCACTTAGTGTAATGGCCTCCAGCTCCATCCATGTTGCTGCAAAGGATATGACCTCATTCTTTTTCATAGCTGCATAGTATTCCATGGTGTATATGTGCCAAATTTTCTTTATCCAATCCACTGTTGATGGGCATTTACGTTGATTCCATGTCTTTGCTATTGTGAATAGTGCTGTGATTAACATAATGTATGCATGTGTCTTTATGGTAGAATAATTTATAACCTGCTTGGTATATACCCAGTAATGGGATTGTTGGGTCGAATGATAGTCCTGTTGTAAGTACTTTGAAAAACATCCAAACTGCTATCCAGTTTTCTGCTATCCAGAAATTTCCAACTGCTACTTACAGTGTCTGAATTAATTTACATTCCCACCAGTAGTGTGTAAGCATTTCCTTTTCTCTGCAACCTTGCCAGCATCTGTTATCTTTTTGAATTTTTAATAATAGCCATTCTGACCAGTATGAGATGTTATCTCATTGTGATTTTTGACTTGCATTTCTCCAATGATCAGCGATGTTGAACATTTTTTCATATGCTTCTTGGCCACATGTACGTCTTCTTTTGAAAAGTGCTACAACATGGTTAAACCTTGAAAACATTATGCTAAGTGAAAAGCCAGACACAGAAGACCACATATTCTATCTCTATGAAATGTCCAAAACAGGCAAATTTATAGAGAGAAGGTAAATTAATGGTTGCTAAGGCTTAGGGAAGTGGGTGGGTAATTGTGGGGTGATAGCTAAAGAGTATGGAGTTCATTTTTGAGGGAAAGAAAATATTCAAAACTGATTGTGATGATTGATGAACAATTCTGTGAATATACTAAAAACCATTACAATTATCAGGTGAATTATATGGTATGTGAATTACATCTCAACAAAATTATTACAAAGAAAATATTGCTGGCCATGTTCTTTGTGACTTGTGCTGTATCAGGTGCCGGGACAGGGGTGCAGATATAACTAAGAGTCAGAAGCCCCCAAGAAGCTTATGATTTAAGGGGGCAAATAGGAAAGAAAGCAACTATCAAGATAGGGTAAAAAAAAAAAAGATGCTATAATACAGCTTGGTGCTTCTAGCAGAATTAATGAATAGATATGACGGATGCATTTAAGAAACGCTTCAGCTAGGAGGCAGAATTTAATCTGGATCTTGAAGTGTGAATGTGAATTCAATTCAATAAACAAAGCCTGAAGATATTTTTGGGGGCAAGGTTGGGGAAGAAGGTAATTCACAGTTGAGGGATCCGAACAAGGACAGAATGAAGGCTACAAAGAAATGGAAGCCTGAAGTCATCAGTGCAACCAAGGAGCAGCCAAGAATTGGGTGGTGCATAAAGATTGTGGAGGGGTGCTGTGAGAGGTAAATCTGGAAAGGTAGCCTGGGGTCAGATTTTTGAGGGCTTTGAATTTCCTGGAGCTTGGAACATTCCCTGAAGTAAGACTGCATTTCATAGAACAATAATGTGGTAAAGTTCTCAGTAGGAATCCTAAGGTGGTATCTATGACTCTGCTACCTCCTGGCTGTGACCGTGGGTAAGTCACCTAACCTCTCTGGACCTCAATTTCCTTAACCTGAAAATGAAGATGAACATCCTATCCATAACATTGTAGTAATGATCAAATGAAAGGAGAATGTGGGAGACACTGTAGGCTGAATAACCCAGCATCTGTTCTCAGCCTGCTTCTCCCTTGCCTGCATCTATAACAGAAGCTTGAAAACCCAAATACCTGCTCAGCTTCCTTTGGAGCTCAAGGTGGTCACATGACAGTGACATAATTATGGCTAATGATACATAAACAAAAGACTGCTAAGGGGCTTCTAGCAGAGTTTTTCTTTCCTGAAGAAAAGATACAGGCATTGCTAATGCTGTCTGCTTCTCCCTAGTTCCTGCCTTGAATGCAGACATGATACCTGGGGCTCTAATAGCCATCTTGCAGCTGAATTACTGGCAACAATGAAGGTGAAAAGCCAACACATTAAGGGTGGGTGGCAGTGCGGAGACTATAAGATGGTCTGGTCTCTTGATGGCCACAATGAATGAATGCCAGCAACCACCTACCTCCGGACTTATGTAAGAAAAATAGCCTTCTATTTGTATGAGTCATTGCTGCTGGAGGTTCTGTTACCTGAAGCCAAAAATTGTTCTCCACTGATACAGAGGGTATGAAGAAACTTTATAAGCCAAAAAATTATTTAAAAAAATAAAGAATGATTTCTAGAAAAGGAGAAATATATGACTTGAGTTACATTTTGATAGCAGGCTAAAAAATAAATTGGCGAATTGTAGTAGGGAATGTTAGTGAGGTGGTGGTGACAAGAATGAAGACAATAAACAATGGAAGTGCAGTGGCAGTGAGGATGGGGACAAAAGGACAGATGCCAGAGAGAACATGGAGGGGTAACTGATAGGACCAGACAACTGATCGGACATCAGAAAGGGTGCAGAAATGGGAGGGTTTGAAAATGCTTTGAAAGATTTTAGCCCTGGTGACCGAAGGGATGGTGGAACTGTAAACCTACATTCCTAATAAGGGAATGAGTATAACTTTAAAGAGAACAATAATTAGTTCACTTTTGGACATATTGACCTTGAATTGCCTGCAACACACTTAAGAGAGGTCCTGTAGGCAGTTGAAAATCTGGGAATTAAAGAACAGATGGAGATATGCATTTGGATGTCTTCAGTGTACAAGTGGCAGCTAAAGCCATAGATGTGGGTGGTGTCACTCATGAGGAGTAGGGATGGTATAGGAGAAAATGGCAAGAGATGGAAACTCGTGTGTGTAGGGGATGTCTACGTTTAAGTATTAGGTGAAAATGAAGAGTCAGTAGAGAAGAGACTAAAAAGAAACTTTCTATGATTTAAAAATATTTATTGAGTGCCTGCTATGTGCTAGACACTGGGCTCAAGACTGAGTAGTCAGAAAAGCAGGAAGAGACCCAGAAGTATGTGAAGCTGTGGAGGGTGTGGAGCAGGAACGGCCCTGGTCAACAGTGTCAAATGCTGAAGAAAAGTCAAGTGGGATGAGAAATGAGGAACTCCTTTCCTCGGCCACATTCATCTAAAGTCCTTTAACGGGAGTTTATTGTTAACTGTAATAGCCTGTCCGGAAGACAAATGCTAAATTAATTTGGGAACTGACTTCTAAAACTCTCAAGTGGCCTAAATCATTTAAAAGAGGTTCAAATTCTATTATGTGAGATTGAATTGGTTTCTGCAGGTGGTTGTGCAACATTCTCCCCTAGAGATCTGTATGTCACATATGGTTTCTGTCCAGTTCCTCCTAGGAGCAAGAATAGTGGTGATGTGAGAGCAGAGCAACTTCATCAAGTCGCTCTGATGCCTTATTCTGTGAATGTAAATTGGAGCTCCTTGCTTTGAACTCTAATAGACCTTAGTGCCTATGCTGTGCAATATACACTTGATTAATATGATCTTTTCCTTACTGGTGTCATGGGTGTTAGGCTTGCCTCTCTAAATACACTGAAAGTCCCTTAAGGGTAGAGATTATGTCTTTTGGTTCTCTCCCATTTCCTACAGGGCTGGACAGAATAGGCATTAAATAAATATTTGATTATGTCATAGGACTATAGTCAAAGTGGTTTTATAGAATGCCAATGTGCGTTTTATAAAATGTACATTTTTAAAAATTAATGTTATTTTAAATCCCAATATAAAAAAACCTAGCTATATAATTTTATTGATACAGGGTATAGTTTGGAAGAGTATAAAGAAAGTGCATGAGTGAATTAGCTGGCATGGATTGCATCTTGGGCTGGACGAGTAAGCAAAAAAGAAAGAGATCTGGCTTGAATGAAACTCAGTATCACTTGGCAGCAATCTCCCAGCTCTCTGTGGGGAAGCCTGGATTAATGCCAACAGGATGAAGGGTATTTCAGGAATCCACTGCAATGTTTAAAGATCTGTGCTTGGGATCTTTATGGGCCCAGTCAATAACAACAGGTGCATTAGAACTTTTTTCATAAGTTAATTCACTAAACGTTTATTGAGCCTATATCACAAGCAGGTACATGTATCCAGCCATTAAATATTGCAGCTCCTCCAGTGTTCAATCCTTGGATATTCGCCTTTTCTTACTCTACACTTTCTCCTTAGGTGATTTCATTTTCAGCCTCTGCTTCAACTACCACCACCCATAGGCAGATGACTCACATGTTTGTATCTTCAGATTGGAACTCTTCTCTGAGATCCAGACCTATGCATCTAGCTGCCAGCTTGATAGCTCCTGTTGGATGGCTCCCAGAAATTACAAATGAAACAGGTCTTAAAAAGAACTCATGCTCTTCTCTTTCTTTTCACCATCGCCTTCAACCAAACCTGGCCTTCTTCCAGTGTTCTCCATCTCAGCCGATGACACTTTCATCTATCTTGTTCCATTAGCCAGAAACGTGGTACTCATCTTTGACACATCCCACTTCTTCACCCTCATATCCAGTCTCTTAGGAAGTCCCTACCATCACTTCCACCTGCAAAATATAGCCATATCTGCACACTTCTCCCTATTGCCACGGCCGCAACTCTAGTCTCAGACAAAATCAGTTCTCACCTGGCTTAGACAATTGCAGCTTTCTTAATTGGCCTCTTTACTCCCATTTTTCTCTCCTTCTAGTTTGATCTCCACCCCATAGGAAGAGTGATTGCTCTGATATACACATCACATCATGGCACGCTATTGCATGAAATTCTTCAATGACATACATACCCTTTTTCTTAGAATGATAGACTGGATTAAGAAAATGTGGCACATATACACCATGGAATACTATGCAGCCATAAAAAATGATGAGTTCATGTCCTTTGTAGGGACATGGATGAAATTGGAAATCATCATTCTCAGTAAACTATCGCAAGAACAAAAAACCAAACACCGCATATTCTCACTCATAGGTGGGAATTGAACAATGAGAACACATCGACACAGGAAGGGGAACATCACACTTTGGGGACTGTTGTGGGGTGGGGGGAGGGGGGAGGCATAGCATTGGGAGATATACCTAATGCTAGATGATGAGTTAGGGGGTGCAGCGCACCAGCATGGCACATGTATACATATGTAACTAACCTGCACATTGCGCACATGTACCATAAAACCTAAAGTATAATAATAATAAATAAATTAAAAAAAAAAAGAATAAGATAGCTTATAAAGTCTGGAATGATTCCCTAAGTTTCTAACTTGGACTTTCATTTAAGGCATAGTTTTGCAAGTGAACACAAATAGAATTTTGAAAGCAAACTTACAAATCTTTAGAATTACAATATATTTGGAAATTAGAGTGTTAATTTTCCCGATAATTTAAACTTGCTCCTTTAACCACTATATTCCATATTTATGTCTTTACTACACTGAACAAAAGTTAACCTTTTTATGATGATTTGGTGATTCTGGCGTCTCTCTTCCTGCTAACTTTACTTGTCAGTGTGTCATCCTCAAGCATCCCCCTTCTTGTCTCCTTTTAAGTGTATTTTTGAATGAAGTGTATATATATGTGAGCCTGCTTACATAATTGTGGAGGTTGACTGGGAAAGTCTGAAATTTGTAGGGTAAGCCATCAGGAGGAGCAGGCTAAACATTCTGGGGCAGAAACTGCCCCTGTGGTCAATAGACAGAATTTCTTCTTCCTCAGAGAAACCTTAGTTTTGCTATTAAGGCTTCTTCAGCTGATGGGATATGACCCACCCACATGATCAAAGATAGTGTCCTTTACTTAAAGTCAATTGACTGTAGATGTTAATCACATCTACAATAGACCTTCACAGCAACACCTAGGCTAGTGTTTTAGGAATGGTAAATAGGAATGGTAGCCTAGGCATGTTGACACACAAAACTGACCATCAAAATTGAGAAGTCGATATTTATTTATTTATTTAATTTTATTATTATACTTTAAGTTTTAGGGTACATGTGCACAATGTCCAGGTTAGTTACATATGTATACATGTGTCATGCTGGTGTGCTGCACCCATTAACTCGTCATTTAGCATTAGGTATATCTCCTAAAGCTATCCCTCCCCCCTCCCCCTACCCCACAACAGTCCCCAGAGTGTGATGTTCCCCTTCCTGTGTCCATGTGTTCTCATTGTTCAATTCCCACCTATGAGTGAGAATATGCAGTGTTTGGTTTTTTGTTCTTGCGGTAGTTTACTGAGACTGATGATTTCCAATTTCATCCATGTCCCTACAAAGGACATGAACTCATCATTTTTTATGGCTGCATAGTATTCGAGAAGTCGATATTTATAGTTGATACACATTCTCATCCACAGGCTGGAAAGAAGCTTTAGATGGCTATAGCACTCAATGCTCATAGGCTTTCTCATTTCTTTCTGGGTTATACAGCCATGTTCCAGCAGTTAAAGCTGCTGGAAGCCTAATCTCCAGATACCTGAAGTGGTTCTACATGATACTTGGAATTCACATATTATATTTAATTTTGAAAGGAAAATAATTAATGAATTATTTGACAAATACAATTCTAAATGTGTAGATGATATGAAAAGGGCTGCAGGTCCTCAATTTAGATGAGGCCTAAAATGTACAACAAAGAATGCTTAGGACAAAAGGGACAAGAACAGGATATCCAGGAGAGAGGAGAAAATGCTGGAATTGGACTAAGGAGAGCCTTAATACCAGGATGGGGTTACAGTGTTTATAGGAAATCTTATGAGAAGTAATCCATCTTTTCAGTTTCAGGTATTTATACATATCATCATGAAGAAAGCACCCTACATGAATCTATGAATTTAGGCATGATGACATGATATTAAAGAAATATTATTAATAATAATAATCACCAAGCACTGTGCTAAATGCTTTGGATAAGGATTATCTCATTTCTTTCTCTGACGAGATTTTGTAAAGGTAAGAGTAAACATCATACCATGATCCCGAGGCCAGAATCCCTTCTTAAGTTATACTGTAGATGGAAAGGAGGCCTCAGCTGAGTAGGCAAAAGTTACTAACATATAATTAAATTAACGATATGTTGATGTTTGTTTGGAAAATACAATATGGCTAGAAATGTATGAGCTTCTTGCTACCAGTAAAACTGATGATGATGACTAAATTGTGTTAGGAAGACGTTTTGTTGGGGATAATGGTATGTGTTGGTGGGGAGATAGTAGAGAAGGGAAGAAAATATAGTAAATTTGAGGCATATATCTCTAAGCATCTCAGAAAAGATGAGACCTTAAAGGTAAACAGTGCTCTATTCTGACAGCACAAGAAGCCTAATCCAGAGGCACCTCTGAGTCAGGCTTTGGGTTGCTGGGACTGAGGGATGAATGTGGAGTTCAGATTTAAAGGCTTTTGCTTCCCCAGTGCCCAAGGGAAGTGGTATTGGCCTATAACTGGGAGCAAGGATGGACTAGAAAGTGAGACAAGGGGAGATGATTTCAAGTCAAATCTAAAATTTACATAGCTTACATGTAGTTTGTGCTTCAGGATTTCCTCAGACAGTCCAGCCCCCATTTTCAAACTCCCAAATCATAAATATTCCTTCCAGTTTCTCCTATGATGCTACCACCTGTGAATCTCCTTTCCTTCCTATACCATTTGGCATCCCTCTTCCTCATTGGCCATCCATCAGTAGCATAGATGATTGACCTATACACTCATCTCCAGGCCCCATAAACATTGCCTTTTTCCCCTCCCTCTCTACAGGAAGAACAGCAGCATTGTTCTCCTGATTTTCCCTTCCTCTAAATTTCCCCCTTTGTGGTCAACATCTTCATTTCAGTTCTTTCCCATCCTAGGTTCCAAGGAATGTGGCTCCCCATTTTTAGGGATGAAGTTGCAGGATGTGGTGGAAATAGCACTTGACTTTGACTGAGACTCTCTTGGATTTGTGTCCTAGCTCAATCTCTCTGAGTTCTGGTTTCCTCGTCTGTAAAATGTGAATAGTAATACCTGCCTGACCTACCTCAAAGTGTTTTTGAGAGTAGCAAAATCAAGCCGAGTTAATGGAGAAGAAAAGACTTTGTCAACTCTAAATACATATATTCCCAGACCCTAAGTGAAGAAAGAAAAACACAAAGCCCAAGACAAAGACACACTGAGAAACCCAGAAACTAGGAGGAAGAGAGTAAACATAATGGATTAAGAAATTTTGCTTTGAGGCTTGGGGCAATTTTTTGTTGTTGTTTCTGAGTGAAAGCAATGTTCTTTTGTGAGCTGAAAAAAATCCTGATCAAGGCTAGGTAAGAGCAGTGCCAGTGATGCATCTGTATCCATAAGCTTTGAAGTAAAATTAGACATTAAAAAAAACCCCAAGACTGCCCTCGATCTCTAAAGGCCTGGAAAACGACCTAAAGTCACCTTTAGCGTCTCCACAGAAGTCTATGTCTACCTGCTTATTTTTCTTAATTAAATCTGATTTACCTTAAGTAGCAGCCTTGAAGATAAACAAACAACACTTACACAGATATATACAGCACATTGTTTACTAGTATTAGAACACCATAGAGAAGTGGTGCATATGTATTTTTAAGATATTTAAATATGCCATTCTGAATTACACTTTTTGTTGTATAATATAAAAGTGGCTCCATGGTCACTTTTGTTTTTCAAAACTTGCAAACCTAAGGTATTTTGGGCATGTTACGGGTTACATAGGGTTTTGTGGGCTATGTCTTGGATCCTAACCAGGGAGACAGCATGTCAGTAATAGAACATAAAATTAGGAGTGAGAACACGGGTTAGGTCATACCTCTGTCACTTAATTGCTGTGCAACCTTCATTTCTGTGAAGCTCAGTATTCGCTTCTATAAAATGGAGATTAGACCTATCTTTCTGGGTTGTGATAATGATTAGAAATCATATATATTTAGTTGCCTATTCCTGCCATAACAAACTACCTCAAACTTAGTGTCTAAAAAAGACACAAATTTATTCTCTTACAATTCTGTAGAAGTCCAACCTGGGCCTCACTGGACTAAAAATCAAGATGTTGACACGGTTGTGTTCCATTTTTGAGGCTTTAAGGGCAAATCTGTTTCTTTGCGCTTTTTCAGCTTCTGAAGGCTTCCTGCATTCCTTAGCACTTTTCACTCTCTTCAAAGCTAGCAAGGTTGCATCTTTTTGGCCATTCTTTCATAGCCACATCTCCCTTTGACTTTTTTCTGCTTCCCTCTTCCACTTTTAAGGACCCTCGTGATTACACTGGATCTACCTAGATAATCCAGGATAATCCCCCCATTTAAAGACCAGTTTATTAGCAACCTTAATTCCATCTGCAACATAATTCCCCCTTTCCATGTAACCTAACATATTCACAGGTTCTGAGGATGAGAAAGTAGACATTTTTGCACCTATTTGCAGAGGGAGGGGGCTTCTACAATGACTTGGAAAAGAATGTAGACATCTTTGGAGGGTCATTATTCTGTCCACCACCACCCCTCTATACACACATACACTAAACTTTTTAAATTTTTTGAACAATTTTCAATTTGGAAAAAATTTGTGAAGATAACACAGAGAGCTCCCATATGTCCCTTACCCATTTTCTCCTAATGTTGGCATCTTATTACCATGGTAAATTTGTCACAAGAAACCAACACTGATATATTACTATTAACCAAACTGCAGACTTTATTAGGATTTTGTCCGTTTTTCTACTGATGTCGTTTCTGTGTTCCAGGATCCAATCCAGGATACCACATTGTATTTATAGAGTTATTACTATTAATAGCAATCTTATTACTTCTATGACAAAGTATATTCCTAATTCTAAGCAACTGATTTAATTCATCTTAAAATATCCCATAGAGACAAAATAGAAAAAACGTACTTTGTACTTTAAACATTCTTTATTCCCCTTTCCTCCCTTAAATATATTTATTAAGCACCTACTGTGATACAATTGTTCTTCTAGGCCCTGAGGATACAGAAGTGAATGAAACAGACAAACATCCCTGCCCTCAAGTAGTTACATTTTATTGGGGGGAAAAGAATGGGGTTGTGAAGGGAACCGACAATAAACAAGACAAGTAAGTAGAATATACAGTTTGTATCATTGGGATAAATGAAATGAAGAAACATAAAGCAGTTAAATAAAATAAAGAAAAATAAAACAGAGAGAGATAGAGAATGCTGGGTGTGTGTGGAGCAATTTAAAATAGTGTAGTCATGAGGAAGTGAGCCACAGCTATCTGGGGGAAGATCACTCTAGGCAGAGAACACAGCTGGGACAAATCCCCTAAGACTCCGTGATAGGTTGGAGAAAGAACAAAGAGGCCAAGGCTGGTGGAACAGAGTGAATGAAATTAGAGAGGTGAGGAAAGGTGGTGCCCAATTATATGGAGCCTTACAAGTCATTGCAATGACTTTAGTTTTGACTTGACGGAGATGGGAAGTTATTGGAAAGTTTTGAGCAGAAGTGTGACATGATCTTATTTTGCATTTTAAGAAAATCAATTCTGGATGCTGTGTTCAAAATAAACAGTAATGGGGCAAGTGTTTCAGGGAAACCTGTTGGGAGGCTATTGCAATAATCCAGGCAAAAGATGATAGTGGTGTCAACTAAGGTGGTAGTAGGGAAGGCAGTGGGAAGGGTTAGATTCTAGTTGTATTTTGGAAGAAAGTTAACAGAACTTACCAATAAATTAGCTGTGAAGTATGTGAGAGAGAAAGGTATCAAAAGTTATATCAAGGTTTTGGGCCTGAGTAACCAGAAGGATGGAGATGCCACTTGCTGACATGGTGAGACCACAGGAGGAACAGGTTTTAACAGTGGGCATGGGTAGAGGAGCTATACCATAAGATGGGTTTTGTACATGTCAATCTTGACACGTCAAATATATATGCCAGTTGACCTCTGAAGTAGGCAGTTGGATACATGAGTGTGAAGTTCAGGGAAGGGATCTGGGCTGGAGATATAACCTTAGGAGTTGTCTGTGGTATTTAAAAGCCACGAGACTGGATGAGATCACTAAGTAAGTGAATGTAGAGAGAGAATAAAGGACCAAGAAATGAGCCCCAGGGAATTAAAATATATTAAAAGGTGAGGGAGGTGAGGATGAAGAAGCAGTGGATACTGAGAAGGAGAGGCCAGTGAGGTGAAAGAGGACCAGGAGAGAGTGGAATCCTGGAGGCCGATTGAAGAAAGCATTTCCAGAAGAAAGAAGTGATAATACAGTGTCAAATGCTACTGCTAAGTCAAGTACAATGAAGATTGAGAAGCGACTGTCGGAATCAGCAAGGTGGAGGTCATTGGTGATCTTGACAAAGGCAATTTCAGGGAAATGGTGGAGGAGAATGCCTGATTAAGATGAATTTAAGAAAGATTTGGTGGAGAGGAATTGAAGATGATTATGGGCAATAAATTTGTGGAGTTTTTTAATGAAAAGAAAGAGAAATGAGTAGTAATTGGAGGGCAATCCAAGATTAAAAGCATAGTTTAAAATGGGAGAAATAACAGCATGTTTGTATGCAGATGGAATTATCCAGTAAAGATGGAAAAATTGATGATATAGAAGAGAGACAAGAGAATTGCTGGAAAACTGTTCTGAAGTTGGTAAAATGGGATGGGTTTGAGTGCACAAGTCAAGAATTGGCCTTAGTTAGGGGCACAGACTGCTCATCTACGGTAATAGGAGGGAGGCCAGTGTGTGCACACAGATGGAGGTCAGCTGCTGATGGGAGTATGGGCAACAACTTCTCAGCTGATTGCTTCTACTTTCCAGATAAATAAACAGGGTCATCTGATAAGAATGAAGATGAGAGAGGTGCTGGAGGTTGAGGAAGAAGGTAAGGTACTATTTGTTTAGAAGAGTGACAGAATAAATGAATTAGTAAATGTAATAAAATTACTGAATATCATTAAGGGACCATTTGAGGATAGTGGTCATGAATTTAAAGTGAGACCAGTAGGCACATAGTATGTTTTCCCCAGGCACAGTTAGCTGCACAGGTGCAGGTTCAGAAGAGGCAGAAAATTTGATTAAAATAGAGTGGAGACGTTGCCAGAGGGGTATGATGAAACAAGGCAAGGGGCAAGGGAGTCATTGGTATACACAAGAGAGAAATTATAATGATGGGTCATGGAAGTGAAGCTGTGTAATGAAGAAAATGAAATGAAGAAAGTGAAAATGTGATAGGCTCAATGAATTATAGGTCCTGATGAGATTGAAGGATTGCTGAAGATAGGGCAGTAGAGGGAGTCAGTAGAAAAATAAGAAGTGGTGGTGGGATAGTGGGATGCATAAAATTCAGATAAAGGAAGGAATGCAGTTACTGGTAATGATCAGGTCTAGGATATGGCCATGGGAGTGAGCAGCTGACGTTGGGGAGTGGGGAACAGACAATGTCACTCAAGGAAAAGAGGTCAAGGAACTGAAAGTCCAGGGCACAGGTAGGATTCTCTATGTGTACTATTGAAATGACCAAGAATTAAGGCAGATGTAGTGTTGGAGAAAGTGAAAGCATGCCAAGAGCTAAAATACTCAGGATTTCAGGGGTCTGTTGATGACTGCAAAAAGGAGGGACTAGTAAGTGGTCTGGTCTGATGGCATGAGATCAAAACGAGGGTGTTTCAGTGGAGAAAAGAAGAATGGTCTGGAAATGGCAATGGAAAAAAAAGAAGGCCACCTACCCCACTTTCAAATCTAGCAGTATGAGGGTTTAACAGCCACCACTTAAGAAAGCAACAAGGGAAAGGGTATTGTTACTAGAGGAGAACTGAATTTCAGTTAGAGCAAGAAAGAGAAAGAAATTTTCAGAGAATAGACTAAGATTATAGGGAAAACAGTTTAGGCAAAGAGAAGGGGACGTTGATATAAAAATATTGGGTTCATTGGGTGGTGGCAGGGGACTATTATCTGTGTGTCTTAGGCTATGCTTCACATCGTACAGTTTTCTTAGAGATTTGAAAAAGGAGAGCTGCAGAGTAACACATAGTCAGTGTGTCTCTAGCAGTGGCCAAGAGAGGGAACCCTGATCAGCCAATGTAAGTCCTGGGATCTGCGAAGAAGGTCCATCACTGCAGCAGAGAAGCAGGACTCATCAGACTGCCATAGCTGGGCAACTATCCTTTGAAGCCATTTAACAACTCTAGTCCTGATTTCTGCACTCCCTAAACAACCTTTGGACTTTAATTTGGTTTTCCAAGTTATCTTTTCTTCTGGCAGAGAATGTGCTGGCTGGCTGGCAGTTCCATTTCCCAGTGTAAATTAATCAATTGGCTTCCCATTTAATCAGTTGGTCTCCTGTAAATTTGGTTAGCATGAGTCAGTCCCCTGAAGCCTGATCACCTCTGCGTGAATGCCATAAAAATTAATTTCTGAATTTGTTAAGCTGAGGACCAGACACTGGCACTCATGATGACCCCAGTAATGTAGCCCAGCCTGAAGCAACTGTGTCTGCTTTCCCCACAAATTTACCTTAATTCTATTCTACTAAGAATGTGTCAAAAAGAGAGTGAGGCTTAACCCTTTGCAAATGCCCTGTAGTTTAAACAACAAAAAACTGCTGGCATCACATTATTTATTCTTATGCAAATATGATATGAAGCTCAAAGGAACAATGTGCTTTGGCAACTATTGTGGTGAAGTTCACATGCCTTTTCCTCATTTCCTCAAGAACACTGGCTAGGGCAGCAAGATATCTTGCTGGCTTAACTTCAGAGAAGTAAAGCCCAGGTAGGTAAGATAATCAGTGCAGTGATGGATTAGAATCCTCAGTCCACAAATGTCTAGACCCACGTTCTGAAAAGAAGTGTTCCTGGTTTGAAACAGAACATGAGAACTAGCTAAGTCCCACCAATTGTTATAATCTGCATTAATGAATATTTTGATCCTTTGGGGCCTAATGTCCAGAGTACTGTGATTAAGACATCTTGCCTTCTTTCCTTGTAAACAGACTGGCTTTATTCATTATCTGAAGCATCAAAATTCAAAAAGTTAACAGACTCAGACACTTCAATGTCTCATAGTAATAAGGAAAGATGGTTATCTTTTTCTTTTAACTCTCCCCTCCCCGTGTGTGTGTGTGTGTGTGTGTGTGTGTGTGTGTAAACCTTACATTGTTGTTGGGTTAAATATGAAATCATGAGGAAAAAGAGAAACAAAATAAAGCAATAATGCTAGGGCCAAAATGAGACTGAGTAGGAAAGAAATAACAGAAAGGAAACACCTGTGATTCTTTCCCAAGCATCCATTAGCTGGTGATGAAATTCAGGTCAAGTAAAAAAGGGCTATCAATGCTATTGGGTTTGTTTGACCAAAACAAGCATTAACGGTAATAGCTAGAAAAGAAGTCATCAAACGATGGTCTGCAAGACAAGTCCAGCTCACTCCCTAATTTTGAATGGGCAACAAGCAGGAATTTTTTTTATGTTTTTAAATGATTGAAACAAATGAAAGGAATAATAATATTTCATGGCACTTGAAAATTACATGAAATTCAACTTCTAGTGTCCATAAGTAAAGTTTTATTGGAATACAGTCACATCCATTTATGTACAAATAGTCTATGTCTGCCTTCACACTACAATGTCAGTAATTGCAACAGAGGCCATAAAGCCCACAAAACCATAAATTTGAATATCTGGCCCTTTGGTTTTTATTAGATGGCAACTGTTTATCAGCTCACATTACTATACCCAAAATTTGAAGTGATTTGGGGAGAGATTAATGGATATTTAGGTATCTTTTCTATTAATTTATTCTTCAATAAAAATCTTTACCAGTGAATTTAACCTAAAGTATTTACTCCACAACTTCTATTGTCTCTATCCCCAAAGAAGTCACAGAGGTGGAGCACCAGATAATAGTTTGGAAGTTGAAATACAGAATTAAAAATATATCACTTGGTACTCTAGTTTCTGGTTCTGTCTAGTAATGTGACTATTAAATATCTATCTGGAGCACAGCTGGGTAAGAGAAAGACTTAAGAACCTGTTACAATATTGAATCCACAATCAGATAATAGGAAAGTGTCTTTGGATATTAAAAATCTGACTACTAAAATTAAAAATTCAGCACAATGGTTGAATGATAGAATGGGTGTGGCTAAAGAAGGAATTAGTTATTGGAAATTTAGGTAGAGGAAATTTCCCAAAATATTAAACCAAAAGACAAAGAGATGTAAAGTATCACAGAAAAATTGAGGCATGGAGAATCAACCCAGCTTCATGAAGTTATCAGTGCTCAGGCTCCTTTTATCTTTCTGTTGCAACCATTTTCAAGATATGACTTCCATCCTCAGTTACCTCACAGCTCAAGGTAGCTCCTGGGGCTCCAGCCATCTTATCCAAGTTCCAAGTAGTCAAATAAAGGAAGTGAGAGGAAGAGTAAAATAGACACCTCTCCCAGTTTTGTCAGTTCTCCTTAAGGAGGCTACCTAGAACTCCTACATAGTATTTATTTTAACTTAATTGGCTAGAACTTGATCAGGTGGCCACACTTGTCCAAAGAAAGACTAAAAAGTATTATGTTTATTCAAGGCAGTAGTGTACTCTGCTAAAAATTGAGGTTTAGTTCTTTAGGAAAAAGGGAAAACTGGACTTGGAATAGGCAATTAGCAGTCTCTTCCATAAATCCTGTTCTTAGGCAAACTGATATTCAAGGATGAGGGCAAATACATATTAATAAATTTTAGTATTCATGGACCCGCTCTAAAATACTCAAGGGCATACTAAAACTAAAAAGTAATATAATAAAGAGAAAGACATAACATACAAGAAACAAGGAGTGTGTTGGTAAATGTTTAACAACCAACTCTGGGGGGAAAAGCTCTGATTTGTATCATGAAAATCACCCCCAACATGGCTGACATCAAGCTACCAGCATGATTTCACTGAACACAGACTTGAAAACAGATGCTAACAATTGGCTCTTGTGGTAAAAAAAAAACAAAAAACAAAAAACGGTTTTTAAAAAGCATGATAAGGAATAACAAAAGATGGGAAGGATAAGTTCAAATATTATAATAATTCCAATAAATGTGAACAAATTAAATTCCACTATTATTTGCAGATTGTGTTCAAATATGTAACATGTGCTATTTATAAGTGACACATACCTAAAATAAAATGATAAAGAAAGTTTGATGGCTAAGACTTGGGAAAAATACAAGAAAAATACTATTTGGAATGGAATGAAAATAAAGGAACTATACATTAAAATATTTGCTGGGTGGCTAAAACAGTACAGAAGAAAATGAAAGCTTTATGTGCTTATAAAAAACATCCTGAAAATTAACGGAATAAGTATCCAACTCAAGATGTTAGGAGAATAATGGTAAAATACACTCAAGAAATGTAGACGGAAGGAATTCATAATGATATAAGCATTACTAAAACAGAAAATAAGCAAAAGTAGGCCTGACCAATAAAACTTAAAAGTTAATTCATTATAAAGACCAACACAGGCCAGGTGTGGTGGATCACACCTATAATCCCAGCACTTTGGGAGGCTGAGGCAGGCAGATCACTTGAGCCTAGGAGTTCAAGACCAGCCTGGGCAACATGATGAAACCCTGTCTCTACAAAAAAGACAAAAATTAGCCAGGTGTGGTGGTGTGCACCTGTAGTCCCAGCTATTGGGGGGAGATACTGAGATGGGAGGATTGCTTGAGACCTGGAGTTCAAGGCTGCAGTGAGCCATTATTGCACCACTGCACTCCAGCCTGGGCAACAGAGCAAGACTCTATCTTAAAAAACAAACAAACAAACAACA
This sequence comes from Pongo abelii, assembly GCF_028885655.2. Lineage (NCBI taxonomy): Eukaryota > Metazoa > Chordata > Mammalia > Primates > Hominidae > Pongo > Pongo abelii. The sequence goes on from NC_072008.2 coordinate 143,307,318, forward strand.
CAATTAAAAAGAAAAGCTTTGGCAAATCTAATTAAGAAACAAAAAGAGATTCAAATAAGCAAAACTTGGAATAAGGAGACATAATACATATGAAAAAACTAAAGCATTTTCAGAGACCAGAATATACCTATATGTATAGTTGTGACTCGAAGTCATGTTTGCATTTTCCATATTCAAAAAGTGAAATCAAATCAGTAAGTTTGAGGAAACCCCTAAAATTGAATACAAATGGAGACACATTAATTATATGTCAAAGTGATAACATAACCAACCCAGAAATAAACAAAAACTAATCAGGTAATTTTTAATCATATACTCTCAGTCTAAAGATAAAAATAAATAAATCTTGAAAGTTTCTTATTAGATTTGTTGTTAGTAGTGGTGTCAGTATAGCAACGCTGAAACTATTTTGTGTATGCTTATAGGATTGGGGAAATGAGTGATTATATTACATTAATGTTGTTGCAAGCCAGGGTTCTCACTGTGGGAGAAGGTACATCATTGGCATGGGAGAAGAGGAAGAATCCTATGGTGCTCGATTGGAATTAGAGATAACAGTATGAGCTCATCCTTAACTCTGTTCACTTAAAAGGTCTAGAAGTGTTAACATCCCCGAACCAATGAGCACAGCTAGTGCTAAGATCTTGTTTTCTAAATATCATTCTCCAATAAAAGAAACCAGAGCCTTTTGGAGAAATAGCTGGTTCTAGGGCTAGGCCAAGGGAAATATAAGATAAATTGGGAATATCTTGGGCTAAAAGGAAAGGCAGTGATTCAACACTGATGGGACATGCCTAAAGGACATAGGAGCCAGCTTGAAGGGCTTCTACAGCTGGATTGGGGACTGTAAAGTAAAACATTTACACATCAGATAGTTGTAAAACATTTACACATCAGATAGTTTTTGTGATATTGAAAACTTTAGTTTTTCATAAATCAAATTTATGAGTCCAAATTGACAGTGAAAACCAAAGTCAGAAAAAAAAAACAAATCAATACATTAAAAAAGGAAGGAGCAGCCAAAACTATTTTTTATAATAATAGAATGCTCACTAATAAATGTAGTGGGATGATAGAGTTTGAAGCCAGTATTTTGCAATTAACATAATAATGCTTGATTTGGGCAAGACACCAAAACTATTGAGTTCAAGAGCATTGAAAAGAATCAAAGGTATTTCCCCACAGATTACTTACTATAAATCACAAAGGGGAAAAGGGCCTATTCATGGTGGAGAAGCCTGGTAGATACTACCTTAACCAAGTGATTAAAGCAAACATCCACAAAAAATGGGACAACCTGACATCATGTGCCTTCTGCTGTGATGCACTGAGAAGGGCAAAGCATCACTTCTGTTATTCCCGCCCACAATGCAGCATCTGAATATGATCATAAGGAAACGTCACACAAAGCCAGGCTGATGGTCATTCTACAATGTAACTGCTTTGTTCTCTTCAAAAATGGCAATGTGATGAAAGATAAAGAAAGGCTGGGGTAAAGATGAAGAAAGAGATAGGACAATTAAATGCAATGCATGACCCTAACTTGGAGCCTACATTAGAAAATAAAAATGCTGCAAAGAACTTAATCTGAATAATTGGTGAAATTAGAATTTGGGATATGCATTAGGTAATAGTATTTGATTGATGGTAAAGGTCCCAAATTTGATCATTTTCTTGTTACTATGTAAGAAAAATCTTTATTTTTAGTAGACATATGCTGAGGTACTTAGCCTTGAAGGGTCATTAACAACTGGTTACATGGTTCAGGAAAAACATAGTATATGTATATATTTATAAAGAAGTGAAGCAAATGTGGAAAACTGTTACAAAATTAGTTTTTCAAGACTACTCTTTACCACTTTGTGCCTATAAATGTTACAATCTAGGGATGAGTTTCTAGAAAAAAAAAATAGATTTCCAAAGTTTACTCCAGGAATGCTTTAAAGTCTGAATAGATCTATCACCATAGGAGAAATTTAGAAAACATTTAATTTCTTTCTTACATAAACTGTTCCAGAGCATAGGGAATAGAGGAAACATAAATGCAGGTCTCATCCCAGCGTAAGGAATCTACAGCAGTGTCCACTTTATGTGCAGTAAACAGACAGCTGAGTGTAACAGACTAGGAATCAGTGGACCAGGTCATGGTACTGACTCTGCCTGTCAGTGCAATGGTGATTTGAGCAAGTCACATAACTTCTCTGAGCTTCCATTTCATCCTGTGAAATGCTAGACCCTATAAAATGGGGCTGGTGCGGTTTGCTTTTCATACCTCACAGATCTGTAGTAGGAATCAAGTAAGCTAACCCTGTAGGAAATGAAAAGCCTTGGACACATATAAGAAATACTAGTCAAGAATTCAGGGAAGTCCGTGTGCATCTTGGGACTTGACCTATATTTGTAATTCCTTTTCAACAAATGTCTTCTGTTAAAAAATAGTTACACTTTGTCTAGTTCGTAATATTGAAAAAGGCCAATGGTGGAATGTCCTAAACTTTTGTATGTCTGACATTCACTCTGCCTTGGAATAGTTTATGTAACCAAGGAATTGTCTCTTACTTAATGGGTTGGTGACTCATGTGGATGTGTAAATATATAATTACTTCTCAGCTTTAATGACACTTCCAAAAAGCTCTCTCGACTCTCCTGGACCAGGAGAGGACCTCTCCCCATAGCATTTGGTACTTATTTGTCTCATTAACCATCTCCTCCCTGCTAGATATAAGCTCAACAAGGGCAACAGCTAGATCCACCTTGTTCATCACTGTCGCCTCAGTGCCTACATAGTAAGCACTCACTAAATATTTGTTGAAAGGCAGCTCTTATTCAAGAAAGATAAATGAATAAAAATCCTTACTGAAAGAAGAGTTGTATTTTTTAGCAAGTATTTTTGAGCATGTACGATGTGCAGTGCCCTTGGCTAAACAACATGGGGGCTACAGAGGTCATTCTGAGTCTTGCAGTTTCTGACAAGACCACTCAACTCCCAGACTGTCATTTTCTCCTCTCTGGAGGCTGGAAGTGACTGTTTGCAGAGTCACTCTGCCACCTTTTGGCTGTACCTAGGAATTGCACCTTTTCTGGCATTCCCCTCATCCGGAAAGGACCTGCAACTCGCTCTACAGACCTAGGGCAGCAGCATCATTCATTCATCCATTCCGCAAACATTCACTGAATGCACACCTCATGCCAAGTTCTGTGCCAGGAGCTGGAGACACAGTGGTGGAAAAGCACACACAGTTCTTGCCCTCAAGGAGTTTACTGTCTGGTCTAGGGGAGAAAGAGGGCAATAAATGTGTAATTACATAAATAATAACTACAAATGTGTCCAGTGCTGTGGAGGAGAAATACAAGTTGCCATAAGAGTGTCCCATGTCTTTCCACTCCATTACCTTTCTGCAGCAAAAGCTAATGAAATGGGAGTACAATACATTTTGCCACCCTAACCAGAAGGGCAGGAAAATAAATGCTGAGGCTAAAAAGGGAGCACAGAACCATGATCAGATTGGCTGCAGTAATGTGTATGGCTTGGATTTTTTACAACACCCAGGCTTGCCTTTTGTCCAAACCCAGACTGCTATCCAACCTATTCCATTTGCCAAAAAAAAAAAAAAATTAGATATTCTAGTTTTCCTTAGTAGTAATAATAGCTGACATTTTTTGAGAGCTTACTTTGTGCCAGGCACTGTTAGGCATTTTAAATGCAGCAGCTAGCACAACTTTCATAATAATCCTATGATATAGGTAGTATTAGTGTTCCTGTAATGACAGTAATGGTGGGAAGCACAGGGTCTGGAGTAGGATTACCCACCTTTGAACCTGATTTGCCATCTACCAGATGTGTGACTGGGCAATTTACCTAAGTTCTTGGTGCCTCTGTTTTTCCACCTCTAAAATGGAGATTATAAAAGTAATCTACTTTATAGGGTTGATGTGAGGAGTAAATGACAATACATGTAAGTAGTTAGAACAGTGCCTGGCATAAATATGTGTATATTTATGTGTGTGTGTGTGTGTGTGTGTGTGTATACGGATGAGGGCATCTGAGCTTCAGTAACTCATCTAACCTCCCATATCTACTGAATGGTGCAGACGTTGAGAAGAGAGTCAATCTGATCCCTGAGCCTGGCCTGCACACTCGTCCACTATGCTATTTTGAATACCCTGTTCCTGGGTACCTTCTGTTTCTCTGGCAACAGAAGTCTCAATTGACTCTGCACAGTCATATTCTGGAATCATTTTGCTGAGCCTTGGTCTTAGCTGAACATTGGCAAAAGTAGCTTTTCACAGGCACCTGCTATTTCTTTCCCCAGGGGAAGATCTTATAGGTACATTGTAGAAATAACCTCTCCTTTTGATATTGATGGAAGCTCTGGAACAGGGCAGCTTTCAGCAACGTTATTGTTTGCATGTGATGTCTTTGGAACATGATGTAGTCATTGTGCAGAGAACAAGAGCCTTAAAGCCAACCAAATCTGGATCTAAATCTCAGTTCCACCATGTGACCTTGGACTAGGGTTTCCTTCTCTCTGATCCTTGGTTTCCTCATGTTGGAAGTAAAAGAGATAACCACTACCTTATAGAGTTGGCAAAAGAGAATAAAAGAGATTATACGTAATGTTATTTATATATACACACACATACATGTATATGTAGATATACATATATACATGTTTATATATAATATATATATTATATATATATTATTATATATATATAATATATCTCAAAGGGTTAGGCACAGTACCTGAGTTGAGGCTTACAAATGCCAACTCTCTCCCATCAGGGGGTTAGTTATTGTGGTTACAAAAGGGTGAGGGAGCTGGGAAAAATCCAAATAGTAGGCAACCACAAAAAGCCAACACACGGGAAGAACAGAGGGAAAGGGGAAGAGAGGCGGAAGGGAGATGTGAGTAATTTCATTCTGGGCTTCAGCCCAAACTTCAGGGTGAGGAACGTCTTCTTAGCAAACAGTCAACCCCGATCTGTGATTTACTGGAGCCCACAGTCCCCACACTAACAGCACCATCTGTGATGAAAGCACTGATTTGGAGCTGCAGCCCCGGCTGCTGCTCCTGCCCCTCTGAGAGGAAGGTTAATGGCAGGGTTCAAGGAAAAAGCAGGTGGAATGTGTCTCCTTAGCCCACTCCTCCTCTTACCTTAATGAATGCTAACTCCAAAGTCTCTCTGTTCCTGGAGTTGAGGGCCACTTGCCTTGGAAGCCAAATTGAGGTAAATTGATACTTTTTGGATGCTTTCCTGATCACTTAGTTATATGGAAAATTATCAGGGTGGGGCTGATTCTGGAGAAACCTTGCACTTTTCCCTGAGTCATGCTTTTACTGTTTAAGGCCTGATTAGGCCCCATGGCTGAGAACTCTGAGTGTGTTCGGAAGAGACTGGGTTTTGATAAACTGGATTGGAGCAAAACTCCTAATTTAGCCTAGAAGTTCAGGACTCAAGTTGCCCAATTTGGAATAGTGCATATGGGAGTTCAAAGAAGATAGAAGTTATGGAGAGCTGGTACTATGCCAGATGCAGGGCTGGGAGCCAAGACAGCCAGCTTTTAAGATGTCTTAGAGGTGGGGTATGCGCAATGTTTGTTTTCTGAGGTTTGCTATAAACGAGCTGGAGGCTCGTTGTCACGGTAATGGCAGAGGCTCCATTTTGAAGCTTCTAGGGGAAGCTTATCAAGAAAGCACAAGCCACTTCTCCGAGCAGGGAGTCAATGCCATGGTAGGAACATTTGTTGTAGCTCCTCTATGCAAACTGCACAGTCACAGAAACATGGCTTAGTGGTTTTCAAAATTGCCACTTGCATCTACAAGTGGAGCAGGTGAGAAGTTATCTCAAATGAACTCAATGTTGGCAATCAAGCATTTGTTGAATACCTTCTATGTGCTGCACATTTCTGTCAGGCATTGTGAGGGATCCAGAAGAAGCTATGAACTGGCTTCTCCACTTCATCACTGAGCCTGTAAATGAAAGAAACCACCTTGTGTGAAACAGCAACCTATGAAGAGTGAAGTGAAAAGCTAAGGAGCCCAGTGGGATTCAGAGGATGTGGTGGCTTGAAATAGTGGGTGCTTAGAGCTTGGTAGGGTTGGCTAAACTGCAAGGCACAAGACAATGAGAAGACTACCTGACTGCAGCACAAGATCTGGATCAAGGAGACATGATGGTGGGGTAGGTAGTGTGAAGATGACCAGGTAGATCTCATAGTTGGGGCTGCGGACTCTGGGCAATAGGCAGCAGGATAGATGGTAAAAAGGTTGTGTTAAGAAGAATTGACCCTTTCCTTCTCTCTGACCTTATCTTGCACCACACTCCTGGTATTGGGGTAAATAATACTAGCTGCTAAAAGGATCTCTCCCAAATTCTCCATTGATGGCTCTACTCCACATACTCAGGGACCAGATGCCTTTTGTCTTGTGGCTTTGAAAACTCAAGGGGGACTGGACATGGTAGCTCATGCCTGTAATCCCAGCAATTTGGGAGGCCGAAGCAGGTGGATCACCTGAGGTCAGGATTCGAGGCCAGACTGGGCAACATGGTGAAACCCTGTCTCTACTAAAAATATAAAAATTAGTGAGGCGTGGTGGTGTGCACCTGTAATCCCAGCTATTCAGGAGGCTGAGGCAGGAGAATCACTCGAACCCAGGAGGCAGAGGTTGCAGTGAGTCAAGATCGAGCCACTGCATTATAGCCTGAGCAACAAGAGTGAGACTCTGTCTTAAAAAGAAAAAAAAGAAATCTCAAGAGGTTTGGAATTATCTATTGATTCTTTTGTAGCCAATAAGCAGATGAAAGAAGAGAGAATCACATGTCAGAGGGTTTTATAGGCCAGTCCTGGGAGTGGTATATTTTGCCGTACCTACATTCCATTGGCCATAAGTCAGTCATATGAGCACGTGTAATGGCAAGGATGTCTGGGAAATGGAATTTGGCTGGATGTCCAGTAAGAGGAGGAGGACACAGGTAGTGTTGAACACTCTCAATCTCTGCCACATGTCTCTATTTGCACTATGATTCAGTCTCACTGATTTTCTGAGAGTTCTTTCAACATGCCAAGTTCCTCTTCCCCTCAGGGTTTTTACAATTGCTGTGCCTGTGCTTTATATAAAGAGCACCCTATGACTGGCTGATGAAAAGTCATCACCTCAGAAATGTTTTTCCTGATCATTCACAGGAAGAATCTCACTCTATCACATTTTAATCTTGTATCTTCTTCATAGCACTGCCAAAGCAGGTACAATATTTCTTGAAATTACTTTGTTTATTGTCTGTTTCCTCTTGCTTGAATGTAGCTCCAGGAAATCAAGGACATCGTGAATCTTGTTCACTGCTATATTTTCAGTATCTAGGACAGTTCCTAGCTTGTGATAGTTGATAAAAAAGAAATCAGTTAAAGGAATAGAAAAAAAAGAAAGAAATTGTCCAGCAGCAGAATGTACTTGAGAGAGGGCACAGGAAGGCTGGAGGCAGGTGGATCCCCTGGTATGCTAGTCAGTTGCAGGAATAATAGTTAACACTCTTTTTTTGAGATAAAGTCTCTCTCTGTCACCCAGGCTGGAGTGCAGTAGTGTGATCTCAGCTCTCTGCAACCTCCACCTCCTGGGTTCAAGCGATTCTCCTGTCTCAGCCTCCTGAGTAGCTGGGATACTCCTGAGTAGCTGGGATTCAGCGTCCTGAGTAGCTGAGTAACAGGTATGCGCCACCACACCCAGCTAACTTTTTTTTTTTTTTTTGTATTTTTAGTAGAGATGGGATTTTGCCATGTTGGCCAGACTGGTCTTGAACTCCTGGACTCAAGTGATCCACTTGCCTCAGCCTCCCAAAGTGCTCTGATTATAGGTGTGAGTCACATGCCTGGCCCAATAGTTAACATTTATATAGCATTTACTATGAATCAGATAATGTTTAAGCACTTTATGTTATATGCATTATCTCATTAAATTCTCACAACAATCCTATGAAACTGACACAGTTATTATTTCCATTTTACAAGTGAAAAAATTAAGGCCCAAAGAAGTTAACTTTCCAAGGTTACACAGCTACTAGGTGGTACAGGTAAAATTTAAGCCCAGGGATATCTGGCCCAAGATCCATGCTCTTAAGCCATTACACTATACTCCCCTTTACCTTGGGGGGCTGGTAGGAGCCTGGCTAAGGGTAGAGACGGGGGAAATGCAGACAGAACTGGAGAAATGAGCAAGACTTGGGGATCTGACATGTTTATCTGAGACTTGGTTTCCTATTTTGGTTAGGAGGGGAAAGAAGTCCCTGATCATAAATGTGTCCGCAGATGCTCTACAGGTCCTTTTCAGCTAGATATGGAAGGTACTCTAGTGCTCCACCACTCCCTAACCCCAAAACTAGCTCACTTCTCTCTGTCTCTTCAGATAGGTGTTCTCGGACCCAGGGAGGGAAATGAGGACAGAGGCAGGAATGGGTTTTCAATTGGAGCATCATGAAAATGAAGCAGAACATTGTATTTCAGAAGAAGAGAACACCCATCAATCCAAAAGAGTTGATTTAATAAAAGTTGAATCATCTACAGTTGCCTCCCTAAAGCAGTAACAAAACAAAATTAATGTAAAAATGGAAATTCTTCTGATTGTCAATGTAACATCATGAGCAGTGAGGAAATGTGTGATGCGGAAGTCTCAGATAAAACCCACTGTGAATGTTGAACTCTAGTGGAGAAGTGAAATCACCCATGCTGGCTCCTCCTCTGCTCAACCTCTAACTACTGAAGTGTCTTGGGATTTAGTGCTGATCTTTTTTTTCTCGGTCATCACTCTTGCCTTCTCCCTGGGTTATCCCATCTAGCCCCCTGGCTTCAATTACCATCTGTATGCTGATAACACCATAATTTATATCTCTAGACCAGACTCCTCGCAGGAGCTCCACACTCCTCAGTGTACCTGCTCATTTGACATGTCAACTTGTCTAAAGAGCATCTCAAACTTAGCAAGATAAAAACAGAATTTTTTGACTTTGGTATCCTCCCCTCCAAAGCTGCACCTTCCCTAGTCTTCCCCATCTCAGCAAATGGCATCATAGTGCATACATTTCCTTCAGACCTCCAATCCATGAGTTGTCCTTGATCTTTCTATTTCCCTCATTCTCCTACCCCTACTTCATATCCAAACTACCATCAAATCCTGCCAGCTCTATCTTCAAAGTCTGTCTGGAATCAGCTCCGTCTCCTCCTTGTTGTTTGTTGCCATCCTAATTCAAATCTGTATCATCCCTTGCCTAGATGACAACAGCCTAAACTTGTCTCACTGCCTCCACTCTTGGAACAGTTAGTTATCCCTTTTTGTTGTTGTTTTATAAAATATTTTTGGAGTGATCTTTTAAAAATGTGACTCAGTGGGCCTGTGGCAGTGTTTTAGTACAAACTCATGTTTAGTTTAATGTAGATACAGATGGATAGACATATAAATATTTATAGATATGTGTACACATATGGGTTAGTTCACACAAATCATGTATTTCCTAGCTATGTTAGCTGAGAGGGCCTAGAGGCAATGACACCTTGCTAGCAATTAGAACACTCAGCACACAAATCTTGGTCTCTAATAGCATTCTCCAACAAAAGGGGCCAGGGTCCTTAGAGAAATGGCTGATTCTAGGACTGGGGAAGGAAAAACACAAGGTAAGCATACAGCATCTTGTAGTGGCAGAGAGTAAGATAGTGCTCAAAAACAAAAGGATAGGGGTATAACAAAGGAATATAGGAGCCAACCAGAAAGAGCTCCCACCAGCCAAAGCTAGAACAAATTGAACAATAAAATAAATAATGTAGTATTTGGATTATTACACAAAGTATGATATCAATATCCATGAGTTTGTACTAATATAAATAAATGTTTGAATAAAGAGATAAATGAGGAATAATGGGCAAATCTTCCTCACAGGAGAATTCCAAATAATAAATGTGGCTATTCCCCTTTCCAGGAGATGCAGCTTAGTTCCCTTTCCCCCATCTCCTTGAAGGTAGGGTAAACTTAGTGCCCTGCTTCTAAAGCATAAAATATGAAGAAGGAAAAATAGTAACTTTATAGTGGAGAAACCAGGCAAGGACTACCTGAACTAAGCGATGAAGGTTAACATCTCCAGTAATGGCATGTGGCTACCTATCGTGAACCCCTGATATGATATGATAAGAAGGACAAATCACCTCTTGGGCAGTCTTTCAAAACACCCCTAATCTGAGTCTAATCATGAGGGGAAAACATCAGACAAACTCCAGATTGGGAAATTTTTTACAGGGTAACTGACCAGACTCTTCAAAACTGTCAGGGACATGGAAAACAGAAGAAGACAGAGGAACTATCAGAGATCAGAGAAAACTAGGGTGATTTGATGACTAAATGCAATGTGGTAGCTGGGATTCGATCCTGGAACAGAAAAAGGAGATTAATGGAAAAACTGGTGAAATTCAAATAAAGTGTTGAGTTTAGTTAGTATTCATGTACCATGGTATATTAAGATGCTAGCAATGGTGGGAACTTGGTGAAAGTGTACAGAAACCCTCTGTACCATCTTTAAACTTTTCTGTAAACCTAAAATTATCCCTAAATAAAAAGTTCATCTTAAAAACTATGATTCAGATCATGTGGCTGTCCCATTTAAAACTCTCCAAATGTTTCCCTTTGCATCTAAAATAAAACCAAAACTCTTTACTAGGACCTCTGCAAATTCATCATGTACCACTCTCCTCTTGTCACTTCACTCCAGCAACACCCAGCTTCCGACATTTCCTTAAACATACCCTCCTTCCTGCATCAGAAGCCATTCTTATCCCTCTATCTATTTAAAGCAAACTTCCCTTCCTCCTGGATCTCTCCCGTAGCCCAATTTTATTTCCTTCATAGCACTTCTAATAATTTGAAACTTCCTTATTTATTTATTTTATTGCAGCTAGACTGTGAGCTCTGTGAGGTCAGGTGCCTTACCTGTTTTGTTCATCACTCCTTTCCCAACACAGGATAGGCAACAACTAAGTACTTGAGGGGGATAAGTTCATCTTTCCAGGCTTCTGAAAGTCCCACCTCCTTTGGGATCACCATAACAACTGTCTAGAAGCAGGAAAAGGCAGAAAGTCTGAGCAATTAGTCTCACCTGGGTTTGAGAAGCATGGCAGACATCTTGCATGCTCTCTGTTACAGGCACATGTTGGGGAAAGGTGATCTTTGATTGGAAGAGAGAAGGTCTTATAACCTAAGGGTTTAGGATGTAGATCTTTTTTCCTCCCAGTCAATATTTGTTTAATTACTAGATTGTCCATGCTAAAAATAGATTATAATTGATTTTCTGAGAAAAAGTCCTTATAATCTTGCTGTCAAAATTTTATAAGGCCTACAGTATGGCCGGTATATTTGGGGAATGGAAATGATTTTCTTAAAGCCCAGAAAATTTCCTTGGTTTAGCTATGATTAGTGCTTAAAACCAATCATAAATGAACATGAACAGGAAGGCTCCCACCTCACCAATATCCCTGCTATTCCCGAACATCCATTCAGCCATATCCTTCTCCCAGGCCCCATGAAAGACCCACCAAATTTCCCTATCCCCTAAAGCAAACAAAACTCTTTTCTTCCCTTTCCATGCAAAACTGTTTATTAATTAAAAGCTATAATGCATGTATAGAGCCTTTAAAAAGCTAGCAATCCAGGTTTTCTCATTTTAACTAAATCAGAATCAGAGTTGACTTCACGCCCATCCTGCCAGGGAGGCAGTCCTTCTTTCAGGTTTTCTTGTTACTAGAAAGTAAAAAGCCTGGTAGATACCTTATGAGGGTTCAGGTGCCACTTTGGAGGCACTATATTTTGTCCTTTTAGTGTTTTCTCACTGGGTGGTTTGGCCCCATAACTGTAGCCTGTGTATTAGTCTGTTCTCACACTGCTGTAAAGATACTACATGAAACTGACTAATTTATAAACAAAGGAGGTTTAATTGACTCACAGTTTCACATGGCTGGGAGGCCTCAGTAAACTTACAACCACGGCAGAAGGCAAAGGGGAAGCAAAGTACATCTTATATGGCAGCAGGAGAGAGAGAGAACAGGGGAATTGTCAGACATTTATCAAACAACTGAATCTCATGAGCCCACTATTATGAGAATAGCATGGGTGAAACCACCCTCATGATCCAATCACCTCCTATCAGTTTCCTCCCTTGACATGTGGGGATTACAATTCAGATTTACAATTTGAGATGAGACTTGGGTGGGGACACAGCCAAATCATATCATTCCTCCCTTGGCCCCTCCCAAATCTCATGTCCTTTTCACATTTCAAACCAATCATGCCTTCTCAACAATTCCCCAAAGTCTGAACTCATTCCAGCATTAACTCAAAAGTCCAAGTCCAAAGTCTCATCTGAGGCAAGGCAAGACCCTTAGGCCTAGGAGCCTGTAAAATCAAAAACAAGTTAGTTACTTCCAACATACAATGGGAGTTCAGGCATTGAGTAAATTGTCCCATGTCAAACGGTAAAAATTGGCCAAAACAAAGGGGTCATAGGCCCCATGCAAGTCCAAACTCCAGCGGGGCAGTCATTATACCTTAAAGCTCCAAAATGATCTCCATTGACTCCATGTCTCACATTCAGGGCACACTGATGCAAGGGGTGGGCTCTCAAGGCCTTGAGCAGCTCTGTCCTTGTGGCTTTGTAGGGTACAGCATCCCTCCCGGCTGCTTTCATGGGCTGACATTGAGTGTTTCCAACTTTTCGAGTCTCATGGTGCAAGCTGTCAGTCAGTGCGTCTACCATTCTGGGGTGTGGAGGATGGTGGCCCTCTTCTCACAGCTCCACCAGGTAGTGCCACAGTGGGGACTCTATGTAGGGGTGCCCACCCCACATTTCCCTTCCACATTGCCCTAGTGAGGTTCTCCATGAGTGCCCTGCTCCTGCAGCAAGCCTCTGTCTGGATATCCAGGCATTTCCATACATCCTCTGAAATCTAGGCAGAAGTTCCCAAACCTCAATTCTTGACTTCTGTGCACCCACAGGCTCAACACCACATGGAAGCTGCCAAGGCTTGGGGCTTGCACCCTCTGAACCCAAGGTCCCAGCTGTACCTTGGCCCCTTTTAACCACGACTGGGATGCAGAGCACCAAGTCCCAAGACTGCACAAAGCAGCAAGGCCCTGGGCCTGGCCCACAAAACCATTTTTCCTCATAGGTATCTGGGCCTGTGATGAGATGGGCTGCTGTGAAGACCTCTGACACGCCTTGGAGACATGTTCTCCATTGTCTTGGCAATTAACATTCAGCTCCTTGTTACTTATGCAAATTTCTGCTTCATCTCCATCTGAGACCACCTTGGCCTGGGCTTCCTTGTCCATATCACTATCAGCATTTTGGTCAAAACCATTCAACAAGTTTCTAGGAAGTTCCAAACTTTCCCACATCTTTTTCTTTTCTTCTGAGCCATCTGAACTGTTCCAACCTCTGCCTGTTACCCAGTTCCAAAGTCACTTCCACATTTTCAGGTTATCTCTATAGCAGTACCCCACTACTGGTACCAATTCTCTGTATTAGTCCATTCTCACACTGCTGTAAAGATACTACCGCAGACTGGGTAATATATAAACAAAGAAAGTTTAATTGACTCACAGTTCTGCATGGCTGGGAGGCCTCAGGAAACTTATAATCATGGTGGAAGACAAAGGGGAAGCAAGGCACATCTTACATGGCAGCAGGAGAGAGACAGCAGGGGAAGTGCCAGATACTTATCAAACAGCCAGATCTCATGAGAACTCACTCACTATCAGGGCAATACCATGGGGAAAACCACCTCCATGATCCAGTCATCTTCCACCAGGTCCCTCCCTTGATATGTGGGTATTACAATTTGGATTACAATTCGAGATGAGATTTGGGTGGGGACACAGCCAAACCATATCAGCCCTGAACACATCATTCTAGCTGGCCTTTAACAGGACTGTGATGTACCAAAAAAGTCACTGAGGCAGCCCAGAGATTGGTAAGATTTACCTTTACCCCACAAAGTTTTTTGAACAGATTGACTTGAACAGTGCTGGATTATGGCAATTTACCTCAACCTCACCATAGTTATTATGAGAAGAAATATTGTTCTTCTAAGATTTTAAATTAGTTGCTTCAGTTATTATTATTTTATTTTAGAATCAAGGGGTACATGTGCAGGTTTGTTACATGACTATACATTGCATGATCCTGAGGTTTTGGCTTCTATTGATCCTGTCACCCAAATAGTGAACATAGTACCCAATAGGTAATTTTTCAACACTTTCCCTTCTCCTCTCCTCTCCCCTTTTGGAGTCCCCATTATCTATCATTTCCATTTTTATGTCCATGTGTATCCATTGTTTAGCTCCTACTTATAACTGAGAGTTTATAATTTATAACTTGTATGTTTATCACAGTTATTATTTTTTAATGACCCAGATTGAATATCCTCTTTTGTTTCACTCCCTTGCTTCTACTATATTGCTCTGCAAATACCTCTGTACAATTTTCAATTAAGATTATAGAATGTAGATCTTAATCCTAGGTGTCTCAGAATCACCTGGAAGGGCTTGTTAGAAATATGGATGCTAGGGCTGGGTGTGGTGGCTCATGCCTGTAATCCCAGCACTTTGGGAGGCCAAGGTGAGCAGACTGCTTGAGCCAAGGAGTTTGAGATCAGCCTGGGCAACATGGCAAAACCCCATCTCTAAAAAAAAAATTAAAAATAGAAAAATTATCTTGGTGTAGTGACACACACCTGTGTTCCCAGCTACTCGAGAAGCTGAGGTAGGAGGACTGCTTGAGCCCAGGAGGTCGAGGCTGTAGTGAGCCATGATCATACCACTGCACTTCAGTCTGGGCAACAGAATGAGGCTCTGCCTCCAAAAAAAGAAAAAAACTGATGCCCCTGGACCTGTGATTCTGAATTTTCTTGGAGGACACCCTGGCTACCAGGTCTGCATTTGTACCTGGGGACATCTGTATTTTTAGCAAGCTCTCAGGTGATTTTGACATACACCCAGGATTGAGAACCACCTTTTTAAGGGATGCTGGGGAAAGGAGGGAAAATAAGAAAAACTAATTGGCATGTGAGGAAATGGGTCTTTATGATTCCTAGGGATTTGCCTTGGGAAAAGGAAAAGTAGAGAATATTTTTTAGAGCTCTACGTACAAGGTGGTCCAGGCCAGTTCACTAGGGTTGGAAGATAGTCAAAAGTAGGAGGCAGTTGTTCTAAGTCTTGGTTGAACCTCATTGTTGTCTGGAGTGTTGCCAGGGTAAGCAATTTTTGGAAGTCAGAGAGTGGACCTACATACAGTATATAGGGCCCAGTGAATACTTAATTTATTTAGACATATGATGCAGTAATGTTTTATAGTTGTGTTTCTCTTTTTTATTATATCTTAAGTTCTGGGATGCATGTGCAGAACGTGCAGATTTGTTACAATGGCACACATGTGCCATGGTGGTTTGCTGCACCCATCAACCTGTCATCTACATTAGGTATTTCCCCTAATGCTATCCCTCCCCTTACTCCCCACCCACCGACAGGCCCCAGTGTGTGATGTTCCCCTTCCTGTGCCTATATGTTCTCATTGTTCAACTCCCGCTTATGAGTGAAAACATGTGGTGTTTGCTTTTCTGTTCCTGTGTTAGTTTGCTGAGAATGATGGTTTCCAGTTTCATCCATGTCCCTGCAAAGGACATGAACTCATTCTTTTTTATGGCTGCATAGTATTCCATGGTGTATATGTGCCACATTTTCTTTATCCAGTCTAACATTGATGGGCATTTGGGTTGGTTCCAAGTCTTTGTTATTGTGAATAGTGCTGCAATAAACATACATGTGCATTTGTCTTCTCAAAGTGATGTCCTTGGTTGCCCTATTTAAAGACTGTGCATGTGTGTGTGTTTGTGTGTGTGTGTTGAAGGACTGGTGTTTAAAATGTGGCTTCCCAGTTTCCAATTCCAACCTATCAGTGCTGGATAAAATTTAAGAATCAATGTTTTATAATATGGGGCTGAAAACATTTTTTTTCCTGTTGAGGAGCACCAATGTTCAGAAAAGTGTTCACAAAAGTTAGAAAAATAAACTGGGTAATTATTTGGAATGAGTAATGATATTCTATTTTCAAAAGAGGAGGAAATCTAAAACCATTCAGTATATATAACAAATGAAAAATACACTACAACTCTAAACTATGAACAATTAAGGAAGTTAAAGAGAGAAAGATGAACTTAGTAAACAGATGAGGGGAAAGATAAGTAAAGGGATGAATAACAAGAAACAATGTCCTATCTCAGCTACTATTACAACTTATCATGGACTATAGATTTTTTTAAAGAAACAGATAAACTGTGCTAAACTTTACTCTTGAAACTGCTTTAACCATCCAGTTCTATCCATGTTGTGAATGACAGAATTTTCTTTTTTAAGTCTATAGAGTATGTATGTATATCTATCATTTATCTATCTATCTATCTATCTATATCTATCATCTATCTATATCATTCTCTTTAGTCATTCATCCATTGATGGA
This sequence comes from Pongo abelii, assembly GCF_028885655.2. Taxonomy (NCBI): domain Eukaryota; kingdom Metazoa; phylum Chordata; class Mammalia; order Primates; family Hominidae; genus Pongo; species Pongo abelii. Next base: position 143,323,863 of record NC_072008.2, read on the forward strand.
CACTTAGGTTGATTCCATATCTTGGCTACTGTGAATAATGCTGCAGTGAATATGGGAGTGCAGATAGCTCTTTGATGTACCAGTTTTAATTGTTTTGGCTATATACCCAGAAGTGGGATTGCTGGATCATCAGGTAATTCTGTTTTCAGCTTTTTGAGGACCCTCCATACTATGCTAAGTGAAATAAGCCAGGCACAAAAAGTCAAATACTGCATGATCTCACTTATATGTGGAATCTAAAAAAGTTGAACTCATAGAAACAGAACAGAAAGGTGGTTACCAGAGGGAGGGATGTATAGAGACAGGGAAAGGGAAGATGTTGATCAAAGGACACAAAGTTTCAGTTAGACTGGAGGAATAAGTTTTAGTAATCTATTGCACTGCATGGTGACCACAGTTAATAATAATGTGTAGTTGTGTCTCAGTGTCCTTGGAGGATTGGTTCCAGGACTCTCCTGAATACTAAAATCTATGAATGCTCAAGTCCTTGATATAAAATGGCATAGTGCAGCCAACAGGCACATGAAAAAATGCTCATCATCACTGGCCATCAGAGAAATGCAAATCAAAACCACAATGAGACACCATCTCACACCAATTAGAATGGCAATCATTAAAAAGTCAGAAAACAACAGGTGCTAGAGACGATGTGGAGAAATAGGAACACTTTTACACTGTTGGTAGGACTGTAAACTAGTTCAATCATTGTGGAAGACAGTGTGGCAATTCCTCAATGATCTAGAACTAGAAATACCATTTGACCCAGCCACCCCATTACTGGGTATATACCCAAAGGATTATAAATCATGCTGCTATAAAGACACATGCATACATATGTTTATTGCGGCACTATTCACAATAGCAAAGACTTGGAACCAACCCAAATGTCCATCAATGATAGATTGGATTAAGAAAATGTGGGACATATACACCATGGAATACTATGCAGCCATAAAAAAGGATGCATTCATGTCCTTTGTGGGGACATGGATGAAGCTGGAAACCATCATTCTCAGCAAATTATCGCAAGAACAAAAACCCAAACACCGCATGTTCTCACTCATAGGTGGGAATTGAACAATGAGAACACTTGGACACAGGAAGGGGGACATCATACACCGGGGCCTGTTGTGGGGTGGGGGGAGGGGGGAGGGAAAGCATTAGGAGATATACGTAATATAAATGATGAGTTAATGGGTGCAGCACACCAACATGGCACATGTATACATATGTAACAAACCTGCACGTTGTGCACGTGTACCCTAGAACTTAAAGTATAATACAAAATAAAAAATAAAGAATAAAGTGGCATAGTGTTTGCATGTAACCTAGGCACATCCTCTTGTATTCTTTAAATCATCTCTAGATTACTTATAATACCTAATACAATGTAAATGTTATATAAATAGTTATACTGCATTTTTAAGGTTTGTATTATTTTTATTGTTGTATTGTTATTTTTTCTGAATATTTTTTATTATCAGTTAGTTGAATCTGTGGATGTGGAATTCATAGATGCCAAGGGCCGACTGTATTGCATATTTCAAAATTGCTAAAAAAAAAGACTTCTTAACATCTTAACCATTAAAAAAATGCTAAGTTAGTGAGTTAAAGGATATGTTAATCAGCTTGATTTAATCTTTCTACAATGTATACATAGATCAAAACATCACATTGTACCCCATAAAATACACACAATTATTATCAACTAAAACAAATAAAAAATTTAAGAAAGAGGAAACTCCTAAAATGCTTTAATGCTATCTAAACTTTTTACCTTCTGATATTCTCAAAACTCTCTTTTCCCAGCCTTCCATTAAGACAATTTCCAACTTTCTGCTCTGAAGAGAGAGAAGTCTTTAATCTCAGTGGAAGAGGACAGGTTCTGTTTTCATGGAGTAACATCCCTATCTGCTGGCCTTCCAAAATATTGCCACTGCAGACAAAGAGTTTCTGAGGCAGAAGCATGATGGCTCTATCTCCACTCCACCAACCCCTGCATCCTGAGCCAGCCAGGTCCAGAAGCAGGAGGCGGGCAAAACCCCATGCTGGTCTCTCTCTCTCTCTCTAATCAAGAGCCTAATTCCCTGGGAGCCCTGACAAATTCCACTTCACAAGTCTATTATAGCCTAAATCACACACTGCCTTAGACTTATCCTGTGTAGCAGTGTGACTTCCCCCTCTGAAGATAGGGATTATTTCTTATTATTATAGGGTCCTAAGTGCCATTAGTGTCTAGCATATATTAGGCCATCAATAAAACACTGGCTGAACAAAAATTTACCGTAAAGGATAGAGTGTCCTAAGTTGCTTAAAAGTGTGCATTAACTACCTGATGAGACTTCAGCTTGTGTTACAGCTGGTTTTGTGAAATAAAGATTGTCCATTTATTTTTATGATTATTTTAAAGCAGCTTTTATGCAGAGATACAAATGATTTTTTCTTATAGTGACAATGATCTTGCTTTCATCTTTGAGCAGTAAAACTTTTAAAAATGACTTTGAATTCTTATGTGAAATTGTGATCACCTAATTACCAATGATAAAGAGAAAGCAGTGATGTGGTACACCAAATGCTATTTCAAGAATAATGAGTAATTACATTCAGGGAAGCTCCCTTACTTTTCTGACGGGATCAACCATACATGTGTATTCTAGACATGTGGAAAGAGAATCCATTTGTGTAACAGTTATGGTCTTCAAAGTAGTTGCACATATGTGACTTCATTTTAGTCTCACAATCCCCTTCGGAGTTAGACAGAGGAGCTTTCATTTCCATTTGCCAATTAGGACACTGCCACAGACAGCTTTAGTAATAGGGCCAAGGTGAGCCTACAAATTAGTGCCATAGCCAAGACAGAGCCATGTAGCTCCCTACTCTTGTCCAGGATGCACAGGGGTTGGTGTTTCGTGCTTGGACTGTATTAACTCTTTGGAGAGCAATATTAAGACAAAAACATAATGTCAGAGCTTTATATGCACACAAAACCTCCATCCAAATGGGTTCGATTTTTTTTTTTTGGAGAAAGGAAATCTTAGGCCCATCAGCCACATTCTTCAAGGTTGATTAGTATTGTTTCCATTTCCAATGTTTGGAATTTAGATGGCTCTGAGACTGCTCTTCCTTCCAGAAGTGATTTGTGCATGGAATGGCAGCCCAAGTTCTGTTGTCACCACTGTTCCACTTGCTGCTTTCACAGTTTGCCCTACCTCTGTTTAAAATGATTGAAGAATGCTGTGAGGGCTGCTCTGAGAAAGCAGACAAGTGCATGCAACTCTCTTCTTACAGCAGCCTTTCAGCTTCGAAAGGAGGAGAAGAACTAATAATCTTTTATTTGTTTAGGCTGTTTGTGTTTATAGAATCCAGGAATTCTCAGCAACTTTCATTTAGCTTTTACAAATCACACACATGCATTCTCCAAAATACAGCAGCTTAACCATTTCTCACCTTTGCACTTTTTATCACTGGGCATAAAGTAACCCCAAATGAAAACAAAATCGGTGACAAAAATAGAATATGCTTTCAAAACTTTACTAATATCAGAAAAAAAGTGGAACTTCTAGGCCAACTAAAGATGTTTAGTCCTATGAATTTGTTAGGATTATTCTATACTTATGAGTTTTAATCCACTTCACATATTAATTTAGTTCAGCTTCTCTCTTTTAGCTCTGGGGAAACTGGGTCCTCAAGAGAGTAAGTGATTTGTTTAAGGTCACACAAACAGTGGCAGAGGCAGGACTACAATTGTAACTGCCTATGTTCAGCCCAGTGCTCATTTCTTTGATTGCAGCTGAAGTCAGAGTCAGCTGTTTTCACATTTTCTTATAGTTAATACTACTAATACAAATAGCTAACCTCTAATGAGCACATGCTATGTTTCAAGCACTGTGCTAAGTGCTTTACACGCATTGTCTCTCATGTTTAAACTTGCTAAACCTGCTTCTTTTTCAAAACAAACCGTAAATCAGTAATAATTTATTCTCTCTCTCTCTCTCTCTTTTTCTCTCTCTCTCTCTTTTTTTCTCTCTCTCTCTGTCTCTTTCCTGCTAAGAGGAAAACATGAAGACTTTAACTAAATATCATTTTTTATGGCTTCTCTTGGGGTTTCGCTCTGTGGCATGCTCTCCTTCAGACCTTGCTCAGTCTTTCTCTTTCACCCGCGATCTCCATGGTTGGTACTAAGGCTTATCAATAAGAGAACATGATCCTGACCTTTAAAATGTATCCCAATTGTCCTTTGAACTGGGATTTTAATCTGTAGATAAAATGCAGTCAAATGATCAAATTTACTCATTTATTTTTTTCCTTCTCATATAATGTCCCTTCATTTTATTTTGAGAATATTATATTTCTTTAATAAATAGTATCTCTCCTAATCCCTGTAATTTCCATCTCTTGCTTTTGAACAGCATGCCAGAGAAGTGCCTTTTTTTTTTTAACAAGCACAATGGCTTTGGTGTTTCTAGGGAAGACAAACGGCTAAATTAAAGGCACAGCTGGCAACTTGACACTGGCTGGGGGTGGAGAGACCTAGTTAGCATTCATCCATTTACCTCTGTCCAGTTGGCTAGCTTGTCTCTCTCTCCTTTCTCATCCTCTGAAGGCTGGGAGTAAAGAATCACCAGGTTCTTTATGGTACTTCCAACAGCTGGACCTATAGCAATTGCCTGCGGGTATGTCTTCCCTTGGACAAAAGGTGAGTAAGCCTGTAACCAGGTTGTCAAGAAGAGAGGAAATCCGAAATGTAAACATCAGCTTCCAATTACACTTGCACATCTCTTTCTCTTACAAATACCACACCTCGTTTTTTATCTTTCTGAATGCATGATTTTGTTTCATTGAGAGATAATTCACATTTTGAATACATTGTCACAATTCAGTTTAGTTGAAAAGAAGTCCTTCATTTGTTCATTAATCCATTCATAAAACATTTGGTATGTTCTAGGCACTATACTAAACGCTTGTGCAGTCAAATATTAATCAAGCAGTCCCTGCCCTTGAGAAGCTACAGTTTCATGGAGGTGTCAGAGGCATCGGAACCAGAGCAACTCCATCTTGAATAGGAGCTGGGTAAAATGAGGCTGAAACCTAGTCGGCTGCATTCTCAGATAGTTAAGGCATTCTAAGTCACAGGATGAGATTAAAGGTCAGCACAAAATACAGGTTGTAAAGACCTTGCTGATAAAACAGTTGCAGTAAAGAAGCCCACCCAAACTCACTAAAACCAAGATGGCGACGAGAGTGACCTATGATCATCCTCATTGCTACACTCTGACCAGCTCCATGACAGCTTACAAATGCCATGGCAATGTCAGGAAGTTACCCTATATGGTCTAAAAAGCAGGAGGCATGAATAATCCACCTTTTGTTTAGCATATCATCAAGAAATAACCATAAAAATGGGCAACCAGAAGCCCTCGGGGCTGCTCTGTCTATGGAGTAGCCATTCTTTATTCCTTTACTTTCGTAATATACTTGCTTTTGCTTTGCACTGCAGACTCACCCTGAACTCTTTCTTGTGTGAGATCCAACAACCCTCTCTTGAAGTCTGGATCGGGGCCCCTTTCCTGTAGCAGAGGTGTGAAAGGAAAAGAAATTTTAGGGCCCCCAAAAACACTAAGCTAAAGGGAAAAGTCAAGCTGGAAACTCCTTGGGCCAATCTGCCTCCCATTCTATTCAAAGTCACCCCTCTGCTCACTGAGATAAATGCATATCTGATTGCCTCCTCTGGAGGAGCTTATCAGAAACTCAGAAGAATGCAACCATTTGTCTCTTACCTACCTATAACCTGGAAGCCCCCTCTCCACCTCGGGCTTCCACCTCCAGTCTGTCCACCTTTGCTTCGAGCTGTCCCGCCTTTCCAGACAGAACCAATGTTCACCTTACATATGTTGATTGATGTTTCATGTTTCCTTAAAATGTATAAAACCCAACTGTGCTCTGACCACCTTCGGCACATGTCGTCAGATCCTCCTGAGGTTGTATCACTGGTACGTGTCCTCAACATTGGCAAAATAAACTTTATAAATTAACTGAGACCTGTGTCAGATTTTCAGGGTTCACAGAGGCAATAGATATTTAATCAGATTTTGATACACTATGGTAAGTGCAGTGATAAAAAATGCAAAGGTGAGGAATGGTTGAACTGCTGTATTTTGACAAAGAATGTGTTTGTGTGATTTATAAAAGCTAAATGAAAGTTGCTGACAATGTTTAGGTAATCTCTTGCCTCCTCCTTTCCCTTCTGTTCTGACCATGAAGCAACCCTGGAGTTTCTGTGAATCTGCTGTTATTCTGGGGGCTGCCCGATTCGCGAATCATTCATTGCTCAGTTAAACTCTGTTAAATTTAATTCAGCTGAAGGTTTTCTTCTTTTATCAGATGGTGTCACAAGTGGGATTCAAAGTAGAGCTTCTAGCCACCCCCAGGAGTGCTGAGTGAACATGGAAGGACCCACTTGTGTTCATTGATCTCTCAGAGATGCTGGGGATTGTGGGTATACTCCCTTTTGGATTTTGGAGCTCCATGGATTTGTGTTTTGAGCTCTCTGAGTTTCTTTGAGCAAATTTCTGATTCAAACTGGGTTTGGAGTCATGACAGAAACTAGACTGGGTTCAGCAATGGATTTGATCTGGGAATTAACTGGCTTGAATCCAGTTAGAGGCCTCTTACATCTGACTGGGTCGGAAAGGATCTGGTAGTAAGCAGTAATATTGCAGGGGGTATAAAATTTGGCTTTTGAAAATTCACAGGGATTTTTGTGTTATACCACTTTGTTTCACGTTTCTTGCATACTTAGGTAGGAAAAATTATTGGCTAAATTAATCAAGAGAATCTGAGCATAAAGCCAATATTTTAGGTAAAATGAGATCCTTAATTTCTAGAAAACTGAGTTCCTTCTGGTTTATACTTTAGGCCCGGGAAGCAGCAAAATCTTACAGAAATGGCAAAATCTTACTAAAGATAACTTATAGTGGAACATTCCGAATGAACAACAATGCATTGAAGTACACTTAAAAATGAAGGCTCTCAGTAAAGTTCCTTTTGGCTAAGAATGGGTTTAGTACTACAGCATGTCAACTGCTATTCTCTTTGGAATAATCTGCCTTGCATTCTTTGCTGATGGCTGTGGGTGACAGGATTAGGCACATACAAGATTGTGGGACATGGGGAGTTTTTTCCTCTCTAAAAGGGGAAACTTGAGAGCTGATGGGACTGCTGGAAAAGATTCCTTTGATACCGAGAAGCAGTTGCCTGAACTTTTTAGTGTTGCTGCAATGGGTGGGTCTTTCTCTGGCCTCCCTGAGCAGCTCACCTTCCCCACCCTTTCACAGGCAATGCTTTTCTCTCTCTACTTTTCATGTCTTATATTTTCTATTACTCAGGGTGACTATCTTGCCCAGAGACCACATGTTGAAACTCCTGGTTGGAGGTTGGATTAACGATCATGGGGCCTAACCAGGGGCAAGTTTGAGCCTTGCCAGTTTGACATTGGGTGCTAATCAGAATGTCTGTGTTTTGTCACATGTATTTTACTCTGGGCAGAGCAAAAAAAGATACTTTTCCTTTATTATACAGCTTGGTCCCAGTGCAATGGTGCAGAGAACTGAGTCACTAGGACCACTCAGGGAAAGGAACCCAGAAACCTAGCATGCTGGCAAAAGGGTAAGAATTTCTTACCAGTCAGATTTCTTGCTACTTTCTCTCTGTGCAAATGGTTGAATGGATGGTAAAAAATTACTGTTTATCTCCATCTTGTTTTACGTCCTTGGGAGCCTGACCTTGTAACCACATGACAATACTTTCTCTTGGTCTCTGCCTTCCAGAGAACAGGAATTTTAGGGTTTATGTCATAGTTAGCTCTAAAAATTATCTTGAGTAGTTAAAAGCCTTTGCAAGCTCAAAATTAATGACTGTAGATTCCTTCTGGGAAGGGCAATGGAGATTACCCTCTGCTGTAGCTCAGTAGCTAAGGTTTCTCCTTTTCACACTGGTATTCTGGGTTCAATTCCCTGCTTAGGCAGTAAGTCCCTTTTGGTTTAATATCTGCAGGACCTTGTTTAGCCTCTTCTCCTCCACGGACTATCTTAAATTTTCTTTTCTCTGAGCACCTGGGAGGTTACCTTTGGTAAAGTTCAAAGGCCAGAAATATTGGCCACTTGGCCTGGCTAAGATCGAGTAATAAAAAATATTAAAAAGACTTTATTACAGTGCTATGGTTAAAAGTCAGCTTAATTAAAAGCAGATATTCAAGCTCTAACAGCCTGGACACCTTGGGAAAAACAGGAGGCACCAGAAACTCCTTTCCTGGCCCTATTCTTCCAAGGGCTCCACCCTAAAGCCAATAACCAATTAAGAAGCTTAAAAACTGGCAAACAAAAAATCTTACAACTACTGTAGTAATCTTCTGTCTGTGTAATTATATATGTGTTGTGTGTAATGTTTATGTAAAAGAGCTCTAATTAATTGGCTTAAACAAAAATAAATGCTTAAATCAAATATTTTAAAAGCAAAATAAAAACAGCTTTAAAGATTATTGATAAAATAAAGACATTTTGTCTAAATTATGCAGATCAGATATTAGGTTTGAAAATGCTTTAAAGTCATAAACTGTTTTGACTTTTGAAAATTGTTCAATTTATTTTGGAGACATTACATTCTAAATAGGCCTGGGGATGTATGGAATTAACCATGCTCACTAGCTATGCAAAGAAGGTTATAAAGAAAAGAGATTTTATATAAGAAAGGATGTTGTATGGTAAATTCTTGTCCTAAAGTAAAATGACTGAGTGAGTGTTTAAAAAGAGGGGTGTTTAGGGCAAATCAGAAAGTCTAAACATGTTGTACATGGTCTGTGTAAGTCGTGAAAGAATTTATGAAAAGGTATTTTTGCCAGAAATGTTGTACAATTTAAAATTAGACCTCCTAAATGCTTCATAAAGTGCCACTATGACTCTTAACTGTACAGTTTGCCTGTTTTACAGCTAGGTAAGGCCTGGTACACGTGGAGTTAGATGCTGGAAAGAGTCAGATCTTATCTGCATTTCCGTCTAGGTCCTAGGCTCCACACCTAGTACACAATTAAAATCCCTTACTTACCAAGGTTTTCGCCAAAAGTAAAAGTTGCTAAGAATTAACACTGTAATATGTAATTGAGACTACTGAAAAAATAAGTTTACATACAAGGTATGTAAGGAGAATAAAGTGTGTTTTCATAAGAGATTATAAAAAGGTATAGAATGTAAATTTCTGCCTAGGTTAGAGGGTTAAAGGATTGTTTTAAATTAAATAAAGCTAAAGATTTGAACAAGTTGTGGAAGGTTTATAAAAAATTAATTGTAAAAAATTCTATGTGTGGACATATTGGCTAAAGTTAAAATGGCATTATTCAGTTTTTTCCATAAATTGGACATTGGAATAAAAGCACAACAGAGTTTTATTAAAACATTGTTCTGCTCTGAGAAAAAAAAAAATTTAAAGGGTTATAAAAGGTTTATAAAAATCTTACCTTGTGGTCAAACTAATTAAAACTGAATAGGTTTATAAAATGTTATTTAAAAACTAGCTTTAACATCAAAAACACACTAATGGAAACATAAAATTTGGTTTTCTCTTTTAAAAAGTATTTTCTGTAATATCAAAAGACAAAGGTTTTTGTTTATCTTTTAAGTAACTACAAAGGACAAAATGGGGAAGGGAAAGAAAGGAGACAGAGTCAGTTGTCCTCATGCTATCTTCCTTGGGTCTTGTTTGGAAAGCTGAGTCTCCTCTTTATCAGAATAAGGTTTTTTCCTTTAAAAAATTTTTGAGTTATCATTTTGCTAAATAAATGACTTATGGTACCCTAAGATTTTATTTTGTAATATCCAATGTTTTAAACCTTTGGTACTTAACAAACCTTTCAAAATCAAGCTCTAGATTATCATGCTAAATCAGCCAATACTAAAACTGTTTAAATACACAATTTGAATGAACTCCATGGTCTAAGTCAAATTACCTCTGCTAACCCATTAGTTATCTGTGCTATGCACCTAAATTGGAGAAACAATTGGAATGCAGAAGGACATAAGTCCGATGTTAAGCATGGACTCATGAATAACCAGGATGGCCACCCTGTCTTTCCTGAGTCCTTAAAGCTTTTGTTATTAAATGTTCTGCATTACGTGAATCGTCAAGAAAAAAAAATAATCCAAATTGAATATATTGATGTGGTTACTTATAAATTGCAGAAATAATTTAAAACCAGTGTTTGGTTCCACATTTCTGGGAAGACAATCAAAGCTTCAGATACATTTGGCTACCTGATAGGCCATTTAAACATTTATAAAGGGATTTCATTCAATTGTCATTTTCAATTCATGTTTTCTGGTTGTATAAAAGCTTTCCCATGCAAGAGGGCTGATGTTATAACAGTAGATTATTATGCTACTGTGTATTTTCACCAAGTAAATAAAGCTTTTTAATGGTTCACTGAGGACAATTTCTTCACAATCTGGAGCCCGAAGATTGGATCTTCTGAGAACATCAGAGAAAGACTGTACTTGCCATCCACTTTACAGCAAAACTTTGGAGCCTTGAACCTTGGGTTCATAATCTCATAACTGAGATGGCTCCCTCCACACTCCTGGAACTGTACACCCATTGGAACCCTTAAGGTAAAACTAACCAGGAAAGTTTATCCCCAGAAGAAGATAACATGCTTGATGTGAACAGCTTTCCCCAAGATCACCGATCAAGACTTCTACTATCACAAGACTCTTATATTTGAATATTTTTTCCTTGTTTATGCCTGTATGAACAATAGAAATGAAAAGGGGGTCTATTATGTGCACTTATAGGATATACTTTTATTTGTGAAAGATTTTGCAGCCAACATTCTACATGAATAACCATATACTTTAATAGATAAAAGATGAAGGTCCAATGTAGGTGAGAAACTTTGCTGGTACATGTGTTGCCTCATAATCAGTCAAAACTCCTCTTAACCCACATCATGGATGAAAGAGAACATTGCCAGGAGGCCTTCACTCTTCTAGAAGGACATCATTTGTTATGTCCTTTGTCCATGGTTTAGAAAAAAAGAGGCAATGTCACCCACACAATAGGCTTTACAGAAAATTCTACTTTAAAGGCTATCATTACACAACAGACTTTAAATTCTCTTGTGAAAATTATGCTAAATAATAGAATTGGCTAAACAGAAAAGTACCTGTGCAGCTGCTGACACTCGTGGCCTGTGGAAAAATACATCAAATGTAGATTATAAAAATTCAGTTGTAGAGGATTAATGAAAAGGCCACTTAGTCAAGCAAGTAGACTCTTCATCTAGCTCATTCTTTACTTATTTAATTTTAGGTGGTTTGGTTTATGGGGAACCTGGGTAAGGAGCATACTCCAAACTCTTGGTATTATTTTCTGAATAGTCATAATAATAGTCTCCCTGGTGTGCTGTATTATCTCAAAGGATTTAAATGTTTTCATGCAGCCATCTCTAAAACGTCAAATGGTCTCTCTTCAACTGGAATCACAAAAGCTGAAAGAAATGTGTGACCATGATAACACCATAACCTATGAATGACGTGCTGAGACCAGAAACCCAAAATGATGGTAACTGAGAGTGGCACTAAGGCCCTAAGTTTTGGTCACACTCTCACCTATGTAAGAACCTGGCCAAAAAGAGGAAATTTTTTTAAACAAAATTATAGGAGGCCGTTATTTTGGACTGAGCTTATGCGCTAGGCCCTAACAAACCAAACCAAACTAAAATGGAGTCACTTGTGCTAAATGTGACATAATCAAGCTAAGGCTTTAAGAAAACACATAGATCCTAAAACAGACCAGGTTTTTTCTCCTGTAAACATCATGTTCCAGTATAAGGAGGTATCCTCTACTCAGTCCTTATTCCCTCATTGCAAAACGCACTGTTCTACTTTTCCAGTGGGTTTCAAAACCATATAAGTACATATACCATAGTGATAGTAACATCAGTGATGGAGATTTTGGTCAATCTCTCAAAATTGAGAAAATGACCGAAAGGGGGGAATTGTTAAACCAAACTAAATATGGCCTGAGAAGGACTCCGTACTTCTATATTTGAGTGCTTGTGGATGAATTGTAACCTAGCTTAATAGTCAGGCAAAATTGAAAACCAAACTTAATAGTATGCCCCTGTAACAATGGCTGAGTGTTGGCCAATCCCAGGAGTCTTACTTCAACTACTCATAGACTGCTGAATGTTCAAACTGCGTTCAAATAAGGCAAACATTGAGCTTTAACCAATCTCACTGTTTCTGTACCTCACTTCCAATTCCTGTATGTCACTTTACCTTGTTTGCCTATAAATTTGTTCTGACCACGAGGCATCCCTGGAGTCTCTGTGAATCTGCTGTGATTCTCGGGGCTGCCCAATTTGCGAATCATTCATTGCTCAGTTAAACTCTTTTAAATTTAATTCGGCTGAAGTTTTTATTTTATCAACATAAATGTTTATAAATCAAACATTAGTAGGCTTTTGTTGTACTTTGAGTCATGCCAGTTATTACGTGTGAGACCTTGATTAAGTTACTTCACCCTCTCTAGGTTTCAGCTTTATCATTTGTAGAAAAAGCAATTGTAAAAAATCTTATAATGTAACAACCAAGTGAGACAGGCAGGTGGGAGGGGTCCCTGGAGAAACACCAACCAGCCTGCCCACTGAGGTAGAGCCTCGGGAAGTTCACGACGTTTGCAGCAGGGAAGAGCCTGGCCCTTCCTCTTCTTGTGTGGACTCTGGGATTCGAACTGCTGGGCTAGAAGCACTCTAGCAGGGGCTCCGACTTTGCAGAGGATCCCTGTTTCCCCTTTTTTCCTTTTCACTCAATAAAACCCTGCTTCACTCACCCTTCAAACCGTCTGCGAGTCTAAATTTTTGTGGCCCTGGGACAGACAAGAACCCCGTTTTTAGCCGTACTAAGGAAAAGTCCTGTGACACAAGTAATTAGTAAAAGGAAATAACAAAAAGTTCCCAGGTAAAAGGATTATTCAAAATATTGAGATTACATTCATTAATTCCAATAATTTAGTGTTTCAATTATCTTTCAATCTTTCTGATAAGAAGTAGGTTTCAATTAGGTGCTCCCATGTGGTTAACATCTCGCTGTCTTTCTAACACTTGCTAATCTTCCTTTTCAGCGAGTGAGAGCAAGCTTCAGCTCAGTGCCTCCAGCAGAAAATGGTCTCCAGCTAAAACTTAATGTTGTTTTGTGGTCATATTTATTTTTATCACTATGTTCTGTTTATAGGAAGAGATACTGCCTTTCCACTTACTATAGTGACCAAGTTTCCTTTTAAAAAATTATCCAAATATAAAAAGTGAGTCAAATTCTAGAAAATACTAATTAAATAATACAGCCGATTATTACATATAGCAAATATCACAAAGGTGATTCTAGAATGATTAAAGTTTGGGAAACAATGGATTATGTGATTGAGGCAGAGACTGGTTAGGTGTTCATCAAATTCATTTCCTTTTATTGGACACATAGGAAGATTACATTTTCCAGCCTCCGTTGCAGTAAGGTTGAGGCTAGGTGACTAAGTTCTGTTCTATGGAATGTAGGTGGAAGTGTTGTGTATCACTTCCAGTTCTGGCTCACAAAACATCCCATGGGTTCCTTTGCAAAGTAGCTAGTGTAGTGGCTCTAGAGGATGGTGAAACCAACTGATGCATGGAGGCTAAATTCCTGAGTCCCCATTTGGAGGAGAGCTGCCAGGAACATCTGAATTGGACCTTGCACAAAAGAGAAACTTTTACTCTATTAAGTCACTGAGACTTGGGGATTATTTGTTAGAGCTACAGCAGTTAACCAACCCTGATTAACACAGCAATCCATGAGGACTTCACTACTTAGCACAGTGACCTGTGCGTAGTAAGTGCTTAGTAAACGATTGTTGAATAAATTAATTTTGCTCTCATTTTAATCTGTCTTTACTCACAATTGTCTGTTGATAACGTTATTAGGTATAGGATTTAGGTTTCAGCACAAATCTCAACCCTTGTTTTATGACACATCAGACAGCTCCAGTAATGTTAAATGACCTTAGCATTTTCAAAATAAAATGAGTTTGAATTACTGTTTTAGAAAACATGCCAATGATACTTTCAGGACTGGGGTAAGCGGGGTTGAAAATAGGGTACCCTGTTACTCAAAAGATTTGAAATCTCTGCCTTAGAATATGATTATGAATTCAGTGTTTTGGCAAAGTTTTAAAGACATCAAATGATTTAGAGTCTACTCTAGACTAGATTATTCCTCTGTCCCCAGAGGGAACTGTTTTACACGCTTGCAGATATGATAGTTGTTTGTATTTTATAAAATAACAACAACAGCAAGCAAGGTGGGGTTTTCCTTAGGTATTGTATTCTAAGGTCTTAGAACTTTCACATTCAGGAAACTCTTCTTTGGGGAGGATCAAATAAAATAGTATATGCTAAAGTCCTTTGCAAAACATTAAAGTACTATACAACTATAACATGATTGTTAGCCATTGTTCTACCATTAAAGCCCATTTCCTTCTCTTTTGCTCTCTTAATCAGGTAACGTAATTTTCTTTACTGATCAGCCACTTAAAAGAACACCACTTGAAAGGCAAATTAGCAATATCTACATTAGCGACAGAGTGAGACTCCGTCTCAAAAAAAAAAAAAAAGAAATATCTACATTATAGATGTACGTATCTAAGTACTTGAATTAGATGAATGTTACGTTCCTGGAATAAGTAATATAAATTAAAATGGGAAAATCAAGGCTAATTTTTCTATAGAAAATATGTCATTGGCTGGGCGCAGTGGCTCACGCCTGTAATCCCAGCACTTTGGAAGGCCTAGGCGGGCGGATCACGAGGTCAGGAGATGGAGACCATCCTGGCTAACGCGGTGAAACCCCGTCTCTACCAAAAATACAAAAAATTAGCCAGGCGTGGTGGCGGGCGCCTGTAGTCCTAGCTACTCCGGAGGCTGAGGCAGGAGAATGGCTGAACCCGGGAGGTGGAGCTTGCAGTGAGCCGAGATGGCGCCACTGCACTCCAGCCTGGGAGACAGCGAGACTCTGTCTCAAAAAAAAAAAAAAAAAAAGAGAAAGAAAGAAAAAGAAAAAAAGAAAAGAAAATATGTCATTGGAGGTAGTATGGTAGAGTCATTTTCTAATCCAGAGCTTCGTTTTCCTCATTTGTAATGTGGGAGAAATAATAGTACCTATTGGGTAGTGCTCTTGTCATGGTTGAATGAGATAATGTATGTGGTATACATTGCACATGTGAGGTGCATAACCTGTGCTCAATAAACAGTAGCTCTGACATTATTATGATGATCATCTGCACAGACTCTGGAGCCAGACTGCTTGAGTTCAAGTCCTGGCTCTGCCATGTACTAGCTGGGTAATCCTAGAAAAGCGATTTCATATCTCTGTGCTTTACTTCTTTCAGCTGTAAAATGGGGGAGATAATACCAGGGCCTACCTTATAAGGTTGTTGTGAGGATGAAATGAGACAACATATGTAAAATGCTTAGAAAAGGGAGCCTGGCACATCAGGAGAGCTCAATAAATAGTAGCTATTATTCTTGTCTATGAGAAACCATTCTGGAAGGTGAGAAAAGTGTTGCTTTTGTGTGCTGCCTGATGCTCACAACCTTCTCCACTTCATTCAGCAGAGACTTTGGTAGCTGGATTAGAGAATTCTTTTTCATCCTAAATCCTGCCATTCCCCTAGGGGGTGTCATAATTGACATGGACAGGCAGAACACCACTCTGACCTCTCAGTTCTTTGACCCCTTAAACTTCAGAGGTCTTTACTTGCACACCACTTCAGCTACCTACTCCCATGGAAAGGAATATTCTTAACTCTGAAGATGGAGGGTTGCAGAGAAGAATCCGAACCAACAGGCCTTGCTAAGTATCCCCCAGTTTATTACCATTAGATTATACCCACTTTGTTCAGTTCTGTTTCTCTATGATTATCCTCTTCTTCATCAAATCTAGCATAGAAATCCACACGTTTCTAAAAAATACACAAGTTTAATTGTTCCTTCAGGTCTTTGTTTCCTTAGGAAAGCTCCTGTGTCACATAAAATGTATATTAAATACACGTGTATGCTTTTCTCTGGTCAATCTGTCTTTTGTTATAGGGGCCATTAACCTAGGATAGGGAAGAAAAAGATATTTTTCCTCCCCTACACTAGGGACTGAATGTTTTGTGCTTCTAAAGTTTATATTTTGAAGCCCCTATCCCCAGTGTGATGGTATTTAGAGGTGGGGCCCTTGGGAATTAATTAGGTTTAGATGATGTCATGAGGGTGGAGCCCCCATGATGAGATTAGTCCCTTTATAAGAAGAGGAAGAGACATGAGGTCTTTCTTTCTCTCCACATGTACACACCAAGGACAGGCCATATGAGGACATAATGAGAAGATGGCCATTTGCCAACGAGAAAGTGAGCCCTCACCAGACATCAAATCTGTCAGCCTTGATCCTGGACTTTCCAGCCTCCAGATCTTTGAGAAATAAATGTTTTGACTAAGCCGCCTGTGTTTCCCCCATCATTTATTCCTTTCCTCCTGTGATAGTAGAGCAGTGTCTCTCCTCCCTTCTAAAGTTAATTTCTTCATCTGTCTGATCCCCATTTTCTTCATCTTCTATTCACTCACCTATGACAAGTGCTTTCTGTCTGTTTCTACTAGCTTTGTATCAGCAGCATCAAAACGTGTTCAAGTCATTCAAGCCTTTAAAAATAAACAAATCAACAAGAAAATTTTATTGACCCAAGGTCCCCTTCTGTCTACTGCCTTAGCTATTTCTCCCTATTCACAACCAAACCTCTTGAGAGTTGTCTCCTCCTTGATCTCCTCTTCCTCACCTTTGAGCACTCCACTGGAGATGCTCTCATCAAGGTCATGGGCAGCCTCACTGCTGGTAAACCCTGTGGACATTTTTAATCTATATCTTACCATACCTCTCTGCAGCCTCTGACCACTTGCTTTTGGAAATTCTATTTTGCTTGGCTTCTGTGATAACCACCCTATCTGGGTTTCTTTCTTCATCTCTTCTTTCTTCTCTTTGTATAGCCCTCTTCCTCTGGCTGCCCCCTAAATGTTTGTGGTTCTTGGGAATCTGTTTAGGTCTCTTCTCATTCTACACACTCTCTTAAGGTAATCTCTCCTGCTCCTATGACTAATAATTCTCCTTCAGATCTGTTTCTTCATCAGATATATTGAGTTCAGACATATATATATATATATATATATATATATATACCTATCTGTCATTTACACTGAATATCTGATAGACATCCAACTCAACATGTACAAAATTGAATGCATCACCCAACTCCCCCAACGTTTCCTCAAACTTCTGTGTTAATAATTGCCCACATCAGAAACCTTGGTTCAGAATTGTACCTCTTCCCTTCCCTCATCCTCTCTTCAACAGGTCCTGACATTTTTACCTGAAGAGGCAGTAGAATATAGTGGTTAAGATCAAGCACCTGCTGCTAGTTGAGGGATCTTGGATAAGTTACTTAATCCCTCTGAGGCTCAGTTTCCTCTGCAGTGACCATGTTATGGGGTTGTGTGGATCAGGTGAGATAAAGCATGTGAAGTGCATGCTATAGAGCCTGACAAAAAATAAACACTAGCTATTGTTATTCATTACATCTTTATATTCTCTGCTCTGGTCTGAGTGTTTGTGTTCCCCAAAATTTATATTTTGAATCCTAATCACCAAAAGGCTGGTATTAGGAGATGGGGCCTTTGGCAAGTGATTAAATCGTGAGGACTCTGCCTTCATTAAAACGGGATTAGTACCCTTATCAAGGATGCCTGAGATAAATCCTTGCCCTTTCCATCATGTGAGGACATGACAAGAAGGTGCCATCTATGAACCAGAAAACAGGCTCTCACCAGACACTGAATCTGCTGGCACCTTGATCTTGGACTTCCCAGCCTCCAGAATTGGGGAAATAAATGTCTGTTATCTCTAAGCTGCTCAGCTTATGGTATTTTGTTAGAACAGCCTGAATGGATTAAGATAATCTCTCCAATCTGTATACTTCTCTGTATCCTCCAATGCCACTCTTCTAGTTTAGGCCACCTTCATTGCTTACCTGCACTATGGTAATAGTCCTCTGGCTGATTACTCTGCCTCTCTTCTGGTCCTCTATCAATCTAACTTCCAAAGTGTAGCCAGAATATATTTCTGAAATGCAAGTTAGATAATATCTCTTCCCTGCTGAAAGCCATTCAATGACTCCTCACTGTTCTCAGAACAAAAAGTCCAAATGCCTGAACTTCTCCAGTTTTATGTGTACATACAACATCCCTCTTTCTTATCAGGGTCTTTTCACATCCTTTGAGTAAACAACCTTTCTCCACTCTTACTCCCCCCTATTTGCCTGATGACTCTTAATAATCTTTTAAATCTCAGTTTAGACATCCCTTCTTCCCTTCCTGGCCACTTGAGACATATTAGGCACCTTTCTGTACTCCCATAATGCCTCCGGGTCTTTCACTCCTTTGTCCACCTGTTGTGCTGAATTAGCATGGCCTATTTATATGCCTATCTCTCTAAAACTCGAAGTCCCTGAGGGCAGGGAGTATGCTTTCTCCATCACTACATTTTCAGTGCTTAGCACAATTCTTTGCTCATTGTAAATATTCAATAAATATTTGCTGGATGAATAAAATATTATCTAAAGGGCAACAGCTTAATTTAATCTATAAATAAATAATGTCATGTACCAGAACTTCTCATTCAACTATAAGTCACTCACCTGTTCATCTTAAAGCTTTTAAAAGCATATGCAAATCAATGTAAGAAGGCAATGTTAAAAAGATGTTCCTTCCTCTCCTAAAGAAGTTTTCTCATTGGCCACCAGTTGTCACTTTTGTACCAACGCCCCCCTCCCCCCAAAACACGAATATTGTTTTCTGGTTGTAAATATCAGACCCTAAATGACAGAAATTCAGTACCTAGCACAGTACTCAGGGAGAACTGTCATTTGGGCTCTGGAGCCAGAGAGAGTCTGTTGTTCCAGAGTACATTTAAAGCAAACTATCATAATGACATAATTTATGCACTGCTTGCTATTAAAATGCTGTAAGAAATGTCATGGGTGTAGTGGTTGAACCCTGGAAGAGAAGTCAGAGTAAAGTGAACTGCTGCAAAGTGAAGATGGGCTAGCCCATTCCCCCCATAAAAAGGAAAACGTTGATTGCTTCCATCTCCTTGCTTTGGTCATCGCAATGTGATTGGTGGGATATATATTTGTCTGACTTTTTTTCTGTCTCTCCACTGTCTTTTGAAAAACGTTTTCCTACCACCTCAGGAGTAGGAAAAATACTGAAAGCCAAGATTTTACAGGCCATACTGTGAAATTGGACATGTTTGTGATGTTTCATGCTTAGAGTATTTCCATTAAAGCTTGGTGAACTCATAACATATTTTTGTCTGTTGTGACATTATTTTGTATTTCAAAACTCTTACAAAATAATACATGAGACACAGACTGTAGCTAAGAACTGGAAGAATCTTGGCCACATTTCAGAGAAGGGCCACCCAGCCAGAAGTGTTCTAGGACTTGGGATCTGAACTGGACAGCTGGGATGTATGAATTCCCAGCGCCCATGCCAGTTGGCCAGTTGGCCCTTAAAGGCTGAGCTGTAACTATACATAGCTGAGAAGGATGTGTGTGTGTGTGTGTGTGTGTGTGTGTGTGTGTGTGTGTGAAGAAAAATGTACGCTGATAAAAAGAACTCTCAGACAGCTATTGCCTCAAATTGTCAAGCCCTCATTTCTTTCAACAAACATTGTATGCTTTCTTTATACTATGAAAGACACTGGATTTCCTTCATTTCATTTTGTTTATTTGTTTATTTTTTGAGATGGACTCTTGATCTGTTGCCCAGGCTGGAGTGCAGTAGCACAATCTTGGCTCACTGCAATCTCCACCTACCAGTTCAAGAGATTCTCTCGCCTCAGCTTCCCGAGTAGCTGGGACTACAAGTGCATGCCACCATGCCTGGCTAATTTTTGTACTTTTAACAGAGACAGGGTTTCACTATGTTGGCCAGGCTGGTCTCAAACTCCTGACTTCAGGTGATCTGCCCACCTCGGCCTCCCAAAGTACTGGGGTTACAGGAGTGAGCCACTGCACCCAGCCTGAATTTCTTTCATTAATCTGATATTTATAGCCAGAAAAATAATAATTGTGAATTTGTGTGTGTGTGTGTGTGTGTGTGTGTTCGTTCTGCAAAGCGGCCACTGGTGGTAAATAGAAAAACTCCTGGAACAGTTTGCCTCAGAATATATCCAAATAAACGTCAGATGGTGCATCCCTGATTCCTCCTCCTTTTGAAGGGTGATAAAATCAGGGCAGAAAGAATGGCTGTCTTCCTTTCAATCTCATATCTCAGTTGTAATTCATGTCATGCACTACTCAAGTTCTTTTCTGGAAAGAGTGTCGCTTGCTTCAAAACAGAAGTTTAGAGATCCAGAACTGCTCAACAGCTGTGAAATTGCATCTCTTACTCCTATCTATTCCAGCATCACAGACAGGGCAAAGCAGTGCCGAGTACGTCACAGGAAATAACCCTGTTCCTGGGAAGGGAGTCCAGTCCATGGGCTGGTGGAAAATGTGCTCTATCCTGGTGATACATTTTTTAGTCTTAGAGAAAAATATCCTATTTTATGCCAAAATAAATTTAAGAGCTTAACATTATTGGAAGTCAAGGTTACATATGGCTTTTGAAATCCAAATCACAGCAGGACTATTAGAACATTCAAGAAAATGTGGATCCATTATAGACTATATTTTCTGAACATTATTTTCCAAGGTTCTGTTGCAGATTTGTTTTATTATTACTATTTTTTTAGAGACAGGATCCTGCTCTATTGCCCATGTTGGAGTGCATTGGCACAATCACGGCTCACTGCAGCCTTGACCTCCTGGGTTCAAGCAGTCCTCCCACTTCAGCCTCTCAAGTAGCTGGGACTACAGGTGTGCACCACCATGACTAATTAAAAAAAAATTTTTTTTTTTTTTTTGTAGAGATAGGGTCTCATTATGTTGCCCAGGCTAGTCTCTAACTCCTGGCCTAAAGTGATTATCTTGCCACAGCCTCCTAAAGTGCTGGGATTACAAGCATGAGCCACTGTGCCTAGCTATTGCAGATTTAAATTCTGATGAAGGTCATTTATGGCTTGACCTGACCTCTGTTTAGCTGACTTTAAAAAGGTCTTCAGTGCATGAGGCATCTGTGTAACCTAGATCAGTGTTTATTGGCAGAGTTTCCTGAGCAGGGATGAAACCAGGTTGTGTGGTGCCTAAAGTATTTATAATTTTGGGAGAAGGAGGGGGCTCTCTAAGTAAAATAATACAAAAATATCTTACTTTTACAAATTTTACAATGACACATGACTATGTGAACACATTGCTAGGGCCCTTCCCAGTGATGGGTCCTGAAACTCAAGCTACATTAGCTTCATGGTAGGTAAATCTGCCTGTGTTCCCAGCATTCTGAAAGATGCTCACATGTTGACTAGAAAGGCTGTAGGGAAGGTGGAAAGAGAAATATTGGTGATGATGGAGGTCGCTGTATTAGAAACAAACAAACAAACCTTGAGTTGTTTAAATAAATTAGAAATCTTTGTAGTACATGAAGAAGCACTAAATTTCTGAAAATGTTGAAAGCAAGTTGGGCTCTACCCACAGGCAGTTCTGATTAGATCTGTTGTATGCTTTTGTTCTTCTAGTCTTCGAAATGCCTTTCTGTTTCTTTGTGATGCTCTATGGATAAAACTAGTATCCTGGAGCACTGACGCAATCCAAAAGCCATTTAAGAAAATCTACATCATTGAGATGGAATATATCCACACTAGTGTTCATCTCTGTGAATGCTGTTCTCCTCAGAACCCCAAGGATTCTACTTTCGACTGTTATTTGATTACCTAAAGGAGGGAAAATTGCTCATTCCTTAAAGCTTATTATTAACTGGCATTTTTAAAGGGTTAGAGAATTTAATGGTGTTACATGAATTCTGATTCATGAAGCTACTAAAATGGTGCCCTTTTAAAGTTTACAAGTAACCCATGAAGTGGCTATATACACTTTTTAAAGGTCAATATTCCGCAAATCATAACACAGTAAGCAGCTAATTATTTTGAAAAACTAGGGGAAATTTTCAAATATATTTACTGAATGTGTAATCTGTGCACTGCTGGTACCACCATTTTCCAGGAACAGGAGTTGTGTTGGGTTATTTAATCATGTAGCTTTTGTGGGAAGGAGCAATTTCTGGGGACAATTTCTTCCCTGAAAGGTTTCTAAAATATAAACGGCTGTTTCTCAAAAGAAACCTGCTGTATGAAAACCCAAACTTTATAAAATGGGCAACTTAGGGCGTGATCAATGACAAAACAAGTTATTCTTTTTTTAAAATGAGTAGTCCTGGGGTTTCTCTATTGTAGTTCAAATTTGGTAGGAAGAGGCTTCTTATAGCTATGGCCACCAGCTGGCTCTTGTCCTAGGAAAGCCTCTTCTTCGCCTCTCTTAGCCACAATTGCCTCTGGCACAATAAGGACTACTACCTCTTAGATTAGTTGTTTTGAGGATTTAATGAGATAATGTGTGGAAAAGTGACAGAGTGCCTGACATGTGACAGTTACTCCATGAATGCTTTTTGAATGTGCTGATTTGAAATATTTCTTTTAAAAACTTGTCTAAAAGGCAGGGTCTTGCTCTATTGCCCAGGATGGTCTTGAAGTCCTGGGCTCAAGCAGTCCTCTTGCCTCAGCCTCCCAAGTAGATGAGGACTAGACGTGCATGCCACCATGTCTGGCTACGTTTTTCTTGTAGAGACAGGGTCTTGCTATGTTGACTAGGCTGGTCTTGAACTCCTGGCCTCAAGTGATCCTCCTGCCTTGGCATCCCAAAATGCTGGGATTACAGGTGTGAGGCACTGTGCATATCCTTATTTTCTTTACTCATTTAAGCACTTGAATTTATCCACTTTTTCCTATCTCCACTGTCACCTTAGCTCAAGTCATCATCAATCTCTCACCTGTACTTAAAATTTTTTTTCCATTTAGGACAAATCTCATGTTTAATGTTTTCTTATGAAAACTTTAAAGCACACAGAAAGATAAAACAGTGTAATGAACACCCATGTATCTATCACTAGATTTAACCATTCTTAATTTTTTGACTATTTACTTCATTTTTTTAAAGTAAATTACCAAAATAAATGCCTCAATATGACTTTCTAAGAATTAGTTATTTTCCTACATAACCACAACGGTATTATCATATCTAACAAGTGACTAATAATTTCTTAATAATATCTAATGCTCAGTTCATATTCAGGCTTCCCTAATTGTCCTCAAAACATTGTTGAAAGGTGATCAAACCATGAAGAGCCCATCAAGGACCATGTATTGTAATTTCTTTTACTTTCTAGAACATTAGCCTCCAAATTACCCCCACTTGTTTTTAGCATTAAGTTTTTGAAAACAGCTAGTCAGTTGTCCTGAAGAATGTCTAACTTTTCTGCACTTTCTGATTGCTGCCTTGGGGTGGTGTTAAACTCGTTCCTCTAGCATCAGCATTTTCTGCAAACTGGAAGTTAGATCTAAAAGGATCAGCTGGATTAAGGCTGAATCTTTTAACCTTAAAATAAAATTTCTGCCTTAAAATATTAGGCAAGAATCCTTGTTGTGGGCTGAACTGTATTTCCCCGAAATTCATATGGTGAAGTCCTAACCCTAGTAACTTGGAATGTGATTGTATTTGGAGATAGGGCCTTTAAAGAGGTGATTAAGTTAAAATGAGGCTTTCAGGATGGACCCTAATCTGACTGGTATCCTTATGAGAAAAGAAGATTAGGACATAGAGAGACAACAGAGATGCATACACAGAGAGAAAAGGCCATGTGAGGACACAGTGAGAAGGTAGCTGTCCACGAGCCAAGGAGAGATGCCTCAGAAGACATCAACCCGACCAACACCTTGATCTTGGACTTTTAGCCTCCAGAACTTTGAGAAAATCAATTCTGGTTGTTAAAAAAACTCAGTCTGTAGAATTTTGTTATGGCAACCCTAGCAACCTCTTACAATCCTCATAGGTAAAGTTGTATGCTCATATTACATCCCATCAGAAGGTACATCATGTGTGATTGTCCCACCATTAGAGATCCAACCCTGATGGATCACTGAGGTCATGTGGGAACATCCTGATCTCTCCATTGGAAAGTTACACTTCTGCCTTGCAAGCAGGAGTTTGTTGGGCAATGCTTTGGCATCTTGCAAATATCAGATCTTCATGAATGTTTCAACCTCATGCTTTTAGCATAGCTTCCACTGATAATCTAGCCCAAAGCAATCATTTTATTATCGCCTGGACTACTTCAACAGCCTTCTCATTCATCTACTTCCTTTTAGTCCTACTCCCGGAGTCCTTACTAGCCTACATTGTGCCTTTGTATTAGTTAGAAAAAGAAACCCCCTTTGATTACACAAAACCCAAATCCTGGGCTAATGGCTGGATAAGAAGAGCTCAGGCTGCACTACAGCTTCCACTTACCCCTTAGTAAAGCCCCCTTTTGCATAAGCAGCCTGCAAAACCGCACGTGGCAGCCCTGCTTGCTCTGCTCCATTCCATTCTCCAAACAGCAGTCAGGGTGAACACCAGCAATATAATCACATCACTCACCTGCTTCAAGGCATTCCAAATCCCCACATTGAACCTAAAATGAAAAATCTGTAAATAACCTAAAATTAGGCCCTGCATGACCAACCACCATCCTGCTTATCTTCTAGCACTCTTGGCCTACCTCACTAAACTCCCGCCCCACCGTTCTCCTTGTAGTTTCTCAAATATGCTGCAATTCTTTTCACTCAAACTTGTCTTTCCTTCTTCTGAAGAGCTCTTGCCGCTCCTCCCCTTTTACCTCCTTTCTTCATCCTAGACCAGATTGGAGGTCTGGGTCTACTTGGCTCTCACAGTGCCCTGCTTTTTCTCTGTAGCACTTAGCACAACTGTAACTAAATAATTATGCATGTTATCATTTGTTTAATATCTGCTTCCCTAACTAGATTATAAGTTTCAGGAGATGGAGACTGTGTTTATATTGTTATCATTTTATCGTTAACAACTTACACTACCTAGAACATAGTAGATGCTAACTCAGTGTTTGTTGAATGAACTAATGACGGAAAGCAGCATGGCATGGTATACTGCAAAATGGGCATACTGATGTGGACTTCAGAGTGTTATCGGGAGGATTAGATCAAAGAGTACCTACATGCCTAACACACAGTAGGTGTTGAGCGCCTAAACTATTTATAGATTTGGTGAGGCATTTTTTGTTGAATGTATTAGTTAGAGGGGCGAAGCATGAGAAAATACTGTATTAGACATCGAAAAGTTATTTGGTATTGTCAACTGTGGCATAACGATATTTGTTCTGTCATGTACATAAAAGCTGTTTCTTCTGACAATAGAAGCTTCTATTAAACATAAACTCTTCTAGTCAATTTCCGGGTTCTCTGAGGGTACTTTATTTAAGGATCTCAGGAGTAGGCGTCATGTCTGTTGGCTGTTTCATGGTTGAAATATATTTTGGACGAATAAGATTCTAGTATGGGAGCTGATAGAATTTTTAAAAATCAAGATACTTAATAGTAGTTGAGTAAGAATCTAATTCCTATTTTAAGGTGTGATAAGAATCTTTGAGATATAGGTCAAAAACTTATAAACACAGATGTTCTATGTAACCCACTAATCATTACAGCCTAATGGAATCTGTAAAAAATTCTAGGAGATCAGGCTTGGGGGAGTCACAGCAGAATATGACTGATCTGCATGCCTTTATGAGGAGCCTTTAATCAAAGTTTGCAGTTGCCTGAGCTTTGAATCCCTCCCTCCAGCCGTCCAGTGATGCCACTCTGGTGGCGTTGACCTCAGGGTCATTCTTTTTTAAACAATTATGTTTAATTTGTGAATGCGATTTCCAAATGCAAAAGCTCCCCTGCCTTCCCCTGATTTCCCTCTGTGGAAGAATGTGTGAATTCACATGCATCCTGTCCTAACTGTGCAGGGGAAAATTCCAGTCAGGGGACATTGTCTCACATCCTAGATATCTGAGAGAATAATGAACTGATAACATAAAAGTAGATTTTCTAGCAATAGAGCTTCTCTTCTGAGTGTGAAAATTGCCAAAGTATCTTAGGTTATCATCTACTTTACTTCTGGGTTTTGTTTCTCTGACCAGATTGGGCTAAAAGTAAAACAGGAGGTGAAAGCCCTTACTTCTGTTTGTTAATCTTTCTTCTTCTATCTTTTTTTAAAGCAGTCCTCTTTTTTCTCCCTCTCTTTTGCCTCAATAGAAAGAAAAAAAAGTTTTGTCAGCACTCCTGTTTCTTTTGTTGTTTTCTTTTTCTCAGAAGTCTTTTTCTGCTTTTATCCTAATCCCAGTCATGCATGAGAGAACAGTTGTGCTCTGTTGTTTGGCTGTTCTGCTAGTTTTGAATCAGTGGGACTCCCTCTTTGTTCTCTTTATTTTCTGAACACAGAAAGGTAAAAGAGTAGAAATAGGGATTGGAACTCTTAAGAAGAGAAACCTATATTTATTTAGATTTAATTCATTTTTTGGGCCATGTCAGTAATAATTAAGGAGTTGCAGTGAATAGAACAGGGATCTCAGTTTCCTTACCTAGAACATTTTGTTTAACTGCTATCTCTGGAAATAATCTATTTTAACTACATGTTTCCAATTTCTACAATTGTTGGAATCTGCTTAATCATGTAATGTATGGCTGTTTCTTTCCCACTTGGGCTTGATGCATCGTAGCAGTTGCTTTATGATTCAAACACCACCTACCTGAAGTGACAGCTGCATGGGGTTTAGTATGAACTTCATGATAAGACCATTTTAAAATCACACAAGAAGATCTGGCTGCATCTACCTTTTTCCAGAGCATCAGAGAAGCTCCTGTAGTTTTTAATATTTGCATTTTAATTTTTGTGATTTTTAAAAGGCATTCAGAAGTGAGACTTGAACTTAGGATGAATATGTGAGGGCTTCATCCTTACAAAACAGCCCCTTTCTGATGTGGTTATCCAACACGGGCTTGCTACAGGTTGTCATGGTGATAGTGTAGGCCTGAAAATTTTCACAGGCTCAAACTATGAAGTTTTTGAAAACTGTTTTGATTAATTTTTCCTCCACTCCAACTTCTCTCTCACTTCAACTGTTTTCTCTTTTGTTTCACACTTGATTTATGGCAGGTTGCTGTCATTTAAATAGATGTGCATTTTGAAATTCCTCCTTTCTTTGCTAATGCAAAGAAAAAAATAACCCATGCAAGTCATGCTCAAAGAGTTGGTTATTGTTGCTTGCTGGATTTCGACTCTCTGTGGTTGTCGGGCCTAATTCAAAGTAATTCAGGCTCCACAGTGGGGGCAGTGCATAGCTCCACAGGAAATTATGATAGCAAAAGTCTTCCTGTCGAGCTCTGCACTTGGCACTACAAAGTGCCTCAGGCTGCAGCTACCTGAATAGGGTTGAATTAGACCAGACAACCGCATCATCCCACTTCTTAATCTATTAGAGCGATATACAAGTGGCAATTGTTGATTGCAAAAATGGGATTAAGAGGCTCTTCAAGTGAATTGATTTTCTTGTGAGAACAAAAAAAGGAAAGAGAAGCCTTCGTTTGAATCACACAGCCAGAAAGTTTCATGAATGGGTTCCACTCCAAATGTTAGAATTAAAGCAATCAGTGAGTCCCCATGGGGTGTGCAGGTGAGAGAAATAAACTGCTCTAAAATAGCAAATTACGTGCAAAACCCAAGTTTAAGGCATCTATCTGCATTGAAAGACTGCCCAGAATAAAGTAGCCACTGGAAAGCTGCCTAATAATGTGACACAGACAATGATTCGCAGTGGTTCCTTTGTAGATTTGCACACTAGTGTTGGCTTCAGCTGGAGTCAGGTGAGACTTGGACATTCTTCATGATTTAGTCTCTGCTTTGCCCCGATGACACTTCTTTCCCTCCCAGGTCAGCAGGTCCATGCTGTCTGTTGAAAAGTTTCCCTGTGGGCCAGGTCTCTTTTGAAGAGTCACTTAATGCCTAGGTTATTTTTTTCCTTTGAAATGTCCTTAAAGTTTTGACTTTGATTACTTTGGAAAATGTACGTAGATTCTTCCTAGTCAGATTAAAATTGTTTTACCTTTTCCAAAGTGTCATTCAGTTAGGAAGGACGTTTATCACAGTTGTGTCTCTTCTGATGGCCAAATGGTACAGGCAGGCCTCTGCTACAGGGTGATTGTACATGGCAGGACTTGAAAATATCAACTGTTGATTTAAACTCCTATGTTGCTCAAAGCTGCATAAACAACCGTAAAAAACCTCAAGTTGATGGAGAGACCATCAGGATCCTAAAAGAAAAGATATAAAAGATACACACATGAGCTCTCATTTTCTAATTTCTAAAATGATAACTAAGGGTCACTCTAATGTTGGTTGTTTTCTATGGCATATCATGCATCACAAATGTATCTAGAATGATCATTTATCTGGCAGCTTTAGCTGTCAGAAACACCAAGAGTGTGGAGAATAGAAATGACACCCTGATGCCAGCTGGGGAAAAGAAACTGACCAGAGCAGATGGGGTAAGCCTCCTATTACTTCTGCCTTTAGGACCATGTCCCATTCTAACCAGCAGCAAATAATTTGGAAAGCCCCAGCTCTTTGACAACACAATTGGCGACAAGCAGTTGAAATGTGTTAGAAGAGGCTCCTGTTTGGGAAGAGAAACATAACTCCAAGTGACAATGAACTCTCCACAGATCTGAGACTGCTCAGAAGAAAATCCTTGTTGATGAATGTAGGAAATGAAAGTGTCCGCCTTTCTCTCACCTATCAGCCTCAGGGATTAGGGGAGGATGCGGCGATCTCTCTCCCATCTTCAAAGGTTGCTTCAAAGATCCTTTGGAGAAATATGGCACAATTTAGACATTTGACATTCCTTATGCATACTGATGCTGTGACTTCAAAACCTCTACTGGCCAAGCTGGTTAGGGAGGTGTTATTTATTTACTTTTACCGGGAAATGTTGTTGTTGTTGTTGTTGTTTTCTCCTGCTTGTTTTGTTTTCTTAACCTGTAGAGGCAGTAGCCAAAGGACACATCAGAAACGGCATGATGGAGTTGTTACTGTGTTGTGAGTCTGGAAAGACTGCTGAATCTCAGGTCCTGACCCGCAGGGAGCACTATTTTTGGCAGTAATTTCTGAGGCAAGTTTGAGGGAAAGGGCAGAAATAAAAGGGAACCACAGCCAGAGGACCCTGTCCAGCCAGCAGCATATTGGCCGATGGTGTAGGTTTCTTCTGCTGTATTTGAGCAGCTCTCTGTTCAGTCTTTACCTTGGCAGGTGGAGTTTTTTTGTAAAGGGAAGCCTTGTTTAGACAACATTTGCACAGAAGCTTTGAATTCCCAAATTGTGAAACTCTCCAAAGAAGAAAGAACATGTGCATTTACATGAAAATATAATTGATAGATTTCATGTCCTCCTTTCCGTGCATATTCAAGTAATTCTCTTTCTGGGTGGATTTCACTTGCCACAGCCTTTATTTAAAACTTAATTCAGAGGAATCACAGTTTGTTAGGTCTTTTCTTTCCCTCTGGATTTTTCTCTAAACCTCGAAAGCAGAAGCATTAGCCTGCATGTAACATAGCAAGTATGGGATACAGTAAGTAATAATTGGATATTTATCATAATGTTGCTTTCCCGGAACACTATTCATTAACTGCCCCATATTTAATTATGCTGAAATTAGCACAGGGGAGTCTCTGGCTAGTGTATTTGCACATGCTATCAATTATGTCCTAATAAATTAATTTGCTTTTCAGGATTCACCAGAGGCACCGGTTGGGCCTCTGCGCTCCTGCTTGACTGTTCTGACTTTGAACAGGTTTATTCAGCTGCTGTCTGCTAAGCCCTACAGAAAAGCACAATGGCTGCTGATCGGCCTTTTATGGTTTATTGGAAACTGGTGGTCCGCACTGCAGCTCTGGTCAGTGATTAACCCGCGAGAAAACAAACTACACAAGGCTAAGTTGATGTTGGAGGAGGAATGAGCTCACTTCATTAAGGCTTGAAGAGGAAACCTTTTCTCCTTCAGTGCTTGTTCAAAACTTTTCAGGTCTCTATTTAATCACGTAATTCTCTCTAAGTAGCAAGAGAAGCCTGCTGCACAGCAAGTGGTCTTTTGCCACATGACAACTTAGAAAGATAAATTATATATAAATATCTTCATGGTTTTGTGTGGCGAGGAAACCAATTTTAGTATTACTCTGTGAAACTAATTTATTTGTTTCTTTATTAAAAGAAATAGCTGGGTCCACTCTGTGCTGTTTCATGTGCACAGAGGCCTTCATATTTCTCCTGGGCTTCTCTTTCTTTGATAGGGTTATTGAAAAATCAGGTGAAAGGTACCTCCCTTCCTGCCTACCCACTTCCCCATGATTCTAAACAAGGATTTGAAAGGGGCTGCAGAGGAAGAGAGTGAGGGAAAAGCCTCAAATAATACAGATTATTGCAAAATTGAAAAAAAAAAATCAATCTCTTTCCAGCTATGAGGTAGAACAGGATCTGCACAGCCTGGTTCTCTTTCAGGAAGTATTATATTTTCTGGCATCATCTAATCTCTCTCTCTCTCAACCAGCAACCTCAACCTTGTAGATGATGAGTAAAAATCATAACAAATATAGGTGCTTCAGTTCTGGTTTTGGCAATTTTTCACTCTGGGAAAAAAAAGATAATAAACAATTCAATAAAGACAGGCAATCGGTGAATGTCAAGGGATTTCAATGCAGCCTTCCAGTTCTGAATTTAAGGATGTAACTATCCCTGTGGTAATTTTGGGAATGTCTTACCCTATTCACTGATCCATTTTTCCTATTAGATCTAGGGATAGGTACTTGATTGTCTACCCTTCTCCCCCATTCACATACACACAGGCACTCTTAAGACATTGTTATGGGAAGAGGTTTAATTCATCAAGAAAATCCATAATGAATTTGTAGATTAAATATCAAGGAGAAAAGTCTCACAGAATCTCTATTATCATCAGATATGTGTATATCTTCAGAAAACTCACAATCACTGGAGAATAAATCAAGGAGAGGGAAAGGATTCTCCTGTGCCAGAAGCCAGAGCCTCTGAGCTGTGCACCGCTGGCTGCTTTTAACTGGGACCTTATTCATAAACCTTCCATAATCACTGATTTGCATCCCATTTACAATGAGTCTGCCAGCAGGACCGAGGTTCCAATTTTTTTTACATCTTTCATCCTCTGTTATATTATCTATACCTCATTCTCATCTCTCTTTGCATGCTTTCCCCTTCCCTTCTGCTGCAGTGAGAAGAGTTTTACAAACCTCTCTGGCTTTTTGGCAGAACAAAACTTTTGGTTCGGGTGCTCTTTCAATAATCTTTCTTTACCACTCTCCCCGCTTCACTTTATGCAGTGACTCCACTCCATCATTATCTCTTCCGTAGCCCCTCCAGTAACAACCGAAATGTGATTAACATCACCCACTTGCTGATTTATCAGGCAATTCCTATTTAACTGTTTGCTTTTCTCTTATAAATGTTACATTAGTGCTTCTCAAACTCTAATGTGCATCATGAATCACCTGAGGAATTGTGTTAACACAGGTTCTGATTCAATAGGTCTAGGATGGGGCCTGATATTCCGCATTTTTAATGAACTCCTTGGCGATGCTGATGTTGCTGGTCCCCCATAGTTTTGAACTGGATCTTCCCATCGACACTTTGAAAAGCAAAGTGTATTCGTAGTAATGCTGGATTGTTAGAGAATCACACACTTTAATCAAGGCACAAAAATTTGAACAATATTCTTGAGGATAGTTAAAAAGTGCCCTAGCATCAGGGCATATGTTAAAATCTCGATGTTAACTAGATTCCTTTGCCAGTGAACACACATGCTTTTCTATATTAAAAAAAAAATTAAACTCCATGATAACCACAGGCAAAGAAAATGGCAGTTTGTGCTGAAGTCTACAATTGGAGGAACAAAATGGAGCTCAACAAATGACCTATCATTAAAGGATTTTGAAATGTTAAAGAAATTTACTACTAAATCACATCTTGGTAGTAATGTTACTGTAAAGAAAGTGTTCTCAGCTGGGTGAATATTTTAGCTCTATAATGGCATTTTAAAAAGTCTTTTAATATTGCCATAGTATTTATTCCAATTCATTTCAGCTTCTACAATTTTCTGAGTATTGAGGTCTGTTAGAATGGATGCTGGACCAGTAGTATATCTTAATATAAACTGCTGTTTTCCCCTTTTTAATTCCTACGACCTTTAGGGAAAGATTTTCCACAACCTCTCATAGCATTATTTTTTGTAAAAATCAAAATCCTGATATTACTTATTTTTATTTTTAATTGACACATAATAATTTTATAGCTAAGCGATTTTTAAGAAACTTAGTCATTCTTACTGTAGGATGTTGTTACTGAAGTCTAACCATAGTAGTTTATGCTGCAATTTAGACCATTATTATTTTGTTTAGTCAACCACAAAATATTTATAACTTATCTACTATAAACCTGAGATAGTTCTAGGTACCATGGAAGAGAGGAAGAATTTTAAGATATGGAGGACAATGGAGTACAAACAGTTGTACAAAAGAATGAGGCATAGTCTATGAACTGATACAGTGTCATTTCCGGGATATATTATTAAGTGATAAGAGAAAATTGTAGCATATTAGCATGTTGCTTTTTGTATAACAACTAAGAAGAACACACACATCTCTATGACATATAGATAGATAGATGTAAATTGGTATGTTTACTTTTTCCTACAAAAACAAGTGGAGAAAGGCTAAGACAGAATCCATTGAGAGTTAGTAGAAACTGAGTAGATAGGACAGGAATAGAATAATGACTACTCTGATGATAACATTTTAGATAGTTTTGACTTTTTCCCTTTTTTCCTTTTGAAGTAAAAAGAGGTGGAAAAAAAAACAAGAGAGTTTTGACTTTTTAAACATGTAAATATTTTACATACTTTTAAATTCTAAAACAATGAAAAATCAAATATTAAAACTTAATACAAATAGAAACAAATGAACCTAAGTATCACATTTGTAACAAATGACAGAGAAAAGAAAATTCAAATTTCTTTCAATATTTTGAACACATATCTCTGCCTATGTATATCGTTGCTGGAATATGAGGGGACTTCAAAAACTTTGTGGAAAATGGAATTAAAATATAACAATAAAATTGTAAACTTTATCTCTCAACATAAGTTCCATCAAGGTAAAGATATTTTGGTAAATGATGATAATAGCCATTTATTCAATCCCTAAGGAACCGAGGGGCCTTGGAATTTAATCATGTCAACATAGTCTTTTACATTATTAACTGTAGAAAAATGGGTGATTTTTACGGATTTTTAAAGATTAGGAAACAAAAATAAGTCAGAAGGAGCCAAATCAGGACTATAAAAGATGGATGCCAAATGATTTGCCATCAAAACCATCACAAAATTGCTCTTGCTTGATGAGAGGAATGATCAAGAGCTGTTGTGGTGAAGAAGGACTCTGGTGAAACTTTCTCAGGCATTTTTCTGCTAAAACTTTGGCTAACTTTCTCAAAACACTCTCATAATAAGCAGATGTTGTTGTTCTTTGGCCGACCAGAAAGTTAACAAGCAAAATGCCTTAAGCATTCCAAAAAACCATTGCTATGACCTTTGCTTTTGATCAGATCACTTTCGCTTTGACTGGACCACTTCCATCCCTTGGTAGCCATTACTTTGATTGTGCTTTGTCTTCAGGATCATATTGGTAAAGCCATGTTTCATCTCCTGTTACAAGTCTTCAAGGAAATATTTCAGGATCTCAATCTTACGTATTTAAAACATCCATCAAAATCTCTACTCTCATCTGCAGCTAATCTGGGTGCAATTGTTTTGGCACCTTTCGAGTGGGAATTTCATCCAACTTTAATTCTTCAGTCATAATTTTGTAAGCTAGGCCATTTGAGATGCCTATGGTGTTGGCTATTGTTTTTGCTGTTAATCATCAGTCCTCTTCAATTAGGGCACAAAAAAGATTAATTTCTTCCTCACAAGTTGATGTGGATGGTTACCTATTCTGCTGATTTCCTTGAGACATTGTCCCTACAAGTTTTCTTGTAAAGTATCAATAGTTTCACCATTCTTCCACCCAAGCTTCACCATAAATTTGATGTTTGTCCTAACTTCAATTTTAGTAGAATTCCTGTTGCTCTGAGAGGGGATCTTTTCAAATTGATGCCTTATCCTTCTTAGTGTCTCACACTAGATCCTGTTCGGATATGTCATAATAAGTTAGGACAAATCTATTTTGGTGCAAAAAAATTTGAAATCCATGCATAGTTTTTCATAATATACATTTTCACAAACTTTTTGAAGACCTCTTGTGTGTTCTAAGGACAAAAAGAGCTATAAAGTCATAATAAACTTTATTAATTGTATTGTGAATAGT
This sequence comes from Pongo abelii, assembly GCF_028885655.2. Lineage (NCBI taxonomy): Eukaryota > Metazoa > Chordata > Mammalia > Primates > Hominidae > Pongo > Pongo abelii. Next base: position 143,358,461 of record NC_072008.2, read on the forward strand.
GCATTATATTTGTGTATTTATGTATACTGTATGATAAAGCAAATAAGGAAATGTATTAATTTTGTCTGGAACCAAGACTTCCACAGTAGAAGAAATGTAAGTATAAAGTAAAAGAAAGTAAGGGAAAGTTCTGTAATGTTAAATATGAATCAGAAATATCAGTATGAATTTATTTTATACATGTATATACATTTTTTCCTAGCTCTATTCACTCACTGGACTTACAAGTAATGACATCCCGGTATCAATGAACATACCTGGAGCTCAAATGTTGGTTTCTAAATGCAATTCTCCACTAAATAGAACAAAGAGCCCTTGGAGAAATGACTGATTTCATGGCTGGGGCAGGGAAGGTACCAGGTGATCCTGGAACATCTTGTTGTGCCAGAAAGAAAGGAAGTGTTCAGATGCTAATGGGATTAAGTCAGAGAACACAAGAGTTGTCTTGAGGGGTTCCTACTGGTTAAAATCAAGACAATTTTAACATTATAATAATCTTGGTAATGAATTTTAATACATTTAATTAAAACAACCCATGAATTTGAAGTGATAGGGCCAAAGGGGGTGAGCAAGGGTGTGAGGAAAGTTCTTTTTTTTCAGATTAATACTAATTATAAAATGTAGGGAGAATGAGAGAATTAGAAGCTCACAATTTTCCAATCTCCAATGTAATAATCTAGCAAGGATCATCAGTGGGTGCTAAAACGGTTGAGTGAAAGGTAGTTTGGGAAACCAGGTATTCCAAATGTTCAAGGTATGATGTCAAGGTGTCACCCATAAATTACTTACTAATTACAAAGAGAACAATGTAGTGTTACAGTGTGGTGCTATGATAGTCATCACTTTAAAAGTGATCAGTCTTAGTGTCACCAACATGACATTAAGTGCCTCCTGATGTGATACAATAACAACTACACAACAGCACATATATAGTACGTTTGCCTAGAGTGTTTTATCTAAATCTAATCACAAGGATATAATTAGAGACATCTAGAATATGGGGTGTTTTATTCTACAAGACAACTGGCCTAAACTCTTGAAAAAAAAAAGTCTCTAATGAAGAAAAACAAAAAGGGGAAAAAGATTGTTGTTAAATGCCATCAAGACAACAAATCTTGATCAGAATCTAAGCCGGGTGAAAGAAGACATAGAAGGCATTATGGGAACAATTGGGGAAGCTTGCATATATATTGTAATTTGATGATTTTACAGACTGATTAGTAGATTTCTGGGGTTTGATAATGGTATTGTGGTTATGTAGAAGATTGTCCTTGTTCTTAGGAGATATGTGCTCAAGTATTTTTTTTTCCTCTTGTTGGGCAGACTGGAGTGCAATGGCACTATCTCGGCTCACTGCAACCTCCGCCTCCTGGGTTCAAGCGATTCTCCTGCCTCAGCCTCCCAAGTAGCTGGGATTACAGGCTCCCACCACCACGCCTGGCTAATTTTTGCATTTTTAGTAGAGTTGGGGTTTCACCGTGTTAGTCAGGCGGGTCTTGAACTCCTGACCTCAAGTGAACTGCCCGCCTTGGCCTCCCAAAGTGCTGGTATTACAGGCGTGAGCTACTGCGCCCAGCCTGTGCTCAAGTATTTAGGGCTGAAATATCATGACATCTTCAAGTTGTTTTCAAATATATAATATATATGTGATATATAATATACATATATGTGTATATATGTATATGTAAATATATGTGTGTGTGTGTATATATATATATATATATATATAAAAGAGAGAGAAAGCAAATGTAGCAAGATATTAAGAAATTGGTAAATCCAAGTGAAAAGTATACAGGATTTGAATTTACTAATCTTTCACACTTCCTGAAGATTTGACATTTTTCAGTACAAATATCTATGGGCAGGGGGAGTACATCACGTGCAGAACTGGTGGAAAGGCAGAAGAACCAGATTCAGAAAATAGGAACAAGGGTGACTCTGCAACTAGAGCCACAGCCATAAACTTGTTACAAACTCTATACAGTGAGCACACTCCTGCACAGATGCTATTGAGCTGTCAACCCCAGGCTGCTGGCTCTAGTTGCTGGACAATGCTGTTGACTCCAGTATGGTTTTGCCCCATCTCTGCTTCTGTCTGTCACTAGGTTCCATGCCTTTCATTAGCCATGCCTTCAGTTATGGGCCCATACCCTAGCTGCAGGAAGTATTGGGAAAAGCATTTTTAACTTCCACAGTGAGAGTCAAGCTCTGCCTCACTCCGACTCATTTGGTGACAGATTCTTCAAACATAAAATCCATTTGAACATTAGAAGTGAGTTCAGAAGCTGTCTTCCTATGATAGCCCTTAGTCTAGGGTAGAAATCATAATGAGCTAGACAATGTAAATCACTATAAAGTCACCTGTATCATGTCACTCTCTTCATCATTACCTCTGATGGTCCATTGGTTCTAGTTCTAACCCTTAGCTGGGCTTTCTGGCCCTAATAATTACATTAATACTAACCCAGGTAGACCAGAACTGAGCCTTTGAAATTACAGAAAAATTGAAACATAAACGATAAACAGAGATGCAGGCCCCTTGTGATGTTACCTTGGATCCACTTGTCATGAAGTAGAGTAAATTATTTGGAGTAAATTATGTAGCCCAGGGCTGTCCAATATTTTGACTTTCCTGGGCCTCATTGAAAGAAGAAGAATTGTCCAGGGCCACACATAAAATATACTAACACTAACCATAGCAGATGAGCTAAACAAAAAAATTGCAAAAAAACTCATAATATTTTAAGTTTATAAATTTGTGTTGGGCCACATTAAAAGCCATCCTTGGTTGCATGTGGCCCATGGGCTGTGGGTTGGACAAGCTTGATGTTGCCCAAAGGGTGATTTGCATGGGAATAATGTGCCCCTAAATTTCATCAATAAGCAAACAGTCTTAAATGAACTAAAGGTTTAGAAGTCAGAGCATGTTATAAATTTGGGTGCCATATGTTCAAATAGCTAAACGGGAGCACAAACATGGAGAAAAAAAGTACTGTGGCTTTAGCATGACACTGGGGGAGAGTGTCTTGTCAGGCTAATGTGAGTACTTCTATTTCCTTGATAAGTCTCTCTACAGTGTTAAGGGTGACTCACCAGGCTGCCATAGCTTGATGACATTATTCCTCAATTCAATTTTTTGTAATTATCATCAACAGCCAGTTATTGAACGCTTCTTATGTGCTCATTACTACAAATATGAAGATGAATCAGGCCTTTGAGGAGCTTATAATCCACTTGGAGAGAAAGAAGATATACACTAAAGATAAATAACATTAAAAGGTAGCACATAAAGACCAAATGAGGAGTATAGACAAGTGCCGAAGAAGGTCAGAGGAGGGACAGAATACTGTTGGGTGGGATGGTAATAGCAGGCTTCCTTGAGAAAATGAACATTAGAGGAAGAGATCGATTCACATAGAAGCAGGGAGGTGGTTTGGGGTTATCATTACAGGTAGGCCCAAGAACACGTGCCACAGTGTTTTAGGGCTCTGTGGGCGGTGTGTGGAAAGGAAGCCAGTTTTCCTGGGACAAAAACATGCAGAGGTTATACATTGATTGCATAATGAGGTAAGCTTGGGGCTTTGAAAGGCCTTGTTGCCAGAGCAAAAATTTGGAAGTTAGCTATTAGATTAGGTGAGCTCCTCAAAGCTCACCTCTCCGTTTGTACTCTTGAGTCCATATTCTATCTGCTTGAAAACCTTGCTTTTTACTTTACCTTCTCTTTCTCCAAAATCTTATCTTCATGGACTCCTCCCCATGTCTTCAAACACACATAGATTGCTCCTTTCCCCTCCAATTTTATTGTCCCCCATCCTGCCCAACCTTTGGTTATTTTGTGTTGTTTTTGTATTTATTTTCCAATGTGAATCTTAACCAGAAAGATCTTTTTTGACTTGGATGCTTCTTTTACTTACTTATTTCTCTCCTTTCGCTATTATACTTCTAATTGTTCACCTACAAGTTACTTGTTAATCCCCTTGCACTATGATATGGTGGTCCCTTACTATTGAAACAGTAATTTCTAAGGTTTCCAGTGGCTACTTTGCCATCAGATCAAGCAGTATTCTCAATAATTATTTCCCTTGACACCTCTGTTTTGATGTTTGGTGCCACTTTGATAATGTCACTTTCCTGTTCAACAAACTTCAAGGGTTTATTGATGTTTTCAGAGCAAATTTCAGTTCCTTAGACAAGGATCCAAGACCCTTCAAAGTCTGTCTTCAACTCCCCTTCCAGTTTTATAATGGCTATCATTTACTGAATGCTTCTTATGTGCCAGGCAAATATTTTCATGTGTAGTCTCATTTAATGCAAAACTCTGTTTGGCAGGTCCTATTAACCTCCATATTATATGCGTTTAGAAACTGAAGCACAGCTTATAACTCCAGTTTCAGCCTTTCACATGAAGTTAATTCTTGTATATCAAAGTGCTACTTGACAGTTCCATTTATTTATTTATTTATTTATTTATTTATTTTTGAGATGGACTCTTGCTCTGTTGCCCAGGCTGGAGTGTTGTGGCATGATCTCAGCTCACTGCAACCTCTGTCTCCTGGGTTCAAGCGATTCTCCTGTCTCAGCCTCTCAAGTAGCTGGGATTACAGGTGTGTGCCACCACACCCTGCTAATTTTTGTGTTTTCAGTAGAGGCAAGGTTTCACCATGTTGCCCAGGCTGGTCTCAAACTCCTGACCTCAAATGATCCACCCACCTCTGCCTCCCAAAGTTCTGGGATTACAGGCATGAGCCACCGCATCCAACCAACATTTCCATTTAGATGTATGTTGCTTATTTCAAACTCAAGATATTCAAAACTGAACTCTTGATCTTCCACATCCCTAAACCTGTTCCTCTTGCAGTCTTTCCCCATTTTAGGGGATGATGATCTGCTTTTCAAAGTTTTCAGGTCTAAAAGCTTAGCAATACTTCTGATTCCTTTCATCTTTTAGAACCGCACGTCCAATCCATCAGCAGAAGTCTGTTGGCTCTACCATCAAAATATATTCAGAATGTGACCGTTTATCATCACCTCCACTACTATACCCCTGTTTTAATTCACCCATCACCTCTCACCTAGATAACTGGCATAATTTCCTACCTGGTTTTCCCTCTTACACTATTGCCTCTACTGTAGTTTCTCAATACAGCAACCCCAGAAGGATGCTACTAAATATGCCATGTTGTATCATTCCTCTGCTCAGAAAATTTCTAATGGCTCCCTTTTCATTCAGTATAAAATCTAAAGTTCAATCATGACCTATGTAAAAAAGATGCTACATCATGACCAAGTGAGGTTTATCTGAAGAATGCAAGACTGGTTTACCATTTGAAAATCAATCAGTGTAATTCATCATATTCATCATATTAAAAGTATAAAATAATGAAAACATAAGACCATCTCAATAAATGCAGAAAAAGCGTTTGAGAAAATTCAAAATTCACTCAATATAAAAACTTTCAGCAAGCTAGGAATAGAAGAAATCTTCCTCAACCTGATAATGGGCATCTATGAAAAACATTTAAGTAACAGCATACTTAATGGTGAAAGACTGAATGCTTTCCCCCAAGACAAAATATGACGCAAGGACGTCTGCTCTTATTACTTCTATTCACCATTATACTGGAGCTGCCAACCAGTAAAATCAGGCAAGTGAAAAAAGAAAATACATACAGCTTAGAATAGAAGAAATAAAACCATCTCTATTCATGATGACATGAATGTATACAGACAAAATTCTAAACAGTCTACCAGAAAACCACTAGAACTGATAAGTGAATTTGGCAAGTTCAAATGATACAACGTCAATGTATAAATTTCTATATACTTGCTATAAACAATTGGAAAATAAAATTTAAAAGAAGACCATTTTCAATAGCATCAAAAAAACATGGAATACTTAGAGATAATTTAAACACATGTAGAAGATTTTACAGTGAGCAGTGTAAAACATTGTCAAGGGAAATTAAAGAAGACCTAGTAAATGGATTGGAAGACTCAGGGGTGTCATTGTTAGAACATCAGTTCTTCCCAAAATGATCTGTAGATTGAGCACACATCCAGTTAGAATCTCAGCATAATTTTTTGAGGAAATTGAGAATCTGACAAGGTATAAAAAAATGCACAGAACCTAGGATAGTCAAAGTAATCTTGAAAAAGAAGAACAAAATTAAGTGACTTACATTATCAGATTTCAATACTTTTTATAAAGCAATAGTAATAAAAGAGTGTGGTAATGCAAAAGCAAAGACATGGAATCAAATCCAATGCCTATCAAGATAGACTGGATAAAAAAATGTGGTACATATACACTATGAAATATTATGCACCCAAAAAGAATAAGGTCATGTCCTTTGCAGGGACATGGATGGAGCTGGAGGCCATTATCCTTAGCAAACTAATGAAGCAACAGAAAACCAAATACTGCATGATTTCACTTATAAGTGGGAGCTAAATGATGAGAACACATGGACACATACAGAGGAACAATATACACTGAGGCCTATCAGAGGGTGGAGGGTTGGAGGAGGGAGAGAGTCAGGAAAAATAACTAATTGATACTAGGTTTAATACCTGGGTGATGAAATAATATGTACAGCAAACCTCCATGACACACGTTTACCTACGTAGCAAAACTGAAAATCCTGCACACGCACCCTTGAACTTAAAAGTTAAAAAAAGTGTGGTGCTGGAACAAAGATAGACATATAGAAAATGATAGAGTTCACAGGTAGCCCCACAAATATACGGTCAATTATCTTTTGCAAAGCTGCCAAGACACTTCAACTGGGGCAAGGACAGTATTTTCAACAAATGGTGCTGGAAAACCAGATATCCATATTTTTTTAAATCCCCAACCTTATACAAAAATCAATTCAAGATGGATTAAAGACTTAAACTTTAGACCTAAAACCGTAAAAACCCTAGAAGAAAACCTAGGCATTACCATTCAGGACATAGGCATGGGCAAGGACTTCATGTCTAAAACACCAAAAGCAATGGCAACAAAAGCCAAAATTGACAAATGGGATCTAATTAAACTAAAGAGCTTCTGCACAGCAAAAGAAACTACCATCAGAGTGAACAGGCAACCTACAAAATGGGAGAAAATTTTCGCAACCTACTCATCTGACAAAGGGCTAATATCCAGAATCTACGATGAACTCCAACAAATTTACAAGAAAAAAACAAACAACCCCATCAAAAAGTGGGCGAAGGACGTGAACAGACACTTCTCAAAAGAAGACATTTATGCAGCCAAAAAACACATGAAAAAATGCTCATCATCACTGGCCATCAGAGAAATGCAAATCAAAACCACAATGAGATAACCATCTCACACCAGTTAGAATGGCAATCATTAAAAAGTCAGGAAACAACAGGTGCTGGAGAGGATGTGGAGAAATAAGAACACTTTTACACTGTTGGTGGGACTGTAAACTAGTTCAACCCTTGTGGAAGTCAGTGTGGCGATTCCTCAGGGATCTAGAACTAGAAATTCCATTTGACTCAGCCATCCCATTACTGGGTATATACCCAAAGGACTATAAATCATGCTGCTATAAAGACACATGCACACGTATATTTATTGCGGCATTATTCACAATAGCAAAGACTTGGAACCAACCCAAATGTCCAACAATGATAGACTGGATTAAGAAAATGTGGCACATATACACCATGGAATACTATGCAGCTATAAAAAATGATGAGTTCATGTCCTTTGTAGGGACATGGATGAAATTGGAAATCATCATTCTCAGTAAACTATCGCAAGAACAAAAAACCAAACACCGCATATTCTCACTCATAGGTGGGAATTGAACAATGAGAACACATGGACACAAGAAGGGGAACATCACACTTTGGGGTCTGTTGTGGGGTGGGGGGAGGGGGGAGGGATAGCATTGGGAGATATACCTAATGCTAGATGACGAGTTAGTGGGTGCAGCGCACTAGCATGGCACATGTATACATATGTAACTTACCTGCACATTGTGCACATGTATCATAAAACCTAAAGCATAATAATAAAAAATAAAAATAAAAAAATAAAATCCTCAACCTTTACCTCATTTCATACACAAAAATTAATTCAAGTGCATTACATACCAAAAGATAAAAGTTAAAACTGTAAAACCTATAAGAAGGCACAGGAGAAAACCTTCACTATTTTGATGTAAGCAAAGTTTTCTTAGATGGAACACAAAAAGCATAAATCATAAGGAAAAAGCTTAATAAATTTGACTCCATCAAGATTTAAAACTTCTGATTTCTGAAATATATATTAAGAAAATGAAATGGAAGTGACAAAATTGGAGAGAAATCTACAATACATAAATCTGACAAAGGACTTGTGTCCAGAATATATAGTGAACTCATAATTCATTAATAAGACAAGAAACCCAATTAAATGAATAAGCAAAAAAGTTAAAAAGAAACATAACAAAAATGATCTAAAAATTGCCAGCAGACACACACAGAGATGTTTATCATCATTAGTCATCACGGAACTACAAATTAAAATGGCAATCATGTACCACTACACATCTAGTAGGATGGCTAAAATTAAAAAGATTGATAATACCAGGTGTTGACAAGGATGTGAAGCAATTAATACTCTCATGCATTGCTGGCGGAAATACCAAATGGTACAACAACTTTGGAAAAGAGTTGACAGGTTTCTTATAATGTTAAATATATATTTACTGTGTGTTCTAGCTATCCCACTCTTAGGTAAATAAAGAGAAATAAAAACATAGATCCACACATGGATGTTCATAGCAGTTTTATGCATAATAGCTCCAAATTGGAAACAACCTGAATGTCCACTAATAGATGAATGGATAAACAAAATCTGTGATATCCATATACTGATATACTACTCAGCAATAAAAAGGAACAGTTTACTAATAATATACCCTAAAACATGGATGAATCTCAAAAACATTGTATGTTAAGTGAAAGAAGCCGGACACAAAGAGTTTATATTGTGTGATTCCATTTGTATGAAATCCTAAAAATGTCAAAACTATTCAATAATGTTAGAAAGCATGTCAGTGGTTGCCTAGGGCTGGGTGTGACAGATCTGTCTGGAAAGGAGCATAAGACAACTTTTTAGGGGTTGGAAAATGATCTGTATGCTGACCATGATAATTATTATATTGGTATAAATGTTGGTTATAGCTCATAGGACAATACACTTAAAATGAGTGCATTTGAATTATGTTAATTATATCTCAAGAAATTTAATATTAAACAGGCATGGAAGGTAGAATAAGAAAGTCCAACATATATCAAATAGAAACTCCAAAAGGAGCACATATAGAAAATTAAAGAGAATCAACATTTAAAGAGATAATTGCTGACAGTTTTTCAGATGTGATGAAAAATACGAATTTTCAGATTCAGAAAGCAAATCTTGGTCAGGAAAAATAAAATAAATTCACATTTGGATGCAAATTCATAAAATCCCAAATGCCAAAAACTATGTGATGTTAAAATAGATCTAAGAAGAAAGGCAAATTACTTTCTAAGGAATAGCAATGAGATGGATAGCAGAATTAACAACAACAACTGAAACCAGAAGACAATGGAAAAATATCACTATATCCAGCAAAAAATGGCTTCAAACTAGAATTCCACACCATTTCAAAACATTTTCAGAAATTGGATGGTGATTATACAGGTATATACATATGTAAAAATTCATCAACCTGTACATGTAATGTTTGTACAGGTTACTGTGTGAAAGTTATACCTCAGCAAAAAATTTTGTTTCTATTTTCTTATATTTTTAATTGCTTTTAAAATACAATATGCACATGGTAAAAAAAAATCCAAAACTTTCAGTGAAATGGAAATAAAATAAAATTTAAAATAAAACATTTTAAGCATTTCCAGGCATAGGTTTTGAGTTTTTATGACTCATAGATTCTCCCTAAAAATCTACCAGAGAGGTACTTCAGAAGAAAGAATTTATCTAAAAAGGAAGGAGGGAGATTTAGCAATTGAGAGGAAAGAAAATAGTAAGTAGGTGGGTAAAACTAAACAAGGATTGACTCTATCAACAGCAATAATAATAATATTACATTTAATTGATTACATGATACACTTAAATCTTTTTAACATTTCTGAAATTGGGATGCATCTTATGTGTTGATGTGCCATGTAATTGGCAGCATTTTTTTTCTTTGGAGTAGGAAAAATCATGGTGCATGATACAATCAATGATACCTTTGATTCAGCAAAATGTAATCATAATTACTAATTTGGGGAACGTAACAAAATGGAAACAAAATTATTTACAATGGGAAATTGAGGTTAAAATGTTCTGAGATCCTTTTATTTTTTATTTTTATTTATTTTTTTATTTTTTTTGGAGTCAGGCTTTCTGAGCACATACTGTGTCAAATCTGCTTACTGGCTGTGTGACATTCGACAAGTCACTCAGCCCTTCTTTGACTTAGTTTTATTATCTTTTTTTTAAAATTATTATTATTATACTTTAGGTTTTATGGTACATGTGCGCAATGTGCAGGTAAGTTACATAAGTATACATGTGCCATGCTGGTGCGCTGCACCCACTAACTCGTCATCTAGCATTAGGTATATCTCCCAATGCTATCCCTCCCCCTTCCCCCCACCCCACAACAGTCCCCAGAGTGTGATGTTCCCCTTCCTGTGTCCATGTGTTCTCATTGTTCAATTCCCACCTATGAGTGAGAATATGCAGTGTTTGTTTTTTTGTTCTTCTGATAGTTTACTGAGAATGATGATTTCCAATTTCATCCATGTCCCTACAAAGGACATGAACTCATCATTTTTTATGGCTGCATAGTATTCCATGGTGTATATGTGCCACATTTTCTTAATCCAGTCTATCATTGTTGGACATTTGGGTTGGTTCCAAGTCTTTGCTATTGTGAATAATGCCGCAATAAACATACGTGTGCATGTGTCTTTATAGCAGCATGATTTATAGTCCTTTGGGTATATACCCAGTAATGGGATGGCTGAGTCAAATGGAATTTCTAGTTCTAGATCCCTGAGGAATTGCCACACTGACTTCCACAAGGGTTGAACTAGTTTACAGTCCCACCAACAGTGTAAAAGTGTTTCTATTTCTCCACATCCTCTCCAGCACCTGTTGTTTCCTGACTTTTTAATGATTGCCATTCTAACTGGTGTGAGATGGTATCTCATTGTGGTTTTGATTTGCATTTCTCTGATGGCCAGTGATGGTGAGCATTTTTTCATGTGTTTTTTGGCTGCATAAATGTCTTCTTTTGAGAAGTGTCTGTTCATGTCCTTCACCCACTTTTTGATGGGGTTGTTTTTTTCTTGTAAATTTGTTGGAGTTCATCGTAGATTCTGGATATTAGCCCTTTGTCAGATGAGTAGGTTGCGAAAATTTTCTCCCATTTTGTAGGTTGCCTGTTCACTCTGATGGTAGTTTCTTTTGCTGTGCAGAAGCTCTTTAGTTTAATTAGATCCCATTTGTCAATTTTGGCTTTTGTTGCCATTGCTTTTGGTGTTTTAGACATGAAGTCCTTGCCCATGCCTATGTCCTGAATGGTAATGCCTAGGTTTTCTTCTAGGGTTTTTATGGTTTTAGGTCTAACATTTAAGTCTTTAATCCATCTTGAATTGATTTTTGTATAAGGTGTAAGGAAGGGATCCAGTTTCAGCTTTCTACATATGGCTAGCCAGTTTTCCCAGCACCATTTCTTAAATAGGGAATCCTTTCCCCATTTCTTGTTTTTCTCAGGTTTGTCAAAGATCAGATAGTTGTAGATATGTGGTGTTATTTCTGACGGCTCTGTTCTGTTCCATTGATCTATATCTCATTTTTGGTACCAGTACCATGCTGTTTTGGTTACTGTAGCCTTGTAGTATAGTTTGAAGTCAGGTAGTGTGATGCCTCCAGCTTTGTTCTTTTGGCTTAGGATTGACTTGGTGATGCGGGCTCTTTTTTGGTTCCATATGAACTTGAAAGTAGTTTTTTCCAATTCTGTGAAGAAAGTCATTGGTAGCTTGATGGGGATGGCATTGAATCTGTAAATTACCTTGGGAAGGATGGCCATTTTCATGATATTGATTCTTCCTACCCATGAGCATGGAATGTTCTTCCATTTGTTTGTATCCTCTTTTATTTCCTTGAGCAGTGGTTTGTAGTTCTCCTTGAAGAGGTCCTTCACATCCCTTGTAAGTTGGATTCCTAGGTATTTTATTCTCTTTGAAGCAATTGTGAATGGGAGTTCACTCATGATTTGGCTCTCTGTTTGTCTGTTATTGATGTATAAGAATGCCTGTGATTTTTGTACGTTGATTTTGTATCCTGAGACTTTGCTGAAGTTGCTTATCAGCTTAAGGAGATTTTGGGCTGAGACAATGGGGTTTTCTGCATATACAATCATGTCATCTGCAAACAGGGACAATTTGACTTCCTCTTTTCCTAATTGAATACCCTTTATTTCCTTCTCCTGCCTGATTGCCCTGGCCAGAACTTCCAACACTATGTTGAATAGGAGTGGTGAGAGAGGGCATCCCTGTCTTGTGCAAGTTTTCAAAGGGAATGCTTCCAGTTTTTGCCCATTCAGTATGATACTGGCTGTGGGTTTGTCATAGATAGCTCTTATTGTTTTGAGATACGTCCCATCAATACCTAATTTATTGAGAGTTTTTAGCATGAAGGGTTGTTGAATTTTGTCAAAGGCCTTTTCTGCATCTACTGAGATAATCATGTGGTTTTTGTCTTTGCTTCTGTTTATATGCTGGATTACATTTATTGATTTGCATATATTGAACTAGCCTTGCATCCCAGGGATGAAGCCCACTTGATCATGGTGGATAAGCTTTTTGATGTGCTGCTGGATTCGGTTTGCCAGTATTTTATTGAGGATTTTTGCATCAATGTTCATCAAGGATATTGGTCTAAAATTCTCTTTTTTGGTTGTGTCTCTGCCAGGCTTTGGTATCAGGATGATGCTGGCCTCATAAAATGAGTTAGGGACGATTCCCTCTTTTTCTATTGATTGGAATAGTTTCAGAAGGAATGGTACCAGCTCCTCCTTGTACCTCTGGTAGAATTCGGCTGTGAACCCATCTGGTCCTGGACTTTTTTTGGTTGGTAAGCTATTGATTATTGCCACAATTTCAGCTCCTGTTATTGGTCTATTCAGAGATTCAGCTTCTTCTTGGTTTAGTCTTGGGAGGGTGTATGTGTTGAGGAATTTATCCATTTCTTCTAGATTTTCTAGTTTATTTGGGTAGAGGTGTTTGTAGTATTCTCTGATGGTAGTTTGTATTTCTGTGGGATCGGTGGTGATATCCCCTTTATCATTTTTTATTGCATCTATTTGATTCTTCTCTCTTTTTTTCTTTATTAATCTTGCTAGTGGTCTATCAATTTTGTTGATCCTTTCAAAAAACCAGCTCCTGGATTCATTAATTTTTTGAAGGGTTTTTTGTGTCTCTATTTCCTTCAGTTCTGCTCTGATTTTAGTTATTTCTTGCCTTCTGCTAGCTTTTGAATGTGTTTGCTCTTGCTTTTCTAGTTCTTTTAATTGTGATGTTAGGGTGTCAATTTTGGATCTTTCCTGCTTTCTCTTGTGGGCATTTAGTGCTATAAATTTCCCTCTACACACTGCTTTGAATGCATCCCAGAGATTCTGGTATGTTGTGTCTTGGTTCTCGTTGGTTTCAAAGAACATCTTTATTTCTGCCTTCATTTCGTTATGTACCCAGTAGTCATTCAGGAGCAGGTTGTTCAGTTTCCATGTAGTTGAGCGGTTTTGAGTGAGATTCTTAATCCTGAGTTCTAGCTTGATTGCACTGTGATCTGAGAGATAGTTTGTTATAATTTCTGTTCTTTTACATTTATTGAGGAGAGCTTTACTTCCAAGTATGTGGTCAATTTTGGAATAGGTGTGGTGTGGTGCTGAAAGAAATGTATATTCTGTTGATTTGGGGTGGAGAGTTCTGTAGATGTCTATTAGGTCCGCTTGGTGCAGAGCTGAGTTCAATTCCTGGGTATCCTTGTTGACTTTCTGTCTCGTTGATCTGTCTAATGTTGACAGTGGGGTGTTAAAGTCTCCCATTATTAATGTATGGGAGTCTAAGTCTCTTTGTAGGTCACTCAGGACTTGCTTTATGAATCTGGGTGCTCCTGTATTGGGTGCATATATATTTAGGATAGTTAGCTCTTCTTGTTGAATTAATCCCTTTACCATTATGTAATGGCCTTCTTTGTCTCTTTTGATCTTTGTTGGTTTAAAGTCTGTTTTATCAGAGACTAGGATTGCAACCCCTGCCTTTTTTTGTTTTCCATTTGCTTGGTAGATCTTCCTCCATCCTTTTATTTTGAGCCTATGTGTGTCTCTGCACGTGAGATGGGTTTTCTGAATACAGCACACAGATGGGTCTTGAGTCTTTATCCAATTTGCCAGTCTGTGTCTTTTAATTGGAGCATTTAGTCCATTTACATTTAAAGTTAATATTGTTATGTGTGATTTTCATCCTGTCATTATGATGTTAGCTGGTTATTTTGCTCGTTAGTTGATGCAGTCTCTTCCTAGTCTCGATGGTCTGTACATTTTGGCATGATTTTGCAGCGGCTGGTACCGGTTGTGCCTTTCCATGTTTAGCGCTTCCTTCAGGAGCTGTTTTAGGGCAGGCCTGGTGGTGACAAAATCTCTCAGCATTTGCTTGTCTGTAAAGTATTTTATTTCTCCTTCACTTATGAAGCTTAGTTTGGCTGGATATGAAATTCTGGGTTGAAAATTCTTTTCTTTAAGAATGTTGAATATTGGCCCCCACTCTCTTCTGGCTTGTAGGGTTTCTGCCGAGAGATCCGCTGTTAGTCTGATGGGCTTCCCTTTGATGGTAACCCGACCTTTGTCTCTGGCTGCCCTTAACATTTTTTCCTTCATTTCAACTTTGGTGAATCTGACAATTATGTGTCTTGGAGTTGCTCTTCTCGAGGAGTATCTTTGTGGCGTTCTCTGTATTTCCTGAATCTGAATGTTGGCCTGCCTTGCTAGATTGGGGAAGTTCTCCTGGATAATATCCTGCAGAGTGTTTTCCAACTTGGCTCCATTCTCCCCGTCACTTTCAGGTACACCAATCAGATGTAGATTTGGTCTTTTCACATAGTCCCACATTTCTTGGAGGCTTGGCTCGTTTCTTTTTATTCTTTTTTCTCTAAACTTCCCTTCTTGCTTCATTTCATTCATTTCATCTTCCATGGCTGATACCCTTTCTTCCATTTGATCGCATCGGCTCCTGAGGCTTCTGCATTCTTCACGTAGTTCTCGAGCCTTGGTTTTCAGCTCTATCAGCTCCTTTAAGCACTTCTCTGTATTGGTTATTCTATTTATACATTCTTCTAAATTTTTTTTGAAGTTTTCAACTTCTTTGCCTTTGGTTTGAATATCCTCCCGTAGCTCGGAGTAATTTGATCATCTGAAGCCTTCTTCTCTCAGCTCGTCAAAGTCATTCTCCGTCCAGCTTTGTTCCGTTGCTGGTGAGGAACTGCGTTCCTTTGGAGGAGGAGAGGTACTCTGCTTTTTAGAGTTTCCAGTCTTTCTGCTCTGTTTTTTCCCCATCTTTGTGGTTTTATCTACTTTTGGTCTTTGATGATGGTGATGTACAGATGGGTTTTTGGTGTGGATGTCCTTTCTGTTAGTTTTCCTTCTAACAGACAGGACCCTCAGCTGCAGGTCTGTTGGAGTACCTGGCCGGCCATGTGAGGTGTCAGTCTGCCCCTGCTAGGGGGTGCCTCCCAGTTAGGCTGCTCGGGGGTCAGGGGTCAGGGACCCACTTGAGGAGGCAGTCTGCACGTTCTCAGATCTCCAGCTGAGTGCTGGGAGAACCACTGCTCTCCTCACAGCTGTCAGACAGGGACATTTAAGTCTGCAGAGGTTACTGCTGTCTTTTTGTTTGTCTGTGCCCTGCCCCCAGAGGTGGAGCCTACAGAGGCAGGCAGGCCTCCTTGAGCTGTGGTGGGCTCCACCCAGTTCAAACTTCCAGGCTGCTTTGTTTACCTAAGCGAGCCTGGGCAATGGCGGGCGCCCCTCCCCCAGCCTCGCTGCCGACTTGCTGTTTGATCTCAGACTGCTGTGCTAGCAATCAGCGAGACTCCATGGGCATAGGACCCTCTGAGCCAGGTGCGGGCTATACTCTCCTGGGGTACCGTTTCCTAAGCCGGTCGGAAAAGCACAGTATTCGGGTGGGAGTGGCACCCCTGGAAAGGGAACTCCCTGACCCCTTGTGCTTCCTGAGTGAGGCAATGCCTCGCCCCTCCTTTGGCTGTCGCACGGTGCACTCACCCACTGACCTGCGCCCACTGTCTGGCACTCCCTAGTGAGATGAACACGGTACCTCAGATGGAAATGCAGAAATCACCCGTCTTCTGCGTCGCTCGCGCTGGGAGCTGTAGACCGGAGCTGTTCCTATTCAGCCATTTTGGCTCCTCCTCCAAGATCCTTTTAAAGGATCTTTTTTTAAGGATCTTTTTAAGGATCTTTTTAAGTATCCTTTTTAAGGATCTTCTCTCTTAACAGAGAAGAGATATTGAACAGATTTAGATTCTATTAAATCAACTGTGACTATCAAAATTTAAGAGAATCCTAACTATATATCATAATTGCATAGGGAAAATAATTTATTTCAAGTGACTTAATTAATTTTTAATTTTTGTGGGTACATAGTAGGTATATATATTTATGAATTACATGAAATATTTTGATACAGGCATGCAATATGCTATAATCATGTCAGGGTAAATGGGGTATCTGTCACCTCAAGCATTTATCTTTAATGTTACAAACAATTGAATTATATTTCTTTATTTTAATATGTACACTTAAAATTATCTTTGACTATAGTCAACCTGTTGTGCTAGCAAATATGAGGCCTTATTCATTCTTTCTAACTAATTTTTGTACCCATCAACCATCCCCACTTCCCCCCAATACCCCCAACCCCTCATTACTCTTCTCAGCCTCTGGTAACCATCGTTCTATTCTCTGTCTCCATGAGTTCAACTGTTTTAATCCAAGTAACATTAAAACAACTTTAGACTGTACTTTCCTAGTGGAATATAGGAATATATCTGATAAACAAAAAGAGCCATGAGAAATATTAGGCTGCATTAAGTAGTGTAGTTAGTAATAATAGTATTGTTATTTTAAAATTATCAAATATGTAATGGGTTTATGTCATAAAGATCAAAGATTTTCAAGATAAGAGAGATAAAGTATACAATTGAATTAATTAA
Organism: Pongo abelii; assembly: GCF_028885655.2. NCBI lineage: Eukaryota > Metazoa > Chordata > Mammalia > Primates > Hominidae > Pongo > Pongo abelii. The sequence goes on from NC_072008.2 coordinate 143,375,739, forward strand.
AAGCCCCAATCTTATATATAAATTAGGAATATAATAAGACTTTATGATTTATTTTTTCTTAATGAAAATATACATATTTCCTAGCTTTTTTCACTGAAAAGCCCTAGAAATAATGATATCCCAGTGACAGTGAGCACCCTTAGCACCCATATTATCATCTCTAATTTTCCTGCTAGAAAGCATCAAGAGCTCCTTGGAGGATTAACTCATTTTATGTTTGGAGTAAAAAATGAGCCTCGTAGATCCTGTTGTGTCATAAAGCAAGTAAGCTATCAAAGATTAAAAGGGTTATGCCAAAAGGATGCAGGAAACAACTTGAAAATACTGGATTCTTGCTCACCATATAAGGGATTATTTACAAGAATAGTGAATGCAATGGATCGAAACTCATAAAATTTATAAAAACCCATGGGTTCATAATAGCATTTTTAAAAATATTGATCACCAGGGGCTGGAGAGAGAGATGAATGTGGAGTGACTGGTTAATTGTATGGAACTTCCTTTTGAAGTGATGGAAATGTTTAGGAACTAAATAGAGGTGATGGTTACATAACATTGTCCATGTACTAAATGCCACTGAATCGTACAGTTTAAAATAAACATATGAATTTTATCTCAATAATAATATTGGATGATGGGTACATGGCAGTTTATTACATGCTTTCTCTACTTTTGTGAATTTTTGAAAACTCCCATGAATCAAAGATAAAACAGTAATAGAAAATTGAGCTAAATCATAATGAAAATATTATCTATCAAAACTTATGGGATGCAGCTAAAGAAGTACTTAAAAGGGGGAATTTATAACCCTAAATGCTTACATAAGAAAAGGAGAAAGACAAAATTTATGGGCTAAGAATTCGATTTAAGAAATTGGAATATGAACAAATGAGTAAGTTGTAGCAGGAGTAAGAGTTAATAAAAAACATAAATTAATTAAATGCAAATTAAAGATATACTCATTAAATATAAAAGGTGTTTTTTTGACTAATAAAATAGACAAACTTCTGGCAACATAAATATTGAGAAAATATCGAAAGCACAAATAAACAAGACTAGAAGTGAAAATAACTATGGTTACTTCAGAAATTAAACAGTAAGAGGTTATTATAAACAACTTTTTGCTAATCCATTTGAAACCTTACATAAAACTGATAAATTCCTAGGAAAACATAGCTTACCAAAACAATGAATAAATAGAGAACCTTAATTGTCTTCTAAATAATAAAAATCATTGTTCAAAAATTTTCTCTACAAAGATAACATCAGAACCAGATAGTTACATAGAGGATTTCTGCAAAAAAATTACTGGAATGATAATGTTTATTTTATTTACTCACTTTCCTGGGAAATTGAAAAAGGAGAAAAACTCCCTAACTCCTTTCTCATGCTCTCCTTGTCTGAGTGAAAACAGTATGAGTGAGGTGTCTCATGAGAAAGGAGTTAGGAAACATGAACAGACACTTCTCAAAAGAAGACATTCATGCGGCAAAAAAACATATGAAAAAAACTCAACATCACTGACCATTACAGATATGCAAATCAAAACCACAATGAGATACCATCTCACGCCAGTCAGAATAGTGATTATTAAAAAGTCAAAAAACAACAGATCCTGGTGAGGTTCTGGAGAATAAGGGAACACTTTTATACTGTTGGTGGGAGTGAAAATTAGTTCAACCATTGTGGAAGACAGTGTGGAGATCCCTCAAAGACCTAGAGGCAGAAATACCATTTGACCCAGCAATCCCATTACTGGTTATGTACCCAAAGGAATATAAATCATTCTGTTATAAAGATACACATATGTGTATATTCATTGCAGCGCTATTCATAATAGCAAAGACATGGAATCAACCCAAATGCCCATCAGTGATTGATTGGACAAAGAAAATGTACATACACAAGACGGAATACTGTGCAGCCATGAAAAGAAAAGAGATCGTGTCCTTTGCAGCTATATGGATGGAGCTGGAAGCCATTTTCCTCAGCAAACGAATGCAGGAACAGAAAACCAAACACCACATATCTCACTTATAAGTGGGAGGTGAACAATGAGAACACATGGACATATTGGGGAGAACTCAAACTGGGGTCTGTTGCCGGGGAGGGAGAGCATCAGGAAGAATAGCTAATGGATGCTGTGCTTAATAACCTAGGTGATGGGTTGATCTGTGCAGCAAACCACCATGGCACAGTTTACCTATGTAACAAAACTGCACATCTTGCACATCTACCCCAGAACTTAAAATAAAAGTTGAAGAAAAATAAATAAGTAAATAAATAAATAAATAAACAGCATGAGAAAGGAAGTTATAGGCTGATCTCATTTGCAAACATTGGCATACAAGTACAAAATGAGCTATCAGCAAACTGAATCCAGCTGGTATAAGAAGAAAAATGTATCATGACCCATTTCTTTAAGTCATAAAAAAGAAAAAGTTTAACATTAAAACATTTATTAATATGATTCATTATATTAACAGACTAAAGGAGAAAAACATCCTAATAGATGCAGAAAAAAATTTCACAAAATTCAACTCCTTTCCATGATTAGAAAAAACCAGCACTTTGGCAAATAAGAATAGAAAGGCAAAAAAGAATAGAAACTTCATACGGAGTATCTACTCCCAAATACAGCAAGCATCAATTTTAATGATCCAACATTAGAAATATTCCCTTTAAATTCAGGAAGAAGACAAGAGTCTCTGCATCTAATAATGTTTATTGAATAAATTGGTAGCTGCCTTGACAATGCATTGACTTTATAGCTTATAAATCTGTCTCTGTTGAATTCACAAATCCATTGTTAGATGTTTCCAGAGTTTATGGACCTGCCAAGCTATGATGAAATGGCGTCAGCCAGCCTTAAGGCCCAACCTGTTGCCAACTTTTATCTTTTTCAGTAAGCAGAGTGGACATTTAAGTAAATGCCTGCTGACTATTAAAATTCAGTCCCAGCAGAACCACTGGTTTAAGGGACTTTGTATTGGATGTAATAAAAATAAATACATTCATGACACATGCAAACTTGCTCTTCACAAAGCTACTGTATTTGCAGGGGCATCTCCAACTGGTTTCTTCCTGCTTTGGCATAATTGCCCCTGTAGTCTGTTTTGTTGACTATTCACTATTCTAGTCACAGATAGTTGGACTAGACACCATCATTAACTGCCAGTCAGCCAACAGCGCTGGATCCAGGGATTTTTGTTGCCTCTACAGTGGTTTGCTTGAACTCTGTCCTGTACAGGTGCTCTATGCCCAGTGTCTTCAATCTAACATAATCACTGATTTTGTGAGAATACAGCTGAGAGGCACAGGTCTAAGTAATATTTAGTGATGGTCTTAGTTGCCTATGAAACTGGGGACACCTCCCAAAGCTGAGAGAATCGGGGCTTGGGGTGAGGATGCAGCTGGTGTGGTCTTTTCCCCTTCTGTATTGTATTTCTGTATAGTCTTAAACATACATGGTTGTCATTATTCCGTAATCAGCTCTTTCTTGTGACTCTATAGAGAATCTGAGCGGCTGAATCTGCAAACATTCAGAGCTTTGGTATTCTTTCCCCCTTAAATGTCATCTACCTACCTCATCCCTACCCTGTCTTTCTCTTAGTTTTGTCCTTGCTTCATTGTTATCTATTTCCACTGAAAGATATTATCTCACAAGACAGGAAGACTAGAGTTAGGGTAGTTGATTTGGTAATTCCAGTGATGTCATGAAAACCTCGGGATTTTTCATCACTGTTGCTCTGCCATTCTCAGAATAGGCTTTATTCTAAGGTTTGCAGCAAGACGGCTGCAACAGATATAGATGTAATAACACCCAGAAGATGTACAGGGACCATATTTTTATTTGTCTCTTTTTTAGGAATGTGCAAACTTTTCCCAGAAGCCACATAGCAGTTCTCACTTCAAATATAATTGGCCAGAATCAGGTCATAGGACCATTCTTAACCCAATCACTAGCAAGGAATTATGGTCCCCTTAGATCAATGGTTCTCGTGCTTTCGCATGCATTAGCATCCCTTGAAGAACTTGTTTTAAAATACAAAGTGCTAGTCTGCAAACACAGAGTCTTGTGTTCAGCAAGTCCATGGTGGCCCAGGAATGTACATTCCTAGCATGTTATCAGGTGATGCTGCTGCTGCTGATCTGGGGACGTCACTGCATTAGATCAATCAGGCATACCTTTTGAACTTATGGCCTTAGAACTCAGGAAACCCTGAATCACATGGCTACATGAGGGAGGGTTGGATCCTTGATCAAAATCAGGGTTCTGTTTGGAAATAACAACAACAAAAAAGAATCAGTACTAGAATGTCAACCCAGAGTGTCCACTAAAAAATAAAACTTGATATCCTGCAAATCTATAGATGAAGATGACAGGAATGTTAGACATTCCCTGCTGAATCATTCAAGAGGCAGGAAGTAAAGTGCCTTATTCTACCCATCTGCAATACAGAATGATCTCATGGGAGACTTTTCACTGTGAAATAGTGAAATGAGCATTGTTTTTGGAGCCAAAAAAAACTATTGAAAACCGAAATTTAAGCCAGGCATGATGGCTCACACCTGTAATCCCAGCACTGTGGGAGGCTGAGGCAGGTGAATTGCTTGAACCCAGGTGTTTGAGACCAGCCTGGGCAAAATGGCAAAACCCCATCTCTACAAAAAATACAAAAATTAGCTGGGTGTGGTGGTGTAGGCCTTTAGTTCCAGCTACCCTGGAGTCTGAGGTGGGAGGATCACTTGAGCCCAGGAAGTTGAGGCTGCCGTGAGCCATGATTATGCCTATGCACTGCAGTCTGGGTGACAGAGTGAGATTCTGTCTCAAAAAAAACCAAACAAAACAAAGAAAACCCTAAATTTAACACACTAGGTATATATAGCTGAGATCATTCCTTTACCTATAAAATGATAACAAAAATCTGCTTTGCAAGGCTGTTGGAAGGGTTAGAAAGAATATATGTAAAGTGTCCTGCACATTATAGACACTCAACAAGTGGCAACTATTATTAATTAGTATTGTGCCCTTTTTCAAATTTGTGAACCCCACTATTATTTTTGTGGTTCTAGGAAGCAGCATCTTAGGGATCCTCAGCGGCATTTCAGGTCGAGCTTTTAGGACAATTTGAAAGTGAACACTCAAACCTGATGAACATCTCTTGCTTTTGAAATACTTTCGATTGCTGGTAAGCCAAATATTCTTGGTCCATATAGGTCTAAATGGTGTTTTATTGATTCTTCCTTGTGGTAAGAATGTTAGAAAAATCCATATGTTGAATGTTTTAATGATACTAAGGGTTTGTAGCATTTTAAACCTAGACTAATAAAAATGAAAAGGCTTTGAATTTTAACAAATATTTAAAAAATTAATATAGGTTTTGAATTCATGTGGGTAAGTATTTATGAAGGTCTATACCCTATAATTGTTCTGAAAAAGTGGCAGGTTGCCTTTTGGTAATAATCATTAGAGAGAGTACAAGGAGGTAATTTAGACTCATGTGTGATAGTGAAAGATGTCTTCTTAGTGTATTTTAAAATACTTTGATGAGTACCCATTTTAAATATTTCAAATGGACTCTTAAAACTGTAGGGGTGAGGAGAAAGCTTGCCGTTTGCCTTCTGAAGTTTCACTGAAAAATTAACTGACAAAAGCCAGATTAATTAGAGAAAAGGCATGTAAACGTATTAATGTGTACACAAGCGAAAATCACAGTGATTGCCCCATATCTCAATGGGGCTTAAATACTTATATAGCCTTATTTCATAGGGGAAGAAGGAGATGGGGAATATAATTTTTTAGGGGCAGTAGTGATTACCAGAGAAAATAAATAGATCAAAAAACAGAGATTAACATAGAAGTTCTCTTTTAAAATTAAATGACTCTGAGAGACAGACACTATGTTATAAATAGGTCTGTTCTGGTGTGGTTACATTCTTGGCCTTTATTTTTCTACAAGAGACAATGAGATAACAGAAAAAAGTAGTTGTTCTTCTTGGTAGCTGTATCCAGTCTTTATATAAATAAAAAATATTTCTTCTAACAACTGTAAATCTCTAAGGGCCTTTACTTATAAATACTCACTATACCAGAAAGCTTTATTTTGAGGTAAAGTTCCTTGTGCTCCTTCAAAACTCTAGGTTTTTTTAAAAACTATGTTTGCTTTTGAAAAGTGTCTATTGTGGCAGTTAGCTGTCTTCAGTTGCAAGCAACAGAAACTAATTTTGGCTAACAACTACAAAAAGAGGGATTTACTGCAAGAGTGCTGAGTGTCTCACAGAATTGGAGAAGCTTAATACCCAGGTCTCAGGAAAGACCATAACATGAGCACCCTTAGGGAATATGAATAACATTGTGCCTGTGGATTGTTTCTCCATTGCAAGAGTTGGCAAACTATAGTCTATATGCCAAATCTAGTCTACTACCTGTTTTTGTAAATAAAGTTTTATTGGAGCACCATCATGCTCACTTGTTTACTCTATGACTGCTTTCATCATGCAATGACAGAATTTTCATAGTTGGAACAGACACTGTATGGCCCACAAAGCTTAAAATATTTACTCTCTGACTTCTTACAGAAAAAGTTGCAGACTCTTGCTTTAGGGCATTGCTGTCAGAATGATATAGTGCCAACTGACTTCCATCTTCATAGCACTACTCAACATTCAAAATTTTGGGAGAGGGGCTGTGATTCGTCCAAACTGGATCATATGCTCACTCCTAGAAAATCAGTATAACAGAGGATGGACTCTATGATTGACAGTCCAACAAAGAGGATGGATGGAGGAGGAGCAATTCCCTAATGGAAAAGCCAAGGCCTGTTACTACAAAGAGGAAAGGATAAAAGGCAGGCAAAAAAAAAAAAAAAAAGGTCTACTACCTGTATGCAATTATAACATACAAATTCAGAGATCCCTCTATGATCACATAGTGTGCTGGATAGACCGAACAATGGCTTATGTGTTCTGTATTTTGCTTGTTTGAGTAGTTAATTCTTTTTCATTTTGACTTACGGGTGCTATTTATGTGCTATATATTTTAATCATTTGTCATGTAGATGGCAAATATTTTCCTGTTAAAAAAATCTCCCTTCCAAGTTTGTTCATTCATGGTATTTTTTCTGATACAAAAGTTCCTCATTTTAACGTAAAAGACAGTAGATTGACACAAATGTTACAGGCTTTGGAGTCCAACAGACCTGGATCCAAATTCTTACCAGTGTTGTAATTTAATTAGGTTGTTTACTCTTACTGAGCTTCAATTTTTTAATCTGTAAATTGGGGAAAATACCTGGCTTTATGGCTTGTTATAAGGAATTAATAAGATATGAAATGTGCCCAGCAAGAGTAGGAACTGAAAGTCAATTTTTCAAGTCCTCCAGTCTTCAAAGTTCACCCTCCCCTTTAAAACCAGCAACTGTAATTGGAGCTTGCATATTTCACGATTGTAGATAGTCTAGTCATTTACTGGACTAGTGTTTTTTAGAATCCCCAGGGAAGAGTGACAAATATGTCCCAGTTGTTACTAGTCATCTCAGACTTCCGTGCTCATAGGTCACACTGGCCACGCTCCCATACTCAATACTTGTGGGATTTAATCATTACCACAGGCTCTTCTCTTTATGGAAGGTTTGGAAAAACAAGGTGGAATTATAGCACTTTTTAAACATTATTTTAGATAATCAGGCTTCTAGAGTCCAGTCCCCTTCCTCTTTCCACTCAAGAGGTCTCCTACTAGCTTTATCTCCTAGCCCCTACTAGCTCCACCATCAGGTAGAGCCAGCCTATTTGTCTTCACTGGGAATGTCTTTGACCATATACTATAGTGAAGGCCCCCAATATCCTCCCCCTATACACCAGAGAAAAGGAGAACCTCTTTCCCCTCTCACTTTCACGTGAATATCATTGGAATTCTTAAAGAGATACAAACTTATAAAAAACTAACTTTTTACATTACTATGCAAAACTGTTTAACCCCCAACATTGTCCCAAATGTCTCCCCTCCAAAATAGGATTCTGGCTTTATATTTCCAGAGAGAAATTAATCATTTGTATTACCTATCTATTTCTGCAAAAGAAATTACCCCTCAAATTTAGCAGCTTACAACAAACAACACTTACAATCTCACAGATTTGGTGCATCAGGGATCCAGGAGTGGCTTAGGTAGGTCCCTCTGGTTTATGGTCTCTCATGAGATTGCAGCCAAGCTTTCAGCTGGGGTTGCAGTCTCATCTGAAGTCTTGACTGGAGGAATATCTGCTTTTAAACCTACACATGTGGTTGCTAGTTCCTCACTGGCAAATTCCTTGCTATATGCTGTCTGGGTGCTCTCTAGACACGACAACTGGCTTCCCCCAGAGTGAGCAATCCAAGAGATATCAAGAGAAAGAGACAGCACAAGACAAAAGCCACTGTATTTTATGCCCATATTTTGGAAGTGATGCATCATCACTTCTGCCACATTTTATAAATCACAATGACCAACCCTGGTACAGTGTAGGAGGAAACTACCCAAGAGTATGAATACCAGGAGGCAAGGATCATTGAAGTCATCTTGGAAGTCTGCTTCCATAAAATCCAACTATTTTCTCCAAACAAGAAATGTGCATCCACTCATAGAGAAACAAGAGGAAAACTGCTTCCAACTCCAGCCAGTTTGTCTCTTCTTTTGGCCATCATGATTTTAAAAATTATTAAGGTCCAGTCTCAGCAGTCTCAGAGAATTTCAACATATTTTATGATTTCTAATTCTAATATTTCTTTGGTAAGAAAGAGCTATAAAACTAAAAGGGAGGTTTGCCTAGAATGACTTATATTATTGTTTGAATATATGCTGTCCTCATGTGGAAATCTAGCTAAAGTACAGAAAAGTACATTCTAAGTACACTAGCAGCTACAGTTTGCCCCATATCGAATTATATTTTAGTCATAATCATTTGCATTTAATTTGTACTCTTTTCATCAATAATATTCGCTTGAGGTTGTAACCAATTGTCATATTATTTTCTGGCTATTGTCTTTGTCCTTGTGCCAGGGCTCTATAGAGAAAAATGCGACATCCATTCTCTTCTCACTGGAATCTATCCAGATCTACACTGCCATAACTAAATACTTTTTAGAAGTTAAACTCCCCTTTTCTCATATATAATTTAATCCTCACAGCACCCTTGCCAAAAAAATGTTGTTATCCCATTTTATCCATGAGGAAACTGAAACTGGAGAGGTTAAGTAAGTTTCCTGAGATCACACAACTAGGAGAGTATGTGGGAATGCCAAGATGTGAACTCAGATCCTCTGATCTTCAACAGAACTTTTTTGAACTTTTTATTAAAGTACAATACCCATACATAAAAGTGCACAAGTCATAAGTGTATAACCCAATGAATGATGACAAAATGAACACACTTGTGTAAGCAGAACCTGGGACAAGTAATGGAACCCTGCACCTGTGAGGTTTCCTTCTGCCCTCTTGCAAGTCACTGCTTCTTCAAGGGTAATCACTATCTTGATTTCTAATGGTATAAATAAGTTTAGCTTTGTGAAATCAACTACTAATACTATGAATTATGTTGTGTAGGGCTTCTTTCTTTGTCAGATTCATCCATGCTGTTGGTTAAAGTTGTAGTTTATTGATTGTCATTGCTATTACAGTATTTAACTATGAATATACTACAATGTATTTATCTGCTCTATTCTAAGGGAACTCTATTCTGATCCAAGAGAAATCTTCAACAGATGAATGAGAAAAACAAACCGTGTGATGACTAGTTTTATGTGTCAACTTGGCTAGCCTCCGGTAGCCAGATATGAAATTGAATACTAATCTAGGTGTTTCTGTGAAGGTCTTTCATAGATGTGATTAATATCTATAATAAGTTGACTTTAAGTAAAGAATATTAACCTCTGTAATCTGGGTGGGCCTCATTCAATCAGTTGAAAGGTTTTAACAGCAAAATTGGTTTCCCTGAGAAAGAAGAAATTCCACCAGTGGTCTGCATGTCAACTCCTGTCTAAGAGTTTCCAGCCTGCTGACTTGCTCTATGAATTTTGGACTTGCCCAGTCAGACCCTACGATTGCCAATTCCTTGAAATACATACAGTCATCCCTTGGTATCTTATCTGTGGGTGATTAGTTCCAGGACCTCTTGTAGATACCTAAATCTGCAGATGCTGAAGTTCATTATATAAAATGGCTTAGTATTTTTGCATGTAATCTATGAACATCTTTCTGCATGCTTCAGATCATCTCTAGATTACTTATACTACCTAATACAATCCAAGTGCTATGTAAGTAGTTGTTATACTGTATCTTTTAAAATTTGTGTTTTCAAGTTTTTGCATTTTTCATTGTTTTCTTAGAAATATTTTTGATCAGTGGTTGGTTGAATTCATGGATACAGAACTTGTGGGTATGGAGGGCCGACTGTCTTTATATGTGTGTGTGTGTGTGTGTGTGTGTGTATACACACACACATATATATATACATATACACACATATAGATTCTACCAAAAACCAGAACCAGCAAGAGATATATATTTTTATATGTTTTTTTATTTTTTATATTTTATAAATACCATATATATTTATAAAATATATAAACTATAAATATATTTATTGTACATATACATATATATTTATAAAACATATCTGTATATATACCATAAATATATATTATTGTATATATTTATAAAATATAAAAGAATATACAAACAAAATATACACCATATATATTTATAAAATATATTAAAAATATATATACCTAAAAAATACATATTTATAAAATATATTAAATATATATACAATATATATACAAAGATGTATATATACACATGTACACACCATATATGTGGTGTGTATATATATATATACACCATATATACACACACAAATATATATACACACACATACACACCATATATGTGGTATATATATATACACCATATACACACACACACATATATATACACACACACACACACACACATTATGCAACAGCATAGATGAGCCTTAAATGCATTTTGCTGAGTGAAAGAAGCCAGACTCAGAAGGCTGCATATTGTAACATTCCATTTATACGATATTATGGAAATGGCAAAACTGTAGGAATGGAAAGAAATTGGTGGTTGTCAGGGGACAAGGACTGACTATTAAGGGGCCCCGTAGGGAATTTTTAGATTAATGGAACTGTTTCCTATGGTAGTAGAGTGGTAGATAAATAACACTGTTTTTGTCAAAATCCATGGAGCTGCACATCACAAAGAGAGAATTTTAGTGTGTGCACATTTAAAAAAAATTAACCATTGAATAACCAAAATCCAAAACACTGGCAATACCACATACTGGTGAGAATGTGGAACAACAGTGACTCTTACTTATCGTTGGTAGGAGTGCAAAATGCTATAGCCACTTTGTAAGATAGTGTGGCAGTTTCTTAAAAAACTAATCATATTCTTATACAATCCAGAAACCCTGCCCCTAGGTACTTACCCAAATGAGTTGAATGCTAAAGTCCACACAAAACCTTCCACCACAGATGTTTACAGCAGCTTTATTCATACTTGTCAAAACTTGGAAGCAATCAAGATGGTTTTCAGTAACTGAATGGATAAATAAACTGTGGTACATCCAGATAATAGAATATTATTCAGCATTAAAAAGAAATGAGCTATCAAGTCATGAAAAAGACATGGAGGAAATTTTAATGCAAATCACTAACTGAAAGAAGCCAATCTGAAAAGGCTACATTTTGTATAATTCCAACTATATGACGATCTGGAAAAGGCAAAACAACAGGAATAATAAAAGGATGAGTGGTTATTGAGCATTAAAGGACAGGGAAGGATGAACAGGGAGAACGCAGAGGATTTTTAGGGTAGTGAAACTATTCTGTAAGAAATGACAGTGGTCGGTACATATTATTATACACATGTCCAAACCCATAAATCTTCAGGACCAACAGCAGAACCCTAATGTGGATTATATACTTTGGGTGATAATGATGTTTCAATGTAGGTATTCAATTGTAAAAGATGTATCACTCTGGTGAGGATGTTGATAATGGGGGAGGCTATGCATATGTAGGGGCAGGGAGTGTATGAGAACTGTATACTTTCCACTCAATTTTGCTGTGTACCCAAAACTGCTCTAAAATAATAAAATTTATTAATTAAAAAAGTCAACCAGGATTTCAGAGGATCCCAGGGTGTAGACTGTGCAGACAGTGACAAACAAACCTATCTTTGCTACAAATGTGAGAGATAACCTCACAGAAAGAGATAAGAAAAAAGGAGCTCACATACATATCTTTGGAAAACAGTACTTTCCCTGAATACTGTAAGGCTAAAGACAAAAGGAGTTGTACATATCGTACATAAACACTATGCTGTGATTGTTAAATTTGTTTCTCATAGAGATACAACTTAACAATTCTGAAGTGACTTAACATGTATTGTAGGGTTAAACAGAAAAGTAAATAAGTTAAACAGATATTGAAGGTCAGATTTCTCACTGTCAGGGGAAAAAAGTTACAAACAAACAAAGGAAGGATGTCAAAATCAACACTGTGATGCTAGATTAGAGTTGAAAATATTATGAACCCATATTTACATACACATATGTATTATGTATTTATACAGAAAGAGAAATACAGAAATATAGATATGTGTGATACTTTGTTATATATACATATATTTTCTTGCTCTGTCCACTGAAGGGGCCTATAAATTGACAGCCCCATAGCAACTAGCACCACTGATGTCCAAATATTTGTTTCTAAATATCATTCTCCACTAAAAGGAGCCTTTGGGAAAATAGCTGATTCTAGAACTGGGGAAAAAATACAAGATGAAACTTGAGCATCATATAGTGCCAGAAAATGCTAAAAATAAAGACAGAAAGACAAGAAGGAGGGACAACAGAGAGGGAAGGAATGAGGGAAGGAGGGAGGGAGAAAGGATAATTCTTGGACCCTCTTTATGGAATGGTTCCTGGGGCTGTCATAACCAGGCTAATTTGTCTAAGACAGGTGGGGCTGGGAAGGATGGTCTTAGCATTCTTGAAATAGAGGTCTCATGGGGTAGCAGAGCCCAAATGGTCAAAAGCAGCTGACTTAGGAGACGTATGAGAACAAAACACAATGTGCGATCTTGTATTGAAAGGAAGTTTCTATAGATACCACTGGTAAAATTTGAATATGGACTGTATATTAGATAATAATATTGTATAAGTGTGAATTCTCCCAGATTTGATCATTTAATGAGATTTATTTAAGAGAATGTATGTGTTTCTAGTAGATTCACAGAAAAATATCTAAGCACAAAAGTTCAGAATATCTGAAACTTACTCCCAAACAGTCCAGCGAAAATAACAATAATAATGATAACAATATATGTGAACATTTGTGTATGTATATGCATATTGCATGTGTGTAGAAAGAGAGAGAAAATGAGGTGCTGGTGTGTCAGATGAGGCAAAATGTTAGTCATGAATAAATCTACATGAAGGATAAGAGTTCACTTTATGCTTGCAAGAACTGCAGGAAAAAAGCCGGCTTAGAAAGCCAGAAAACCTAGGTTTATGAAGGAAAGAGAAAGAGTCAAATAAAAACATAGAGGGGGCCTGGGGTCACTGCTCAGAGTAGGTGTTCTCCACTTGTCTTGAAGTATCAGGAAGTGAGATCAGTGTGAGTAAGCAAAGACTTGAGGCAATTCAGAATTAAATTGCTTGTGAGGGTGTAATTAGGTAGGTTGTCTCCTAGTCTGCCAGTGAGAGTAAAAATTGATGGATCTTTCCAAATTCCTTTCCAGGAAGGTAGTATCAGGAGGGCTAGCTTGTCTATACCTTTTTAAAATGCAATTCCATTTGTCAATGCTGATATGTTTTATCTACATATACACAGCTCAAGACACATGCACAAACTCTCCCCAGGTATCCAAGTTTGTGAATTCTCTCTCTGTAGATGATCATTAAAGCCTAGAGCAGAAAGTGAAAAGATTAATATACAGTCCATATTCAAATTTTACCAATGATAGTAGCACCCTAAAACATCCAATAGCAAAGAAGTAGCCAACAAAGGAGGCTGAAAGGGAATCCTAAAGGGGTATGGAGAGAGAGTTGGCAACATAAAAGCCAAAGAAAAGAAAATGTTTCAAGAAGGGAGTGGCATACAGCTTAGAGATGCCTTGGCTGATATGGTAGACACTAGCTATATGTGACTATTGAAATTTAAATCCAATAAAGTTTAAAAATTCAGTCCTCAGTCACACTGGCCACATTTCAAGTGCTCAATAACCACATAAGCCTAGTGGCTACCATACTGGACAGCACAGATACACACCACTTCCATCATTGCAGAAACTTCTGTTGGACAACATTGGACTAAAAGTCAAGCAGGGTAGGAACCATAAAGTGTCCAGTGGAACTTAGCAACATGGAAGTCAGGGTAATCTTGATGAGAGTCATTTCAATGGAGCTGTGGGAGCAAATGCCAGAGTGGGGAGTTAGCAAAGATGAGGAAATGAAAGTAACAAGTTAGCTTCTTTGAAAATGCTGACTGTGAAGTGAAAACCGGATCTGATGTCATTGCTGAAAAGGGAATCTGAATGGGAAGATCTTTAAGATGGAAGTTTTGAAACCCTATGAAGATTATATATTTAAGTGAGAGGGTAAATAATCATTAAAGTGAAGTTCCTGAGAAGCTAGAGGGGCTGGGACTCAGGGGTTGGGTTGCAGGACTAGCCATACAAAGGAGGTATCCTCTTCCATTTTAATAGACGGATGGGCAGAATTACAGGTCAGTCTGTAGATTTGGTAGTAGGAATTTTAGGGAATCTGAAGTTTTCCATCTTTTAATGTGAATTTGAAAGTGAGTTCATTTGCTTGGAGTGAAAGTTGGGGTGGCTGAAAGATAATGAAGTATGAATAGAATAAACATGTGAACTAACTTCTTTGGAAAGTAGGTGAGAGCATTGGTGTGGTTCTCAAACTTAAACATGCATTAGAATCCCCTGGAGGGCTTGCTAAAATAGAGTGCTGGGGCCCACCCACAGGGGCTCGGATTCTGTAGGTCTAGGATGAGCTGAGAATTTGCATTTCTGACAAGCTCCTGGCTGATGCTGATGCTGCTGGTCCAGAGAACACACTTCAACAACCGCTGGACTTGCCAAGTAGCACTGACATTGGAAATTATAAATATTGATAGTGATGGTAGGGCAAGGTATGAAAGGTATGAAGATGGTCAAGAAAGTTTGCAATTGTGGAGAATGTGAGAGAATTGACTAGAGGAACAATATAAATAGTGTTAGTGTAACAAAAGTTAAAGTTTTGACTGAGGCATCAAGATACCATAGATATTGAAGCAATTAGTGAGACAGGCCACCCTGTATGAATTTCAAAGTAGCGAGCCAATAACTGATTTCAAAACTCTTAAGCCCTTCACTCAGTATGGGTTTAAAAAGCTCTGGTTGGTGGAGATTAGGGGTACTTGTAAGGAATATTTCCAGTAAGAGGGCTGTTCTGTGAGCCCTCCTCCCCAAGATGGAAGGGTACAGAGTGCTTCTCTCTCTACATCAAGTCAGGAGAGAGGAATTTCAAGGACCACTTAGCTTGATATGTGACTTCTGCAGTTGGACAGATATGGTGACATGGTGTCTGACTCTCACCTGGAAAATGTAAAAGGCTGGCCAGTGCTTCAAGAGCAGGAGCAAAAATCTTGGTGCTGTTTTGAGATATGCCTGCTCTCCCAGAATCTGTCAGAGCAAGGGACATGTACGTGTACCCCAGGGATCAGAAAAAAACCACACATTCATGAAAGATCTTCAGGTTAATGGCTTTCTGCAATATGGAGGTTTCAAAAGGAATCACAAAAGCATTCACAAAAGACATAGCTTTAAATACCTGCCGGTCCCAGATTGTGAAAAGCCAACTTACAACAGTATCAGTCAAGAAATAACTTTCCTATCTCCCTTACCTCTTTTTCTTCCCGTTGCTTTGCTGCTGAACTAGGGTGGCCAGATATAACAACAATGACAAAAATACGGGATTCTCAGTTAAATTGGAATTTGAAATAAACAGTGGAGACCATTTTAGCATTATCTACCATGCAATATGTGAGACCAATCATGTTCAAAAATTTATTCATTGCTTACTCCAAATTCCAATTTAATTGGGCATCCTGTATATTTTATTCATTACTCTAAACAGGGTCAGTAATTGTAGTTTGTAAGATGGGGAGAATGGCTCAAAGTCTAAAGGAAGGAAAGAGAACAACCGTGGTCCATTTGCCAGCTGTAGGCCCTTCACCTGTAGCAGGTTGCAGCTCAGATAGGAAGAATAGCTCTAACTCTGGTTTTAGTTGAAAGCTTTATTCCATGGAATGCGTTAAAGTAACCATTTAACACTGTGTTTTGTTACTAAAGAGACAGGTAAAGTGGAAGACACCATTGAAGGTGGTTTATGATTTCACTCCATGACTTCTGTCAATTCAACTTATTGATTACATTTGGATATGTAAAATAAATAAGTCTGGAAACATGTATAACAAACTGAAAACAGTGCTTATTTCTGATACCACAGTGGACTTTCAATTACAGTTCTCTTCAATTTTGCTTAGTTCGAGTTACTATAAATATGAATTACTGTGATCCTTGAAATTAATAAAAATTTTTTAAACTTGTTATTTTTCCACTTAACATTTTCTGGTCATCTCTTTGTGTTAGTATTCTTCTAGAAGATGATTTCTATAGCTGCTTGATATCCCATTGTATGACTGCAGCATAATGTATTCAAGCCCCTGATTCAGGTTGTCTTGTCCTTTATTAATACAAATAATTTTACAATGAAATCCTTGTAGTTTAATCATTATGCACATCTTTAATTATTACCTTAGGATACATTCTTAGAAATGCAATGTCTGAGCCCGAGTTAAATGTGTGCTTTTAAGCTTTCAAAATTTCCTACTGAAAGGCTGACTACCTACACCAACTCCACTACAGGTAATTATCAATATGTATCTCATTGTTTTGATTGTCATTTCTTGATGAATATTTTTACAAGTGTTGCTTGGCCATTTGTATTTTCATATTAACTTGAAAGTCTGATGGATGCTTAACAGATGGATATTAAATTGATGGATGCTAGCAGGTTTTGTTGACTTTTGTCTACGCTGGCACCCCGTCATGAGTGCAAACACACACACCCATTCTATGTGTTTCACAAATAAATGCAGGTTGAATGAATAAGTACATGTAATAATTAAGTATTTAAAGAATCTGGTCAAAGGAAACTTCTACTTATTTTGCTATTGACAGTTTCATGATTTATTTATCCACTCAACAAGCAATGTGGAGTGCCTAATGTATACATAACTCAATGCTAGGCCATTTAAAAATAATAAACATTGGGAATAATTTCAGTCAGTACAATAAAAGTAAAAATCACACACATTCTAGGCATATCTCAGCTATATAGCACCTTCAGTGGAATGACCCTCTTTAGATTGGCGAATGCTCTAAGTACTTTGAGATTTACACACTTACTTTAAATTTTTAAATGGTTGTTGGAAAAAATATTTCTACAAGATACCATATGCTTCTGTATTTTTATAAATATGGTACCTCATAGATGTAACTATACATGGATGGAATGAAGGAGAGCATGAATGAGTTTGTTACTCTGCTCTATATGCAGTAAATGTCCCCTCTTTTCCAGATTGGGAAATGTAATTGATTGGGGTGCCCTGAGAGACTTTTGAGCATTGTTTCTACTCACCTCTATGGCTGTTGTTGCTGTCCCTGCCACCATGACTGTGCACCCTCCATACCTCCTTCTAAACTCTGCTGTTTCTGCCGCCAATGACTCTCTACCCATTTCTTGTTTCTTCTCGCTTCTGTTGCTTCACCAGTGCCTCTTGACTTTCAAGTGTAAGTTATTATTATTAGCATCATTTATTAGTTATTATTAATAGTATCATTTTCCTTTTGGGCGACAACCCAAGTAGTCACCTTACCCTTGAAGCAATTCTGCAGGCTGTCTGTCTTGGCCTTGTTGTTTGGTGCTGGATATCAATGGACAGATCTTTCACTATAAAAAAATGTTTTCGAGCTGTTTCTAGGTCCAAAAACCTGAGGGTTCTAGAAGTCCAGATGCCAGATAACATCTGTATTGTAGAATTGCTGGCATCATATGAATATGAAGTTTTATACAAGGAGACCCCAACTATAGGGCTGGATCCACCAATAGCCCTTACAAACTGGTTTGATAGATTTCCAAGCCAGTTCTATCATGCCGTTGAGAGGACTTTCTAAAGAAAGCTACTTCTGACATCCCCTAATTCATGTTCTTTAGAAATGTTCTCATCAATATCTGAACCCATCAGCCCCACCAAGGGGTGAGAGCATCTCCTTGGTCCCCATCCTACTATGGTGGTTATATGACTCCAAGGAAATAAATCCTAGACTTCTCCACCACAAGTTTGGAGTGTCCTTTCTTAAGGCAGATGAGGAAGCTGCATTTTCTTATCAGTAAAGGGGTCTTGAACCTGGAGATGAAGTTGTAACTAGGAAAAAGAAAAGAACTAAAAGAATGTTTGAGGTTGGTTCAGACACAGCTGACCTGAGTGGGGAGTAAAACTGCATTGTTAGAAGAAAATCTTCAAGTCTTAGGGTCTTGCTGCCTTTGACTAGGAATTCTGACAAAGAAAATTCGAGCATACTAAATTCCTAATGAAGTGCTTGATTTGTGCCAACTTTAACATCCCTCTGGTGTTGTGAAAATACCTCTTTCTTCTGACAATGTACTCAATTGAGATGCAGGAGTTGGGGTGGGGGAACAATTCAGGGAATGCTGTGGAGGCTGCTGTGGGAAAATCCCAAGGGCCGAGATGAGTGGGGAAGGCCCAGGGAGAAGAGGGAAGGGAGGGGCCTGCCTGGCCTGAGTGCTGCAGGCACAGGGCAGTGGTTGCAGAGATAAGCAGGGAGGAGCTTTCTGTCAACAGCCACAACCACCATCAACACAACAAAGAGCAGTCTTTCCTAAGAGATGATTCCACCTGCCTTTGACACTGGGCACCACATATCGGGCTCTCTGGTATTTCATTGAAATGGCTGCCTGTGTGGAGTTCAGAGGGGAAAATAATGGAGTAGGTTTTGCCTCTTCCCTTTTACAGTAGTCCCCAAAAGAGTGTACATTTGATAAGGGCCAAAGTCTGTTTGTGAAAAGAAACCTCTGAGGGGAGGTACAGCACCTAAGACCAAAGACCTTAATTTTGCCTCAAATTTTGGCTATACTGTTTCTATAGAGACCAAAGGGAAGCTTTGGCTCCCCCACTCAGCTATTAAAGTTTAGTGCATTGAAAACTGTCTTCATGCTGTGATACCCTTTCAGGGAGGAGAATAGGGTCTGAACTAATCCATGAAAGTTGTCATGCTATGAACTAGTAGTCAAGCTTTTTCCTTTCAATTGAATCTAAAACTATACTGTACTTCACACTTGATTGGTCCTTCAGATGGAAGGATTCAATATCCCTGCTGGAAATCAGCTCGTCTTCTTCACACAGTGCTGTTGAACGTGGAAAGAACTTATTTCTGAGGCATAATTACCAGCTCTAACATATGAAAAGTCGTAAGGATATTTAATTTTTTTCCTTTTCTTAAATTTCAGTCAAACTCTTTAAAATGTTAACTTTTATTTCCCCCTGTGACAAAACTTGTTTACTAGACTGTGTCTCCATGCTTGGGCTTGCTGTTTGTCAATAGATGTTGGGATCTATGCATGCTCACCAGCCTTTCTTTCCTCAGGATGATAGACAGACCTACAGCATAAATGTATCGAGGACAAAAAAATATCTTCTGAATGCAGCCGTCAGCGAGCCATTGAATGTCCGTAGCAAAGGTAACGGGTCACTTATTTACCATGAAGACTGGGACGAGAACTCAAGGAATCTGAGTAGTGCTATGCCAATTGTCTAAGGGAAAGGACACATTTCCTTTCCCACTCAAAGAGTTAGCTTTGTTTGTTTGCACATGTTTTAGATCAATAACTGGTAATAGTAAAGGCAGAATAAAAGCTCTAATAACCATGAGCCATCTGTAGTGTGAATTGACATTTTCCAAGTTAAACACTATGTCTTGTGAATGAATACATACACTGTGTATGATTTTTTTTAATTGGAAAAAAAAAAAAAAGGCTTGATCTAGCTACACCAAAAGGGGGCACCAGGGTATTAAGGAAGTTATGATGGTTTCGGAGGCTAAAAATTAAATTAAGTGAAGTTTGAAGAGGTTTTTAGTATAATTATTATGTGCATGATTTTAAAAACGTGTTGTTTTAAAAGTCAGTTGGATGATTTCAAGTATTTTGATAAGACTGTTTTGATATCAGAATGGAATTTCCTACTAGCATGGGGCAATATTTCTGGGGTTGGTGGTATAAATGCTAAAAAATATTTGACAAAAAATTACATAAGAAAAAAATCACATATGTCTCCTCAGAGTGCTACTAATATTCATAATATTTCTTATCAAAATTTTGGTATATTCTGTCTTTTAAAATATAAATTTGTCTCTTCTTTGTTGTATAAGACACTCAGTAAATGTAAGAATATTTGTCTATGTGTATCTGTGTCTAGATGAAAAAAATCAGCATTCTGTATTTGCTTTTCTGAGAGAGGATGCAGAAAGTGGGAACTTGTGGGTTATGGCAAATAGTACCTAACTTAGAGATAGCTTCTGGAGTTCAAAAGGAATAAATAAAGAGAACAGACGGCATTTCCTGGAAAGATTTTCAAATTATACGTTTTGATTAATGCTATCTAATTTCTATGATTCTAGTAAAGGGAATTTAGTGAAAGAAAATAGAGACAAAATACTTTTTAATGGGGTTGTAAATATATTCAATGCAAGTAGATAACTCTTCTGATTTAATGTCACCTACGAAGAGTAAAAACCAGTTCAATTTCTAATTTCGTTAGTGATTGACTAAGTGCTATTTGTGTTGTTTTTCTCATCACCCTGATACCCTGCCCCTTTCCCTCCCTTATGTGAAATAGAGACCTTTTATATGTAATCAAATCTTAAATGGTTGACTAGCTAATAATTCCTCTAAAAAATGGAAATCAGTGGCTGCATGATCCTGTTTTCTCTGTATATCTGTACCGTTTCCAAAGATGGCTGCAATCTAAACAAAATGGGTTGCCTTTTCATGGAAAATATTTTCTCCTTTTACTTTTTGATATCTGGTCATAGCTCCTTAAAAAATGATAAAATGATGAATTTAGTTGAAATCGTGTTTTATGGTTTAATTTTTATCCAGCCTTAGGTCTTGCCCATTGTTTTATGCTTTGTGATGATTTATGGAATCACATATTATGCAATGCAAGGCAATTTACAAGCTGCTATTACATCCCTGTAACTTTTATGAAATATGTGACTAATTAGTATATTGTTTATCGGGGAGAATTAGATTAAAAAAACAAATGTCTTTCAGGTTTATTTGAAACATATGGACTTTATTCAACCAAAGTAATTATTCAGGTACAATAAATTGTTATGTGTAGTGCTGGCAGATAGCTGTAATTTTATTTTAAAATATGGCAATATTGAGAAGTTTTTATGACTTTGTTGTTTATCTGAAACAAAAATAGAATAGGATTATTGAATTTCATATCTTCTTTTTACTATCAACAGTGTAGTGATTTGTGGTGATTAACATGTACTGAAATGTCTATTAAAGACAGGGAAGGAAAGTTACTGTTGCCTTTTGCTTGTTGTGGTTCTCCCCAACATATATATTGTAAAGGATGTTTGATGAGATTGGGAAATATTTAAAATGTGGTCAATAAAGTCTGTTTCATATAACCGGATATTTTCAAAATTATATTTTCTCTTTTTTTTAAATTAGTAGTTGTTTAGTTAATAATAATAATTGCACTGTATTGCTTCTGCTTTGAGGAATTGATGTTCCTTAGTGCCACTGAAAAAGAAAAATTCTTTTTTTTTCAGGATAATGCTTTATAAATAATATATATAAAATATTGTATAGATATATAGATATTCATATAGATGTTTTATTTCTCTGTGTACTCTTCAGGTTCTGCCATTTTCATGAAGGGTCGATCTGACTGATAAAATCAGGTGTTGTACGTTTTTGGAATAACAGAAAACCAGAATAGCCAAGATCTGAACATGCAATTAATCATGATGCTGATGATTAGTGTATTGTTTCAGCCACAATCTATGCTTTGGGAGGGCTTCACTTGGATCTAAGACATTGTTCCATTTTAAGAAAATGTTCATATGGTGATATCCGAGGTCAGAACAGACAAAATAATAAGTAGATCAGATTTTGATTAAGCTTTTTAGTTCTTTAGCCTGGCATTTCTTATGTAAAGATTTCACATCAATAGGTCACAAAGACTTTCTGGCTTTAATTTTTTTTTTTTCAAAAAGTCAATTTACTCATGCTTAAAAGTCCGTCCATCCACATGCTCAATGGCTTACTTTTGTGGTGTTTTCAAGTCACCTCTCCATGGAAGCAAATTAGTGGCCAAGTAGAGCTTATGAAAGAACCTGAAACACAGAAGGGTCTCCGAAGGGGCTATTCTCCTTTAGGGACGCTATCTCCGGATTTCAAAAAAAAAAAAAGAATCGAAATCACAGCTGCAAGGGTCCCTGATCTGTTCCCTGGCATGATGTGTTCATTGAAAACCCTGTACAGAGGAGTTTCACATTAGATATGTCATTTCTTTTTAACAGATCGATTTGCCTACACAGGGCACAATCTGTGGGAGTTTTCAGTCACAGGTTTTATTTTATTTTTTCCCCATAATCCAGCTCCATCTCTGAATAAGAAGTGAAAGGAACATTTTGGCCTCTTTGATTATAAAGACACGCAAGAAGCATAGAAAACCTGATGAAATTAAAGCAACAAGAGATTTCAAAGCACGTAGTCAAAAAGCAAAATTTTCTTTTCAAATGAAACACTATGTTATTGTAAAACCAGACATTCTACATAGGAAGCTGGCTAAAAAGGTAATTAGGTAATTTCAGAGACATAGAAAATAGGCATTCTGACTAGATTCCTGCAGCACCTTCAAAAAGTTTGGTTTTTGGTATTTGGGACAGTAAGCTAAAATCACAGAATAGAATTTGATCCTAGAACAACCAGATAGAGTTGCATGTTTGTTTTCTCTCTGTCTCTCTCTGTCTCTCTCTCTTAAATAGACAAGCAGAATAGCTGAGATAAAACTGGAGGACTAGTCATTCAGCAGAGCTGTAATCTCTAAATTCACAATGGACTTTCCAGCTTAACTGGCCTTCATGCAACTGTTTATTAGAAATTGCAGTATTAATTTTTAGTGTTGCTGTAGTGATGTGATTAGGAGTATAGATGACCAGAGTTAAATTAAAGAGGTGTTCTAAACCTCACAATTTAAAACATTTCCCTGAACTGATGTGGAGACAATACCGGTCTCTCTATTTTTAAAATTCAGTTCTCTTGGTTTGAATAGTGAGAACAAAGGTGCTAATCTGTAGTACTGAGAAAGGCCAATTATGCCCTCTGCATCAGACAGGGCTTAATATGATTTTAAATAATTGCCAAATTAGATGCATATGAATGTAGTTTTACTATTTACTCAAAACCCATTAACCCAGTGTCTATGTTATATGGAATCAGGTGCATTTGCAAATAAATTCCCCTATATAGAAATGCTCCACCTCATCATACAAAAACATGAAGAGACATTTAGGATTTGCTTTAAACCATTGGTACTGTTGTTCTGATTTAGAATGAGCTGGTTATACTAAGCAACTGAAGCTATTGTTTCTCAAGAGTTCCATACTTTGTACTTTAAAAAATATTTTCTTAACTATTTTCATATTTTTAATTTCATTAGTTTCCTTATCGTAGTCTGAGAAAGTGGACATTTATTCCCATTTTCCAGTTGAAGAAACTGAGGCTCAGAGAAGTCAACTTTCACTAGGTCACGTGGCCACTTAGTCACGGACACCCAGTCAGCACGACACTGTTAAAGCAGTCATCATAAGTTGACAGCCTGCACACTTCTGCAGTGGGCTCACAGATAATTCTTGTTTGGTCCTTGCACGGTGTTAAAATATATTTTTTAGATTAGTTGCTAACATTTAAAAGTTGAGAGAGATTTTGCATTAAAAAAAATCAGGATTTCTGGATTTTTGGGGAGAATCAAAAGTTTTGGCAACCCTGTATCATCATTTCTACATGACAAGCATTCACTGAGACTGAGTCATGGCTCCCTCATCCCACAGGGCAAACTCTCTCCACTTTTTCACAGTCTCCGCCAGGCCTGCCTTGTTACTTGCTTGGTCCTTTGAGCATTTGCGCTCAAAATCCCCGGCATGAAAACAATGACTATCAACCTTTCTTGAGCATGAGATCCCAGTTTAAACAGAAAAAAAAAAAAAAAAAAAAAAAAAAAAAATTTACCAATCTCTGTCTTCCTTGCCAGCCAAAAATCTTCAAGGGCAAGCCCAGAGTATCATTCCTTTTTGGAGCCTCCCCAGGTCATAGCACAATAACTAGCTCATAATGTGCCCTCAGGAAATTTCTAGGGTAAAGAGGTCATGACAGCTGCTTTATTATTAGAGTTAGTGCTACGTTGATCTGTAGGAAAGTTCTATGAATTGGGAATCAATTTCAATAGACTTCAGAATTGCAAATCCTATTAACTCCTAACTGAATGGAAAATCAAAAATGTGCACCTACAAGATGCTAAACAACTGTGGGAAAAATGTGTCATTGAGCAGATGCTTTGAATATATGTGTAGATGTTTCTAGTTGTGTAGACACATGACTACTCCAGGGTGGACAAATTTCTCAGAGTATGGGGCACTCACATGAGGTGCCTGCTTCCTTGTGACTATGGCCTGAAAACTGCCATTTTCAATTTTCCAAGTTATTCCCTTTGGAGGTAATTTAGCAAAGGATGCCAGGTATGTGTTTGGGGGAATGGAGAAGTTTGGAGGATATATTCATCTACAGCAGCCTTTCCCCTCCTCTGAACTTTTCCAGCAGTTATTCTTTGTATTATTTCTGGGTTACTCACATTTGCAAAATTTGAGAATATTACCCAATATTATATGTGGATGTGGAATGGGGGTCCAGAGAGACTTGCCCAATGTATCTGACTCCCTGTTTGTGAATTTCATGTGTCTTCATTGAATGACAAAGCTCCTTGAGGGCAAGGACTGAGCTTTATCATGTTTGTACCTGTCCCAGAATCTCGATGGTGAGTCTTGCATGTAGTGGGTGCTGAGTTAATTTGAGTTCTCGTGGGAGCTGTGACGTTTTCAGACTGACTTGGGATATAAAGGATACTTTGATTTCCTTGTCAGGCTCTCATTTCAAGACGAGAGACCTTCAGCATGACTGCATATTAGGCTTTCCAGCTGAGCCCAAGCCAAGTACTAGGCGGCAAATAAAATGGCCACCGCAGAGATGCTTTTTGAAAAGAACTTGATTCTATTTTTAAAGGCTTTTTTTGGAGGTGCAGAGGAGACAAAATATTGCGCTTTTTTCTCTTGTTGGTGATCCTATAGGTGTTTCTTTAAGAAAATACTACACACAAAATTTGAAGGCTCCAAAATTATGTGACTCATTAGATTTAATGAAATCCAGGAGAGAGTACTTCCGGAGTCCTGAGGCCTTTCATATTGTCCTTTACCTACTTCTTTACAAGTGATTTTTCAGCTAGTAAGTGCCAAAAATAGGCACATCTGCAGAAAGTGAGTACATTCTCCTCTACAATATGACAGTGCTATCTGACAGCTGTTAGAACTTGAAATTCAGGGGCTTGCAAAGTAATTCTTCAAGTGTAGCTCATTTCCAAAACAAATTCCAGTGTTCTGTTTTCTTCTTTTCATTGAAATTCATTTAAAATTTTTCTTTCACAGAAATACTTTTGTGATTCTATAGTCATTATGTACGTGCTTTCTGGTCTTATACTTTGTTAATAATTTATTTTTATTATCATAGGATATTTTTGTAAATTTAATGCTGAGACAACATAAACATGGTATGTATAAATGTTGTTTTGTTTTTAAAAAGTGTCAGGAAACTATTGCATTTTTATTTTCCATCACATTTGGTTTTTGGAGCTTCCCTCTCCAAACTGTTTCCTGTAGGAGCTGCTGAGAGATGCTGAGAATTGTGACTCAGTGCTATGGTACATTCACAAATTAACTACCTTCCAAAATTGCAGAAATCACTAGAATCCAGAAAGTTATTTTCTTCCCCCACAGGAAGCATCATTCTACTTTTAGTCAAATAAGCAGGGTTCCAGCTGTAGCTCTGCCCTTCAAACTACAGAGAATTTCAGAAGGTACTTATCTTCTCTAGGCCTCAGTGTCCTCATCTATGAAATGAAGAGTCGGAACAGGGTCTTTATAGATGAGGCCTCAGTGTCCTCATCTATAAAATGAAGAATCAGAACAGGACTCTAACCCATATGATTATTGTGAACATTGAATGAGCAAATGCAGGTAAAGTGCTTTGCCCAGTGCCCAGAACAATAGATAGCATTTTAAAGTTATTATTATCAGCAATAATGTTTGATTCCTAGTTCAGGCCTAAGTGGTGCTTGCAACTCTGATCCGAAAGGGCAGGGAGAAAAAGAAGTGGCTTCTCTGGCTGGCGCTATAAAAAGATATGAGGCTTTCAGAAGCAGTGAGTCCATAACCCACCTCTCTTATCCCCAGAGGAGCGACAAGAGACAAGCAGGCCTGCATAAAACCACCCTTCATTGCTGCAAAACAAGCCTAAATAGCTCCAGGTTACAGCTACTGAAACTAACAGAGTGGTAGGTTATAGCAACAGCTGGCCTGCCTAGACGCCTCCTTCCCACTTTAGCTAACTATCTTTAAGGCAGCAAAGAGGTGGGACTCTTTCTGTAGCCATAAAGCCATCAAACACTCAACATAAATATTTTTCTGGGAAGAGATTATCTTGGGAACCAAAAGGGCAATCTTTGTCATTTATGATTTTGCTAAGCATCCTTGAAGACCATGGAAACAGTTTTCTCTCAGTAGCTGGAAAGAACTTCAGCATATTTTCATTCTTAAGAATAAAAGTTATTTTAGAGTTTAAAAAAGAATCTTCATTTTCCAGCCAATCAATACGAGAATAATTTTTGATTTAGAAAATATATGTTGCAATTGGAAGTGGCTTTGGTATGCCTGGACATTTTGCCTCCCTGTCCTCATCTTGATGAGTTCTGTAATTATATGTCTTTCAAATGCAAACTGGCACCTCTAGGCCTTGGAGTATAGTCCAGATGCCAAGTATATCTTGCCTGGAAAAAGAAAATGAGAGAAGCGGCAAAAAGGATAATTAAAACTAATACTAGCAGCCATTCACTGGACATTTGCCTTGAATCAGGTACTACAATAAATGACTTTCATTAATTCTTATTTAATTTTTCTAACAGCTGTATGTTCTAGGAACTAATATCTTCATTTTACAGATGAGAACACTGAGGCTTAGAGAGGTAAAATGACTTTCCCAAGGGTCGTATGGCTAGTAAGTAATAGAAATGGAGATTCATACCCAGGCTACTTGCACTCTTGTGCCCACGCTTTTAACCATTGTACCATATTCTTTTTTGATAAATAAAAATATTGGAACCATGGCCTCATGAAATTAGTTTACAGTTTTCATCTCTCATCTTTGTCTTAGAGTATGTTGACCTCACTCGTTTGAGTGAAGAGGGAGAAGGTGGTGAAAACTTGAGGCTAGAAGCCTTACTCAAGTCAGGCCAAGCAAACCCCCTTACTTTATCTCGGAACCTCTGAGTTGCTCTACTGGCTTCAAATGGCTTTAAGTTGCTCTACTGGCTTCAAAATGAGGTTTTACAGAGAAACAGATTTAGTATCAAATCCTGCCTCACTACTTGCTAGCTTTGGGGGCCTCATCAAGCCTCCTGACCCACAGTCTTTTCTTCTGTAAAAGGGGTTACCTTCTGCCCCACAGGACTGGTGCAAAAATTTAAAAAGACACTGCACATAAGAGACAGTATGGAGTACCCCTTAGAGACCAAACTACAGCATTAGACAGCCTGAGTTTGAATCACAGCTTCCCTGACTTACCAGTTGTCAGACTTGAGCTTTCATTGCCTCATCTATAAAATAGGGTATGTGTTGGGGGTGTTAATAATAACACATACCTCATAGGTGCTGCTGTGAAGACTAAGCGGGTTAATACAGGTAAAGCCTTTAAACAGGGCCTGGCCCATAGTAAGTATCTTATAATTGTGCTGTTATGCAAGGTATAAATGACACACACAAAGGCAGCTCTTATTGCTACAGTGTTGGCCACCAGTCCCACTTATCTTCAGGAATAGTTCCAGCCTACACAGTTGAGAACTCCTTTAAACTAGACTCTTTAAACCTTGGCTTAGATTTTAAGTCCCAAGCAACTTGCTATAGTTTTCCCCAAGTAGGGAGCATGGACTTTATGCCCAGTTACATCATATCATTATGCCCAGGCAGAGGGAGCAAGAAGAGAGAATAAGAGTCTGTATCTCCAGGATTTTAATATATGCTGGGGCAGAGGGGCAGGAAAAGATATTAAAGTCATCCTGGAGGAGCTCTCTCTGGAATTGTGGTGGTTTCCCATCCACGAGATTTCCAGAAACAGAGCTGTTTTAGCATCCTGGCACTTGTTTCCTTCCTCTCAGGCCTCCTGCAGGACCTGGGAAATGGTCCCTTTCTCCTAAAAGGCACAAGATGGGCTGCACAGAATGATCTGAAGGCTGTGTAACATTCACCCTAGACTGGATTCCCTGAATAGGGATGGAGTGGAGAGGAGTGCTGAGGATGACAGGGGCAGCTTTTCATTCTGGTATAGAAATCTTTCAGAGGGATGCTTTATGGTTTAAGGCTGTGCCATGTCGCTGTTGTCATGTTAGGTACTGACTGGCTGCCCACCTGGACAGATTGTAATCTCCATAAGTACAGAGACCGAGTCAGTTCAGCACCATACATCAAGGCCAGCGCTTGGCTCAAAGAAAATAAATGTTTATTGAATGAAAACTGGGTTCTCTTGCTCAGAAAGGCTGGGGAACCTATGGGGAGGGAATGGTTTGCAGGAATACTATCAGGGTACATATATTATTCTTCCCCAAAACTGGGGGTGGGGAGGGCATTAAATTCCGTGATCCATTGGTTATCTCAGTGCCAACTTAGACAAAAATCTTTCCTCAAATCTTCCTTCTCTCTTCAGCTTTTCTGCCAAATCTTCCTTCTCTCCTCAGCTTTTCTGCCAGACAAAGACAATTTATGGCCACCATTGTTTTTCCTCAGTTTGGGTTACAAGGGTTTTTTTTGTCAATTTTCTTCTTCCTACAGAAACTTGATTGCAGCTTGGTATAGCATTTATGTAAATTTCAAGTGCCACTCCTGTCTGTCTCTGGGTTAACCTAATGGTTTATGTTAATCTCAATCAGGTCTGCCACTCAGACCTCTTATCCCCTTCACCTTTCACCTAATTGCCAATTTTCCTTGAGGACCAGGCTATAGAAGCCCCGTCTATCTCTTCTTCCCCTTGCTTCATTCATTTCTTCTCTGCTGTATATTCCATCTGATTGTTCCCTGGAGCAGTGAGTGGATGATTTCATGTGTTCCTGACACATGATAATTACATGCAACCGCCATGAAACTGTGCTTCCCAAATGGTCTATGTACACGGTCACATGCAATAACAGGGACAGATCTCCCAAACACAATGTTGAGTGAAAGAAGCCTGACACAAAAAAGGAGCATCCTACAAGATGCCATTTCTATGACGTCCAAAACCAGGCAAAATTAATCTGATTAACCTGTGGCAGTGTAGGGGGGCAGGAGAGGCAGTGACTGGGAAGGGGAAGTGAAGGTGCCTCTGGAGTACTGGTCATGTTCTGTTTCTTGATCTGGGTGCTGGTTACAAGAATGTGTTCAATTTTTGAAAATTCATCAAACTGAACACTTATCATTTGTGCACATTTCTGTATGTAAGTTATACTTTAATGAATATTTCCCCAAAGAGGGGTCTATTGAGCCTCCACTATGTATGAATTCCCTTGCTGGGTGATATTAGGGATTATTTTCACTTCCAAAGAGATTAAAAAAATAAAACCCGAAACAGGCAAAAGACTCTTTGGGTTTCTCTTTGATGGTTAGGGTGACTACAGGCAAACCCTAGTTCATTTCTAGGCTTTTCCACAGACTCTTCCAAGTCCTTTTCAGCCCACCTCATCCTCCCTTGCTCAAATCCTTTCTTTTCCACTAAGTGTTGTTAAATATCCTCTCTTCCCTTGCACTGATATTTATCAATTTCTACTGAATTTGACTTGACTCCTTAACTTTAAACTCTGAAAAAGCAAGGACTAAGTCGAGATATTTTGTTATAAATACAGGATAGCATGACACAGGGCTGGGTACAAATGCCCAATTCATTGGGGTCTATTTTGTCCTGCAGTTATGAATTGAGCATTTGTACCCAGGAAGGGGAGCATTTCCAGGACAAGGAGAGAAGGTTCTTCCATGATCAAGATAGATTTGATTTTCTTTACACTTCCATTTCTAGACCTATCCAATATATTCTATGCTTTCAAATGTAACTCATGACCAGTAGTTTTCCAAATTTCACACTGGCATAACGTGGTCTCTCCCTTGAATTAAATCCAGTGACTCAAATACCTGTCCAGATTTGGTGGGGTTATCACTTTAAAGAATCAGTAGACCCTGGACATTTTTGGATATAACATTCACAACTTCAACTATGTATGAGTGGGTCTTAAAGGCTCATGACATGTAGAAATTTGTAATTTTGCTGAGGCATAAATTTGAACTGCACACACTTCAAGGCTGGTGTGATGGAGCAATTGGTTTTGCAAAAATGTGATGGTTCTTAGGAGGAAAATAGAAGTTTTATGCAGGAAATTATATGCCGATTATGTAATTGTGGGATTTGTGAATTGGAGAGGAGTTGGAGGTGAAGTTTTCTGTATGCCCTTCCTGAATGTCAAGGGTTCGTTGTACTTGAATTTCCTCAACATAATAGTCAGAGATTTGGTTCTTAGCTATTTGTTACTTTTTAGCATTCATTTGATTAAACCTTTCCTAAATGCACGGCATACAACTAAATACTTTTTGAGAGGTGGAAAGAGATCCAGAAGAAAATAATCAGCTTTTTTATAATGAGAGAGAGGGAAAGAGAAAGCAAGAGAACGATAGGGAGAGGGAGAGAGAGAGCAAGGAATGACATTGACGGTCAAGAATTTTGGTTTTTAGTCCCACCTTTGCACTGAAATCTAGCTGAACTGACAAGCTTTGTGACTTTGGGCAGGTTATTTTCTTTTTCTAGTCCTTAGTTTTCCTATCTATAAAGTGAGGGGGTTGGAGCAGATTATCTCTTAGGTGCTTCCAGACATGACATTATAGAAATTTATGACCTAAAGCTGTACTTCTATTTTCATTTCAAGCTCTCTTCTCAGTGATGCCCTCCAGAAGAGATTTATAAATGTCATTACTGAGTATCCATTGAGATAAAGCCATCAGAACATGAGGCTGCACTCACAAGTACTTTTTAACCGCAGGAAAGCTTTGGACAGCTCCTAAGGCAAAATTGCATTTAAATACACAAACAACCAAATGAACAAATGATTCACATATTTTCATCAGTTTGGAAATGGAATCTTTTTAAAAATTCTTTGGATTTTCTTTTGACTGCAAAAAGAGCAACATTTTTGTACTTGTTGTTATTTCTTCTGAGTTCTAATGTTTAGTTTCTGGAACTGGAAAAGTAGACCAAGGATCTGCTCTTTATTTCAGGAGTCTCAGTGAATGGAGTGAAGTGGCCCAGACAAGTTGCTGCCTCAGGAACTGGGTGTAGAAGGTGGGGATGTTGTCCAACTTGGAATCACAAATGAGATAGAACTGGAGAAAATAATAGAACATTTTCCCTCACTAGATTGGGGGAAGAAATTGAAGTTTAAAAAAGAGAAGTGACTTCTGTTCAACATTTATTTCAAAAATGTGTATTGATACACAACAGAATACTATTAAGCCATAAAAAAAGAAGGAAATCGAGGGGAGGAGCCAAGATGGCCGAATAGGAACAGCTCCGGTCTACAGCTCCCAGCGTGAGCGACGCAGAAGACGGGTGATTTCTGCATTTCCATCTGAGGTACCGTGTTCATCTCACTAGGGAGTGCCAGACAGTGGGCGCAGGTCAGTGGGTGAGTGCACCGTGCGCCAGCTGAAGCAGGGGCAAGGCATTGCCTAACTCGGGAAGCGCAAGGGGTCAGGGAGTTCCCTTTCCAGGGGTGCCACTCCCACCCGAATACTGTGCTTTTCCGATGGGCTTAGGAAACGGTACCCCAGGAGAGTATAGCCCGCACCTGGCTCAGAGGGTCCTACGCCCACGGAGTCTCGCTGATTGCTAGCACAGCAGTCGGAGATCAAACAGCAAGTCGGCAGCGAGGCTGGGGGAGGGGCGTCCGCCATTGCCCAGGCTCGCTTAGGTAAACAAAGCAGCCTGGAAGTTTGAACTGGGTGGAGCCCACCACAGCTCAAGGAGGCCTGCCTGCCTCTGTAGGCTCCACCTCTGGGGGCAGGGCACAGACAAACAAAAAGACAGCAGTAACCTCTGCAGACTTAAATGTCCCTGTCTGACAGCTTTGAGGAGAGCAGTGGTTCTCCCAGCACTCAGCTGGAGATCTGAGAACGTGCAGACTGCCTCCTCAAGTGGGTCCCTGACCCCTGACCCCCGAGCAGCCTAACTGGGAGGCATCCCCCAGCAGGGGCAGACTGACACCTCACATGGCCAGCCAGGTACTCCAACAGACCTGCAGCTGAGGGTCCTGTTTGTTAGAAGGAAAACTAACAGAAAGGACATCCACACCAAAAACCCATCTGTACATCACCATCATCAAAGACCAAAAGTAGATAAAACCACAAAGATGGGGAAAAAACAGAGCAGAAAGACTGGAAACTCTAAAAAGCAGAGTACCTCTCCTCCTCCAAAGGAACGCAGTTCCTCACCAGCAACGGAACAAAGCTGGACGGAGAATGACTTTGACGAGCTGAGAGAAGAAGGCTTCAGACGATCAAATTACTCCGAGCTACGGGAGGATATTCAAACCAAAGGCAAAGAAGTTGAAAACTTCGAAAAAAATTTAGAAGAATGTATAACTAGAATAACCAATACAGAGAAGTGCTTAAAGGAGCTGATGGAGCTGAAAACCAAGGCTCGAGAACTACGTGAAGAATGCAGAAGCCTCAGGAGCCGATGCGATCAAATGGAAGAAAGGGTATCAGCCCTGGAAGATGAAATGAATGAAATGAAGCAAGAAGGGAAGTTTAGAGAAAAAAGAATAAAAAGAAACGAGCAAAGCCTCCAAGAAATGTGGGACTATGTGAAAAGACCAAATCTACGTCTGATTGGTGTACCTGAAAGTGACGGGGAGAATGGAACCAAGTTGGAAAACACTCTGCAGGATATTATCCAGGAGAACTTCCCCAATCTAGCAAGGCAGGCCAACATTCAGATTCAGGAAATACAGAGAACGCCACAAAGATACTCCTCGAGAAGAGCAACTCCAAGACACACAATTGTCAGATTCACCAAAGTTGAAATGAAGGAAAAAATGTTAAGGGCAGCCAGAGAGAAAGGTCGGGTTACCATCAAAGGGAAGCCCATCAGACTAACAGCGGATCTCTCGGCAGAAACCCTACAAGCCAGAAGAGAGTGGGGGCCAATATTCAACATTCTTAAAGAAAAGAATTTTCAACCCAGAATTTCATATCCAGCCAAACTAAGCTTCATAAGTGAAAGAGAAATAAAATACTTTACAGACAAGCAAATGCTGAGAGATTTTTTCACCACCAGGCCTGCCCTAAAAGAGCTCCTGAAGGAAGCACTAAACATGGAAAGGCACAACCGGTACCACCCGCTGCAAAATCATACCGAAATATAAAGACCATCGAGACTAGGAAGAGACTGCATCAACTAACGAGCAAAATAACCAGCTAACATCATAATGACAGGATCAGATTCACACATAACAATATTAACTTTAAATGTAAATGGACTAAATGCTCCAATTAAAAGACACAGACTGGCAAATTGGATAAAGACTCAAGACCCATCAGTGTGCTGTATTCAGGAAACCCATCTCACGTGCAGAGACACACATAGGCTCAAAATAAAAGGATGGAGGAAGATCTACCAAGCAAATGGAAAACAAAAAAAGGCAGGGGTTGCAATCCTAGTCTCTGATAAAACAGACTTTAAACCAACAAAGATCAAAAGAGACAAAGACGGCCATTACATAATGGTAAAGGGATTAATTCAACAAGAAGAGCTAACTATCCTAAATATATATGCACCCAATACAGGAGCACCCAGATTCATAAAGCAAGTCCTGAGTGACCTACAAAGAGACTTAGACTCCCACACATTAATAATGGGAGACTTTAACACCCCACTGTCAACATTAGACAGATCAACGAGACAGAAAGTCAACAAGGATACCCAGGAATTGAACTCAGCTCTGCACCAAGCAGACCTAATAGACATCTACAGAACTCTCCACCCCAAATCAACAGAATATACATTTTTTTCAGCACCACACCACACCTATTCCAAAATTGACCATATACTTGGAAGTAAAGCTCTCCTCAATAAATGTAAAAGAACAGAAATTATAACAAACTATCTCTCAGATCACAGTGCAATCAAGCTAGAACTCAGGATTAAGAATCTCACTCAAAACCGCTCAACTACGTGGAAACTGAACAACCTGCTCCTGAATGACTACTGGGTACATAACGAAATGAAGGCAGAAATAAAGATGTTCTTTGAAACCAACGAGAACCAAGATACAACATACCAGAATCTCTGGGATGCATTCAAAGCAGTGTGTAGAGGGAAATTTATAGCACTAAATGCCCACAAGAGAAAGCAGGAAAGATCCAAAATTGACACCCTAACATCACAATTAAAAGAACTAGAAAAGCAAGAGCAAACACATTGAAAAGCTAGCAGAAGGCAAGAAATAACTAAAATCAGAGCAGAACTGAAGGAAATAGAGACACAAAAAACCCTTCAAAAAATAAATGAATCCAGGAGCTGGTTTTTTGAAAGGATCAACAAAATTGATAGACTGCTAGCAAGATTAATAAAAGAAAAAAAGAGAGAAGAATCAAATAGATGCAATAAAAAATGATAAAGGGGATATCACCACCGATCCCACAGAAATACAAACTACCATCAGAGAATATTACAAACACCTCTACGCAAATAAACTAGAAAATCTAGAAGAAATGGATAAATTCCTCAACACATACACCCTCCCAAGACTAAACCAGGAAGAAGCTAAATCTCTGAATAGACCAATAACAGGAGCTGAAATTGTGGCAATAATCAATAGCTTACCAACCAAAAAAAGTCCAGGACCAGATGGGTTCACAGCCGAATTCTACCAGAGGTACAAGGAGGAGCTGGTACCATTCCTTCTGAAACCATTCCAATCAACAGAAAAAGAGGGAATCCTCCCTAACTCATTTTATGAGGCCAGCATCATCCTGATACCAAAGCCTGGCAGAGACACAACCAAAAAAGAGAATTTTAGACCAATATCCTTGATGAACATTGATGCAAAAATCCTCAATAAAATACTGGCAAACCAAATCCAGCAGCACATCAAAAAGCTTATCCACCATGATCAAGTGGGCTTCATCCCTGGGATGCAAGGCTGGTTCAATATACACAAATCAATAAATGTAATCCAGCATATAAACAGAACCAAAGACAAAAACCACATGATTATCTCAATAGATGCAGAAAAGGCCTTTGACAAAATTCAACAACCCTTCATGCTAAAAACTCTCAATAAATTAGGTATTGATGGGACGTATCTCAAAATAATAAGAGCTATTTATGACAAACCCACAGCCAATATCATACTGAATGGGCAAAAACTGGAAGCATTCCCTTTGAAAACTGGCAGAAGACAGGGATGCCCTCTCTCACCACTTCTATTCAACATAGTGTTGGAAGTTCTGGCTAGGGCAATTAGGCAAGAGAAGGAAATCAAGGGTATTCAATTAGGAAAAGTGGAAGTCAAATTGTCCCTGTTTGCAGATGACATGATAGTATATCTAGAAAACCCCATTGTCTCAGCCCAAAATCTCCTTAAGCTGATAAGCAACTTCAGCAAAGTCTCAGGATACAAAATCAATGTACAAAAATCACAAGCATTCTTATACATCAATAACAGACAAACAGAGAGCCAAATCATGAGTGAACTCCCATTCACAATTGCTTCAAAGAGAATAAAATACCTAGGAATCCAACTTACAAGGGATGTGAAGGACCTCTTCAAGGAGAACTACAAACCACTGCTCAAGGAAATAAAAGAGGATACAAACAAATGGAAGAACATTCCATGCTCATGGGTAGGAAGAATCAATATCATGAAAATGGCCATCCTTCCCAAGGTAATTTACAGATTCAATGCCATCCCCATCAAGTTACCAATGACTTTCTTCACAGAATTGGAAAAAACTACTTTCAAGTTCATATGGAACCAAAAAAGAGCCCGCATCGCCAAGTCAATCCTAAGCCAAAAGAACAAAGCTGGAGGCATCACACTACCTGACTTCAAACTATACTACAAGGCTACAGTAACCAAAACAGCATGGTACTGGTACCAAAACAGAGATATAGATCAATGGAACAGAACAGAGCCGTCAGAAATAATGCCACATATCTACAACTATCTGATCTTTGACAAACCTGACAAAAACAAGAAATGGGGAAAGGATTCCCTATTTAATAAATGGTGCTGGGAAAACTGGCTAGCCATATGCAGAAAGCTGAAACTGGATCCCTTCCTTACACCTTATACAAAAATCAATTCAAGATGGATTAAAGACTTAAATGTTAGACCTAAAACCATAAAAACCCTAGAAGAAAACCTAGGCATTACCATTCAGGACATAGGCATGGGCAAGGACTTCATGTCTAAAACACCAAAAGCAATGGCAACAAAAGCCAAAATTGACAAATGGGATCTAATTAAACTAAAGAGCTTCTGCACAGCAAAGGAAACTACCATCAGAGTGAACAGGCAACCTACAAAATGGGAGAACATTTTTGCAACCTACTCATCTGACAAAGGGCTAATATCCAGAATCTACAATGAACACAAACAAATTTACAAGAAAAAAACAAACAACCCCATCAAAAAGTGGGCGAAGGACATGAACAGACACTTCTCAAAAGAAGACATTTATGCAGCCAAAAAACACATGAAAAAATGCTCATCATCACTGGCCATCAGAGAAATGCAAATCAAAACCACAATGAGATACCATCTCACACCAGTTAGAATGGCAATCATTAAAAAGTCAGGAAACAACAGGTGCTGGAGAGGATGTGGAGACATAGGAACACTTTTACACTGTTGGTGGGACTGTAAACTAGTTCAACCCTTGTGGAAGTCAGTGTGGCAATTCCTCAGGGATCTAGAACTAGAAATTCCATTTGACCCAGCCATCCCATTACTGGGTATATACCCAAAGGACTATAAATCATGCTGCTATAAAGACACATGCACATGTATGTTTATTGCGGCATTATTCACAATAGCAAAGACTTGGAACCAACCCAAATGTCCAACAATGATAGACTGGATTAAGAAAATGTGGCACGTATACACCATGGAATACTATGCAGCCATAAAAAATGATGAGTTCATGTCCTTTGTAGGGACATGGATGAAATTGGAAATCATCATTCTCAGTAAACTATCGCAAGAACAAAAAACCAAACACCGCATATTCTCACTCATAGGTGGGAATTGAACAATGAGAACACGTGGACACAGGAAGGGGAACATCACACTTCGGGGACTGTTGTGGGGTGGGGGGAGTGGGGAGGGATAGCATTGGGAGATATACCTAATGCTAGATGACGAGTTGGTGGGTGCAGCGCACCAGCATGGCACATGTATACCTATGTAACTTACCTGCACGTTGCGCACATGTACCATGGAGCCTAAAGTATAATAATAATAATAATAATAATAATAATAATGATAATAATAATAAAATAATTTGACAAATCCAAAAAAAAAAAAGAAGGAAATCCTGTCATTTGTGACAACATGGACGAACTTGGAGGAAATTATGCTAAGTGAAATAAGCCAGACACAAAAAGACAAGTATCTCATAACCTCACTAATATATGGAGTCTTAAAACATTGATCTCATAGAAGTAGAGAGTAGAATCATGGTTACCAGAGGCTGGGAAGGCGGGTAGAGGGGTTTTGGATAAATGTTTGTCAAAGGGTACACCATTTTAATTAGATGGGAGAAACACATCCAAGAGTTCTATTGTACAACATAGTGAGTATAGTTAATAACAATACATTTTATTTTTGAAAAATGCTAACAGAGTAGATGTTAACAGTTCTCACCACAAAAATGACAACTATGTGAGGTAATGCATATGATAATTAGCTAGATTTAGTCAATTTTCAGTGTATATATACTTTAAAACATCATGTTGTACATGATAAATACATACAATGTTATCTGTCAATTCAAAATAATAAGTTATTTAAAATACATATGTAGGTAGAGATAGATAGATAGAGATGCGGGGAGAGAGGGAGAGAGAGAGAGAGAGATAAGGTACCTAATATGTGCCAGGGCCTGGGGATACAGCAGTGAACAAAACCTAACCTTATGGAACTGACATTACAGTGATTGAGAGAGACTAACATTAATAAGCCACAGAAATAAATGTAACAAGACCTAGGAAGAAGAGATACATAGTGCCTTGGGAGCATAAAATGTGGTGCTTGACCTGGTCAGAAAAATCAGCCAATGCTTCCCTGAGGAAGTGATGGTATGGTGAGAGCTGAAGAATGAATAGGAGCTATCCAGGTGACAAGGTGACAGCAGTTCAAAGGCTGTAGCAAGACAGAACACAGTCAAAGGAATTGAAAGTGGGCCATTGTGACTAGAGAGGAGAGCATTCAGGAAAGGGTACTGCAAGATCAGGCTGCAGCTGTGGGCAGGAGTCAGGCTGTGCAGGATCTTTGTCCTAAGAGCAATAGAGTCATTGGAGGGTTTTGAGAATGGGAAGGATATGGTTAGATTTGTGCTTTTACTCTGGCTACTATGGGGCTGAAAAGGAGATGTGGTGAGAGACAAGGCTGGAGGGAGTGTGGGTCCAGCTATGAAAGGGCTTGAACAACAGGTCAAGAAATTTGACTTAGTTCTGCTGGCATTGGGGACTTATCAAAAGCAGAGGGAGTAAGCTGGGTCCACACATGAGATCAATTGTAAG
Source organism: Pongo abelii (assembly GCF_028885655.2). Taxonomy (NCBI): domain Eukaryota; kingdom Metazoa; phylum Chordata; class Mammalia; order Primates; family Hominidae; genus Pongo; species Pongo abelii. Next base: position 143,415,114 of record NC_072008.2, read on the forward strand.
AAAGTCTTGTGTGAACTCAACGAATATTATCAATATTTTGTAAACACCATGAAGGGGTAAATGAGAAATAGGTGCCCTGATCTTCACTCTCCATATTCTGAAATTGGTAGGTGACCTAGAGAACCACTTAACATTCCTGGCCTTCATTTAATGAGAAGTATGATGCTATTTCCCCCAAACACTTAACTCACTGGAGAATATACCAAAAGTATAATTTACTTTTACATAACTCTAATTCCGCAGGTATTTATGGAGCCCTGCTATGAGGCTAGTGGCTTGGTTCATAGTAGCAGTTATCTGATGCTGTATAGGAAATATCCCAAAACTTAGCAGCTTAAGATAAAACCACATTTGTGATCTTACAGTTTTTATGGGTCAGAAATTCAGGCATGGCTTGCTGGGTCCTCTGCTTCAGGGTCTTTCATAGGTTGCAATCAAGGTGTGAACCAGAGCTGGGATCTCATTTGAAGGTTGGACAGGGAAGGGATTTGCTCCCTTGCTCATGAGGTTGTTGGCAGAATTTGGTTTCTGGAGACTTATTGAACTGAGAGCCTCAGTTCCTTTCTGGCTGTTGGCTGGAGGCCAATCTTAGTTCCTTGCCCCGTGGGCCTCTCCATTATGGCAGCTTGCTTCATCAGAGTGTGGGAGCCAATGAAACAACAGGGAGACTCTTGACACTTGCTCAGAGGAACTTTACAGTCTTCTTGTATGTAAGAAATAATTGGCAAACAAAATATATGACAGATTGTCATTAAATGCCCCAATGTATGATAATAGGCCACAGAGGATTCATTGAGCTTGGATGAGGCAGGTTAGTGACACAGGGAGGGGGAAGGCATTCCAGATAACGGGTAGAGTGTGTGCAGTGATGTACAGACAGGACAAGTATGGTGTTCAGAGAACAGTAAGGCCAGTGGCCTGGGTGGTGGAGTAGAGTACATGTTTTTGGGTGTAATAAAAAGCAGTAGAAGCAAACAGCAGATTCCAAGTCTGTCTTCAAGATTTAAGAGTGAAACAGAGTTGTTTGAGAAAAGAATCATCATCTCTTCAATGATTGTTCCTGTCACTGTCTAAGAACATGACCATGTGACTGGTCCTCAAATGCATACATTTTGATGAACATATATACTTTGACAAGAATTGTGCTTTTTAACATTTGCCATGTAATTTTATTTACGTAATCATTGCTACTTTAAGAATTTTTTTAGCACTCCCCTTTCAGAACAAAATAATTGAGTAGTAGGTCTGCCTTTTCTTACTTTATATTTTTTTGTTCTCAAATATAAGCAGGGGAGCCTTTTCTTGTTGTTGTATATGATTTCTCTTTGAGGTCAATATTAGAATATCCTTCCCTCATTTCTGATCCCTTAACCCTAAGCAGGCTCACCCCACTTTCAATCCGCAAGACTGTAAACTAATAAAATAGCTATCATTAATAAATAGTTGAAAATTATGGAGTTGGTGCATTTTATTTGTAGTTCCTAATGGGGATTAAAAGTGATTTTGGGAAGTGACTTGCTTTTTCCAGACCCTAGCACAGTGGCACATAGCATCTGATAAATGAACCCAACAGATAACTGACTGAGTGCAATACCAATGATTTTTAAATGTGACAAGCAATTTGACTTGGTCTGGTACAATTTTACCAGTTCCTCGTGTAAAATGAAAAATAAATCCAGATGTGGGTTGCATTTGTATCATTTAAAACTGCTCTGGGGGATCTCCACCTCCCAGGTAGAGGCTCCGTACAACAATAAGCCAGTTTATCAAAGATGGGATTTACTGCTCGTTGTTTTTCTATTAGGGAGGAATTACGCTAAGCCCAGCAGCAGACATTTTGTGTTACCATGGCAGCCCATATTTCCTGCAGGGTTGTGACCCCTAATGACTACAGTGGGAAGGCAGGAAAAATAGAGACTCTTTGAAGATTAGTAAATAAATGCATTACTTATGCAAACCATCTCTGAGATGGCCCCACAGTACAGAGGAGAAATGAGGAAGCTCTTCAGATTGAGCAAATGGTTATATGTAAATACCTACGTTGGAAGAAAACAAATCACCTTTCATTTGATTATTTCTTTAAAAGTCTGGTTCGTCTGATAATGCAAGTAATATAAACTGGACTTCATACTGAGAAAATAGTATTATTGTGCATGAAAATACAAACAGATGTTGATGTTTTTCTTTCACTCCCAACAGCTATTTATTTCCCTCTTTGGCTCTTTGGATATAATATGGCTCCTGAAATGATTTTGCAATGTTTCTCGATGGATTACATACGGGAAAAAATACTGAGCATACTCAACTTTATGTAAGCATTGGGAATGCAGTCCACCTTTTCTTGTTGGAAGTGATTCAGTATTGTTTTCAATTGACTTGATTTCTCTTAATTGACCCACTCCATTTTTAACAGACAATCAAACATTGATTTGGATCTACTAGTTGTAAGGTATTTTCTCAGTATGTATTTCTCTTGATATCTCATCTGCATTTATCCATACAAGAAATATTTATGTTTCTTGAGTATCTACTATACTATTACTGTTCAAGATATTGTTCAGGTGAAACTGGTTCTAAACTTGTATTATTTGGGTAGATCAAATACAATGGATTGTATTTTCTTGCTATATCTCTATTGCTCTTTAAAAGAGTTTTATTGAGACCCAAGAGGGGAAAAATATGATATAAAGTGGATTTGCCACACATCCAGTTTATGTCATATTCTTTCACCGTGTATTTATATAAGATACAAATTGATATTTATATAAAATAAATATTTTATATGTTTCTTTTTGCCATATATCTATATAAGAAACATTTACTTATTGGGAAGCTATTATGTGCTAAGCAGAGCTCCAGCCATTGGGGATAGAGTTGTAGACAAGACAGCCTTTGCCCTGAAGGCTAACACAGTATAGCTATAGTTGCATTGGCTTACTTGGACTTGGAAGTTTGCCCTGCTGGTGTTCTAGCAATCAGAAGGGGCAGCATTTGGGAGAGTGTTTCCAGTGTAAGGTTCATTTGTGCTGACCCATCAGTTCCCTCACCTGGTTCTCCTTGTATCAAGGGCGTGAATCCAGGCTAGGCAATGTTCACTTCCTTTTTATTACTCAGTCCTCCTGTAATATTTTTTACTGTGTCTTCCGTGCATTCTTGCCAGTCAGGAAGATTTTTCAGCTATTTACACTCCATAGCGGATATTTTTTAAATCATAGGAATATTGTTATTTTATTCCACACATTACCTCTGTTGCCTTCTTCAGAGATTCTAATACATCCTTTCTTCGTGCTCCAATACTGCCCCCCTCCCACTTCAAAATATTGAGACTTACTGGGAAAGCCAGTCTAGGTTCACAAACCAGCCCCCTTAGATGTCCATTCTTCAATTTTGGTTTTAATTGCTTTTAGCAGATCTAAAAGGAATCTGCTGGATATATCAGCCAGTATTTAAAGTACCTTGGCCAAAGGTGCTAAATAAAATTTTAAATTTTACTACTCTAAGAGGCAGCATTTAACATGAAGCACATATATGAGGTAAATTTCACCCCCCACCCACCCTTTTTTGTTTAGAGAGAGAGGGTCTCACTCTGTCTCTCAAGTTGGAGTGCAGTGGTGTGATCATAGCTCATTGCAGCCTGGAACTCCTGGGCTCAAATGATCCTCCTGCCTCAGCCTGTCCAGTAGCTGGGATGCAGGCATGTGCCACCACACCCAGCTAATTTTTGATTTTAGAGAGAAGGTCTCACTATGTTGCCCAGGCTTGTCTCAAACTCCTGGGCTCAAGCAATCCTCCTGCCTTGGACTCCCAAAGCTCCAGGATTACAGGCATGTACCACCATGCCCAGCTCCAATTTCCCTTTTCATAAAAGAAACAAGAACACCAACCATGAACACAAATCAGAATTGTTGTTACACCTTGGTGTAAAGTCATGAGGTTTCAGTTGGAACAATCAATTCTTTGTATGAGCAAATCTATTCATACCAATTCTTTCTCCACCTCATCCCCAGGGGATGCAGGAGAAGAGAAGGAAGTTGAGACTAGACAAGACCATAGTGGGAGGGGAGTGTCTTGGAAAATGGGAGGGGTCGATTGGGCTGAACGCTACTGAGAACTGATATTGTGTCTCCATGCTAACCAGCTGAAGGGTGGTAAACCTTGACTTGGATGACTTAGCTGGAGTTCATTGTGCTTGTAGATATCGTTATGGCTATCTATCTCTTGGCCTCTGAAGTAGCCTCCTACTGTCTAGCTGTAAGGCTGATAAACACTTGTATTTATCAAGTGAGGGCCCAACAGACCATAACTCTGTTCCTATCTTTCAGAGACAGCAAATTAGCATCATAAGTCATAGTGCAAATATTTATGAAAGTGTTTTCCAACTTTAAGACTCTTTGATTCTATGATAAACTCTTTGACAGCAGTTTTTAGAAGAACTCACTTAATATTATGTCCCTTCTTGCCTTCTGGCTTCCCATAAAATAATTCCACAGAACCTTTCAGACCACAGCCTGAGCAGTAGCAGAGGGCATTTTTCTCTGCCCCTTTGCAAATTCTCTGAGATGACTAGGCTTAATTGCTCAGCAGCTGTGCAGCTGTCAAACACAGGGTTTGGAAAGTGCCAGGGATTGGCACCAGGGAGCGGGCATATGGAGGGACATATGCCAACAAGAGGAATGTTGTTGCCTCCACCTTGCTGCTACCTGTACCCTCCAGGTTCCAGGCAACTTTCCCAGACACACCAGTGAGGCTTGAAACCAGAGAAGCGGAATTGTTGAATGTGGGTTGTCCTAGCCTGTAAAAGGAAATGGAGGAGGGGTACCCCACCTTCTGCACGTGCCAATGTGTTTGCCTATGGAACCTGAGGTTGGTATCACTCTTGTCTGTAGCTGTGGCATCACATAGAACCAGGATGAGGCTTCAAATTTGTTACTGCCTCAGCAGTGAAGTATTAGCTGGAGGAGATAATGAGGAAATGAGTGAATACCCTTAGTGACCCACAGATTATAGAGAAAAATCTTTCAAAATTATATACGGATGGACTTGTGAGTAGCCTTCTTCAGCTGGACTGGAAGAGCTCATAATGGAAAATAGACTTTAACAATGTTTGTAGCATTCAAGAATTACTTTGCAGGCAGTCTCCATGACAAGCCTGCTGGTAGAATCTGATGGCAATTCTAGGGGGAGGAAAGAAAAATAGAGCTGTTGAAAGAAATTGGGGCTCAGAAAATTTGAGAAGACTGGAGAGACGACAGGATGATTGATGTAGCATGTGGAGCTACGTAGGGGCTCCCAGGAGAGGATTCCATTAACTGACCAGGAGTAAGTTAGCTGGCAAAGGCCTGAAATCGAGGAGCATTTGTGAGGGGATATTTCTCTGGTTGGCCACTGGGGCCCAGGGAAGAGCTCTTTGGAAGTAATTCAGAGGAGGACACAGTCACTGGATCAGGGCTGAAGTGGCTGGGGCTGAGACAGGTTTGCTTTACATAAGGTCAAATTTTACTTTCTGACTACGGATGTAAATATGCTGATAGTAGGAATTTTAGGAAATACAGAATATTAAGCAGAAACTAAAAATAACTCATAGTACTACTATTCAGAGATAACCACTATTGATATTTGAAGAACATCCTTCTGGATGTACTTTACAAATTTGGAATTAGTATGTTTTACGACCTGTTTTTACCCCTCACATAGTAACATGTTGTGATTGTTCTCCACCTCTTCACCTGCCTGAATCCTACTCACCTTTAAGGGCCTAACCTAAGCCTCATTCTCTCACAGCAATTTCCTCTGAACTCTAAGCAAGGTGTTATCCTCACTCTCTGGGCTCCCGTGGCACTGTGTTCCTGCCATTTGACAGCACTTATTACACTTGTTCATTTCTTATCTCTTCTATGTGAGTACAAGTCTGCCTGCATCACTGCTATATCCCTAGAGTCTAGCACATAATGGGCAAAATTTTTTAAAAAGTTTGTTACATACATGAATGCGAGCACTTCTGATCTGTAACGTGGTGGACCTATAATTCAGGGTCAATATGAATGAATTACGGAATCCCAAGTGTGGGTTCTATGCTATGATTAAGGAGAAGAAGCAGTAATGAGAGCTGGAGTGCTTGACTAATGGATGGTTTCTCTGTGCCATGCTGGCTTCACTTACAAGGCTATGCACCCACAACTAGCTCCATCTGAATATGGTTTGAATCCTAAAGGCTCCTTACTTTACAGTCAAGTCACTCTCATTCTCCGCTGGCTGATGAACCTGTGATGTGGGGAGACGGTTCCAGAATCATGATGCTGGAGTGAGGGAAATGTTATGGTCCAGAGGCCACTGTGATACAGGAGGGTTTCAGTTTCCCTTTCCTGTCCCCTTAGGTGGTAGTGGTGGTGGGAGGAGTGGTAAAGTGTACCAAGAGTGAAAGCAGTGGGAGAGGCCTGGACACATGCATTCAGTAGGCTTTGTTCCAGCGTGGAGGTGATGCGAAAAAGCATTCAATGGGTCTTTAAGTCCCAAGGTAAGGATCTGCTACGCACAGTCTGAAAGAAGCATGTCCAGTTGCTGAGAGGACCCCTGCAGCTCAAGTGCTTGCTGGAATGATAGCAAACTTCATAGAGTAAGATTTTGACCTATCTCAGGAAAGTGAGACTGTGAGACCCAGTTCTTTGCTCATAGCAGCAGCGCTACTCTATATTTATGTAAATAATCTACTGACCAGTGAGGTTTTTCTCATACTTTTGATGAATCTGAAGAATAATAGACGTCTACTTTTGACCATAATTTCATTGAGAATAGTTTTTCTTAAAGTGCAGTAGAGTTTCACAGTCAATTTCTGTTATTAGTATTTAGTTCGTATATCAATGAAGTCAATGACACTTGTTAAAGCATGGTAAGGAAGACTTTATTTTAGGACCACCATGATAGGTATAGGGATCACTGCAATGGGATATTGCAGTAGGTGAGAGAAATTGGGCTCAACTCTGAATATAGCCTGGGTAAGTGGAAACTTGTAGTTAAGGAGTAGGATGGGGGTCAGTGGATTAAAAAATTACAAAAACAAACAAACAAACAAAAAACCAACATCGGGGGAAGGGGGTTTCTGGCTGAACAGACCTAACAGGACATTTGCTGAAGACAGGCCAGGGTGATCAGACATCCCCTGGGTGATGGTGGGTGATGAGGAATCCAATCAGATATTGAGGGTGATCAGACATCAACGGGGAGGGAGGGGTATTCTTACTAAACTGCCTTATCAGTGTTCATTACTAAAACTGGATTTTACAAGAAAGTGCACAGATGAGCCAAGGACAATATTCAGGAACCCAACTATAGTTTGGTCAAGGAAAGAATCCTTGTCAATATCTAATAAGAAGAAAGAATTGTAAAGCGGAACTCCTAAGTGTTTGATTATCTCAGACGACTCTTCCCTGGCATTTAAAGACCAGCAATCTTTGCAGAAGTAGCAAAGCACCTTTGGCCTCCAAGCAGTATGTGTTTCTTGTACATTTCTACAGTTGATTGCCTCTTTTATTTTTTTTCCTTAGAGACAGTGTCTTGTTCTGTCACCAGGCTGGAGTGCAGTGGCATGATCACAGTTCACTGCAACCTTGAACTCCTGGGCTCAAGTGATTGTCCTGCCTCAGCCTCCTGATTGGCTAGGACTACAGGCATGTGTCACCATGCCCAGCTAATTTTCTTTTAATTTCATATAGTAACTGCTTTTCTTGTTTTCATGTTTTCAACCAAGTTTAGGACTATACTGAAATGTCCTGTAAATCTTGAATATAATTACATTTAGAATTCTTTCTACAAAGATTAACTTTTCTAAGGTCTACTACATATTACTTCATCCATTTAACATCCTACCATGTGTAAGCCATGTGCTAGGAGCACAGTGACAGGTGCAGGAAGCAGAGGTTGTGAGGGCGTTAATGTCGAAACTCTTCTGCTTGGGTTTTAGCGACCCTTTGGATATATACCCAGAAGCTGGATTGCTGGATCATATTCTATTTTTGGTTTTCTGAAAAACCTCCATACTGTTTTTCACAATGGCTGTATTAATTTACATTCTCACCAACAATGCACAAGGGTTCCCTTTTCTTCACACCCTTGCCTGGTGAACATTTCTTGATAAAGTCCCAAACAAAATGAAGTATGGGCAGGGCGCAGTGGCTCAGGCCTGTAATTCCAGCACTTTGGGAGGCCAAGGTCAGTGGATCACCTGAGGTCAGGAGTTCGAGACCAGCCTGGCTAACATGGTGAAACTCCATATCAACTAAAAATACAAACAAAAAAAAATTAGCTGAGTGTGATGGTGCATGCCTATAATCACAGCTACTTGGGAGCCTGAGGCAGGAGAATCGCTTGAACCCAGGAGGCAGAGGTTGCAATGAGCTGAGATCATGCCACTGCACTCCAGCCTGGGCGACAGAGCGAGACTCTGTCTCAAAAAAAAAAAATAATAAAGTATGGTCTTTCCTGTTCCCTGCCCTCCAAGTAGCATCCTCCAATCATTGGAACAATTAGAAAACTAAAAGTGCTCAGTTACATTTTCAAAATGACCTCTAGGGGGCATTGATGATGCCCTGAGAACTATGGCTCAGCCCACTGATCTTGCTTCTTTATGCAAAGTTTGTTCCTGCCTCAGGACCTTTGCACTTGCTGTGGTTGTCTCTGTCTGGAAGGCTCTTCTGCTAAGCATTTGGATGACGCTTTCCATCTTGTCCCTTACATATCTGCTCAAATGATGCTACTTTAGAGAGCCCTTTCCTGACCATTCTAAGAGAGTATCCCTGCCCCATCTACCTCTACCTTCTCACCTTCTTAAATTTTGTTCATAATACTGTAACTATTGGTATCTGACATTATCTTATATATCAGTTTTATGGTGTGTTTATTGCTTGGCTCTTCCACTAGACGCTAGTGTGTAGGAGGAAGTGTCCTAGAGGTGAGGGACTTTTTCTGTCTTTTATATGATTCTATTTCCAGAATCTAATAAATAGTGCCTGGCCCATAGTAGGTACTTGATAAATATTTGTTGAAAGTATGTCTGATTATCGGTTGGGCGTGGTGGCTCACACCTGTAATCCCAGCACTTTGGGAGGCCTAGGCGGGTGGATGACTTGAGGTCAGGAGTTCAAGACCAGCCTGACCAACATGGTGAAACCCCTGTCTGTACTAAAAATACAAGATTAGCTGGGTGTGGAGGCACACGCCTGTAATCTAGCTACTTGGGAGGCTGAGGCAGGGGAATCGCTTTAACCCAGGAGATAGAGGTTGCAGTGAACCGAGATCACGCCATTGCACAACAGCCTGGGCAACAAGAGCAAAACTCAGTCTCAAAAAAAAAAGAAAAAAATAAAGTATGTCTGATTATCAACTACTTCCCTTCCTTTTTTTTTTTTTTTTTTTTTTTTTTTTTTTTTGACGGAGTCTCGCTCTGTTGCCCAGGCTGGAGTGCAGTGGTGCATCTCGGCTCACTGTAAGTTCCACCTCTTGGGTTCATGCCATTCTCCTGACTCAGCCTCCCAAGTAGCTAGGAATACAGGCACCCGCCACCATGCCGGGCTAATTTTTTTTTTTTTTTTTGTATCTTTAGGGGAGATGGGGTTTCACCATGTTAGCCAGGATGGTCTCGATCTGCTGACCTCATGATCCGCCCGCCTTGGCCTCCCAAAGTGCTGGGATTATAGGCGTGAGCCACCTCGCCCAGCCTTTTGTGCACTCCCATGCAAGTCTGCCACATAAAGGTCAGCACTATTATGTGTTATGTGTGGCAGCAATGAGGTTGGTAACAGTTGTCTTCTCTGGCTTTTCTTATTATGAACAGGTACCTAAGCATCCAAATGCAGTCAGCTTGCTAACTAGCCTGTTGCTTGTCCATGCCATACGTGTATTTGTCTTTTCCTTCTGTTTCCATCAAGGGCAAGCATTTCTAAATTATCATTTGAATGTCACACAAAATGATGTTACTGCACTTCTTAGGGTTTTTTTGTTTTTGTTTTTTCTTTTTCCTGGACAGGCTAAACGTTGTCCCTATGGTTTTAAGTAACTCTTGATGTACTTAGTAGTTCAACAAACTAAACAAAGTGATGTGCTGGTGTCAGATCTTCCCTGTGGGAGAGGGGGTGTCAGCCAAGTGGGGTGATTAGATCCCAAAGAAAGGGGCTTGGTGAAGTAAGGGGAAGGGGCTGCCCAGAGTGGCAGGAGAGAAGCCAGAGTATGAATGCAAACTACATACAGAAGCAAGCACCAGGGATCAAGAGAACATAACCTTTTATTTGGTGAAAGGGGCAAATGGTGAAAGAGGAAATGAGAAAGAAACATAAAAGGTTGGGAGTTTCTGGCACACAGAAATAGAATGGTTGTTCAAGAGTGACTTAGAGCAACTTCCGCCTGGAAGACTCTTCCTTCAGGGAGCCACATAGCTTGGCCCCTTATTTCCTTCAGGTCTCGGTTTAAATGTCATCTCATCAGCTGGATCACCGCTGAATAAAATGGGACTTCTTCACCATCACGCTATATTTCCCTTAACCTGCCTCTTCTTCTTTATAGCATTGTTACCATCTGACATTATGTATTTATATTGCTATTTGTTTATTTTCTGTCTCCTGACCCACCCCACTTCCCAACTAGAATGTCAGAACCGTGGTCTGCACACAATACTCACTTAGTAAATATTTGTTGAATGAATGAAAGAACAGAGGTACTGAGGCATGACTGACCACAGTAGATTTTGATCTTGGCGCTTCCAACAGAACTCTGCTTGGTGTCTTGTGGGAAAATGGCAATACCCTAATTCCTCTATCCTAGTGGGCTGTGAGAGCATCCAGAGAAAAACATGGGAATAAAAACATTTGGAAAAGGATGACCTCTGACTTTAATTATAAGGGTAATCAGTAGAAATATTAATGGTAATGATTACTTTTTCTAAATGTATGTCTTTGTTCTCTTTCTTTCCTCTTTCATTCTAAGATAGATTGAAAAATCTCAGAAGACAGTTACCAAAAGTAGCCCCTTGCCCCCAAATATTTCTGTGGCCTTGACCAGTGGTTCAGGATCAGAAACCCTGCAGAATTAAGAAATTAGAGTCCAGATCGAATTTTGCTGGACACCTAGTTTCTGCTCTGTTAGGAATTCATTCGGCTGTCAGGAGAGTTTATTAATAAATTCAGGTTTTCTTTATGATCCCAGGATGACAGTAACAACCATGAAATAGTTATAGTAAATGCTACCCTATTTATTGAACAACTGTTATGTACCATGTACTGTGCTGTTCTCACAACCACCCTACAAAGTAGCTGTTATTATCATCTCCATTTTGCAGAGGAGCAAATTGAGACCCAGATGGGTTACTTCATTTGTTCAAGATCACAAAGGTGGTAAGAGACAGAGACCATGATTTTTCTGTGGCATTTTGCTATCAGTGGAAAGGGTAAGAGCAAATTAAAAAGCTGTCCTACTCCCAACACCTCTGCCAGCCTGGATCTAGAATGAAGACTGTTATACAACCTGACACCTCTAAAGAGACACCCTGCACGGTCCACCCTACAGAAATGTAAGCACACTTTATAACCACCAACGTTGGCTAGGGGGCTAGGGGCATCCATGGGCTCAAAACCAAATATCCTCCCCCAAATCTTTCTTATCTCTCTGCCTTATCGTAACAAGGAAACAAAAAGAGTTGGGAAGACTGACTTATCTGCATGGATACTTCCTAAACAACTGTGTATTGTCTCCTGCTCCTAAGTTATTCCAGCAAATGGATTTTGGTTGTTTTCAAATGTAACTTTCTGCTGTGTGTCACTGTTATTTGTATCAGGTTGGTGCAAAAGTAATTGCGGTTTTTGCCATTGACAGTAGTGGCAAAAACCGCAATTAGTTTTGCATCAGCCTAATGTATATGTATCCTATATCCCCTAATCAGCTGAAGCTCCTAAAGGACATGGATCAAGTCTTAGTCATCTTGTATCCTCCTCCTTTGACCTTCAAACCAGACTCGTTATCCCATACCCAATGGAGCCTTATACATCCCACTAGACAGTCCCCAGAGTTCCAAACGGTGCCTAGCATGCAATAGGCACTCAATGCATACTTCTGTGCTTGCTGTATCTTGGTCCTCTTTGCAGTGAAACACTAAACCTTTCACTTTGTTTTTGCCCTTACTCATTCACCCATTCATTCATTCTTTTATACAACTATCTCCTCCCTTGGGGTTCGGAGAGAGTCGAAATTTCTCTTTCTCAGTTTTCTGTAGTCTCATTCCTGTACTCTGAGCTCTGTGCATGCACAGGTCCATTGCTTAGCATTATCAGTGTTTCCTGGGGATGAAAGCCCTCCCCCAAAGGGTGAGACCTCCAGGTGGGGACAGCAATGATACCTGACATTTGAATTGCTATTATCAGTTTTCTAAGTACTTTTTTACCCCTCTTGTTTGCACATCACAACATCCCTATGAATTATGCAGATATTATAAGAATTCTCATTTTATAGATGAGCAAATAATCTTGGTGAATTTTAATAATTTCTCCAAGGTCACACAGCAAGGTAAGTAGCAGAACTGAGATTCAAGTCTGGATTTTTGGATGTATAGTTCAGAAGGTGCTTTTTCTGAGGCATGTTGGGGGAACAGAAGACCCTGGGGATAATTTGCCTCCACACCCAAATCCAGCTTGCCACCTCCATTACCTCACAGGAGTGAACAAATGAGAAGAACAGTTTCACTCTTCATTAGACCTCTGTTAGGCAGTGTCCAGCTTGTTTATTAGCTATAATTAGGAAACTGTTTCAAATCTCCCATGTAGAGATGTGCTTATATTCTCACCATGAATCTTACCTGAGACCAGCCTATCTGGACCACAATCCAGTCAGAGAGCCACTGCACTGGAACAGACTACAAGGGGCATCTGGCATTTGTTAAATGCCAAACCCATGCTTTCTCAGACACCCACTCCTTCCATTCTAAGCTTCTTTTTATTTTTCTATTTGAAAATGGCCAATATCGTCAACATTCTGAAGTTCATTCTTATTCACTCCTGTTGGCAGTGTGTGCTATACTCAGCCTGTGTTGATCAAAGTAGGTCCCAGTCACAACTAAATTGACTTTGTTCCAGCTCGCCTCAACACACCTTCACAGCAGTCCCTGTGAAAAGTTGAGCATCAAAATCCTGCTTCCTGAAAGAAATTTTTAAAAGTCTAAATAAATGAAAGGATATTCTGTGTTCATGAATTGGAAGACTTAATATTAAGATGGCAATACTAGCCTAAGTGATTAACAGATACAACGCAATCCCTATCAAAATCCTAACAGCCTTTTTTTTTACAGAACTAGAAAAGCTAATCCTAAAATTTATATGGTATTGCAAGGAACCCTGAATAACCAAAGAAAAATTCTGGAAAAAAATTGAAGGACTCAACACTCGCCAATTTTGAAATGTACTACAAAGGTACAATACTCAAGAAAATGTGGGACTGGCATAAGCATAGACATAAAAATCAATAAAATATAACTGAGAGTCCAGAAATAAACCCATTCATCTACAGTCAGTTGGTTTTTGAAAAGGGTGCCAATGCCTTACAATGGGGGAAATAAGTTTCCACAACCAGTGGTGCTGAGACAACTGAAGAGCCACATGCAAAAGAATGAAATTGGGCCTCTGTCTCACAGCATATACAAAAGTTTAGTCAAAATGGATTAAAGACCTAAACTTAAGGGCTAACACTATAAAACTCTTACAAGAAAACATAGGAGTAGATCTTCATAACTTTCATTTGCCCAATGGATTCTTAGATATGACAGCAAAAGCACAGGCAACGAAAGAAAAAAACAGATAAGTTGGACTTTATCAAAATAAAACACTTTTTGCATCAAAGGACACTAACAAAAGAATAAAAAGATAACCTACAGAATGAGATAAAATATTTATAAGTTTTACATCTAATAAGTCGAGTATTTAGAATATATAAAGAGCAAACCACTATAAAAATGGACAAAGAACTTGAGCAGACATTTTTCTGCAGAAGATATATAAATGGTCAGCAAGTGTATGAGAAATACACAACATCATTAGTCATTAAGAAAATGTAAATTGGCTGGGCGCGGTGGCTCACGCCTGTAATCCCAGCGCTTTGGGAGGCTGAGACGGGCGGATCACCAGGTCAGGAGATCAAGACCCTCCTGGCTAACACGGAAAACCCCGTCTCTACTAAAAATACAAAAAAAAAAAATGAGCTGGGCGTGGTGGTGGGTACCTGTAGTCTCAGCTACTCAGGAGGCTGAGGCAGGAGAATGGCATGAACCCAGGAGGCAGAGCTTGCAGTGAGCGGAGATTGTGCCACTGCACTCCAGCCTGGGCGACAGAGCGAGGCTCCTTCTCAAAAAAAAAAAAAAAAAGAAAGAAAGAAAGAAAAGAAAATGTAAATCAAAACCAGCAGTTCACAACCTCTAAAGTAGATATATTTTTTTAAAAAGGAAAACAACAAGTGTTGGCAAGGTTATGGAGGAAATGGAACCCCAATGCATGGCTGATGGGAATGCAAATGGTGCAGTCACTATGGAAGTCAGTTTGGTGGTTCCTCAAAAAGTTAAATATGGAATTACTATAGGACCCAGCAATTTCACTTCTAGGTATAGACTGTAAGGTATTGAAAACAGGCATTCAAACATACCTGTATACAAATGTTTATAGCAGCATTATTCACAATAGCCAAAAGGTAGAAACAATCCAAATGCCCATCAACTGATGAACAGATAACAAAATGTGTTGTATCCATCCAATGGAATGTTACTCAGGGAATAAAAGGAATGAAGTATTGATATATGGTACAACATGGATGAACCTTAAAAACATGCTATTATGAAAGAAACCAGATATAAAAGGTCGTGCATTGTATGATTCTATTTAAATGAAATATCCAAAATAGACAAATCCATAGAGATGGAAAGCGTATTTGTGTTTGTCAGGACCTAGGGACGGGAGGGGAAGGGGCGTAGAATGTGACTACTTAATGCATATAGGGTTTTCTTTGGGGGTGATGAATTGTTTGGGGGCTATATAGAAGTGATGATTGTACAGCATTGTGAATGTACAAAATGCCACTCAACTGTACACTTTAAAGTTGTTAATTCTATTTTGTGTGAATTTTGCCCTGAAAAAAAGTCCTAGTTCCATCTTTATGCAACACTGTCACCAACAGGGCCTCTCTCCAAGCACCAAGAAGTTTGGTGGTCCAGCAGGGGTCACATGAGTAGCTCTGCTTTCTTGGCCTTTCATATTTTGTTAATGGGCTTAGAAAATTCTTCATGATCTGAGTTTCTAGTCGGCAGGTATCTTTGATTCAGGGACTGAATTCAATCATCACTGCCCTGTGTGCATAAATGATGCTGCTGAATCATCCAGATGGAACATGTCATACTCTAAGTGCACGTGTATCTGTCCCAGACTCACACATCACAGGTACCTATGAGTAGCACAGCAAAGCCCCCATCCCCTTCTTCTGAAAACAGCTTTCAGGATTTGAAGTTGTCTCTCAGAAGACTCACTTTGCTACCTCTTTGGAGTTCGTGGGCTTGGAGATGTCTTCCCTTTTTTGGAATCAGGGTAGAGAACATTCTGTCCTCAACTATAAGGTCTCAGCTGAGCCTTCTTATGTCAGTGGAATCAGAGGTTCGCAAATGATCCTAATGTGTTGAAGATGAGAAACTGGATCTCAGCTTCAGTGAAGAATAATGTTTATTACATACTGAAGAGCACTAGAAGAGATGGCAGCTAATACAGAAGTTGTGTGAGCATGTGCGTCATTAAAAATTGTAATTAAGCCAATTCCTTGAGGACCAATAACAAAACCTAGGGAAGTTGTTTGCGGGAGGGTTGGGTTAGAATTCCACATTGCAAAGAGATCTGTGGCAGCATCTGAAATGGCAGCTAAAACACTGGTGTTGACCATGGCTCTTGGAGCAGGAAAAGCCGAGAGACCCAGTGACAGAGGGACTCTCTTGTCTCCACCTAGGAGTTGGTAAGAGTGACACAGTGGCACAGATAAAAAAAATGACAGGGAATTCTTTTTTGTTTTTTTTCTTGAGACAGAGTCTAGCTCTGTCACCCAGGCTGGAGTGCAGTGGCACAATCTTGGCTCACTGCAAGCTCCGCCTCCTGGGTTCACACCATTCTCCTGCCTCAGCCTCCCAAGTAGCTGGAACTACAGGCGCCCACCACCACACCCGGCTAATTTTTTGTATTTTTAGTAGAGACGGGGTTTCACTGTGTTAGCCAGGATGGTCTCGATCTCCTGACCTCGTGATCCACCCGCTTCGGCCTCCCAAAGTGCTGAGATTACAGGCGTGAGTCACCGCGCCCGGCCTAGGAAGTTCTCAGGAAGTTGCTGAAAGGGAGAGCAAATGTGCTTGGGGATCCCAGAAGTAATTTTCAAGGAACACAAAACAAATGGTGATGTTGACTGTTATTTTACTGTAAACAAAATTTTCATGGAGTGTTTACCATGAGCAGACACTATGTGGAGCTCTTTATGGAAATTATCTAGCTTAATTTTCAAATCCCTAACAGATAAGTGTTGGCATTAGTTCAAATTTACAGATGCAGAAACTGAGACTCTGAAAAAGAATAAGCCACCTGCTCATGGCTACACCACTCATAAATTACAGACCTGGGAATCAAATTCAGGACTGCTGACTCCAGGGGAGACAAGTAGGGACTTGTTTTAAGATCTTACTCAGGGCTTTTCTAGGGATAAATGGGGGGAAAGGGTGGGAAATCAACCTTTATTGATAATATAATTTGTGTCATTTAATCCTCACAACATCCCTGATGAAATGAGCACCACAAATTCCACTTGATTCCCACTTGAGGAAACTGTTGAGTCCAACAGTGGCCAATTCTCGTGAAGAGGGTTGTTCCTAAGGATGAAATTTTTTTAAACCTTAAGAAGAAACTTCAGGGCACTTACATAGACCTCCATAGAATGGTTTCAGGCATAACCCTAGACTCCAGGGTCTCCATTGACCTTCCCTGTTGTTAATCTCCTGGTTTGTGCACATGTGCACATGATGCTCAGGGCATAACACATTCGTGGGTCTGGGGCTCCATTATGAAGGCTCTGCTACCCTCCAAGTGTGCATGTAGGGATACATCGTGCTCAAGTGATTGGCCCTTTCTGGGGGTTTCTGTTGTGTCTGCCTTTTTGTTAGGATCTTTGATACTCTAAGATCCAAACAGACTGCTAGAAAATTATCAGCTGTTGAGAGGTAAGGGCTGGGATCAGAGTGGAGAAGTTCCTGAAACTGGAAATGGGGAATAATAAGGATCTGGGTGGGTTCACGGAAATCACCATGTTCATTCCTCCTTTCTTCTTAGCCAAAATCCAAATTGCCATGGGAAACACCATCAGCTGCCCTGCTTCCTGTGGTCCAGCTGTGCACTGAGTGACAAGGAAAACCCCGTTTGTAGTTACCTGACAAAACCATAAAAAGAAAAAAGACCACAGCTGCAGTAGCAGCCAACATAACTGAGCAGCACCCTCTTCATTTCGTGTGCTTACTTGCTCGGGCATGGTCTGATTCAATCGTCACAGCAGCTCTATGCACCAGGCACTATTATGCCCCTGGATTTAACCTGCCCCGTTTGTACTGATGATGTCAAGTGATGTCACTGAGAAGTCAAGTGACCTGCCCAAGGCCACAGAGCTAGTAAGTGGTAGAGCCAGGATTCAAATGCAACCTGCTACTTCTGAACCAGTGCTCTGAATCTGACGCTCTCCTGTCCCATGGGGAATGCAGGAATCAAACTGGGTTCCCTGCTGCCATCTTGTAATTGCCTTCTACCCCTTTGGGGATCTTCTTGAGGCTCAAAGCCCTAAGACATTGCTCTGAGTGGGGTCAAAGGACAGAACTCAGTGAAACAGAGAGACAGATGCTGATGTGGGTGGGGGAGGCTGGGGTGGGGAATCTGAGAGAGGGGTGGTTACACAGTTTAAGCTGAAAATTGCCAGCTTCACAACTGCATCAGTAAGTGCAGTTGGGGAGAATGAAAAGGGTGAATTAAATAAAATTGTTATTCATCTTCCCTATTTTTTTTTTCACTTTTGCCCTAAGAGGGCAATTAAAGAAACAAATGGTTTGTGGAGATTAGCTGACTGGTAGCTTTGCATATTAATATAATGACACTTGGCTCTGCCAGGCTGACTTTCTATTTGAGGTAGTGCTGTCCTTTCAGGCTGAAGAGCCGATTTCAGAGAATTAGGCCCCTGCAGATTAAAAATGAAATGAAATCAGTGTGCTCTCTGTCTCCACCCTGCTTGCAGCCCCATCAAGACTGTCTGCAGAAAGCAAAAAGGATGTGAACAGGCTGTGCGCCCTTCTGCCAATAGTCATTGGAGTGCAACGGGTCCAGGAGAGGTGAGGCCTGAGGCCAGGCCAGGGTAGGTGTGGGTGTCATCACTTCTCAGGAAGGGCTCCACATTTGCAAGACACTGCAGATACAGAGGTTAATGCTGGATCCCTTCTCTTGGAGGAGTGTCTCACCTAGTAGGGGAGAAGGACACATGATACATACTATAATTTCGTCTGGTAGGGGAGCATCAGGAGTTGACATGTGGCTCAGTCTAGAAGAATGAATAAGAATTGGACAGGCATGGTAGGGGACATGGTTTCTTTTTAGGAGCAGAAGATAATGGCTTCAGTGTATGGCAATGTATGGTGGGCACTGTGATGCCCACAGCGTCTCCATAGAAACCTGAGCACTCCTATGCTGTCTGAATGAGGATCAATCCATTGGCAGTTTGGGTGTCTGTGGCTTAGTCCGTGAACAAAATATCAGAACAGAAATGGAATCTTGCCACAGGCCCATTCCCACTCTACCTGCAATATTTTCAGGGAGTGGCTTGGAAAGGGGTTAAGTACAAGAGCTTTTGAGTCAAACTGATCTGCCACTGCAGGATGTGTGACTGTGGACAAGTCCTCTCTGAGCCTGAGTTGATTCAGTTTCTTCAGGTGAAAAGTAGAAATAAATAACAATACCTTCCTTACAGGACTGTTGTGAGGATTGACTGAGATCCTGCTCGTGGAATCCAGATATTAGCTGCTGAAGTCTTTTTACCTTTAAGACCTAGATAACATTGACTCAAACTCCTATTTCCCATCCCCAAGATGTCTGCAAATTTCCATGGGGTTTTCAATTATATGGTCACCTCTGTCTCTAGCTTTTTCCCGCCTGTGAGTTCTTCCTCTCATAGTACAACCATTTACAATTTTGTAGCTCTAAACTTAAATTCAAACTCTTTCTTTGATTTTGACAACAGCAACAACAACACTACTACCCCCAACATATTAACAAAAGCAACAATTCACAGTGCCTGTATGTGCATAGCATACTTTATTGGAGGCTTGGAGAAGTAGAGGAAATTGTTGCAGCATGGTAAACAGCTTAAAATGCAAAATGTTCTTCAAAGTCCTCTGGCCATGCCTCCAAGTTGTTCAATTTGCCTTTCTCAGTCCTCTTCTCTGCTCCCTCTCTCTTGGAAACAAAGGAACCCCATTTTTTCCACTTTACCATGCAGAGCAATTCAACTGTCTTTAGCCCTTAACCCCCAAGCTTAGCACTGGGTTTTTCTTTCAATAAGCGAGGGTCTGGCTGAGGCTTGAAAATGTCTTCCTAAAAGAATTTAATTAAGTTTTTAAATAAGTTGCCATTCATCTCCTTGATTTTATGGTGTGGAGGATGGTTTTTTTCCCTCATTATACGTGTAAAGCATATCACAAAAATACTCATCCATACTAAGCACACGTAAAATAACAACTGTTGTTATTATAACAATTTTGATACTTTGGACTGATTTGGGCATAAATTAATAAATGTGTTATACCTACATTAATATAAGAGTCAAAAGAGATTATCACTATAAAAGCCCTTAGAGATCCAGTGTTTCTCCACACTTGTTTTTGGAATACTATATTCACAGGCTGTTTATAGATCATCCAAGAAATAAGGGTTCTTTGCTTAAATGTATTAGAGAGATACTACACACTATATCCTACTCTTAGGAATGCAAAATTTACATTAGATTATTAAAGGCTCTGATAAGTCCTGCAAAAAGATTATCTATTTAACTTTGTTTAGCTGTGTGTTCTCCAGTGAGAATAGACCAAATAAACAAATGTTGTAATTAATATTTCATGAAATTTACTTTGTCCTGTGTTAACCTGGTTCCAACCCATCACTTTACAAATGACTAAGTAAGATGCAAAGAGGTGAAGGACCTGAACCAAAGGCCACCCAGCTAGCTGGTAGTTTCTGAGTCTGATGTAGCAAGTGGAATGGAGACTGTGAAGAGTGTGTCAGAGAAGATCTAAAGACAGCCAACAGTCTTTTCATACTATTCACCTACCTCTGATATAGGCTGAAGGTCTTTATTGAAAGAGTCAACTGAAAGTGTTATGTCTATACTCCCTGTCTACCTGTCTTTATCTCCTTCAATCCAAACTAACCAGGCTTCAAATCCTACTGCTTAACTAAAACTGCTCTTATTGAAATCACTAATGCCCTCCATGTTAAGTATCTGATGGTCACTTCTCTGTCCTCATCTTACATGACCTTTTGCCAACATGTGATGAAGTTGAACATTTCCTCTTTCTTGAAAGTCTTTCCTGATTTCTTATAACACTGGAGTCTTCCAGTTTTCCATCAACTCTCCTTGCTAGAGTTTTTTGTTGCTCTTTATTGTGGTGGTTGTTGTTTGTTTTTTAGTGACTTTTCTGAGCAAATATTTAAAGTCTTTAATTATTTGTCATGTGTGGCCACTGAAGTCTCTCTTTGGTTAGCCTGGTGGTCAGCTAATGATTGCATGGAGATTGCTTTAAATGTATAGAAACAACACATCTCCCAGTCTTTGTTGAGGGGCTATGTGTACATGTCAGTGCATGCCTTTAATACTCTGTCAACTCTGTCTTACTCTTCATGTCCTGTTCACACAAAGCTTCAAGCTCAGCCAGAGGTGAGACATTAGGGCCTTCCCAGGTCTTTCCTGAGTATGTGAACAATTTTGTGCATCTTCACAGTCCCACACATGTGTATGGCCTTCTAGATTCTCAGGAATATGTCAAAGCCCCTTGTAGACATCTCATTTCTCAAGTTTTCCATTTAAGCTTTTTAGCTACTCTATTTTTTTACTCCAAACTTTGTTCATTGCCTGAGGAAGCTGTTTTGTTAAGCAATTGCTGCTGATTGTTTTTGACAAAGGCCTATGGGGAAAAGGCTGTTTGCATTGGGCAAAGGTGAGTCCGGCTGGTGCTTTATTTAATCTGTATATTGAATCCCATTACTTCTCACCATTCCAACCAACATCACCCTGATCCAAGCCACCATCATCTCTCACCTAATTACTGTCGTAATCTCCTAACTATTCCCCCTTGATTCCATTCTTGTCCTTCCCTAATCCATTTTCCCTATAGCAGATCCCTTAAAAAATGCCCTTCAAATGAAGTTATGCCACTGTTTAAACCCTTTAATGGCTTTCCTTTGGAGAAAATCCAAGCTCCTTCCCATGGCCTGGCATGATGTGGCCCATGCCTGCCCACTACCCTCAACGTGTACTTTTTCCCTATTGCACCTTAAGCTAACAGCTGTTGGTTTTCCACTGCTTGAACACATCAACCTCTTTCCTACCACAGAGCCTTCACACTAAGGTTACTGGCTCATCACAGCTTTCCTAGAACTTTACTTGTGTTAGCACTAGAAGTCCCATGTCTCAGGAATCCCTTTGTCCTGGGAAGACCAGGACAATTGGTCACCCTACTTCGTACATATGGTGAATTCTAGTTAGAATACTGTTCTCTCTATTCTCACCTAGATATATCTTACTTATCCTTAAATCTCAGCTTAAATATTCTTCCTTTGGGGAGGCTTTCCCTGACCAAACAATTATCGGTAGAGCTTCCCTGTTTTTCTCTCCCATGATTCTGTACTTTTCTCCTTTGCACAACTTACTATAATTTGTGATTACTGTATTTATTGCTTTGTTTACATTTTCCTTGTCTCCTCCACTAGAATGTAAACTCCATGAGGGTCTTATTCACTCGTATGTTCCCAGCATCCTGCACAATATGTAGCAGACATAGGAGCTTAGTAAATACTTCTTAAATGAATGAATGGGTGGATGGGTGAATGCGACACGATCATAGATTGTCCTACAACTCCTAAAAACACAAAGAACTCAGCAAGTTCAGTGGCAAACCGCTTATGACACAACTCTGATCTGAGCAGAAACTAGCCTAGCCCATGCAGTGCCTTTGTGTGAATTAGAAAAAGATGCCCCTCAATTTGGGCACAATCTTGAGGGAAAGTGGCTTGGTCAGCAGGGCACAGGATGCATTTCAGGCCCTTTTGCCTCGCTCTCCAGCCATGTGGCCTTGTGCAGGTCATAGATTGCACAACTGAAGCCACGGCCCTGACTTTGAAGGGAAATCTGTAAGCAAGGTGAAAGGAAGAGTGAAAAGGGAGAGCTACAGAGTCCCAGGAGATGCAGTGTCTGATTCTGGTGGAAACTGGGGTTCTTTTGGAAGTGGTTTTAAAAAGCCATATGAGAAAAAGGAACAAAAAGTGACTGGCTCAGTCATCTTAACTGATAACAGCAGTGAAGTGTCAAGAGTGCGTGCTCTGGTATCCCACAGGACTGCGTTTGCATTCTGGTTCTGCCTTTTACTAGCTGTGAAGCCTTAGAGAAGTGCCTCTGTTTTCTCATATGTAAAATGGCCTATAAGGTCAATGTGAATATTAAACAAAATAATGTATACAGGATATGCTTACTACAGTGTTTTCTATATAGCAGGTCTTAAACAGTCATTACTAATATTGATAATGTTACTTATATAAAATATACAAAATACTTGATTTCAAAGAAGTCAGAATGGGTTTCAAAGGTAGCTTTGAACAGGCAGTGCCTTCCCCCAGCAGCCAGCCTTGAATTTGCAGTTTGGGATTTTATTAAAAGATGAAATTGGAAAGCTTCCCAGATTATACAGCTGGTAGGGTCCTAAGACAGCTAGGTGACAGTGTAGGGTAATAAGCAAGGTGACTCACTTGTCCCAGTGGAGGCCTCATCTCCTGTGAAACAGCAGAGTTGGGGGTAGGGGTGCTAAACAAGATATAAATAAGGTCCCTGATATGGTTTGGATTTGTGTCCCCACCCAAATCTCGTGTTGAATTGTAATCCCCAGTGTTGGAGGAGGGGCCTGGTGGGAGGTGATTGGATCATGGGGGGCGGATTTCCCCCTTGCTGTTCTTGTGATAGTGAGTTCTCACTAGATCTGGTTGTTTAAAAGTGTGTAGCACCTCCCCCTTCACTCTGTTTCTCCTGCTCCAGCCATGTAGGACGTGCCTGCTTCACCTTTGCCTTCCCCCATGATCGTAAGTTTCCCAAGGCCTCCCAAGCCATGCTTCTTGTACAGCCTTTGGAACCGTGAGCCAATTGAACTTCTTGTCTTTATAAATTACTCAGTCTCAGGTAGTTCTTTATAGCAATGCAAGAACAGACTAATACAGCCTCCAAGTGCTATGACCATGCCAAATACCCAAGTGCTGTAGAAGTGGGCTGGCTGCAGGCCTGTTCTCGGGCAGAAGGCACACAGACATCAGTATGACTTATCTCTCTTCAGGGGTCCAGGCTTCCAAGGCAACTCTTTGCCAGAGGGAGGCATAGCCCCAGGCCCTGTGTTACTCTGGATGATGTCTAAATGGGGTACTGGGTGGGCAGCAAGAGTGGGTTGGGCCTGGAAAAGGCCAAAGAAAGGAAGAAGAGAGAGTCCACCCAACACTTAAGCACCTCTTTATGACACCACTTCGTTTCCCACCTCTGAAGACACTGGAACCTAGGGAAAATAGCTCAAATAAACAACCATAAAGCCAATCTTGAAAGAGAAAGAAAGGATTGGGTACCAAGTACCAGGTCTTTTTGGGTTTTGACTGGAAAATTACCTCTTTTACCCAAGGTCATTCAGGTGGTAGAAATCTTCAGATTCAAGAAGGCTCTATAGTACAATGCATAATAACAATGTTAGTAACAGTGGCAACAACAGCAAAAGTAGTGGCTGAACCCTACACCATGCACTAAGTGCCTACACAGGCTACCTTGTTTCATCCTGCCAACAATTCTCTGAAGTAGGAACCACTGCCATCTTTGTTTTATAGAGGAAGAAACTGAGATTCAGAGAGCGTAAGTAGCTTAAGCCAAACAACGGAACCTGCATTTATACCAAGGTGCCTGTAACACAAAAGTTTCTAACACCAAAGCAGAATACATATATCCTGACATTACACAAATATTTGGTTCACAAGACTTCTCCAGGAAAAAAATCCAGGGCCTTTGATCACCCCTTGCACAGCCTGAGCCCTGAGCACTGAGAGGCCCAGTATTTTCCCTGTTTAGTTCTATTATTTACCTCATGTAACTTACTAGCTGTGCAACCTTGAACAAGGGCTTAGCACAGTACCTGGCATGCCATAATATCAGCGATATTATTAGTGCTGTTAGCCTCCCTGAGCCTGTTTCACCTGGATAAAATTGGGATAATAGAGCCCACACTATCTACCTCACAAGCCAATTGAGAAGTCAAATGAGATGATGGATAGAAAGGACTTTTTAAACTGAGAAGGTCAGTGTGAACATATTGTGCTATCATTAATGCGTTTATTTGTTCCTTCAACAGACTTGTCTTGAATGCTTATTATGGCCTGGGGTAGACACGAAATTGAAAAACAAATAGAAGCCCTACCTTTGTACCGTCACATTCTCCCTGAAGATTTTTAATAATTATTTTTTCGTGTACCACAGGGCAGGGATTTTCACCACCATTTCGCAGATCAGGTTATGTAATTTATCCCAAATCATATAGTAAGACATAATTAAAAATAACAGGCATCTGTGTGGTCTTGAGCAAGTTACTTAACCTCTCCATGGTGGGCTGAATCATGGCCCCCAAAATATCTAGGTCTTAATCCTGGACCTATAAATGTTACTGCATACTTAAAAAAGGGATTTTGTAGATGCAATTAAGTTGAGGATCTTGAGATGGGGAGATTATCCTGGATTGGCCCTAAATGCAATCATGCGTGTATATCCTTGTAAGAGAGAGGTGGGGGAGACTGGACACAGACAAAAGAGAAGACAATGTGATCATGGAGTAATCACAGATTAGAGTGATGTAACCTCAAGCTAAGGAATTCTGGGAGCCACTGAAGATGAAAGTAGCAAGGAATGGATTCTCCTCTAGAGCCCTCCAAGGGATTGTGGCTCTGCTGACACCTTTACTACTATCCAGTTATAATGATTTTGGACTTCTGGCCTCCAGAACTGGGAGGAAATATTTTTTTCTTGTTTTAAGCCAACAAGTTTGTGGTAATTTGTTTCCATGCTTTCGTGGAGAGTAGCCTATCCAATATTAGCCCATCCAATAGGGCTAATAATAAGACTCACTGATATGGTTAGACTGTGTCCCCACCCAAATCTCATCTTGAATTGTAGCTCCCATAATTCTCACATGTTGTGGGAGGGACCCAGTGGGAGATAACTGAATCATGGGGGTGGATCTTTCCCATGCTATTCTTGTGATAGTGAATAAGTCTCATGAGATCTGATTGTTTTATAAAGGGGCGTTTCCCTGCACAAGCTCTTCTCTTGCCTGCCACCATGTGAGACGTGCCTTTTACCTTCTGCCATCATTGTGAGGCCTCCCCAGCCACTTGGAACTGTGAGTCCGTTAAACCTTTTTCTTTTGTAAATTTCCCAGTCTAGAGTATGTCTCTATCAGCAGCATGAAAATGAACTGACACGTCCACTTAAAAAAAAAAAAGAAAACTTTTATTTTAGGTTCAGGGGTACATGCGCAGGTTTGTTATATAGGTAAACTCATGTCATGGGGGTTTGTCATACAGATTATTTCATCACCCAGGTACAAAGCATAGTACACAATAATTACGTTTTCCGGTCCTCTCCCTCCTCCCACTCTGCACTCTCCAGTAGGCTCCAGTGTGTGTTGTTCCTTCTATGTGTCCATGTGTTCTCATCATTTAGCTGCTACATGTAATTGAGAACATGTGGTATTTGGTTTTCTGTTCCTCTGTTAGTTTGCTAAGGATCATGGCCTCCAGCTCCATCTGTTGTTCCTGCCAAGGACATGATCTCCTTCTTTTTTATGGCTGCATGGTATAACATGGTGTATATATACCACATATTCTTTATCCAGTCTACCACTAATTGGCATTTAGGTTGATTCCACGCCTTCATTATTGTGAATAGTGCTGCAATGAACATACGCGTGCATGTAAGACTTACTTTGTAAGGTTGTTGTGAAGATTCACAGGGTTAATACATGCAAAGGTCTTTCAAACAGTGTCTCCTACGTTGTAATCACAATATAAGTGTTAGCTATTTTATCATTGCTGTTATTGTTGTTATCATTAGTGGAATGCTTACTATATGACAGGCCATATATTAGGCCTTTAGATACATTTCTTCTGGTAAGCAAACGTGCTGGACCTATAGCTTCAGTTTTATGGATTTCTTTCTTTCTTTTTTTTACATTTACTTGTAGTTATTATTATCACTCAAAGGTCCCAGAAGGGAAGTTTGTCTCAAGCCTTCATAACAACTCTATTCTACACCCTTCCCTGAACCCACTAACCCAGAACCCAAGCTTCTTGGGCAGAAACCCTACCTTGGGAGGGCAGGTGATCCTTGGAAAGTCAGTCTAGCCCACCTCTGGCTCCAAGCTCCCTTCTGGAAATGCTGGAGTGGGGTGGGATGGAATGAAGCCCTATCCTCTCCTGGGATAGAAGTACCATCTCCTATTAGTAGGACAAAGGGCATCATCACCTTTCTCATTTCTCCTCTGAGCATCTGCCACATATCAGCATTCCATCAGTATTTGGTAGGTTATTGAATATCCCTGGGATGAGTGAAGAACAAAATACCATTACCTAAACAGAGATTTTGAGACCCACAGGGATTGAGAGTATTCATCAAGGCACAGGCAGGAAAGAGATGGCCTACCCAAAGGTGTAATTTGAGGAGAGTTTAAGGAAAAGACTACTTACAAAGGTGTTTGTTTGTTGGGTGAAGGAAACCAATTAGGGATGGCTAAAGACTGGAGCTAGTTGCAGCAGGGAGATATTACTACTCCTAGCCTAAAGGAGCAAGGGGAGGGAGTAGATATGGAACCCACTGAAAGATGTAGCTGTGGGAAGGAACTGTAACAGGAGATGTGGCTTTTGGTAAAACAATATAGGCACTGGCAACCTACAGGCTTCCTGCCCAAGAAGCCTGTGGCCTAGACAGTAAGGGAGCCAGGAAAATCAATACACCACCCTTTCTTTCCTTCTACCCTTCAGTCTTCTGCCAGTGCTTCTCATTGACTGAACCCAACTGGATACCAGAGGACTAGGGAGCCCAGGTGATTGAGTCCACGTAGCTCAGCCTCTTGGGGCACACAAGGATGTAGGGTGGAGAAGGGTGGAAAGAAGATCTAGAGAGACAAATGGAGCCCATCCAACATGGCGATTGTCCCAAGATCATCCAGCAAGACCAGTGCTAAGTTAAAACTTGGACTTGTACTTGAGTCCAGGCTCAATCTCTGAGACCTCATACTTCTAAGCAACCTAGTCTCATGATGAATTTAGTATTTGGCCAAGTGCTTGTTGTCCTAATTTATCCTTACAACTTCTGACATAGTTTTTTTTCCCTTCCATTGTCAATGCATTTAAAAGTAAAATCTCTCCAACATTGCTCAATTCCTTTGGTTTTTGTGACACCTCTTCCCACAGGCCACAAATGAGTTAATACAGAAGATAAATAAATAAAATTTCTGTTGTATTCCTTCAGGCAATACTTACAAACTTATAAAAAAATTAAAACTAAAGTGTATAGATTTTTCTGAAAGTTTTGGTTGAGTATAAATTAGAATTAGAAATTAGAAAATTTCCCCCAGGAGATAGAACTTAGTTGCCTGGAGAAATGTTGGGTAAATGATGAAAGAATCCTGACATGTCTGCTGTGGGTATTACAGGCATCAAATCCTTGCTTGGCAAGGCTGGAAACGTCTGGCCACTCCATCTCTGTGCCTCAATGTGATTGCTCACCAATGTATACTTGTCACACACCAATCAAAAAGATTGGCTGGTGGAAGCCTGGGCTCTGGGGTCAGCCAGATCTGAATTGGTTCTAAACTCTACCACTTCCTTGCTGTGTGGTCTTGGCTGAGTCATTTAATTTCCCTGAGACTCAGTTTCCCCTCTGAAAAAGTGGGGAAATGGTTTGCTTACCTTTCAGACTTGTTGAGAGGGTGAAACGAGATCACACTGTAAACCCCTTAGCATGCTACTTGGTGAAGAGTCAACACTCCATACAACACTCCAGCACTAAGCAGGGGTTCTGGGCTCAAGAAGCTCCCTCTCTTCCTCCACCTCTACTGGTTCCCAGCTAGCTTGTGTTACATCTCATCTCCTGGTTCTGTACCCTCTAGACACATTGCTGGCATTTTGGCTCTGATGTCTCCTGAGCGGTTTTCAGCCTCGGTCTTTCTTTTGGACTCAGTACCCCTTCCCCTATTGTCTCAAGTCAGGATTCCCTGCTATATCCTTGGCAACCCAGAGCCCCACCTTCTAGCCAGGTTGGCTTTGTGTCCCCAGGAACCAAGAGGAATGGGTTATGGGATTCAGATGGAGTTTTCAGCAACCCTGCAGTCCAACCCAGCCCTTGAAAGGCAGGAAGGAGGGTTTGGCGAATAGCACTAGGGCTGGCATTGGTCAGCTCTGGGTTTGAATCCCAGTTCTGCCACTTACTAGCTCTAGGACCTTATGCAAACCATTTAACATAGTTCTGCCTTGATTTCCTCATCTGAAAATGGGCTAAAGATAGCACCTACCTCATGGGGAAGTTGAAAGGAGCAAATGAGGCAGTTTGGAGAGTGCTTAGAGCAGGGCTTGATGGTGGTTAGTTCACCTCTGACCCCACTCAGCAGTCCAGCACAAAGGCACCCACACCAGACACTCTTGCTACAAAATTCCCTATGATAGCTCATTTTATATATCAACTCGACTGGACCACAGGATGTGCAGATATCTGGTTAAACATTATTTCTGAGTGTGTCTATGTGTTTATGAAAAAGATTACCGTTTGAATCAATAGACTGAGTAAAGCCCATTTCCCTCCCCAATGTTGGGTGGGCCTCATCCAATCCATTGAGGACCTAAATAGAACAAAATTGTTCAAAAGGATTCTCTTTCTTTCTGCCTGACTGATTGAGCTAGGACACTGATCTTCTCCTGCCTTCAGTGTTCTTGATTCTCGGGCTTTCAGACTTGGACTGGAGCCTACACCATTGGCTCTCTGGCTTTTCAACCTTTGAACTATACCACTGGCTTTCCTTGGACTCTAGCTTGCAGACAGCACAATCCTGTAAACTGATACCTTATAATAAATCTCTGGATATGTATACATATACATGTACACTGACATACACATATAAAGTAAGAACAAATAGGAGGTTATAGATGTGTGTGTCTGTATATATATTTATATATATATTTATATATATACACATTTATGTGTATATATATACACATAAATATATGTGTATATATATACACATAAATATATGTGTATATATATACACATATATATATATATATACACATTTATATATATATTTCTCCTATTGTTCTGTTTCTCTGGAGAACTCTGACCAATACATCCCCTCCATCTTTTGCATCCTCTTCTACCCTACTAGTGGTTCCACCTTCTACATCCCTTCCATTTCCATTTCCTACAATGGCAGCAGTTCCTAGGAGCTACAAGCCTCAGGATCAGTTACTGACTGACCAAGTATTTTATCTAGATTTTTAATCATTCCTTTTGTAATCATGTTTCTCATATTTACATGAGTGGGCCCAAAGCAGGCACTTCTGGGCATTTTGTTTTTACAAGAAAATGGAATTATTTCCCACTTATTCTGCCTATAGAAGCAGATGGGAAACATTCATGGGCACTTAGATGATCACCTCAGCAGGGTCAGCTGGCAGCCCAGCAGTTGGCAAACGGGTGTTCAAGCATAAAGGGTCTGCCCTGGCATTCTGAGTTTTCGTACCATTAGCCTCTGGCTCCAGGCTCATCTTTGCATTATGCAACCCCATTATCTGTCTGCATTCAATCCCGAGAATTTCCTTGCAGTAGTCCTCCAGCTTTGTGGATCTGGAAGACCGAAAGAAACCCAGTTAGCAGAAGTGAAGTAACTTGCCCAAGGTCTCCCAGCCACTCAGGTGCCTTAAAACTCTCAGGTGCTTCTCCTTCTAGGAGTCATTCATAACATGTAAGCAGTACTCAGTAGTTAAAAGTGAGCACTCTGACAGACCGGGGTTCAAATCCCAGCACTACTGCTCATTGTCTGGTTAATCTCAGGCAGAGTACTGACTTCTCTTCTGTAAAATGGGAAGAATGGTTGCCTCTACCTCATAGGGTTGTGAGAATTCCAATTAGTCAGGGCCTGAGTCACAGTGTGTTTGTATGTGTAACCTGAAAGATCTTGAGCCTTCCTACCCTATGGATAAAAGAGAGGCCACAGGGCCACATTACACTGACCTGTTACCCCCAGACCTCTAAAGTCCACCCCACCCTGCGCCAGAC
The DNA here is from genome assembly GCF_028885655.2 of Pongo abelii. Lineage (NCBI taxonomy): Eukaryota > Metazoa > Chordata > Mammalia > Primates > Hominidae > Pongo > Pongo abelii. Next base: position 143,445,792 of record NC_072008.2, read on the forward strand.
GGCCTAGAGGGTCACTCCAAGTCTACCTACATTTGTCCCTGCTGGCCTCCTCAGTGAAGCTTGCATGTGAGAGGGCTGTCAGTCCAGATGCCAGCTCCCAGGTAAGAATGGCACTGTCATTCCTTTAGTTCTCACTGCCCACACCAGATTCTGTCCTTCTCAGAAAAAGGGAGAATTATACCCGACTTCTACCAGGGGCCTGCACAGATCTCATCTGTGCAGCCAGGTCAGGCAGCTACAAGCAGTTCTGCTAATATGTATATTCCCTGCCTCACCTCAACTTTGCTGAGGGACCCCTCAGTGCCAGACCCTGTGTAAAGCATGCAGCACTGAGTTCTTTGCTGTTCTTATACCTGCCAGCATGTTTCTGCCCTAGAGCCTTTGCACTTGCAGTTTCCTCTTCCTGGAATGCTCTTTCCCCAGACTTTCACATGGCTTGATCCTTCCTGTGCTTCATATCATCTTTTCAGTAAAGGCTTCCTTTTCCCTGACTACTCTATTTAAAAGTGTATCACTCATCACCACCACAATACTCTAGCCTTCTCCCATAAATATGTAGCATTTATCACTACGTAATATGTGTATTTTGCTTATTTATCTTGTTTATCTGTGTCTATGAAAGTTACGAGTTTTGTCTGCTTTGCTCTCTGTCATATTCTCAAAATGTAGCACCATGCCTGGTACATAGTAGGCACTCAATAAGTGTTTGCTTAGTAAGTGAAAGACCCCATGAGGTAGATGCTATTTATGATCCCCATTTCATAGACAGAGGCACAGAGAATTAAAGTTAACTTGCCTTACACCACACAGTTAGGATCCAAACACAAAGTGTCTCTGATTTGAGAGTTCTAACACAAAACCACTACCCTGTGCTTCTTTTGGACACAGAGGCTTCTTGGCAAGCCAAAAGTAAACCCTCCAATCAGACCTGGCTGTGGATCTGGAAGCTTCCCTAACTGTTCACCTGGTCCTACCTTCCAACTCTGGGGAAGCAAAGGGAGTATCACAGTCAGGGGAAAGTGCCCCCAGAATCTTGGACTGTAAAAGCCAGGGTTCAGAGTGGCTTGGCTTCTGAGTGGGGGACATGTGAGTGGGTAGCTCCAACCCTGCCTATCTAGTACCCCATGAGCCCTTCAGACAGACATCTCCCAGAGACAAAGAGAAGGCTCAAATCTGAGTCCTATTTTGTCTCTTACTTCCATTGAATAGAGCTAGCACTGCCTTGATACTGAGATTTGCTTAACTCTGTGCCCTGCCATCCAAAATTCTGGCCACCTTCAGCAGCCTCTGGAGCATGCACACTGCCTCCAGTCTCTAGGGCTTTGGCTTCTGGCTCATAGTCTTTCTGCCTTTGGCTTTTGCCAGAATCTTTGGGGACTTCTGTGTGTCTTTGTGATTTCCCTACAAACACTTGGGCCTCTGAGTTCCTTGACTTTCTTCTCACTTTCATTGACAGTTACCTTCCCCTCATTTCAACTATGCCACCACATGAAAGTTTTCTCAGAACTGCTCTCGCCACCTCCGGGATTCCAAACTCCGAAATTTCTCCCCGGTCATTCATGATCCTCTCTTGTATTCCCGTCTCTGCTACTGAAGCTACTCTTGGTGCACATCCCTTCCACTTCCTCACCTACCCTGCTTCCCCGCTGGCCCCTGATTCTTCTAGACAGTGGATCAAACTTCTCCTGGCTTCAGCCATTTCGGCCCCACTGGCCAGGATTCTAGAAACCCTTCTGTCTTAACTTCCAATGGGACAACCCTGCTTATTCAAACTCCACCGAACAGCCAGTATCCAAGTTCCACTCTCCTACTGATATTTGCAGGCTGTGGAGTATTGTCAATGAAAGTCTTGACACGCTAGCGTCTTGGGGGTGTGGGTGTCCCTTGTCACCCAAGCTGCCTGGATGCATCTCTGCCCGTTGTGCAACTGCCCTTCTCTTTCCCTCCTGTGGATCCTGCAGCCCTCTTCCACGTGACTCCCACTCTTTACCATTTGCAAACCACCGCACTGGAAAACAGTAGGTAGGTGGAAAGCCACATGCTTAAAACACATAGAAACACCTGGACTTCAACAGGTCACAGAGGAAGGAAATGTAAGCTAGTCTAATTAATAAATGGGTGTTTTCTCAATAAACTCAAAAAAGAAGCTCTCTGAAAATGAACTGTATTGCAATCTTTTGGAGGGAGTGGGGACATGTGAATAGGAAATGAGCAAGGTTATTTTTCTGGATCTAGGTTTTTGTGAGGGAATATGTTCGAATGCCATTCTGGAATTTCTCTCTCAGAATGATGCAAGTTGGTAGCAATATCCCCAATTAACATTTTTCAATGTCCATCAATTGCTGGTACAACAAAACACCTATTAAACCATTAACATTTTATGTTCAAATGAAATGAGAAAATGTACCTTGCAATATATCCATATGTCATAAAAAGAGTTGTAATTTTTTTCAGCTGCTTTTTTCAGTCAGTGAGCAACTCATCTCCACTTCATTATTTCTTTCCACTTTTCTTCCCATATTCACTCTTGTTTCCCTACAGTCCCTTCTCCACACGGTAGCCAGAAGAATCTTCAAAAAGCATAAACCAGGGCATGTCTGCCCCTTGTTCTCAATCTTCTGGCGGCTTCTAGCTGTGCTTAAAATAAAATCCAAAGTTTTACCATGGCCCAGAGGGCCCTACAGGCCCTGGTCTCTGTCCTCCTCTCCTACCTCATCCCCTTCTGTTCTCTTAGTCATTCAGTATGATCCGTCCTCATCCTGGCCATCATTATCTCACACCTCGCTGGCTGCAGTAGCTTCCTCACTGGTCTCCTTGCTTCCACTCTTGCTCCCTGCAGTCCATTCCCCACTCAGCAGACAGAATGAGCTTTTGAAAACATAAATCCGATCATTTAAACTTTCAACCCTTTAACAGTTTCTCTTTATAACTAGAAAGAAATCCGAACTCTTTGGTATGCGAGGCATACCATGATCCATAACTGCCCTTCTATTCTCCGAAACTATCAATCTTCCCCTAGTGGGTAGATTTTTTAAATTACAAGAGAAGAAGCCAGTTTAAGGAGTTTGGGAAGCCATTGAATCCTTTATTTAGCAAACCTATCTTACGTTCCATCTACGTGCCATTATGGGGATCCAAAGTTGAAGCAAGTAATACCTTCCCTCAAGGCTTTTGCAGTCTAAGTTACCCCAACATAGATGAGGAGGGCCACGCTTCATTGTAAAGGTGGCAAAGTTTTTAGGTGGCAGTGCAGACTCTTTGGCAGTCCTGGTGCCTGACTTCACATTCCCATTGAAATGTGGAACCTTTCACTTTAAAAATATGTGCATAAGTCTGCATTCAGTTTTCTCTGGAGATGATATTGTTCTAGAATCACACAGCCCCTTAGTAGAATCTATGTAGTGCTAAATTAATTTCACAAACCTTTTTGCTCAATATTCTTTCATGGGCTCAGGCCAGCACTCTTGACATTTATCTACCAATGCTCTCTTTGTCCAAGGAAACAAACTTAACAATGGCTCTGAAATAGCTACTCTTATTCAAGTATTTACCAAAAGCAGACTTTTCTTTTTTAATCTAGTGACTCATGACTGTAAGATTATCTTTTCACACTGTATTGCAGTGGTTCTGAATATACTGGTCACAGGGTTGGTGAATCAGAATGACCTTTGGACATTTGGAAAAATAACATGCCTTGGGAACATTTTACATTGAAGGTGTATGCCCCTTCCCAGCAGCACCACCTCCAGTTGAGTATCACAACTTTGTTCCTATACGTTTTTCCTCTATTTTTCCTTTAAAATAATCCCTGAAAAACCATGGTTATGTATCTAGACCATCAGCTGCTTTCACCCCCTCACATATTTTCAGCATATTCTAAATCTTGGTCATTACTTATACGTGTGGTTCATAGAGGCAACTTTGAAGGGGAGGGATACAGGGAATCATGAGAGTCTTTAAGTCAAGACTCATCTGTCGAGTGTGGGGGCTTAGACACCTGGAGTCTCAGGCCCTTTGCACTTCTACTGTAGTGAGACAATGATTCCATGAAACTTTACCTCTTCATCTTGCATCATGGAACTTCCTTGGCCTACTCAGCAGCAGAAAAAGCAAAAAACAAAAAACTACACTGACAGCCTCATTCCCTACCTGTGCTCAACTCCTACTTTCTTCTTTTTTCCTTGGGAGGCTGAGGCAGGAAAATCAACGGACCCTGGGAGGCAGAGGTTGCAGTGAGCCAGGACCGTGCCATTGCACTCCAGCCTGGGTGACAAGAGCGAAACTCTGTCTCAAAAAAAAGAAATTATGTGTTGTTGAATATGATTATTATTAATAATAATAACCTTTCTAGGCCTTATTTTTTTGTTCAACTGGGAATTACCTTTATGATGCATTATACTATATATAAACTTTCCCCTAGGAATTTTGGTAACATGTCTTAGTCCATCCTTCAAGTACATATGAATTCCCTGAAATAATGAAGAAGCTGCTGTTAGAAATATGTGGATGAGCATCATACTATCCAGTTTGAAAATCTACTAAAAGCTACAGTAATCAAAACAGCATGGTACTGGCATGAAAACAGACACATGGACAGATGGGAAAGAATAGAGAGCCCAGTAATAAATCTACATACTTATAGTCACTTGATTTTTGACAAAGACGTGAAGAACACACAGTGAATGAAACAAGAACACAGAGTGTGGACTCTTCAATAAGTCGTGCTGGGAAACTGGATATACACATTTAGAAGAATCATATCACATCATATATAAAATCAAATCAAAATGGATTAAAGACTTAGCATAAGACTTGAAACTGTAAAACGACTAGAAGAAAACATAAGGGAAAATCTTGATGATGGCCTGGGTAATTGATAAGCAATGGAATACTATTCAGCCTTAAAAAAAGAAACAAGTACTGTCATTTGCAACAACATGGAGGAAACTGGAGGACATTATGTTAGGTTGAATAAGCCAGACACAGAAATACAAATGCCATGTGATCTCCCTTATATATGGAATGTAAAAATGTTGAACTCATAGAAACAGAGAGCAAAATGGTGGCTGCCAGATGCTGGGATGGGGGTGGTGGAGAGTGGAGAGATGCTGGTCAAAGGACATAAAATTTCAGTTAGGAGGAATAAGTTCAGAAAACCTATTGTATATCATGGTGACTACATTTGATGACAATATATTGTATAGTTAAAAACTGCTAAAAGAGTACTTTTTAAGTGTTCTCACCATAAAATAAAAATAAGTATGTGAGGTAATGCATATGTTAAGTAGTTTAATGTGGTCATTCTGCAACATATACACATATCGAAAACATCATGTTGTACACTGTAAATATATACAATTTTTACCTGTCAATAAAAAATATATATATGAGTGACTGTGAACACAGCCTCCTTTTCTGGTTTTCCACTTGAGCGGGGTTGGCTGTGTCTGTACTCTTCTATCACTACTGAAACCCCCATCTTGGTGCCCCTGCTGATTCTTTGTTTGTGGATTGAGTAGCTAAATAATATAGTGTCTTTAAAATACCTGGGAAATTTTCCTGGCACATAGTAGTTCTTTTTGATAATTGAGGCATTCATCTACACTGCTCCCTTTGCACACCTGCTTTGAGACAATCAAATAATATAGAGCTGAGAAGTGGCCATGAATATAAGAGAAAAAATGAGAGGAAAAAGGGAGAAAATATGTAGGAATAAGTAAAAGCCTGAGAGTCACCCCATTACGCCTCACCAAAACACACACACACACCCCCACACAAACAAGAGATGAAATGATAGATTTTGTTATGCAAACAAAACGGGTCTTATTATTTTACCTTACTTTAAAGAAGATAAACTCATGACTAAGGAATAAAACAAGGTTTTTAACATGAAAATTGTCTGACAGAAGCAATGAATGTATATCTCATACAGGCCTTCAAAGGGATGGTGTCTTATTTTTATATTTACCATTTTGCATATTTTTTTCTAAAGAATTTTGGATCATTTCTTACTATCTACTCCCAAACAACCCCTGAAGTCAACATAACAAACTTTGATTGAGTTTCCAGGTCAAAGAATGCAGTGAGTGGAGGCCTGCCAGATGGGTCTTCCCAGAGGGCTGTGAGGTCCCCAGTAGCAGGATGGGTCCCTCCACTCTTCCTTACCCTGGCCACTATTCAAAAGCAGAGCTATTGTTTTTAAGCAGTTGTTCAAAACAATAATTGAAATTATGGCTCCAGAGGTATTAAATAATTTGGGTGCCTCTGATAGAAACATGGAAAACTTCAATTGGAAAAGTAGATTAAACTTTATAATAGGCAAAATTCTAAGATGACCTCTGTAATTCTTACACTGTGGTAGAAACACCCTTATATAAACCCTTCTCCTTTCATGTAGGTGGAACTCGTTACTTGCATCTAAACAATAGAGCATGGCAAAGGTTGTCGTATTTTATAGAAGTAAGATTCCCTAATCAGTTAACTTTGGATCAATCAAAAGGAAGATTATCTTGAGTAGGCTTGACCTAAGCACGTGAGCCCTCCAGTCCTGCCCCAAAAGAAGAAACTGGAAGAAGTCACTCTGTCTCCTGCTAGCCTTGAAGAAGAAGCTTCCATGATTTCTACTGCTGCAAGAAAATGAATTCTGCCAACAACCACGTGAGCTTGGAAGAAGACTTCTAGCCTTGGAGCCCACCCTGGCCAATATTTTGATTGTGGTCTTGTGAAACCTGAGCAGAGGACTCAGCCATAACTGTTTTCAGATTTCTCACCCATAAAAACTGTGAGATAATTAATTAATGGTGTGCGTGTGTGTGTGTGTGTGTGTGTGTGTTTGAGATGGAGTCATGCTCTGTCGCCCAGGCTGGAGCACAGTTGTGCAATCTCAGCACACTGCAACCTCTGCCTCCCGGGCTCAAGGGATTTTCCCACCTCAGCCTCCCCAGTAACTGGGACTACAGGTGCCCACCACCACACCCAGCTAATTTTTCTATTGTTAGTAGAGACAGGATTTTGCCATGTTGGCCAGGCACATCAAGTGATGTGCCTGCCTCAGCCTCCCAAAATGCTGATATTACAGGCATGAGCCACTGTGCCCAGGCAATTAATGTTGTTTTAAGCTACTAAGTTTCTGGTAACTTGTTACACAGTAGTAGAAAACTGATATAAAGTTCATGAGCCTTACTCACGTTCTGTAAAAAAAAGGAAATGCTAACTAGTGACACCTCAATAAGAAGTCAAAAAGATTCAGTAATAAGTGCTTTAGCTACTTCAATATTATTGGGGTGGTGGCTAACAACCTGGACTTCAGAGTGAGATAGTCTTGGGTTCTGGGACCAGCCCTGACACTTAATAGCTGTTTGAGTTTAGGTAAGTCACAGTATTTCTCTGAACCTCTGTTTTCCCACCTTTGATGCCATTTTCCATGGCTGTGTTTCTGTTGCCATTTAACAACTGAAGACATGACGTTAAGGAGAATTTGACTTTCTTACACAGACAAACAGGATCTAATAGGGATTAATCCACATACTGAATTCTCCAGGCCAGGCTTTCAATGGGAAAAAGTTTTCATAAAATGAATTTCTGGGCCACTTTTGTTTTAGAGAAAGTAGGAATGGTGAGGATTAGAATCGGCGTATACACATTTCTCAGTTTTTAGACTTCTAGAATCTAGCCTGGTGTTTGCTGGCTGCACTTGCTCTGTATTCTGTTGTCCAAAGGCAAATAAATAAATAAATCATCAAATGTTAGCAATGAGAAGTGGCTTGTCAAAGTCACAGACCCTACTAGTGTCAGAGTCAAGAACAGAATTCAAGTTCTCTGACCCTCTATGCTCTGCAACTATATCATCTTGCTTTTCCTGGAATTTCTCCTGATTTTCTGTGAGGCCCCTAGAAAATAATTTCCACACATAGTTTCTTTCTTTGTTTTGCCCAAAGCCTGCATCCTTTAACTTGATTACATCTTGTCTTGCTGATAGAAAGTAATTTCAGCAAATGCTTAGCTGTAATAGTTACCTCCCCAGTGTGAAGAGGTCTCTGTTCTCTGAGAGAGCAGAGACCAATTTCCAGCACCCACTCACAAATTCCACAATGCAATTCATCTCCATGATTTTTTTGCTCCCTGCTTGCCCTGAGACGTGGAAGTGGCTCACATGCACTTTTTGTTGAAAAGTAAAAGAAGGGTAAAAAAAGATGTAGTGAAAAATATACTCCTATGGATTTTTTTAAAAAATGAAAATTGAACTTAGCGGATTTCTTGGGAAGCCAGTGTTGCTCCTCCTGACAAAATCTCCCTCATCTTTCAAGACCCAGCTTAGCTGACACTTCATCTACGACTCATTCTCTGTTCCACCCCAGGCAGAGTTTCTCTTTCTTCTTCCTCTGTGTTCCCATTGCATTTTGACTAGAAGTCTTCTTTGCTATTTATCACAAGTTGCCTTGTATTAAAGTTATTCTCCCCAGCACAGAGGCAGTACACTCTCAGAGAACAGAGACCAATTTTTACTTATCTTTGCATCGTCCACCCCTACTGCCATGCCTGGCAAAGAAGAGGCACTCAATCACTGTTTGCTGAGTTGAATCTAAAATCAACTTTTTAAAATTTACTTTGAAATTTGTTGTAGCGTACTTTAAAGTTGCTTTGACAATGAATAAAACTGTTTACATTTATGGAGTTAAATCAGGGGTGGGTTGAGGGTGGGAGTGGGAATGATGAGTTTTCCTATTACAGATTTTAACCAGAATCTCACATGGAAAAACCGGGTTTGTGAATGGACTTTTGGGTTTTAGTCTCCTCTACTTTGCAGTCCCTATCAAGGGAGTACATATGTTGGTATATCAGTCAAGGTTCAGGGCAACATACTGAAACAACTCAAGGTATACTAATCAGAAATTATTTAATACAGAGAATCCATACTGATAACTTATTTGAAGGGAAGAAGGTGTGGGCTCTATGCTGAACATCAAAAAATGACTCCTAGAACATAACAGGAATGACCCTCTTGAAGAACTACTATCTTTAAGGCCACTGGTGGAACCACTAATTTTTTTTTTTTTTTTTTTTTTTTTTTAGACAGTGTCTCACTCTGTTGCCCAGGCTGGAGTACAGTGATGTGATCATGGTTCGCTGCAGCCTTGATATCCCAGGCTCAAGCATTTCTCCCACCTCAGCCTCCTGAGTAGCTAGGACTACAAGCACATGCGACCATGCCTAGCTATTTTTTTTATTTTTGCATTTTTGTAGAGATGGAGTCTCCCTGTGTTGCCCCGGATGGTCTGTAATTCCTGGGCTCAAGAGATCTTCTTGCCTCTGCCTCACAAAGTACTGGGATTACAGACGTAAGCCACAGCGTTTGGCTGAACCACTACATTTAAGAATGCATTGCAATTGTTGTTATCCAGGAATCAGGAAGACAGAATTAAGAAGCTGCCACTGCCACTATTCCTACCCCAGCTACCTCTTGGCCCCTACAAAGATGATGACTGGGTAATGAGACACAGACTCTGTCCAGTGTCTCTGCTACAACTTGCTTGTCAACATCCAGGAAGCCAGAGAATTGACATGGGGCACTAGTGCAAAAAAAGATCTCATGTCTCTAAGACCTAGATTGCCAGCAGAAAACAGCTAAAAGAAGAGAGATGGCCTACACTTTCCATCTGACTTCAAAACTCCAAGCAAGTGCATCTAGTTTGCTTCCAGATCTTCAGCTACAAGAGAGACTGGGAAATATATTTTCTAGCTTTCCAATCTCAGTAGTATAGGAAGGTACGTCAAAAGGAAGATGAACTAGAGACTGAATGAGATAATACACGATATTTCCACAGGCTAATTCTGGGACAGTCTGCTGGCCTTGCATGGCTGTGGCACTGAGGAGCTTTCTACCCTGCAGTCAGATAGACCCATTGTCCCAAAGACATCATTATACTAAAAATACCAATCATTATTTGCCATAACACAGCAGGAGAAGCTTCCAGAGAAACTACCTGTCTCATAGCCTTGTTGAACGGTCAGTAGACTATGTGCCCCAGCCTCCTGGCTGTACCTTATGTGATCATGGGTGGGTCCTTGGCCCAGTGGTGGCTCATATGTAGTCTAGCCAGGAACCTAAGTGGCTTTGATGACCTGGTCTGAAAAAAAGAGCTAAGCCGATAGACTTATGCCCTTATAAATTTAGTATGATAGGCTGTGTACAAGGTGGAGCTATCACGAAATCAGATTTGTAGACAGGTGAATGAAGCAAATATGCAGGATGAAGCAGACATACCCAGGAGAAGAGAGAGCATCCCCTGAGTAAGCCCCAGAGAAGGTAGCTGTCTCCATTCTTAGGGTCTTTTGAGGCTAGTTCCAGTCCAAGCATGCCCTTGCAACACTCTTTCCACTTGTCTTGGGGATAACTTAAGTGGGTCTACCATGTAGCAAAAGGGCTTTGACTAAAACCAGCCCATAAAGGAAAGTGGATGGAAGACTCACTTTCTTTCACTGGTCATGTGGCCAAGACAATGCTATGTTCACCACCATATTTCCCCCTCCTGAGCACCCACACCAGGAAGAGTCCATTTCCCAGTCTCTCTTGGAGGGCTACTCTAAGTTCCTACCAGTGGGAATGTGAGCTGAAGTGATGTGTCATTTGCAGTCTAAGGCAATTTAAAATGGTGGAATCCCCCCTCTTGCCCTCTTCGTCTATGTTGCTGGAAGCTAAAATCTCTGAAATGGAGGCCTGGAACTAGAGAAGTAGCCAGGATCTCTGAGCCTCTTGGAGGACAGTTGCCAAGGAGATTTGCTCAGCTCTCATCAGATTGTAATGTACCTTTCAGCAGATGGAAACTACTTCTACTTATGGGAATCAAGGAGGAAAGAGTATGGGCTTTTTAATTGGAGTCAATGGCAGTATTTCTATGTAACTCAGTGAATGACTGGGCCATATAAACTTCGTAAGGAAGGGACCATGACTACCTAGTTTGCCACTCTACCTCTAGAACCAAGAACAGTGGCCATTGTAGATGTTCAGTAAATATTTTTTCAATGAATGAATGAGCTCAGATGAAGTCAAGTTTTCACATCTTTGATTAGGATGTTATTTGAGTTTAAAATCATTTTAATGGGCTTTCAGTTAGCCAAAAACTAACTATAAGTTGGTCCCAGGAGCATTTCTGGGTGTACATCAAAAGCTCATCAGAAGTATTCCTAAGTGGCCAGGCATGGTGGCTCATACCTGTAATCTCAGCACTTCGGGATGCCAAGGCGGGTGGATCATTTGTGGTCAGGATTTCGAGACCAGCCTGGCCAACATGGTGAAACCCCATCTCTGCTAAAAATACAAAAACTAGCCGGGCAGTAGTGGCACACAACTATAATCCCAGCTACTCAGGAGGCTGAGGCAGGGGATTGCTTGAGCCTGGGAGGCAGAGGTTGTGGTGAGCTGAGATTGCACCACTGCATTCCAGTCTGGGCAACAGAGTGAGACCCTGTGTCAAAAAAACAAAACAAAACAAAACAAAAAGCAAACAAAAAACAACTTCTAAGTAATTACTACAGGCAACCCAGTAAGTAGACATGGGGGATCTAGCCCTCTCAACAATTCTCCTGATTTTCTGTGTGAACTTATGCAAATAATTTCACTCAGCCTCAGTTTCCTCATTTACAAATGGAGATATGAATCTTTGCCCTGTCTGCCTCAGAAGAGTTCTGAGGCTCAAATGACCCAATAGACGTGGAAGAGCTTTGTAAACTATAAGGTGTGTGCACGAGCATGCACACACACACACACACACACATATGTACAGCTAGGTGTGTATGTATGTATATAGAAAATAAATAGTTAGGAATCACATATGTTCCCTGCAGAACATAAAGCCCTATTTGTCCCACAGCATTTATACATTTATATTTCCCACTTTCTATGAATATCCTTAAATTTTATTTTAGTGCAAGTGAAATTGGCTGGCACCTCTGTGTAACTGTTGACAGATGAGGAAGATAAAGAGATACAGGTAATCTGCATGCCTCAGGATAATCAATGAAGAAATGGAATGACTGAATCTATTATAGAAAAGCTTGTCTGGATTATGCAAATATTCCACCACCCAAGGTAAACCAAGGGGTCTAAGTGGCAGAGAACGTGGAGCTGCCATTGCAGATTTGGGTACTGTTTGGACTCTGCAATGCCAGCATATTTACAGATTGCCTCACTCTGCATAACAGTTGAATTATTATGACTACATGACTACCTGTGTAGACATTCACTCACTTTAAGTGCAAGAGGTACTCTTAAATTCATTCACTCAATCATTCATTCCTGGGAAGCACTTTTCCCGTCATTTGATACAGCAATAATTACTTTTTAAAGTGAATGTTTACTCTCTGATTTTGCTAGCAGTCAACTTTCATCTATTGAGGGTTTTTCATTGTGTCAAGCCCTGCACCAAAGCACGGTGAGGGACATGGTGATGTATAAGGCATGGTCCCTGCTCTTAGAGGACCATAGCTATGCAAGTTAGTTAGGGAAAGCTTCTCAGAAAAGGTGGTATATTAGTTTTCTGTTACTGCATAACAAATTACTACAAACGTGGAGGCTTAAATTCTCACCTATTTATTAGCTCACAATTCTGTTGGATATGGCTCAAATGGCTTCTCTGCTTAGGGTATCACAAAGTTGAAATCAAGGTATTGGTCAGGCTGATGTCTCATCTGGAAGGTCCAGGAAAACTTGTTTACAAGCTCACTCAGGATGTTGGTGGAATTCAGTTCATTGAGATTGTAGGACTAAAGTCCTTGTTTCCTTGCTGGCTGTAAACCAGAGGTTATCTTTGGCTCTGAGGGCAGCCACATTGCTTGCCATGTGGTCCCCTCCATCTTCAAAGCAGTAATGGTGTGCCAAACCCTTTCCAAGCTTTGAATTTCTGACTCCCTTCTTTGCAACCAACTGGAGAAAACTCTGCTTTTAAAAGGCTCACTTGATTAGGTCAGTCTATTTAGGGTAATCACCCTATGCCATATAATGAAACATAATCATAGGAGTGATATCTCATTACATACACAGGTTCCACTCACACTTAAGGGGCTTATGCAGGGCGTGTGTCCCAGGGGGCAGAAATCTTGGAAGCCATCTTAGGATCTTGCCTACCACAGGTAAATGTCAGGATAGTCCTTGAGAATGGTAAGCTGTAAATGCTACATAACCATGTTGGAGAGATTTGGAAGGCACAGTTTTCCAGTTTCCAGTCTCCCATATCTGTTCCCTTCATTATTTTCTGATGATGGCTCTTCCTTCTTTGGATTACTGAATACCAAAGAAGATCATTTGGACCAATTAACGTCCACAGGTGGCCTTTCGGCTCCAAATGACATCTGGCGTAGGAGTGATTTTCTGTATGGAAAATTTGAGGCGTGTTTCTTTCTGTAAATTCCTAGAGGGTAGGCATTGCGTTTTCCTTCAATACTCTCACCTCCAAACAAAACAAACCAAAACAACAAACTTCTCCTGATCCTTATATTTTCTGAGACATTTCTCTCGAAAACTTTACAGCCAGGTTTGGGAAAGAATCACCTATGTTCTCTTTCTCTGTATCCTTGCTTACAAATCACTCCTCCACCCGCTGCAATCTAGCTGTCATTCCCACCGTTCCATTTGGTTTGACCCAAAATAATAGACTCACTTGGATTCAAATACTGGCTTGATTACTATGGTGGTTGATTTTATGTATTAGCTTGGCTGAGCTAAGAGATGCCCAGATAGCCTATAAAACATTATTTCTGGGTGTGTCTGTGAGGGTGTTTCCAGAAGAGATTAGCATTTCAATCAGTAGACTGAATAAAGAAGATCTGCTGTCACCAATGTGGGTGGGCATCATCCAATCTTTCCGGGGCCCAGATAGAACAAAAAGGCAGAGGAAAGGGGACTTCACTCTCTCTTCTTGAGCTGGGTCATCTATCTTCTTTTGCCCTTAGGCACAGGAGCTCCTGATTCTCAGGCCTTTGGGCTCCAGGACTTATAACAGCAGCAGCATATTATGGGACTTCTCTGCCTCCATAATCATATGAGCCAAATCCCATAATAAATCCTCTCATATAACAGGATTTATTATGAGATTTGGCACACACGCACACGCGCATGCACACACACACACAGATAAACACACCCCTCCTTGATTCCATTTATTTGGAGAACCCTGACAAACACAATCACTCACCTGATGTGTGACTGTCTCAGCCTTAATTTCCTTTTCTATAAAAAGCAAATGACATTCATGCTGAAGTGTTTTGGTGAAGATTAGTGATAATGCATGTAAAGCACCAACATACTGGCACTCTTACTCTTCTGTGACTCTAAGCACCTTGAACACAGAAACCGTATTTTAAAGGGTCGCAGGGCAGTCTGACGTCACCCTTTTGACAGTGGCATTTTGACAAAACAGCACCAAAATGTCCCCATGTTCAAATGGGCCTATGAAAGCATCCTTATTGAGAATTGTGCTTCCTTGTCTCCCACATTTCCTAGCACAGTGCTTGACACACAATAGAAACTCCATCAATGTTTGTTACTGGTAGAAATGATGAATTGGTTTATCTCTTTTCTTCATCTAAATTGTATGCTCATTGAGGGGAGATAATTTTTTTCTTATTACGAAGATTCCACATGGTTTGTTCTTCCAATACTTGGCTATGGATAATTCTTTCACTCATCCAAATTCTCAGACTTAGATGAAACCCAAGGGAAGATTGAACTCATGCATCCCAGTAAGATTAGCTCTTTAATGTTTAATAATCATTAGGGTTTTTTGTTCTTGTGATAGTTTACTGAGAATGATGATTTCCAATTTCATCCATGTCCCTACAAAGGACATGAACTCATCATTTTTTATGGCTGCATAGTATTCCATGGTGTATATGTGCCACATTTTCTTAATCCAGTCTATCATTGTTGGATATTTGGGTTGCAAGAACAAAAAACCAAACACTGCATATTCTCACTCATAGGTGGGAATTGAACAATGAGAACACATGGACACAGGAAGGGGAACACCACACTTCGGGGACTGTTGTGGGGTGGGGGGAGGGGGGAGGGATAGCATTGGGAGATATACCTAATGCTAGATGACGAGTTAGTGGGTGCAGCGCACCAGCATGGCACATGTATACATATGTAACTAACCTGCACATTGCACACATGTACCCTAAAACCTAAAGTATAATAAAAAAAAAAATCATTAGGGAAAAAGAGATTCCACAGCCTTCCCCAATAACTTGTCTCAGAGTTAGATTAAATAGAAGGAAGACAGTAAGGATTATTAGAATTCCTCATGCCCTATGCAAGTCTATTTGCAAATGCTAACGGGTTTCTCAGGAAGTCAAGCAACTTCCTTTCTTCCTTTCTCTCCCACCTTTGCTCGCTCTTTCTCTCTTGCTCTCTCTCTCTCTCTCTCTCTCTCTCTCGTGTGTGTATCGGACCTTTGCTCTCTCTCTCTTTCTCTCCCTCGTGTGTGTATAGGTTGTTTGCCCTGCCTGAATTAGGGAAGAAAAATGAGCTCCTCCACAGAATTTGAATCAGATTTCCTATAGTGGAGTGGTTAAGGAATAGAGCTTAGGCTTTCAGAAAGATAGATTCTGTTACATATTCAAGCTCCACTGTCTGATTTTGGGGTAGCATAGCAAGTTCTTTAGCCCCTCTGAGCCTCAGTTTCTTCAGCAAGAAAATAGAGATGAAAATGGCAGTACCTCCCTCAAGGATGATCATTGAGACTTAAAGAGAGAATTCACATAAAGCCCTTAACACATGTTTAGCAGGTAATAATAAATGCTAGCTGTTTATATCACAAGTAGAATTCTCTTTTAGCAAGAGTATTTTAATGCCTAACTTGGCATAATGATCATCATGAAACTATTCCCCATGTCTTTGTGAATAATCTATATAGTACTGCTTTGCTGATGAGAATGAGTACTCCTGTAAAAACCACACTTCAAAGACCCTCTTTACTTGACAGTTATTGGGATATAATTATCATTCTGTGAAATCAAAGGTAGGTCTGTGTAAGGGCTGCATTTAGACACAGACTCCATATTAAATATCATGTTAGCCATAATAAAATATGGTGCTTTTTCCTGTGGATTAGTGATATTTTGGTTGGGTAGATTGGGAAAATAATTGTAGAAATTGTTTGTGGTTTTGTTTTAGGAATGAGCTCTTCTTAAAAGACTGAAAGACTCTTGGTCCTGGTGGATATTTTGGGGCCTGATCCTAGCAATAATGAACCTCCTTCCTTTAGGGAAAAAGCAAAATCCAGGGCTGAGCAGGTGTTTAGCTCTGGATTATTCTGGGTTATTCAAAAGGTTTAGAACAGTGGTTTCTGATTCTGTGGATCTGGGATTCAGCCTGATAATTTGCATTTCTAACAAGTTTCCAGTTTATGCTAATACTTCTGGTCCAGGGACTGCACTTGGACAACCACTGCACTGGAAAGAAGTGAGGGAATAATAGTCCCTTCTGCCTATGTAGTATTTTTTACCATTGCTAATCCTATTCACATCCATTATCACATTGGAGCCTCATTGATGTCAGGTTAAGACAAGGAAAGTATTGTGAACATCAGTTGTCCATGAGAAATAAGTTAAATAGAGACTTACAAACTTTGGATTCTGCAGTGTACTATGACTCATATCTTGTAAGTGGTTTCCTATCTGGAGGAAAATAACAGGCTCTGAGGGCAAACTCTATAAAGGAGATGGCAAATGTCAGTCACCTACACTCTCCCTACTGCATTCTTAAATGCATTACCAATCTGTCATAGCAGTCTTTCACCCAGATTTGCCCTCAGAACCCTCCTGGCCATATGCTCAAGGCAACCACTACTAGTTAATCAGGATTAGCACATACTGCTATTTTCCATTCATTCTCCAAAGGGAAATGAAGATGAACTAAGTAGGATGGAACTGGCTTTGTGAATTACCAACTGTAATTTAAACTAAAGATGTAGCCATAAAATATCATGATCCTAGTGACCTTCCAGGTGCTTCAGCAGCCTATAAAATCCCTTATAGGAAAATAAAGCTATTCTGGCAAGGCCTCCCATCCAGCAGGTTCTAAGAACTGGTTAATGTCAAGATGTCATTTGTTTATTTATTCAACTATTATTTGTTGGAGCCCATTCTAGTGCCAAGCACTGTGCTAGACATTTTTGGCTACAGAGATGGATCAGATACAGTTCTTGCATGGTCTAGGAGAGAAGACAAAACATGTGTAAAACTAGCTACATCTTAGGGATAAGTGAGGTTAAAGGCTGCAAGAGGAACAAGTAAAGTGTAGAGAATGGAGATGTCACTCTCAGTTGTAACATTAGATCTTCCTCTGTTGGACCCTCTTCTACCTCTACATCACAAAGTGACAGAGAACATTAGAAGTTCACTCGCTACAACTTCTGCCCATCAATTCTTGACCTCGGTCTGTTTCTTGCTAGGTAAAACACATCCCATACAGTGGTTAGAAGGATTAATTGTCTCATACATGGTGTGCCCTTGCTCTTTGAAAGGTATTGTAATGCTCTCCACTGAAACTTCTCAGGCCCAACTTACTGTGAAGTCAATTCAGAGGATAGGTACACCCAGGTAGTTTGTGGAGATTTCAGACCTTGTCCATTTAAATAGAATGAATCACTGTACTGGCAAAACTACCATCTTCTCCTCTTAGTTTGGCTTAGTTTGGGAAATTCACAAAGATAACAACACTCTACTTCACTCCTATCTTTTGGCCGCACAACAGCCCTTAAACTTCAGAGGAAGGCCTTATATGCACAGATAAAACTATAAAAGATACATGTATTTGTATTAAGAATGTCATATTATGCTTTCAACAGTACCTATGGAAGAAAGACAACATAGTCATCACATATATCTCCCCACAAGTTTCTACTTTGGGGTTAGCAAGGCAATTCCTTTTTGAATAATACACCTGTTATTCCCCCACTTCTCTGAAAATAGACAGTACATTTAATATGTGTTCATGTTTCATCTGGGTTGGAAAAAACATCATAATTTGGATGTTCTGATATCTCTTCAGACTTCTTAAAATAAGATTCTACTGCTGTGTATATGGATAATTGTTTTTGAAGCAGATATATAGTAATTGGCAGGTGAATATTAGCTCAAATCTCCACTTAACATTTGCCATGAGTTTCATGATTTTGCTGCACCCATCTTTGTTTTTAGTAACGAGACCTTATAGTCTTAATATTGCCACAATTTAGGTCTGAAACAGAATTTGGGTGTGAGAGGGGATTTTCTGCAGTAATGGAGGAAAATGCCCCTCAAGAAAGAAAGAAGCTCTGGAAGAAATGGACCATTTGTTATTTCTGAAGGCCAAAGGTTAAAAAATTTCTTTTTGACAGCCTGGAAAATGGTTTTCTGAAGTAATACTGTAGCACCAGGCCACATAAAACAAATGGTAGAGGCTTCAGGAGTGTTGTCAAAAACTCAATTATTGATAAAGTCCAGCTCCAAACTCTCTCTCTCTCTCTCTCACACACACACACACACACACGCACACACGCACACACACACAAACACACACACCAACTCAATGTTCATATCTTTTTATGTTGTATAATGGGGCAAGAGATGCTAGCATTGCTTCTAGAATCATATCAAACAGCATGAGGAATCACGAAGCCATGGAAACAACTTGGCTGGTTATATGTAACCGTAAAAAGAAATTGGATTTTGAAAACTAACAACAAAAAACCAACTGGAGTTTTCCTATGAACTTTCTCAGAATTGTATTACTGATTTATTTGTACTTCATTCCTTAGTTATACATATATATAGAGAGAGAGCTTTATAGACAAATAGATCTATATATACATATATATAGAGAGAGAGAAGAGAAAGTTCTATTTCTCTCTCTATATATATATATGTTTAGTTATATATAGAAGTGTGTATATATATATGTGAATATATATACACACACACATATATATGGCCCCCCTAAAATAAGTTTTAATAGTTTTTCCCTCAATTTGAGATTTTATTCTTCTGCAAATTTTGTACATTTTTACATGTTAACAATCTCTTACACATGTACAGCAAAGCTCTTTCACATTTGTTATCTTACCATGTCCTAATACATTTGTGAGACAGGTAAAGGCTTCCAGATTCAGATAAGGAAATTGAAGCTCTGAAAGATTAAGTGGCCTATCCAAAGTCACACAGCTACCAGGTGTTGAAATCCGGACATTGATTCCCATTCTCTGCCTCTAGAGTTCTTCACACTCTACCACCCGGATGTGTGTGTCTGTCTCTGTACCATTGAGTAAGTGGGACTCCTCCACTGGCCATTCAAACCTATTTTGTGTCACCTATGCTTTATCCCTTCCCTGGATGCAAACCAGGGCTAGTACCTGTGGCTTTTCTGGTTATGCTCAGATAATATAACATTATCTTGTCACTTTGGGTCATTTTCAGTAAAGAGTCTAGTCCACTTATGAGTCAAAATTCCTATCTTCATTTGAAATGAAAG
Organism: Pongo abelii; assembly: GCF_028885655.2. NCBI lineage: Eukaryota > Metazoa > Chordata > Mammalia > Primates > Hominidae > Pongo > Pongo abelii. The sequence continues at coordinate 143,465,299 of NC_072008.2, forward strand.
TTTCTCCATTTCCCTAACCAGGAACTGCAGTGGGAAAGGGGGGATGGTGGTCACCTTATTCTCAAGTTCCATACCTTGCACTTCTACTCCTCTTCCCTACCTGGCTAACTATGGTTTCTGACTTCCTCAGTGGCAAAGCAGGGATGAAGAAAATAGGTAAGGGGCAAGACCTTGCCTGACTAGTGTGGCTGTGGTAATTCAGCACCAGAACTCTGTGGATTAGGCCAGGTGTGGTGGCTCATGCCTGTAATCACCTGAGGACAGGAGTTTGAGACCAGCCTGTCCAACGTGGCAAAACCCTGTCTGTACTAAAAATAGAAAAAACAAAATTAGCCTGGAGTGGTGGCGTGCTCCTGTAGTTCCAGCTACTCAGGAGGCTGAGGCACAAGAATGGCTTGAATCCTGGAGGCAGAGGTTGCAGTTGCAGTTTCAGTGAGCCAAGATGGCACCACTGCACTCCAGCCTGGAGGGCAGAGTGAGACTTTGTCTCAAAAAAAGAAAAAAAAAAAAAGAAAAAGAATAAGAACTTTGTGGATTTAGCAGGTGTTTCAAGCTGGCTCTTTCCCTGTGGGCTGCTTCATGGATTCCTCTTTTACACCCTCAATGTTGGAGAGATTAATAATCAAAAGCCAATTTTTAAGAATCTCCTTAGTCTTGGGGTTTCAGCTGCAACTGAGATAAAACTAGTTTTGTTGTAACATCCTGTCACATGTAACTGATTTATTCATTCACAATGTGAATAAAGATCATGAGCTTTGGAGTCAAAGAGACCTAACTATAAATCAAGGTACTGCCACTCACTAGTTGTATGACCTTGGAAAAACTTTTCTACCATCTCTTAGTCTCAGTTTTTTAATCCAGGCATTACAATACTTATTTTACAGGCATTATAAGATTACTTGAGGTAATACATGTTAATTGCCTGGGATAAAATAGACACTCAATAATTGGTAATAGAAGTAGCTCTTTTTGTTATATAGGCAAGCTGACCCTAATGAGCATTTCCAGGTAGATAGTGTGTCCCTTTAGCATAGTACTACACCCTCTTTTGCCTCCCGATATCCTAAAGCTTACAGGACTCTTCTCACTTTCTCACTGTGCTTGAAATCCTTCTCTAGGATATTCTACCTAAGCCTGGCAGCCCTGCAAATGGACTTTTTTCCAGATTATAAGGATTAAGTGGGATCATGCATTTAAGATGATTACCCAGAATCGGGCACTGGTAAGTGTTCAAGAAATGGGAGTCACTACTATTATTGGTTGTGTTATTGTTATGATCTTACCACATCCCTGTTTTTTAAAAAATGTCCCTCTTATCCACAATCTCAACTTTCTCATTCTCAACAAATCAACCCTCTGAGAGTGACCAGATACAGATACTTTCTTTCTTTCTTTTCTTTTTTTTTTTTTTTTTTGAGACAGAGTCTTGCTCTGTCACCCAGGCTGGAGTGCAGTGGTACAATCTTGGCTCACTGCAAGCTCCGCCTCCTGGGCGTTCACACCATTCTCCTGCCTCAGCCTCCTGAGTAGCTGAGACTACAGGTGCCTGCCACCACGTCAAGGTAATTTTTTGTATTTTTAGTAGAGATGGGGTTTCACTGTGTTAGCCAGGATGGTATCGATCTCCTGACCTCGTGATCCACCCACCTTGGCCTCCCAAAGCGCTGGGATTACAGGCATGAGCCACCACTCCCTGCCAGATACTTTCTTCTCTAAAGAATCCCTTGAGACTCTTCCAAGTGACCAACTAGATTGATTTGATTAAGAATGCAGATTCTGCAAAAAAGAGCCTGCGTTGCCAAGTCAGTCCTAAGCCAAAAGAACAAAGCTGGAGGCATCACACTACCTGACTTCAAACTATACCACAAGGCTACAGTAACCAAAACAGCATGGTACTGGTACCAAAACAGAGATATAGAGCAATGGAACAGAACAGAGCCCTCAGAAATAACGCTGCATATCTACAACTATCTGATCTTTGACAAACCTGAGAAAAACAAGAAATGGGGAAAGGATTCCCTATTTAAGAAATGGTGCTGGGAAAACTGGCTAGCCATATGGAGAAAGCTGAAACTGGATCCCTTCCTTACACCTTATACAAAAATCAATTCAAGATGGATTAAAGTCTTAAATGTTAGACCTAAAACCATAAAAACCCTAGAAGAAAACCTAGGCATTACCATTCAGGACATAGGCATGGGCAAGGACTTCATGTCTAAAACACCAAAAGCAATGGCAACAAAAGCCAAAATTGACAAATGGGATCTCATTAAGCTCAAGAGCTTCTGCACAGCAAAAGAAACTACCATCAGAGTGAACAGGCAACCTACAAAATGGGAGAAAATTTTCACAACCTACTCATCTGACAAAGGGCTAATATCCAGAATCTACAATGAACACAAACAAATTTACAAGAAAAAAATAAACGACCCCATCAAAAAGTGGGCGAAGGACATGAACAGACACTTCTCAAAAGAAGACATTTATGCAGCCAGAAAACACATGAAAAAATGCTCACCATCACTGGCCATCAGAGAAATGCAAATCAAAACCACAATGAGATACCATCTCACACCAGTTAGAATGGCAATCATTAAAAAGTCAGGAAACAACAGGTGCTGGAGAGGATGTGGAGACATAGGAACACTTTTACACTGTTGGTGGGACTGTAAACTAGTTCAACCCTTGTGGAAGTCAGTGTGGCGATTCCTCAGGGATCTAGAACTAGAAATTCCATTTGACCCAGCCATCCCATTACTGGGTATATACTCAAAGGACTATAAATCATGCTGCTATAAGACACATGCACACATATGTTTATTGCGGCATTATTCACAATAGCAAAGACTTGGAACCAACCCAAATGTCCAACAATGATAGACTGGATTAAGAAAATGTGGCACATATACACCATGGAATACTATGCAGCCATAAAAAATGATGAATTCATGTCCTTTGTAGGGACATGGATGAAACTGGAAATCATCATTCTCAGTAAACTATCGCAAGGACAAAAAACCAAACACCGCATATTCTCACTCATAGGTGGGAATTGAACAATGAGAGCACATGGACACAGGAAGGGGAACAGCACACTCTGGGGACTGTTGTGGGGTGGGGGGAGTGGGGAGGGATAGCAGTGGGAGATATACCTAATGCTAGATGACGAGTTAGTGGGTGCAGCACACCAGCATGGCACATGTATACATATGTAACTAACCTGCACATTGCGCACATGTACCCTAAAACCTAAAGTATAATAATAATAAATAAATAAATAAATAAATAAATTTTTTAAAAAAAGAATGCAGGTTCTGTTGTTGAAAACTTGATAAATGGAAAAAAAAGAATGTAGGTTCTAAAATCAATAGAGTTTTACTTCAAGCCACGACTCTGTGCTTTCCTAGTTCTGTGTGACCTTAAATAAGTCACTCAACCTCCTTAAACCTCAATTTTCTCATCTGTAAAATGTGGGACAATAATAGCGTGTACCTTGCAGGATTATTGTGAGGATTAAGTGAGATAATATATGTAAAGCACTTGGCATGAATCCTGGAGCATAGTAAATACTCAGTAAATGTTGCCTATTATCACTTTTACTGTTATTCATGATTCATGCAACAATCCTTTGTCAACTACCTACTATGAGGTCCTTGTTATGCTAGAACTAGGGATAGAGAGATGAAAGGCAAAAACACAGTTCCAAAACTCACAAAATTTAGTCTAAAGCAGTGGTTCTCAAACTTGCACATTAGATTCACCTAATGGACTTTTAAAACTCTAAATGCTGCATTCATATGAATTAAGTCAGAATCTTGGTTGTCGTGGTGTGGTGCTGTAACCTAGCATCAAGATATTTTTGGGTGGTTTGACTATGTAACCAGAGTTGAGAACCTCTGATCTAGAGCAGAGATTGGCAAATGTTCTCTGCAAAGGGCCAGAGAGTAAATACTTTAGACTTTATGGGCCATATGCTCTCTATCGCAACTACTGAACTCTGTGGTTAAAATTCAAAAACAGCCATAGACAGTATATAAATGAATGGGCACGGTCGTATTCCAATACAACTTTATTTACAAAAACAGAAGGCGGGCCAGAGTTTCCTGACTCCTTATATACAGTATGGAAGCAAATCAAAGATTACAATACAGCATGGAAGGTGCTGTGATGGGTCAAGAAGAGCATTCAAGAAACGGTGAAGCTTAAGCTGAGCCTTGAAGAGCACATAAGAGTTAGTCAGGAAAAGCAAGACAAGGCAGTGGGGCAGGTGGAGAAAAGATCTTCCAAGGAGAAAGAAAGTGGCAGCAATACTGTTAAATGAGCATGGAGAGTTGGTGGACCTGAAAATAGTTGGTATGGCTTGAGTGTACACGAGATATTAAGGAAGAAGTGGTAGATTAACCTGGAGAGTTATGAGCAAATACACAAGAGCCAGATGATGACAAACTTTATAAGTTGGGCAAAGGATTTTCAACTTTACCTTGAAGACCATGGGGCATAGTGGCATTATCAGAGTCACATTTTCAAAAGAACACTCTGGCAGGTAAGCAGGAGGGGCACATTGGTGGTGCAGCAGACTAGTAACCATTAGGAAACAATTATAGTGATCATGTAAGGAGAAATGAGAGTATGAAGTAATGCAGTGATAAGAAGTGGGGGAATCCAAGTACAAGGAAGGAGAACAGACAGTAGGAGGTGGACTGATTGAATTGAGAGGGCGTAGTTAGGAAGAGGAGGCCATCAAGAAAGGAGCCCCATTTTCAGCCTTTTGCAACTGAGAACACTTGAGATAAGGAGCACTGGAAGAAAGGCACTGATGGAAAGATTAAAGGAAAACCATGAGTGTGGTTTCAGACGTGAAGTTTGCAATGCCAGTAAGACATCCATGTGGATACATCCAATAAACAGTCTTGAGCATAAGAGTGAAGTCAGGATAGGTGAGATGGGCAGTCAATGGCATATAAATTATAGTGAAAATAGTGAAAACAGTAGTTTTTTATGAGTTCACATGCAGTGTGGATTTTAAAAAGAAGGGATAAAAATTCATGATTCTAGGGACACACAGATGCGGCTCTCATTTATGGAATACTTGCAGTATGTCAGAAACTGTGCTAAATACTATATACAGATCACCTTATTTCCAAACATTCCCTTAGTTAGGTAATATTACTATCTCAGTTTCAAGCTTCAGGAAACAGATACCCAGAAGGTTTAAGTAATTTGCTCCAGGGCACAGAGTTGGGTTGACTCTATGTCTCTGAATCAGAAGGACATGCTATTAACTACGACGCTTTCCTGCCTTCCATAGGAAACCAAGGCTGAAGAGAGTTTCCAGAAGGAGGAATTCTCCAGTGTCAAATGCTTCAGAGACCAAGTAGAGTAAAGACAAAACTATGCATCCTTTAGATGTGTCAGGAGCCAGACTACAGTTGGTTAATGAGCAAATAGGAGGTAAGAAAGGAAAAAAAAAATGCTTTCAAGGGTAGATAACTCCATTGAGACCTTGTCTGTGAAGAGGGGAAGAGGGATAGTGAAGGAGGCCATGGAGTCAGGAGAGAAAGTATTTTATTTTGTTTTGTATGCTTGCTTTTAAGATGAGAGAAACCTAAGCATTTTTTAAAAAATTTATTTTTTATTTTTTTATTATACTTTAAGTTTTAGGGTACATGTGCACAATGTGCAGGTTAGTTACACACGTATACATGTGCCATGCTGGTGTGCTGCACCCATTAACTCGTCATTTAGCATTAGGTATATCTCCTAATGCCATCCCTCCCCCCTCCCCCCACCCCACAACAGTCCCCAGAGTGTGATGTTCCCCTTCCTGTGTCCATGTGTTCTCGCTGTTCAATTCCCATCTATGAGTGAGAACATGTGGTGTTTGGTTTTTTGTCCTTGCGATAGTTTACTGAGAATGATGATTTCCAATTTCATCCATGTCCCTACAAAGGACATGAACTCATCATTTTTTATGGCTGCATAGTATTCCATGGTGTATAGAAATACTAAATTCGAAGGAAAATGTGGAGAAAGAAAGCTTGAAGATAGAAGTAAGAAGTGAGATGAGTCTTTTTTCTAGCTTTCCTAAGACTCCAGGAGTCCTAGGAAGGTCAGGGAGAGAGATGGCCAGAGCATGGCACTGGCTCCATAGAGATCAAGGGTCACCGTTTACATTGAGATAGGAAAGAAAGAGGAAAGGCTGAAGAAATATTCAGGACAAAATTGTAGAAATGGAGGAAAATTCTACCAAATGGTCTCTGTTTTCTCTGCACTAAGATGTCTATGCCTGCTGATCTACACTCCACTCTTCCACATCCTGTGATGTAAGTGGGAGATTGACCTGTATGGACCTTCAGGTTGGATTTTGCAAGTGGGAGGTCCAGCAGGAGGTGGGAGAGGGTGAGGCAACTGAGGACTGGGCATTTATTCCCCTAGTTCCTTCCTTACCGGGCTGCTTCAGGTTGACTATTTCTCTCTACTAAAGACCACAGTGCCTGTCAGGTAGCCCTCTCTATACAGTTGCATTCTTCAAGTTCTGGTGACTGCTTGCTTTCAAGGCCCTGCAAGCCTAGAGATGTAACATTCTCCATTGTTGCTGGCCCCAGGGCCTGGGCTATGTCATGTTAGTTTCATAAAACTCTGGTCCTACCTTTGTTAACTGGTCCCTCCATTAAACTCATTTCAATTATCCAATTTGGAAATGGCATCTGATTCCTTCCAGGACCTGGGCTGACAGAGGAGGTAAAGTCACTTTCTGAGAATGAGGGAGGTGATGTGAAGAGGTAGGTTTTTTTGTTTGTTTGTGTGTGTGTGTGTGTTTTTTTTTTTTAAGGAGCACTGGAAGAGGGGCACTGATTGAAAGATTAAAGGAAAACCATGAATGTGGTTTCAGACATGTGAAGTTTGTAATGCCAGTAGGACATCCATGTGGATATATCCAATAAGCGGTCTTGAGCATAAGAGTGAAGTCGGGATAGGTGAGAGAGACAGGCAGTCAATGGCATATAAATTATAGTGAAAACAGTAGCTTTTTATGAGTTCACATGCAGTGAACATGGCCTCCTTCACTATCCCTCTTCCCCTCTTCACAGACAAGGTCTCTGTGGAGTTATCTACCCTTGAAAGCATTTTTTTTCCCTCTCTTACCTCCTATTTGTTCATTAACCAACTGTAGTCTGGCTCCTGACACATCTAAAGGATGCACACATCTAAAGGATGCTCCTAAAATTTCAGGATGAGGTAGTTTAAGGAGAAAGGAGAAGATTTGAAATAACTTACATAGGGAAGGAAAGAGGGAGCTAACAAGGGTCACAAAGGATTGCGTGGCAGTGCTGAGACAACATCCCAGTGAGGCCGAAAGTTGTCATTATATAGGATCAGAGTAAACAGTGGAATGGATTGATCCATGGTCAGAAATTTGCCAAGGACCAAATGAGTTCAGAATATTGGTAAAAGGAATAGTTGAAAAGCAAGCAGACTTAGGAACATGACTGGAGAAAGAAGTCATGAAGCTAGCTGATTGCTGATAGACTGGGGTAAATGGATAATATAATGATTACATTTCTCCCTTACACAAGCAAATAGTCATTTGAAAAAGGTTTGTTTAAAGAGTTCAAACCTCTTCACATCTCAGTCACCCAGGCAGGGTACAGACTAGGATGAGGCAAGCAAAGTGCCTATGGTGCAAAATACAAGGATCCCTCACTCTCAGGTGCCAAGCCTAGGCCGAGTGCAGTGGCTCATGCCTGTAATGCCAGCACTTTGGGAGGCCAAGGCAGGAGGATTCTTGAGCCCAGGAGTTTGAGATGAGCCTGAGTGACATAGCAAGACCCCATCTCTAAAAAAATTAAAAATTAGCTGCATGTGGTGGTGCATGCCTGTAGTTCCAACTACTCAGGAGGCTGAGTCAGGAGGATTGCTTGAGCCTGAGAGTCTGAGGCTGTGGTGAACCATGTTCATGTCACTGCACTCCAGCCTGGGCAACAGAGTGAGACCCTGTATCCAAAAAAAAAAAAAATCAGATGTTAACCCTGCATTTGCATGACTATGAGAGTGAAGGCCTCCTTAAATTTTGTACCCCGAATGCCTCACTTTCTGCCCCTAGCCTGGGCCCTGCACACAGAGTTCTGATCCCAGAGACAACTATCAACATTTTGGCATATTTCCTTCCAGTCTCTTATCCTAATAATTTATCTATTTCACTAAGAAATAGTGAAATAGCTTATACAATTTTTTATCCAGCCTTATTTACTTGACATTATAATGAAATTGAATCTTTTCTAGCTCTACTTTTATTATGTCTCCGTTCACTGGTAATGCATATTCACCACAGCAAAGCCAGACAGTACAGATAAGCAAAAAGAACAACAAAAATTATCATCCGTAATCTCACCACCCAGAGACAATGACTGTCGTCACTGCTGCATGCTGAGATTGATTCATAATAGAAAAAGGTATTTCTGAAGTAGAAATATACTGCCAGCTTGTGGAAGGCTGTGCAAAGACCATCTGCAGTTAATAACATGTAGTAAAGTTGGGAGAAGGGTTTTGGGAAGGAAAAGAAGGCACCAGGGCCACAACCTTGAGAGGTAACACAGTGATAAGGAGCACTGGAAGAGGGGCACTGATGGAAAGTACACCCTGCCTAAGGACCCTACATTTTAATCTTGCCTCCTCTGTCATCAAAGAGTCTATTCTCCCATCCAAAGTGAAAAAGCTCAATCTGTGGGGGAAATTACGTATTAAAAAGATAAAAAAGAAAAATCCTCTTAGTGTCAGTTCCTTGTAATAATTATTCATTAGGCTTCTTAACACTCTGTAAGCTTGATTTTTTTTTTTTTTAAAGAAAATGTCCTGTAGTCCTCCAAGTGAAAGATATATGTCACATCTCCAGGTGAGAGACAGGGTATCTGCTTATGGTTACACTAAATGTGATATGATCATCCTTAATAATAATGTGATCACCATTTAGAGAAGTATTTTAGATTCTAGTTTTCCATTAGAAAACTTTGATGAATCTTGATGGCTTTTCCATTACCTAGGAAGGAAAAAAAACCCTCCCTGTAATCTGGTTGCAGGCTAGTTTTTCAATATTTGCTCTCCTAATTCCTCCAGCACCATCACCACTACCTTCATTACCACTGCCACCTTCTTTTCTGCTACTACCTCCTCTTTCTCTTCACCTATAATTGTAGCCAAATGGGACTACTCTTCTTGCCCAAAATTCATTCCTGCTTTCCAGCTTCTTTGTCTTGTTCTGCTCAGATTGTCTCTAAAGCCTTCCCTTTCCCAGTCTCCCTGGTGAATTCTGCCTTTCCAAAGATCCAACCCAATGACAATTCTACCATGAGGTTTGCCCAGATCTAGCCAACAAAAAGTGATTTTGAATTGGATTTCTGGTACTGGTAAGGTTCTTACTGAAGTGGGGGCTATAGTTTTGAGTAGAATCAATGAATATTTTCTTGTTAGAATATTTAATATCGAGGTCCAAATAGGAAACTCTAATCAATAAGGTACAGTCTGAGGATATTCTGATAAATGATGGTGTTTATATGTGTAACCTAACTGGAGTTTCACTTCTAAGGGTTGACAGGTACTAAGGAAGCAAAGATCATGTTTCCTATTGGGGTGGGTGGTATAGGACCAGTTAAATAAAACATGGCAGGTGGGATTCAAATTTGAGGATGTGGCTGAAGAGATTAAGACTAAGAGACATGAAAAGAGAAGATAATAATGGCTTATATCCCTTCCCTTCATTAACGGTGGGGTATAGTAGCAAGCACATGAGGTTTGGAGGGAAGGAAGCTAAGAGCCGAGTCTGGGTCAGACACTGTGCTCGGTGCTTTGCAAACACTGTCCCACTTAGTCTCAAAAGCACACTTTGTTGGAACTGACCAATGTAGACATGAGTCGTGGCTCTCTCACTCACTGGCTTTGTTCATTTGGGCAAAAACTTTCAGCAAACTAGGACTGGAAGGTAGCTTCCTCAACCAGATAAAAGAAAAGTTATTTACAAAAAGCCCACAGCTAAAGTCATACTTAATGGTGAAAGACTAGAGGTTTTCCCCAAGATTGAGGAAAAAAGGTAAGGACATCTGCTCTCAACACTTCTAGTCAACATTTTACTAGAGGTTTTGGCCATTAAAATAAGGGGAGAAAAAGAAACAAAAGGCACTCAGATTGGAAAGGAGGAAGTAAAACTACCTCAATTTGCAGATGACATGATCTTGCTTATAGAAAATCCTAAGGATTCCACTAAAACCATTAGAACTAATAGAGAAACACAGTTTACAAAAGAAATGCAAGACCTACATACTAAAAAATACGAGACATTACTGGGATAAAGAAAATCTAAATAAATGGAGATAATTATCTTATCAGTTGAAAGACAGTACTGTTGAGATGCAAATTCTGCCAACATGATCTACAGATTCAACACCATCCCAGTCAAAACTCCAGCAGGCTTTTCTTGAAATTCACATCAGATTCTTCATTTAATATAAAAGTTAAAAAAAATTAGAATAGCCACAAAGACCTTTGAAAAATAACAAAATTGGAGTATTTCAATTTTTCAGTAATCTGCTCAGTTTGGTATTGGTATCAAGATACACAAAACAACAGAAGAGAGAGTTCAGAAATAGATGCATACGAATATGGACAACTGATTTTTGACAAAGGTGCAAATTAAATTCACTTAGAAAGGCTCATCTTTTTAATAAATGGTGTGGAACAATTGGATATCCATATACAAAAAAAGAACTTCAATCCATGCCTTGCATTACATACAAAAATTAATTCAAAATGGATCATAGACCTAAATGTAAAACCTAAAAGTATAAAACTTATAAAAGAAAATATAGGAGAAAACCTTTGCAACCTTGGATTAAGCAAAGCTTTCTTAGACATGACACCGAAAGCATGATCTATCAAAGAAAATAATTGACAAATTTAACTGCATCAAAACTAAACACTTATGCTCTTCGAAAAACACACATGAAAATAAAAAGGCAAGCCTCAGACTGGGTAAATACTAGCCAAGCACATATATGATAAAGGACTTGCATCTTTTTTAGGTTGCTAATGTGGTGAATTGTACTGATTGAGTTTTAAATAATAAATGAAACTTGCATCCTAGGATAAGCCCCACTTAGTCATAACGTATTTCCTTTTTACATACTGCTGGGTTTCATTTCTAAAATTTTGTGTGGAATTTTTCCATCTATACTCCTGAAGGATATTTTTGTTGTTGTTGTTGTTGTTTAGAGCGACGAGGTCTCACTGTGTTACCCAGGCTGGAGTGCAGTGATGCAATTGTGGCTCACTGCAGTCTCAACCTCCCAGACTCAAGCAATCCTCCCACCACAACCTCCTAAGTTGCTAGGACCATAGGTGCATGTCATCATGCCTGGCTAATTTCTTTTTTTTAACTTTTAAAGTTTTTTGTAGAGACGGGGTCTCGCTGTGTTGCCCAGTCTGGCCTGGAACTGCTGGCCTCAAGTGAGCCTCCCACCATGACCTCTCAAAGTGCTGGGATCAAAGGCATGAGCCAACACACCCAGCTGAGGATATTTGTCTGTTGTTTTCTTTTGTTGTTATTGTTTTTCTTGTAATGTCTTTATCTGGGTTAGTATCAGGGTAATCTCGGCCTCCTAGAATGAGTTTGGAAGTGTTCCCTTTGCTTCTATACTTTGTTTTCATTAAAAAAAAATAATAATATTTTTCCATAAGTTATTGGAGTACAGGTGGTATTTGGTTACATGAGTAAGTTCTTTATTGGTGATTTGTGAGATTTTGGTGCACCCATCACCCGAGCAGTATACACTGCGCTATATTTGTAGTCTTTTATCCCTCACCCCCCTCCCACACTTCCCCCCAAGTCCCCACAGTCCATTGTATCCTTCTGATGCCTTTGTGTCCTCATAGCTTAGCTCTCACATATCAGTGAGAACATACCATGTTTGGTTTTCCCTTCCTGAGTTACTTCACTTAGAATAATACTCTCCAATCTCATGCAGCTAGCTGCAAATGCTGTTAATTCATTCATTTTCATGGCTGAGTGGTATTCATTAATGTATGTATACCACAGTTTCTTTATCCACTTATTGTTTGTTTCCACAATATTGCAATTGTGAATTGTGTTGCTATAAACACGTGTGTGCAAATATCTTTTTCTTATAATGACTTCTTTTCGTCTGGATAGATATCTACTAGTGGGATTGCTGGATCAAATGGTAGTTCTACTTTTAGTTCTTTAAGAAATCTCCACGCTGTTTTCCATAGTGGCTGTACTAGTTTACATTCCCACCAGCAGTGTAGAAGTGTTCCCTGATCACTGCATCCACGCCAGCATCTACTGTTTTTTTGATTTTTGATTATGGACATTCTTGCAGGAGTAAGGTGGTATCACATTGTGGGTTTTATTTGCATTTCCCTGATCATTAGTGATGTTGAGCATGTTTCCATATGTTTGTTAGCCATTTGTATATCTTCTTTTGAGAATTGTGTATTCATGTCCTTAGCCCACTTTTTGATGGGATTGTTTGGTTTTTTTCTTACTGATTTGTTTGAGTTCGTTGTAGACTCTGGATATTAGTCATTTGTCAGATGTATAGATTGTGAAGATTTTTCTCCCACTCTGTGGGTTGTATGTTTACTCTGCGGACTGTTCCTTTTGGCATGCGAAAGCTCTTTAGATTAATTAAGTCCCAACTGTTTATCTATAAATCAGACAATCATCTCAATAGATGCAGAAAAAGCATTCGACAAAATCCAGCATCCCTTTATGATTAAAACTCTCAGCAAAATTGGCATACAAGGGACATACCTCAAAGTAACAAAAGCCATCTATGATAAACCCACAGCCAACATAATCCTGAATAGGGAAAAGTTGAAAGCATTCCCTCTGAGAACTAGAACAAGACAAGGATGCCCACTCTCACCACTCCTCTTCAACATAGTACTGGAAGTCCTAGCCAGAGCAATCAGACAAGAGGAAGAAATAAAGGGCATCCAAATCGGTAAAGAGGAAGTCAAACTGTCACTGTTTGCTGATGATATGATCGTTTACCTTGAAAACCCTAAAGACTCCTTCAGAAAGCTCCTAGAACTGATAAAAGAATCCAGCAAAGTTTCCAGATACAAGATGAATGTACACAAATCAGTAGCTCTTCTATACAACAACAGCGACCAAGCAGAGAATCAAATCAAGAACTCAACTCCTTTTACAATAGCTGCAAAATAAAATAAAATAAATTACTTAGGAATATACCTAACCAAGGAGTTGAAAGACCTCTACAAGGAAAACTAAAAATCACTGCTGAAAGAGATCATAGGTGACACAAACAAATGGAAACACATCCCATGCTCATGGATGGGTAGAGTCAACACTGAAAATGAACATACTGCCAAAAACAATCTACAAATTCAATGCAATCCCTATCAAAATACTACCATCATTCTTCACAGAATTAGAAAAAACAATTCTAAAACTCATATGGAACCAAAGAAGAGTCTGCATAGCCAAAGCAAAACTAAGCAAAAAGAATGAATCTGGAGGCATCACACCACCTGATTTCAAACTATGCTATAAGGCCATAGTCACCAAAACAGCATGGTACTGGTGTAAAAATAGGCTCATAGACCAATGAAACAGAATAGAGAACCCAGAAATAAACCCAAATACTTACAGCCAACTGATCTTCGACAAAGCAAACAAAAGCATAAAGTGGAGAAAGGACATCCTATTCAACAAATGGTGCTGGGATAATTGGCTAGCCACATGTAGGAGAGTGAAACGGGATCTTCATCTCTCACCTTATACAGAAATCAACTCAAGATGGATCAAGAACTTAAATCTAAGACCTGAAACTATAAAAATTCTAGAAGGTAACATTGGAAAAACCCTTCTTAGATGTTGGCTTAGGGAAGGATTTCATGACCAAGAACCTTCTTTTCTATCCTTTGAAAGAGTTCATTTGCCAAGAGGGAGGCCAGCTTCCATGTGAGCACCCTATGGAGAAACCAGTGTATCAAAGTACTGCCAGAGGACTGTCTTTAACATCTTTTGTAGTGCATATTTTCTGGTGCTATTTTTTTGCAGCTTTTATATGTTTTAAGGCATCTTTATTTTGCTTTCATTTTTGAAAGATATTTTCACTCGTTACAGAATTTAGATCAATCGTTTTTTTTTTTTCTTACTTTTCGTACTTTGAAGTTGTTGCTCCACTGTCTTTTCACTTGCACTCGTTCTGATGAGAAATCTTCTGGAATGCTTATTTTTGTTGAGCAATTTGATTATGGTATTCCTTGATATATTGTTATTTACGTTTTTTCTGCTTGGGGTTTGTGGAGCATCTGAGATCTGTAGGTTCATAGTTTTTATCATATTTGGAAAATTTTCAGCCATTCTTTCTTCAAATTTTTTTTCTGTCCCTCCCCTCCACTAGGGACTCTATACAAATATTAGGTTGCTTGAAATTGTCCCATAGCTCTTAATGATGCTTTTTTCACTAATGTTTTCCTCTGGTGTTTCATTTTGGATAGTTTCTATTGTGGCCTTCTGTTTGTTATTCTTTTCCAATACCTAAGCTTCCATTAATGCCATTAATGCCACCAGCACATTTTTCATCTTAGGCTTTGTTTTTTTTTTTTTTTTCCTAAAAATTTCATTTGGGTCTTTTACATACCTTTCACGTGTCGATTTTTCTGAGAGTTTGTATCACGAATTAGTATGGAGGGTAGTCTCATTACCACTGGGTGGCGGTATCTCAGCTCCCCACTGGGCCTTCTCTGGGTTGGGGTGCCTGATGAAGGTGGAAGTCTAGGCTTCCCATTTGACCTTTGCTCAGGTGGAGGGCCACAGTTTTTTCTGTGATGTTTGGCTGGAGTGAAGTTGTTATTGTCTAAAAGTTTCTGTCCTGTTGGGCTCTCCTTTTCCCGATCCTTTGGCTAGAGAGCTTAAGCTTTCTTGGGACTTTGTTTGTGCCTATTGGCATTTCTGGGTTGCCAGCTTCTCCAACACCCAGTCCTGGATACATAAGGCACAAATAAAAAATAAAAAACCCGGGATCACACACAACTATGTTATTCCTTGCTTCCTGAGGTTTATAGTTGGTCCACCTTCTGTCCACCTTTCAGAGCCTTGCTATGTTTGTTTCCTACAGAATGTGCAAGGTTGTTAGGTGCCCTTGGCAGGTGGAATAGGGAAACAACATCAAAAAGGCTCAAGATCTCCAACTCTGGTCAACAAGGAATGAACATGTAGGAGTAGATTTGCAAAGTTTAGTCTCAAAAGACATGAAATTGTGATTTCAAAAAGTCTCCTCAGCAGTAAGTGCTTGGTGGCTTTGGAATGCAAAAACACTGGAGGTACAGAAGAGATTTGGGCAACAGTCCCAGCCATGAGGTGATTAGGGCATAAACAAGGTTTCTGGTAGTATTAAGAACTGTCATGAAGGAATGGATGTGAAAAATATTTGGAGAATATTGTTTGGGGAGAAAAGTTGAAAAGTAAGTTTGAGGTGAAATTTTAGAGAACCTCGAGTGCCTAGCTAAGAAGGTTTGACCTTGCAAAACTTACTAAGACCCTCCTTAGCTTTTCTTACATTATACGACTGATGCCCATTAGGAGCTTGTATTAGTCTGTTCAGGCTGCCATAACAAAACAGCACAGATCGTGAATATGGTTTGGCTCTGTGTCCTCATCCAAATCTCATGTTGAACTGTAATCCCCAGTGTTGGGGAAAGGACCTGGTAGAAGGTAACTGGATCATGGGGGTGGATTTCCCTTTTGCTCTTTTCATGATAGTGAGTGAGTTCTCATAAACTCACTTGTTTGAAAGTGAGCGGCACTTCCCCACTCGCTCTCTCTCACTCTCCTGCTCTGTCATGGGAAGATGTGCCTTGCTTCCCCATAGCCTTCTGCCAAGATTGTAAGTTTCCTGAGGTCTCCCCAGCCATGCAGAACTGTGAATCAATTAAACCTCCTTTCTTCATAAACTACCTGGTCTCAAGTAGTTCTTTATAGCAATGTGAGAACAGACTACTACAAACTGGATGTCTTAAACAACAGAAATTTGTTTTCTCACAGTTCTGGAGGCTGGAAGTTCAGGATCTGGGCTGCCAGCATGGTCAGTTTCTGGTGAGGGCTGCTTCTTGGCTTGCAGATGGCCAGCTTCATATGGTCTTTCATTTGTGTGCACACATCTCCTGGTATTTCTTCCTCTTCTTATAAGGACACCAGTCTTATTGAATTAGGCCCATGCCCTTATCACCCCTAATTTAACCTCAATTCCTTCATAAACATTTTATCTCCAATATAGTGACATTTGGGATTAAGGTTTCAACATATGAATTTTGCAGGGACACAATCATTCAGTCCATAGCAGAGTGATTTCTAGAAATACTGCTAAAAAGATTATGAGATGGTTTTATGGGCATAGAATTATGTTCATGATAGATAATGATGATTATAACCTATGTTAACATGGATTATTGCTATTCCAAAAAATTTTCTAGTTATGGAGACGTGTGCTAAATAAAATAATCTGTGTAGAAATTTAGGGAGTAGTTTAGCATCAGTATCATTTTTTGGACTCTGAGAGAGTAAACATAATAGAATCCATTGATTGCATTCCTTACTTATATTTGTGTTTTTGAGATAAAAGAATTGTGCTTGATCAGTAATGCAGTCATTAGTGTGTTCATGACTGCAGAAATCATTGAATTATTTCCAAAGTAAAATCTTTCACCGATGTGGCTAATGCTGCAGGAATCAAATTCACTGGAAGTGGACATTATCTGATGACTGGCCGCTTAATGTATTAAATAGCTTTTACTTTACATGGAGACATCTTGAGCTCTGATTTTAGCTATTATTCTATAATATCAGCTTCATTGGGAATTACTGCCTAATTATGAGACATCTGAGGCTAATACCACATTGTCATTAGCTGGTGAATTCTTGGAGAAAGAAGACTGATGTGCATGGGTTTCTCACATGCAGCCCTCAGCCTTCCATTCATCTCAGACACCTGACTTTTCCTCTAGCACTTTAAAAAGACTGTTGCTCTGACTTTCTCTCAGAATGTCTTCTACCTTACTACAATGCTCAAAATGCTGCCTCTGGTTACTTCTGGGATTATACACACCTGACTGAAACCAATTCTTCTTGAGGACTCTGAACAAGTGACTTCCAAGTCATTCCCATTGGTTGTGCTCATTAAGTTGATTCTTGTTAATTTCTTGCCCCAAAAGCAACCTGAACCCAGTTTTCTCTCCTCCCATCCCAGGCCTCAGTGACAAAGACAATGTCAAGTGCTGACTACTCACCTTATAGACCAGGAGCTGGGAATCTAACTCCAGGCCCTTAGTCAGGTGGGTGCTTTCTGGGTTATTTTTTATAGTTACTCTGTGAGGCTTTGAGAAGGGGAAAGCCTGAAACAAAAAAGGAGCAAGAAAATAAGGCAGCTACTGCAGCTGAAGGGATGGAGACAAGATTAGAAGTGTAGTCAGCAGATAAATGAAGAATGGCCACAGGGATTTGGTTATTGGCTGTGTCATCACCTCTGGTAGCTCCTAAGACAATGCAGAGCCTATAAACAGTGTTTGTGGAATGGTTGAGATCTGATAGCAAGGGCTTAAATCTTGAGAGCTCTGGTCTTGTCTCTGCCTTTTCATTTGCTGAAGGACCTTTGACTTTACCAACCTGCTTCCTTCCCCTTTAACCCCCTCCCCAACACAGATCATACCTTCATAGTGCACTGGGAGCAGTATGTTCTGCTAGCTGGAACATCCATTTCTGAGGGCTGGAATCCCACCATCTGCTGTACCTTTGGTCTACACTCAAAGTAAGTTATATACAGAGGTCTCTGAGCCTCACTTTCTCTCCATATATATAAAACAGAATTGTACCACAGAAGAATCTTCTGGATCCAAGGGGTGTCTATCAGTATAGGATGTATATGAAAGTTGACACATGTGTTGGCGTACTTGAAGTTGAGTGATACATGCCCCATCAGAATTTTTGTTGTTTATTGGTTTAGGTTTTCTTTTATTTAAATTGAATGAGAAAATGGGGAAATTTCTTGAGCATATTTTCATTATATGCAGGTCAACTCATGTTACATGGTTAATGAATTTTTAAAAATGAGGGATACTGCTTCCACATAAAAAAAAAAAAGATTGTGGAAAATAGGAGAGTGCTTGGGGACATTCAACCACAAGGAGAAGAAAACTAGCATATTTTCCAGCACTTGTTCTATGCCTGGCACTCAACGCTTATTATTTCATTTAACCCTGTCATCAACTGTGGGAGGTAGGAGCTGCTGTTTCCCCCATTTTACACTAAGGAAACTGAAGCCTGAGATAGGTTAAATAATAAGGCCAAGATCACACTGCTAGTAAGTGTCTGAGCAGGGACTAGGAGGTCTAGAAGATTCCAAGGTTATTACACCATGCAGCCTCCAGAAAACCTGCTTTCTCTCTTTAACAACCTATTAATTTCTTCTGTGAACGCCCTTGCTGCTTGAGGAAGCTATTTTGAAGTTTGAGCCCTGTTCACACCTCTGGAGTAATGAGCTGAAGTCATTGCAGGCTTAGAGCATCTG
This sequence comes from Pongo abelii, assembly GCF_028885655.2. NCBI lineage: Eukaryota > Metazoa > Chordata > Mammalia > Primates > Hominidae > Pongo > Pongo abelii. Next base: position 143,483,904 of record NC_072008.2, read on the forward strand.
GGAAAATCTGCCAGGCCAATGGAGAAGTTCTCAGAAGCCCAGGCCATCCCAATGGGCCTGGGTTAGCAGCAATGTGACTGCCAGAGAGTGACTGAGTCTGATCGGGAGAGGTAAAGAGAAACTGAGTCAGAGCAGCTGAGAGAACAGGACTCCAAACCCCAGGGGAACCAACAAGGGTAAGAGATTTCCCAGGGTAAGTGGTAGCTAAGATGCAGGAGACCCAAAGACAGAAGTAGATAGACGAGTGGGTGAATATTCCCCTCTGCAGAACTCTCTGGTGCTAAAGTGTGGGTGTTTGGGAGTGATGCAGGAAGTGAAACCCAGGTGGAGAAAATAAAGGAGACAGAGACAGAGAATACATAGGCAGAGAGAGACAGAGAGAATATATCCAGATAGCACTTTTGCAGCCCAATCAGGGCAGTACAAATATCACAGAGCATATCAGTAGTTCCAGAAATGCCATAGTCCTCACTCTGAGAACTACTCCATTTCAGACACATACATTAGCGTTTCCAGATTGCTCTAATCACTCAGGTAGACTCTTCCAACTTTCCTTCCACCATTTCTAGCCAAAAAGCCTGAACAGCAATGACAATAAACTTCTCAATTACAGATGCTTAGATGAAACATGAAATTTTGTCTCACCACAAAAATGTCCTAGCTGAGCTCTTGTTTACCCAACTATCTAATTTTGCCACCTTCCAAAATAGCATCTCACAACACCTGGTGTGGAAGCATCTGCATTCTTGCGTGTGTGTGTGTGTGTGTGTGTGTGGTAGGATGGGAGACAAGAAGAAAGAGAAGAAGGTGGAGAGATGCGATGCACATTTGTATAGCTGACATCCCCCTTTAATAATTTCCCTCCATTGTCAGCACAATGCCCTTGCAACTGGAGGAGAGCAGAAGGACATGTAATTTACTTCACGTTGTTTTTCTTCTTTGGATCTCAGCAAGTCAGCAGGTATTCCTGGAGATGACATCAGCAGGAGACCGGATGTTGCCAAAGAAGAAAACAGGCACTGCCAAGCGCTAAAGGCAGCTAGTGCCTGTATAAGGATGCCCCCTCTCCCTTTCAAGTAGCTGGTAAGACAGAGCCTGTTCCTCTCCCAAAGCTGCTTTCCACTTGGGCTTTTGCTTTTCGGGGGGCTTATGTTATTCTTTTAAAACATATCTCCAGTAATTAGTTGACAATTACCTCAGAAATGGATGATTTGGGTTTCCCCAGTTTGGGGCGAGGCCCTAACTTCCCCCAAAACCTAGGCCTTCATGAAGTACAGTGTTTCCTCACCTGCTCTTAACTTTTCAAAATGGCAGAATCTTAAACCAGGTGTTGGGTTTTCTTGTGGTCAGATTGAACATTACTTTGTAACCGATGTTGAGAAAACTTCCTCCTACTCCTTGGAGTCAGAAATTATTATTTGCCAACTCATAAATGAACACAAACCCTCCCCAAATTTCAAAAGCCCAGAACTCAGCAAGGTTCTCTCCTTGTCAAAATATATTCGCCTGTTCTCTCTTCAAAAGGTGTGAGAGGCTTAATGGGCATTTTTGGGCTCTGCTCCTCCACATACAATTATCTTTAATAATAATAATGCTTGAATGGAAACATAATGCGTTAGCCTGGAACACTAGAGTGGGTGTTTAATTGGCCCTGCCATTCTCAACACCTGAGATAAAAATAAGACTGCTTAAGAGGGCCCTTTCCAGCTGGGCACTGGGAGAAGTTGGTGTGCTGCCAACTCCTAAACAGCATTATGTGCCTATCTGTCAATCCTTAAATTAGCCCATTTTAAGCCCTTAGCTTCCTGAACTGATTCATTTCATAGAGGGCTATTCTTTTAGGCCAATTCTATTTTTTGTGGTGGCCTGACAGCTCTGAAATGTTTTTCCTTCTGAAAAAGCCTGGCACATTTTTGTTTTTCTTTGGCACAGATGTGCCCTTAATGTAATGTTTGCAGCTGGCAGGAAAACTTTAGAACAGTGGTTTTCAACGTATGGGTTCTCAAAGTAGGATTGGAGGAAACTTGGGTGTTCCTGAGATACTTTCTTTTTCTGACTCCATGTGTGTCTGTGACTGGTTTTCTTCATAGAACACATCCCTAACAACATAGTGGCAGACTGAATGCAGAAGCCTATCTGAGAATCCAGCTGTCCTTTGTTAAGGCAGACATTAAAGAGATTTGTAAAAATGTTACACAATGCCACTCTTCTCACTGAATATTCTTTTGTTTGGGAAAATAAAGTTATTTTCCATCAAAATATTTTGGGGGTCATATGTACTGCCATGTACCATATTTGTTAAGTAATTAATTAATAAATATTTTTTTTTTTTTTTTTTTTTTTTTTTTTTTTTATTATTATTTTTTTTTTCTTTTATTATTATTTATTATTATTAAACTTTAGGTTTTATGGTACATGTGCGCAATGTGCAGGTAAATTACATATGTATACATGTGCCATGCTGGTGCGCTGCACCCACCAACTCGTCATCTAGCATTAGGTATATCTCCCAGTGCTATCCCTCCCCCCTCCCCCCACCCCACAACAGTCCCCAGAGTGTGATGTTCCCCTTCCTGTGTCCATGTGTTCTCATTGTTCAATTCCCACCTATGAGTGAGAATATGCGGTGTTTGGTTTTTTGTTCTTGCGATAGTTTACTGAGAATGATGATTTCCAATTTCATCCATGTCCCTACAAAGGACGTGAACTCATCATTTTTTATGGCTGCATAGTATTCCATGGTGTATATGTGCCACATTTTCTTAATCCAGTCTATCATTGTTGGACATTTGGGTTGGTTCCAAGTCTTTGCTATTGTGAATAATGCCGCAATAAACATACGTGTGCATGTGTCTTTATAGCAGCATGATTCATAGTCCTTTGGGTATATACCCAGTAATGGGATGGCTGGGTCGAATGGAATTTCTAGTTCTAGATCCCTGAGGAATCGCCACACTGACTTCCACAAGGGTTGAATTAGTTTACAGTCCCACCAACAGTGTAAAAGTGTTCCTATTTCTCCACATCCTCTCCAGCACCTGTTGTTTCCTGACTTTTTAATGATTGCCATTCTAACTGGTGTGAGATGGTATCTCATTGTGGTTTTGATTTGCATTTCTCTGATGGCCAGTGATGGTGAGCATTTTTTCATGTGATTTTTGGCTGCATAAATGTCTTCTTTTGAGAAGTGTCTGTTCATATCCTTTGCCCACTTTTTGATGGGGTTGTTTGTTTTTTTCTTGTAAATTTGTTGGAGTTCATTGTAGATTCTGGATATTAGCCCTTTGTCAGATGAGTAGGTTGCGAAAATTTTCTCCCATTTTGTAGGTTGCCTGTTCACTCTGATGGTAGTTTCTTTTGCTGTGCAGAAGCTCTTTAGTTTAATTAGATCCCATTTGTCAATTTTGGCTTTTGTTGCCATTGCTTTTGGTGTTTTAGACATGAAGTCCTTGCCCATGCCTATGTCCTGAATGGTAATGCCTAGGTTTTCTTCTAGGGTTTTTATGGTTTTAGGTCTAACATTTAAGTCTTTAATCCATCTTGAATTGATTTTTGTATAAGGTGTAAGGAAGGGATCCAGTTTCAGCTTTCTACATATGGCTAGCCAGTTTTCCCAGCACCATTTATTAAATAGGGAATCCTTTCCCCATTTCTTGTTTTTGTCAGGTTTGTCAAAGATCAAATACTTGTAGATATGTGGCATTATTTCTGACGGCTCTGTTCTGTTCCATTGATCTATATCTCTGTTTTGGTACCAGTACCATGCTGTTTTGGTTACTGTAGCCTTGTAGTATAGTTTGAAGTCAGGTAGTGTGATGCCTCCAGCTTTGTTCTTTTGGCTTAGGATTGACTTGGTGATGCGGGCTCTTTTTTGGTTCCATATGAACTTTAAAGTAGTTTTTTCCAATTCTGTGAAGAAAGTCATTGGTAGCTTGATGGGGATGGCATTGAATCTGTAAATTACCTTGGGAAGGATGGCCATTTTCATGATATTGATTCTTCCTACCCATGAGCATGGAATGTTCTTCCATTTGTTTGTATCCTCTTTTATTTCCTTGAGCAGTGGTTTGTAGTTCTCCTTGAAGAGGTCTTTCACATCCCTTGTAAGTTGGATTCCTAGGTATTTTATTCTCTTTGAAGCAATTGTGAATGGGAGTTCACTGATGATTTCGCTCTCTGTTTGTCTGTTATTGGTGTATAAGAGTGCTTGTGATTTTTGCACATTGATTTTGTATCCTGAGACTTTGCTGAAGTTGCTTATCAGCTTAAGGAGATTTTGGGCTGAGACAATGGGGTTTTCTAGATATACTATCATGTCATCTGCAAACAGGGACAATTTGACTTCCTCTTTTCCTAATTGAATACCCTTGATTTCCTTCTCCTGCCTAATTGCCCTGGCCAGAACTTCCAACACTATGTTGAATAGAAGTGGTGAGAGAGGGCATCCCTGTCTTGTGCCAGTTTTCAAAGGGAATGCTTCCAGTTTTTGCCCATTCAGTATGATATTGGCTGTGGGTTTGTCATAAATAGCTCTTATTATTTTGAGATACGTCCCATCAATTCCTAATTTATTGAGAGTTTTTAGCATGAAGGGTTGTTGAATTTTGTCAAAGGCCTTTTCTGCATCTATTGAGATAATCATGTGGTTTTTGTCTTTGGTTCTGTTTATATGCTGGATTACATTTATTGATTTGCGTATATTGAACCAGCCTTGCATCCCAGGGATGAAGCCCACTTGATCATGGTGGATAAGCTTTTTGATGTGCTGCTGGATTCTGTTTGCCAGTATTTTATTGAGGATTTTTGCATCAATGTTCATCAAGGATATTGGTCTAAAATTCTCTTTTTTTGTTGTGTCTCTGCCAGGCTTTGGTATCAGGATGATGCTGGCCTCATAAAATGAGTTAGGGAGGATTCCCTCTTTTTCTATTGATTGGAATAGTTTCAGAAGGAATGGTACCAGCTCCTCCTTGTACCTCTGGTAGAATTCGGCTGTGAATCCATCTGGACCTGGACTTTTTTTGGTTGGTAAGCTATTGATTATTGCCACAATTTCAGCTCCTGTTATTGGTCTATTCAGAGATTCAACTTCTTCCTGGTTTAGTCTTGGGAGGGTGTATGTGTTGAGGAATTTATCCATTTCTTCTAGATTTTCTAGTTTATTTGCATAGAGGTGTTTGTAATATTCTCTGATGGTAGTTTGTATTTCTGTGGGATCGGTGGTGATATCCCCTTTATCATTTTTTATTGCATCTATTTGATTCTTCTCTCTTTTTTTCTTTATTAATCTTGCTAGCGGTCTATCAATTTTGTTGATCCTTTCAAAAAACCAGCTCCTGGATTCATTTATTTTTTGAAGGGTTTTTTGTGTCTCTATTTCCTTCAGTTCTGCTCTGATTTTAGTTATTTCTTCCCTTCTGCTAGCTTTTGAATGTGTTTGCTCTTGCTTTTCTAGTTCTTTTAATTGTGATGTTAGGGTGTCAATTTTGGATCTTTCCTGCTTTCTCTTGTGGGCATTTAGTGCTATAAATTTCCCTCTACACACTGCTTTGAATGCATCCCAGAGATTCTGGTATGTTGTGTCTTGGTTCTCGTTGGTTTCAAAGAACATCTTTATTTCTGCCTTCATTTCGTTATGTACCCAGTAGTCATTCAGGAGCAGGTTGTTCAGTTTCCACGTAGTTGAGCGGTTTTGAGTGAGATTCTTAATCCTGAGTTCTAGCTTGATTGCACTGTGATCTGAGAGACAGTTTGTTACAATTTCTGTTCTTTTACATTTATTGAGGAGAGCTTTACTTCCAAGTATATGGTCAATTTTGGAATAGGTGTGGTGTGGTGCTGAAAAAAATGTATATTCTGTTGATTTGGGGTGGAGAGTTCTGTAGATGTCTATTAGGTCCGCTTGGTGCAGAGCTGAGTTCAATTCCTGGGTATCCTTGTTGACTTTCTGTCTCGTTGATCTGTCTAATGTTGATAGTGGGGTGTTAAAGTCTCCCATTATTAACGTGTGGGAGTCTAAGTCTCTTTGTAGGTCACTCAGGACTTGCTTTATGAATCTGGGTGCTCCTGTATTGGGTGCATATATATTTAGGATAGTTAGCTCTTCTTGTTGAATTAATCCCTTTACCATTATGTAATGGCCTTCTTTGTCTCTTTTGATCTTTGTTGGTTTAAAGTCTGTTTTATCAGAGACTAGGATTGCAACCCCTGCCTTTTTTTGTTTTCCATTTGCTTGGTAGATCTTCCTCCATCCTTTTATTTTGAGCCTATGTGTGTCTCTGCACGTGAGATGGGTTTCCTGAATACAGCACACTGATGGGTCTTGAGTCTTTATCCAGTTTGCCAGTCTGTGTCTTTTAATTGGAGCATTTAGTCCATTTACATTTAAAGTTAATATTGTTATGTGTGAATGTGATCCTGTCATTATGATGTTAGCTGGATATTTTGCTCGTTAGTTGATGCAGTCTCTTCCTAGTCTCGATGTTCTTTACATTTCGGTATGATTTTGCAGTGGCTGGTACCGGTTGTGCCTTTCCATGTTTAGCGCTTCCTTCAGGAGCTCTTTTAGGGCAGGCCTGGTGGTGACAAAATCTCTCAGCATTTGCTTGTCTGTAAAGTATTTTATTTCTCCTTCACTTATGAAGCTTAGTTTGGCAGGATATGAAATTCTGGGTTGAAAATTCTTTTCTTTAAGAATGTTGAATATTGGCCCCCACTCTCTTCTGGTTTGTAGGGTTTCTGCCGAGAGATCCGCTGTTAGTCTGATGGGCTTCCCTTTGATGGTAACCCGACCTTTCTCTCTGGCTGCCCTTAACATTTTTTCCTTCATTTCATCTTTGGTGAATCTGACAATTATGTGTCTTGGAGTTGCTCTTCTCGAGGAGTATCTTTGTGGCGTTCTCTGTATTTCCTGAATCTGAATATTGGCCTGCCTTGCTAGATTGGGGAAGTTCTCCTGGATAATATCCTGCAGAGTGTTTTCCAACTTGTTTCCATTCTCCCCGTCACTTTCAGGTACACCAATCAGACGTAGATTTGGTCTTTTCACATAGTCCCACATTTCTTGGAGGCTTTGCTCGTTTCTTTTTATTCTTTTTTCTCTAAACTTCCCTTCTCGCTTCATTTCATTCATTTCATCTTCCAGGGCTGATACCCTTTCTTCCATTTGATCGCATCGGCTCCTGAGGCTTCTGCATTCTTCACGTAGTTCTCGAGCCTTGGTTTTCAGCTCCATCAGCTCCTTTAAGCACTTCTCTGTATTGGTTATTCTAGTTATACATTCTTCTAAATTTTTTTCAAAGTTTTCAACTTCTTTGCCTTTGGTTTGAATATCCTCCCGTAGCTCGGAGTAATTTGATCGTCTGAAGCCTTCTTCTCTCAGCTCGTCAAAGTCATTCTCTGTCCAGCTTTGTTCCGTTGCTGGTGAGGAACTGCGTTCCTTTGGAGGAGGAGAGGTACTCTGGTTTTTAGAGTTTCCAGTTTTTCTGCTCTGTTTTTTCCCCATCTTTGTGGTTTTAACTACTTTTGGTCTTTGATGATGGTGATGTACAGATGGGTTTTTGGTGTGGATGTCCTTTCTGTTAGTTTTCCTTCTAACAGACAGGACCCTCAGCTGCAGGTCTGTTGGAGTACCTGGCCGGCCGTGTGAGGTGTCAGTCTGCCCCTGCTGGGGGGTGCCTCCCAGTTAGGCTGCTCGGGGGTCAGGGGTCAGGGACCCACTTGAGGAGGCAGTCAGCCCGTTCTCAGATCTCCAGCTGCGTGCTGGGAGAACCACTGCTCTCCTCACAGCTGTCAGACAGGGACATTTAAGTCTGCAGAGGTTACTGCTGTCTTTTTGTTTGTCTGTGCCCTGCCCCCAGAGGTGGAGCCTACAGAGGCAGGCAGGCCTCCTTGAGCTGTGGTGGGCTCCACCCAGTTCAAGCTTCCAGGCTGCTTTGTTTACCTAAGCGAGCCTGGGCAATGGCGGGCGCCCCTCCCCCAGCCTCGCTGCCGACTTGCTGTTTGATCTCAGACTGCTGTGCTAGCAATCAGCGAGACTCCGTGGGCGTAGGACCCTCTGAGCCAGGTGCGGGCTATACTCTCCTGGGGCACCGTTTCCTAAGCCCGTCGGAAAAGCACAGTATTCGGGTGGGAGTGGCCCGATTTTCCAGGTGCCGTCTGTCACCCCTGGAAGGGGAACTCCCTGACCCCTTGCGCTTCCCGAGTGAGGCAATGCCTCGCCCCTGCTTCGGCTGGCGCACAGTGCGCTCACCCACTGACCTGCGCCCACTGTCTGGCACTCCCTAGTGAGATGAACACGGTACCTCAGATGGAAATGCAGAAATCACCCGTCTCTGCGTCGCTCGCGCTGGGAGCTGTAGACCGGAGCTCAATAAATATTTTTACAGTTCTGTTTTAATTTATAATATGGTACATAGAAATAGATATGACTCGCAAGAACAAAAACTCTTTGGAAGTCCTGTTTGGACTTCAACATGATGCTAAGGTGATACTCAGTGATACTGAGGTACAGCTCTTCAGTAGAGAGGCAGGAGTCCCTGTGTCCTTCCTTGGCTCCTGCCTCCAACCTTCTGGGCACTACAATTTTCTCTCTTCTGCTGGATATGCCTGGAGTACAGGGACATTTAGAACAGGTATCAGAGAGACTATGAAAAGACAACATGTACCCAACTTAAAGTAAGCATAACATTTTTCAGCATAGTGGCTACGAGCTCAGATTTTGGTCAAAATCCTATCTTTGCAATTTATTAGCTAATTGACTGTGAACATGTTACCTAATCTCTCTGAGACTAGTTATTTCTTTATGTATAAAATTGGGATGCCTATTTCAAAGGGTTTTTATGAGAATTAAAGGAAATGATGCAAATGCAAAGTGCCTGGCACATAGTGGGTGCTCAGCAGATGATAGCTACTGTCATTATTATTCCACATAGCATCTTAGGAGATGACATGTAAATACCAGCAATTTGTGGTCCCCCAGAGCCCTTCCTTTAGACTCTTCTTACCAACTGCCTCCCTCTACATGTGCATGCACTTGTGTATTTGCACATGCATGTACACACACAAATTTACTGGACAGATATTCACTGAACACCTACTATGGGACAGGCACTATTGGGAGTGAGAATAACACAGTGAGCATGGTCCCTCACCTCAAGGAGCTTTTCTGTCAAGCTGGGAGCCAAAGGCATCAACAGGCAATTGCAGCATGGTGCTAGGACAGAGGTAAGATAGATGACTATGGGAAGCTGGGAAGGGCACCTACCCAAGCCGGGAACAGCTCTCCGAGAAAGATTTGTCAGCCATGTCAGAGAGAATCTAACTGACATAAAATACAGGTCATAAAGATTCTCTCCCCTCAAAGAGCAGAAGACCTTCTAATTTCTCTATAAGATTACAGGCCACTGGGGGCAGAAGTGCTTCACTGTGGACATCACGTCAGGAAGAAAAATGTCCTCTGGATATACAAGTCAGCCCAGTCCATACCAGGCATTCTTATCTGTGGTTATCCTTTGATGAGTATCGTCTCCAAGCTCCCCAGGCTTTCTCCTTAAAGACTATGCATCAAGGGTAAGCAGGCCAATTCAAAAATGGCAAAGGACTTGAATCGGCATGTCTCCAAAGAAGATGTACACATGACCAGTAAGCACACGGCAAGATGCTCATCATTAGTCTTTAGGGAAATGCAAATCGAAACCACAATGAGATACCGCTACACACTCAATAGGATGGCTATAAGCAAAAACACAGAAAATAACAAGTGTCAGTGACGATGTGAAGAAATTGGAACCCTTGTGCATTGCTGGTGGAAATGTAAAATGATGCAGCCATTGTGTAAAAAGTTTTGATGGTTTCTCAAAAGGTTAAACACGGAACTACTATGTGACCCAACATTTCCACTCCTATGTATAAAGTGGGCCCTCTGTATCTGTTGGCTCCACATCTGCAAATTCAACTAACCATGGATCACAACTGTGGTATTCACAGGATGCAGAACCCTCAGATATGGAAGGCTGAATTTTCCTATCCGTGGGTTTCATGGGGCTGACAACAGAACTTGAACATCTGTGGATTTTTGTATTCATTGTGAGGCCTGGAATTAATCCTTTGCTGATACCGAGGAACAACTATATATCCAAAAGCAAGGAATAAAATACATATCTGTACCCCAATATTCATAGCAGCATTATTCACAATTGCCAAAAGGTGGAAACAACTCAAGTGTCCATCAGCAGATGAATGAGTAAACAAAATGAGATCTGTATATCCATACAATGAAATATTATTCAGTCATAAAAGGAATGACATTTTGATATATACTGCAACATGAGTGGACCTTAGAAACAATATGCAAAAGGAAATAAGCCAGATGTCAAAGGACAAATCTTGTAATTCCAGTTATATGAGGTAGCCATATGAGAAAGTAAAATAGGGCTACCAGAGGCTGAAAGGAAGAGGAAATGAGGAGCCATTGTTTAACGGGCACAGAGCTTTTGTTGGGGATGATGAAAACATTTTGGCAAGAGATAGCGGTAACAGCTACACAACACAGTAAATGCATTGAATATATTCACTTAATGTATTCATTTAAATTGTAGACTTCTGAATGGTTAAAATGATAATATTATGTTACATATTTTTTTGCCATGAATAAAACCAAAAAGGTAGGCAGAGAACATGACTGCTATGAGCACAAGCTTTGAAAGCAAAGAGATCTGCATTTGAGTCTCAGCTCTGCTATTTAATAAGCTGTGTGGTTTCATCACTCCACACCTGAATTGCCCCCTCAGCAAAATGGAAAGAATAACTGCAGCTTACCTCCTAAGGTTGTTGTGGGGTTTAAAGATGATGTATGACCAGTGCTTTGCACTGTGCCTGGCACACAGTAGAGCTCAATAGCCGTAAGCTTATATCATTATCTGCCCACAGCCTCCAGGATGCTCCTTTCAAAATGTGAATCAGATCATGTTCCCCCAACCCCTATCCCCTCTGCTGAAGGTCCTCTACAGTTCCTCCTTGCCCTTAAAAGAGGAGGTAAGATACCTGTACTAGCAAGGAAATCCGAGCTAGAAGAGAAGGTAATTCCAATAGAGATGTGCTTCACTTCCCTATTGACGATTCTACAGGAAGAGAGACTCCTGAGCAGCAGGCAAACCAGAAGAATAAACTGGAATCAAGGCTTAAAAATCAGGTTCAGTCTACTGTGGCCTTCAAGAACAGGGCTGCTCAATGGCTTCAAGGACAGCAGGAAATATATCCGATTAAATTTCCCTCAGCCTGATTTTCCAAGTGATCTATGAACCTGTTATGAGACAATGAGAAACCAAGGAGCTTTCTTATGTTCAGGGCTCAAAATTACAGCTATGAGCTGTCTATGAGCTGTCTTCTGTTTAGGGCTCATTTGTTTTGCCCAAAGAATGTATTTAACTCATCTTCAATTTCTTTGTATTTGTCTCTAAAAAAAACAAAACAAAAAACTTTTTACTGCAAATCTGGGGATGAATAGGCAATGTTTGTGTATGCCCTGCTCTTCTGATGTGGCCCCTGACTACTTCTCCTCTTCATTTTGCATCTCTCTCCCTGTTACTCTGCATCACAACGTTGTTGGTCTCTTTTCAATTCTTCAAATGCACCAGGCTCTTTCTGGCCATGGGGCCTTCTCTCAGCAATATTCTTCCCTTCCACCTTTGCCTGGTTAAGGCCTATTCATTCTCAGATCTCAGCTTAAGCATTACTCCCTGATGGAAGGCTTCCTTCCCTGATCCCCTGGCCTTAACCAGATCTCATAGTCATGTGTTGTTTCCTCTCAAAGCACTGATCTCAGTGCATTATTACATTCATACAACACTTGACTGAAGTCTGTCTTCCCCAGAAGAGTGTAAGCTCCATGAGGACAGAAACCGTGTATCATTTTGTTCAGCACTGCCCATGACAGTGCCTCATTATATAATAGCTGCTCAATAAAAATGAGTTCAGTGGAAGAGTGAGTGTACAAATGTGCTTGCTTAACAATTTATGCTCTCAGCCTAGGCCACTTCCACTCTGTACCAGAGAAACCCAAGCTCATATTCACTGCTGCATTTCCTCTTACTTCCCTACCTGTCTGAAATGCCTGTTTTCGTTCCTCTGCCTAGTGGCTTCAGACCTGCAGGACCTGGCTCAGAAAATACTGCCTATTAAATGAACCCTCAAAACCATCCCCAGTCTTCTAGGCTTAGGCTCTCCCTGACTAACCCTTCTTTCTCCCAATTCAACTTATGTGCTACTGTGTATTATTGAAGATTGTCTTTGAATAAATAGGTCTTGTTTCCTCTGAGAAGAGAAGGAGGCCTATTCCATATACACAGGGTCATGGCTAAGTGTCTGACTTTGAACTTGGGCTCAAATTCTGGTTTTGTTACTTAGTAGTTGTGCAGCCTTGAGACATCACTTCCCTACTCTGGGTCTCAGACACCTCATTTGTAATATTAGAGTGTTGGACAACATGACCATTTAAGTTATTTCCCACTTTAAAGATTCTAGAAGCTTTATGAGATGCTAGACAAATGGTGCTACTTGAATGCTATGGAGTGTTTTTGTTAAAACAGCTCTATTGGAATATCATTTACATATACAAATTGTTCCTATTTAAGGAGTACAACCTGATTGATGTTTTGGTATGTATATATACATACTGTGAAATGATTGCCAGGATCAAGCTAATTAACATATCCATCACTTCTACATAGTTATCATTGTAGGTATGTGTATGTGTATGTGTATGTGTATTTGTATGTGTGGTAAGATTTAGGAGCTATGCTCTTAGCAAATTACAATGGTATTGTTAACTATTATCATCTTGCTGTTCATTAGATCTTGAGAAATAGTTCATCCTGCATAACTGAAAGTTTGTACCCTTCGACCAACGTCCCCCCATTTTCTCCACTCCCCAGCCTCTGACAACCACCATCCTACCCTCTGCTTCGCTGTGGAGTCTTAACATGCTGCTCCACCAGAAAGGGAAAAGTGGGGAAAGACAGACCCAGTCCAATGGACCACCAAAATCAAGGGAAAATAAGGCTATCCTAAAATAAATAATATACATAAATTAAAAGGTGGTTATTTCTGGAAGGGATTACAGGTGACTTTCATATTTTCTACATTTTCTGAGGTTGGTTTGCCACTCAGTGGTTTCTTGCCTCTCCTTCTTACACTTATTAAAATCAAATCCCAAACCCAATCTTATTGCCTATTTTTTCATTCTGCACACATTTTGGGTCTGTTTGTAGTCTAACAAGGAGATATGGAAACAGCAATGCCCTGAGCTCCCATTGCAGGCCAGACCCTGTGTGGGTTTTAGAAGAGTGGGAATGAGAGAGCAGTGCACTTCCCCAGGGCAGAAATGACCAAACTGCTCCATCCAGGACAAAGGTTTTATACTTGTTCTGATACAACATGTCCAGATGCTGCTGCCTGACTGCTGAATGGACATCTCTCCACACAGGACTGAGGCATTTGCCTTTTTGTTTTTAAATGGGGGCGTTTTTCCCTGTTTCTGAATTTGGTCTTCTTTTCCCCTGCTCTGCTTCCCTCTGTGGTGGGCTTTCTTCTTTTCTCTTCCTTTTTTCTTTATCTCTTTTATCTTTCAGTCCCAACAAAGCAAAGAACAGCCAAAAGAAATGATTTCTCATTGGCTTTACAGATCTGGCCTAGCCCCAATAACATTATTCCCCACCACTGAGGAACTGGAAGTCTGAAGTGAACTTGAACTCCTATATTGTGCTACTTGCTTTCCATGAAGTGTTATGAATAAAAATAAGCTGCTATTGTTGAGGTAAACCAGCTTCCAGCACACCATGGGTGCTCATTAAGTGTTAAATAATAATGTTTGGTGATGTAGTTAGCTTGATTTACACTCATTATTATTATTTTTGCTTTCTTTCTAATCCATGGAGTTGGATCATGTGGGTTGGGCCAGCCCATTGTTAGGGGAAATTAGTGAAGGGCTGCACACATTTCTCTCCACCTAGCACACCACAATGACAATTTACCTGTCAGCCTTCCTGACACTAATCTTTGCCTGTGGCTCTTTCTGGTCTGACTTTCTAAATCCCCTTGTAGTTATTTAAATCTTTGAAGGCTGGTTCTTTAGGGAGATTGAGAAATGATGGTCATGGGCAATATATTATTTCAGGGGTGGAAAAAAACAGCCTTTTCAGAGCTTTCTCTCACTTCCACCAGAGCTTGAACTATATTGTGCTTCTCCCAGGTATCAGCAAATATGTGGGTGGTTGCATGGAGTCCGCTTTATAGAGTGTGGGTAATTGCTTGGTCACGCCTATCAATCAGCCAAGGGCTCTACTTGAATTTCTCTGATTAGCTACAGACATTTTGGGGGAACAATCAACTTGTGACCAAGTTTTCAAGACACACACTTTCTCTAGAAGCTTATCCCCACATCTTAAAGCATAACAATTAACAAAGGACCTATTTGATGGTTTTCCTCTCCTTAAATTGTCTAACTGTGAGACTAAAAGGAGAAAGCAAAATCTTTACTCCTTAAAAAAAAAAGCTTTTGAGTAGATGAGTTGGATTTGGTGCCTTCCATTGGGTGAGCTCTCTCTGAGCCTCTGACTCCACAGTGCATGGATTTCAGAATGCTTCACCTCTCCCCTGCTTGGTACAGCTATACCACAGTGTTGGCAACAGGCTTCTGCAGTCAATTCATTGGGCTGTCATTGAATCCAGATGAGCCCAAACATGAACTCTTCCAGGACAAAGAGTGGGCCCCATCTTATCTCTTTCCTCTCCCCACATCACACCACAGGCTGATTGTCCAGCTCACAAGGGAAGACAAGTATCAGGACTGGTAGACTGGATTTTACAGATCCTAAATTAGAGCATATCAGTCCAAGTGACATAGGTTTGTGGACAAGGACCGTAAGTCTGTGGGCAAGAAGAAATTAGAACATATCAGGCTGAGGGACATAAATACGTAAGGAAGGACCAATGAGATGATATAAAACAAGGATCAGAATGGAAATTCTAAGCCCTTGGGATCACCATATACTCAGGCCAGTGACCTCCTAGTATTGTGAATGCTCTGTTATCTTGAGAACTGATATGAATCTATCAAATCAACATTTATATATAAAATCATGATCAGGAGACAGAAGAACCTGCCACATGAGTTTTGGGGTCAGCTAGATCCAGATTCACATGCTGGATCTGTTGCTTACTAAATGGGTAACCCTGGGCAGGGGATAACCTCAGAGCCTCTTAACTGTAAATGATGGTCACAACTTACTTTAGAATTATTGTGAGGATCAAATGAGATGATGTGGGTAACGCATGTAAGATAGTGTCTAACTCACAGAAAGGGCTAAGTAAATATAAGCTATTATGCACACTATCCAATCGTATTATCTTTTTCTAAAAAATCAAACAATCTGTGTCAACACAAGTGCTTCTGGTGAGATAAGTAGAGAGAAAAGTAGAAAAAGCATTGCCTAACCCAAAGCTAACAGACTCCCAGGAGTCAAGGTATCAGGTCAGTGCACAAAAGAGAGTTACATTTTGAGACTGGGAAGGTACAGGAGTCTGTGTTTGATCTTACCGTTTTTCTCAGGCTGTTCCCAACAATTCCCATCCAGCCATGCCATGCGGGCTCTTCTGATATCTGTCTTGATATTGCAGATTAGAGAAGTGCTGCCCCACGCTAACAGTTATGTCACTCTTGTTGACACCATTCAGGGAAATTAATTTTGAAACTGGTGGCCTTTTTTTAGACTTCACATATAAGTGAGATATTTCTATAATGCCTGCATAGATCAAAACATCACACTGTAACCAGCAAATATACATGATTATTATTTGTCAATTAAATAAGAAAAAGAATTGAAGCTGATGGCCTAATGTACTGAAAATGCCTGCAAGTGAGGGAGATTTTCAGGGTGTGATCAATATTAGTTTAGCCCCAAGACAAACTTGTGGTTGAATAAAAATTCACTTTTAACTTACTAAAAGAGGATATTTACCAATAGTTAATCTAATATTGTCATTACATTTAAATTAATATACAACACATTTTTGCTAGTCATCTTAAGGCTATCATTTAAAACACAGAAAAATGCAAAAAGGAAGGTGTTTATAGCAACGCTCATGCCCATGCCAGGCACTTTTGGATTGTTAGGCTGTCAATGTTTTAAATCCAAAAAGCTTGACATTCTAGTCTTAAACTTAAAATTAGGCTCAGATTCTGGGCTGAGAACTTCCACTTCTATGTTCCCTGTGCTTTCTGACACCCGCTTTCATCTTTCTCTTACCTTTATTTTAGCCTTGCACTTTCATGTCCAGCTTCCAAACTTCTGAAAGTCAGTGTTTCCCATCTCTGCACTTGGGTGTTCTCCAGCATAAAATAAGATCATTGGGCTGGGAGGGACCTGAGAGCCAGCTCCGTGCTGGCACTCAGACATGAAGCCTGGGCTTCAGAGACTGAGTTTGTTTTTGCTTGGCCTCTAGGGGCAGAAAGAAAGAAGGAAAAGATCCAGTATCCAAACATTCCAGGATGATAGCTGGATACTGAAGGTGTCCTTGAAGGAAAATACAATAAAATTAAAAGAAGTATAGGCATCTGAAGGCTTAAGGTGCATCAGCTTCACCATTCGAAATGCCACTGTAGTTGTGTTGAAGTGTGTTAACTTTTAAAATCATCACCTAACCTTTCAGGGCTTTGTCATGAGAGCATTTAATACAAATTCGTATTTCAGTTGCATAACCAGAGTCCACTTCTCAGATATTTCTGGCCCAAGTCAAATAGTCACAGCACTATTTGAGAGTTTAGGTTTGCTGGATGGCTGAATCTAAGGAGATCTTCATTAAAGTCAATGGAGAAGAAAATTAAGTCATTTAAATTGCTATTTCTGGAGTTGTGGAACTTGAAAGTGTCCAAACAAGAAATATTCCATTATTTATTATGGTGACTCGATATGTGCCTATTGAGGTGCTTAATTAGTGCTCTTCCATCTTTCCTACGTGGTCTGTGCTGGTAGCATGTCCGAGGAAGGGAAAGGTAGTACATAAAATAACAGCAGTTCTGGGGCCCAATACTAATTATAGTTAGTGCAAAGTGCAGAGTGATGTAAAGAGTTAAATGACTGATCGCGAGCTGAAATTCTAAAACCATCTCTTGCCCAACAGGGGAGAAGACTTTTCTGGAGTTTCCTTCTTTCTTTCTTCTTCCTTATTAGAATAGCCCTTTGGACCCAGGAGGATTGCACTAGTGATGGTATCGTTCCTTTGTTGGAAACTAGGAGTTGTTTGGTAATGAAATGGCTGCTTGAGATTGACAGGGCCCCATGTACTGATAAGAAGGTTTAACTAACTTCTGCTCCTTTCACTCAATATTTGTCAATTATACCTCAATAAAACAGGAAAACAACTACTGAGGTAAACACTGGAAAACTACTCTATTATCTCTTAAGATTTGGAATCCCCAACTCATCTTTGTGATATCAATTGTAGTCTAACCTACATCCTGGATAGCAGAGGTTCTTAATCTGAGTTTAAGGAGGTCTATAAATCCCTTGAAATTACATGGAGCCTTTTGTGGGTAGGTATACATCTGCTTCTTTCCTGGGAGAACACACAGCTTTCATTGGATTTCCAAAAGGGTCTGTGGCCTCAAACGGACTAACAGTAATTTCTGTCTGCAAAAATTTGAACTAACCATCATGTTTCCTTTCTGTTTCAATCACTTTGCATTAATCCAGGATGAATGCTACATAAACCATTTCTTTAGTTCTCACAAACTCCTTGTTTCTGAGAGCATCTCTCCTTCCACCTCCCCTGTTTGTGTTCTTCTCCTGACAGAGGCCTGGAGCAGTCAAGGCCAACTCCTTTGCTGCTTTTGATCCTTGCTTGTGTGCTCTGCTCTCCAGTCCCAGACACCACCTCTGGCCCTCTCCTGCGGTTCTTGTGCTGCTGGAGTTGAAAACCCAAGATCAGCCTCTGGCAAGTAGAAGTGAGACTGGGGGAGACCTGTCGTGATGGCAAGCTTCCTTTTGACACACACTCAATAAAGAGAAGATGAGGGCTTTTTCCTCCCCTTCTGCGCATCTCATCATTCCATGGGAAGCAGTGAGGTTGGCTTCCTGCCTCTGCCTAAATGCTTCTGCTGGCTCATCTGCTCAAACTCCTGTCTGTCCTAAGTTCACTCAGTATATAAGGGAAAGGAATATGATCTTTCTTCTTCTCTAATTACCTGCCCCTATTACTTACACATGCTGCCCAGAGCAACTGATGATGCCTGCCACAGCTACTCTGTTTTTAAATAGCTGCTTTAGGTCCCAAAGGGTGGGTGGGTGGCTTTTCTAGGGAGGATAAGTGATCAGTATTTAATAATATTTTTATTTTTAGAGAGACAAGGTCTCACTCTGTTGCCCAGGCTGTTGGAGTGCAGTGGTGCAATCATAGCTCACTGCAGCGTCAACATCCTGGGCTCAGTAATAGTAATTTTTAAAAACTACTACAAGTAATGGCTACCATATATTGAGTGCTTACTATGTGCCAGGTACTGTGTTGAGATCTTTACATGAATCCTCTCCTAGAATCCCCATAACAACATTATGAAGTGTAGACTGCCTTTGCAGCCAGAACAGCTGGTGTTCATAGTTGACGAGTACAATGGCTGAGATTCAAACCCAAACTCCAAAACTGATGGTTCTGTTCTCTACACTCCTCATTGCTCTCCCTGTGAATCTAAAGTCTAAATGTGCTTCCAGAAATAAAATGGCAGCTGCTCCCTATGTGGCTAAAATCAGTATCTAATGCTCCTCTGCTAATGGATTTGTTGCCATCAGCCTCCACTTTCTGAGCTGATGCTGAAGTCTTATCTGTGGTTACTTTGCTCATTTCCATTTAAATTCTTTTTCCAGAGTCAATACTGATAGTCACAAAGGTTTCCACTACTAGATCTCGAGAGAGTGACTCATCCAAACACAATTATTATGCCATCCTATTTGCCCATCATAATTAGCTATCCATTTTAAACCTCCAAAATGCCTGTGTCAGTAGTTAATAGCAATGGAAAAATAAATTAAGACATATATGCCAGTGTGTATGTGTGGTCATTACTGCTCTATTATGTGCATCAGCTCTATTGTCCACCTCAGATCTGTAATCGCAGACAAGCTTCCCCTTCTCCCCAGCACACTCCAGCAGCCGCCTGCTCCTGCTGTTCAGCCAGTGTGTGCTTAGTGAATGCAAATTAATATTAATATCAATCAGCCTAAGCCCAATCAGCCTCTCCTAAGTAGGGAAGTGAATCTGCATAAAATCAAATGAGATAATGTATGTGAAAGTACTCTGAAAATTATAAAGCACTATACAAATCAAGGTATTTTTATAATAAAATCATAATGTATTATAAAATCAAATATGAATTATTTCTTAAAATGGTCTGCTATTTTAGATTAGCTGCACCATTAGCAAGTGCTCAATAAATATTTGCTCAATTGTATTGTTGAATTGAGATAATCAAGAGTTGACTGTACATGAAAACAAAGAATTCCATGAAAGATTTAACTAACTACAATAGGTTAGAGAGCATATAAAAAATGAAATTTAAAATAAGAATGACTTCAAATACAAAAGAAAATAATTTATGTTTTCATTTGAGGATAGAAGACTCTCTTGAAATTGCCTCCTTTTTAAGACAAGGTGATTACAGTTTACCTTGTTGTAAAAAAATCTTTCACCAGTTACTATACAACAAGATCTTCACTGCATTTAAATTTGAAGTAAACTATGCAATTCTACTTAAACAATTTTTATTGCTATCCAAGATGAAAAGGATGTCAGCTGATGTCAAAATACTTTGGTGGTGTAAGCCTAGTTTGTGATGAAGTTTTTTGATGTCTCATCAATTTCTGTAATCCTCCATCATTTACTAATCTATAATTTTGAAACATGCTTAAAGAGAATTCTGGTTTCTCCCAACACATACTGTTTGTAGCAATGTTAATTTTGATTTATTTAAATACAACCAGTTACTTTCAAGCTAAAATAGCATCCATGAGAAATAAAGTGTAAATACATTATTCAGGCACCAATTTTCTTTGTCTTATGGTGTGTTTGCCCACCTTTTAAAAAAAAAAAAAAAAAAAAAAACACTCAGAGGATGGGCCCATGAAAAACAGAAGCAATCTAACTCTGCAAAAAACCCCAGAGCTACTGTTTTTCACTCATGTGCCTAACGATCCCAAATAAACAACTGTAAAATTCATTTGAAATTACAAGATCCCAAATAAACAACTGTAAAATTAATTTCAAAAAAAATAATAAAAAAATAAAAATATATTTCCCAGAAAAAATAAAAATAAAAAAAATAAAAAATAAAAAAAATAAAAGGAAGACTGAAGATACCTGGATAATTGACTGGAATTCATCAGTGGGTAAACAGAACCTTGTGCCTGGCATTTGGAAAAGTTGAGTAGCTTGGTCTGTAGATGAGTCTTAAGAATTTGATTCCATATGTGAATTCTGAAATTTCTGTAGATCTTGTTACTTGGAAGCTGTTAATGAAACCTGCTAACATTTGGAACGTTTAAGTTAGGCTTAAAGAAGCGAGCTAGGCAGCCTAGTGGAAAATGGTAACAACAGAAATAGATGAAAATTGCAAAACCCTTCCTGAGGCTTTATTTACTAAGCAGATAAACCAGTAGCTTACCAAACTTATGAACAAAGGAAATCCCAAGAGCAATTTCATGAGCTTCTGGAAATAAATTTTCTAATAATACATTTAAGATGAATCTTGAGAAATAATGACCATGGGGAATTAATATTATACCTTCTTTTTAAGATTAAGCATGCATTTTCTATACATTTCTTTGATATTAATGTACAAATAGTGTCAAACAGAACATTTAATGCTAAGCTAAGGATCCTATTCTTTCCCAACACAGCTAGATAATCACATTAGTATATGAGTATAACCAAAGGCTTTAAAATAATTATATGTTTCCAGTGCTATCTTGAATTACACCATTTTCATTTACAATGGAATGTTGAAAGAACTAATGTAACTCAATTATGGATACATACACACACACACACATCCCAAACCAAATATCATTTGTGCTCCTGATTTGCAAATTAATGCCAAATATAATGTTAATTTTAAAATCGGTTTCCTACCAAGTTACAAAGAAAAGAAATGTGGAAAGTTTAAAAGCTTGTCTCCCCTCCCAATTCCCCCAAGTTCTGGTGTTGTCTGGTATGAAGAAGACATTTTATTTCTCTTTCTCATGCCAATTTATATTGCTTCAACCTTAGTAGACTACCAGAATTATGATTGCAACCAGATGATACTTCTGTTCCCTAAAGCATATGACACTTGCTTTACATATGAAAGACTGTGGCCTGCCTGAACCTGCAACCTAGAAGGAGCAAGTAGGTCAAGGAGAGGCTGTCATAGATCCCTTGTCTGGATATGGTGGTCTCTCTGCTATTTGACAAGTGTATGGAGAACACTTTTCTACATTATGCTTCCACAAGCTTTTGATTATTCAAATCCCTCTCTTCTAAAACACTCTCTTCTCCTGGCTTTAAGGACATACTCCTGTTTCTCTGCCCCTTTTTTCTCTTCCTACTTCAACTTGTGTGTGGATAGTCCTTGAGGTTCACTCCTTGAACATCTGTCTGTTCATCTCTTTACATTTTGTTTCAAAGTTTTCACCCACTCTTATGGTTCCAACTATCACCTCTTTAAAGAGGACTTCTTTAAACTCTATCTCCAGCCCTGACTTCTGGTGTCAATGTCACTTTTCTGTCTTCAGATGCCTAGTACATGATGCAACTCAAATATCCAGCCATTATCTCTAGGCAAGTTGACATGCCTAAAACTGGATGCATCTTGTTCCCAGACTACTCTCTTCTGCCCAATCCTGGCTCAACTTCCATATTTCTGTCAACGTTTGTGCTGTTCTCCTGATCTTGACATTTTGATTAAAACCCTTAAGAAAGAGCCTTATCATTTATTGAGAACTTACTTTGTATCAGAAACTATACATTATCTCATTCAATCTTTGCTTTTCTTTCCAACTTTTATTTTAGGTTCATTTAATCTTTATAACAGTTCTATGAGATAGGTATTCCAATTATTTTACAGAAGAGGACACTGAGGTTCAGAGAAACTGTCAGTGATAATTCTGGATCCATGTGAAACCAAAGCCTGAACACTTAACTATACTGCAGGGGTCAAAAACTCAACTGCTTACAAGATTCCAGACAGGTAGTGTAAATATGTGAAGAACAAATTAAAAAAAAAAAAAATAACAGTGCAATCTGTCCCTGTTGAGGAAACAACAGGAATATTGGGTTCTGTAGTGCACCATTCAGCTCCAGCCATGAGAGAAACCCTTCTTGCCAGATATTGTACCTTTTAAAGAGAAGACATATCTAGACTTTCATGGAAAGTTTTCCAATTTTTAAATGTAGACAACCTACCAAATTTTCTACCTTGGTTTCATTTCCATTTTATCATAAAGAATTTCAAACATATACAGAAAAGTTGAAAGACTTTGATATTGACCGCTCATATACTTATCACCTAGATTCTACTGTTAACGTTTTGCTGTTCTTGCTTTATCGCATATCCATCCCTTAATCCATCTTTCAGATGCATTTCAAAGTCAGTTGCAGACATCAGGATCCTCCCCACTAAACACTTCACCACATGTATCATTTGAGTTAAGTATATTTGTTCACAGTATTTTGTTCTTGTCACTGAGGTAAATTTCACAAACAATACAATTCAAAAATATTAAATATACCATTTGATGCCTTTTGACAAATGTATGCACATGTATAACCCAAATGCTTATCAAGATGTAAAAACATTTCCACTACTTTTTGAGGAATGTTTCTTTGTGCCCCTTTCCAGTCAAATCCTACCTCTCTCCATCCAGAGTAACCACTGATCTGATCTGATTTTTTTTGCACCATAGATTAATTTTTATGTTCTAGAACTTTGCATACATAAAATTGGACAGCATGTACTCGTTTGTGTTCGGTTTCTTTCACTCAGCAAAATGCTGTGGAGAGTCATCCATGTTACTGGGCAAACTATCAAATTTTAAAAAATATTGAATAAACCAAAAATTAAAACCCACATTTGCAATCCATGAGATGTCAGGATGTACCCACCGTACTGGACTTGAATGCCTGTTCTCTCTCCTCATACCCAAATGCTATAAAATTCATGTTCCTTTGAAACATCTTATCTCTCTTCCATTCACATTGCTACAATTCTCCCATCATTCTGTGATATTTGTGTTCTAGCAGGGCACTTGACAAAGTTTTGTTTGACATCCTAGAGAACGAGATCATTATATAAGGGCTGCATGGTATTTTAGTTAGCTACACCTACCACTGGTAGGATGGCTGTAACCAGAGTGTAGATTATTGGTGCTGATACCAGGTTATTGCTGAGAACCTGGAGGGGCTTCTCTATGGAAATACAAAAGAGCTGTCTTCTTCATCTTGCACTGTTCAACTTTTTTTTCACATGACAGATGAAAATAGTCATCAAGTTTGTAAATGAAACAAAGATAGTGGAGAAAGTAAATATAGGGGATGACAGAACTAAGTTTCAAAATCTTGATATGCTAAAAGGACAAGTCAAAACCAAGAAGATGAAATTGCAAGGATAAAGTGAAAGAACTGAATTTGGGTTTAAAAAAAAGTCAATTGTCAAACTACGTCATGAGGAATATTTGTCCTGATGGCACTCCAAGTGGAAAATATCTCAAGTATTGTATGAGTCACCAGTATTTCCATAAGAAGAAAAACAAATAGACTGAAGAAAAACTAATAATGCAGTCATAGCCCACATTAATAAAAGTGTACAAGGAAATAGCTCTAATTTAATACAGTGGTTAGAGGTATGGGTCTTAGAATCAGAAAATACTGTTTTGCTACATTAAGTTAAATATGCCTATTAGACCTCCAGCTAGAGATGTGGAGTAGGTGGTTGGCTGTAAGAAATGGTCCAGCTAGAGATACAAATTTAGGTCTTGTCAGCAAATAGATGGTATTTAGAGTCAAGGGACTAGATGAAATCAGAATAACAGTGAGTATAGAAAAAACAGAGAAGAGGTCTATGAGTCTGCTGGGTCTGCTATAACAAAATCCCACAGACTGGGGGGCTTAGACAACAGAAATTCATGTTCTCACAGTTCTTGAGGGTGGAAGTCCAAGATCAAGGTGTTGACAGAGTTGGTTTCTTCTGAGACCACTCTCCTTGCCTTTCGGATACCCACTTTCTCTCTGTGTCCTCACATGGTCTTTCCTCTGTTCATGTGACCCTGGTGTCCCGCTGTGCACCCACATTTCCTCTTCTTATAAAGACACCAGGCAGATTGGATTACGGCCTGTTCTAAAGGCCTCATTTTAACATAATCACCTCTTTAACAGCCCTGTGTATAAATACAATCACATTCTGAGGTACTTGGAGTTAGGGTTTCAACATATGAATTTGGCAGAACACAATTCAGCCCATAATAGTGTCCAAGAATTGAGACTTGGTACCCCAAAATTTAGAAATCAAGCAAAGGGAAAAGAGATGTCAGCAAAAAAGACAGAAGCGGCCAAATAAAAGAGAAGCCAGGAGAACGTGCAGTTTTGGGGGCCTAAAGAAGAAAAAGTTTTCAGAAGTGGGGAGTAATCAATCATGCCAAATACTGCTGAGAGATAAAGAAAGATAAGAACTGAGAATGACCAAAGGATTTGGCAAAGATAGAGGTCATTGTGAGCTTTGGACAATAGCCATTTCAGTTGAGTAGTGGAACTGGGAGCCTGAGACAAGAGGAAGTGTGGTGAGGAAGTGAAGGCAGCAACTAGAGGCAACTATTCTGAAAAGTTTTTCTGTGAATAGAGAGAAACTGATGAGAGGCAAGAAATATGAAAAATGCAGGAGCGAAGTTTTTAAAAGGGGTGAGATAGTATGGGATCTATTCTTTGGGGTAAAAGCAAATATGTTACCTATTGCAACAAGAAGGAAGGCAGATTAGGTGTATCTGAGTTGGTGGAACTGGTATTGAAAGGATGAGGTAGCTCTGCTCTGATGGCTGATCTCGTTGCAACTGTATCTTTTTTCCCGCTGTAACTTCTGCCTCATACTCCCCCTCTCTAACCAAATATTTTCTACCCATCCAGGCTCAGCCTCTTTGCTTTGGAAAAAGTGCTACACCTGGAGACAGAAAACCTGGTTTAAAGTCCTAGCTCTTCTAATTATAAGCTGCATGACTTCAAATAAGTCACTCACCTTCTCTGGCACCCATTTTTTCATCCATACACTTGGAACACAAATCTCTCTACATACAATCTATTATATATACATTATTTTAAAACGCAAAGATAAAAATGAAATATGTTCTAGTAAAGCCTACCTCCTCTAAGAAGCTTCTGTGTCCACGTTAGTCTTTTCAGAACCTCTTTGGGTTTTTACTACTCATCTGCTGTCTGACACTGTCACCTAATTGTTCTCAAGTGTATTCCTATTGATTCAATCACTCAATTATACATTTTTGAAGAGCAGGAAATGACTTTTCCAAGTATTGTGTTGGGGGAGTGGGTGGGAAGAGGAATGGACTAATTTATTTAGCATCTGGTACTTGCCAGGGGATTGAGGTACATCATCTAATTTGGTTCTTTCAACAATCTGTAGAAATAGACATTATTTTACGGGTGAACAAACTGAATTCCAGAGAGATTCAGCAGCCTCCAGAAAGTCACACAGCTAATATGTGGTGGAACCATAATTTGAATTCTAAACTCCAAACTGACTATGCCCTCTTTTCACTACTGCATCCCACGCACTCTGATGCCAGGAAATTTTGGCTGCATTTGGATTTCTTGCCAAGGCTTTAATTACTGAGAGGAAATGACACTTTGATTAGTTCATGTTTTTATAGTTATAATGTCAAACAAACAGCTTCTGCTTTTCTCAGAAATTTATGATAGTACTGGTTCATGTCCAACTCTCTGAAAATTGGTTATCTTGCTACCAAGAAGACTTTTTAAAAAATTTTTTATTTTTTATTTATTTATTTATTTATTTATTTTGAGATGGAGTTTTGCTCTTGTTGCCCAAGCTGGAGTGCAGTAGCGCAATATCAGCTCACTGCAACCTCTGCCTCCCGGGTTCAAGCGATTCTCCTGCCCCAGCCTCCCAAGTAGCTGGGATTACAAGCATGCAGCACCACGCCTGCTAATTTTGTACTTTTAGTAGAGATGGGGTTGCACTATGTTGGACAGGCTGGTCTCAAACTCCTGACCTCAGGTGATCCACCCCCCTTGGCCTCCCAAAATGCTGGCATTACAGGCGTGAGCCACCATGCCTGGCCTAATAAGACTATTTTTATTTCATTTGCTTTTCTTGTACCAGCATCATAAGGAAATCAGAAATGATGAATCATAAACTGTTGACACTCAAAAGGGCCTCAGAGACCATCTATCCCAAACCCTTTTTATAGATGAGGACATTGGGGCTCAGAGTGGGCAACTGGTTGACCTGTTGAAGATCACACAGTGGAAAGTGGCAGAGCCAATATTGCCTCTTCTTCCCTCTCCGTCTGCCTGTCTTTCAGTCTACTCACTCCATTTTTCAAGCTAGCCCTTCATCCCTAAAGCAGCAGCAGTCTCATGGATTGTCTCAGTTTTTGCATAGAGTTTGAAGGGCAGAGCCTCAAAGCATACCTTGCTGGGTGAATGTCTGAAGAGGCTGAGAAAAGGAGTGACAGGTAATCCAGGCAAATCCATGCTTCTGACATTTATTTGTTTTGTTTCATTATATATATATATAAAATTTTATGCCTCTAAGCAGTAACATTTAAGGAATATACAAACTCTTTGGAACCATGGTAACATTTACTTGTTTTAAGATTTCATCGATGAGTTTTTCTTCTCAAAACAGCCCTGAGAAATGGGCAGGCACAGGTAGATTTGAAGGTTATTTTAAATGCAGCTCTCCTTCTTGGAATATGTGAACGACTCCCCTGATCAATTGCCTTGCTTTCAAGTTTATAAATGATGCTCAGGAAACGTCTTCATGGAAGACTGAACCAAGAGGACATCTAGGTGAAGAATGGATGATGCCAAAGGGCTCACTTACTGTTTCCATCTGTCTCGGGAGATGAGCTTTTTCCTGACTGCTTTCAGCCCTTGAGTGAGGACCGATTAGTATGGGTTGAGGAGCCTTCCTTCCTTGGTTAGGACTTCCTATGGCTTTGCTGGGTCTATAACTAGGCAGTGTGTGTGGCCCGGGGGTGGGGGAGGGCGGGGCCGAGGACTTCTATAACATCGTGAACTGGCAAAATGCACACCACAGCTTTTCCAACACCATATCACGTCATAGGGTTAATTATCTCACACATTATTGTTGAAATGGAAGTATTTCATGTCTGGAACCAAGGACAACATACCATCCACAGATCTGCTTGGAGCCACAGTTGCCCAATGTGTGGAGAGAAAAAACCAGTAATAGTGAAAAGGGCAAATAAAAGACACTTGCAAACCTGTTTCATTCAAAGAGCCTCATAACAGAGTATATAACTTCTTTATGTCCTTTTTAATGTGTCTTAAGTTCTTCCAAAAGGAAGGGTCCAGTGCTTGAAACCTTGGTGGTGTGAACCCAACTACCCACCAGTCGTTGACTCAGCAAACAATTATCAAGTACCTCCCATATGCTATGATCTGTGCTTGGCAATGAGAGACTTTAAAACAGGGGCCACAGGACAAACAGGAGGGCAAATCTGAGACAATGAATAACCATTAGATAATGAATCTGAAACCTAGCTCATTGATTGTTATTTGTGACCTGCACCAACCTTGGATAAACCCAGCAACCAAGTGCTGCCTTCGGGCTTATAGGAAACTTGTATTCAAATCCATTCCAAAGAGCCTTACTCTGCCTTACTTAAATATCGACCAACATCCAAGCATCAAGAACAGCAGCACAAACACGTTTTCTTGTTTTGTAAAGATATTTTTTCTGGGCTTATTGAAAATTATTTCAAAACTCCACTTAGCTTTTTCCCAATAATGGATGTAGCAAGTAACCAGCGCCTAAAGCAGCCAGTGAACGCAAGTCTATTGAATCATTTTCTGTGCAGAGACACTGCTCCGTGCCCCCACTATCGATCTGCTTCCATTTGCCTGAATATGCCCATTATGTAGCAGCATACCCAGAAAGAGCTATTATAAGGGACAGAAGATTTTCTTTTCTCCTTTTTTTTCTTTTTCTTTTTAATGAATAAGCTTTGAAAGAGAAAATCAAGATGACTTCCGGTTCGACTTTTGTTTCTAGGTCTTGTTGAAGAAAGAACTTTGATTCAACCGTCTGGAACATATTTCATTTCCTTGAAGATCTTAGAGGCTGGAAGCCATAAAAAGGGCACTGGATTAGGAGTCAGGAAGCTAGGGTTATAGCCCTGACTCTGCCACTAGGTAGCTGTACAACTTAAAACATAGCTTATCATTTCTGGACCTCAGTTTCCGCTTCTTTAGAATTAGGGAAACAGTACAAAAGTTAAGAGGCAGCGCTTCCACCTACCAGTTGTGTGGATTTGAGAAAGTCACTTAACCTCTCTGGGCCTCAGTTTCCTCACTTGAAAAATGGAGTGGAGATTGTGTTTTCAGAAGATTAAATAAGAAAATACATGTGGATGGTTAGTACAGTGACTAGCATAGAGTGATCAAGAAAACAAACAATTCTTAGTGTTCTGGGTTAAAAGAAATTATGATGACCTCTTTTGATTCTAAGTTTCTGTGAACCTTTAAGATCAGTAAACATTTTAGCATCATTTTAAGTCAAAATTTTTCTCCATTTTGATTAATATAACATTTATTAACTAGCCAGAGCATGTTAAACAGTTGCTACAGGTTGATTGATAAGAAAGGTCACCAGTAGTAACTTCTTTTTTTTATTTCATGAATTGTTTCTGACAAAAATTCTTCTTTCTGAAACTCAAAGACTGAAGAAGCAAAGATTTGATACTTTATGTTTACAGAAAAAATACCAGAAGACAGAGACCACTGATTCTCACATAAGCTTGTACTTTAGTCCATATGAATGAAAAGAGTAAAGGATTTATTGCATTTGTCAGAAATCTAAAGGTTTTTTTCTGTAATGTTTGTAAATGTAAGATTGTAGAAATATGCTTTGAACTGTGGTTATGTTTTATCAGGATTCAGTGACCAACGTGCAGTTTGGGAGACATTTATCTTCTTACATGTGTGAGACAAGAGATTGAGGCAAGCCTACGGAACTTCCTAGAAGAAAAATTATCAAAATCCTCAGCACAAACTCATTATTGTTTTCTTAAAATGCTTAGCCTCTGTGTATGTGTGTATGTACTGAATGCAGGGTAACAATTCCTACATATACCTTTAGTAGTCAATATGCATAGAATAGAAAATAGAGCTGTGATAATTATTTTTTAATCCTGGTAACTAATTAAAAGTGCTGTATGAGAATACAAGACAGGTAGTCCCAGTTTTCCTTTGCATGAGATTTTTATGTCTTTTCCTTGTCAACAAAGCTGAAGCCAAAATGGCCATGTGAGACTGTGTAAGAGCTTGACATGAAAAGATGGGGTCTGAGGCTGGTGCTAGGAGATTTCATTTTGCCCACCTAGGTGGGTGTTATTTAATCTGTGTCTCCTGAAAGAGCAAGCTGTGTGATAATTGTCTTTTCATCTGTTGATGAAAAGTCGCTTGCTCATGTTAATGTTTCCTAGGACAGAAAGGCCAGATCCAGTTTAGATACAACTGTTTCTTGGCTTTCGTCCGACCTTGATAGCACTATCACATCATTTACCAGTGCACTCTGGCAAAACTGATTGCAGCAATCATCTTGTATGTCCATGTGTAGAGGTGTGAGGTGGGGTTGTCTCTTTTGACTGAATCTGTAAGTAACAGCATTGCTAAAAGCTTTGCCTCTTTATCCCATCTACATCTTCTATTATATACACTGAGTTAGTGACAGCACAGGAGGTAATTGTCAGCCTGCCTGGAAGATCCAATTTGTGCATTAAAATAATGCTGTCCTGATCTTGTAGCACCAGTTTGTTTATTGTTTTTTTTATGAAGTATTTTTGCTCACCAGCCCATAAACCCACACTCATCATATTGAGCTTATAATAAGGACAGGTCGTCCTCTAAACTCAAAGAAAAAAAATGAAACTCCTTGTACACTTAAAAAAAAAACCCCCACAAAACTCCAGAAAGGTAAACTAGTGGTAGGAGTGATGGGGAAGATGACATGGTATGAGATTAACTTATCAAGCTAATAGTGTACGTATGCAATAAGTAATAACCTTACTGGACGTAGGTCAGAACACATCTGGAGTATCATGTTCAAATATAGGTATTTTAGGAGTAATGGTGGGAAAACGTACCAAGAAGGTGACCAGGATAAGAGATCTAGAAACCATGACATACAAGAAAGGGTTGAAGTAACTGTATGTTTTGCCTGGAGAAAAGATGACTAAGCTAATTCATGCTAATTCTTAACAAGTTTTAAAGTGGAAAAAGGAGTACATCTGTTTTGTATTGCTGCATAGGAAAAAATCTACAAGTAGATGGAAATTACAAAGAAAAAACAATGCACATTTCAGATCAACAGGATAAATAAACAAAACCTTATAAAAGTGAAAACTATCCAATAATAGAATGCATTTAATCAGGAAGTAGAGCCTGCTTCCTGGAGATATTCAAGCCAGCTGAGCCTCTGGTAGGGTTGCTATAGAGAAGACATTTGTATCTTCTGGTCAGGTAATCTCAAAGCTATCTTTTCGTTACTCTAATCATTGTTTTCTATGTCCTGGTACAGAACTAGGAAAATACAATCATATCCCTCCATTCATTTGTCCATCCAGGCATCCATTCATTCGTTCATTCAACATTTATTGAATGGCTACTATGTACCAGGTACTGTGCTAAGCGAAGGGATATAAGACACAGGACTGGAAGCTGAGGTGGGAAGATTGCTTGAGGCCAGTAGTTCAAGACTAGCCTGAGAAATATAGCAAGACCCCATTTCACAAAAAATACAAAAATTAGCCAATCATGGTGGCTTGCACTTGTAGTCCAGCTATTCAAAAGGCTGAGGCAAGAGGATCACTTGAGCTCAAGAGTTTAAGGCTGTAGTGATATATGATTGTTCCACTGTACTCCAGCTTTGGTGACAGTGAGACCCTATCTCTAAATAAATTCATAAGTAAAATCTTAAAATTATAAAAAAGATTCAGAAATGTAGAATACAGAAATGTAGACAGATACTTACAATATAGGGTGATGCATGCTAAAACAGATGTATGTACAAGTAACAGAAAGCATCACGGAGATGTTAGGGGAAATGAAATCCAAGAAGACCTGACAGGCAGAAAGTCATGTCTGAGTAGAATCTTAAAGGATGAATTGTAGTTTTTCAAAAAGATAAGGTGGAGAAGGTGGGAAGACCATTCTAAATGAGGGGAACAATATGTTCAAAGACATGGAAATGTGACACTGTCTAGCAAGTCTGTAAAATTTTAACCAACATGTTAAAGCATAGTCTATCAGGAAAAGGGGAGAGACGGAATGAGGTAAGAAGTGTGAAACTGGGCAGGGACATAAGGGGCCACTCCAAGGAGCCTGAACCCTTATGGAAGCCAGGAAGCTGGGCACTGATGTGCCTTCCTTTTATGTTTGCCCTTGGCTTTTCCTATACAATTCTTGCATCTAACTTGGAAGCCATTGAGAGCAAAACAAAATTAAAATGTAAGTCAGTTATTTTCTGCTGCCATAAGTCATCTTAATTTCCAGAATCACATCCCCTGACTACTCTGTTATCATTTTGATCCAAATGTAATGAAAAAATTAAACATAAAGGTTTTTTCATTTACTGCAAATTGAACAAAATTATGTAAGTTTTCTAAACTATTTCAAATGTTTGTGGACAGGAAATGAAATAATATATGTAGCTATTCCATCATGGAAACCCTGTCTCTCAGTTGATAGAATATGTTGTTTAAAAGTTAAAAACAAATGGAACCATCTTAACAACAAAATACAGTCCTCCAAGATTTTAGTACTTTTTGTTCTGGTTTTTAAAGAAAAACTCTTATCTCTTTAGATTATTCAATTCAAATGAGCTTTGATTTTTCTAAGACCCCTATAATTGGCCCTATTAATTAGATGGTCAGCCAGATTTGGGGAGAACTCAGACTTAACGAAAGTTTTTTTTTTTAATAACTTGCCATGTTATTACTTTCAAGTGTTGCGCTTGAGAATCCTGTAAGTGCTTTAAAAAAATCACATATTCCTGTTTGAATGCAAATGCTGCTGTGACAACAGTGCTTGAAAACAATTGGTCTGTGTTGGGTTTTTAATATTCATCTTTATTAATTTTATTCTAAACACACATGAGGTGTTCTAGATCAGAGAGAGATTATTATTATCTTGTTAAAAAGCAAATAATGAATTTGCTTTCCCGAACCCTGATTCTCACCTCTGCAGTGACACAACATAAGCCAAGTCAAATCTCCTACACATAGAAAGTCTGTATTACAGGTAAGGAACGGAGGCAAATTGATTTTTTTCTACTTTATATACAGGAGAAAAGGCACCTGTCTCCCCCTTTCTGCTCAAAAGGAAGGAATGAAACTTTTGCTCTTTGAAGAAAAAATGGAAAGGATCCTGGGTTCTTACTCTAAACTTGTTTAATATAAATGCATCTTTCCAAGAATCAGATATGTCTCCAACTTCTATGACCTAGAAATGTCTTCAAGGTCCCTGACTTCATTTGTCCTTGAAATGTAAACATATACCTCCAGAGTCAGATAAATCTCCGTAGGGTTCTATCACCAACTATATACTTGTATATTACCTTACCAAGGTTGGCTCTTAGCTCAAGATTCCAAGTTTCCTGCAAAATTTATTTAGGAAAACCTAAACTGAAAATACAAAAAAAAAATTCTCTTTATACCTCAGAGTCAGCCTACACTATCAATGAGGTTAACATTTCTTTGTGGTAAGGACGCATGCTTGCTTAGCAAATATTTTTCCCATGCACAATAAAAAAATTAACCTCAGCTCAGTGTGTTCTCATTACAATAAATGTTAGTATAATTCATTCAATATATTCAACAAATATTGATTTTGTGCCTACTGTGTGGCAGGCCTTGTTCTTATAAGGTATTTCACTACAAGTAGACTTCTCCCAGAGTCGGCATTTTACTGTTGCTTATAAACCTTCCTCTTGAATCAGAATGACTCTTCTAAGATCAATTCGTGTTTTATTTGATATTTCAAAAGTCCTAAGTGACCATGGTAACAAAAAAAAAATGAAGTCTGAAAATTTTTGAGCAAGATTTGGAACATTGTTCTCTGGAGACTATTAAATTCAATCATTTTTTCTTTGTACTTTGCCATTCTTCCTTATCACTTATAATCCTAACTGCTAATCTTTGAGACATTCCCATAGCTTCCTTCACTAAACTCAAGCACATTAATTTGCATGCTAGACTAACTCAAATGACTTCCCAGCTTTAAGCCAAAGAAAGTTTTTCTTCAAAATGTTTCCAACTATCAAACAGTTTTGTTTGCCAAATTTTAAAGCCTTCTTTTACAACTAAGTCCATGGTAGCTTAAAAATATATGGTTTTTTTCATAACCTGCATCACCTTTAATAAAACAAAATCAGAGAATTTATATTGACAGTATCATAGGCAGTAAAAATCAAAGTGATCCTTTACTAGTTTATATTTCTGGATCATTTCTTAAGGTAATATTAGAAAAAATGTAGTTTAACGAGCAAAAAATTAAAACACACCAAAAAGTTAGCTTAGTACAGTTAAAGGAGTAAACATTCAATTCTAAGAACAGCAAATCATAATAAATTATTCGTCCTAAAGCATTAAATTTACTCAAAAGAGGTTGGGGAAATTAGAAATTCATTAAAGTATAGTTTTTATTACTTTCCAGTTAATAAAACACATTAGAAATCTCATATAATTTTAAAAAATATTTTGGACATTTAATGAATCCACTTCTATCTTTCCATTGTGGCACAGAGCAAGTAAATAAGCTATGCCAGAAGATAATCAATAATAGAATGTTTGTTGTTATTTTTTTCCTTATCAATAAGTGACTGTGAGTTTGAGCCCAGGCAGAGCCAGGGTATCTACACCTGGCCAAGTGTTGAAGATAAGCCTCAACATGCACAGAGCCCTTTGGCGAAACTGAGAGACTGACTGATTCTAGGAATTTAAGGTAATCTCTAGCTCTGTAATTTCTAATCTCCAATCATTAGTTGACCACTACACTAATCACACAGTGACTTCAGTGACCACATTCAACAAAGAATGCAGACATTGCAGAATTCATTCAGAAATGTCACACACACTCACACACACACACACAATCAAAAACAACAAACTGCAGCAACAAGAAATCCTATGAGGAAAATATTGGAGGAAATCTGATATCCAGACTTACCAGCTAATATTATGTAAAATGTCCAGTTTTTAACAAACAAACAAAAAAAAGGCATTCAAAAAGACAAGAAAGCATGGCCCATACACAAGGAGGAAAAGGCCAATCAATAAAAATTGTCCCTGAGGGAGCCAATTCATTGGACTTACCAGACAAGGACTTTAAATCAGCTATTTAAAACATGTTTAAAAAACTAAATAAAAGCAGGTATAAAGAAATAAAGCATAACAATGATGTCTCACCAAACAGAAAATACCAGTAACAAAATAGGTATTATAAAAAAAAAAACAAATAGAAATTCCAGAGTTGAAAAGTACAATAACTGAAATGAAAAGTTCCCTAAAGGAGTCCACCAGCAGATCTGAGCAGCCAAAAGAAAGAATCATACTAATATAGGCAAATAAGTTTATCCAATGTAAGGAACAGAAAGAAAGGGGAATAAAGGAAAATGAATAAAGCTTCAGTTACCTGTGGGACACCATCAAGCATATTATTACATGGGACTTCCAGAAAGAGAGGAAAGAGAAAAGTCAAAAGGAGTATTTAAAGAAATAAAGGCTGAAAATTCATATTTAAAGAAAAATAGTAATTTACACACCCAAGAAGCTTGATAAACTCAAAAGAGATTAGCATCTAGACACATGATGACCAAAATGTCAAAAAGATAAAGACAGAGAGAATCTTGAAAGCAATGAGGGAAATGGCTCATAATATAAAAGGATCCATAATATTAAGAGCTGATTTCTCATCAGAAGCCATGGAAGTGAGGAGACAGTGGGATGATACAGTGAAAGTTACAGAAGTGCTAAAAGAATTCTATATCCAGAAAAACTAGCCTTCAAAACTGAAGTAGAAATTAAGACATTCTTAAGTAAATAAAAACTGACAGAATTTTATGGTAGCAAACCTTCCTTACAAGAAACACTGAAGGGATATCTTCAGGCTGAAATGAAAGGATAGTAACTTGAATCGACATGAGGAAATAAAGAACACTGGCGAAGGTAACTACATAGATAAATATAAAAGAGAGAATAAATAAATATATATATATTATTATCATTAATTTTAGAGACAGGATCTGTCAGTCCAGGCTGGAATGTAGTGGTGCAATCATAGCTCACTGCAGCCTCAAACTCCTGGGGTCAGGTGATCTCCCACCTCAGCCTCCTGAGTAGCTAGGACAACAGGAATATGCCGCCATGCCCTGCCTAAATATATTTTCGTCTGTAAATCTTTACTTCTCATATGTGATTTTTAAAGGCAACTGCATAAAGCAACAATTATACATCTGTGTTGATGGGTGCGCAATGTATAAATATGTTATTTACATGACAATAATAGCACTAAAGAATGGAGTTATAAAGGAGCAAATATTTTGCATACTATTGACACTAGTGTCAATCTGAACTAGATCGCTGTGAGTTAAGATGTTAATTGTAACTCCCAGATAGACCATTAAGAAA
This sequence comes from Pongo abelii, assembly GCF_028885655.2. Lineage (NCBI taxonomy): Eukaryota > Metazoa > Chordata > Mammalia > Primates > Hominidae > Pongo > Pongo abelii. The sequence continues at coordinate 143,519,882 of NC_072008.2, forward strand.
TTAATTTAAAAATGTGTAATATCAAGAAAATTGAAACCAATAAATAAAATTATTTTTACTTGCAAATGACATGATCTTGTATATAGAAAATCCTAAGGAATTCACCAAAAAGCTATTAGGGCTAAATAAGTTCCACAAGATTGCAAAATATAAGATAAATATAAAAATTCAGTCGTACAGTCATGCATTGCTTGACAATGGGGATATGTTCTGAGAAATATGTCTTTAGGTGGTTTTGTCCTTGTGCAAACATCACAGAGTGTACTTACATAGATGGTATAGCCTACTACACATCTGGAATATATGGTATAATCTGCTGCTTCTAGGACAGCATGTTACTGTACTGAATACTACAGGCATTTGTAACACAATGCTAAGAATTTGTGTATTTAAACATATCTAACCATAGAAAAGATATAGTAAAAATATGGTATTATAATCTCATGAAACCATCATCAAATATGCAGTCTGTTGTTGACTGAAACATTGTTATGCAGCACATGACTGTGTTTTCATACACCTGCAATAAACAATCTGAAAATGAAATTAAGAAAACAATTCCATTTGAAATAACATTAAAAATAATAAAATATTTAGAGATATATTTAACAAAATAATTGCAAAACTTACAACCTGAAAACAACTAAAGGTAGTTGACAGAAATTAGAGAATATCTAAATATAGGAAAAGGCATCCCATGTTCGTTGATTGGAAAAATTAATACTGTTAATATAACACAATTCCCTAAATTGATCTACAGACTCAAAGCAATCCCCACCGGAAAGCTAATTGGCTTCTTTGTAGAAATTGACCATCTAATCCTAAAATTCATGTGGAAATTCAAGGCACCCAGAAAGTCCAAAACAATCTTGAAAAAGAAGAACAAAGTTGGAGAACTCATACTTTCCCATTTCGAAACTTAAAGCAATAGTAATCAAGACAATGTGGTAACTGGAATATGGATAGGCATATAATATAGAGCAATGGAATATAATTAAAAGTCTAGAATAAAACCATGTATCCACAGTCAATTGATTTTTTACAAGAGTGCCAAGACCTTTTAATGGGGAAAAAAATGATCTTTCCAATGAATGGTGCTAAGACAATTGGATAGTCACATGCAAAAGAATGAAGTTGTACTTTTACCACACATTATATATAAAAATTTACTCAAAAATGGCTCAAATACCTAAATACTTTTTTTTTTTGAGACAGAGTCTTGCTCTGTCACCCAGGCTGGAGTCCAGTGGCGAGATCTTGGCTCACTGCAAGTTCTGCCTCCTGGGTTCATAGCATTCTCCTGCCTCAGCCTCCTGAGTAGCTGGGACTACAGGCGCCCGCCACCACGCCCAGCTAATTTTTTGTATTTTTAGTAGAGACAGGGTTTCACCATGTTAGCCAGGATGGTCTCGATCTCCTGACCTCGTGATCCGCCCGCCTCGGCCTCCCAAAGTGAATACTCTTAGCCTATATATAAAACTCCTCAGAAAAACACAGGGGTAAATTTTTGTGATTTTGGATTTGGCAATAGATTCTTAGAAATGATACCAAAAACACAAGTAGCAAAAGAAAAATGGATAAATTTGACTCTATCAAAGCTAATAATTTTTGCATTAAAGGACACTATTAAGAAAGTGTAAAATAAACCCAAAATTTGGTAGAAAATATTTGCGAATTATGTATATATTAAAGGACTTGTACCTAGCATATAAAAAACCATTACAACTCAATAAGAAAAAGACAACCCAATTAAAATTAGGCAAAGGATCTGAATAGACATTTCTACAAAGAAGATATGAAACTGGCATATGAAAGGATGCTAAACATCATTAGTCATGAGAGAAAAGTAAATGAAAATGACAGTAAGATACTGCTTCATGTGCACCAGAATAGGTATAATCAAAAAGTGAGATAATAAGTGTTGGAGAAATCGGAACCCTCATGCACTGCTGGTGGGTATGCAAAATGGAGCAGTCGCTATGGAAAACAGTTTGCAGTGTTTCAAAAAGTTAAGCATAGAAAAACGAAAACACATCTCCATTCAGGAAAATTGTACTCAAATATTCATAGCAGCATTATTCATAATAGCCAAAAAGTGGCAACAGCCCAAATATCTATTAACTGATGAACAAGTCAACAAAATATAGTGTGTTTATACAATGGAATACTATTTGGTCATAAAAATGAACGAATTATTGTTACATACTACATGTTGGATGAACCTTGTAAACATTATGCTAAGTGAAATAGACCAGATACAAAAGGCCATATACTATATTATTCCATATACATGAAATATCCTGAGTAGGCAAACTGATAGAGACAGAAAGTACATAAGTGGTTCTCAGGGCCTGGAGTATGGGGATGCGGGAATTGAGACTGACAAAGAATACAGGGTTTCTTCTTAGGATTATCAAAATATTCTGGAATTAGATAATGGTGGTGGTTGCACAATCTTGTGAATATACTAAAACCACTGAATTGTGCCCTTTAAAAGAGGTGAATTTTATGGTATGTGAATTATATCTCAGTAAAAAAAAAAAGTAATGGGAGGGAGAATAAAGAGAATGAGGTTTTGGTGTGTTCTCATTTGTTGGAGTCAAAAGTTTTAACAAAAAGTTAAACCATTAGCCCTTCCTATACCCTCCAGTATAAGAAGATTTAAACTCTAGTAACATCACAGCATAACTTCTATTTCTAAAAGTAACAATATTTTGAAAATTGCACAACAAAAGTTACACAAACTGGCATAAAATAGGGTATATCGAATTTTGAGTTTACCACCTAGATCACAAGTAAGATCAATAGCTTTGTATCGGAGATGCATGTGTAAGGTAAAAGTTCTAAGAGATCTACCTGAGCAAGTAAAAGTAACAAATACAGTGACCAACTAACCTAGTTTGCCTGGGACTAAGGAGTTTCCTGGAAAACAGAACTTTCAGTGTTAAACCTGTAAATATCTTGGGCAAACCAGGATAATAGGTCATCCTAGATAACAGAATGTGAACAATTGGGCTTACTGCCCTGAATCTAGACTATACATGGACCAGTGTATGCCTCAATCTGTCCAAAAAGCCTCTGGGTGTCTTCAAAGCATCAGAGACAAGAAGGGTACATCCTCGGTTTACATTAGTCAATAACACTCTTATATTACCCTACAAGAAGAATGACAAGGAGGGGGTCAATAAATGTTTTTATAGGATGGATTATTACATTAAGTGATACCCCACCTCCTTGCAGTCATTTTCATGCCTTCTAAATTAAAAAATGGCCAATGGTACAAATGAAAGGGCAAGTTTTTATGCACGCAAATGTGTACACTCTCCTTTTAAGGAAGAGCTTCATTCAAAATGAAAGCCAAAAAAAAAATGAAATAACATACCACATGCGAAGCCCTGTTCAAAGCACTTCAAATATAAATTCACTATATCTTTTTATAACTTTATGAAGTAGGTACTATTATTATATGCATTTTATATATGAGGAAACTAGTACACAGCCAGGTTAAGTAGTTTACCCAAGGTCACATGACTAATAATAATGAAATAAAGGATTCAAACACTGACAGTGGCTCTAGAGTCTAAAATCTCAGCCACTGTGTTAAGTTGTACATTTAAATGAGACTTATTGCCAGTGGACAAGGAAGTGCAGACCTATAAGGGCAAAGCAAGTGAGAAAGGGCTTGGAACTGAAGACAGAAATTTTAATAATCAGGAAAATTACCTTAGTCCTATATTGCTAATAAACTCATAACCCATAGTCATACTCCACCTGAGGCAGGGATTAGAAGATTTTTGTGGGGGATAATCTCCCTACATCTCTAATTGAAGATGCCTACACTTTTTACCGCTATTGAAAAGGGAAGTACATAATTTCCAAAAAGATAAATTTGAATATTTGGATCTAAAATATACGACGTTATTCAAAAGGATTGGCACCTTACATTTATAGTATGACTTGACCAGCATAAGTCAAAGCATAGTTCTGAAAATGGGTGGCAGGGATGGGGCTTTGAGAGTGAAGTACAGTAGGGATCAGCCAGTAAGCACATGAAAGGAAAATACAAAGGCTATTTCCAGCGGAATTCTCAGAAACACTATAGGAAATTAATACAAGTGACTGGCATAATCTCACCTAATAAGACCAGGAGCAGGTGTCTGCTAGTCCTACAGTCAAAACAAGTTAATAAGATTAGTCTACAGTACATAGAGGGCTTGGAGATTGCATGGCTTAGGATAAGTAGGATTCAGTTTTCATTAAGGTTATAGGAAAATAAGGAACTTTGTGTTACAACTGCAGATCCCTCATTCAATAAGCATTTGCCTTGAATGCCTACTATGTGCCAGGGTCTGTACTAAGTGTTAAGGATTCAGAAATGAAAGGGACAGAAACAGTCTCTGCCTTCATGGTTTTACAGTCTATAAAATAAACATTTTTAACATCACAAATAAATATATAAATTCTGATAAGTGCTTGAAGGAAAAGAGTGGAGTTTTATGAAAAATGCTAATTATGAAGGCTAATTTAGATAGAAATTTTGGAGTCAGCTCCTCTGAGTCAGCGAAACTTAAGCTGAAACCTGAAGGAAGAGTAGTAGTTGAACAGATTTGGAGGTGAGGTTGGAAGTGAACATCCAGGCACAGAGTGGAGATAGGAGAGTTTGGTAACATTCTAGGAATTGAGAAGGCTTATGTGGTTACAGGGTAGTAAGCAATGGGTAGAGAGGCTCAGGATTAAGAATGAACAGGTGGGGAGGGACCATATCATATAAGTCATTGTAGACCGTGAAAAGAGTCTAGATTTTATTCTAAGTACAATGGGAAGTCACCGTTGAGAATTTTAACTCGGGGAAAGAGGAAGTGATACCAACCAATGTGTAATTTAGACATCACCAAACTATATACAATCAAGTCCTGAATTAAGAAGCACATATTATTTCCTGAGAGAATCAGTGTGAGCTGCAGGAAAGGCATTAATCATGGTGATGGTGGCCAGTGGGTGGGAAGCTATCTTCAACTGAGCCTTGATGGGCTGTATGAGGCAAAGCCATGCTGAACCAGAATGATGCCAGTGTAGCTAAATAGAAGAAGGAAATCTGCAAGAAATGAAACAGGGCTTGGAGACCATTTAGACACTGGGTAAGAATATGGAACAGTTATTTAAATTTCCATGATTTGGAGCCATTGGACGTGGAAAAAATGGTATGACTATTCAGATAAATGAGATAAGAGAGATGAGGAAGTGGATTGCTAAAGAAAATTATCATTTCCATTTTTTAAATGTTGATCATAAATGTCTGAGGACCAAAAGTGTAGATGCCATGCTGGTGATATAAAAGATTAGGTTGGAAATTTATTTAAGAATAAATGGAAGTGAAATGAAAGCTGAAATTGAGCGAAAGGAGCAGGGTACATCAGGATGGAAGGAGAAAATGAAGTCCTGGAAGGAGACACCAAAAGAACACTCAGTGGAGTTGGTAAAGAACTCAGATAGATCATCATCGCAAATAGTCAAACACAGCCAAATCAAGATGATGCAAGTGAAGACTAAGGAAGGAACACTAAATTTACCTACCTTACAGAAATGTCTATAGGGTGATGAGTACAAGGCATTAAAGAAAAAACAATACTGCACTTAGAATGACAACATTGGATCAGATTCACCCTTTATTCAGACTGAGGAGTCACTAAGAACTGTGTAATGTCATGTTGATCATTCTTATGTCAACTTCCTATATCAGTGAAGAAAATTTCATGTTTTACTTTTGCCAATTCTTGAATAATTAATTACTTCAAAAAAACTCTACTTCCTGCTATGTGAAGTGAGTGAGACTTACTTTAGTTAGCAAGAACATCTTTATTTTAAACCTCAGGGGTACCCTTCTGCTCAACATTGTGGAATTCAGTAAACAAGTTTTGTCAAGAAAGAACCCCAACCTCATAGAAGATGGCAAGAAGTAACAAGACTACAAAGGAGATTACTAAAGCAGCAGGTTGTCTTTGTCTTGTCACAGGTGCCAAATGTAGACAATGAGACTCAGTGGATCACAGCAAGAAGGTTGATTACTCACAGCACAGGAAAATCAGCAGCATCAACATGTAGCACTAGCACCTTTAAATCCAAGTCCCATGGGACCATGCAATGGGCCCAGATGGTAGCTATGTGCATAGCCAGTTGTGCCCCAGGCTGAGGGACCAAGAGTTAAAGGCTATGTGCCCTGGTAGCAAGAAATAAACAAACCAGTCCCCCAAACCTACAGAGTGAGTAGTTCCGTAGTAGTCACTCTGACGTTGCCTCGACCCACTCAATTGCCTACATGAGTAGCTACAGAAACTGCTCAGGGTGAGAGGACAATAAGGCTTTGCAGAATGTCAGTCTCAGCAAGGGTGCATAGGAATGTTCAGAGCCCATGGCAGACTGCCTCTTCCAAAAAATTGGAATTCACCTTATTTGTTAAGCATTCATAAATCAGATACATTTTGGTTATCAAAAGTCTCTTTTGGCCAGGCACAGTGACTCACGCCTGTAATCCCAGCACTTTGGGAGTCCGAGGCGGGCAAACCAGGAGGTCAAGAGATCGAGACCATCTTGGCCAACATTGTGAAACCCCCATCTCTACTAAAAAAAAAGAAATTTGAAAATTAGCTGGGCGTGGGGGTGCATGCCTGTAGTCCCAGCTATTTGGGAGGCTAAGGCAGGAGAATCATCTGAACCCGGGAGGTGGAGGTTGCAGTGAGCCAAGATTGCACCACTGCACTCCAGCCTGGCCACAGACTGAGACTCCGTCTCAAAAAAATAAAAATAAATAAAAATAAATAAATAAAAAAGTCCTTTTTGTCTTTATTCTTTCCAGAATTAAAAATTCTAATCTTATAAGTCTGTCCTCCCATTGCTATTAGCACTCCCCTTCCCCTCAGTACCCCAAATACCCGAACATCTTAGTCATTTTAGTTCCTTCCTCTGGAATTTTTTCCATTTTTCTCAATCATCTCTTTCTTTCATATGGAATAATGACTGAATTTGTTCCCAGAATTTCATGTCTAGACAAACTGTAGTTTGGAGAAGGAGTCAGCAAAATTTTCTCTAAAGGGCCTGATAGTAAATATTTTAGACTTTGCAGGTCATATGGTTTCTGTCACAACTATTCAAATCTAACATTGTAGTGTAAAAGCAGCCATAGACAAGAATACATAAATAAATGAGTGTGGCTGTGTTCCAATAAAATTGTACTAATATTTACAAAAACAGACTGCGGGCTAGTTAGCACACAGGCCACAGTTTGCTGACCCTGGCTTAGAAAAATAGTAAGATGTTTTGTGTTTGTTACAAGAACAAAGTTGTGGACTAGTATGTTTCATAAACATAGATGCAAATATTCTTCAAAATATGAGACTTTAACACCCCACTGTCAATTCTATCCATCTAACAAAGGGCTAATATCCAGAATCTACAAAGAACTTAAACAAATTTACAAGAACAAAAAATAACAACCCCATCAAAAAGTGGGCAAAGGATACGAACAGACACTTCTCAAAAGAAGACATTTATGCAGCCAACAAACATATGAAAAAATGCTCATCATCACTGGTCATTAGAGAAATGCAAATCAAAACCACAATGAGGTACCATCTCATGCCAGTTAGAATGGCGATCATTAAAAAGTCAGGAAACAACAGATGCTGGAGATGATTTGGAGAAATAGGAACACTTTTACACTGTTGGTAGGAGTGTCAATTAGTTCAACTATTGTGGAAGACAGTGTGGTGATTCCTCAAGGATCTAGAACCAGAAATACCATTTGACCCAGCAATCCCATTACTGAGTGTATATACCCAAAGGATTATAAATCATTCTACTATAAAGACACATGCTCACGTATGTTTATTGCAGCACTGTTCACAATAGCAAAGACTTGGAACCAACCCAAATGCCTATCAATGATAGACTGGATAAAGAAAATGTGGCACATATATACCATGGAATACTATGCAGCCATAAAAAAGGATGAGTGCATGTTTTTTGCAGGGACATGGATGAAGCTGGAAACCATCATTCTCAGCAAACTAACACAAGAACAGAAAACCAAACACCACATATTCTCACCCATAAGTGGGAGCTGAACAATGAGAACACATGGACATAGGGAGGGGAACATCACATACCGAGGCCTGTCAGGGGGTCGGGGGCTAGGGGAGGATAGCATTAGGAGAAATACCTAATGTAGATGATGGGTTGATGGGTGCAGCAAACCACCATGGCACATGTATATCCATGTAACAAACCTGCACATTCTGCACATGTACCCTGGAACTTAAAATATAAATAATAATAATAATAATAGTATGAGCAACTGAATCCAGCAACATATAGAAAAGGTTATATACCATGACCAAGTAGGTTATTCCAGGAATGCAAGGTTGGTTTAACATTCAAATTAATGAATATTATTCACCATATTTACAGAATAAAGAAGAAAAACATAGAATCATCTCAAAAGATAGAGAAAAAGCATTTGACAAAATTCAGTATCCATTCATGATAAAAATTCCCAGCAAACTAGAATAGAACATACTAAAACTAATCAAAGTCATTTATGTAAAATCTATAGCAAATATACTTACTGATAAAAAGACTGAATATTTTTCCTTTAAGATCAGGAACATGGCAATCCTTGTCCCTGATCCCACCATTTTTATTCAACACTGCAGTGGACATTCTAGTCACTGCAAAGCAAGCAATGGAGTGCATACAAACTGAAAATGAGAAGGTAAAACTGACTTTATTAGCACATGATATGGATGTGTATGTTTTAGAACATTCTGAAACATTTACAAAATGGCAATAGAAATAATAAGTGAATTTAGAAAGATAACAGATTAGAAAGGCAATATAAAAACAATTTATTTTTGAAATGAAAATTTGGAAATTGGATTTTAAAAATAATCCAATTTCAACATTATCCAAAAACATGGCATACTTAGGAATAAGTTTAACAAAATATGAGCAAGACCAGCACACAGGAAACCATAAAACATTACCAATAGAAATGGAAGAAAACCCATATAAATTGAGAGACATATCATGCCTATGCCTCTAAATTGATAAAAATTGATCAGTTTAGAGTTCTCCCAAAGTCGATTTACAGATTCAATACAATCCTAATAAAAACTCCAGTAGACTTTTTTGTAGAAACTGACAAGCTGGATCTGCAATATATAGGGAAATAAAAAGACATAGACATTTCAAAATAATTTAAAAATTAAGCAAACAAACACAATAAAAGTTAGAGGACTTAAACTATCCGATTTCAAGACTTACTATAAATGTATATTAATTAAAAGCTGGCAAACTAGCTGGGCGTGGTGGTGGGCACCTATAATCCCAGCTACTTGGGAGGCTGAGGGATGAGAATTGCTTGAATAAGGGAGGCAGAGGTTGTAGTGAGCCGAGATGGAGCCATTGCACACCAGCCTAGGCCACAAGAACGAAATTCCATCTCAAACAAACAAAACAAAACAAAGAGCAGGCATTTGGATGAATGGAATAGAAGAGAGAGTCAAAAAATAAATCCACACATACTACCTGCTTGATTTTCAAAAAAACCGCCTTGGAAATTCAACTGGGGAAAGGATAGTCTTTTCAACAAATGATGCTGGAACTACCAGATATCCATATGCAGAAATACTCAGCATCAACCTTTATCTCATACCATATCCAAAAATTAGCTTAAAATGCATCACATAATTAAATATAAAAGCTAAAACCACAAAACTTCTAGAAGAAAACATAGGAAAAAACTGGATTATTGAATTAAGCAAATATTTTTTATAAAGCACACAAAATGTATAAACCATAAAAGAAAAAGTTGATAAAATAAACTTGATAATAATTAAAAACTTACTCTCTTTGAAAGGCACAGTTAAGAAAATAGAAAGGCAAGCCATACACTGGAAAAAAATATGAGAAATATATATATCTGCTATAGGACTTGTATCAAGAATATATAAAGAATTCTTAAAGCTTAGTAATAAGATAAACACCCTCCCCACCAACAAATGGCTAAAAAGCATGAACAAAAAGTCAAAATGGAGATACAGCAATAGCCATTAAGCAAATGAAAGACTGCTCAACATTATAGAAAGGCAAGTTAAAACCACACTGAGATACTACTGCACAACCTCTAGAATGGCTAAAATTAAAAGACTGACCATATCAAGTACTGGTGAGGTTGTGAAACAAATTGACTTTCACACATTGTTTTTGGGAATGTAAAATGTTGCAACCACTTTGAAAAGTTCTTCAGCAATCTCTTTTATTTATTTATTTATATTTTTGTGAGTACATAGTAGATGTACTCTCATGTATTTCTCGGTTACATGAGATATACTGATACAGGCATGCAAAGCCTAATAATCACATCAGGGTCAATGGGGTATTTATTACCTCAAGCATTTATCCTTTGTATTGCAAAGAATCCAATTATATTTTTAGTTATTTTAAAATATACAATTAAATTACTATTGACTATAGTCACCACATTGTGCTATCAAATATTATGTCTTCTTCATTCTTTCTATTTTTTTGTATTCATTAACCATCCCCACTTCCCCACCCCCAACACTCACTAACCTTCCCAGCCTCTGGTAACCATCCTTCTACTCTCTATTTCCATGAATTCAATAGTTTTAATTTTTAGCTCCCACAAATAAGCAAGAACAGGCCGAGTTGTCTTTCTGTGTCTGACTTTTTTCACTTAACATAATGACCACCAGTTTCATCCATGTTGTTGCAAATGACAGGATCTCATTTTTTCAGTGGCCGAATAGTAAGTACTCCATTGCGTGCAGGCACCACATTCTTTTTCCATTCATCTGTTGATGGACACTTAGGTTGCTTCCAAATCTTGGCTGCTGTGATGAGTGCTGCAATGAGCATGGGAGTGCGGATATCTCTTTGATATACTCATTTCCTTTCTTTCGGGTATATACCTAGGAGTGGGATTGCCAGATCCTATGGAAACTCTATTTTTAGTTTTTTAAGGTACCTCCAAACTGTTCTCCATAGTAATTGTATTAATTAATTTTTTTACAGTATATGAGGGTTCCCTATTCTCCACAGTCTTGCCAGCATTTGTTGTTGCCTGTCTTTCAGATAAAAGCCATTTTAACTTGAATGAGATGATATCTCACTGTAGGTTTGATTTGCATTGATCTGATGATCAATGATGTTCAGCACCTTTTCATACCCCATTTGCCTTTTGTATGTTTTCTTTTGAGAAATGTCTATTCAAATTTTTTGCCCATTTTTTAATCATACTAGATTTTTTCCTACAGAGTTGTTTGAGTTTCTTATGTGTTCTGGTCACATGGTTAATCTCTTGTCACATGGTTAGTTTGCAAATATTTTCTCCCATTCTGTGGGTTGTCTCTTCACTTTGTTGTTTCTTTTTGTGCTAGTCCATTTTCGCACTGCTGATAAAGAAATATCTGAGACTGGATACTTTATACAGGAAAAGTAGTTTAATGGACTTACAGTTCCACTTGGCTGGAGAAGCCTTACAATCATGGCAGAAGGCAAGGAGGAGCAAGTCACGTCTTACATGGATGGCAGCAGGCAAAAAGCTTGTGCAGTGAAACTCCACCTTATAAAGCCATCAGATCTCATGAGACTTATTCACTATCATGAGAACAACATGGGAAAGACCTGCCCCCATGATTCAGTTACCTTCCACCAGGTCCCTGCCACAACACGTGGGAATTCAAGATGAGATTTGGGTGGGGACACAGCCAAACCATATCACTTTTGCTGTGCAGAAGCTTTTTAACTTGATGTGATACCATTCGTCCATTTTTGTTTTGGTTGCCTGTGCTTCTGGGATATTACTCAAGAAATCTTTGCCCAGACCAATGTCCTGGAGAGTTTCCCCAATGTTCCCTTGTAGCAGTTTCATAGTTTGAGGTCTTAGATTTAAATCTTCAGTCCATTTTGCTTTGAGTTTTGTATATGGTGAGAAATAGGCATCTAGTTTCATTCTTTTGCTTATGGATACTCAGTTTTTCCAGCACATTGAAGAAACCATCCTTTCCCCAATGTATGTTTTTAGCAACTTTGTAAAAAATAAGTTCATGGTAGATGCATGGATTTATCTCTGGATTCTCTATTCTGTTCTGCTGATCTTTGTGTCTGTTTTTATGCCAGCACCATGTTGTTTTGGTTACTATAGCTCTGTAGTATAATTTAGAGTCCAGTAATGTGATTAGTACAGTTTTGTTCTTTTTGCTTAGAATAGCTTTGGGTATTCTGAGTCTTTTGTGGTTCCCTATAAATTTTAGGATTGTTTTTTCTATTTCTGTGAAGAATGTCATTGGTAGTTTGATAGGGATTGCTTTAAATCTGTAGATTGCTTTGGGTAGTGTAGACATTTTAACAATATTAATTCTTCCAATCCATGAATGTGGAATATATTTTCATTTTTTTGTGTGTTTTCTTCAATTTCTTGCATCAGTGTTTATAGTTTTCCTTGTAGAGATCTTTCACCTATTTGGTTAATTCTTAGGTATTGTATTTTACTTTTAGATATTGTAAATGGGATTACTTGATTTATTTTTCCACTATTTGGAAATAGTGGAAAATTTTCACCTATTTGGTTAATTCTTAGGTATTCTATTTTATTTTTAGATATTGTAAATGGGATTACTTATTTTTTCAGATTGTTCACTGTTGGCATATAGAAAATGCCACTGATTTTTGTATGCTGATTTTATATCCTGCAAGTTCACTGAATTTGTTTATCAGTTCCAACAGTTTTTTGGTGGAGTCTTTAGGTTTTTCCAAATATAAGATTATATCATCTGCAAACAAGGATAATTTGACCTCTTCATTTCCAATTTGGATGCCCTTTATGTCTTTCTCTTGTCAGATTGCTCTAGCTAGGACTTTTCTAGTACTATGTTGAATAACGATGGTGACAGTGGGTATCCTTGTTTTGTTCCTGATTTTAGGAGAAAGGCTTTTAGTTTATCCCCATTCAGTATGATACTAGTTATGGGTCTGTCGTTTACAGCTTTTATTTTGTCGAGTATGTTCTTTCTATACGCATTTTTTTCTGAGGAGTTTTACCATGAAGAGATGTTGAATTTTGTAGAATGCTTTTTCAACATCAATTGAAATAATCATATGGTTTTTGTCCTTTGTTTTGTTGATATGATATATCACATTAATTGATTTATGTATGTAGAGCCACCCTTGCATCACTGGGATAAATTCCACTTGGTCATGATGAATGATCTTTTTAATGTGTTCTTGAATTTGTTTTGTTAGTATTTTCTTGATGTTTTTTGCATCGATATTCATTGGTGACAGCAGTCTGTACTTTTCTTTTTTTGATGTGTCTTTGTCTGGTTTAAGTAACAGTAATACTGGCCTTGTAGAATGAGTTGGGAAGTATTTCCTCTCTCTGTTTTTCAGAATAGTTTGAGAAGGATTGGTATTAGTTCTCCTTTAAATAATTGGTAGAGTTCAGTAGTCAAGCCATGGGATCCCAGGCTTTTCTTTGCTGGGAGACTTTTTATTGTGGCTTTATTTTCATTATTATTATTGGTCTGTTCAGGTTTTGGAGTTTTCGTGGTTCAATCTTGGTAGGTTGTATGTATCTAGGAATTTATCCATTTCCTCTAGATTTTACAATTTGTTGGCATATATTTGCTCATAGTAGCCAATAATGATCCATTGAATTTCTGAAGTATCAGCTGTAATGTCTCCTTTTTCATCTCTGATTTTATTTATTTGGGTATTCTCTCTTTTATTCTTAGTCTGGCTAGAGGTTTGTCAATTGTGTGTATCTTTTCAAAGAAACAAGTTTTGTTTCGTTGATCTTTTGTATTGTTTTCCTCAAGTTCATTTATTTCTACTCTGATTTTTATTGTTTGTTTGCTTCTACCAATTTTGGGTTTGGTTTGCTCTTGCTTTTCCACTTCTTTAAGATGCATCATTAGGTGGTTTATTTAAAGTTTGTCTTCTTGTTTGCTGTGGGCAGTTATAGCTATAAACTTCCCTCTTAGTACTGCTTTTGCTATATTCCATAAGTTTTGTTATGTTGTGATTCCATTATCATTTGTTTCAGGAAATTTTTCAATTCCCTTAATTTCTTCATTGACCCACTGGTCATTCAGCAGCACATTGTTTAATTTCCGTGTATTTGTATAGCTTCCAAAATTCCTCTGGTTATTGATTTCTAGTTTTCTTTCATTGTGTTAAGAGAAGACACAATATTATTTTAAGTATTATTTTAACTTTTTAAATGTTTTTAGACTTGTTTTGCGACCTAACATATGGTCTATCCTTGTGAATGATCCATGTGCTGAGGAAAAGAATGTATATTCTGCAGCCGGTGGATGAAATATTCTGTAAATATGTATAAGGTTCATTTGTCTTACAATACAAATTAAATCCAATGTTACTTTGTTGATTTTCTATCTGGAAGATCTGTCCAATGCTAAAAGTGGGGTGTTGAAGTCTCCAGCTATTATTGTCTTGGAGTTCATCTCTCTCTTTATCTCTGATATTTGCTGTATGTATCTGGGTGCTCCAGTTTTGGGTGTCTATATAGACAAAGAAGTGACCTTCTTTGTCTCTTCTTATAGTTTTTGTCTTGAAATCTATTTTGTCTGATATAATTGTAACTATTCCTTCCTGCTCTTTCTTGGTTTCCACTGGCATGGAATATCTTCTTCCATCCCTTTGTTTTCAGTCTATGTGTATCAGGAAAAGTGAAACACCTATAAAGACAGGTAACACCTATAAGCAACAGATCATTGGGTCTCTCTTTTTTATCCATTCAGTCACTCTGCTTCTTTTGATTGAAGAGTTTATTTAATTTACATTTAATATCATTATTGACAAGTAAGGACTTACTCCTGCCATTTTGTTATTTGTTTTCTGTTTTTTTTTTTCCTTCCCTTCCTTCTTTCCTTCTTTCCTGTCTTCCTTTTAGTGAAGGTGATTTTCTCTGGTGGTATGATTTAATTTCTTGCTTTTTACTTTTTGTGTATCTGTTGTACGTTTTTTGATTTGAGTTACTATGAGGCTTGCAAATATCTTATAATCCATTATTTTAAGCTGATAGCAACACTGTTTGAATAAACAAACAATCAAGCTAAAAGAAAACTAATGAAAAGTCTACACCTTAACTTCATCCCCTCATTTAAAAATTTTTTTTGTTTCTATTTATATCTTACCGTACTGTCTATGTTCTGAAAAGTTGCTGTAGTTACTGTTTTTGATTGGTTCATTGTTTCATCTTTCTACTTAGGATAAGAGTAGTTTACACACCACACTTACAGTGTTATAATATTCTGTGTTTCCCTGTGTACTTACTATTACTAGTGAGTTTTTACCTTTAGATGTTTTCTTATTGCTCATTAATGTCCTTCTCTTTCTGATTGAATACTCCCTGTAGCATTTCTTGTAGGACAGGACTGGTATTAATGAAATCCCTCAGCACTTGTTTATCTGGGAAAGTCTTTTTTTCTCCCTTATGTTTGAAGGATATTTTCACTGGAAATACTATTTTAGAGTATTTTTTTTCCTTAAGCACTTTAAATATGTCATGCCATTCTCTCCTTGCCTGTAAGGTTTCCACTGAAAAGTCTGCTGCCAGATGTATTGGAGCTCCATTGTATGTTATTTGCTTATTTTCTCTTGCTTCTTTTAGGATTCTTTCTGTATCCTTTTCCTTTGGGAGTTTGATTATTAACTGCCTTCATTTAGTCTTTTTTGGGTTTAGTCTGCTTGCTCTTCTATAACCCTTTTGTACTTGGATATTGATTTTTTTCTAGGTTTTGGAAGTTCTTTGTTATTATCCCTTTGAATAAACTTTCTACCCCTATTGCGTTATCTACCTCCTCTTTAAGGCCAATGATTTGCCCTTTTGAAGCTATTTTCTAGATCCTGTAGGTGTGCTCCATTGTTTTTCATTCTTTGTTCTTTTGTCTCCTCTGACTGCATTTTCAAATAGCCTGTCTTCAGGCTCACTAATACTTTCTTCTGCTTGATCAATTATGTTATTAAAAGACTCTGATGCATTCTTCAGTATGTCAATTGCATTTTTCAGGTCCAGAATTTCTGCTTGATTTTTTTAAATTATTTCGATCTCTTCGTTAAATTCATTTGATAGTATTCTGAATTCCTTCTCTGTATTATCTTGAATTTTTTTGAGTTTCCTCAAAGCAGCTATTTCAAATTCCCTGTCTGAAAGGTCACATATCCCTGTTTCTCCAGGATTGGTATCTGGTGCTTTATTTAGTTTATTTGGTGAGGTCATGTTTTCCTGGGTGGCCTTGTGGATATTAGTGTATGTCTGGGCATTGATGAGTTAGGCATTTATTATAGTTTTTGCAGCTTGAGGTTGTTTGTTCCTGTTCTTCTTGGGAAGGTTTTCCAGGTATTCTAAAGGACTTGTGTGTTGTGATCCAAGCTGTATCTGTATTGGGGGCACTGCAAGCGTAGTAATGCTATAGTTCTTGCAGAGTCATAGAATCACCACCTTGATGGTCTTGGATAAGATCCAAAATTTTCTAGATTACCTGGCAGAGACTCTTGTTTTCTTCCCTTTTCTCTCTCTGTCCTGAGCCACCTGGAGCTGGGGGCAAGGTGACACAAGCACCCCTGTGGCCACCAGCACTGGGACTATGCTGGGTCAGACCTGAAGCCAGCACAGCACTGGGTCTCACCCAAGGCCCACGTTAACCAATCCCTGATTACTGCCTATGTTCACTCAAGGCTCTACAAGCAGCATGTGGTGAAGCCAGCCAGGCTTGTGTTCTTCCCTTCGGGGTAGCAAGTTCCCCCATGCCCCAGGTGGATCCAGAGGTGCCATCCAGAATCCAGGAACTAGAGTCAAACCTTAGAAGTCTACCTGGTGTTCTATTGTACTGCAGCTGACCTGGCACTGAAACCACAAGATGCAGTCCTTCCCCCTCTTCCCTCTCCTTTCCACAGACAGAAGAGCCTTATCCCATGGCCACCATCACCACAGGCCCATGGGGATTACTGCCAGGCTACCACCAATGTTCCCTTAAAGCTCAAGGGCTCTAGGCTGGGTGCAGTGGCTCATGCCTGTAATCCCAGCACCTTGGGAGGCTGAGGCAGGCAGATCATGTGGTCAGGAGATCGAGACCACCCAGACTAACACGGTGAAACCCCATCTCTACTAAAAATACAAAAAAATTAGCCGGGCGTAGTGACAGGTGCCTGTAGTCCCAGCTACTCAGTAGCCTGAGGCAGAAGAATTGCTTGAACCTGGGAGGTAGAGGTTGCAGTGAGCCAAGATGGTGCCACTTCACTCCAGCCTGGACGACAGAGTGAGACTCCGTCTCAAAAAACAAAAACAAAAACGCTCAAGGGCTCTCAGGTTAGCTTGTGGTGATTCCTGCCTGGCCTGATACTCGCCTTTCAGGGCAGTGGGTACCTCTCTGACCCAGGGTATGTGTAGAAATGCTGTCCAATAGTCAAGACCTGGAATCAGAGACCCCAGGAGCTGCTTGGTATTCTACTCCTCTGTGACCAAGCTGATATCTAAGGTGCAAGACAAAGCCTTCTTTACTTTTCCCTCCATTTTTCTCAAGTAGAAGGAGTCTCTCTCCATAGCCAGCACAGCTGGGAAAGTACTGAGTCTCACCCGAAGCCCACAGCATACTACCTTGGTATTGCTGCTGGTTATTCAGGGCCCAAGGGCTATTTAGTCAGCAGGTGATGGGTCCTGCCAGGACTGGGTTCTTCCTTTCAAGGTAGCAGGTTCCCTTCTGGCCCAGGGTGTGCCTAGAAATGTCCTCTGGGAGCTAGGGCCTGAAAAGGGGACCTCCCAGCTGAACTGTACCCTATCCTGCTGTGGCTAAGCCAATATTCAAGATGCAAGACAAAGTCCTCTTTAGCCTTCCCTCTCTTCTTCTCAAGTGGAAGGAAGGGGTCTTTTTTGGAGCTGTGGGCTGTGCAGCCTGAGGTTGGGGAGGGGTGGTGCAAGCACTCCCTTAGCCGCCCTGGCTGATGTCCCAGTAGGTCATGTGCCCACCCAGTCCACTGGCTCTGAGCCCAGTTCCGCACTAGAGGAGTTGCAGTCCTTGTGACCTAGACTGCCTTTCAAGTTTATTTAGAGTCCCAGAGCACTTTAGCCCATGGTAGTGACGCTTGCAGGAACTCAAGTTCCAACTGCTGGCATGGGTGATTCCCCTCTGGATAGGGCTGGTTTAAATTCTCTCTCTGGGGGCAGGTGTCAGCTGAGTTCAGCTGGGTTTTGCTTTCTGCTATGGCAGAGCAGCAGTGTGTTCGATGCAATGTCTCACAATTGCTGTGCTCTCCCTCTCTCAAGTGCACAGATTCTTTCTCTGTACCATGTGGCTACTTCTGGGGGATAGGGGTGGGGTGGCATCTGCAATTCAAGACTGTCTTTCCTACCTGCTTTAATGCCTCTTTCAGTGAAATGAAGTTAAAATCAAGTACTATGAGTGCTCACCTGATTTTTGGTTCTTATGAAGGTGCTATTTTTGTGTGTAGATAATTGTTAAACTGGTGTAATTGCAGGAGGATAATAAGTAGAGCCTTCTATTTGGCCATCTTACTCTGCCCCTCTAGGTAATTTCTTTTAAAATTAAACATTCGCTTAACATATGATATATAAACCCTACTTCTAGGTATTTACCCAAGAGAAATAAAAACTTATGTCCACACAAAAACTCCTATACAAATTTTCATAACATCTTTTTTAATAATAGCCAGTGGAGTACTGGTAAACTGGCTCCCCCATTAAAAATGCCCTGATTTGCCAGTTTCTTTGGTGTAAATACTGCCACTATGGTTGATTTCAAGCTAGTAATTTGACATCACTGAACGGTGGAGTTGAAAAGAGATGTGCACAATCAGCTCCTGTATGCTGGTATGAGCCAGCTTCAGCAAACCACTTACATATTGCTCAAAGCTGGAAATATACCTCATATGTTCATCAAAAGGTGGGTGGTAAAAGAAATTGTGGTATATTCAGTACGATGGCATGTCATTCACCAATGAAAAGGAATAAACTCTAAATGCATGCTACAACATGGATGAATCTTAAAGACATTATGTTGAATGAAAGAAATCCATACACAAAAGAGTACATAATGTATGACTCCATGTATATGAAATTCCAGAAATGAAAACTAAAAGTAAATGACAGAAAAATCAATTGTTCTCAGAGTCTTGAAGTGGGGTTGGAGTGAAGGTGATTTTGATGGTATTACATGGGTGAATATAGTTATCAAAACTCACCAAACTGTATTCTTTAAAAATGGGTGGTCTATTATATGTTAATTGTATCTCAATAAAGTTTATTTAAAACATTTATATTTTCTAGCTTTGTACACTAACTAGTAAGATCTCCCTCTGGTTTATGTGCATTAATTTGACTTTTCATTACTGGAAGAACGTAGTGTTATTTGTAAAAACAGAAAAATAAATATGTATTCTTACTTTTAGAGCATTCATAAAGGTATTAAGCAAGAGTAGTTCCAACACCCTGGAAAAGCCCATTCTTAATACCTTTCAATCTAAGAAAGTGTCCTTTAATCCCTAATCTTTCTATACTGCCTTTAAATTGGTTTCCTATTTGTCTCTCCTTTCCACCACCCATTCTCGATACTCAGGGCTGGTCCCCATGTGGTATATACAGAGTAGACATAATGTTCATCATGTACCACCTGAAATGATCAACTCTCACACAATAATAATATCAGCTAGTAAATAATACCTGCTAATAAAACTAGTAAAAAAATTAATACAGAAAATACTTATCGCTGAGCGTGGTGGCTCACGCCTGTAATCCCAACACTTTGGGAGGCCGAGGTAGTCAGATCACTTGAGGTCAGGAGTTTGAAACCAGCCTGGCCAATACGGCAAAACCTCATCCACTAAAAATACAAAAATTAGCCGGGCTTGGTGGCACATCCTTGTAATCCCAGCTACTCAGGAGGCTGAAGTGGGAGAATTGCTTGAACTCGGGATGTGGAGGTTGCAGTGAGCCGAAATTAGGCCACTGCACTCCAGCCTGGGCAACAGAGTGAGACTCCGTTTCAAAAAAAAAAAGAAAAAAAAATACTTACATAGAACTTACTGTGTGTCAGGCACTGTCGTATGAACTTTATAATAAATTAATCCATTTGATCCTCACAACAACTCTCTGAAGTAAGTACACTATCATTATCCCCATTTTACTACTGAGGAGACTGAAGCACAGAGTGATTAACTATCTTGTCCAAGGTTACCCAGCAAGTAAGTGTGAAAGGATTCAAATACCTTTGCTTATAAATAACTTAGTACTTCAAGTTACAGAATTTTTTATAACAAACACAAAAATAAGTCACTGGGACGGGTGCAGTGGCCCACACCTGTAACCTCAGTGCTTTGAGAAGCTAAGGTGGGAGGAATACTTGAGGCCAGGGGTTTGAGATCAGCCTGGGCAACACAGCAAGACTCCACCTCTACAAAAATATAAAAATTAGCCAGGCACGGTGTCTCATGTCTATAGTCCTAGCCACTTGGGAGGCTGAGGTGGGAAGATTGCTTGAGCCCAGGAATTCGAGACTGCAGTGAGGTGTGATTTTGCCACTGCACTCCAGCATGGGTGACAGAGCCAGACCCTGTCCCTAAAAGAAAAGAAGGTTAGTTCCATGGCAAACGCCAAATGGAAGACAACATTGTTCTTTTCATTGGAGTCATAGAAACCAAAAATTTGAACAGTATGTACAATACAGCCCTAATTTTATTACTGCATAATACACACACATATAGATACACACATAAAAATCCATGTAAGAGACTTCAAAGATAAAAACCAAAATGTTATAGCTTATCTCTGTTTGGGGACATTATATATAAAATATTTTTTCCTTCTTCATGCATTTCTGTATTTCCCAAATGGTGTGCGATAAATATATATCACATTTATAATTTGAAAAAAGTCAGTATCTTTTCAACTGTGCACTGATTCTAACTATTTTAAATATTCCCTGGCATACTATGGTATTGAATAATCTTTGAGGTAAGTCAAAAGTTCTCTTCCCTCAAACAGTAAAGATCCAGGAACATTCAAGTTAGTCCTGGTGTGATACCTGTTTTATAGGATAATTTCATATACTATTTTATACTACTCATAATGGTCTGGCTTTGTGAATCTCAACACACATGGCTTTTAAGCAAATGCTGCAAACAACATTATGACAATCAATTTGTTTTACCATACACTTTGGAAAAGAGATAGATTAATTGAAAATTTACATGCAATAGCATGGGAGTAATTATATGTACTATGCCAAATTTACTTATGATAATAGACATAATTGGATAAATCTTTAATGTACGATTTTAATAAGGGCATTAAAGAAATTGGGAAAGTTGAAGAACATCTAATCATTTCTGAATTATAATTGTAAATGAGTGCAGATGACCTAATCTGCTTACGTAAATGATAATTATTAATTTAGCAATTGTACAAATGAGCTCAAAACATGAACTACAATAATTACAATACAAACCAATAACTTCCTTGTCTGCCATTTGCACAAATGATTAAATTATATGAGGAATGTTTCCTCTATACTTTAAAAGCTAATGTAAATTTAAGAACCCAGGGAAATTATTAGTGTAATTAAAACTAATAGGTATGCACAAATATGGAAAACGAACAGCTGGATTTATAAAGCTTGAAGAAAGGACATTTTATTTCTACTTTAAATGTTAATATCATGCATCTTTCGTTGTAAGTGTAATAAATAATGTATCACTAGAAAAATAATAACACTTCCCGGCCGGGCACGGTGGCTCACCCCTATAATCCCAGCACTTTGGGAGGCCGAGGTGGGCAGATCACGAGGTCAAGAGATCGAGTCCATCCTGGCCAACATGGTGAAACCCCATCTCTACTAAAAATACAAAAACTAGCTGTGCGTGGTGGCACGCGCCTGTAGTCCCAGCTGCTCGGGAGGCTGCAGCAGGAGAATCCCTTGAACCCGGGAGGTGAAGGTTGCAGCGAGCCAAGATCGCGCCACTGCACTCCAGCCTGGGCGACAGAGCAAGACTCCGTCTAAAAAAAAAAAAAACAAAAAAACAAAAAAAAGAACCATGTCTTCTTGTCATCTCACTGGAAATAATTTTACACTTTGAAAATAATGCTACATATTTCAGTTAACCAGGGGCACTAACTGGAAACCCAAGATAATTTTCAAAACGTCTTTAAATGCCAAATGCATTTTATTATATTGTGATTCACCTTGACAGAGTTTGTACAAGAAAGAATGGGGGGGAGGGCGAGAAATATCAGAAAAATGCAGCATTTTAGATCTATTTAGTGTGTGTGTGTGTGTGTGTGTGTGTGTGTGTGTGTGTGGTGGAGAGAAGATAAAGCACAAAAATCTCTGTTAATTAAGTAGTGGCTGAGTCCAGGAAGTTCCAGAAATTAAGGTAGGCATGGGGGTAGTTGACTCTGTATGATGGAGGAGTCAGTTCTTCTGTGGGGCGAGGAGCCCCCACTGGCTCTTGGCCAGTGCCCAGCTGCCCAGCCTCGGCCTGCGCCTTTCACCAACCGCTCTTGCGTTCCTTTGCGAGTCCTAGTTTACCCCTTCAAATCGCCCTAGTTTGACCAGGGCGCAACCAGCCCGGCCATGGGTGGGCATGTGCTCTGTAGGGCCCGTGACTTCGGGTGACAGGCTAAGGCGAGTCCAAGGCTCCTTGTCACTTTCACGGGTGTGCGTCCTTCCAAACCAAGCGGGGTAGGTTGTAGGGGAACTCACTGGTAAGCCAAGCTGGCCATAACTGAGACACCCGCCCCTACAACCCTTGCAGTCAAATGAGGGCAGCAGGCTGGACCTACCATAAAGAGGGAGGGACACTGGCAGCGCCTCCTGGAGGACTGGTCTGGCAGTGGCAGGTCCAAGGGCGGCCACTGGGACCATTTACCCGGGCGCCACCGCGGCTCTGGTGGCCCACGCCCTTGGTGTCCAGGGCAGCCTCTCACAGCCCCTCTTCCTGTGCCATCAACCCAATGATTCACTAGAGCTTCGGAATGCCGGTTTTGGAGATTAAGAGAAGTTCCTCAGATCCCAGACAGGCCGCCTGATCTCTCTGCATCTCAGGTTACTTATTTGTAAAATGAAGGCAATAATGGAGCCTAATTTGAGGCTGCTTTAAGATTCAAGAAAGTAATATGTGTGTTTGGCACATAGATGTTAATTATTAGCATTATCAGTATCATATGTATATGACTCTAGTTACAGCAGAGCTAGACAACTGTTGGATCAATAGCCCAGTGGAATCTGAAATACACTATTTTGAAAACGATGAGACATATTTCACATTTAGAAAAAGTACATAAAGCCTATGCATGGGTCACACCAGTGCTTCTCAAACTTTAAAACACACAGGAATCACCCAGGGATCTACTGAAATGCAAGTCTGGGGTAAAGCCTGTCATTCTGCATTTCTAACAAACTCCCAAGTGATGCCAATGCTTCTGGTAACAAGGGTGCAAATATAATATAAATCAAACATCCACGTAGTCACCATCCACATTAACAGAAATCATAGTGTCATATCAGAGAATCCATTGCCAAATCCAAGGTTCTGAATATCTGCCTCAAGTTTTTTTCTGAGTTTATGGTTTAGCCCTCATCTTTTGAGTCAATCATTATCATTTTGAGTTAATTTTGTATATGATGTGAGTTAGGAATCAAAATTCTTTCTTGTACTTGTGGATATCCAGTTGTCCTAGAACTATTTGTTGAAGAGGTTGCTCTTTCCCCATGGAATGAACTTGGCATCCGTGTGGAAAATCAATTGGCCATAGAGGTAAGGGGTTATTTCTGGATTCTCGATTCTGCCATATTAGCCTGTCCTTACACCAGCATCATACTTAAAAAAAAAAATTCCTTAGCTTTGAAGTAAGTTTTGAAATCAGGAAGTGTGAGACCTCCAACTTCTTTCTTTTTCAAGATTGTTTTGGCTATTTGGGATCCCTTGCAATTATATATAAATTTGAAGCTCAGCTTCTCCATTGCTTTAAAGGTGTTAAAAAAAGATGTTCGAATATTTGACAAGGATTATGTTCAATCTATAGGCTAGTTTGAGTTGTGCTGACATCTTAACAATATTAAATTTTCCTACCCATGAACATTGGATATCTTTCCATTTATGTAGATCTTCTAAAATTTCTTTTAGCAATGTTTTGTGGTTTTCCGTATACAAGTATTTTATCTCCTTATTTAAATTTATTCATACGTATTTTATTTTTTTACATACTATTGTAAATTAAATTGCTTTCTTAACTTCCTTTTCAGATTGTTCATTGCAGGTGTACAAAAACACAACTGATCTGTGTGTTGATGTCATACCATGCAACTTTGCTGAATTTTTTCATCAGCTCTAGTAGCTTTCCTATGAATTGTTTGGAATTTTCTAGATTTTGTATCATTTCGTCTGCAAATAAAGATACATTTACTTCTTTCTTTCCAGTTTGAATATATTTTATTATTTATTTTCGTTGTCTAATTACTGGGGCTAGAACTTTCAGTACAATGATGAATAGCAGTGGTGAAAGTGGGCATCCTTATTATATTCCTAATTTTAAGGGGAAAGCTTTCAATCCTTCACTATTGAGTATGATGTTAGCTGTGGGTTTTTTTGTTTGTTTTTTTATAAATGCCATTCGTCTTGATGAGAAAGCTCCCTTTTATGCAGTTTTCTGAGTGTTCTTATCATGAAAGGGTATGGGATTTTGTCAAATGCCTGTTCTGCTTGAATTAAGTTAATCCTATGGGGTGTTTTTTTTTTTCCATTCCATTAGTGTGATGTGTTACATTGATTGATTTTATCATGTTGAACCACACTTGCATTGTTGGGATAAATCCCACATGGTTGTGTTGTATAATATTTTTAATGTGCTGTTAGGCTCATTTTGCTATATTACATTGAGGATTTTTGTATCACTATTCATAAGGGATATTTGTCTGTAATTTTGTTGTTGTTGTTGTTGGGATATTTATCTGGCTTTAGTGTCAAGGTAATGTTGGCCTCATAGGATTAGTTAGGAAGTGTTCTCTCCTCTTCTATTTTTTGAAAGAATTTAATAAGGCTTGGAGTTAATAATTTTTAAAATGTTTGGAAGAATTTACCAGTGAAGCCATCTGGTCCTGGGCTTTTTATGGTTGGCAGGTTTTTGAATGCTGTTTCAATCTCTTTTATGTGTTATAGTCTGTTGAGATTTTCTGTATCTTCTTGTGTCAGTTCAGATAATTTGTGTGTTTCTAGAAAATTTTCCATTTTATTTAGTTTATCTAATTTTGGGGGATACAAATGTTTATATTATTCTCTTATAATCCCTTGTGTTTCTGTAAGGTTGGCAGGAATGTTTCCACTTTCATTTCTGATTTTAATTATTTGTGCATTCTGTCCTTTTGTCTTTGTCAATGTAGTCAAAAGTTTGTCAATTGTGGGCCGGGCACAGTGGCTCACACCTGTAATCCCAGCACTTTGGGAGACCGAGGTAGATGGATCACGAGGTCAGGAGATTGAGACTATCCTGGCTAACACAGTGAAACCCCGTCTCTACTAAAAATACAAAAAATTGGCTGGACGTGGTGGCGGGTGCCTGTAGTCCCAGCTACTCAGGAGGCTGAGGCAGGAGAATGGCGTGAACCTAGGAGGCAGAGCTTACAGTGAGCCGAGATCGCGCCACTGCACTCCAGCCTGGGCAATAGAGAGAGACTCCATCTCAAAAAAAAAAACAAGTTTGTTGATTGTGTTGATCTTTTCATAAAGCCAACTTCTGGTTTCCTTGATTCTCTCTATTGCTTGTCTCTTCCCTATTTTATTATCTCTAGTCTGATCTTTATTATTCCCATCCTTCTACCAGCTTTGGGTATAGTTTACTGTTTTTAGTTGTTCAAGATGTAAAGTTAGATTATTGATTTGAGACCTTTCTTCTTTTTTAATGTAGGTGTTTGTGCCGTAAATTTCCCTCTGAGCATTGCTTTCACTTTCCCGTAAGTTTTAGTATGCTGTGTTTTCATATTTATTTGTTTCTAGGTAATTTCTTTCTTCTTCTTCTTCTTCTTCTTCTTCTTCTTTTTTTTTTTTTTTTTTTTTTTGACAGGGTCTTGCTCTGTCACCTAGGCTGGAGTGCAGTGGCAAAATCACAGCTCAGGGCAGCCTTGACCTCTTTGGTCTCAAGCGATGCTTCCAATTCAGCCTCCCTAGTACTGGGGACTACAGGTGTGTGCCACCATGACCTGCTAATTTTTGTATTTTATGTGGAGAGGGGGTTTTGCCATGTTGCCCAGGCTGATCTCCAACTCCTATGCTCAAGTGAACTACCCACCTGGGCCTCTCAAAGGGCTGGGATTACAGGCATGAGCCACCATGCCCGGCCTTGTTTCTAAGTATTTTCTAATTTCTTTTGCAATTTCTTCTTTGACCATTTGGTTTTTTAGAGAGTGGGTTGTTTAATCACGACATATTTGTGAAGTTCTAGTTTTTCCTTCTGTCTTTGATTTACAGCCTCCTTCCATTGTGGCTGGAAAATATATTTTGAATTATTTCAGTCTTTCAAAATTTGTTGAGACTTGTTTTGTGGCATAATATGTGGTCTAGTTTTCCATGTGCACTTGAGAAGAATGTACTCTGCTGTTCAGTAGATAGTTCTATATAATTCCATTAGTTCTTATTGGTTTAGAGTGTGGTTCAAGTCCTCTATCTTCTTATTTCTTATGCCACATTTTAGCTACCCATTCTACTACTGCTGGACAATTATATTGGTCATAGTATTTTGCTATTATAAACAAAGCTTTATTAAAATGTCTCCTTGTGCACATGTTTCTCATGCCTAGGAGTGGAATTGCTATGTGTAGGGTATGCACATGTTCAATTGAACTAGCCAATGCCTATTTTCCAAAGTGGCTATATCAATTTACATTCCCACCCTCAGGGTATAGTGAGAGTTCTCCATACTCCACAGCTTGACAATGGTTGGTATTATCAGACTTTTTAGTTTTTGTCAACCTGGTGGTTGTATTATGATGTCTTATTGTGGATGCAATTTTTATTTCCTTGACTACAGTAAGTTATATTCACCCCTTTGTCCTTCTTTTGTTTCTTTTTGTTTCCTTTTGTTTTTCTCATGTTCCCATTCTTTCCCCTCCAACCATTGCCATGATCCTCTCTCTCCCATACAATTCAAAGAGAATCACACCGGTGGTTAAAAGTACATGTTTGGAATCAGGCTTAGTTTCTAGTCCTGCACTGTCACTTTCTAACTGTGTGATGTCTGGCAAGGTACTTAATAGTACCTAGCCTAATCACTTAATAGTGCCTAGCCTAATCACTTAATAGATGCTCACTATTATTATACAGCTTAACTTTAGACTCAGACAAACTGACATTCAAATTTCAGCTTCGCTTCCAACATTTTATTTAACAAACTTTTTAAAAACATTCTATTTTGAAGTAATTGTAGATTCACAGGAAGTTATAAAAAATGTACAGGAAGAGCCTGTGTTCCCTTCATCCAGTTTCTCCCAATGTTTTGTATCTTATGTAATTATAGTACAATATCAAAACCAGAAGCTGACATTGAACAATGTATATATATATTTCATTTTACGATGTGTAGATTCATAGAAGCATGACCACAATTAAGGCACAGAGCTATTCCATTACCACAAAGGCCTCCCTCCTGCTACTACTTCATAACCACACCCATATCATTTCTCCCACCATCCCTAGCACCTGGCAACCACTAATCCATTCCCCATGTCTATAATTTTATTATTTCAAGAATGTTTTATGAATTGAATCATATAGTATGTGCCCTTTTGAGATTACCTTTTTTGCACTCAGCATAATTCCCTGGAGATACATCCAAGTTGCTGCTTGAATCAATAGTTCATTCCTTTTAATTGTTCAGTAATTCCATGTGGTGGATGTACCACAGCTTCTTTAACCATATAGCCATCTAAGGTCATAGTTATCTCCAGTTTGGAACTATTATAAATAAAGCATCTATGAACTTCTGTGTACAGATTTGTACGATAACATAAGTTTTCACTGGCAAGTACAATATCTGAGTCATATGGTAAGCCCACTTAAATTTTAAAAGGAACTGCCAAGTGATTTTCCAGAGTAGCTGTACGATTTTACATTCCCACACATAATGTATAAGTGATCCAGTTTCTCAGCATCCTCATCAGCATTTGTTGTTGCCACAAGTTTTTATTTTAGCCCTCTTGATTTGTGTGTATTGATATCTCATTGTGGTTTTAATTTGACTTTCCCTAATGGCTAATGATGTTGAATACCTTTTCATGCACTTTATTTGCCATCAGCGTGTCTTCTTTAGTGAGGTATCTGTTCAGATATTTTGCCTATATTTTAATTGGGTTGTTTTCTCATTGTTGGGCTTTAGAAGTTTTTTATGTAGTCTAGGTACCAGTCCTTTTCCACTATGAGGTTTGCAAAGATTTTCTCCCACTATGTAGCTTGTCTTTTTATGTTCTTAATAGAATATTTAATGTAGCAAAAGTGTTTTATTTTTATGAGGTCAAAAATATCAAACTTTTCAGTTAAGGTTCATACTTTTAGTGTTAAGTCTAAAAACTCTTTACCTAGCCCTAGGTCCTAATGATTTTTTTATTACAAAAAAAAAGTTTTTATAGGTGCTAGCTCTTTAAATCTCCTGGAACTCAGCCAGAGGTGGAAGGGCTTGCAACAATGTGGAATGAATAAGATCTAGTATTTTGTAGCACAATAGGGTGACTATAGTTAGCAATAATTCATCATATTTTAAAAAATGATTAAATGAATCTCCACAATCCAGCAGTCTAATTTCAGAATCCAAGTGCTCAATCACCACTTTATGCTAACTTTGAGCAATTTATATTACTTCTTGGTTACTGCATTTCTTCATATGTGAAATAGCAATGATTAATTCTTACTCATTGGGAAGATTTAATGAAATAATTCACGTGCCTGGTTCATGGTAAAAATGATTGATGAATGTCAGCCATGGTAGTTACTGTAGCCTTGCTATCAACTCTCAGGGCTGAAGAGGTTTGTGGTTTATAATCAAGTTTATAGACTTTTGGAAATAAGATGAGCCTTTCTGGAGAAGCCACCTGTGAAATGAGTAACTTTATTCTAATTTAAGACTGTACAGCATAAATGGTTAGAGACAGCAAGAAATTAGAGAGCCCTCACTCGGGCAGTGAGGCTTTATGTAATATTTATATCCAGTATAGAATCTCCAGGACTGGAAAACACCTTAGAGATCCCAGGATATACATAGAAAAGATGTAAGATATTTAATAAGAAGTTTAATATCATATGCATTTATTAAGTTCTCTTTTGTGCAAGGCAGGGTTTATAAGGAAAAAAAATCAGATCTTTTCTCTCCCAGTCTTCACACAAGTAGTTGTTCTTTTGGTAGGGATTGGAAGAGGTGTGCAGCAGGCTAGGTTTTTTGTCTATAGCTACATTTTTTTTTTCTGATTTGTTTTCAGGTGTGGATCAATTGTTACCTTTTTAAATTCAGGAAGCAAGATGACTGAGCAAAACAACTTTCAGTGCTTTTAGCGAATCCCAAGTGGGTGTTCAATGTTGCTAGAGGGGATTAACAGGCATACCGAGTGAGAAGTATTTCAGTCAAAATACACAACTGGGCACTCAGGGTATAGCAGGGAAAAAAAGAAAAGCATAATGTGAATAGAAATCCTTTTTTCCCCCGCCAAATGCGGTGGCCACTCAGACAGCAGCTCATATAACTGGGTTTCTGCGATGCTGTTTCTATCACAGCTGAGAGCAGGTTTTTGGACCTTTTGGTTTCCATCCTTTTTCAGCTGTGCAGCTTTTCTTCTGTTTTATGCTACCACCACCTGCTGTCCTATTCCTACCACACAGAATCTCTTCTCTTTTCCAGAAAGAACTAATCATACTGCAAGCCATGATAGGGACATCTTTCAAGAAATTTAAGCAATGACACAACTTTGGAAACCTTAATTTTAAAGCCACAGGATTTTAAAAATAGAAATGTCTTGTTTTTAAATGCCTGTAGGCAAATATCTTCATTTCTAGGCATGTAATAATAAAGCATGGGATACATGATTTTCACCATAGCAAGAGGAAACAATTGTATGGACAAACATTTTATTTATTTTTATTTAACAACCACTTATCTAGCATTTATTATGTACTAGGCAGGATTTTAAATGCTCTACTAGAATTAAGTCGTTTGAATCCTCATATTAACCCTATGAGGTAAGTTCTATTATTATTTCCATTTTAACAATGAGAAAACCAAGGCACAAAGAGGTCAAGTGACATGCTCGAGGTCACTGTGGTGGATTATAATATTGTTCAAAATATTAGCTACTCCTCCCTGTGGGAGGATTATACATCTCTGCCCTGTTGACATCAGCCTTGGCTGTGTGACTTATGCCCCTCCCTATGGGAAGAGTCCTCTTCCCCTCCCCGTTTGCATCCAGCTCAGCCATGTAATTTGCTTTGTCCTATGACATATGAGCAGATGTGAAATGTTCTGAACAAAGGCCCTGAGAGTCGGCTCAGAGTTCACCACATTCCTTCTCCATCCAGGAGACCAAGAGTGTTCGTGAGAGGAGCTGTTCCTTCATATTGGATCCTAGAGTGAAGACAGATGAAGAAGAATTTTAGTTGACCCAGATAGTACATGACTGATAATGAAATTTTTTGTGGTGTAAACCACTAAAATGCTTGATTATTTGTTCCTGTGTTTGTCATCTTTGGCAATGTAACAACCAACTACCAGATTTTAGTGGCATGCAGTAATAAACACTATTTATTGCTTTCAAGTTGGAAGATAATAAAGAAGCTCTGCTCCAGGCGTCTCATTTTAGGGCCCAGGATGAAGGGCCAACAGCTATCAGTGGTGTGTTCTTCTCATGCAACGGCAAAACTGTAAGAGGGAAAGGTCAACTGCCCAAGGATATTCCAAACATCTACTGATATAATATCCTCTAACATCCCATTGGATAAAGCAAGTCACATGACCAGGTTCAAAGTCAAGAGGTGAAAAAGTATAAGCTGCTCACCATAATGCAATGGCAACGGAGTGGATGTATAATAATATTATTGGTGTAATAAAGAATTGAGATCAACTACTGAAACTATCACAGTTACTTCCTTATAACCTAGGTAAGATGACAGTGTCAGTAGCTGGAATTCAAATCCAGGCAGTTTGGCTTTATATGTTTTTATGTACAAATTTTTCAAGATATAACTGCTGTAACATAAAATTCACTATTTTGAAATATAGTTCAGTGGTTTTTAGTATACTTACAGAACTGTGCAATTATCCTCTCTATTTAATAGCAGAACATTTTAATAGTCCCCTCAAAGAAACACCATACCTATTAGCAGTCCCTCCCCATTGTCTCCTACTTCCAGCCCCTTGCAACCTCTAATCTGCTTTCTGTATTTATGGATTTTCCTTTTTTTGACATTTTACATAAATAAAATAATACATGGCCTTTTGTGTCTGGATTTTTTCATCTAGCATAATGTTTCCA
Source organism: Pongo abelii (assembly GCF_028885655.2). NCBI lineage: Eukaryota > Metazoa > Chordata > Mammalia > Primates > Hominidae > Pongo > Pongo abelii. The sequence goes on from NC_072008.2 coordinate 143,551,495, forward strand.
AGGTTCACCGATGTAGCATGTATCAGCACTTCATTTGCTTTATTGAGCAAATAATATTCCATTGTATGTAGATACTACATTTTATTTATTCATTCATTAGTTGGATGGACTTCTGGGTTATTTCCACATCTGTTTCAATTCTCTTAGGTATGTACCTAGGAGTAGAATTACTGGGTCATATGGTAGGTTATCTGATGTGTTGGCATACAATTGTTCATACTATTCCCTTATAATTATTTTTTATTTCATAAGGCTAGTAGCAATATATCCTATTTGATTCCTGATTTTAGGAATTTGAGTCTTTTCTCTTTTTTTCTTGGTCAATATTGCTAAAGGTTTGTCAGTTTTGTTGGTCTTTTTAAAGAACCAAATTTTTGTTTCATTGATTTTCTCTATTGTTTTTCTATTCTTTATTTCATATATTTCTACTCTCTTCTTTATTATTGCCTTCTTTATGCTTGCCTTGGGTTTAGTTTGCTCTTATTTCTAGTTTCTTAAAGTTTAGGTTACAGATTTAAGACTTTTTATGGTTACGTTGATCATTATTAGGTTATTGATTTTAGATTCTTTTTGTAAATATATGTGGCCGGGCACGGTGGCTCACTCCTGTAACCCCAGCACTTTGGGAGGTCGAGGCAGGTGGATCGCCTGAGGTCAGGAGTTCGAAACCAGCCTGGCCAACATGGTGAAACCCTGTCTCTACTAAAAACACAAAAAATTAGCCGGGTGTGGTGGCGCATGCCTGTAATTCCAGCTACTCGGGAGGCTGAGGCAAGAGAATTGCTTGAACCTGGGAGGCGGAGGTTGCAGTGAGCTGAGATGGTGCTATTGCACTCCAACCTGGGCAACAAGAGTGAAACTCCATCTCAAAAAAAAAAGTAAATATATGTGTTATGATTATAACTACATCCTATACATTTGCGTATGTTGTGTTTTCTCATTCATCTGAAAGTATTTTCCCATTTCCTTTGTAATTTCATCTTCGACCCTGTATTAGTCTGCTCTCACACTTCTATGAAGAAATACCTGAGGCTGGGTGCAGTGGCTCACACCTGTAATCCCAGCACTTTGGGAGGCCGAGGCAGGCAGATCACCTGAGGAAGGGAGTTCCAGACCAGTCTGGCCAATATGGCAAAACTCTATCTCCACTAAAAATACAAAAATTAGCTGGGCATGGTGGCAGCTGCCTGTAATCCCACCTACTCAGGAGGTTGTCTCAGGAGAATTTCTTGAACCCACAAGGCAGAAGTTGCAGTGAGCTGAGATCGCACCACTGCACTCCAGCCTGGGCAACAGAGCAAGATTCCATCTCAGAAAAAAAAAAAAAAAGAAAGAAAAATAGAAATACTTGAGACTGCGTAATTTATAAAGAAAAGAGGTTTAATTCGCTCACGGTTCTGCAGGCTGTAAAGGAAGCATGATGCTGGCCATCTGCTCAGCTTCTGGGGAGGCCTCAAGAAACTTATAGTCATGGTTGAAGGCAGAGGAGGAGCCAGCACTTTACGTGGCTGGAGCAGAAGGAAGGTGTGGGGAGGTGCTACACACTTTTAAACAACCAGATCTCCTGAGAACTCTATCATGAGACAGCACCAAGGGAATGGTGCTAAACCATTAGAAACCACTCCCATGATCCATTCATCTCCCACCAGACCCTACCTCCAACATTGGGGATTACAATTATACATGGGATTTGGGTAAAGACAAAGATCCAAACCATATCAGACCCAGTTAGAAGTTGTGTTCTTTTTTTCACATGTATTTGTGAATTTTCTTCTGTTATTTGTTTTGAATTTTATTCCATTGTGGTCAAAGCACATACGTCTTATGATTTCAACCTTTTTATATTTACTGTTTTATGTCCTAAAGTATGGTCTATCCTACAGAAACCTTCTATGTGCACTTAAGAAGGATATGTGTTTTGCCTTTCTTGCATGGGGTGTTGTCTAGATATATGCTAGTTCTAGTTTGTGCAGTATTGTTCAAGTCTTCTATTTTCTTGTTGATCTTCTGTCTAGTTGTTCTATCAGTTATTGAATGTCGGTATTGAAGTCTTTTTGAATTGTATTTTTAGTTTGTAACTTTTTCCTCCTGTATAAAACAATAATTATGAATGTATTTTGATGGGCACACAATGGATAAAGTTGTAACTTGTATTTCAGTAACATCACGAAGGAGGAGGGAGAGAAAGGAGATATTTAAAGGCAGCATTTTTATATATTATTGAAATGTAGTTGTTATTAATCTTAACTAGATTGTTATAGTAAGATATTAATTGCAATTCCCAAGACAACCACTAAGGAAAAAACTCAAAAAATACCATAAAGGAAATGGCACAGGTATTAAAATAGCACATAAGAAAATATCTATTTAACGTAAAAGAAGGCACTAATAGAGGAACAAAGCAACAAAAGAGACACAAAATGTATAAAAAACAAATAGTAAAATGGTATATATATGTATATATATATCCTACCTTATCACGAATTTCACTGAATGTAAATCAATTAAGCACTCCAATTAAAAGGCAGAGATTGGCACAATTGATTTAAAAAATATGATACAAGTATATGCTATTTACAAGAGACACACTTTAGATTCAAATACACAAATAGGTTGAAGTAAAAGGATGCGAAAAGATATACCATAAAATCAATAACCAAAAAGGAGCTGGAAATCCCACTGCTCAAAATATGGCCAAAAGAAAGGAAATCGGTATGTCAAAGACATATGTGCATGCCAGTGTTTATTGCAGCACCATTCACAATTGCCAATATATAGAATTAACCTAAGTGTCTATCAACAGATGAATGGATAAAGAAAATGGGGGTAGATATACACAATGAAATACTATACAGCCACAAAAAAGAATGGAATCCTGTCATTTGTAGTAACATGATTTGAACTGGAGGTCATTATGTTAAGTAAAATAAGCCAAACACAGAAAAATATAGTATGTTCCTACTCATATGTGGGAGCTAAAATAGTTGATCTTATAGAGACAGAGAGTAGGATGGTGGTTACTTCTTAATTAAATTAGAAAGCTAATTTAATTAAATTAGTAAACTTTTTTTATTTAATTATTTATTGTGTGCCTTTTCACTGCACCTACAAATACAATGCTCTAAAAGGACCCAAACCATGTCTGCTTTTGGTTACTCATCAGTGGATCCTCAGTGCCTGGAACAGTGCCTGATGCATAATAGGGACTCAGTATGTATTTGATGAATGAATTTTCTTTGTACAAACTTTATAGAAAAAAAATAAAAAATAGAAGACCTACTTTAATGGAGCAACATACTCTATTCATGGATAAGAAGACAATAATAAAGATAAGAAGTCCCTCTTCCAAATAATGTATAATTTACATGAATTCCAAACGTAGATTTTTCATAGAACTCAACAAGCTAATCGAAAATCCATATAAAAGAATAACAAACCAAGACTATTCAAGATAATTCCAAAAAAGGGTATAGAGGAGAAAGCTGAAGGAGAATAGAACTTCAAGGAGAAATAAAAGTAAATCTACAATTATGGTCAGAGATTTCAATAACCTTCTCTCAATAATTGATATGACAAGAAAAGAGAAAATCAGCAAAGATATAATAGATCAAACAATATTATAACTACCTTGACCTAACTGACATATATACTGCATTCCACCCAACAATAGCAGAATACACATTCTTTTCAGGCACTTATGAAACTTTTACAAAGATAGACCACATTGTAGGTCATAAAAGAAGCATCGATAAATTTCAAATGAGTCAAGTAACACAAAATCCGGTCTCTGACTCAATAGTATTAAGATGGAAGATACACAACAGATAGTTAATTGGAAAAGCTCCAAAATTTTGAAAACTAAAAAACACAATTCTAGATAACCCATGAGTCAAAGATAAAACCAAAAGAGAAATTAGAAAGTATTTTACACAGAATGATAATGAAAACACAACATATCAGAATTATGGGGATATTATTTAAAGCAGTAATTCCAGGGAAATGTATAGTGCCAAATACCTATATTAGAAAAAGAAGATCTGAAAACTATTACCTCAGTTAGCATCACAAAAAACTAGAAAAACAAGACAAAAGTAAATCTAAAGCATGTGGAAGAAAGAAAAAAAATAAACACCAGAGAAGAAATTTTTAAAAATAGAGAATAGAAAACAATAGAGAAAATCAATTAAACCAAAAGATCATTAATTGGAAAGATCAATAACATTGATAAGCCTCTCCATACTAAAGAGGTTCAAGAAATGCCACCACAAAATATGCTATTTTAGACTTCAAACTGAGGGCACTTGGGAAATTACAAATGCAGGGAAGGGCTTTCTCCGAGCTCCCCTTAGCTGGCCAAAGACAGATCTTTCAAAAGAAACTTAATTGTCATGAATCCCCTCCGCAGGAATCTCATCAACCAGGGAGAATTAACTTGGATCACAGGAGAGGAAACTGGAGGCTGACACTACCCAGACAGACTTTGTCACAGGCTACCACCTATTCTTCCAAGGGCCCATTTATCTTTTCCAAAAAGTCATTTACTCTCCCTTCTTAAATGGCCTACATGCCCTTCTTTTCTCCCCTATGAAATGGGTATACAGTCATTGAATAACAACAATGTACTACAGTGGTCCCATAAGTTTATAACACCATATTTTTATTGTAACTTTGTGTGTGTTTAGATATATTTAGATACTTACCATTGTGTTGCAATTGCCTACAGTATACAGTACAGAAACATCCTGTACAGGATTGTAGCTTAGGAGCAGTAGGTGATACCATATAGTCTAGGTGCATAGTAGGCTATACCATCTAGGTTTGTGTAAGTGTAGTCTATGGTGTTCACGGAATGATGAAATCGCCTAACAATGCATTTCTCAAACCTGTATTTAAGCAATGTGTGACTGTATATACTTCTAGATCTCACTGTTTTGGGGGGTATTCACATTTCTTTCATATGATGCCTCCATGTACATAATGTATTTGTATACATTTTCTCCTATTGATCTGTCTCACATCAATTTAATTTGTAGCCCATCCAAAGAACCTAAAAGGGTGGAGATAAACTATTTTTCCCTCTCCTACAATAGATTGATCAGGGATTAAAAACAAAAAAAGAAGACACAAATTACCAATGGTGGGAATGAGATAGGAGACACTATTACAAATAGTGTCCTGGAAGCCAAGTGGAGGAAGTGAATTAAGGTAGAAAAAAGTGGTCAAGCCTGTCAAATGCTGCTGTTAAGTCAAGCAACATGATGATTCAAAAATCCCACTAATAGAATTAACTTGTGACCTTGATAAGAGCAGTTTTGGTGTTGGGGCTGGGGAGGGACAAAAGCCTCAGTGAATCAGGTACAAAACAGAATAAGAGGAGAAGAATTTGAGTCCTTGACTACAGGCAACTCTTTAAGAATTTTGCTGGAGAAGGAAGTGGAGAAGTGGTGCAGTATCCAAAAGCAGAAGTAGGGTAGGGGAAAGAGTGTATTTTTTAAGATGGGAGAACCAACAACACGATTGTATGCTAATGAGAATGATATATTAGAGAGAGAAAATTTGACGATATAGAAGGAAGGAGGGAGAATTGTTAGGGCTATGTCTCTGAGTAGGCAAGGAGAATAGAATCTATTGCACATGAGGAGACATTGTCCTCAGCCAAAAGTGTAGATGGCTCTTTCAGAACAACTGGAGAGAAGGCCAAGTATAGTGGTACAGAAGCTGCAGGTAGGTGTGTACATAAGGCACTAGGAACTTGTTGACAATCTCTTCTGATTACTTCTATTGTCTCAAGAAAATAAGAAACAAAGTCATCAGGTGAGAGTAAAAATGGAAGAGGGGGTACTGGAGTTTTGATGAGAGAGAGAAAGATGTCTAAATTTCCTTTCAGTTTCAACATTCTGTGATGTTCAACCACAGGATAAAATACAGAGAAATGTTCACTTTTTTCCTCCTTGGAGGAAAGAGCAAGTTCTTTCTATAGAACTTGTTCTTATTTCTATCCTTCCCCTTTCCTCCCTTAAAAAATTCCCTCAGTTTTGAAGCTCATGTAATCAGACTAAACCCCTCCCCACCCCTCTTGTTCCTGTTGTTCACGGACCCCCATGTTTTGCTGAAATAAATTGAGCATCATTCTATAGCTAAATGCAAACACCGTAGAGCAGGTATTAAAACAATTTGTTTCTGTTGCAATCAAATAGGCCCCAGATCAGTGAAAAGAGGCAGGCAGAAGAAAGAAATAATATTCTGTTGTAATTGTTGTCAATATGCCAAAGTCACACATCTTACTCCATATTTCTAGGGTTTTAAAGGACAGTATCCCCATACAACAGAGTGAAAGCAGAGACACAGGATAGCAAACGATGAGGAACAAAAAGGAATTGTTCTTTCCACACAGGAAGTTCTCTATTACGAGATTTAAAAATACATTATAAGGTATTTTTGGAAGAATTTACCTAAAGTTATAAAACACTAGTGAAAAAAGCATCAATCATATGAAGCTAATGTTGCTTTTATTGCTTTATTTTAAAATTTTTCTAATATTCCTAGGACAATTATAGTTGTTGCTTGTGTCCTTCCTACCATTTAAATGCATAAATAAGGTTAAGGATCAAGCACTCTTTGCAAGCATTTTAAACATACGAATTAAAAATGTAATGATGTAGCCAGGCATGGTGGCTCACGCCTATAATCCCAGCACTTTGGGAGGCTGAGGTTGGCGGATCGCTTGAGTCCAGGAGTTCGAGACCAGCCTGGCCAACATGGCGAAAGCCCTCTCTACTAAAAATACAAAAATTAGCCAGGTGTGGTGGGCACAGACCTGTAATCCCGCTACTGGGTGGGGGGAGGGGTGGGATGGTGCTGAATCAGGAGGATTGCTTGAGCCTGAGAGGTCAAGATCAAGCCACCGCACTTTGGCCTGGGTGATGGAGTGGGACCTTGTCTCAGAAAAGAAAGAAAGGAAAGGAAGAAAGAAGGATGGAAGGAAGGAAGAGAGAGAGAAAGAAAGAAAAAGAAAGAAAGAAAGAAAAAATATTTTTTAATGTAATGTGGTGAACAATGAAAAAAGAGGAGGAAAAAGGAGAAAGAAAGAGGAGGAAGCAGAAAAAGACAAAGAGGATGAAAGGGCTATGCTAAGGGATTGTCTCTGCTTTAGAGAAAGAACCCAAGTGCACAATGAGGTAGTAATGTTGCAAAATGGACTTCTGGAGTGGATTTGCTTGCTTTCTTTTATAAGCATATAGTTTCTGTTTACACTGTCAAAGCTTTTTGAAGAATATGATACTACTTCTAGCTTGTAAATTCCTTGAGGGCACAGGCCGTGTCTTATAGATCTTTGTATCTCACATAGCATCTAGACAATTACTAGCCATGGTGGAGGTGCCCAATAAATATCTGTAGAAGGAATGACTGCAGAAGTTGAAGCATATTAAATATTTTTAAAAGGAATACACAATGTAGTTTAATAAAATGTAAAATGCGTCTTTCCAAATATTATTTTAGGTGAATTGTGAATCCACATATTTCAAAGTAAATTTAATTTATATTTTGCCAAGTCATTTTTATTTATTTATATATTAACTTTTTAATTTCTTAATATGCATTGAAAATTTTATGGCTCATTAGAACTGTTATTTTTATGTTTCCCTAACTTTTTATTTTGAAAAATTTAACAGAATATAGATTTCATCTACATTCATTTGTTGCTAATACTTGGCCACATTTATTTTATATAACTCTCAAAGTAAAAACAAAAACAAATTCTTTTAGAGCCACTTCAACAACGCAAATAATGTTGAAGTTTTTTTTGTAGGAATCAGATAGGGTATTTTGTCAACTCTGATGACGTCAAACTTCTAACATTTCTAAGATTTTAAGACTTTTATAAAAGAGATTGACCGCTTTTAGTCAACAATTTTAAATCAACCTGAAAAATGTGTAATTATAATAGTTCCTTTTAACATTCACATACAGCATAGATATATTTTTAATTTAAACAAGGATGTTTTGTTATAATTCTATGAATAATAGACATATATTAGTCTTTTATTTATTTTCTATTTTTGAAGATAAATATTTGATTTATAATTATACCTGGCACAAAAGCATTCCACGTTCTTTTTATTTTACCTATATTATAGAAGAGAGTTAAATTTATACATCTAGACTTGAGTATGACATTTCTACTCTGCACATCAAGGTTGAATTCTAGGCTAGGTAATAAACATTTGAAACCACAGCAAATATACCCTGGGAATTAGCAAAACATTTGAGCTAGTTTCCTGCAATGCAGTTGTCTTGGCTCACAATACATTTTTAGTTTTTCTTTCAGTAACATAAGACTAAAATTTGGACATGTGCAATTTGTCCCCATTGAATTTTGGTGCTCTAGTTTTTCTGTGCAAATTAAAATAACTGATTATTAAGTGTCATATCAGGTTTAAAGGAATAAAAATATTTCTTTAGTTCTTCCACAGTTCATCAAGTATTTTCACTAACATTACCTCATTTTTAATTCACTATATTCCTGTGAAGTCAGTAGTAGTGGGATCCTCATTTTATAGACAAGGAAATTAGATAACAGAGGGTTTAAGTGATTTTCCCTACACATACTGCCATAAAGTGGAGGAAGATCTAGATCTAATTCCAAAGTCAGTGCTTTATCCACATCTTGTCATGCCTAATTACTAAATTACAAAGGGCTGGACATAAATCTGATAGCCTTTTAGAATGGCTTAACTGATAAAATAGGCCTCATGTTCTGAGACAGCAGTAGAGTGGGCAAGGAAACAGTTCCAATAAGCTAAAGATGTAGAGGGATCCAGAACAAATCAAAGAATTAGATGATTTTCAGAAGGGCAGATTCAGAAAAGTGAACATTCTTCACGTATGCTAAATGCTACCTTGAGGAAAAGGAAGCATATTTATTATTGCTTCCAGGCCAGAACTAAAATGAATGGGTGAAAATTCATAGTAATAATGATTAATTTCAATAGACATGATGTGTTGGGTACTTAATTAGCACTTTACATGTGTTCTTTCATTTAACGATGAAAAAGAATATAACCATTTTACAGATGAGGCAACTGAAGCTTCAAGTGGTTCAGTAAATTGTCTAAGGTCATACAGATAATCAGTGGTGGTGCAGGGATTTGAATATGTGTCTGACTCCAGAGCCCGTGACCCCAATCTCCATGCTGTGCTTTTTATTCTTTAGGCCATACTGCCTATACATGGGTAATGGAGTCACCTCAAGGAATCATCCCAGAATGCTTTGAGGGTGAATGGAAGACTGTCTCAAGGGTGTTAAACACTGGTGCCTGTCATGCAACCTAGCTCTGAACCAGGCATTTGTTCAAATTAAACACTGGAATTGAATGGGGAGAACCTGAGTATTCTGAGCATTCTGAAAAATAGCATTGGCATTTGTCCTGGGAAGGAACAATTCAAAGGAAGGAAGAATTCAAAGGCTGAACAGTTCCTAGAAGTCAGAAAGACAAGATGGCAGCCAGAGTCCACATGAGTAAAGTGCAAGAAAGAACCTAGTTACCACCATCCATCTGGTTGCTCAAATCCACACCTATCAGTAATCTTTGATTTGTTACTTTTTTTTTTTTTTTTTTTTGCACCTAACCTCCCTCACCTGGTTTACCATGAGGGTCCCGCCAACTCTACCTCCCACATATTTACTGAATCCCTTCATTTCTCTCCACTGTCACCATCTTAGTCCAGGTCTTCCCTATCTCCCACCTGGATGACTGCAATAACCACTAACTGGTCTTGCCAACTCTACCCTTGACCCTTACAGTCTATTCTCAACAAGAAGCCAGAGTGAGCTTGTGAAAATGTGAACAAAATCATGTCGTGTCTCTGCTAAAAATAGTTCAGGGGCTCCTCACTGCTCATAGGATAAAGAAAAACTCCTTTCCAGGCCTAAAATGTCCTCACATGGATTGGCCTCCATCTGCCTCCCCAGCCTCCTGTTGCCCCACACTTCTCTTTACTCTCTCCAAGCCCCAGGTGCAGTGTAATGCTAAGAGCCTAGATTCTGGAGCCAGACTGCCTGGACTTGAATTCTGGCTTGACCACTTAGTAGCTCTGTGACCTTGGGCAACTTACTTAAGGTTCCTGTACCTCAATGTCCCCTATTAATCAAATAGAATAATAATAGTACCTAGCTCGTAGATACCAACTCAATTAAGTGAATTTGTATATGACAAGTTCTTCAAATAGTGCTTGGAATATTGTGAGCATTGTTATTATAATGCCCAGCTCATCCCTGCCTCAGGGCACTTCCACTGGCTGTTTCTTCTACCTGGAATGTTCGCACACCAGGTCTTCATTAGACAAGCACTTTCTCATTCTTAAGACCTAAGCGCAAATATCATTTTTGCCAAAAATCACCCCGACCCTCCCATCCCGATCCAGTCAACTCTATTACAATACTTGGTTTTATTGCCTTCGTGACACTCACAATTTGTTACATAAATGAATAAATGTACTGTCTTCTCAGGGACTGCATTAGGGCGTAGTTAGAAGGAGGAGTGGAACCTTGTAAGGCTCTTTGCAACCTTTACTGGTGTTTAAAGATCAGAAACTTCTGTTTCAGAAATCTATTTTTATGCTGCTTGTTTATTCTATAATTGTTTCCTTTTATTTCCCCTTAGTGATTAGTAAAGTTCTCTCGGAAAATGTCAGTTCTCTCAGCTGTGCAAAGGAAAACACAGAAAGGGGTTTTTGTACCTAACTGGTCCTGAGTCAGAGGAACTAGAAGGGGGAGCATGAGAGTGGCATTCAATATCCAAGAAAGAGACCCCCAGGAGAGTGAGGAAGAACCAAGGACTGAGGGCACGGCAACAGCCTAGAGGTGCTTCTTCGGAAAATCGTCATGCTTTGCAGGTGATTGTTTTAATAAAGAAGGCTGAACCCTTACCGCTCCCATCTCTCATGGCCATGGAACAGGAAACCCACAATGAAGAAGAGGGCTTCACACATTGCTTGGCACACAGTAAGCATCTAGTAACTAAACATAGCACACACTTATGACTTGTCTACTGTGTGAGAGACACTGTGCTAAGCTCTAAGCATGCATTATCTAATTGAATCCTCACGTGGATCTTTTGAGGGTCTTTTTACAGAAAAGGAAACTGAGGCTCAGGGAGGATAAATGACTCTTCTGAGGTCGCAGAGCTAGTATATAGGATTTAAATCCAGGTTTTTGTTTTTAATAGCCTCCCTATTTGATGAATAATGAATCCCTGAGATCTTTGCTGATAAAAAGATTATATGTTTTACAAAGTTCAGCTAAAAAGAAATAATTTGTATCAAAATCAAACACTGTAGAACCATGGTTCTCAACGATGAACAATTTTGGCCCTGAGGAGACATTTGGCAATTTTCAAAGACATCTGCTGAGTGGGTAGGAGCCAGGAATGCTGTTACACGTCCTAGAATGTACACGTCAGTTTGCCACAACAAAGAAATATGTAGTCCAAAATGTCCGTAGTGACAAGGCTGAACAACTCTGCTGTAGAAAGAATGGTTAAGGCAAAGAGGAGAATATGTTTCATTTGTAAAAATGTATCAGAAGAAATGGAACAGTTCTGAATACCACTTTTTGTTTTCCCCTCATGATGCACTAGTCCAAACTTTAAATGTATTGTATATTTTTAATGATATTATCAATGAGGGTCAAAGTCAGCTCGCTCCTCTGAAAGCTCTCATTCTCCAAATAGAATAAAGCAAAATGTTGAACTACAGAACTGACCACCCATGATTCTGCCCACCAATACATTCTTTACTCCTTTAATTCCATATTAATCCAGGGTGGTAGATAGGGTTCAAAAATCTGTCTGAGCTCATGACTCTGGGCCAATCCTGTCCTCTCGTTGCCATCTTACAGAAATAGCTTCTCCAACTGCTTCAGACACTGTGGTTCTAGTTACATGAATGGTAGCTTCAATTTTGATTAAAATTCTTAAGCCACAGTCATATTTCCCTTTGTCTTTGTGGTGAGCCTGCATTAAATAAATGAATGCATCAGCACACACTGGAGCAAGAAGATGGGACTCTGACAGTTCTAAGCTATTCACAAAGTTTTTCCATAATCGTGAATTCAGGGCACAGTTTGGATGGCCAGAAACAAATGGTTGCAACAACTCATCCTTGCACTCTTTTTTTCCCAAAAGGTTGACTATAACTATTGCTTTGTTAAACTTTATGAATTACATTTCAAAAGAGAAAATACCACTCTAATCCACTTACTTTTGATGACAGCAAGATTAACTGTTGCCTCAAACTCATGTCCCTCCCACAATGTCTAGCAAAGTATTTGTAAGTGTTACCCCGGGATCCACCCGCTCATTAAAAAGACCCATGTTGCAAATACCAATATGGAAACCTATTGGCTTCTAGAACAAATACAAATAAGCAGATTATGTCGTGTATCCCCTCTCTCTTTGTTATCTGTAGCTAGATGTACGGAATAGAATGTGATAAAACAGGGTTTAAGGAAATAGTAGCATACAGAAATTTTGCTGTTGAGGAAAATACTTGTTTTAAGAAATAAAAGCACCAATATAAAAAGATTTGCCTGGGGCTAGGAGGAGGGAAGAATGGAGAGTGACAAAATTTATCGTGTAGACGGTTTTATTTTGGGTTGAAGAACAGGTTTTGTAACTAGGTAGTAGTGGTAGTTGTACAACATTGTGAATGTGCTAAATACCACTTCTAAATGGTTAATTTTGTTATGTAAATTGCACCTATTTTTTTTTAAGATCTCTAAATAGGGCTAATGAGATGTGTGGTTAGATAATGTACATTTGACTTGGTGTTCACAGGGTTAACCTGCATTTCCATTATCACAAAATGCCTAATGCATGATTGCATACTTAAGGTGTTAATGCGTATTATAGTTTTTTCCCCCTTTTTGATAAAAGAGAATTTAATAAAGGTAACCGAATTACCGAGAAATATAATCTAAAAATATGTCTTGGATTTTAAATTATTGGTGAACCTAACTACTGAGAATGTAAGATGTGTTCGGAATGTTTAGGTCAATTCCAGTCCTTCAGCTCTGTAAGGAACAGCAGTAGGTCTTTTTTTTTTTCAGCAGTAGGTCTTTCACTCACTGAGACCAATGTGATTTTTTTCCCACCTTGCATCTCTATTTCAGCTGAAGGGGAAAAAAAAAAGAAATTAAACAACAAATGGTCTTTCTCTTTATGATAGATCACTTCCAAGTTGCTTTAGACAACTGGCTTTTTGTCCAGGTGTCTCGTTTATCTCTCCCTGTGTTATGGTGATAACCCAAGCATTCTGAAATCCCATCTGCAAAACCAGGTGGGAAACTAACACACCATTACTACATTCCTCTAGAGCCCATTTTAAAGAAGACTTTCACAGAAATAGATAAATCCTTTCTCCCTTCCAAGGCCAACATAACTCAGGGCAGCGAGTTCAGACAAAAATTTCATTTATGGTTGGGTTGCCTAACCCCATCCCCTCTCCTAAAAGGCCAGTATACCTCTTGAGTTGTTTGATGTTTTTAGAGAGGTCCCTAAGTTCAGAGACAGATATCAACTGTTTTATATACACATAACACACACAGAGTCAGAGAAGTAGAAAGAAGTAACTCAGTGGGCCAGTGCTAAAATCTTGGCGAAGGAGATACAGGCACCCGCGAACGGGCGCGGGCGCGCGCACAGGCGCGCACACACACACAAACACACACACAAATACGCACACGCACAGCCAATCTATATGGCCTAGTGCCTTCCCTCAGGCTGTCTTTTTCTACTCTCTTTTTGCCTGGATCCACGTGTTGGGGGAGGGGACCAGAGACAAAGTTCCGCAGTGCTCTCCTACCCCTGCGACTCATGCGAGGAGGTCGGGACTTCTCCCCTCCCCCTCCCAGGAATGGCCCTAAGCATATCTCCTCCAGCTAAATCCTCCTTCCTCACCCAAGTCTGATTGATGCTAACTAACGTCGAGTTAGTTCCTTTAAAGAAGTTATCTTGCTACCAAGAATGAGCCAGTCCATACCGGAGGTGGAGGACGGGGGGCGGGGGGGGCGGGGGCGGGGAGAGGGGACGAGGACAGAAGGTGAGGAAATAGAGCTGGGAGTGGCACCTCACACCAAACAAAAACGACGATCGTTAGATTGTATTTAATTTCTAATTAATCCTCAAGAGAAATATAGCCGTTTTCCTTACCAATGGATCTCTGTTCTTACTGTGGGTATCTCGCGCGCGCGAACGGTCCCCACCTCCCCGGAGCCTCGCAGCTCTAAGGAGAGCAAGAAGTCCCCAGATAACTATTTAGTATAAACAAACCGTGCGGCTTTAATGGAATTACCTCAGCCTGCTAGTAAATAATTTATAGTAGGCAGTAAATAAAATATGGTTTTACGTCTTTAAAAGAGTTGTCAAGTGGAAAACACCCACCAGAGGGACATAAACCCCGAAGACTGCCACGCTTAAAGACGCCGGTTGGGATGAGAGCCGGGTGGAAAGACATGTTTTTCTACCCCGAAGGAAGACGCGGGTGCTGCCAGAGCCAGAGCAGGCAGCTCTCAAAGAAGGTTCCCGCATGGAGAAGGAGGAGAGACAGCCAGTCTTTGTCACTTAGCAGAGGGGCAAGGGATTAAAACGCAAAGGGAGGAGGTGCACTCTCATAATAGTACCTTCTACTTAAAAGCCTAGACGCTCTCAAATTCGTTACCACACTTAATCCTCGCCACCAGTCTTCCAGAAAGACCAGGCCAGAGCCGTGTTTCCCATTTTGCCGATGAGTAAAAATAAGGCTCAGAGGCTAAGGGACAGTGGCTGTGTATGCTTGCTGAGCACTAAATGGGACGCGGGAATCCAGGTTTTTGCAGCTCTGGCCCGCGCAGTTCTTCACCCAGGTGCCCCCAGGAGTAGCTCGCCTCCAACACACACACACACACACACACACACACACACACACACGCAGTCCAGCCCAGCACACTTGCCCAGTTTTACAACACTTCGGCATGTCTTCTTTTTTCGGTGACCTGAGAACCCTCTAAATAAACTTTCTGCCCCCCTCTTCCACGAATCACGCGCCTGGAAGGCTCATCCCCAATTCAGACAGGAAGAAAGATTTATGAGCCTCTCCTCAAGGTTTCCCCCAAGACAACCTTGACCATGAAACTAGAATCTTGAACACTTGACCTAAATTTCCAAGGGCATCTGTTTCCGTCTGTAATTGTCACCAGGCTTCATTTGAAATTCGATCCTGTGTCACTAATGGTATTAACAGGAGCTGAGGTCCAACCTTCCAACGAGAGACTGTTGCATATGATTTTACATCCAAACGAAAGTAAATCAGTTTCTATAAACCTGCAGCAACCCCCTCCCTGAGTACAATAAAACTGTTGTCGCAATCAATAAATCTCTGGTTTGGGGCAATGAAAATTAGATAACTGTTCTCTGTCTCTTTCTGTCTCTTCTCCCCACCCCCCCACCCCCATTAAGACAAAGCCACTATTCAAAGAACGGGGCGTCTTGTTAACCATTTCTGAAGTCCCTCGCTGTACCCGGCGCCTTTCAGACACGCACCTCTCAGTCATAGGAGAAAACCAGACGTTTAATTACGGTGACTTTTGTTCGATCATTACGGATAATAAAGGCAACCTTTTCGCTAGATACAATTATAACGCAAGCTGCTCCAACACCTGCACGGATCGTATTTGTCTCCAGCGTGGGTTTTTTTTTTTTTTTTTTTTTTTTACTTCTCTAAACTGCGTTTGAATTTCTCCTTCTCTTCTGACCAGAAAATTTAATATGTTGCAAGAGATAGATTTCACGAAAACGCGTTGTCCCTTCTGTAGCTACATCTGCTCCGACCTATTAAGAAAAGTAAGACATTTTGATACTAATTGCAAATAAATTGTGATGTGTTCACCGAGTAATTGATTTAATGAAGTTCATATGAAACTCCTGAGATTGGCCAAGTGAAAGGCCCCCTGGTGCTTCTATTGTGGAGGGAAAGGAAGGTTGGTTTTTCGTTTTCTTTCTTTAAAAAAAAAAAAAAAATAGAGGTGGCGTAGAGGGAGGAAGGGGATGGGGGAGGGGGTGGGCACAGATGTTACCTCCACAGAGGCAGCTCCGTGGCGGGAAGGAGCAGCCAGATAGTCCCTCCCTCCCGTCGGCGTCGGCCGCTGGCCGCCAGCCCGGCTAAACGAGGCGCAGTCTGCCGCTCCCAGCCTCGGGCCCCGGCAGTCGGTTGAGCGCAATTCAGGGGCAAACGTGGGCCAAGGAGAGGGTCAGTGCGCGGGCCGCCCGCGTCCTCCGAGTTGCCAAAGTTGCACAGGGCGCTGCCGCCGGATCCTGTTCCCTCGCTTCCTGAAGTGCTCGACAATGGCCTCTAAACCTCTTTATCCGGCTAGAGGCCCAGAGGCTAGGAGGAGCCCCCAGGCGGCTCTCCCCTGAGTCCCGGCGCCCAGGTCGCAGTTGAGGCCAGGGGAGAGGGCTGCGGTAGCTAGCACTACGGCACTCCGCGTGCGGGCCAGGGTCTCCAAGGTTCGGGGCCCGAGCTCACCCCGCAAGCAAGAATATATGGACAATAAAGCCGCCTTCGGCCTCACGGGGGTTTTCCTTTTCAACCTTTCTGGCCAGCCACGTCGGCGAGTTAAAGGGCCGGGGCGTGCATGAAGGGTACAGAGAGGGAATAAGGCTTTTCTGAACACCTACTGTGTGCCAGACCCAGTGCTTCACAACAGTTCCCTTTCTCCAAGCAACGGTGGGAGGTATTATTGCTCCCTCTTAACAGATGTGGAAACTGAGATCGGAAGAACGCTTGCCATCAACGTGCTAACAATGCCCTGGCTACACTGGGCCATCAACAAGCACGGCTCGTCGGGAAGGAGAAGGCAGATTCCCGCAAAACTGTCCCCAGTTTGCCCCAAAGCCCTCCAAATATTCCCCCCGGAGCATAGGGATACAAGGCAGAAACTGCCGCCGGGCCCGGCCCGGCCCATATCTCCTAGTTGGCGGAGCACAGTCTCCGGCTCGAGTTTGAAATTTTTGTTTCGTTTTGTTTTAAAGAAAGAAGACCTCTTTGGAATAATCAGAGCCCTAGCTGAGCTAGCGAGTAGCTCCAAGCTCCTCGGAGTTGCCCTGCAGATGAACTTTCCCTGAGTTCTTCCTCCTGGGTCGCGGGGGCCCCTAATCTGGGTCCCAAAGTGCCCGCAGGCGACAGCAGTGCAAGGGTGGTCATGCTGACTCGGGTGTCGGACGCCGCCAGAACCCACAAGCCAGAGTGCGTGGGAGACGAGGGCCGGAGGGATGGCCCCTCCACCCTCTCAGCCCACTTCTGGGAGGCCGCACCGGCTCTGCGCCTTGAAGAGACCGCCCGCGGCGCGCAGGCGGGTCCTCACCCGAGGATGAGGCGAAGCGCTTAACACCCAGGCAAATGCAAATGGTCAACGCTGGGGTCTGACCGAGGCCAAGTTATCTCCCCGAGAGGCAAAAGCAGGCGCGAATGAAGGCGAAGAGACCAGCCCCTCGCTTTCCGTTTCGACATTTGCAACTGTACAGCGCTCCACGCCCAGCCCGGGGGGAGGGGGGCTGGGAAGCCAGCAGGGCCTGCCTGGGCCGGGCCGCCAGAATGCCACCTTGTTCTGGGTGGAAACTGGACACTAAGTGCCCAGCCTGCTTCTTCCAGGGAACTCCGACACCACGCTCTATCAGAACGTGTCCAGCGCTGGCCCACCCTTGCCGCTGCTCACCGCCCGCCGTATTCGTTGTTCGGCCCGAAGAACTTCTCCTTTTGCTTTGATGCGGGCTTTTCCTCTGTTTTTCGGGACCCAGGACGAGGAGGGGCTAGGCCACCTCGCCCTAGCACGGGGGAACCCAGCTAGATGTCCTTGACCCCAGGGTTAGCGTTTCTGGGACCCAAGAGGGGTCTCATGGACGTCTGGGCCCCTTCCCTCACCTCTGGGTCCTGGAGTAGGTGAACTGGAAGCAACTCTCTCCCGCTCCATGTGACAAGTACACTTTCTTGGGTCGCGAGTCCGAGCCCTCCCCTCCTGTTCATCACAAACGGCGGCCGCAAGGGCCCGGGGCGTCGAGGAAGGGGTGGGCTACAGCGCCGCGGGCTGGGGAGGCCAGGGGGCATGGGCCACAAGGATCTTCGGGATTGTTGAGGGAGGCGCCCGTTGGGAGAGAAAAGTTAGGATCTGAGCGGCTTGGCCAGCCGGGATTGTTTCGGGATGACCTTTTCTTCCCAATAAGTGGGCACCAGCTGCTGATAAGGGCGGGAGAGGGGCACGCAGCCTTTGTGAACACTTTCCACATTCCTGGGGCCAGGAGATTGACAGGTGCCTTAGAGGGTATGGAGCTCGCGGCGTCCCGCTTAGTTTGAAGTTGCAGCCTTCACACCCCAAGACTTCCCCCCGCCAGGGATCAGCTGCAACCCCAATCCAGTCGGCCCGCTCCCCTTGCCGCAGCGCCCCCTACGGTCTGGAGGTGGGCCCTGAAAGGTTCCGACGGGCGCGGGAAGCCCAGGGGTGGGGGCCGGGGAGGCCGAGGGAAGCTGGTGTGCTCCGGTCCCCGTCTGAGAAGCGGTCACCCGCGGGGGCTTGGCTTCTGAAAGTGCGATTTAGGTAGCGGGGAGTGGAGATTTACGATCCTGGAGGACAGAGCGTGAAAGGGGTATCATCATCAGTTTTGACTGAAAGAAAGAAAACATATCTTTAACAAAAAGAAGGGCTCTTGCCATTCACCCGCGTTGTTAGGACAACGTGAACTATCCTTGAAATGATTAGTTCCACTTCAAAGGAATTTACATTCAACAGTGAAAACTCAGCCTCTTTTTATTTATTCGAAAAGACTTTTCACTACGGAGAGTCATATGTTCTGTCCTTCTATTTATTTTTCCGCGTTCACGGTGCACTTGTATTAAATAAACAGAGAGCCGCGCAACGCACTCATTATGCGGACCAGTCCAGGGTTCCGGGGACCCAGGGTTACAGGTAGACAGAGCGGGGGAGGGGGTTATTGGGGTTGGGGTTTGCACCACGCAGGCACCTGCCTGGCCCAGGGGATGGGGTGGGAAGCAGTGGATCAGGTCTGGGGCCGTGGGGGGAATGCAACCGAAAAAACCTCACTCAAGCCCAGCCCAAGTGCAGTAATCAGAGATCTTGAATGCTCGCGATTCTCATAGCGCCTGGCACTCTCTACGTTATTTGTGGAGAAAGTGGACCTGAAGTTCCCCAGCAACACCTTAGGAACATCTGTTAAAAACTGATCCGGTTGGCGTAACTTCGCTGGGCAAAATTAAAGCCTATCTCCAGAAATTGAGAAGACAAATCCCACCTCTTAGTAGCTTGGGACGTTTGCTCACACACAGTCTCTCAGGGCCTACACCTCCGCGCCCCACCCCCCACCCTCAGGTCGCCAATTGTCGCTAAATCCAGGAAACCTCTACCCAAAGGAACAACAGCACTAAGTTTACGAGCGGCGCGTCCTCCCGGGGCGGGGGAGGGGGCGGGGGTGGGGATGGGGAGTTAGGGAATGCTACCCCTCTAACTGTCCCCGGAGTGCCCTGAGCTGTGGCTGGAATACTTCCCACCCCCTCCGGAAACGAGCAGCAGCAACCAACTCTCAGCTTCACCTCACACACCCACCCACCCAACCCCACTCCCACCTCCCGCGGCAAAATCTTTTCTTCAACCAAGGGCTAAGTTTTTCTCACCAAGAACAATGATGTAGCTTTCCCTTGATGGTCTTTTCCAGCTTCTAATTAAATAGGAAAAAAAAAAATCTGGGTTAGACATTGGATTCAAGTTTTTCTACCATTCTCTAACATATCTGGATTTGTACCTGGCAACGGGCCCCATATCTTGAAATATTGTCAACATGAATCGTAACAGTTGTCCTTTCTAACACAGTTTTTGGGCAGCTCCTCAGTAGGTTCAGAAGCAGTGACCACAGGCTGCCTGGCTAGGAGTTAAAGGTGGCCGCTGTTTGCCACCTGGTAACAAAGGTGTAAGTTGGAGCAGTGACTGGGGCAAGCCCTTATTCTCCTGTGTTTCAGGTTGAATAAGAACTCAGGTTTTGTTCACCATTCTGGAGCTACTCTCATGTTCCTTCTTCCTCCTGGGTCTTCCTGGGCTTATTTCACCTTCTTGGTCTGAAGGTTTCCTTTGTTTCTTCTCTTGCTCAAACCTAATCCTGAGGCATCCCCTGCTCCCTCCCTATCTCTATCCCCTGCTCCCTCCCTATCATCTCCTGTTCCCTCTCTATCTCCCTCCCTATCTCTCTAAATCTCTCTGGGACATTTCCTGTCCTTCATGAGGAATCAAACTACAGTTACACTTGAGTCAGAATCCCAAGCAGGAATGTGGATTTACCAACTCTCCCAGGTGGTTGAAGAGAATGTGCAGACAATCGTGAGATTCCAACCCCCATCCCGCCCCATTCCCAACTAGATCTATGCCTTAATTCTAACACTGAGCTCCTGGAGACTTTCAAATGGGTTGATGTTTGTTCCTTAGTGGTATCTACTTTTCTCCGCAGGTGGCAAACAAATTTCAGTGTCAGCACCAAGCTCTGTCTTTGTGGGGTTGTATGTAGCTTTAGAGGTGCCTCTCTTGATCTCAGGCAGTGAAGAAAGAAAAAAAAAGAAAAAGAAGAAAGAAAGAAAAGAGAGAAAGAAAGGGGAAAGAAAAAGAAAGAAAGAAAGACAGGAAGGAGGGAGGGAAGGAAGAAAGGAAGGAAGGGAGAAAGAAAGAAAGGAAAGAAAGAAAGAGAGAAACGAGGGAGGGAGGGAAGGAAGAACAAAGGAAGGAAGAGAAAGACAGCAAGAAAGAAGGAAGGAAGGAAAAGAAAGAAAGAGAAAAAGAGCGAGAAGGGAGGAAGGAAAGAAAGAAAGAGAAGAAAGAAAGCAAGGAAGGAGGAAAGGAAGAAAAAAAGGAAGAGAGGAAGAAAGAGCGAAAGAAAGGAAAGAAAGAAAGAGAGAGATGAGAGAAAGAAAGAAAGAAGGGAGGGAGAGAAGGAAGGAAAAGAAAGAAAGAAAAAGAAGGGAAGGAGGGAGGGAAGGAAGAGAAAGATATAAAGAGAAAGAAAGGAAAGAAAGAGAAAAAAGAAAGAGAAAGAAGAAAGAACAAGAAAGAAAAAAGAGACATAAAGAAAGGAAAGAAAGAGAAAAAAGAAAGAGAAAGAAGAAAGAAAAAGAAAGAAAAAAGAGACATAAAGAAAGGAAGGAAGGAAAGAAATAAGGGAAAGAAAGAAAGAGAGAGAGAAAGAGAGAAAGGGAGTGGGAAAGGAGAGGCCCTGATAGAAAGCAATGCTGGGAGAGTGCAGCCAGGCCTCCAGCTGAAAAGGCTTGAGAATGAGAGGCTTGCAGCTCCCAAGGCAGCTCCGGTGGGGGGAGGGTAGGAAGAGGCGTGTGAGAAAAGTGACACATCCTAAAGCACACCCCAGGAGAGCTAGGGATCTAGGAAGAACTCAAAATGTATTTCTAATTACTTTTCATGCTCTCAGAAAAGGGGCTCCTTTTAACTTCTATTTTAAAAGCTTGTTATTGTACTGAGTTATAGTCCACATTTTAAAACACTGTTTATATGTTTTAACTTTTTATGTAGAGTGGGAGGATGGTAAATGTTAGAAATGTAGTTTTCTGAAAAAATATGTAGAAAATCAGAACTTGGAAACTTCTTTAATAATAGCTTATTTCCTCATTATAAGGACTAATACAAAGTATCAAAGACATTGATTTGCCATAACATTTTAAGAGTCTTTATAAGAGATAAATAAATTCTTGTTCCTGCCTTGGTTCCATGTAAGGTATCTCTCACGTAGCTGAGGCTCTAAATGTGCAAGTATGAGTTGTGTGGACATGACTGCAGAGCAGACATCCAGTCAGCAGAGGGCACACTCGTCACTCTCAAACCCTGTTTCCAGATTTGGAGGTGACAATGGTAGGTACAGGCAGGAATGGTGGGCATAATCACATTGGAATAGGGCTCAAGTGGAGATCTAGAAAATGAGAATAGTCATTTTCTCTTGAAAGTAAACACAAAGACAGTAAGAGAGGACATATTGATATGTTTGACAACCATGGAGTCCCCCAAAAATAAAAGTGTCTCAGGACTGGAAAAATGGGCCTTTAAAAATCTTGATTTGGCTGGCTGGCAAGATGGCCGAATAGGAACAGCTCTGGTCTGCAGCTCCCAGGGAGATCAACGCAGAAGGCGGGCGATTTCTGCATTTCCAACTGAGGTACCCAGCGCATCTTATTGGGACTGGTTAGACAGTGGGTGCAACCCATGGAGGGTGAGCTAAGACAGGGTGGGGCATCGCCTCACCCGGGAAGTGCAAGGGGTCTAAGAACTCCCTCCCCATAGCCAAGGGAAGCCATGAGGGACTGTGCCATGAGGAAGGGTGCATTCCGGTCCAGATACTATGCTTTTCCCACGGTCTTCAATATGTAGACCAGGAGATTCCCCTGGGTGCCTACACCACCAGTGCCCTGGGTTTCAAGGACAAAACTGGGCAGCCATTTGGGCACCGAACTAGCTGCAGGAGTTTTTTTTCATGCCTCAGTGGTGCCTGGAGCACCAGCAAGACAGAACCATTTACTCCCCTGGAAAGGGGGCTGAAACCAGGGAGTCAAGTGGTCTAGCTCAGCAAATCCCACCCCCAGAGAGCCCAGCAAGCTAAGATCCACTGGCTTGAAATTCTCGCTGCCAGCACAGTAGTCTGAAGTCGACCTGGGACACTCGAGCTTGGTGGGGGGGAGGGGCGTCTGCCATTACTGAGGCTTGAGTAGGTGGTTTTCCCCTCACAGTGTAAACAAAGCTACCAGGAAGTTTGAACTGGGCAGAGCCCACCGCAGCTTGGCAAAGCTGCTGTAGCCAGACTGCCTCTCTAGATCCTCCTCTCTGGGCAGGGCATCTCTGAAAGAAAGGCAACAGCCCCAGTCAGGGGCTTATAGATAAAACTCCCATCTCCTTGGGACAGAGCACCCAGGGGAAGGGGCGGCTGTGGGTGCGGCTTCAGCAGACTTAAACCTTCCTGCCTGCTGACTCTGAAGAGAGCAGCAGATCTCCCAGCACAGTCCTTGAGCTCTGCTAAGGGAGAGACTGCCTCCTCAAGTGTGTCCCTGACCCCTGTGCCTCCTGACTGGGAGACAACTCCCAGCAGGGGTCAACGGACACCTCATATGCTGGCATCTGGTGCATGCCCCTCTGGGATGAAGCTTCCAGAGGAGGAACGGGCAGCAATCTTTGCTGTTCTGCAGCCTCTGCTGGTGATACCCAGGGAAACAGGGTATCACCTCCAGTAAACTCCAGCAGACCTACAGCAGAGGGGCCTGACTGTTAGAAGGAAGACTAACAAACAGAAAGCCATAGCATCAACATCAACAATAAGAACGTCCACACAGAAACCCCATCTGAAGGTCGCCAACATCAAAGACCAAAGGTAGATAAATCTATGAAGATGAGGAAAAACCAGTGGAAAAAGAGTGAAAATTCCAAAAACCAGAATGCCTCTTCTCCAAAGGATCACAACTCCTCACCAGCAAGGGAACAAAACTGGACAAAGAATTAGTTTGACGAATTGACAGAAGTAGGCTTCAGAAGGTGAGTAATAACAAACTCCTCCAAGCTAAAGGAGCATGTTCTAACCCAATGCAAGGAAGCCAAGAACCTTGAAAAAAAGGTTAGAGGAATTGCTAACTAGAATAACCAGTTTAGAGAAGAACATAAATGACCTGGAGGAGCTGAAAAACACAGCATAAGAACTTCCTGAAGCATACACAGGTATCAATAGCCGAATTGATCAAGCAGAAGAAAGGATATCAGAGATTGAAGGTCAATTTAATGAAATAAAGTGTGAAGACAAGATTAGAGAAAAAAGAATGAACAGGAACAAACAAAGCCTACAAGAAATATGGGCCTATGTGAAAAGACCAAACCTACATTTGATTGGTGTACCTGAAAGTGACAGGCTAACATTCAAATTCAGGAAATACAGAGAACACCACAAAGATACTCCTTGGGAAGAGCAACCCCAAGACACATAATCGTCAGATTCACCTAGGCTGAAATGAAGTAAAAAATGTTAAGGGCAGCCAGAGAGACAGGTTGGGTTACCCACAAAGGGAAGCCCATCAGACTAACAGCAGATCTCTCTGCAGAAACCCTACAGCCCAGAAGAGAGTGGGGGCCAATATTCAACATTCTTAAAGACAAGAATTTGAAACCCAGAATTTCCTACCCAGCCAAACTAAGCTTCATAAGCAAAGGAGAAATAAAATCCTTTACAGACAAGCAAATGCTGAGAGATTTTTTCACCACCAGGCCTGCCTTACAAGAGCTCCTGAAGGAAGTACTAAATACGGAAAGGAAAAACCAGTAACAGCTACTGCAAAAACATACCTAATTGTAAAGACCATTGACACTATAAAGAAACTGCATCAACAAACGGGCAAAATACCCAGCTAGCATCATAATGACATGATCAAATTCACACATATCAATATTAGTCTCAAATGTAAATGGGCAAAATGCCCCAATTAAAAGACAGAGACTAGCAAATAGGATAAAGGGTCAAGACCCATCAGTGTGCTGTATTCAGGAGACCCATCTCATGTGCAAAGACACACATAGGCTCAAAATAAAGGGATGAAGCAATATTTACCAAGCAAATGGAAAGAAAAAAAAAAGCAGGGGTTACAATGCTAGTCTCAGATAAAACAGACTTTAAACCAATAAAGATCAAAAAAGACAAAGAAGGGCATTACACCATGGTAAAGGGATCAATGCAACAAGAAGAGCTAACTATCCAAAATACATATGCACCCAATACAGGAGCACCCAGATTCATAAAGCAAGTTCTTAGAGACCTACAAAGAGACTTAGACTCCCAGACAATAATAGTGGGAGACTTTAACATCCCACTGTCAATATTAGACAGATGAACAAGACAGAAAATTAACAAGGATATTCAGGATTTGAACTCAGCTCTGGACCAAGTGGACCTAATAGACATCTGCAGAACTCTCCACCCCAAATCCACAGAATATACGTACTTCTCAGCACCTCATTGCACTTATTCTAAAATTGACCACATAATTGGAAGTAAAACACTCCTCAGCAAATGCAAAAGAATGGAAATCATAACAAACAGTCTCTCAGACCACAGTGCAATCAAATTAGACCTCAGGATGAAGTAATGCACTAAAAACTGCACAACTACCTGGAAACTGAATAACCTGCTCCTGAATGACTACTGGGTAAATAACGAAATTAAGGCAGAAATAAATAAGTTCTTTGAAACCAATGAGAACAAAGATACAATGTACCAGAATCTCCGGGACACAGCTAAAGCAGTGTTTAGAGGGAAATTTATAGCACTAAATGCCCAAAGGAGAAAGCAGGAAAGATCTAAAGTCGACACTCTAACATCACAATTAAAAGAATTAGAGAAGCAAGAGGAAACAAATTCAGTAGCTAGCAGAAGACGAGAAATAACTAAGATCAAAGCAGAATTGAAGGAGATAAAGAGATGAAAAACCTTTCAAAAAATCAATGAATCCAGGAGCTGATTTTTTGAAAAGATTAACAAAACAGATAGACCACTAGCCAGACTAATAAAGGAGAAAAGAGAGAAGAATCAAAGAGACACAATAAAAAATGATAAAGGGGAGATCACCACTGGTAGCACAGAAATACAAACTACCATCAGAGAATACTATAAACACCTCTATGCAAATAAACTAGAAAATATAGAAGAAATGGATAAATTCCTAGACACATACACCCTCCCAAGACTAAACCAGGAAGAAGTCAAATCCCTGAATAGACCAATAACAAGTTCTGAAATTGCGGCAGTAATTAATAGCTTACCAACGAAAATATGCCCAGGACCAGACGGATTTACAGCTGACTTCTGCCAGATACCATTCTTTCTGAAACTATTTCAAACAATAGAAAAAGAGAGACTCCTCCCTAACTCATTTTATGAGGCCAACATCGTCCTGATACCAAAACCTGGCAGAGACACAACAAAAAAAGAAAATTTCAGGCCAATATTGCTGATGAACATCCATGCAAAAATCCTCAATAAAATACTGGCAAACAAAATCCAGCAGCACATCAAAAAGCTTATCCACCACAATCAAGTCAGCTTCAACCCTGGGATGCAAGGCTGGTTCAACATACACAAATCAATAAATGTAATCCATTACATAAACAAAACCAATGACAAAAACCACACGATTATCTCAACAGATGCAGAAAAGGCCTTTGATAAAATTCAATACCCCTTCATGCTAAAAACTCCCAATAAGCTAGGTATTGATGGAACGTATCTCAAAATAATAAGAGCTGTTTATGACAAACCCACAGCCAATATACTGAATGAGCGAAAGCTGGAAGCATTCCCTTTGAAAACTGGCATAAGACAAGGATGCCCTCTCTCACCACTCCTATTCAACATAGTATTGGAAGTTCTGGCCAGGGCAATCAGGCAAGAGAAAGAAATAAAGGGTATTCAAATAGGAAGAGAGGAAGTCAAATTGTCTCTGTTTGCAGAAGACACGATTGTATATTTAGAAAACCCAATCATTGGTCGGGCGTGGTGGCTCATGCCTGTAATCCCAGCACTTTGGGAGGCAGAGACGGGGGGATCATCTGAGGTCAGGAGTTCGAGACAAGCCTGGCCAACCTGGTGAAACCCCATTTCTACTAAAAATATGAAAATTAGCTGGATGTGATGGCGGGTGCCTGTAATCCCAGCTACTCGGGAGGCTGAGGCAGGAGAATCACTTGAACCTGGGAGGCAGAGGTTGCAGTGAGCTGGGATCACGCCATTGCACTCCAGTCTGGGTGACAGAGTGAAACTCTGTCTCAAAAAAGAAAAAGAAAAAAGAAAAAAAAAGAAAACCCAATTGTCTCAGCCCAAAATCTCATTAAGCTGATAAGCAACTTCAGCAAAGTCTCAGGATACAAAATCAATGTGCAAAAATCACAAGCATTCCTATACACCAATATTAGGGAAACAGGGAGCCAAATCATGAGTGAACTCCCATTCACAATCACTACAAAGAGAATAGAACACCTAGGAATACAATCTACAAGGGATATGAAGGACCGCTTCAAGGAGAACTACAAACCACTGCTCAAGAAAATAAGAGAGGACACAAACAAATGGAAAAACATTCCACGCTCACGAATAGGAAGAATCAATATTGTGAAAATGGCCGTACTGCCCAAAGTAATTTATAGATTCAATGCTATTCCCATCAAGCTACCATTGACCTTCTTCACAGGATTATAAAAAACTACTTTTAATTTCATATGGAACCAAAAAAGAGTCCGTATAGCCAAGACAATCCTAAGCAAAAAGAACAAAGCTGGAGGCTACCTGACTTCAAACTATACTACAAGGCTACAGTAACCAAAGCAGCATGGTACTGGTACCAAAACAGGTATATAGACCAATGGAGCAGAACAGAGGCCTCAGAAATAACACCACATGTCTACAGCCATCTGATCTTTGACAAACCTGACACAAACAAGCAATGGGGAAAGGATTCCCTATTTCATAAATGGTGTTGGGAAAACTGGCTAGCCATGTGCAGAAAACTGAAACTGGACCCCTTCCTTACACCTTATACAAAAATTAACTCAAGATGGATTAAAGACTTAAATGTAAGACCTACATCCATTAAAAACCCTAGAAGAAAACCTAGGCAATACCATTCAGTACATAGGCATGGGCAAAGACTTCATGACTAAAACTCAAAGCAATGGCAACAAAAGCCAAAACTGACAAATGGGATCTAATTCAACTAAAGAGCTTCTGCACAGCAAAAGACGCTATCATCATAGTGAATGGGCAACCTACAGAATGGGAGAAAATTTTTGCAATGTATCCATCTGACAAAGGGCTAATATCCAGAATCTACAAGGAACTTAAACAAATTTACAAGAAAAAAACAACCCCATCAAAAAGTGGGTGAACGATATAAACAGATACTTCTCAAAAGAAGACATTTATGTGGCCAACAAACATATGAAAAAAAGCTCATCATCACTGGCCATTAGAGAAATGCGAATCAAAACCACAATGAGATACCATCTTACACCAGTTAGAATGGCAATCATTAAAAAGTAAGGAAACAACAGATGCTGGAGAGGATGTGGAGAAATAGGAATGCTTTTACACTGTTGGTGGGAGTGTAAATTAATTCAACCATTGTAGAAGACAGTGTAGCAATTCCTCAAGGATCTAGAGCCAGAAATACCATTTGACCCAGCCATCCCATTACTGGGTATATACCCAAAGGATTATAAATCTTTCTACTATAAAGACACATGTACATGTATGTTTATTGCAGCACTATTCACAATAGCAAAGACTTGGAGCCACCCCAAATGCCCATCAACAATCAACTGAATAAAGAAAATGTGGCACATATACACCTTGGAATACTATGCAGCCATAAAAAAAGGATGAGTTCATGTCATTTGCAGGGCCATGGATGAAGCTGGAAACCATCATTCTCAGCAAACTAACACAGGAACAAAAAACCAAACACCCCATGTTCTCACTAATAAGTGGGAGTTGAACAATGAGAACACATGGACGCAAGGAGGGGAACATCACACACTGGGGCCTGTCGGGGGGTGGAGGGCTAGGGGAGGGATAGCATTAGGAGAAATATCTAATATAGATAACGAGTTGATGGGTGCAGCAAACCACCACGGCACGTGTATACCTATGTAACAAACCTGCACGTTCTGCACATATAGCCCAGAACTTAAAGTATAATTAAAAAAAAAAAATCTTTATTTGACTGGTTTGAGGTCAAAGTATTCACTGAATGGAGACATGATGTTCACTGTTTGTCCGTGATATCTTAAAACACATAGGCCTTCTTAGAACCAAGAGGAATGCCATAAAATTCACTGAACATGACACTGAAAGCTTTGGTTCTAGTACCTTTTCTGTCCATTCTTAGGCAAGTCAATTCCCCTCTCTGAGTTTCAGTTTCTTCATTTATAATATAAAAGAGTGGAAATGGAACTAGATTATCTCTAAGGTCCCTTCTAATGGTATGTGATTCTGGGAACAAAATGAAATCCCAGCCCACTTAGAATTTGTCCTCACATTCTAGAATCTCAAACTACAGTTCCTAGAAGAGTCACATGCAGGCAGGGTTTTGAAAATAGCAAGCAATTCTGACTGCTTTGTGATGCTAACATTTTGTATTATCCAGCCTACAAGCTCTTTTGTGAATAACACTTGATATTGCATGGTGAAAATGATAGAAGCCAAGATGCTCTCAGGCTGGACACTGGCAGCAAATAGGTTGCAAGTAGAAATACTTGAGGAGAAGAAAGCCAGAGACCAAGGCACTGCCCACACTGGGGAGGCTGAGGTCTTGAGATAAGGCCAGAACATTAATGTTAGTAGACCCCTAACATTCTCCTGGGTTAGATATGGAGACCATTGGGAACCCTCAGATTTAAGATTGCCACTTTCATTTCTGTTGTCATGTTTGTGTTCCTCAGGATTTTTTTTTTTTCTGTTGCCTGAGCTGGAGTGCAGTGGCACAATCTTGGCTCACTGCAACCTCTGCTTCCTGAGTTCAAGCACTTCTCCAGCCTCAACCTCCTGAATAGCTGGGAGTACAGGCACACGCCACCACGTCTGGCTAATTTTTTGTATTTTAGTTGAGATGGAGTTTCACCTTGTTGCCCAGGCTGGTCTTAAACTCCTGAGCTCAGGCAATCTGCGGGCCTCGGCCTCCCAAAGTGCTGGATTACAGGCGTGAACCACCGACCCGGCCTCTTCAGGCCTTTTTGAACGAAATTAAAGTTCTGGTTTTCCTCTAATTAGTATTTTTTTTTTCCATTTTAGGGCTAAATTTTACTAGAATGTGAGTCTGAACTCTTACATTTAGAACAAACAAAACCTAAAAGGTACTGATTGATTCAAAATGGCTTTACGGAAAAATTAATCTGTAACAAAAAGTTGGCATTGAGTGCAAAGGCTCCACCGTTTTCTGAGCAAAGCGAACAAAGGTTCCAAGGGACAGGACCAAGAACGAGGGGCTCAGATATTTACAACTGCAGGCATTTTCTCTTCCTCTTCTTCCCGGGAGGTGGGCAGAGGACAGCTCGGATCGCTTCGTCAAACACTGTCTTGAGGCCTCGCTGTGTGAGGGCCAAGCACTCCAGGCATTTTACAGCACCGATCTCCTTAGCCATGGCTAGACCCTGCGGATAGGTCAGCTGGGAGTCAGCTGCTTCTCCTTCAGTTTCTCGATCCTGTCTTTATCATCCGTAAGATCAAGTTTAGTTCCCACTAGGATGATGGGAGTGTTGGGACAGTGGTGCCGCACCTCAGGATACCACTTTGCACGGACATTTTCAAATGATGCAGGACTCACAAGCGAAAAGCAAATTAAGAACACATCTGCTTGCGGATAGGATAGGGGGCGTAATCTGTCATAATCTTCTTGTCCAGCTGTATTCCATAAGCCCAGATTCACCGGTTTTCCATCTACCATAACATTGGCAGAATAATTGTCAAAGGTAGTAGGGATATATTCTCCAGGAAATGCATTGATTGTGTAACTGATCAGTAGGCAAGTTTTACCTACAGATCCGTCTCCCACCACCACACCCTTGATGGCCTGCATCTGGGCCGCTCGCTGGGCCGCAGCTGCGGCGGCAGGAGCTGAGACAGGAAGCGGTGGGCTTGGGGCACGGCGGACAGGCGCGTGGCTTGCGGGCGGCGGGGTGCTGGGTGCCAGGGCTGCTGTCTACCCTGCCTTGGCCTCCCCGGACTGGAAGCGGCCACCACCCAAAGCTGAGGAAAACCCCTCTGATGAGTAATTTTATACTGATTTGAACACCTGAAGCAATTGCTTGAATTGGGGTTTCTTGTTGCTGTCTAAAGCACGTAACAAACAGACTTGTTTACCATGGAGAGTACAGCCACCACTGATTTTATTATTCCACTCTTTAACTGGCATGAAACTTCTAACATTGACAACAACAAAGCCATGTGCAGCTATGTATGCTGCACTAGCTCACTGGCTGAACTGCTTAAGATATGGCGTGAATAGACGAAATCATCAAATCCCCGAAGGCCTAAGGTCTACTGTATACGGAACCTGCCTCCTTCTGTCCCCTCCACCTCACTTCCCAGCTGCTATAGTCTGAATGTGTCCCTTAAAATTCATGTGTTGGAAACTTAATCACCCGTAATGCAACAGTGTTGGGAGGTGGGACCTTTTGAAAGGTGTTTAGGTCATAAGGGTTCTGCCCTCATAAATAGATTAATGCTACCATAAAGGGGGCTTGCAGAGGTGGATTCTCTCCTTTTGCCATGTCAAGACATGGCATTCATCCCATCTGGATGATGCAGCATTCAAGGACCCAGCATGCAAGCAGAGAAATCAGGCCCTAATCTGCCAGCATCTTCATCTTGCACTTCCCAGCCACAGTGTCTGTGAGAGAATAAATTCCTGTTCTTTATAAATTATCCAGTCTCAGGTATTCTGTTATAGCAGCAGAAAATGGAGACTAAGACACCAACTTTATGTGGCCAAGCTGTGGGCTCATAGCTTATGAAGCTGCAGACAGACTAGCCTGACATTTCGCAGAGCTAGGTATTTGTGAGCAAGTGCTGTCATTCATATTGAGCCTGCATGATCCCGTACCATGGTCACTAGCCACATGTGGCTATTGAGCAATTGAAATGTAGCTAATCCAAACTGAGGTATGCTGTAAGTGAGAAATACATATTGGATTTCCAAGACTTGGTACAAAAAAAGAATGCAAGATATCTCATTAATAACTTTTATATTGATTACATGTGGAAATGATAACGTTTTAGATATACTGGACTAAATATATCATTAAAATTAATTTCAGCTGTTTCTTTTTACCCTTTTTAATGAGTCTATTATAAAAATGAAAATTATGTATGTAGTTCTTTTTTATTTTTTCATTTTTATTTTTTCATATTTGTAGCTTAAATTCTTTTTTTATTGGGCAGCACTGCCCTAGACTGTTGAGAAATAGTTTCTGACCACATACTCTGTGCCCAGCATTAGAACAGACCGTGGTTTCTTGCTCTTTGCCTAATCAGAGTCAAGCACAGTACCTGACCTATAAGCAGGTGCTCTGTTCAGGAAATGTGGCTCCAAAATATGACGATTTGGTATGTTCATTACTTGGAACTGAGGGCACTTCGGAAACAGCAGATACAGGCAGAGGCTTTGTCTGAGCTCCCCTTATCTGTCTAAAAATGGATTCTCCAAAAGGAACTCAATTGTCAAGAATTCCCTCTGCTGGAATCTTATTAGCCAGGGAAGATTAACTGGGATCATAGGAGAGGAGACTGGAGGTGGAGACCAAACCCAGATAATGACCTATTCTTCAGAGGGCTACTCCGAGACAACTTTTATTACTTAAGAGACTTTTTATCTGTGTAACAAGGCAACCTTTATTTACCATACGTTTCCTCCTCTCACTCTCCCATAACTTGTGTTGCCACCATCCCCCAGAAGCCAGAAACCCCTATTCCTTTCTTTACCTTCAATCATCTGACCCTTCCTCGAGTCTCATGTTTTTGTGAGACTCTTGTGTATATATACAGAATTAAATATGGTTTTTCTTCTGTTAACCCGTCTTATGTCAATTTAACTTGTTACCCAACCAAGGAACCTAGAAAGGTGGAGGGAAGCCATTTTTCTCTCCCCAGCATTGCTTACTCTTGAATGAATGAATGTCCCCTCCAACATTCTAACCCTAGGATACATCGACTTTGGAAGAGACAGCCAGGGTGAAATCTCCCTGCTCCTAAGTAGGTCCACCCTGCCATTGCATGGCTGTGAGTGAAAAGAGCTTGGGAAATCACAGGAAACCTTACTTCAAGATTCAGGTCAGCACATTACTCACTTGCTGTGTGACCTTGAGCAAGTCATTGCTCTTCTGACTTTCTTTTCTTCCTCTGTGGAGTAAGGAGGTTGGGCCAGAGAGTTAATCTGGGCTCCTTCCAATGCTTGTACTCTGAGTCAATGACTAGAGAGGGGCAGATAAACCTTTAAGAAGAGCTAATATTCCATTATTCAGAATCTCCACCACGCCTGCCTCAAGTTCTCTTTTGGCTCCCTTTTGCCTGATTTACTTTTCCTCTTCACCTTTATCTGTTATACTCTGTGCTCTTGCCTATGCCTCTCTTCCCTGCCCCTCAAGCAATGCCAGTACTGTTTTTCTCCTGCTTTTCCATTGCTCTTCTTCTCCAGTTGTTGGGGATACAAAATGCAGAAGGAAAAATATGTTCCAATCCTTGAAGTGACTATAGAGTAGGTTTTGGATAGAACAGGACTTCTTGTCCACCTTTGGTTTGGATACTATGGCAGTGGTAAGGAATAGAGATGGCAAATGGCAGTCCCAAGATTTGGAGTAGTGGTGAGCTAGGACAAAATTCTAGCCCACGCAGTTCAAGGCAGCCATTACAATTTCAGCTTCCCTTGCTAACATTTGCTGGTCTGCTGTCACTTACAATTTCCCTTAAAATTAGGGGTTCTGCAATGCCAATTTGAAGCATTTGCTCTTCCAGCTGTTAAATGGGAATGAGGAGTCACTAGCTCAGGGGTTACAAGCCCAAATACCCACTCAGGGGCCAGGCACAGAATAGGGAACACGAGCAAAGTAGATGAGTGCAAGACAATAAGGAATGGTGGGAGGTGTGGCAAACCAGAGAGTGCTTGTTTTAGCTTAAGGCATTCCAATTCGTCTTCCTTTTTTTTTTTTTTTTTTTTTTTTGGTTTGTTTTAGTTTTTTTTGTTGTTGTTGTTTTGCAGTGCTGACCAAACAAAACACATTTCTAGGCTGAATTTGGCCCATATCCCATAGGCCTCAAAGTTTGCCATTCTGCCTAGCTCATCTGTTGTCTAGGTTCTGATTATACACTTTCTAAATTCTACATTTTCTTTCATGATGATGGATGCCATACTAAGACAAATCACTTTAGAACTAGTGGTCTATAGTGAAAATTGGAACCCCATCAACATACGCAAACCTTCCCTCTCTCCCCTTACTCTCCATTTCTAGAAACACCCTCATCCCCACTCTGGGGGCCTCCATTCCTTTCATGGGTTCCTTGAGCATTAGTTATGTTGAAACTTCAAACCAAAGCAAAGATTCTTCATGATGTTTGCATCCTTTGAAATCTTATTATATATTGTCAGCAGATTTTTCCCCCAAATTAAAATACCAGTGCTTATTTACACATAAGCTGGGCCTCTTGATAACTTGGTATTTCTTCTAATGTGCAGGATTACACTGAATGCATTCAAATTGTTGTAAAGTTGGAAGGATCTCAGAGGACATCTTGCCATGCCATATCTGCCTCTCTAATGCACTTTTCTACCTGCTGAGGGGAAAGAGGCCTTTTATACCCAAATGACCTAAATACACAGAATCATCACTTCTCTGCCATCCTGCATTGCCTCCCCCAGGAAACAATTTAGCATCCTGAAAGCAGAGCCCGTGTCTAAGCTGCCTCTGTAGCCCCAGCACACAGTGCCAGGTCTGGGACATGGCTGGCACTCAAAGTTTTGGAAATGAACTGTCCTTCAGGATAGTTGTGGAACTGAACTGACTCCTTCTTCTCTAAATACAGTCATATGTCATTTAATGATGGGAATACGTTCTGCGAAGTGCATCATTAGGTGGATTTTCTCATTGCATGAACATCATAGGGTGAGTGTACACAAACCTAAATGGTATAGCCTGCTACACACCTAAGCTAGGTGATATAGCTTATTCCTCCTAGGCTACTAACCTGTGCAGTCTTAAAATATACCCCTGGCTGACAGACAAAATGGATTCCCTGTGGCTAAAATGAGACACACCAAGATGAAATCAAGCAGCCATAGCAGAGAGAGAGGTTGGTCACATACCCCTATATTACTGACTACCATAACATCTTTTCTCCTATAATTGAGCAGAAGCTCACCCTTTAAAAAATTGTCAAAACACCTATAACTGGGAGTTTCCCAACTGATGCTTAGTGGACTGCCCGATGCCAGCTGGCCTGACCCTGCTTTGTGGGTCTGCCAGCAAACCCGATTGGACAGCAGACTGACCTTGTAAACCTTCTTTCCTGATAAACAGCACAGACCTCAAGCCAATTTCAGCCGGCAAACAGAGACTGCACAAAACCTCTTTTATGCCCTGTAATTCACATTTTGACATCCTCATTCCCACCCCCCAAATAAACATAAAATGTATATGTATGTTTGCCTACTACACACGTGCTTGGTTTCCCTCATAAATATTCATAGATTTTCCCCAAACCTGCTAAATATACATGTGAGGCAGACCTGAAAGACGTAAATGCCAGTTTCCCTCTTTCCCCTTTGGAGTGTGTGCTTTTGATTTCCCTGGAGGCTACATTTCCTGATCTGCAGGTTGTCTCTCTGAAAATAAAGTTTTCTCCTATTCCTTTCTCCGTAGATCTCATGGTCATTTGTTAACAACAGCATGTTACTGTCCTGAATACTGTAGGTAATTATAACACAATGGTAAATATTTGTGTATTAAAACATAGAAAAGGACAGTAAAAATATGGCATTATAATCTTATGGGACCACTGTCACATATGTAGCCCATCATTGAATAAATGTTATGCAGCGCAAGACTGTTGTCATTTTTTCCCATTCATTTATTTACCTAGCGCACATCCATTACAGATATGTTTTCTGCTATGAAAATGGAAAGTGGGAAATGTTCAAGCAGATTCTTTCCTTGCAATTTTTTTCAAGGCAAGGCTTTCATCCTGAGTATTGTTTATCGAGTGCCTACTATATGCCAGGCATTGTGCTAGGTACTGTGCACACACTGATGAAATGATATAGTCGTGCTGTCGCAGAGCTTCCAGTTAAAAATGGCAAAGACTGAGCCTTGGTGCAGCTCAGACATCCTTCCATGGCTTCGCATCCTTCTCACCCACCCCCCTTGTGCAGCTTGTACACCTCTGGCCACAGCACTTGTTACTCCATATTTTAGTCGCCTGTCTATTTGAAGGTCTTCCAATCTGAACTCTGACCAGCTTATAGGCAAGGACGTGCTTTGTCATTACTGCACAACCAAGGCATAACACATCCCCCACCACAGAAGTAACACACAATAAAAGTTTGCTGAATTAGTGGACAAAGAATTGACAATTCTTCTATATATATGTTGATAATGACCAATGAGACTCAAAGATATTGGGGTCAGAATAACTTGTTGTTTCATTAGTTTGGGGTAGAAAAGAAAACAGTGGATTACTAGAGGACAAAAGAAAGAGGCTGGGCGTGGTGGCTCATGCCTGTAATCCCAGCATTTTGGGAGGCCGAGGCGGGCGGATCACGAGGTCAGGAGATCGAGACCATCCTGGCCAACATGGTGAAACCCCGTCTCTACTAAAAATACAAAAAATTAGCCAGGTGTGGTGGCACGTGCCTATAGTCCCAGCTACTTCGGAGGCTGAGGCAGGAGAATCGCTTGAACCCGGGAGGTGGAGGTTGCAGTAAGCTGAGATCGTGCCACTGCACTCCAGCCTGGGTGACAGGGTGAGACTCCATCAAAAAAAAAAAAAAAAGAGGATCTTGGTTCTGGGGTGACCAGGTTCCATGCTAAAATCTGCTCTCATTGCATTCATTTGAGCATTTCATTTTAAGGTGATACTAAACACACTAACATTGTTCAGTGGAAAGCCACTACATTTTGCAGGAGTTGATTTGAAGCAGAAGTTTAAGAATTTCCTTGGAGTATATTTGTCTCACTCATCCTCTTACATATGTAGAGACAGAATCTAAGTTCACATTTATATTCCTAACCATTTTTCTATCTTCAATTTTCTTTTGCTTGTTAGATTTAAAAAATGCTATTGAACCTGAAGAAAAATAAGTTTCCTGGGGGAAACTAAGTGGTCTGAGGTTAGAGCACAGGAGTGATTGCCTGCAAAACATGTACTTTTTGCTTCTTGGATTTGACAATTTTTGGCTTGACATTTTTAAAAAGTTAGAATGCAGCTTTTAAATTTAAAGGCAATTGTTAAGGAATTTGAGCAAGAGTTTTCCAGTTGTACTGGTATGAAATGTCAAGTCCATTTTGATTCCTACAGTTGCTGCAGTTTATTTTTCTACTGCTTTTGTGGCTTCTTTCTCATTCCTTTCTCTGCCTGTTGCACATATATATTTTCCAAAATA
This sequence comes from Pongo abelii, assembly GCF_028885655.2. Classification (NCBI taxonomy): domain Eukaryota; kingdom Metazoa; phylum Chordata; class Mammalia; order Primates; family Hominidae; genus Pongo; species Pongo abelii. The sequence goes on from NC_072008.2 coordinate 143,588,749, forward strand.
GCACCCTCCTAATCTCAAATACAAAACACTTAGCATAAGAGACATTTTATGGAGCATCTTACACTTGGAAAAAGTTTGAAGCATCTCCTTTGTTTCCCCTAACATTTCTTGGGGGAATTGTCTTAAACAAAGTGTACCCTAGCCCTATAGCCTTTCATATCTTGGTTCTTTCCTTGTTAACATTTATTTAATAAGCTTCTAAAGGTGGATGATTTCACCTGGGCAGTGCAAAGTGTCCTGTAAACTACTGCCTGTTTTCTGTCCTGTATGCTTCCTTTTAATTGTTTTTTCAGAGCCCTTGATTTGGGGCTTAGACAAATTTCAGTCAGCATCTGCATCTCCCCAAATGTCTCAGTGTCTGCATTATGCCGCTCTGGTGCTGGGTAATCATGACACCCAGGCTCCCCACCTGCGTCCCTGCATGTCCCTTGCACACAGCATAGAACCCCCCACTGACTTCTAGTGAGAGCACTGCGTGAAAAAGGGAGCCCTCTGAGTTGAGGTTTGGGGCCTTAGTGGGGAAGCTCCCTCTTCAGTGATCACAACTCACCTCATTAAGCATTCTTTTCTGCCCCATTTTCTCCAGAGAGGAGGCTTGGGGTCTGTCATGTTGGAGAGCAGCTGAGAATGGTATAGCTTCTGTCTGGACCTGCCCCATGATTCTCCTAGACATCTCAACCGAACCATGGGTTTGTTCCCACTTGACTGAGTTCCTGTCATCTGAGGAACAAGTTTAAAGGAGCTCAAGTCTGAAGTTTAGTGGTTGGCTTGGCCCCAGTTGACAGGGTGCTCCTGTTATCAGCAACTGAGAGTGCTTCTGGCCATTCATCTACATCCTTCTCCCTTTTCCTTTCACTGGAATTTTCTTGGTTAGGGGAAATAGACAGGCAGTGTAATCATTTTTCCTGTCTGACCTCAACCGGGGTAAACTAAAAGGACATGAGTCATTTCTAGGGGGTATGCAGTGACGCGGTGTTTGTGTGTGTGTGTGTGTGCGTGTGTGTGTTGGTAGGCTGGGGGCTAGGAGGAGGCAATATAAATCAATCTAAGATTCTCTGCCCTCATATTTTTATTGAAATATTTGAAGGAGAAAATCTGAAGAACTAATCACCTAGTTACTAACTTTGTTTTCCTCCTGCAGTTCTACAATCAAGGTAAAAACACCTAGCGTGTGTTCAATTTTGTGTCTGATATGGGAGAAAGCTTAGAGGACAGAATTTTTTGCCCTTGGTTTCTGACCCATCTTACTTTGATTCCTTGAGTCCTTGGAAGAGTAGTCTACACTTGTAACCTCTACTTTTTTCCTTCACCCCATGTCTTAGGTTGGGTTCTCAGGGAAGCAGATTCTGAGACAGAGTTAGAAGGCAGGATATTAATTAATGAGTTCTCTAGAGATGCATGCCTATGGAAGCAGGGCTGGCCAGAAGGAGAAGATGCACTGTGACACAGGCCCTGTGATTGCTCAGTCAACCTCACAGGGATCTCCAGAGTGAGACAGGCTTCCAGTGCTTCCGAGTTAGGCCAAAATGGCTAGACCTTTATACTCACCAAAGGTCACTCCCTTTTTCAGAGTAGCACCCATCTAATGACTGGGATCAGTCAATAGATCGGTGCTACCCTGAAAAGGGAAGTGACATTGGGTGAGATGACTCTCTGCAGCTGAGGCAATCTCTGAAGGGGCTGGTTGCTGAAGACCATATGTACGTAACACTCCCAGCAATGGAACAACAAATCTTTCATTGAAAGGAGATCTGAGTGGCTTATCACATTGGCTACCACACAACCCACTCTAAGTTAGCTTTTCAGAGCCAACAATATATCTCTTGCAAAGGTTACCAATGAACCCCATATTAGAAAGTTTAACGGCCTCATCTTGATCCTCTTATGTGAATTTTCTGAGCTTTTGGTGAGTTCATCAACTATTCTAGCTTAACAACCTCCCTTGCTTCTGCTGTAGTTCACTTTCACCTTTCTAACAGCTCTTTAAAGTTATCTCTTCATCTTCCTCATTGAACCATCCAACTGTATGTGCCATTCCCTCTAACTCAATTCTATCGAAGCCCCTCTTCTGGTTTTTTTTTTTCCATATTCTCTTTCTCCCTGATTGCTCTGTCTCATCTAGCTCCAAATGCCAATGATCAGGTGACTTGCATCATTACAACGCTCTTCTGAGCTCTAGGTGTATTTCAAGCTGCCCACTAGATATTCACGATATAAATGTCCTACCGTCTCAAACTCAACTTGTCTGTATTACTCAGCTTGGGCTACCGTAAAAAAAATACCACAGCCTGGGGGGGCTTAAACAAAACACATTTATTTCCTCACAGTTCTGGAGGCTGGAAGTTCAAAATCAAAATGCTAGCAGGGTAGGTTATCTGGTGAGAGCTTTCTTCTTGGGCTGTGGATGGCCACCTTCTCCCTATGTCCTCACATGGCCTTTTCTCTAAGCATGTGCAGAGAGAGAGAGAGCGAGAGAGAGCGAGAGAGAGATCTGCTGTCTCTTCTTATAAGGACACCATTCATATAGAATTATGGCCCTACCAAGATGATTTCATTTAACCTTAATTAACCCCCTAAAGGCCCTGTCTTCAAATACAGTTGCATTGGGAGTTAGGGCTTCAACATATGAACTTTTGGGGCAGAGATTTGGTTCATAATATTCCACCACTGTCCTCACAGAATTAATTTCCTTCTGGCATGAAAAATAAACTCACCCCATTCCTCAAAACTCTTAGAAGTTTTAACTCATTCCAGCATCAATTCTAAGTCCAAAGCCTCATCTAAACATCACCTAAATCAGATACCGGTGACTCAAGGTATAATTTATTCTGAGGCAAAATTCTTCTCCAGCTGTGAATCTGTGAAACCACAAAAGTCGTGTGCTTCCAAAATATAATGGTGGGACATGCATAGAATAGACATTCCTATTCCAAAAGAGTCAAATCAGAAGGAAGAAAGGGATGATGGGTCTCAGGCAAGTCCCAAACTTAGCAAAACAAATTCCATTAGATCTTAAGGCTTGAGAATAATCGTCTTTGGATGCTCTTTCATGCCCACTGGGGTGGCAGCATCACTGATGGCCCTAACCAGCAGACCTGACCCTTTGCTCTGTGTGGTGGCTCCACTCACATGGTGTTTTGCAGTGTTCCCACTCATGTAGCTCCTTGTGGAGGCGCTATCCCTGAGGCATTGGCCCACTGAAACCCAGAAGGTAGGCCCACCCTCTGAAACTGAGGAGGAGGAAACAGCCTTGCCCCAGGGCCTGTGGTGGGAGTAGCAGCCATGATTGTCTTCAAATTGCCTTCAAGGTTATTCTTTTTTTTTTTTTCTTGAAGGTTAGGGTATGCTTTCAGCTCAATAGCTCTATTGTCCAGTTGTGGAACTGCAGACGTCTGAAGATCTTCATTTATTTCATCTCATGTCTATTGTCTTTGGTTCAAACTGGTGGTGTCTCTGCTACTATACTTCCATCTGTATTCTTGGTTTCTGCTGAAATAACTGACTAGTGCCTTGTGTAATCTCCTTATGGAGTGATTGTCTCATCCATACCCTTGGTTTTCTCTCCAGAACATGCTTTCGCATTTTTTGTAATACACATAGATTTTTAACATCTATATTTCTGCTAACAGGAAATCTAGGATTTTTCTAGCCTGCACACCAAAACTTTTCCAGATTCTGCCAATCACCCAGTTGCAAAGCCACTTCTCCATTTTTACATATTTTTCACTAGCACCCCAAATTTTGGTACCAAAATCTGTGTTAGTCTTCTAGGACTGTTGTAACAAGAATACCACAGACTGGGTGGCTTAAACAATAGAAATGTATTTCCTCACAGTCTTGGGGACTAGAAATTCAAGATCAAGGTGACAGCATTATTGGTGTCTGGTGAAGGCTCTCTCCTTGGATTGCAGACAGCTGCCTTCTCACTGTGTCCTCACATAGCCTCTTTGTGTGCACATGGAGAGAGAGATGGAGACAAAGAGAAAGGGAGATCTGGTGTCTCTTCTTCTTATAAGGACACCAAGCCTATCAGATTAGGTATCCATCCTTAAGACTATTTAACCTTAATTACCTCTCTGAGGGCTTCAGCATATGAATTTTGGGCAGTGCAATTCAGTCTATAACACTGTCCTAAAATAACCTCTTCATCTTACATCTCATCACTGTCCCTCAAACTTGCCCTTCCTCCTATCTCTTTTCAATAAGTCACACCATCCAGTGGCTCAAGCCAGAAACTTGAGAGTCATCCTTGACTTACTCTTTTTCCTCACCTTCTACATCCAAGCTGTACTACTTATCCATTGCTGTGTATATCCCAAAATACAGCATCTGAAAACAATAAGCATTTATTATCTCACTCAGTTTCTGTGCATGAGGAACACATGCTAAGAACAGATTAGCTAGGTGGTTCTGACTTAGAATGTTTCATGAAGTTGCCATCAAAATGTCAGCTAAGGATTCAGTCATCTGAAGGCTTGATTGGAACTGTAGGATCATCGTTCAAAATTGCCCACTTAGCCATTAGCAGGGCCTTTAGTTCCTCATCAGCTATAGGTAAGAGGTCTTAATTCCTCACTACATGGACCTCTCCATGGGGGTGCTTGAGTGACTTCATGACATGGCACCTATCTTTCCCCAGAGTGGGTGATCCAAGAGGCAGCAAGGAGGAAGCTACATGCCTCTTATGACCTAGTCTCAGAAGTTACCTATCATCACTTCTACCACATTCTATTCAATAGAAATGAGTTACTGAGTATAGCCTACACTCAGAGGAGAATTAGGCTCTACCTCTTAAAAGGAGTATCATATAATTTGTGGACATATGCTCAGTCCTCCCAAACATATCTTACATCCACTCCACTTCCATCAATTTTTGGACTATTACACTGGCCTCCTAAATTGTCTCCTTGCTTTTAATATTTCTAAAACCCAGATACAACCATGTAAACCTTAGTGGCTCTCTGGAGCAGCAGACTAATGCCCATATCTTTAGCATGGTGTTCAAGGCTTAAATTAAATTCTTAGCCTTATTACCTTCCTCTAAACAATCCATGTGCTTTCATATCTCTGACTATGCCTTTGATCATCCGTTTGATCTCTCTGCCTGGAATTTCTGTAGTGTATTGTTCCAAATTATTCACCTTCCCTGTATCCTCATCCTTTGCCATGTGACTTTGCAGTTCCACTAGAGGCAGAATATATTTCACCCTTCAACTTTGGGCTCAACTATGTGTCTTACTTTGACCAGTAGGATGTTAGCAGATGTGATGCAAGCAAGGGCTTGAATGAGCTTGAATAGTTGGACATGTTCTCTTGCATTTCTGCCATGGCCGTGAGAAGAGTTTTCTTGGGGCAGCTGTTCTACAGCAAAATAAGTCCTCTTAGAACATGAGAAAAGTTGGCTGTATCTCTCTCTCTCTCTCTCTCACACACACACACACACACACATACACACACACCCTGGAAGATTGAAGCCAAGCCCAGCAGAGCCCCGCTTAGATCAGTGGATCCCCAGACAACCCATAATTGTTCGTATGAGTAGGAATAAATTATTGTTGTTTAAAGTCATTTAGTTTTGGAGTGGTTTGTTACATAGCATGATTGTGGCAATAGTTTACTAATCTGTTCTTCTTTCCTACTTTCTTTGCTAGCCAAAATTTCACTTTTCCTTCAAACTTTAGCTTAGATGGCACCTCTTATGAAACCTTCTCTAGTCGTTACAGTGAAAATTAATTGCATTAATTGCTTCCTCCCCTGTAATATCATGCTTTATGTGCATTTTGCGATATTAACTTTTTTTTGCTTTGTACTTTACATTTCCTAATGGATTTGTAAGCCTATTGAACACAGAGGTCAGATTTTGTTCTTATACTATTCTCTGAGCATTGGGCACATAGTAGGTACCCAATAAGTGTTCAAGGACTAGGTGAATGACTGAAGATAGGTAGATAATTGACTATTGGGAGGACACAAACCATAAGCATCATAAGTTTTCACAGACTCAATCACAATGGACCAGGACAATCCAGAGTTAGTCAGGTATTTAATTGCCTAATAGAATCTTAAAAAAATTTATTTTGATTATGAGTCACTGGTTTCAAAGAACAGACACTCATCCAACCTAGCTCAAATAAAGGAGAACTTATTGAAAATAAATGACTCAGGAGATGATCATAGAACCCAAGGATAGTAAACAAAGTAAGCCAGGTCTTGAAGGGGCTGAAAAGCCATCAAGAAGTGATACTACACAGGGTCACACAGTCTCTCTTCCATGCCATCTCTGATCTAGTCTTTTCTCTTACTGCAGACGTGCTTTCTCAATTCACTCAACCTCTTGCCCGTGAAGAATCACGACCACCCTCAAAAAACTTTTTCCCATAGCGAAATGACACCATTTTTGGGGGCCTCAATTCCATATTCCTAAGAACAGGATTGGGTTGTTCCAGCTTGTGTTAGGTGGGTTCAATCAGCTCAGGGCAGAATGGAGGAGTTCACTTGGGCAGCTTAGTCTCATCTCTTCACCAAGGACTAGAGGTGGGAAGCAGTCTCAGAGAAAGAGTGTGTGTGGGGGCAGGGACCTAACAGCTTTTTGTTTTATGGGCATACTCGGTAGCCTTAAAGTCCAAGATCATGAGAACTTGTATAGCCTGCAGAAGGAGAATCTTATTGGCCTGTGCCTATCACTCTTCCATGACACTCACAATAGACTGCTTTTGGAAAGAGCCTAGCACTGTGGCTAGGATATAACAAGCACTCAAATGTTAGTTATTGTATTTGTAGATGTTGAAAAAAGGCTGTGTCATTGAATATTTGGAACTGTAGCCTCCCAGATATGGAGATTTTCCTACAGAATCTTCAGGCCTAAGAACAGAGGGTGGGACTGGGGCCTGAAAGGAAACATCAACCTCTTAAGGGCCTTTGTGAAATGATTGTCTTGTAGTTATCATTCGAAACAATGTATTGTATTTGAAACAATACCTAACCTTCCTTGCCAACTATCTAGAAGAAAATATATCTTCAAATGCCATTGCTATGAACATAGATGAAAAACCCAGGAATCAATTATGTAAATGAGGTTATATATTGTGCACATTGCTTCTTCAGAGATGTTTCCGGCCAGTCCTTCCCTGGGGTGATCACAATGGATCTCAGATCTCCACTGGCTGACGGGAAGCAGAAGGATGGCTATGCGGTTGCTCAGGAGTTACGCTGTTGAGCCATGATGATGTTTGACATAAGAGGAAGAAAATATTCCAGAGATGAGAGCCTTCAGGTGATTACCTGAGGAAGGGTGGCCCAACATAGAACATGAAAGCCCATAATCAAAGCAATTAGAAATTTGAGAGCTTTTAAAGCACCCCAAAGGCAAGAGGAACGTAGGTCTGGATAGAGGGGGAGCCTTTGTTACTTTAGCAAGGTGCTCTGGACCTAAAAAGACATTGTGTTGGGCTGGCACTCAACTGTATGCTGCATTAAAGCCGGCCTTGGGTATGTCAAGTTCACCATTATATTCTGAGCACCTGGCATACAGTACTGGTTAAAGACTAACTGAGTTAGGTAGCATTTATTTATTGATTTGTTTGTTCATTCATTCATTTCATAATTAATTTATTCATTCATTTGGGAATGCATACCTTACAGGTTTTCTCAACCTTGGCACCACTGATATTTTGAGTCAGATTTTTTTTTTTTTGTTATGGGAAGTTGTCATGTAAATTGCACAAAGTTGAGGGGATCCCAGCCTCTACCCACTAGATGCTAATAGCAGCTCCTCCCACTGTAACAACCAAAAATGTCTTCAGATATTGTCAAATGTGACCCTGGGCAACAAAATTGTCCCTGGCTGAAAACCACTTCTTCTTTTTTTTTTTTTTAAATTTTTATTTATTTATTTTTTTTTTTTGAGACGGAGTCTCACTCTGTCTCCCAGGCTGGGGTGCAGTGGTGCCATCTCGGCTCACTGCAAGCTCTGCCTCCCGGGTTCATGCCAGTCTCCTGCCTCAGCCTCCCGAGTAGCTGGGACTACAGGTGCCCGCCACCACGCCCGGCTAATTTTTTTTTGGTATTTTTAGTAGAGACGGGGTTTCACTGTGTTAGCCAGGATGGTCTCGATCTCCTGACCTCGTGATCCGCCCGCCTCGGCCTCCCAAAGTGCTGGGATTACAGGCGTAAGCCACCGCGCCCGACCCTGAAAACCACTTCTACCAGAATCCAGGAGTTTCACTGAGTATCCCTGAGAATGGCAGTTTCTATCTAAAATCAAGAGATGTGCCTGGTACATGGATAGAGTTTCTGCATGGATAGAGTGAGCTGAGAAAAATAACTCAAGCTTGTACTGGGAGTGTTCAGTGTAACTGAGTAGAAATTGTCAAGAAAGGACCCAAAGCAGGGGTATTCAAATTTTTTTGCTCAAGTGCCCCTCTAAAGTAATTTTAAAAAATCATTATACATTTTTAATTGATTTTAAATTTAATTGATTTAAAATATTTTTCTTCGTAAGTTTAAAGAGTTGCGAAGGATGTAATTTTCAGAATATTGTAAATATTGCCATTTTTAAATAAAACTTTTCCATATCTAAAGGAATCCAAACATACATATATAAGCTCTTTCTAAACAGCCAAAACTATTACACTGTTCCTTTATCTCCTTAAATTCACATTCTACTTCTATAGAATTTTGTTGTAATGTATTTTTATGCTTGAAATTCTTACTGATCACCCATAATACCACCTAGCAACAAAAATATGTATAGAAATCAAAATTTAACATTTTTAAAGGTAAGTATCCATAAAATTATTGGTGTCAAAATTTTATTTGGTTTTTATTAAAATTATTAGTACCACACAATTTATGAAAATATAAATATATTACAAATTTTGATAACTATTACATTTTAAAAGTAAGACTTTTGAGACAGGATCTCACTCTGCCACCCAGGCTGGAGTGCAGTGGTGCAAGCACAGCTCTCTGTAGCCTCGACTTCCTGGGTTCAAGGAATCCTCCCACCTCAGCCTCCCAAGTAGCTGTGACCACAGGCATGCACCACCACACCCACATAATTTTGTTTATATTTTGTAGAGATGAGATCTTACTGTGTTGCCCAGGCTGGTCTTGAACTCCTGGGCTTAAGTGATCCTCCTGCCTCGGCCTCTCAACATACTGCGATTGCAGATGTGAGCCACTGCGCCTGGCCCCAAAGTAAGATTTTTGTTGGGAAAACATGCCAGTGAAATGGATAAGGCTTTTCTGCTCAGTTAGTCCATGTATCTGAGATAACTATTACTCACTGCTAGAACGAGACAAGATTCAACATCGATTTTTTTCATTTGTATAGATCCTAAATGCAAAGAAATCTCATTCACATTAAATAAGTATATTGGACTGGAAGGAGGAGTAGAGCTTTGTTAGAGCAATGTCACTTGGTTTTTCAAAGCTCTTTTCATGTTGCATGCTCCCAAAATCACATAATTATTATCATTGAGATATATATATATATATTTTTTGGGAGGTTGAGGCAGGCGGATCATGAGGTCAGGAGTTCTAGAAGAGTCTGGCCAACATGGTGAAACCCTGTGTCTACTAAAAATACAAAAAAATTAGCCAGGCGTGGTAGTGCACGTCTGTAATCCCAGCTACTTGGGAGGTTGAGGCAGGAGAATTGCTTGAACCCAGGAGGTGGAGGTTGCAGTGAGCCGAGATCACATCCCTGTACCCCAGTCTGGGCAAGAGAGCAAGACTCTGTCTCCAAAAAAATAAAAAATAAAAAAAGAAATATATTTTTTACTGTGGTAAAACATACATCACAAAATTTACCATTTTGACCATTTAAGTGTAGAGTTCTGTGGCATTAAGTACATTCATACCGTCATGCAATCATTACCATCATCTATCTCTAGAACATTTTTAACTTCTCCAAATGAAACTCCATACCCATTAAACATTAACTCCTCATTCTCCCCTCAGCTCCTAGAAACCGCCATTTTATTTTCTGTCTCTATGAATTTGTTTACTCTAGATACCTCATAGAAGAGGAATCATACGATATTTGTTTTTTTTGTGACTGGCTTATTTTACTTGGAGTAATCTCTTCAAGGTTCATTCATATGGCAGCATGTGTCAGAATTCCCTTTTTTACGGCTGAATAATATTCCATTATATGCTTATACCACATTTTGTTTATCAGGTGTATCCATTGATGGATATTTGGGTTGCTTCTGACTTTTGTCTGTTGTTAATAATGTTGCTATGAACACGGGTGTACAAATATCTCTTCGAGATCTCGTTTTGAAATTTTTGGATATGTACCCAGAATTGGAATTGCTGTGTCATACAGTAATTTTAATTTTAACTTTTTGAGGAACTGATATACTGTCTTCCACAGTGGCTGCACCATTTTACTTCCCCATCAGCAGTGCACAAGAGTTCCATCAAAAATATTTTTAATGATCAATCAGCTGACAATAAATACAACTAGGCCCTTCTTCAATTTTGTTAAAAGCAAAGAATTGGAAGTCACCTACTTGCATAGAAATTTGTTACCTGGTCTGAATTAGAGTCATCCACTTTTTTGACACTAGCACAGTATTTCAAATTGCCTCTTTGTTTGTTTTCCAAGAAGTGCTTACATTCCTGGGGCAATGCACTGTAGTGAGAGCCAGGGTGGGTGAGAGTTTGCCTCTCTTTAGTAAAGTACAAGGAGATCAGTGGTGAAAGGAGAGGTAGAAAAGCAAAACTGGCTTGCTACCTCCACCATGGATACTTTCTCAAGCAGATACATTTTAGGAGGAAGTACATATTGAAGTTTAGGATCTCCAACTTGATTCTAAGCCATGTTGGCCAGGCTGGTCTCAAACTTCTGACCTCAGGTGATTCGCTCGCCTTGGCCTCCCAAATTGCTGGGATTATAGGCATGAGCCTTCGCGCCTGTAAAATACAAAAATTAGCCAGGCATGGTGGCACATGCCTGTAATCACAGCTACTGGTTGGGGGTGCCGAGGCATGAGAATCACCTGAGCCTGGGAGGCGGAGGTTGCAGTGAATTGAGATAGCGCCACTGCACTCCAGTCTGGGTGACAGAGAGAGACTCCATCTCCAAAAAAAAAAAGTAATAACACGCGGTGTTAACTGAATCTGTCCCTCTTTTTCTGTGACCATAAGGCAAATGGGCATACATATTTAATGGGGAGTAATGATAAAAAAAAGATTTTAAATCTATTGATGATGTGGATGTGTAAGGTTCTATAGTGTGCAGAGAGCAACAAAAAAGAATCAAGCACATACCCTACTATCAAGAAGTACCCAGTTGCCTATTATCCCAGCACTTTGGGAGGCTGAGGCGGGTGGATCACTTGAGGTCAGGATTTGAGACCAGCCTGGCCAACATGGTAAAACCCCGTCTCTACCAAAAATACAAAAATTAGTCGGGCATGGTGGCATGCACCTGTAGTCTCAGCTACTGGGGAGGGTGAAGCAATTCTCATGCTGCAGTGAGCAGAGATCGCACTACTGCACTCCAGCCTGGGCAACAGAGTGAGACTCTGTCAAAAGAAGAAGAAGAAAAAAAAAGAAGTACCCAGTCTAGCAGGAAAGAGATTAGTGTGAACAGAAATATCTAGATAAAGTGCCGTAAGATGGAGAAGTAAAGGAGTCTGGGAATTCACAGTAGGGAACTACTACCTTCAAGTCAGATTTGAAGGAAGGTGGACACTCTGTGGAGCCAATGTAATTTGAGCCAGGCCATGGAAGATAGGTAAGAGTTGACTATGTAGAACTAAGGTTAAGAAAGGGGACAGATAATTCCAGGCTGAAGTGAAAATGAGCAAGAACAAAGCCACTAAAGCAGGAAATCATGAGCTGTATGAGGAGCAGATAAGAGATTCCACATGATTGGAGCACACAGTGCATAAAAGGAGTAGGGGTCAAGAATGGGACCAGATGATTGTGGAAGGCCTTGAATAACAGGCTAAGAAATTTGAACTGTATTCTGTAATCAATGGACAACCATTGATATTTGTTGGGTTTTGTTTGTTTGTTTTGATACAGGGTCTTGCTCTGTCACTCAGGCTGGAGTGCAGCGCCACAATCATAGCTCGCTGCAGCCTCAATCTCCTGGGCTCCAGCAATCCTGATGCCTCAGGCCTCTGCCTCCTGAGTATTTGGGACTACAGGCATGCATCACCATGCCCAGCTAATTAAATTTTTTTTTTTTTATAGTAGATACAGGGTCTTGCTTTGTTGCCCAGGCTGGTCTCGAACTCCTGAGCTCAAGCGATCCTCCCGCCTTGGCCTCCTAAAGTGCTGGGATTACAGGCTTGAACAACCATGCCTGCCCCATTGATATTTAAACAAGAAGTGGAATGACCAGAGATGTGCTTCAGGAAGATTTATTTGAAAGGAATGTATAGGATAAATGAGAGAGGATAGAGACTAATTATGAGGCCATTACAGTACTCATTGTGAACAGAGAAGAGGGGATAAATGATGCAGGATTAGAATAGACAAGATATAGTAATAACTGGATGCGACAGCTAGTGGGAAAAGGGGAATCAGATATAATGGTCTTAGGTTTTAGGTCTGGGTGATTGGGTAAGTAGTAATATCAAAAATTGGGATTAGGGGAGGAGCAGGGTTTGATGAAGGTAGGAGAATGATTGGGGAAATATATGCTGCTTTTGAGGTCCCAGCACATCATCCTTTTAAGTGTTAAAGCAGTCAGAAAAACAGAAGTGGGGCTCAGAAGAGACACCAAAGTTGCAGATTAAGATTTCAGACTGGCCAGTCATGGTGGCTCATGCCTGTATACCCAGCACGTTGGGAAGATGAAGCAGGAGAATTGCTTGGGGCCAGGAATTCGAGACCAGCCTGGGCAACATAGCAAGACTCTATCTCTACAAAAAAAAAAAAAAAAAAAAAAGCTAGACATGGTGGCACATACCTATAGTACTAGCTATGGGGAAGCTGAGGTGGGAGGATCCCTTAAGCTCAGGAATTTGAGGCTGCAGTGAGCTAAGATTGCATCACTGTACTCCAGCCTGGATGACAGAACAAGACCGTGTCTAAAAAAAAAAAAAATTCAGACTTAATTCCATAGAAATGATAACTGAATGGATGTTATAAATGAGGGAGATAAAATGGAATTGTCATTGCAAAAACAATAGAAAGGAAAGATGAAAGTGTGAGAGCAAAAAACTGACCCTTGACAGCCACTTGTATTTATTCCATGAGCCTACAGTTTTTCATTAGTGGACCTACTTTGAGTTAGGCTGCAGATTCAGTAGGCAAAAGGGGGAAGAGGAGCAGAAATAGAGAAAAGAGGCTGGGCACGGTGGCTCGTGTCTGTAACCTCAGCACTTTGGGAGGCCAAGGTGGAAGGATTGTTTGAGTCCAGAAGTTTGAGACCAGCCTAGGCAACATAGGAAGACCCTGTCTATATATATTTAAAAAAATTAAATTAGACAGGCATGATGGAGCACGCCTGGGGTCCCAGCTACTTGAAAGGCTGAGTCAGGAGGATCACTTGAGTCCAGGAGGTTGAGGCTGCAGTGTGTCATGATGGTGCCACTGCACTCCAGCCTGGGTGACAGAGCAAGACCCTGTCTCAAACGAGAGAGAGAGAGATGGAGAAAAGAAAGGAGTGGTAGAGAGGTGGTAAAATAAAGTGCTGTGCAGTTACAATGAAGACAGCATTTCAAGCTGGAGACAGTGTGTAGATGAGACGCCCTAGAAAGGTCAGAAAGGATGAAATATACTAAAGTTCATTGGACTTGGCAATGAAGCCTCAAGTGACCTGCATGTGATAAACAGATTTATAACTAACATGGTCCCCAATGATACCCACCTCCAGGTATTCAAGCCCTCCTTTTTAGTGTGGGCTGGACCTAGTGACTAGCTTCTAACAAATAGAATACCTTCTAGTGAATAGATTACAGCAAAAGCGATGGGATATAATGTCTAAGGTTAAGTTCATTAGATGGTAACTTCCAGCTTACTCTCTCTTGCCTTCTTGCTTGCTTGCTCTGATAAATCCAGCTACCATGTTATAAGCCACTCTGTGGAAAGGTCCATGTGACAAGGAACTGGGGGAAGATTCTGGCCAACAACCAGCAAGAAACTGAGGCCTTTGGTCCAACTGCCTATGAAGAATTGAATCCTGCCAACAACTACACGATTGAGCTTGGAAATGAATCCTTCCCCGGTCAAGCTTTGAGAGACTACAACCCCTGTCAACATCTTAAATTGCAGTCTGTAAGAGACCTTGAGCCAGAGGACCCAGGTATGCCACATCCAGCTTCCTGACTCATGGAAACTGCGAGATAACAATGCATGTTGTCTTCAGGCACTAAGTGTCAGGGTAACTTGTTATGCAACAATAGATAACTAACACACTGTACTTTGAGAAGAATGGCGAAGGCAGGAACCAAATCATAAGGGATTAGGGAGGAAGTATAAAGAAATGCAGGCAAGAAATAGAGACAATTCTTCCAAGACTTGTGATGGCAAACGGAAAGAAAAGAAAGCAATATCTACTATCCTAAGGTAATTTTCAGGTGGCTATAATAAAATATTATTTAGAGCTATTAAGATTACACAGACTTACTATAGCCTGGGGAGTCTTAAATATTCAGAAATTAGAGTCTTTATTGAGTTCTGCTGAGAATCTACCAAGTAACAATATCAAAATCCTTTAAACTCGGATATCAATGTATATCTGGTGACAGCCTCCCCTTATGCATTGTCCTATGGAATGCTCACACCCTATGAAGTAGACATGACAGGCACTAAAGAATCAAGATCCACTGGCACTACCATTCTTCTATTTTTGTAATTTGGTGAACTTGGTTCCGGCAACACAACTCTTACTGTTGGCACGATAACACCTAGTTAGACAGATGTTGCTATAAAGTAGAAGGCTGCTTACACATACCTTGCATGGTAAAGGTATGTGTAGTCTCTGTGGGGGTGCGTGGTTGTGGAGGGGGAAGTGGGTGTCCCAGTGCAGGATGAATGCTTCCTTACAAGCAAACGTATTGAGAGCTGCAGATTGTCATACTCATGAGAGTTAAGCTTTGCTTGATTATACAATTCACCCCCCTCTGCCAGCACAGAGTCCCCAGCTGTTGCTCTTAGCAAAGGACTGACATTAACTGATACTTTATCATTTTTATGGGCAGAACACTCGATACCAGTGATATCTCTGCCAGCTTTGGAAAGAAAACTCTCCCAAGATCTTTGCATTTGAGTGACATCTGCAAAGGGCTACAACGGAGCTTACCCATTTGTGGGTGCACTGAATTCAGCATGTGCCTTCCAAGCTTGACTTTCAGAGTATGCCTAATTGTCTCAGTCAATTACTTGGGATGTAATTCCTCAGGCAACCAAGTGTTCCGGAAAAGCTGTGCAGAAGCTGCCAGTCAGCTCATCCATTCCGACCCTTCCTGCTGTGCTTCAGATGGTGACCTCCAATCCGACTCAACTTGAGCGGGCAAAAATCAAAACTTGGGGCCTTGTCCAATGGTTTCCAAAGGCTCCCACCAAACTCATGAGCGTGCTGGAATTCACAGGGTCTTGGCCCAGTTGTGTCACCTTGGGAGTATATAAGCAAATAAAACAGGTGTTTCTTCATGCCATGCCATAACTGGTAAACATGTTTCTTTCTCCTAAAGGTCTTGATAGTGGTAACAAAAAAATTTTACCTTTAGTGCTTTTATTTTTTCATTCCGTTCATTTTGATTTTTTCATGGTTTTAAAAATGCTTTTCTCTACTCAGTGGAAGGGTTTCTAAAATACTTCTTCCAAAGAGGTAAAAATGAGTTGATTATTCACCAAAACCTATTTGCACAGATGAGTTTTCACATTTGTAAGCAATAATGTCAACAAAAAATACTTGTTCCCCCTCTGATTTGATCCCTAATATGTGACTGATAATTTACTTAAAAATAATTTCTAATTGGTAATAAGCGATTTCCCTCCCAACCCCTGTCTATGCGCTGTGAGAGAAAAATACAGTAAAGAGATCTGAGGTTTCATTTATAGGGTATTACTAATTAATCACTATTATTTTTGTTTGCATAAACAGTTCCTTCCATCATTCTCTTTTAATATTGAGGATCTCAATCGCTTATGTATTATTTGGCAGACATTTATATAGCACATATTCTGTGCCAGTCACTGTTCTAAGCATTTTACAAAGTATTAACTCATCTACTCTTCCTAGTACACCCATAAGGCAGGTGCCATGATCATTTCCCCCATTTTAGAGATGAAGAAACTGAGGCACAGAGAAGTTAAGAAACTTGTCCAAGGTTACACAGCTAGGAACAGTGAAGCTGGGATTCGTACCCAGGAAATCCATGCTCATGAGTACTATACTATGCTGTTTCTGTCAGTCACTTCATTATTTCTGCTTCTGAAGGTTTTAAAAAATGCTATCTTAAGTCACATCAAACTGCCAACCATAGAATACACCAGAGCACCTCGCAAATAGAAATGATGACAGCACAATCCATTCTTGGTGAATGAATTTCAGCCCAGCAGTGGTCCCTCAGGGGCTGGGGAGAGGTTGTCTGTGAGGTTGTTGTGGCTCCTAGGCCATTTTTTGAGAGGTATTCCAATTCCTTCTTTTTCCATTTAGTAAGCTTTTACTCATTCTTCAGGTCCCAGTTCAAATGTCTCTTCCTTTGAGACAGCCCCTGAAAAACCAGGCGGGCAGGACGAATTTATGGTGAATGTGCCAGAGGGCAGGCTGAGAGAATACCAAGAGGGGAATTTTTCCCAAGGCTGCGCTTTAACAAGCTCCCAGGTGTCTGGGAAAAATTACAAACATTTTTACAGTTCTTACTATAAGTGCTCTTCAACTTACAACAGTGTTACATAAACCCATTGATTAACTAATCATAAGTTGAAAATATTGTATGTCGAAAATGAATTTAAGGCCAGGTACGTGGCTCACACCTATAATCCCAGCACTTTGGGAGGCCGAGGAGGGCGGATCACTTGATGTCAGGAGTTCGAGACCAGCCTGGCCAACATGGCAAAACCCCGTCTCTATTAAAAATACAAAAGTTAGCCAGGCATGGTGGCATGCACCTGTAATCTCAGCTACTGGTGAGGATGAGGCAGGATAATTGCTTGAACCCAGAAGATGGAGGTTGCAGTGAGCCGAGATCACACCACTGCACTCCAGCCTGGGTGACAGAGCGAGACTCCATCTCAAAAAAGCAAAAAAACAAACAAAAAAAGAAAATGCATTTAATACACCTAGCCTACGGAACATCATAGCTTTGCCTAGCCAACCTTAGGTGTACTCAGAACACTTACATTAGCTTACAGCTGGGCAAACTTATCTAACACAAAGCCTATTTTATAATAAAATGTTGAATATTTCATGGAATTTATTGAACACTGTACTGACATTGAAAAGCAGAATGGCTGGCTGCATGGGTACTCAAAGTATGGTTTCTGGTCAGGCATGGTGGTAATCCCAGCACTTTGGGACGCTGAGGCGGGTGGATCACCAGTTCGATGCCAGCCTGGCCAACATGATGAAACCCTGTCTTTACTAAAAACACAAAAAAATTAGCTGGGCATGGTGGCATGCGCCTGTAATCCTGGCTACTTGGGAGGCTGAGGCAGGAGAATCTCTTGAACCTGGGAGGCGGAGGTTGCAGTGAGCTGAGATCACGCCACTGCACTCCAGCCTGGGTGACAGAGTAAGACTTTGTCAAAAAAAAAAAAAAGTACTGTTTCTACTGAATGCATATGGCTTTCGCATCATCATAAAGTCAAAAAAATCTAAGTTGAACCATCTTAAGTCGGAAACTGTGTGTGTCTGTGTCTGGGTATTTGTGTTTCTGTGTGTATGCTAACTTAATTATCACAACAACCCTAATCACAGATGAGGAAACTGAGAGTCAGAAAGGTTAAATAACTTGCCCAAGATCACACATTCAGTGAGTGGTAGAACCACAATTCAAACAAACATGGGCAATTTAGCTCCACTTACCCTACATGTAGCCACCACAGGATACTCCCCGTGTGGGAAACCCAGCTCCATTGAAAGAGCTAAGGCAAATATAAAAGGAAGTTTCAAGAACCAACTGTGATGTAGACCTCTGGGCAGAACGCCTGTCATCTTTGCAGAGGCTTTTGCAGTTTCCCATGAAGTGGCTCCTGAAGCTTGGTTTGCTTGGGTCCCAAGTATCGTCTCATGGAGGGGAAAGAACATGAAGGCATTTTTAGAGGGGAAAAGGCAAATAATTTTCCTGAGTATGAAATCTTTTTTTCCTAAAAGTTTAGAACAACATTCAGTCATTCGACAACCCTTCATGTAGTGCCTACCATGTGCCAGCTACTCTTCTAGCCCTGGAGACACAGGAGGAAGTAAATGTGAGCAAAATCCCTGCCATTGTGTTTTTGGTCCAGATAATTCTATTTATTCCAACTACTGCCGTCACTAAATGTTGTAAGACAATTATTTTATGAACAAATAAAATAAGCACATACACACATATATAATTTACACACACACACACTTTTTTTGTTGAAAAGATACATTTATTTTATTTTTAAATCAAATTAAATTTAAAGTTCTGGGATATATGTGCAGAATGTGTAGGTTTGTTACATAGGTAAACCACACACACATTTTTAATGAGACACTGTTGAATGAGAGCAGTGTGGTGCTGGCCTTTGGATGCCAGTTCAGCTCTGACTGTGAGAACCTGGCAAGTCCTGTCAGCTCCTGGATGAGTTTCTTCATCTGTTAAAGGATAGGGAGGTGCCCTCTGGCTCTCATATTATCTTTTATTCTGTGTAGCCTTATTTTGCTCAGCTATACAATGGGGATAATAATGTCTCACCCCTTTGCCTGCCCCAGTTTTCTCCCAACTCCTGAGATAGATGTGAGATATGTAGGTAAGTGTGGGGCTTTCAGTGCTGTCTTTGAGCACACCTTTCCTCGTTCCTAGAACCTTCCGTCCCCTGCCTTTCCAACACATAGACTCAGTATCAGTAACTCCACCTCTCAGGCAATTAATTGTAAATAAAAGGTATGTTTCAATAACATCATTTGAAATGCAAAATTATGTACTTCAAAAAATTTCAAACTCACAAAAAAGTGGCAAGAATAGTATTAATTTTTTTAATCATTTGATAGTAAGTTGTCAGGCTGATGCCCCATCACCCCTCAATGCTTTGGCATGTATCTCCTGCAATCATTAAAAGAACATCACTAACATCTAACCCTCAAACTTCATTCAAGTTTCTCCAAAGGTCCCAATAATGTCCTTTATAGTGAAAAGATTCAATCCAGGATCACAGGTAGCATTTAATTTCCATGTCTCTTTAGGCTCCCTCAGTCTGAAACAGTTCCTTAGTCTTTGTTTTACATGACCTTGACACTTTTTGAAGAGTACAGGCCATTTCTTGTATTGAGGGCCCCTTAATTCAGGTTTGTCTGATGTTTCCTCATGATTAGGTTCAACTTATGCATCTTTTACAGTAACAGCACAGAAGCAATGCTGTGTTCTCATTGCATCCTATCAGGTGGCACATGATTTCAATTTGTCCCATTACTAATGATGTTCACTTTGATCACTTCATTAAGGTGGCAGTATCTGCCAAGCTCCTCCACTGTAAAGTTATTCCCTTTGTAATTAATAAGTATTCTGTGGGGAGGTACCCCAAGACTATGTCAATATCCCATTTCTCATCAAATTTTCACCCACTAATTTTAGCATCCATTGATGTTTCTTGGCTGAATTAATTATTACTATGATGGTTGCCAAATGGTGATTTTCTAATTCAATCATCCCTAAAACATTTATTAGTTGATTTTTTATGTAAGAGAAAGCTTTTTCTTCTCCCCATTTATTTCCATATATAAGTATGTACCTATCAATTCCTATGTTTCTGTAAGATTTTACCAGCCTTTCTTTCCTTATTCTCAAATCTCCCACATAATCTGATACTTCTCCCTTCAGCAGAATGTGGAGCAGACAGGGGTTGAAAACTTAACCTATTCTCAGATATCTTGTCAATCACTCTAAGCCACAGAACTCCATTACACAAATTTTACCTCATTGTAATATAAAGAGAATAATAACTACCTTCATTGAGCACTAATTTTTTTGCATGCTGTATTAGTCAGGGTTCCCCAGAGAAACAGAACCAATAGGATACAGATATAGAGATAGATAAATATAAATATAGATGAGGGGATTTATTAGGGTCCTCCCATACTTTCTGCCATCCCAGCTTATAGGATGCCATTCTTTCAGGGCCAATGTCCTCACTTTTTTTTTTTTTAATTATACTTTAAGTTCTAGGGTACAGGTGCACAACATGCAGGTTTGTTACATATGTATACATGTGCCATGTTGGTGTACTGCACCCATTAACTCGTCATTTACATTAGGTAATTCTCTTAATACTATCCCTCTCCCCTCCCCCAACCCCACGACAGGCCCCAGTGTGTGATGTTCCCCACCCTGTGTCCAAGTGTTCTCATTGTTCAGTTCCCACCTATGAGTGAGAACCTGTGGTGTTTGGCTTTCGTCCTTGTGAGAGTTTGCTCAGAATGATGGTTTCCAGCTTTATCCATGTCCCTACAAGGGACAAGAAATCATCCTTTTTTTATGGCTGCATAGTATTCCATTGTGTATATGTGCCATATTTTCTTAATCCAGTCTATCTTTTCTTTTTTCTTTTTTTTTTTGAGATGGAGTCTCGCTTTGTCGCCCAGGCTGGAGTGCAGTGGCCTGATCTCGGCTCACTGCAAGCTCCGCCTCCCGGGTTCATGCCATTCTCCTGCCTCAGCCTCCTGAGTAGCTGGGATCACAGGTGCCCACCACCATGCCCGGCTAATTTTTTGTATTTTTATTAGAGACGGGGTTTCACTGTGTTAGCCAAGATGGTCTTGATCTCCTGACCTCATGATCCACCCGCCTTGGCCTTCCAAAGTTCTGGGATTACAGGCTTGAGCCACCACACCCGGTTGATAATCCGGTCTATCCTTGATGGACATTTGGGTTGGTTCCAAGTCTTTGCTATTGTGAATAGTGCCGCAATAAACATACGTGTGCATGTGTCTTTATAGCAGCATGATTTATAATCCTTTGGGTATATACCCAGTAATGGGATGGCTGGGTCAAATGGTATTTCTAGTTCTAGATCCTTGAGGAATCGCCACACTGTCTTCCACAATGGTTGAACTAATTTACATTCCCACCAACAGTGTAAAAGTGTTCCTATTTCTCCACATCCTCTCCAGCACCTGTTGTTTCCTGACTTTTTAATGATCGCCATTCTAACTGGTGTGAGATGGTATCTCATTGTGGTTTTGATTTGCATTTCTCTGATGACCAGTGATGATGAGCATTTTTTCATGTGTCTATTGGCTGTATAAATGTCTTCTTTTGAGAAGTGTCTGTTCATAACCTTTGCCCACTTTATGATGGGGTTATTTGATTTTTTCTCGTAAATTTGTTTAAGTTCTTTGTAGATTCTGGATATTAGTTCTTTGTCAGATGGGTAGATTGCAAAAATTTTCTCCCATTCTGTAGGTTGCCTGTTCACTCTGATGGTAGTTTCTTTTGCTGTGCAGAAACAATAAACACCTTGCAAGGCTGAGAGTTCAACTTTCATTGTAATTTAGCCAATTGTGTGATGAGGACCTGAGCTTGATTTTCAGTGATTTTAGCCCTGTGGCTGTAGCAGAGAAGATTCTGGCTCAGGGCACACTTAGAGGCTCTTAGACTATTTATGCAAAGCTAAAGCCAGAAATTTGAAACTCTGAGTTTATCCTTTTCTTTCATCACTTTGTCCAGCGACCTTAGGAGCAACCAACCAATGTCATTATATTCCCTGGTTTTCCCCCAAACGAATTAAGAAAACTCATCCTTAAAATTCTGTTCCTTTAGAATCACTCCTGGCACCAAAATCTGTATTAGTCAAGGTTCTCCAGAGGGACAGAATTGATAGAATAGATAGATAGACAGACAGACAGAAAGAGATATATGAGAAAGAATTTATTAGGATAATTGGCTCATGCAATTATGACAGCCGAAAAGTCCCTCGACTGGTTGTCTGCAAGCTGGAGACCCTGAGATTCTTGTACCATGGCTCAGTCCAAGTCCAAAAACCTCAGAACCAAGGAAGTCAGTGTTGTAACTCTCAATCCAAGGACAAAGGCCTGAGAACCTGGGAGACCACTGGTGTAAGTCCTAGAGTCCTAAGGCCAGACAGCCTGGAGTTCCTGTGTCCAAAGGCAGGAGGAGGAGAGTGTCTCAGGTCCAGAATAAAAAGGAAATCCTTTTTTTCCTTTTTTGTTCCATGGAGAGTGGGAGGCCGGACCCAGCCGGTTGTATGGTGCCCATTCACACTGATGGCTGATCTTCCCCACTTAATTCACTGACTCACATGCCAATCTCCTCTGGAAACACTCTCACAGACAAACTCAGAAGTAATCCTTTACCAGTTCTCTAGGTATCCCTTAATTCAGTTGACAACTAAAATTAACCATCACACATGTATTATTTGAATTCATCAATAACCCAACTCTATGAAGTAAGTGTTTTCGTCATCTGCAATTTACATATAAGGAAACCAAGGCATTGAGAAGTTTATTTACTTGTCCAAGGACACACAGCCCATAAATAACAAAAGGAGGATCTCAGCCTGTAGGACTTCAAAGTTAGTGCCACTAACCACTTTGCAGTCCTGTCCCCAATTTACCTCTTTACAAATACAAAAGTCTGGGACCTGACTGGGTAATGATTTTCCAGTTTCTCCTTGATTTTATTTGTTCTCTGGGGCAAACAGCCAGCTTCTCCTTTAATCTGTCCTCGGGGTAAGGTTTTCTTGAATTGTTCATGGGAACTAGGGTTGAATTAGCTTCAGGGATACAAAACAGAGATTGTGGAACTCTAGGTGTGAAAAGTCACTAGGCTTCAGACACACTGAATTCAATGACCAAATAAAATTGAAAGGAAAAAAATACCTCAACCCCCTTCCTCCCGCCTCCAATGTTAGCTTCTATAAGACCTAAGATTTTTGGTCTTAGGGTTCAGTTTCCCAGCGAATGCTCCTTTGGAGTGGGGCATGTGTAGTGTAGCAAGAGGTTTCATACTCTTCTGTGAGAGGGTCCAGGTTAATTTCTGAGACTCCAAGCTGCTTGGAGTTGAGCCCCTGAGGAACGGTCTTCTGGAGTTGCACAGTTTGCAATTCATCCTGGAAGTCTGAGATGTAAGTCCAATAAATGGCAGGCCTTTGCTGAGTGTGGGATCCTGAGAGACCAGTGTCTGGGAACCTCTTCCTCCCAATTCATTCATTCACCAAATATTTATTAAGCACCAGATGATGCAGAACAAGGCAAGTAAGATTCTTGATTATAGAATTCCAAATCCTCATTGGAAAATGTAGACAAATAAATAGAATTCTTAAAGTGTGATCAATGCTAAAGGAATACAAATACAGCCCCTCATCCAACTATTCTCAGAATTTCTCCCTACTTTCAAAATGTTCCACAATGATTATGCATTCTATATTCATCCAACCATTCATCCTTTTAGCAAATGATTATTTACTGACAATTGGGTCTGTGCTGGGCACTGAAAGTAGGAGGGAGAGGAAGAGCAGCCCTCAAAGAACTCGATGTTCAGGCCAAGAAATCATTAAATGATGAGACAATGACAATTCCTGTTGGGAGAGACATAGGTTTCAGTAGGCACAGAGAAGGACCCTTCACCTTGTCTGGAGGAAAGTCAGAGAGGGCAAACAAGGCTTTGAAGGCTTTCTGGAACAAGTGGCTTTGCAGCTGTGAGGGGAAGCCTGTCAGAAAACAGGGTACTTAGGCTTTCCCCAAACCCGGAGGCCTCATGATGAGACAGCAGGTAGAATGAGGGCCACTAGAACTTTGAGACTCAGGAAATATATGGTCCCAGGAGTCAGGGATGCAGTCCAACCAATGGAGACTGAATGGCAGCTTGATCTCAGGGAGTATCCTGTGATCAAATCTTGAAAAGCAGGCTAAGTGGAGAGGACCCTAGGCTCCCACTGCAGAGTACTGATCTACGATGCCCTGTTTCTCACAAGCAGCCAGCAATCTCGAAAGTGTGCCAAATACACCTGAAGGAATCAAAATGTGCTAGTTACTTTAAGTAGTCAGGGGATTCCTCTTATACAGCTGGTGAGACATAAGCAGCTCTTATTCCTGCTCAAAAGAGTCCTACAGTGGAGATTTTAAACACACACACACACACACACACATGCACACACACACACACACACTTTTTGCTAAGCTTATTTATCTCTGCTGATACTGCTTGCAGAGAGGCCTGTGCAACTTTCTAAGGGCAGCTACTGGCCAGGCCTCAGGTTGGTGACCATAATTGCCATGGCCTTGGCAGCTAGCCAAAAAGCCAAAATCACAAAATGTGTGGCTTTAAGGACAATTACTAGAAATACTGATATATTGTATTTAAAAGATGTTAAGGAGCCTCCAAAGACATTTGTTTGAGCCTGCTGTGAATTTCGTAGTGCATTAGTTTGCAGCTGCTCCTAGCTTAACCTCTTTGGACCCTCAAGCTAGCTGTGGCCAACACCATGGGGTTGTTCTTCCCAGAGACTAAAGTGAAGGCCCCAGCACTCTGCTGTCCTATCACACTGGAGCTGCGGAAGGAGGGGGTCTGGAGAGGGAAATGATACTCCTGAATTTCACCTCAAGAACCCAACACTGGAGCACTCACGAAATTAAGTTTCACGTTATGCAAAGCACATAGGCAGACATGGTAGATCCCAGCTGGACTACTTTCCACTGTGTGACCTTGAGCATGTCCCACAACCTCTCTGAGCCTCAGCTTCCTCTTCGTTAAAATGAGAATAAGTAAACCTCGAAAGGTCACTGGGATGGTTAAATAAGATGATAGTTGTAAAATCACACTGTATGTAAACTGACAAATCATCATATAAATATTTCTGTTGCTATTTTTCCCTCTGTTCAAAGGAAAGACCTAGGAAAGAGTAGCCAGTTGGTTACCTACTCATGGTAGAGGTGGCAGCAGAAAGAGTTAGAGGGAGAAATTAGGAAAGGGCCCTTGGCAGAAAAGAGGCTTGCCTGGCAGAACTGGGTAACTGGCAAAGCAGACTTCAGGAAACATGATCTTCTTGTGTCCCTAGGTGGAGTGTGCCCTTCAGCTTGTCCTCCACTCTGATTTTCCTGGGTTGCCTTTTGAGACTGCCCAAGTGTCCATGACAGCCAGTGCCTGAGATAGCTTCTCTGTATTTATTATTCAGGATTGCTTTTCTCCAAGATTGCAGCATGTGGGATGGGTATCTATCTTTAATCTCATGCCATGCCTATAGGGAAAAACAATTATTATTAGCCTCATTTTGCGGATAAAGAAATTGAAGCCCAGAGAGGTTCAAAGACGTGCTCAACACAGTCAATGGTATTTACCTTTCAGTATCCTAATTGATTCTCAAAACATATTTATTCAACAAACAAATATTTCTTAAACACCTATAAAATGCCGTACGTTGTTCTAGGGGCTGGGGATACAAGGGTTAACAACAACAACAACAGCAGCAACAACAAAACCACCAAGATTCCTGCCCTCAGGGAGCTTACATTCTAGAGAGGGTTAAAACAAATTAACTTGCAAAGAAATTAACTAACAAGTTAATTTCCCATAGAGGTAAGTGCTAGAAAGACAATAAAAGAGGAAAGACTTTCTGAGAAGGGAAGATTGAGCTGCAACCACTTGATGGATTAGAAAGAAGAGTTTCCAGGCAGAGGGAGCAGCAAGTTCACAAGCTCTAAGGCAGAATGGGACTCCCCATGATGGGGAAATGCTCAAAGGACCCTGTGACTGGAGGGTCCTGAATGATGGGGAAAACATGGAAGGAGATGAGGTTCAAAGAGGTTGGCAAGGACCAGATGTGGAGGGCATTATAGTTCAGGGTAGAGGGTTTGGATTTGATTCTCAGTGCCTTGGGAAATTATGGAGAGCTAGTGGGAAATGAGAGGATCTGGCACAAAGGTGAGGAATGGACCAGAGAGAGCAAGAGTGGCAAGAAGCAGGGAGACTGGTCACGAGGCCATTGCAGTGAGTTCAGACAGGAAAGGACTGGGGCTGGGACTAAAGCTGTGGCACTGAAGGTGGATGGGGCAGGCAGATTCAGGGTTTGCTGATGGATTGGATATGGGGATGGTGCAAAGAGAGCGATCAAGGATGTGAGGAACTGTGGGTGGTGGAGCCATTACTGAGAAGGAGAAAACTGGGGAAGAAGTAGGTTGAGGAGGTAGGGGTAGGGGCGGTGATGTGGAAATCCATGAGTTTGCTATAAACCATGGTAAGTTTGAGATTTCTATTCTAGGCACTGAGGAAGAAATGATGGACAAAAATTGACCCAGTCCCTGTCCTCATTCCAGCTATGTTCTGTGGCTGATGGTTGCAACATACATCTCCAAAAGAGAGTCTTAAATGGGGTTTGTGGATGTGTTTGAGAAGAGTCTGTAGATCCCACCCTCTAAATTCTGTTTCCAGATGTTCCTCTTCCTGAATCCTTTTGAGGATGTGATACAAACTATTGATCTTCCTAGAAACATACACGCAAGCACACAACTCACAGAATTATCAGATCCTTGAAGGCACCCTGGTATCCTCAGGGCTCAGCACAGTGCTTGGTGCACCACAAATGTTCAGCGACTATCTGTTGACTGGATGAATGATGCTCCCTGTCTCACCATTATATGCCAGTAGCACACTCAAAGCCGTGCACCTCTGGCCCCAGACTACTTCTTCAGCCTCACCTTCAGCTTTCTCGATAAGGGTCTTCACCTCTGGTGAAAGATGTCAGCTCACTATCCCCCATACAGACTGTGTCCTTATCTGGCCTTCACCCCCTCCCTGGCCTCAGGTGGTTCCACTCCCTCCTGTATAGTTTAAATTCTAATACTATTGAACTACATGCAGATTGCTGCACTGACTCAGCTCCATGCCTTTGCTCATTCAGTCCTTTCCCCCAGAAGGACATCCCCTTCATTTATTGCCCTTATTGCTTAACTAACCTCTAATCATACATTCTATCTTAGTGCCTTCCCTGGTTAGACTCCAGATAATCAGTAATGAAGAATACATACCTGGTCCATGCCCTCCCTGAGCTTATGGTCTAGCAAGAAATACAGACACCTAACACTTAACGACGACACAGTGGATAAACGCCTTGAAGGAGAAGGGTAGGGTGCTATGGGAAGGTACAACTGGGGGATTTAATTTAATCAGCAGTGGTGAGGAGGCTATGTCAGAGAAGATTTCCTGGGACAAGAGACCTTTACATTGAGAACTGAAAGAGAAGGAGCAAGTGCGGTGGGGAGAAAGGAAGGAGAGAGTGTGTCTGGAGGAGGAGATAGCATGTGCAAGGACCTGGGGTGGCAGGCCTTGGAGTAAAAGAGGTGAGAAAGCAGGAGGGCCTTGTAGGTTAAAGTAAAGGACTTGGATGACATTGATTGGTCTGAAGTGGGACAGTGACATGATCGGATTTATATTTGAGAAAGGGCACTTTGCTGAGTACAGCATGAGTTGGGGGTGGAGGAGCCAAGAGAGGAGACCAGGAAGCCACGTACCTGTTGTAACCATCACAGGGGGAATGTTGCAGTGCTGTGGTCAGGTTGCTGGGCAGGAGGAACAACTTGTCCGCTTCTTTCCTCCCACTCTCAATGCTATGCCCATTTGAAACCATGGTCATTTATACCAACAAAAGGTGGCTTGTTTTCCTCTCCTAGAAGAAAAAGATTCATCCTTTCTTTACTGTATCCCATCCTTGCAATATAGGCCATCCAGGATATCTGATAGAGAAGAGAATGTGATCAACTGGGTGTGGTGGCTCACGCCTGTAATCCCAGCACTTTGGAGGCTGAGGTGGGAGGATTTCTGGAGGCCAGGAGTTCAAGACCAACCTGAGCAACATAGCAAGACCTCATTTCTACAAAAAATGGAAAAAAAATTAGCCAGGCATGGTGGCGTGCCCCTGTAGTCCCAACCACTTGGGAGGCTGGGGCAGGAGGATCACTTGAGCTTAGGAGGTTAAGGCTGCTGTGAGCCTTGATTGTGCCACTGCACTCCAGACTGGGAGACAGAGTGAGACCCTGTCTCTAAAAATAAATGAATAAATAGATAAATAAATAAAAAGAAAAGAAAGAGAATGTGTCTTTGGTCCATTAAAAAAAAAAAAGACATCTGTTTAGATCACAACTTTCTGAGCCCTCTAAGCCTGTTCTATACCATGATACTCCAAATTGCTCTGTAAGCATTTACTGCCATCAGTGATGAGTGGCAGGGTTTGCAAATCCCAATTCTTGGGCCACACTTCAATCAGCCTGACAGAAGCCAGAGAAATCTGGTGTTTGCAAGTTCAGAGTGAGGGTTGGAAGGGTGAGGTGAAATGATGGAGTGGGCTGGGGAGCTTGAATCTTCTTAAGTTGACTCAAGTTAACACAAAGGATTTTTCTCAAGACTGGGATATAGGAAGAATGTAGCATTTGATTCTAGTTTATAATTAACTCATGGAGTAGTAATGGGGTAGATAGACTTTGGAGATAATGATGCTTTCAAAGTCCCTCCTGTGGTCTCCTGCTTTAGGATTTATTAGTATCCAAAGGTTGGAAGCACTGGCCAGAACATGCTCGGGGCATTGGAAATACTTCTTGGCATCACATCCTTCTACCTGCATCGCATAGGTTTGATTGCATTCTCAAGAGTCAGACTGCCTGAATCCAAAACCTGACATTGCCACTTAGTTGTGTGATCTCGAGTAACTCACTTAAACTCTCTGACACTCAGTTTCCCCTCTTGAAAATCAAAATGCTCATGTCACCCACTTCACAGGATTGTTTGAGGGTAAAAAGGTATGGTACATGTCAAGTACCTGATACGTCATGTTAGTAGTTAGCAGTTAGGGAATACCTACTGTTACCTGTAACTAAACCATCTGGCAATTCAGACTCCCTCCCCACCCCCAAGCATTTGTTATCTTACTTCTTACTGCTACAAACAAATAATTCTAGAAACTTCCTTATATTCTCTGAAAAAGCATAGTTTCAAACAAGACTAGCCTAAAAACCAATACTTTGAGCTTTGAAATAATTCATTTGTTTTCTAATGTGATTGATTTTGTTCAGTAGTAAGTAGCTGTAACCTAAGTAAACACAAGAAGGTAGAGAAAAACAGTAAGATCAAATTTTAAAGTTTGTATCATAATATAGAAAAGAAGTAAATATTTTAAAAGACTGAGACATGCAATTGACAATGAAACTAGAAAGCACAGATATTAACAAAGGTTGTGTCTGAATGAAGAGGCCGTAAGTGTTCTCTTCTTTCTACAGCTCTGCATTTTCCAAATTTCCTTTAAGAAACTACTGTTACTTACACACATTTTAAAAATCATAATTAAGAAGAAAGGAAAAATAAGTGCAAGTGCTGTTTCAAATTTCAGTCTGAATGTTTATAGCAGTGCAAAATAAGCTAGTTACAGCTTCAAAAAATTAACTAGTTTAATTCATGCTGTTTGTTCACTGTGACTTAATTTAATATACTTATCCTAGAAAATAATGCATTATTCGGTTTAATCAATATTCATTTGTTCTTTGCATAATCATATTTGCAGAAACATTTATTAATGATGCGCCTACAGGCTCACAGGGAAAGGGCATGCCATAAGTAGAGTAAAATTTTTGAAATGAAAAAAAACAACAATGAATTTACCAACATTAGACAAATGATTGATCCTAATATGCTACATGTTTTCATTTAAAATGCAGCCAGGAGTCTTTTGTATATGTGACTTCGTTGGAAGTAGCAATAGATACACTGTCAAATTAATGAATATCATGATAGTTTGGGAGGAAATTAAATCTGGGTTATTATTGAGTAGTTGGCATGTCGGTGCATGTAACATTTGCTCTTTCTACATAACCTCAATTGACTGAAACAGTCAATGCTATGGATATTTGCAAATATTTGTTGTGCTGAGAAATACATATTTTTCCATTTTAATCCAGATGTTTAGCATTATGTAGACACAGACAGAAACTCATGTTGGGCTTTTCAAACATTGTGACTTAAAAGAAAGTCACCTTTTAAGAATAAGGAGAAGTTTGCTGTGAATGAATCCCATTTGCATTGTTACAATTTTTCTTTAAGATTTTATTTAGGTTGTGATTTGTATTTTTTATTGATTCATTTCCATAAGTAGCCCAGCAAACTATGGTTTGCAGTGCAACTCCAGGACCTAGGATGGTGAATTTTTCTTCTTAGTGATGCATGCCTACTTTATAGATGCCCGTTAGTCAGGACCCATCCTTGTCAATCAGGGGCACTATCTGTTATGCAGAGGAGCCCTTTTCCAGTTGAGGGGAAATTGTATTTCATGATATTTGAGAGCTCCAACTTTCCAGAAAAAAAATTTAAAAAATGGATGTAGAGTATTTCTGATTAGCCTCCATAAGACACTCAAGAAAATACATCCTTTGGAGAAATGAGTAATGTTACAATAGTACCTGCATTTCCATTTTGTTTAGGTTCTTTTTTTCAGCTGAAATATAGTTTTAACCATTTTTCTAAATAAAGTAACCAACTAAAGCTATTTTCAGCTCTGTTGGACACTTCCAGAAAAATATATCTTAGGCAGAGTATCAGGGAGGCTAGTTAGTAAACCCTCAGGAGGGATATAGTATATTATTTTAACTTCCAGGTGGGGAACTAACCCTGAAGAAATTCACATGTTTATTCTCATGAAATACAACTTAAATATCACTTTGTTTTTATCCTAGGAGAAGTGTCAAAAGCCTTAAACTCCATTATTATTCAGAAATAACTATATGAACATGCACAGTACTACGATAATATCCAACAAATGGGGACCAAATGAGAGGGAAAAGTAATAGTAAGAAAACTTCAATTGTAAGAATGTTCACTGATACTTTCCAAATACAGGTGGATCCCACTTAAGTGGCATCTATAACTCATTATATAGGATATACCCAGAGAAGTTAAAATTTCTGCTAATTATCTTTCAGCTAGCATCCAATGCCTCAACTATGCAGAAAGATAAGGTGTTTTCTCCATACTGAACTTAAAAGGGCATTGAGAAAACATTGCAACTACTGACAGCCTTGAACAGGATGATTAAATGAGTATACAGTTCAGAGATTTCCTATATGATAAACCCTTTCACAGAAGGGGCAGCTAAATGCTTTGAGTTTTCAAAGAAAATATTTATATAGGGAAAGGTGAGCAATGGAATACATTTAACAACTGAGGCAACACACAGGATGCGCCTTCTCCTTCAGATGTAATCAGAGCAGTATTTCTAATTGTTTACTATGAAAGAATGCTTTAACTTGAAATATGTGATTTTTGAAAGCCTTATCACTTTTTATATTGTGGGGGAAAAAAAAACCCCTGTCACATTTTAAAATGTGATTTGTATTACTTCTTAGTAGCCAGAGAATCCTCATGAAAACAGCTATAACTTTATGACAGAGGTTGTTGAGGGAAATACGGTTTATTTTACATAGCCAGACGTCACAGCCAACGTTTCTGGAAGACATCCATTCAGGAAAGGCAAGCACATCTGTGCCTGAAGTGGCTGGGTCCCAGCAGATTTGGCTGCTCTCCAAAGGCAGCTGCCAGGCCACATCTCTGTTCAATGCAGTCAATGCCAGATCAATCACTTTAATCAATTGGCAGGGAGACAATGATTTTTCAAAGCCTGAGGATCATTTTCAAATATAAACTTAGACACAAGCTTTCCTTAATGCACTGAAGAAAAGTGTTTAAAGTTCCTAAATTCTGTATCTCAGGGACTTCTCAGTTTGTGATTTTAGAAATGGCCCTTAATATCAGGGATAGTTCCAGAGACTAGCTTTGTTTTACCCCTCCAGCACAGTCCTAGTAGAGTATGAAGGAAAGACTTCATTTGAATATCCTGCTAGAATAGCACAGATACAGGTACAGTAGTAGCGCAGGTAAACAATTGTTTACAGTGCAAACCCAGGTCCCAGCATGGTGACTTTTTCTTTTTACAGATGCATGTCTACTTTAGATGCCCATTATTCAGGACCCCTCCTTGTCAATCAGGGGTGCTGTCTCTTATGCAGAGGAGACCTTTTCCAGTTGAAGGGAAATTGTATTGTGGGAAGTTGCAGAAGGGATCATCTCAAAGAAAAAAGCTCTCAAAGGACACAGGCTTGGTTACTCAGGTGCCAGCAAACTCACCTAACAATCCATCTGTAGACTCCAGAGGGTCCCAGCAGTAAAAACGAAGCTATGCTGTTATCTACAGAAAGGAATAATAATAATAATAATAATAATAATAATAATAATAATTAAAAAAACTCTCTCCCAAATCCGAGAGGAAACAATGAGTTTTATAAGGAACCAAAGTAATGTACTCCATGTTGCCTGGAGAAGTTTTAACTTTTTCACACCTTGCCAAACTGAAGAACTGCCATAGTATATTTACATACATACTTTTGTTTAAAAAAGGTATCTTTCAGATTAATTACCTTGTGGTTTAGTAATTGCTATGGTACTATCATTGTGTGCAAAGGTAAGGATACAGCTACAGCTGTCTCTGTCTCTTGCCAGTCTCAGTGTAATCGGTTATTTAGCAAGATTTGGTATTTCCTGCCGCCACTTCACTCCCCTCAATATTGAAATGACATACTTCAATTTATACATTTTTTGCATCTGTATATCTCTAATAAGGCTGTACCTTTTCTTAAGATGAGGATCTCACTATGTTGCTCAGGCTGCACTCAAACTCCTGGGCTTGAGCGATCTTCCCACCTTAGCCTCCCAAGTAGTTGAGACTACAGGCATGCACCACTGCACTCAGTTTTGACTATGTTTCTTTTCTTTTTTTCTTTTTAGAGACAGGTTCTTGCTATGTTTAGGCCAGGCTGGTCTCAAACTCCTGGCCTCAAACGATCCTCCCACCTCAGTCTCCCAAAGTGCTGGGACTATAGGTGTGAGCCATTGTGCCTGGCCTGGCTGCATTTAAGTGGGCTGGCTGTAGTGCTCAGCTTTGGGAACTGTTGCTTAAAGCACACAGTAATGTGAAGTCATATAACATTAAACAATGCCGTTCTTAATTTCTTAAACTAGCCATTTCAAAGGAGCTGTCTCCAAAATCCTACCAATCTAATAAGAAAAAATATACCTGTGCTCAAATTAAGCCACTCATTTTTCACACTCTTTTTATTGGAAAAAATTTTAAAATATACAAAAATAGAGAAAAAAGTATAGTGAAGCCCCATGGAGGCATCACATAGCTTGAACAGTAATTATGATTTTGCCATACTTCTTTCAATTATTCATTTGCTACAATTTTCCACTTGCCTAAGAATGCATCACACTAAAGCAAAGGCCAGAGCTGTGCCATTTCAACCCTATGTACTTCAGACACATCTTAAGAAGATATAGATATTTTGTTAGACAGGCTGGTCATTTTTATAGCTAATCAAATTAACAATGATTCCTTGTCATCATGCAATACCCAGTTGATATTCACATTTTTCAGATTATCTCAAAAATACAAACCACTCAATATGATCACTCCTCTACAGGAGCAAGTAGGAACATCAGGTTAGAGCTCCTTATCAACTTTTTTATGCAGAACGACCCTTTGAGTCTATGCCACAGGGCTCCACATTTGGTGATGGCTCAGTCAATGTTTGTTGGATCTGGCCTTTCTCTTATTTGAGGAAAGAAATCAAAAGTGACATAAGGAAAGGTAGTTTTTTCAGGGCAGCTGCAGCTCTCAAGATTGAAGCTCGAGAAAGCTGCTATTGATTTCTGTAGCCTCCTACCCAAGTGTGGCAATGCTCCTAGTGAATATTGAAGGCATATTGAAAGGCCACTTTCCTGGCTCTCTCTGTTCTCTGTTCACTGTGTGCATTTGCAGTCAGTTGAGAGGCATGGAATTATTTGGCTGATTAAAGAATCAACTAACCCAAATTGAATGGTTTTGTTGTGTCCTTTTTCATTTGATTCAGCCGTAAAAGATTAAGTAAATGCATTTCCTCTCCTTCCCAAAGGTGCAAAATCTCGAATGCATGCCAGCTAACTGTTCTCTCCTATGACTAATTGATGTTTTGCACTCACAGCCTTGAAAACTAATCTTTTCCATGCCCGGTGCTAGTTGTAAAGAGATATATTATGCTGGCAGCTTGAACCTTTGCAAAGGTATGGAACTCAGCATGTAAATAATTGTGTCTGCAATTTTAAAATTTGATATAAATGGTGCACTGTTCGGGGTGAAGGCTGTGCTTGCCAGCACTTGGCCAGCTGTGCCCCAAAGTGCTACTCAGCCACTGTTTGGCCCTAGCAGCCTTTAACCAGCCATGTGTATCCTGGGCTGCTGCCTAACTCCCTGGCATAGCACCTAGCACAATGCTTGGCAAATGGGGATTAGTCAACAAATGTTTGTAGAATGATTGAATAAATGAACCAGTACAAAAAAAATCAGTCTAGGGGGAGGAGCCAAGATGGCCGAATAGGAACAGCTCCGGTCTACAGCTCCCAGCGCGAGCGACGCAGAAGACAGGTGATTTCTGCATTTCCATCTGAGGTACCGTGTTCATCTCACTAGGGAGTGCCAGACAGTGGGCGCAGGTCAGTGGGTGAGTGCACCGTGCGCCAGCCGAGGCAGGGGCGAGGCATTGCCTCACTCGGGAAGCGCAAGGGGTCAGGGAGTTCCCTTTCCAGGGGTGACAGACGGCACCTGGAAAATCGGGCCACTCCCACCCGAATACTGTGCTTTTCCGACGGGCTTAGGAAACGGTGCCCCAGGAGAGTATAGCCCGCACCTGGCTCAGAGGGTCCTACGCCCACGGAGTCTCCCTGATTGCTAGCACAGCAGTCTGAGATCAAACAGCAAGTCGGCAGCGAGGCTGGGGGAGGGGCGCCCGCCATTGCCCAGGCTCGCTTAGGTAAACAAAGCAGCCGGGAAGCTTGAACTGGGTGGAGCCCACCACAGCTCAAGGAGGCCTGCCTGCCTCTGTAGGCTCCACCTCTGGGGGCAGGGCACAGACAAACAAAAAGACAGCAGTAACCTCTGCAGACTTAAATGTCCCTGTCTGACAGCTTTGAGGAGAGCAGTGGTTCTCCCAGCACGCAGCTGGAGATCTGAGAACGGGCTGACTGCCTCCTCAAGTGGGTCCCTGACCCCTGACCCCCGAGCAGCCTAACTGGGAGGCACCCCCCAGCAGGGGCAGACTGACACCTCACACGGCCGGCCAGGTACTCCAACAGACCTGCAGCTGAGGGTCCTGTCTGTTAGAAGGAAAACTAACAGAAAGGACATCCACACCAAAAACCCATCTGTACATCACCATCATCAAAG
Organism: Pongo abelii; assembly: GCF_028885655.2. NCBI lineage: Eukaryota > Metazoa > Chordata > Mammalia > Primates > Hominidae > Pongo > Pongo abelii. Next base: position 143,624,152 of record NC_072008.2, read on the forward strand.
ACCAAAAGTAGATAAAACCACAAAGATGGGGAAAAAACAGAGCAGAAAAACTGGAAACTCTAAAAAGCAGAGTACCTCTCCTCCTCCAAAGGAACGCAGTTCCTCACCAGCAACGGAACAAAGCTGGACGGAGAATGACTTTGACGAGCTGAGAGAAGAAGGCTTCAGACGATCAAATTACTCCGAGCTACGGGAGGATATTCAAACCAAAGGCAAAGAAGTTGAAAACTTTGAAAAAAATTTAGAAGAATGTATAACTAGAATAACCAATACAGAGAAGTGCTTAAAGGAGCTGATGGAGCTGAAAACCAAGGCTCGAGAACTACGTGAAGAATGCAGAAGCCTCAGGAGCCGATGCGATCAAATGGAAGAAAGGGTATCAGCCCTAGAAGATGAAATGAATGAAATGAAGCGAGAAGGGAAGTTTAGAGAAAAAAGAATAAAAAGAAACGAGCAAAGCCTCCAAGAAATGTGGGACTATGTGAAAAGACCAAATCTACGTCTGATTGGTGTACCTGAAAGTGACGGGGAGAATGGAAACAAGTTGGAAAACACTCTGCAGGATATTATCCAGGAGAACTTCCGCAATCTAGCAAGGCAGGCCAACATTCAGATTCAGGAAATACAGAGAACGCCACAAAGATACTCCTCGAGAAGAGCAACTCCAAGACACATAATTGTCAGATTCACCAAAGTTGAAATGAAGGAAAAAATGTTAAGGGCAGCCAGAGAGAAAGGTCGGGTTACCATCAAAGGGAAGCCCATCAGACTAACAGCGGATCTCTCGGCAGAAACCCTACAAGCCAGAAGAGAGTGGGGGCCAATATTCAACATTCTTAAAGAAAAGAATTTTCAACCCAGAATTTCATATCCTGCCAAACTAAGCTTCATAAGTGAAGGAGAAATAAAATACTTTACAGACAAGCAAATGCTGAGAGATTTTGTCACCACCAGGCCTGCCCTAAAAGAGCTCCTGAAGGAAGCACTAAACATGGAAAGGCACAACCGGTACCAGCCACTGCAAAATCATACCGAAATGTAAAGACCATCGAGACTAGGAAGAGACTGCATCAACTAACGAGCAAAATAACCGGCTAACATCATAATGACAGGATCAAATTCACACATAACAATATTAACTTTAAATGTAAATGGACTAAATGCTCCAATTAAAAGACACAGACTGGCAAATTGGATAAAGACTCAAGACCCATCAGTGTGCTGTATTCAGGAAACCCATCTCACGTGCAGAGACACACATAGGCTCAGAATAAAAGGATGGAGGAAGATCTACCAAGCAAATGAAAAACAAAAAAAGGCAGGGGTTGCAATCCTAGTCTCTGATAAAACAGACTTTAAACCAACAAAGATCAAAAGAGACAAAGAAGGCCATTACATAATGGTAAAGGGATTAATTCAACAAGAAGAGCTAACTATCCTAAATATATATGCACCCAATACAGGAGCATCCAGATTCATAAAGCAAGTCCTGAGTGACCTACAAAGAGACTTAGACTCCCACACATTAATAATGGGAGACTTTAACACCCCACTGTCAACATTAGACAGATCAACGAAACAGAAAATCAACAAGGATACCCAGGAATTGAACTCAGCTCTGCACCAAGCAGACCTAATAGACATCTACAGAACTCTCCACCCCAAATCAACAGAATATACATGTTTTTCAGCACCACGCCACACCTATTCCAAAATTGACCATATACTTGGAAGTAAAGCTCTCCTCAATAAATGTAAAAGAACAGAAATTATAACAAACTATCTCTCAGATCACAGTGCAATCAAGCTAGAACTCAGGATTAAGAATCTCACTCAAAACCGCTCAACTATGTGGAAACTGAACAACCTGCTCCTGAATGACTACTGGGTACATAATGAAATGAAGGCAGAAATAAAGATGTTCTTTGAAACCAAAGAGAACCAAGACACAACATACCAGAATCTCTGGGATGCATTCAAAGCAGTGTGTAGAGGGAAATTTATAGCACTAAATGCCCACAAGAGAAAGCAGGAAAGATCCAAAATTGACACCCTAATATCACAATTAAAAGAACTAGAAAAGCAAGAGCAAACACATACAAAAGCTAGCAGAAGGCAAGAAATAACTAAAATCAGAGCAGAACTGAAGGAAATAGAGACACAAAAAACCCTTCAAAAAATAAATGAATCCAGGAGCTGGTTTTTTGAAAGGATCAACAAAATTGATAGACCGCTAGCAAGATTAATAAAGAAAAAAAGAGAGAAGAATCAAATAGATGCAATAAAAAATGATAAAGGGGATATCACCACTGATCCCACAGAAATACAAACTACCATCAGAGAATATTACAAACACCTCTACGCAAATAAACTAGAAAATCTAGAAGAAATGGATAAATTCCTCAACACATACACCCTCCCAAGACTAAACCAGGAAGAAGTTGAATCTCTGAATAGACCAATAACAGGAGCTGAAATTGTGGCAATAATCAATAGCTTACCAACCAAAAAAAGTCCAGGACCAGATGGGTTCACAGCCGAATTCTACCAGAGGTACAAGGAGGAGCTGGTACCATTCCTTCTGAAACTATTCCAATCAATAGAAAAAGAGGGAATCCTCCCTAACTCATTTTATGAGGCCAGCATCATCCTGATACCAAAGCCTGGCAGAGACACAACAAAAAAAGAGAATTTTAGACCAATATCCTTGATGAACATTGATGCAAAAATCCTCAGTAAAATACTGGCAAACAGAATCCAGCAGCACGTCAAAAAGCTTATCCACCATGATCAAGTGGGCTTCATCCCTGGGATGCAAGGCTGGTTCAATATATGCAAATCAATAAATGTAATCCAGCATATAAACTGAACCAAAGTCAAAAACCACATGATTATCTCAATAGATGCAGAAAAGGCCTTTGACAAAATTCAACAACCCTTCATGCTAAAAACTCTCAATAAATTAGGTATTGATGGGTCATATCTCAAAATAATAAGAGCTATTTATGACAAACCCACAGCCAATATCATACTGAATGGGCAAAAACTGGAAGCATTCCCTTTGAAAACTGGCACAAGACAGGGATGCCCTCTCTCACCACTTCTATTCAACATAGTGTTGGAAGTTCTGGCCAGGGTAATTAGGCAAGAGAAGGAAATCAAGGGTATTCAATTAGGAAAAGAGGAAGTCAAATTGTCCCTGTTTGCAGATGACATGATAGTATATCTAGAAAACCCCATTGTCTCAGCCCCAAATCTCCTTAAGCTGATAAGCAACTTCAGCAAAGTCTCAGGATACAAAATCAATGTACAAAAATCACAAGCATTCTTATACATCAATAACAGACAAACAGAGAGCCAAATCATGAGTGAACTCCCATTCACAATTGCTTCAAAGAGAATAAAATACCTAGGAATCCAACTTACAAGGGATGTGAAGGACCTCTTCAAGGAGAACTACAAACCAATGCTCAAGGAAATAAAAGAGGATACAAACAAATGGAAGAACATTCCATGCTCATGGGTAGGAAGAATCAATATCATGAAAATGGCCATCCTTCCCAAGGTAATTTACAGATTCAATGCCATCCCCATCAAGTTACCAATGACTTTCTTCACAGAATTGGAAAAAACTACTTTAAAGTTCATATGGAACCAAAAAAGAGCCCGCATCACCAAGTCAATCCTAAGCCAAAAGAACAAAGCTGGAGGCATCACACTACCTGACTTCAAACTATACTACAAGGCTACAGTAACCAAAACAGCATGGTACTGGTACCAAAACAGAGATATAGATCAATGGAACAGAACAGAGCCGTCAGAAATAATGCCACATATCTACAACTATCTGATCTTTGACAAACCTGACAAAAACAAGCAATGGGGAAAGGATTCCCTATTTAATAAATGGTGCTGGGAAAACTGGCTAGCCATATGTAGAAAGCTGAAACTGGATCCCTTCCTTACACCTTATACAAAAATCAATTCAAGATGGATTAAAGACTTAAATGTTAGACCTAAAACCATAAAAACCCTAGAAGAAAACCTAGGCATTACCATTCAGGACATAGGCATGGGCAAGGACTTCACGTCTAAAACACCAAAAGCAATGGCAACAAAAGCCAAAATTGACAAATGGGATCTAATTAAACTCAAGAGCTTCTGCACAGCAAAGGAAACTACCATCAGAGTGAACAGGCAACCTACAAAATGGGAGAAAATTTTCGCAACCTACTCATCTGACAAAGGGCTAATATCCAGAATCTACAATGAACTCCAACAAATTTACAAGAAACAAACAAACAACCCCATCAAAAAGTGGGCGAAGGACATGAACAGACACTTCTCAAAAGAAGACATTTATGCAGCCAAAAAACACATGAAAAAATGCTCACCATCACTGGCCATCAGAGAAATGCAAATCAAAACCACAATGAGATACCATCTCACACCAGTTAGAATGGCAATCATTACAAAGTCAGGAAACAACAGGTGCTGGAAAGGATGTGGAGAAATAGGAACAGTTTTACACTGTTGGTGGGACTGTAAACTAGTTCAACCCTTGTGGAAGTCAGTGTGGCGATTCCTCAGGGATCTAGAACTAGAAATTCCATTTGACCCAGCCATCCTATTACTGGATATATACCCAAAGGACTATAAATCATGCTGCTATAAAGACACATGCACACGTATGTTTATTGCGGCATTATTCACAATAGCAAAGACTTGGAACCAACCCTAATGTCCAACAATGATAGACTGGATTAAGAAAATGTGGCACATATACACCATGGAATACTATGCAGCCATAAAAAGTGATGAGTTCACGTCCTTTGTAGGGACATGGATGAAATTGGAAATCATCATTCTCAGTAAACTATCGCAAGAACAAATAACCAAACACCGCATATTCTCACTCATAGGTGGGAATTGAACAATGAGAACACATGGACACAGGAAGGGGAACATCACACTTCGGGGACTGTTGTGGGGTGGGGGGAGGGGGGAGGGATAGCATTGGGAGATACACCTAATGCTAGATGATGAGTTGGTGGGTGCAGCGCACCAGCATGGCACATGTATACATATGTAACTTACCTGCACGTTGCGCACATGTACCATAGAGCCTAAAGTATAATAATAATAATAATAATAATAATAATAATAATAAAATCAGTCTAAATAGAATAAAAGTTTATTTCTCACTGAAAAAGAAAAACTAAATGAGACAGTTCCAGACAAGCCCACAGGAGGCTCTGACAGAACTCAATCCCCTGTGTGGTGACCATAGGCTATTGGTTGACTCACACTGGCTAGCCACAGGGTGCAAATGAAATCCTGCATTTTCAAATGAGTAATTTTTTTTCTCAAAAAGATCTGGTCATCTCCCTAACACTCACTAATTAGTATTAGTATTTTAAATTCTGGATAAGAAAGTAAAAAATCATAGTGAAAAAATTATCTAAAGCCATAAATAACAGTGTTTCAGGTATGAAAAGCATAAAAACAGGTCAACTCAACTGGAACTGTGGGGCAGTCTCCTGGACCGAAGATTTAGGCAGGAGCTGCTGAACGGTACGGAGGTCTATACAAGAGCTCTAAAATGATCCCTACCCTTTGACCTGGTAATCTCACTTATAGGAATATATCCCAAGGAAATAATCCAAACAACGAAAGGTAATTTTGTAAGGATATTTATAGCAAAGCCATTTATAATAGGAGAAAATTGGAAATAACCCAAGTGCCCAAGAGTAAGGAGACTGGCTAAGCCAAGAATATCATATCAACTACGTGGTGCACTGCACAGACATTAGTGCATCGAGCAGGTGGTACGTTTCAATGTGTGGAAATGTCTACATGAAATCATGTTAATTGAAAAAAGCAGAACACAAACGATTATGTGTGCAGTGATTACAACTTTGTGAAAATGTACCTGGTATTTTGAAAAGGGTCAGGAAGGCATCGAGTGATATAAAACACAGCTGTAGTTTCATTGAATTCGTTTTCTGCATTGTGGATAGTTGTTTAAGTGTATAATGTATAAAAAAGAAAGGAAAGACAGAAGGAAGAAAGAAAAAAAAGAAACTACTGAATACAAACCAGAGCTGCTATTTAAAACAATCTGTCATTTAGATGTTTATAGATTAAGAACACCAGAGAGAAATCCAAGTGGGAAATCAGAAAGACCCAGTAACATCTAAATGGTAGTCTATATGCCTAATAGAAAGTTGAAATTCATTTGGAGCAAGATCCCTTCTGAATGCCTTGCAGCATTGGATCAACAATTGGAAGCCATAATGACAAAGATGTGCTCAGACTCCTACAGGGAAAGACAACTTCCCATGGCCAGCAATGTTTGTTCCTTAGCAAACCACTTCTCAAGTGATGATGTCATCATGAAGGAAAAAAATCAACATCTGCAGAACTCACCATCATCCAGCAGAAAACAGCATGCCAAAACCTTTAGAACTGATTTCTGTGCATTTGCAGCACACCCTCTGGATCCTGTGGCTTAAATTAATCACTAATGAAAATTAGAAAGCATTAGTTTTGGATTGTATTTGCAGCATGGCCCCTGCAACTAAAGGGGAGAGGGTCTTGGAAAATAAGTAAAATAATTGCTTAGGACTTAGTTCTGAGGTTCACTGTAGGACATCTTCAAAGATTTTTTTTTTAAATCTTTTGTTCATGTTAAAAATTAGCCTCCATTATCGCTTTTTTTTTCTACAGTATTTTTTACAAATGCAATTACAATTAAGAGGTGAGAATGTAATGTTTTGGAAGAAAGAGCATTACAGGCCCATGTCTGTTGGAACATTTTAAATATTACAGGACTGAATTGGGGGCAAAATCCCCTTAAAATTATTTGAGGTCTCAAGACATCCTATATCAACATGCAAGTTGGGAAGAAACCAAAGCTGATGACAGGCAGCTCAAATGCGTTTGATCTGAAAGTTTTCATTTATGCCACCATTTTATTGCTGCAAAGGGACCACAGCAAAATGGTGGCGGCCTATACTGTATTTCTTTGAAGAGAATATATGTAAAACGGCCACCCCCTGTGAGTTGGTTAATATGCCGCCTGAGCCTTGAAAGCCATGCCCTTCCCGATACACAGACTGACTCTGGCATTTGTGCTGATATTGAATTTACAAAATCAAATATCAAGGAGCCATATTTTTTCTCAAAAGACAACGATTTACCAGTTTAATTACACAGCACGTTCCTCTTCTTTGCATCTACCTGTCTTCCCTCCCCCATATCCTGCTGGGGAATAGAAAGAATTCTGGTGTCATATGACACCTAGAGCTCTAAGGAGTCTAAGTGCTTTGACTGTATTTGTGAACATGAGTTCTACTTAAAGACGAGTGACTGGGTCCTGTTTTTCCTCTTTAGCCATTGTTGGAGGTTCATATGTTATGATTTTCTCTTAGTTGTCGACAAGTAGTGATTCTGTCCATTTTGTGATATTTTAAAATGAGGGACTAAGGGAGTAGACACTGATCATTCCCCTTTCCCTAAACAACGTCTTGGTTGTTATTCTGTACCCTTTGTCTCTGTCTCCTCTCATACTCTCAGATTCTAAAGTTGTTAATCATCTTAAATTTTTCATATGCACTGATTGCGGGTATGAAATCTTTTTGTACTGGTTCATTTATTCAATCATTCTACCAACATTTGTTGACTAATCCCCATTTGCCAAGCATTGTGCTAGGTGCTATGCCAGGGACTTAGACAGCAGCCCAGGATACACATGGCTGCTTAAAGGCTGCTAGGGCCAAACAGTGGCTGAGCTGCACTTTGGGGCACAGCTGGCCAAGTGCTGGCAAGCACAGCCTTCACCCTGAACGGTGTGTGTGTTTGTGTGTGTGTGTGTGTGTGTGTTTGTTCCATATATGGTAGGTAAGTTTCCTCAGCTATAAAGTGGAGATAATGCTTCTTGTTTTACTTTACCTCCTAGAGTTCTTATGAGGATAAAATGAGATTCAGTATGTGAGAGTGCTTTGAAAAAAGTTGAAAGCCCACAACATATGGAGCAGTTGCTATCACCATCTTTTCCTGCGAAATCTAGACAGTATTTATGCCACAAGTACAATGTTGAACTAAATAATTTCTAAATTTTGGTAGTAATTTGCTAAGAGGTAAATACAGCAATTTGCCAAAGGTAAATCAATTTAACCAAAATTTGTAAAGTTTGTCCATTCGATTCTTATATGGTTCCTGAGTTGGCCACACTTTAAGCTCTGGGTTAGCTCTGTGCATCAGAGATGTGAAAATTGACCAAAGGTTCACGCCTGCAATCCCAGCACTTTGGGAGGCCAAGGCAGGTGAATCACTTGAGGCCAGGAGTTCGAGACTAGCCTGGCCAACATGGCAAAACTCCGTCTCTACTAAACATACAAAAACTAGCTGGGCATGGTGGCATTCTCCTGTAGTTCCAGCTACTTGGGAGGCTGAGGTAGGAGGATAGCTCGAACCTGGGAGGTGGATGTGGCAGTGAGCCAAGATTGCAACACTGTACTTCAGAGGGAGACTCCGTCAAAAAAAAAAAAAAAAAGAAAGAAAGAAAGAAAGAAAGAAAAGAAAAATAGAAAAAAAAAATTGACCTAAGTAACTCCCAAGTCAGCTTAGGCAAAGGGGAGAGATGGGCAGGAGGAAGTGAAAAATGGGCTCTTTCATTACCAGTTACTTAGAGAAAAGTGTGCCAAGGGGAAAGGAGGCAGGCTTGGATGCCATTTTCTTTGGTAAAAGGTAATTAAATCAGTATTAATCTTTATTCCAAAATCTTGTGTAAAATTATTCTCCAGAGAAATAATGTTATTAAAATATCCACACTACCCAAAGTGATCTCTATCAAAATTTCAATGCAATGACATTCATAGAAAAAAAGTTTAAAAATCCTAAAACAAATATGGTACCATAAAAGTTCCTGAATAGCCAAAGCAATCTTAACTAAAAAGAACAAAGATAGAAAAATTACATGCCCGGATTTCAAAATACATTGCAAAGTAGTGGTAATCAAAACAGCATGGTATTGGCATAAAAATAGACACATTGACCGATGGAATAAGATAGAGAGCCCAGAAATAAATCTGTATATCTACAGTCAATTGATTTTTGACCAAAGTGCAAAGAACACACAATGGGGAAAAGACAGTCTCTTAAATAAATGGTATTGGGAAAACTGAATATCCATATACAGAAGAGTAAAATTGAACCCTTATTTCACACCAAATACAAAAATCAATTCAAAATGGATTGAATAATTAAATGTAAGACTTGAAACTATGAAATTACTAGAAGAAAACATAGGTGGCAAAGCTCCATGACACTGGTCTGGGCAGAGGTTTCTTGGATATGACCCCAAAAGTACAGACAACGAAAGCAAAAATAGACAAATGGGACTACATCAAGCTAAAAAGCTTCTGCACAACAAAGGAAACAATCATCAGAGTGTAGGGACAATATGCAGATTGGAAGAAAATATTTTAAAATCATACAATGGATAAGGGGCTAATATCCAAAATATACAAAGAACTCAAACTACTTAGTAACAAGAAAATAAATAACCTTATTAGAAATGGGCAATGGGAGGCAGAGGTTGAAGTGAGCTGAGAGTGTGCCACCGCACTCCACCCTGGGTGACACAATGAGACGCTGTCGCAAAAAATAATGGGCAAATAATTTGAATCGACATTTCTCAAAAGAGGATATACAGGCCATGTGCAGTGGCTCACGCCTGTAATCCTAGTACTTTGGGAGGCCGAGGCGGGTGGATCACTTGAGGTCAGGAGTTTGAGACCAGCCTGGCCAATATGGCAAAACCCTATCTCTACTAAAAATACAAAAATTAGCTGGGCATGGTGGCGGGCACCTGTCACAGCTACTCAAGAGGCTGAGGCAGGAGAATTGCTTGAATCCAGTGGGCAGAGGTTGCAGTGAACCAAGATCATGCCACTTCACTCCAGCCTGGGCGATAGAGTGAGACTCTATCTCAAAAAAAAAAAAAAAAAGAAGAAGAAGAAGAAGACATACAAACTGGTAATAGATGTTTTAAAAATACTCAACATCAGTAATCATCAGAGAAATGCAAATTAAAACCTCAATGAGATATCACCTCACACCTGTTAGATTGGCTGTTATCAAAAAGATGAAAGATAACAAGTGTTGGTGAGCATATGGAACAAAAAGAACTCTCACACACTGTTGGTAGTATTGTAAATTAGTACAGCTATTTTGGAAAACAGTATGGAGGTTCTTCAAAAAACTAAAAATAGTGCTACCATATGGTCCAGCAATCCCAGTACTGGATATTTATCCAAAGGAAAGAATATTAGCATCTCGTAGATATCAGCACTCCCATGTTCATTGCAGCATTGTTCACAATAGCCAAGATATGGAATCAATCCAAGTGTCCATCAACGGCTGAATGGATAAAGAAAATGTTATATATATATATATGCACATATATATACACTATATATAACATTTATATATATAACATATGTATCTATATACATATATATATATATACACAATAGAATGTTACTCAACCATTTAAAAAAAACAGGAAATTCTACAAAAAACAAAATAGACAAATGGGATCTAATTAAACTAAAGAGCTTCTGCACAGCAAAAGAAACTACCATCAGAGTGAACAGGCAACCTACAGAATGGGAGAAAATTTTCGCAATCTACCCATCTGACAAAGGGCTAATATCCAGAATCTACAAAGAACTTAAACAAATTCACAAGAAAAAATCAAACAACCCCATCAAAAAGTGGGTGAAGGATATGAACAGACACTTCTCAAAAGAAGACATTTATGCAGCCAACAGACACATGAAAAAAATGCTCATCATCACTGGTCATCAGAGAAATGCAAATCAAAACCACAATGAGATACCATCTCACACCAGTTAGAATGGCGATCATTAAAAAGTCAGGAAACAACAGGTGCTGGAGAGGATGTGGAGAAATAGGAACACTTTTACACTGTTGGTGGGAGTGTAAACTAGTTCAACCATTGTGGAAGACAGTGTGGCAATTCCTCGAGGATCTAGAACTAGAAATACCATTTGACCCAGCCATCCCATTACTGGGTATATACCCAAAGGATTATAAATCTTTCTACTATAAAGACACATGCACACGTATGTTTATTGCGGCACTATTCACAATAGCAAAGACTTGGAACCAATCCAAATGTCCATCAATGATAGATGGATTAAGAAAATGTGGCACACATACACCATGGAATACAGCCATAAAAAAGAATGAGTTCATGTCCTTTGTAGGGACATGGATGAAGCTGGAAACCATCATCTCAGCAAACTATTGCAAGGACGGAAAACCAAACACCACATGTTCTCACTCATAGGTGGGAAATGAACAATGAGAACACTTGGACATAGGGTGGGGAACATCACACACCGGGGCCTGTTGTGGGGTGGGGGATGGGGGGAGGGATAGCATTAGGAGATATACCTAATGTAAATGACGAGTTAATGGGTGCAGCACACCAACATGGCACATGTATACATATGTAACAACCGTGCATGTTGTGCACATGTACCCTGGAACTTAAAGTATGATAATAAAAAATAAAATAAAATAAAATAAAAAAACAGGAAATTCTGTCACATGCTACAACATGGATGAACCTAGAGGACATTAAGCTAAGTGAAGTAAGCCAGGCACAGAGAGACATATATTGTATGACCTCACTTATATGTGGAATCTCAAAAAGTAAAAAGAGAGTAAAATGGTGATTACCAGAGCCTGGGAGGGTGAGGTGGACTAAAGTTCCAGTTAGATAGAAGAGATAAGTTCTGGTGATCTATTGCATAGCACAGTGACTATAGTTAATAAGAATGTATTATGCATTTTAAAATAGCTAAAAGAGAGGATTTTAAATGTTCTCACCACAATGAAGTTATAAACATTTGAGGTGATAGATATGTGAATTAGCCTGATTTGGTCATTCCAGAATGTATATATGTATCTCATTGTACCCGATGTGGGGTACAATAACATCACATCATACCCCATAAATATGTGCAATTATTATTTGTCAGTTAAATATAAAATAAAATATTTTTAAAAAGAAAGTTAAAACAGGGCAAAGAGGAAAATATATTCGTTAGAAAGCGCTAGGGTGCCTATTGAACTGAGGCAGTTTGTAATTAAGATCCTGACTTCAAGCGGTTTCTACTAAGTTGCTAAACCACCTAAAGCCACATAAATCCATTCAAAATCAAAATGAAATATTAGGCCTGCTTGGTAAGGCTTTATTCAAAATGGCTGGCTGTGTTGTCCTGCAGTCTCAGGAATAGATTGTAACTTTTGGGAGAAGAGTACGGGTTTCCAAGGCACCAGACCTCTGGTGATCTCTGTCTCTTATGGAGCATAGGAGAGCTTCCTCACCTTCACACATTCAGTGCTTTGTACATTCTACACTGATCCCCTAAACCTGCCATCACTACACTTACTGTGGTCTACTGTACAGCCACTAAATGGGCATTTTGAGGTGTCACTTTTGGATACTACCTGTTTCAACAGCATTACCTTCTTTGGTTACGGTGGTTCAAGTGATTTCTCTTTTTGCATTCAGTCTTTGTAAACGTGAATGGAGCCGGGTGTGGTGACTCACACCTGTAATCCCAGCACTTTGGGAGACCAAGGCAGGAGGATTGCTTGAACCGAGAAGTTCAAGACCAGCCTGGGCAACATAGCGACACCTCATCTCTACTAAAAATAAAAAAATTAGCCAGGCATACATTCCCAGCTACTTGGGAGGCTGAGGCAATAGGATCACTTGAGCTCAGTGAATCAAGGTTGCACTGAGCTATAATTGAGCCACTGCACTCCAGCTTAGGTGAATTTGTGTCAAAAAAAAGGGGGAGGGGAATGGAAAGTAGAAAACAGAATAATAAAAGTGTGGGAACTAGTGAAAAGAAGCTCAAGTCTCTTAAATATAATATGATTAGGATAAAGATGGGAATCGTTACATGGTCAAAATTAGGGACTCATTAATCCTAGTGTTTGGACCTCATTTTTGGACATGGGCCACTGGAGGCTCAATTGTGAAGGAGAAGAATGCAATTAGAGAACATGTACAAAATACTGTGAATGTATCATTCCCGACTGATCTGGGCTTTTCAAGAAAATTTTTAGTTTTCTGGGAACACCCCCATCCTTTCTTCATATCATGTCAAATAGTTTTCCACACATTCAAAGTTCTACATACTTTTTTAGGAATATATTAGGCATGAAAACAGGAGACCAGAAATTGTGGCATCAGCTGCAGTCTAGCTAGTTTTCTCTGTCCCATAGATATAAAAATTCAGTCCTCAAATCATACTGTTTTGCTGTCTGGAATGCCCTTCCTCTCCCTTTTCCTGTGTAAATTCTTATCCCACATTCTAGCCCTATCTCCTACAGGTAAACTGACTTGGCCACACAGCCTTCATCCCTCATTCACTTTCCTGATGTGCTCCCACAGCAGAAGTTAGTGCTTAAAGACATACTGGCTTGGAACTTTAGTGATTGGTCTGTATTTTAGTTTCATTTCCACAACTGAATCATAATCCCTCTGGGGCAAGAATGTAACTCTTGCCTCTTCTGTATCCCTCCACAATACAGAGGATGGAGTTGGGCACTGTAATGGGCTGCATTGTGTCCACCTAATATTCAAATTTTGAAATTCCAATGCCTAGTATGTCAGGATGTAACCATACTTGAAGATAAGGTTTTTAAAAAAGTGCTTAAGTTAAAATAAGGCTGGTAAGATGAGGCCCTATTTCAATCTGACCGGTGTCCTTCTAAGAAAAGGAATAGACACAGGGATGCACATGCACAGAGGGATGGCCATGAGAGGAGCAGCCTTCTGCAAGCGAAATAGAGGTCGCCTCAGAGGAGACCAACCCTGCTGACACCTTGATCTTGGACTTCAAGCCTCCAAAACTGTGAGAAAACAAGTGTCTGTTGTTTAAGCCAACCAGCCTGTGGTATTTTGCTATGGCAGCTCTGGCAAACTAATGCAGGTGCATAGTAGGAACTCTATAAATACTATAAATACTCCTAGGCTATCTCTCTGGAGGAAAGGGGGAATAATAAGCAAAAGGAAAGTGTTTAAGTCCATTTTCATACTGCTGTGAAGAAATACCTGATACTGGGTACTTTACAAAGAAAAGACTTTTAATGGATTCACAGTTCCTCATGGCTGGGGAGGCCTCACAATCATGGCTGAAGGCAAAGGAGGAGCACAGGCACATCTTACACGGTAGCAGGTAAGAGAGTATGTGCAGGTGAACTGCCTTTTATAAAACCATCAGATCTTGTGAGAGTTATTCACTATCAAAAGAATAGCAAGGGAAAAACCAACCCCCATGATTCAATTACCTCCCACTGAGTCCCTCCCATGACACGTGGGAATTATGGGGGCTACAATTTAAGATGACATTTATTGAGTATTTACTATGTGCTGGTGCTGTTTATTCCGAAAGTGTTTTACATGGATTAACCTATTTAATTTCCACAACACTATGAAGGAAGTTCGGTTATGGTCCCCATTTTGCAGATGAAGAAACAGAGGCCTGGAGAGGTACAATGACTTGCCCAAGTTCACACAGCTAGTATGTGGAGGTGTCAGGCTCCAAATGCAGGCAGTCTGGCTTTAGGCAGATACTCTTATCCTGGCTGGAGTGCAGTGGCATGATCTTGGCTCACTGCAACCTCTGCCTCCTGGGTTCAAGCTATTCTCCTGCCTCAGCCTCCCAAGTAGCTGGGATTATAAGCGCCTGCCTCCATGCCCAGCAAATTTTTGTATTTTTAGTAGAGATGGGGTTTTGCCATGTTGGCCAAGCTGGTCTCAAAGTCCTGACCTCAGGTGATCTGCCCACCTTGGCCTCTCAAAGTGCTGGTATTACAGGCATGAGCCACCATGCCCAGCCTGCAGCCCTGCTTTCTAAGACTTCTCTTCAGGTAAAACTCTCTCCAACACCTGAGGGACTCCATGTCCAGGAAACATAGTGGGGAACTTGAAGCAGTCATATGAACAATCTTGTCAGGCAACTTTCTTCTTTCTGGTTGGCAGGCACCTCTGTATCCTAAACTTGTCCCTCACCTTCTGATTTATGCCAAGAATTCTATCATTGGCAATTAATTCTTTTGTCTTAACATTTTTTTTCTGCAGAAAAATTGCAGTTTCTTCAAGGAAAGGCCAGCCATAAGCCTTATAGCAAATCAATGCAGGGTTCTTCAGCTGTTTCTCTCACAATGGCTGTGGAAGGAAGGGGGAAGGAAGGAGGTTCAGGAAGACTAAACAAACTAGGAACTTTGGATTTGTATCTTAAGTGAATGCAAGTGAATGAAATAAATAAATATAAAATCTCACTTAGTAATAATAACAACAAATATTTAAACACTGTTTGTCTCACATCGGCTCCATGAGGGAGATAAAATGTTAGCCCCTTTTCTACATGGAAAAACTGAGGCCCTGAGAAGTTAGATAATTTGCCTAAGCTTGTTTAGCTAGTCAAGAAGAGAGCTAGGCTTTAAAGACAGAAGTCTGGCCCTAGAGCTCAAGTTCATAACTACCAAGTCATGGTGCCCCTCCCTGCATCACCTCTCATTCCCTCCATGAGTTTTTCCTCTTGGGAGTGAGAACAGTCCACGAAGCTCAGGTGGCAAGTGGACATCAATAGAAAAGCTCCCTGCAGTAGCTCTGTGGTAGGTTCTCTGGACCTATTACCTATGGGGAGGAGTGTTGTCCCCACAAGCAGCTCATGGCAGAGTTAATGGGTGAATGGTAGATTTGGACTTGCCTCACCAATTTTTCTGTAAGGACCATTGCTATTTGAGTGGTGAAGTACAGCTTGTTAAACCAGAGGCGTTCAGGATCTACAGAAAAACTGATACGACAAGATAGTTCTTGTTATCAGCTGAATAGCAGCAAAGATTGGCTGATTTGTCTGGGTAGGCAAATAAGCCCACAGGTGAATTTAAGTACATCACAGAACCTCAAAACTAGATGAGACTTTAGAGAGTCATCTGGTCCAACAACCTATAAAACACTGGAATTGACTCTAACCAACGCCCGCGCCGCCCACCCCCAACAACACATATATACCACCAGCAAGCAATAGTCTAGTTTAAACGCCTCCAGGAATGGAGAGCTCACTGCCTCCCAGAGCTGCCATTTTTGTCTGTTGAGTACAATTTAGTCCAGGTGAATAAGAGTGGATTTTGTGTCTGTCAAAAGCTCACCACTTAAGTGGCTGGGATGGGGAATTCTCAATACCTGTAACAAAGTCTCTGTCCCTGAGAGGTCATTGGCATTTAAGAGAAAAAAGGGCTCCAGATTTGTCCTGGGATGCAATAATGAAAAGCCCCATTGGCTAAATGAGAAATCCCACATTCTTCCTGGAGTTCACTGATTGAGCAGGCTGCAGGGAGCTTCTGGGTTGAGCTTTTTAAGGCATCTTCACTCTACCTCACTGCTCTTTGTCTGGACTCTGGGTCTCCCCCAGGATGGGACTCCTACAGTAAACCCGACAAAGGATTGCTAGTAAGGATATACTTGAAGTCCAACCTTAAATCACAGAGCCCTCTGGGACACAGCTGGGAATCATAAGCCAGGCAAACCAGCAGGTAGAAAGGGAACCTCTCTGCAGCAGCAAACACATTCCAGGGCCCCAAAGAGAACAGGTTACAAAGCAGAAAGAACTGTCTCAGAACCAGCACAAAAAGGACTTAGGCATCAGCCTCCTTAGTACAAATGCACCCTTCTCAGAGGCCTCAGCACCCCAAAGGTCACAGCAGCTGATACCCTTAATTATAATGGTCAATACTAGTTATTGAGCACTTACTCTGCACCTGGCCAGGTGCCTTGTACTTCATTTGCATGATCTCCTTTAATCCCCACAATATCATTGAAAGGTAGATGTTATTGTTTTCCTCATTCTTTAGGCTCAGTGAGGTTAGGTAATATACATAAGGCCACACAGTTGGTAAATGGCAGGGCTAGAATTTTAACCAGAACTGGAACTGAGGCTTTCCTGACTCCAGAATCTATGTGCTAACTACTTTGTCATGCTACTTGTCCCAATGAAGCTTCTACAGCCATCTTGAATCAATTTTTCATGTTGCCCTCAGAGCTACCATCTTGCTCAAATTTCCAGTTCTACTCAAAACATCCAGTGGTTCTGTCTTTACTTTTAGCACAAAGTTCAAGATCCTAAGAGTAGTATTTAAGGCCTCCTCAATCTGGCCACAACCTACCTTTCAGATCTATTTTCTATTACTTGCATCATCTATCCATGCCTCACCTTACCTCCTTCTAATTCTTCTTTATCCACTGGCATTTTGATTTGTATTTGTATTTATTTTTTCTTACCCCCTTCTTCTTATGCTCCAGTCATGCTGGATGATTCATCATTCTCTGAAAATGCCACACACACTTCATCCTATTTTTGCTTACACCGTGTACTCTGCTTGCAAATCTCTTTCCGAAGCACCCTTGTTTTTTACTTTATAATGTTTTCACACCCTCTTGTGTTACAGTTATTCCTGCAAGAATGCCTCTCTCAAAACAGAAAACTATAGGAACCTACTGAAATAGTGTCAATTATAACTTGAGACCAAGTGTCCAAAGAGAGGCTGATGGAAAATATAAGCCACAGGCCTTCTCAATCAGAACTCAAAGCCTTCTGTTCAAATCTGTGGCTGAATGAAGGGGGTTGTAGGGCTAGAGATTGCTTAGCCCAAGGCCTTGCCTCCTAGCTATGGTCTCTGGCAGGCCTATGTCATAACAGTAAGTGTAATCCAGGAAAGGGAGGAAGAGAAGCCCAAGAGAGGCTCCAAGAGATCTGACAATCTTGTCTCATTCACTTCTGAATGTTCATCAGCTATTTCACTTCCTTTGTGGTTGTACCCATTCAGTCTTTCTCCAATCTTCTCAAAACCAAAGTTTACAAGTATTTTAGGAGACGCTCTCTCTCTGTCTTTTTTTTTTTTTTAAGAGTTTCGCTCTTGTTACCCAGGCTGGAGTACAATGGCATAATCTTGGCTCACTGCAAACTCTGCCTCCCAGGTTCAAGTGATTCTCCTGCCTCAGCCTCCCAAGTAGCTGGGATTATAAGGCACCAGCCATCATGCCCGGCTAATATTTTTTTTTGTATATTTAGTAGAGACGCGGTTTCACCATGTTGACCAGGCTGGTCTCAAACTCCTGACCTCAGGTGATCCACCCTCCTTGGACTCCCAAAGTGCTGGGATTACAGGCGTGAGCCACCGCGCCCAGCCTTAGGAGAATCTCTTTGAAAGTAGGTTGCATGCAACAGCCCAGAGGAATCTCAAAATTTTAATGCTGACCAAAAGAAGCCACATATAGAAGAATACATTCTGTATCATTTCATTCAATGAAATTCAAGAACAGGGAAACTAATCTATGATTTGAGATGTCAAAATAGTAGTTTCCTTTGGGGGAGTGTTGACTGGGTGGAAGCACTGAATGAACCTTCTGGGATGCTGGAAACCTCCTTTATCTTGATTTCGGTGGTGATTATATGGATGTGCATATGTATGAAAGTTTACTGAGCTGTACACTTAATGTTGATGCTCTTCATTATATGTGTGTTATAACTCAATTTAAAAAATTAAAACTCACTGCTTTCTCCGTTCCTTCTCAAATCAAACTTTCAAAATCTTTTAAACGATTTTCCTGTGTGTCTTTTGAGGGCAGCCTGTATCTCTAAATCACAAAAACAACAAAAACCTTCAAAAGAGAAACAATGATTCCTCTTTCAGATCCACATACAGCTTAAGACATGGTTCGCCAAGATGATTTGAAGCTTTTGATCCTGAAGATTTGAGTTACAGAAAACATTGAGTCCCACAGAAGCTCCAAGAGAGGGTAAATTAAAATTTTTAAATTTGATAGGACCAGGTGGCCTCTCAGAAACACCATTCCCCATCTCTCCTCTGCTCCTACTCATCCTCAAGCCCAGCTGAAATGTCTCCCTTCTGCAATGCATTCTCTGGTTTCTTTTTTTCCCCACACTCTAAAACTAGTTAAGTAATCCCAACTAGTTAGTAGAAGATCATGGATTGGAGCCTTGGTACTCAAAGTGTAGTCTGCAGACAAGCAGTATAGTTATTACCTGGGAGCTTATTAGAAATGGAGGATCACTGACCCCACTCAGACCTACTAAATCAGAATCTGCATTTTAACTTGATTCCAGGGTGACTTTGATGCGCAATAAAGATTAGGGAGCAGTCTAAGAGAGCCCTTACTCAAATTTAAAAGCACTTTCAAATTACCTGAGGCAATGCTTACAATTGCAATCCTGGATCCTACCCTGGAGATTTTGATTCAAAAGTTCTAAGACCAGGTATCTGGATTGTGACAAAGCTGGATTTTAATGTTGACAGGAAAGTTGGCTCAAACTTGAAGAGCATTTGCTAACAGAGACAACCCCACAGATAGTAATTGAGTTCCTCACTAGTCCCCAGAAGACTAATGAACAAGTATGAATCATAATTTGAGACTTAGCTATCCAAAGAGAGGCTTACAGAAATATTAAGTCCTAGGCCTTCCCATTTGGGACTCAAAGATGCCCTTTGCTTATAGTTTGGGGTCCCCAGAGAATCCCATGTCAAGTTCTCATCTCCTTTTGGCACTTTCCATCCATTTCAAACAGGAGAAAACCTACCTATCCCAGGATCTCAGCATCTCAGATCAGAGACTATTCCAATAAAGTTTTAATAACAAGGGCCAAAAGGAGTGAAAGAACACAGCCACCTGTTACTGTGGGCCAAATCTCCCTGGACAACTGAAGCCACCAGTGCCTGAAGACCTCTGCCATGCCTGGCATCTTGAAGTCTGAGAGCATGTAAAAGGCTCAACAGGAAGTACTAGTCACAGCATTAGGAGCCACTCACAGGCTGTTCAAAGTGGCAACATTCAGAATTCTCATCCATTGTTGATATCAAGTAAAGAATTTCACTAAGTATTCAACTAAAGTGGCCAGTTATCAGACTGACAAAAATGGAAATGAATACTAATACCCAGAGTTGATAGGGATTTTAAAAAAGAAGACACACACAATTGGGGAGAGAATAAATCAGGACAGAGTTTTTGGAAGCCATTTTGACAATACATATGCTGAAAGGAAGGTACTAAAGTGGGGTACTTGGGGTATTTGGAGAAATTCTGAAATGACTTAAAATCTGATTGAGAATAGACTCCCCTACCTTTTTGCCAATTATATTGGCTAAAGCTGTAAAGAATGAGAACTCATATCTTAGTTCCATTTGTGTTGCTGTAATAGAATACCACAGACAGGTTGCTTTATAAAGAAAAAGAGTTTATTTGGCTCAAAGTTCTGGAGGCTGCAGAGCTCAAGAACATGGCACCAGCATTTGGCAAGGACCTTTGTGCTGCATCATTCCATGGAAGAATGTGGAATGCAAGGAAGCACAAGGGAGAGCAAGAAAGTAAGAGAAGGCCAAACTTGATTATGTAACAACCCACTCACATTATGATATTAATTCATTCATGAGGGCAGAACCCTCATGGCCTAATAACGTTTTAATGGCCCCACCTCTTTATACCATCACAATGGCAATTAAATTTCAAAATGAGTTTTGGAAGGGATATTCAAATCATAC
Organism: Pongo abelii; assembly: GCF_028885655.2. Lineage (NCBI taxonomy): Eukaryota > Metazoa > Chordata > Mammalia > Primates > Hominidae > Pongo > Pongo abelii. The sequence goes on from NC_072008.2 coordinate 143,644,825, forward strand.
CAACACGCATTGCTGGTGACAATATGAAGAAACAAGCACTTTTGTTCACTACTGATAGCGTTGAAATTGGTACACCCCCTTCTGGAGAGTATTTGGGAAATAATTATCAAGAGCCTTAAACATGAGTGTTCATGCTAATCTAGCAATTCCATTCTAATAATTTATCAAAAGGAAATAATTTAAAAGGTATGAACAGATGTCTACACAAGAATGTTTATAACAGTTTGTGTGTAATAGTGAGAAATGGAAATAATCCAGGCCAGGCATGGTGGCTCACGCCTGTAATCCCAGCACGTTGGGAGGCCAAGGTGGGTGGATCACCTGAGGTCAAGAGTTTGAGACCAGCCTGGCCAACATGGTGAAACCCCATCTCTACTAAAAATACAAAAATTAGCTGGATGTGGTGGCATATTCCTGTAATTCCAGCTACTTGGGAGGCTGAGGCATTAGAATCACTTGAACTCAGGAGATGGAAGTTGTAGTGAGCCAAGATAACGCCACTGCACTCCAGCCTGGGCAACATGGTGAGAAGTCATCTATCTCAAAAAAAAAAAAAAAAAAAAAAAAGAAAGAAAGAAAGAAAAGAGAAAAGAAATAATCCATATAGATAACAATAAAAGACTGGTTAAAGAAATTATGACACATCCATTTAGTAGGATCTCACGTAGTCATGGAAAATGTTATTTCAGTCAATTTTTATGAATATATAAAGATGTTCACAATGTATCTTTAAATGAAAAATTGGTGTGTATAGTAGAATCCTGTTTTTCAAAATATCCGTATGACTTGTTCGCATAGGGACAAATCTGGTGTGATAGATGTCGATAGTGTTTAGTTCTTACGTGGCAGATTTAGAGAGGACTTTAAAAATTATCTTTGCTTAACTAATACAGAAACAGAAAACCAAATGCCACATGTTCTCACTTATAAGTGGGAACTAAATGATGAGAACACATAGAGAGGAACAGCACACGCTGTGGCTTATTGGAAGGTGGAGAGTGGCAGGAGGGAGACGATCAGGAAAAATAACTAATAGGTACTAGGCTTAATACCTAGGTGATGAAATAATCTGTACAACAAACCCCCATAACACAAGTTTACCTATTAACAGACCTTCACCTGTACCACTGAACTTAAAATAAAAGTTAAAAAAAATTACTCTTGCTTTCTTACATTTTCAAATGTTTCTAAAACAAACATGAAATTTTAGTAATATTTTAAAATAGTAATTCTAATTACCCTGGCTGATATTCCTTTAGTTTTTGAAAGAATTACTATTTTTTCTTTACATATAAAAGTAGGAAATTGAGAGTGAAGTACAGTCAGTAGTCCTGTCACTTTTGTGGACACTTGTATTTAGATCCTATTCATACTTAGATGACATATACTTCTGCCCCAGTGACTCCCCCAACCATTAGATAAACTACTCACTGGGCTAGACCTCAGAGGTCCAGACACAGCCTCAGAGATTACAGGGCAGGGCTGAAGAAAACATAAACAAATGGACATCACTGGGAGTCAATAGAGATGCTGAGGGGACTTTATGAACTTGAGTCTCTGAAGCCTATATGAAAAGTAATAATTCAGGAGTGGAGAGAGCTGCTATCTCCCAATAAGCCATGAAACACTCAGCCCCATGCACCTAGACTAGGGCAATGCAGAGAGGATGGACAAAAAAGAGTTTTGTCATCAATCATCCCCAGCATGACCCTTCTGTCACCTCCGTTCTTACCAAGAGCTCTGCTTTTTAAATGCTGGTCATGATCCATGGGTGGGCCATGTAATTACATGCAGCATTTTAAAAAAAAAATGCAATAGAAAGAAAAGAAATGGGTTCAGGTAGAGATAGGATAATACATGATAGAAAATGTGGGAGTGCCTCCCAGGTAGTAAAAGAGTAAGTATGTTGTGAGTGTGTGTGTACCAGTGGTGATGTTAAATGTATTACTCTGGGGCGTGGTCACAAAGTTTGAAAGTTGAAAAACTGGAGATTTTCTATCTAGATGCTCCTGCCCACTATACTGCAAGGAGTTGTCACTTGAAGCCCCTAACCCAGATCTGTTCCCTGTCCTCCACTTTAGATTGATTGATCAGCCTCTTTATCCACCCAGGTATCTCTTGACTGATCCTGACTTTTTAAAAACACAGACCCAATGCCATAGATGTTTTTTTCTGAGATGATCAAAAGCCCACATAAAATACCTATTAAGTGCTCCCCATAATCAGGGAAGAATGCTTGGATTTAAGGTACATTTTTTTCACAGTTATTTATGTACAAGAGATAGATGAATTTTATTACACAAAATCATATTTGCCATTTCATACTTCTCTAAAATATTCACTTTTTAAAAACATCTTTAATGCTGATTATTACTAATAGTATGTTTGGCTTATAGAAAAGAAATTGGTTTATTAAGTTGCTAGTAGTTTTTAAAAACTAAAGATATAATTGGATCAAGAAGTACAAGAAAAATTAAGCTTAACAAAATATCTCCTGGACTCAGTTTCTGAGCAATTGCCCTGTAGTCTGTAATTATGAATAAAATACCTTTTGAAAACACCTCATCAGAATCAGAGAGAAATGAGAACAATAGGGTAGGTATTACAAAAGATTGGTTTTTCTCAGATAATTGTTTTTAATAAAATGGTAAAAGTGTAGGAAACACCAGGCAACTATAATTAGGATAATAATCTATTGTTCTACGGGAATATGTACCCCGTTGTCTCTTCTATGGGAAAGCAACAAAGAAAATGAAGTAAAATATGGGTGAATACATTTGAAGGATAGTTACACATAGAACTGTAGAGGTCATTAATTAATCTTTCCTTTATGGCAGAACCAGCCACATAACCAAGAGTGGATGCATCCTGTCTGCAGTCTCTGAGAGAACTTTACTTTTAGAGAGAAGCCCAAGGAGACTACAGAAGTGCTTTCAGATACGATGATACATTTTGTTTGTTTCTATTTATGTGCTTAGATAGAATGATATTCAAATACTAAGCATCTTTTCTACACTTTTAAATTCTATTTTTTGTCAGTCGTTGAGTGTGTGAGCCTATGATTCATCTGTTTAGTTGGGAGAAATTCCAGGAATGGTGGATCCATGAAGCTGGGTCTTAATTTGATCATGGCTTTGACAGAGATGTGTTTTCAAAACAGGGTACTTAATAATATACAACACAACTCAGTGAAAGGATCTGATTTTCATCACCATTTTCCAGACTAAAAAAAAAGGGGAGTAAATCAAGCTATCTCCCCAGCTCCGGGCTGGAAAAGAGAGGAACGTCTTTGCCCCCAGAGTTCCTATCCCCTGGCTGCTCTGGACAAGAGGACAGCCAGACCTTTCCCTAGTACCTATGGAAGAGCATGCCCTTGCCTGTTCCAGAGACACTGCCACTGCGTGATGGACCTATAAGCCTGACATGGAGGCTATACCAAACAAGTTTCAGAAGAGGTCCTTGCCTGCCAGGCCACAACTCTTTCTTCTCTCTTGAAGCTATAGACCCTCAAAAGCAGTTTGCTTTCCTAGGACCTGACAATCCTGATTTAAGTAAAAATTTAAGTATTGGCAGTATTGTCCAGTAGTTAATAGCACAGGCTCTGGAGCAGGACTGCAGAAGTTCATGTCCTCTGCTATCTACAGCTGTGGGATCTTGGTCAATCCTTTAACTTCTCTGAGTCTCAATTTATTCATCTGTAGAATGGGAGTGAACACAGTGAATATTTCAGAAAGCCATGATGTGGATTAAATAATTAAATGTAGGTAGAATTTTTAGCCCAAAACATAATGAGCATTTAATAAATATTAATTATTTTCATAATCGTCATCAACTAGTGGGAATATTCATCTCCCTTCTTTTTCAGTTGAACAGGAGTATTGGGACTTCATAAGGAAGAACTAAGTGACCATCACTCAAAAAGAAGTTACAGTGGTCGGTTTTCCATATCAACAGAATCTTCTCTGCCTCTTACATTAGGTGACTCCTGCCACAAAAACGTTCACACGACACATACTCCTACATGCACACACTCACCTGGTGGTACATTTAAACTATTAGGTTGGTGCAAAAATAATTGCGTTTTTTGCCATTTAAAAATGATGGCAAAACCGCAATTACTTTTGCACCAACCTAATAATTTCAACTCAGCTTGTTATGAAGGCCTTGAATTGAGGGCAGGTATGTGTGTGTTTATTTATTTATTTTTATTTTTACTTCTTTTTGAGACGGAGTCTCGCACTGTCGCCCAGGCTGGAGTGCAGTGGCGCGATCTCGGCTCACTGCAAGCTCCGCCTCCCGGGTTCACGCCATTCTCCTGCCTCAGCCTCCCGAGTAGCTGGGACTACAGGCGCCCGCCACCACGCCCGGCTAATTTTTTGTATTTTTAGTAGAGACGGGGTTTCACCATGTTAGCCAGGATGGTCTCGATCTCCTGACCTCGTGATCCACCCGCCTCGGCCTCTCAAAGTGCTGGGATTACAGGTGTGAGCCACCGCGCCCGGCCTATGTGTGTGTACACGTATAAGTGTGTCTTTGTTTGCCAATGTTAAATAAATAGATCTTTGCCTGGGCGTGGTTGCTCATGCATGTAATCCCTGCACTTGGCGAGGCTGAGGCAGGTGGATCATTTGAGGTCAGGAGTTCGAGACCAGTCTGGCCAACATGGCGAAACCACGTCTCCACTAAAAATACAAAAACTAGCCACATGCCTGTAATCCCAGCTATTTGGGAGGCTGAGATAGGAGGATTACTTGACCCTGGAAAGTGGAGGTTGCAGTGAGCTGAGATCCTGCCACTGTACTCCAGCCTGGGCGACAGAGAGAGACTTTGACTCAAAAGAAAAAAGAAAAGAAAGCTTTGCTTTGAGGAGAGTCCTTTGAGCTTCTCCATCTCTAAGTATGTTTGATTCCCTTCCACACCTTTCCTGCCAAATGGAAGCATTTCCATTTGAAGAAGAAACATTTCACTTCTGCTTCAAACATTCCCACAATGAACTCACTATACCCTGAGGCAGCAAAATCTATCTTTAGCCAACTCTTACCACTTTTAGATTTTGATCTGAAATCTGCTTTCTTCTAGCTACATTTAGATCTGAGGTTGGCCTCCTCAGGAGCCCTAACAGCATAGAGTAAAATAATGCCATTTACATCATGAACATCAGTAAGAAAGGTCTTATTCTTTCCAAAGGAAGGGATGGAATATTTCTGATACTGGTGCCTTAGATGAGCAAGTGTTTATCTTGAACCCGAATCCCTGCTGGTCAGGGCAGCTCTCTTGGCTTTCTATCCCCTCTAGAAGCAATTTTCCACTTTACTGTTTTCCTGACTGCTCTAGGCCCAGCTTGGGTACATAACATCCTCTGCCTCACTTGACCAGACATGGGGTTTTCATTGTGGTCCCCTCAGAAATACAGGTTGTTGTGACTCACCTTGGGGTATAAATACTGACAGTTGAGAGCCTGGAAGCTTAGACTTTTCAAGAAGCAGCAGTATTACCTCTCATTCCCCTACCCTACACACAGTTTGGCAGTGCCGTATTCCCGAGACTGACCCACAAGCCACTTGTGCTGCAGCCTCTTTAAGTGCAGTTGATTTGGTTTAAGCCCATTAGTGATCATTTGCCTATCACTGCTGGCAAATCCTAAAGCTGGTGGATTGCTGAGGAGGAGGGGAACACAAGTGTATGCACATGTGTGTGTTTCAGTGGTGGACGGTGTCACTTGCACCAGTGAATGGCAGCTCCACTTCTGTATTTTATGTTCCCAATTTCCTTTTAAACTGTAATTTCTTTTGATCTCTGTATCAGTTATATATATTTATTCCATACCCTGCAAATTTATGAGGTCATTTTAGCTGCTTAAAATACAACATTATCACAAGCTTTCCTATCTTTTATTTAATCAACACAGTTATAGAGCTGAACATTGGCCATTGCACAGTATCAGCTCCTGCTGCCCTAGAAAGACTTCATAACCATTTAACCATATTAAAGGGCATTTTTCCATCTTTTCTACCTGCTGTGAAAAGGGACCAAGTTTTCATGCAGCTCTCCAACTTTTAAAAAGTAACTTTTTGGTTAAATAAAATAGTGTTTCTAAATAACCACTCAGCAATTTTGCTTTCTAAATTGAAGAAAGGGATGGAAAGGGGGACTAGGCTATATTGCATCTCAGTGATGTGCTAGATGTTTTACTTATGTAAGTGGTAAAATGTTCAAGAAGAGTTTTTTTCTAGTAAACTCATTTGTCTAGTAAAAATAAAGGAATATTTTTATTTCTCAATGTTAAGAACATGAAATACATTATTAAACCTCAGTTGCGCTTAAAATCAATTTATACCATAATTTCTCAGGGTTGGTTTTGGTGAACACTAGTATTTTTAAAAACTTTTTATTTTGAGTTCATTTTCGATTTATAGAAGAATTGCAGAGTGCAGAGAGTTTCTGCATATTGTTTAATTTACCCTCTCCTGGTGTTAACATCTTACATAACCGTGGTAAATTTGTCAAAACTAAGAAATTAACATTAGCAAAATGTTATTAACTCCAGACTTTCCTTGGATTTCACCAGTTTTTTCACTAATGTCCTTTTTTCTTTTCCAGGCCCTGATCCAGGATCCTACATGGCATTGAGTCACCAAAGCTTAATCTTCCAATATGTAACAATTTCTAGGTCTTTCATGGTCTTTCATGACCTTGACACAGATGGACACTAATTTTTTTTTTTTTTTTTTTGAGACAGAGTTTCACTGTTATCGCCCAGGCTGGAGTGCAATGGTGTGATCTCAGCTCACTGCAACCTCCACCTCCCCAGTTTAAATGATTCTTCTGCCTCAGCCTCCCAAGTAGCTGGGATTACAGGTATCTGCCACCACACTCAGCTAATTTTTGTATTTATAGTAAAGACGGGGCTTCACCATGTTGGCCAGGCTGGTCTCGAGCTCCTGACCTCAGGTGATCCACCTGCCTCAGCCTCCCAAAGTGCTGGGATTACAGACGTGAGCCACCACACTAGGCCTAATTTTTAAAAGTCTGCTGTAAGGGAAAAAATGAATTCTGTGGTCAATTATTTCTTTTTTCATTTTCTAAACACATCAAGGAAGTACAAATCAAAACCATATTGAGATATCACCTTATTTTTGTTAGAATGGCTATTACCAAAAAGATAAAAGACAAAACGTGTTGACAAGGATGTGGAGAAAAGGTAACCACTGCACACTATTGATGGCAATGTAAACTAGTACAGCCATTAATAGAAAACAGTGTGGAGGTTCTTCAAAAAAATTAAAATTAAACTATCATATGATCCAGCAATCCCTCTTCTGGGTATATACCCAAAGGAAATAAAATCAGTACCTCATAGAGATACCTGCACTCCCATGTTCATTGCAGCATTATTCACAATAGCCAAGACATGAAAACAATCTGAGTGTCCTTTGATAGATGAATGGATAAAGAAAATGTGATAAACATACACAATGGAATATTATTCAGCCTTACAAAAGAAGGAAATCCTGACATTTGTGGCAACATGGATGAACCTGGGGACATTAAGTGAAATAAGCCTGACATAGAAAGACAAATACCACATGATCTCACTCATATGTGGAATATAAAAAAGTTGATCTCATAGAAGTAGAGAGTAGAATTGGTGGTTACTAGAGGTTGGCATGGCTATGGAGGAGGGATGTTGGGGAGATGTTGCTCAATGGGTATGTAATCATAGACAGGAGGAGTAAGTTTGAGAGATCTATAGGACAGTATGGTGACTGTAGTTAATGATGATATGTTGTATTCTTTAAAAAGGCTAAGAGAATGGATGTTAAATGTTGTCATCACAAAAATTATAACTATGTGAGGCAATGAATTTGTTAATTGACCAGGTTGAACCATTCCATAACATATATATATACTTCAGAATGTCATGTTGTACACAATACACACGATTTTATGTCAACTTTAAAAATAAAGTTGAAAAAATAAAGACTTCCTAGAGACTAGAAGAATATGTTAATATGTTTTATAAACATTCAAGAGGGTCCTACAATATGTAGTACTTCCTAAACATTTGGCCACAGAGGACAGGCTTCACAGAGCCTTTCTTGGGACTAGGACTCTGAGGAATCCATAAGGATTTTTATTAGAGTAATCTTCTGCCTGCTCTTCCTATCTCTATTCCTGTACACATTCCTTCCATTCCCCAGTCAACCACTGCAGTGAGCTTTCCAAAGTGTAAAACTGCTCCAAAAACTTTATTTAGCTTACCCTCAGTTACAGAACTGGAACTCAAACGCTGCAGCCGTATGTGTCTTCCTGCAGTCCTCTCTAAACGTTGCTCTCCAGACAATCTAAATGCTCAGGTATCTCCCAAATCTGTCTCTGGCCTTTCAACACTCTCACTTTGCCTTTCCTTCCCCCACCTTTGGTCTATCAAAACCCATGTCATCCTTCAGGTTCATTATAAATGCTACCTCCTCTCTGAATCTTCCCTCCCTCTTCCACTCCTCCAAGCCCAAGCTCAGAATGAATCTCTCCGCTCCTGGTTTTTATAATAATATCTACTTGCATCACCTACAGCATTCATCTCATATTGCCACCTATTAGAGTTAGCTGCATGTGCAGGCCCTGCCCCTGGGTGTGAGCTCCTTGAAAATAAGAAATGGACCTTGTTTTTCATTAATAGCTCACTCTTGATTTTGTTCTTTCACAAAAAAGGGGCTCATTAAGTGCTTGATGAATGACTGAACAAAACTCTCTAACACTTTATTATTTATTTATTTATTTCGAGACAGTTTGTTGCTCTGTTGTCTAGGCTGGAGTGCAGTGGCATGATCTCAGCTCACTGCAACCTCCACCTCCCAGGTTCAAGCAATTCTCATGCCTTAGTCTCCTGAGTAGCTGAGACTACAGGCATGCATCACCATGCCTGGCTAATTTTTGAATTTTTTGTAGAGACGGGGTTTCACCATGTTGGCCAGGCTGGTCTTGAACTCCTGACCTCAAGTGATCTGCCTGCCTCAGCCTCCCAAAGTACTGGGATTACAGGTGTGAGCCACCATGCCTGGCCAACACTTTACACTTTATAAGTCTCTCATTTGAGTCTCACAATAACCCTATGAAGAAGGAGTTATAATTATTTCCAGTTTCCAGTTGAGGAAACTGAGACACAGATTGGTTAAGTGACTTGCCTGGGTGTCACGTAACTAATCAGATATTGAGCAATATTTCCTGATTTCAGTCAGTAACTGTGTTCCCTTTAACCTCTCCCCATGACCTTCTTGAGTAAGTGAGCAAGTGGACATCAAACATTACGCATCTACCTTGAACTAAGTGAGAACTAGGATAAGGGTGACCCAGAAATGAATAAGAATGGAGGAGCATTTATGTTAGAACAGATAAGAGTGGCATCTTTTATAGACAAAAACAGCCTGACCAGTGAAAGGCAGTAAGAAGATAAGAGGATAAGAAATGGCTTAGAGGCAGCAATGAGTTGGTGACGACCAGAGGAAGAGAGCTACTGGTTGTCAAAGATCAGGCAAGCTGAGAAGAGCTGTGTCAAACTGGAAATCTGTTCAGAGACAGTGATGAAGCCAACACTCTTTGATTGCCTAAAATTGGCTGTGCAGAAATGGATGGCAATGGAGACGTTTGCTGCTGGGGAGAGAATATACTTTAAATTTAATGAGGACAACTCTAGAAGCCCTGCTGATTCCTGATTGATAAGTACTAAGGCGCCTCACTTAACTTACAGGCACAGCTGTCTGCACTGAGCTTTGGTTGGGTATTGGGCAGCAGTTCGACCCACAAGGAAATAGTCTCTGCCTTTTTGCCTGTTTGCACTTTCACCTCCTGGACGGCAAGTGGGAAAAGGAGCAAGCCCACAGCCTTGCAACCCCCTGAAAGGTTATTTTGTCCAAGGCAAATGTTGCCTATTGAATTCTCACTAGCCTGATTAGAAAGGATTATTCTGAAGGTCTGTGAAGTATCTAGTAACCAATCTTCCTGAGTTATTTTTGAATAGCTATTGAATGGATAATTTCCATACCCATTATCAAAATGATATGCTGGAGGTGAAATTTAGCTGTATTGTATTTGATCAGTAATTGCAGAAATGTTTCCCTTGGATTTAATGCCTTATTGGCAGCAGGTCTCCCTACAGGCGCAAAAGACTTTGGGATACTTTTTGGTTGACACAAATGCTTTATTATTGCAATATTTTTGTTGCAGTGGGGGGGAAAAACAGGATTTATTTGGGCATCTAAAAATTAACTGAAAGTTTCTTTTTCCACCTCCTGAGAGCAGCATTTGGCAACACAGCATTTTCCACTAGTAACAGCAAGTGAATAATATATCTCCTCATCACCCAAGCCTCAGTGCTGTGGAACAAGAGCAGACCCCGGGGCTCCCAGTGGCCAGCAAGTCCGGTGACAATACCCGTTCATTCAGGTCCCTGTTACCAGAAATAAGTGGACAAGGAAATGAAGGTTGAGAGATTCGACTATGGAATGGTAACTCAATTCCTGAGGTTCACTTCATGCCTCCGCATTGCAAGATTCTACATCAGCCACTGCCAACAGATATAAAATGCAAGCCACATAGGTAATTTTTATTTCTCCAGTAGTCTCATTAAAAAGTTAATAAGAAACTGATGAGATCAATTTGAAAATACATTTTATTTAACAGAATATATCTAAAATATTATCACTTTAACATAAAAGCAATATAAAATTATTAATAAGAAAGCACCATCTGTAGTAGATGTGGAGAGGGACTGGCAATGGGCAGGGCCCTAGGACTCCCAAGATTATATGCCCTTTGTCTTCCGCTACCAGAGAGGATAGGGAAGGACCATCAGGTAGGGGTGGGGCTAGGCATGTCTGAGATCAGACTCTCTTTCCACATGTCTTGCTATGGCTACTGTGGGGGATGGGGGTGAGAGTCCCAGGTCACTGGAGTTGTGTACCTAGAAGGACTATGGCTGCTTCTGCTGAGTCATGCAGATTGTCAGGGAAGTCGGGGAAAGCCGGCAGTCACAGGCCTCACCTAGCTCCCACTCAAACCGAAGAACTGGTCCCACTCCCACCATGTCCCCAACAGCCCATACAGAACTGGTCCTTTGCTCTATCCCTAGGGAAAAGCTCAGATTTTTCCTCACCTTTTATATGGGGCTCCGTCCTCATTCCATCCTATGCAGACCCTGTAAAGACTGTCAAATCCAAGCATCAAAATCATCTGCTGACAGTCAGGGCAACTAACATTGCAAAATAATGATTTATGCAAGACAGGAAAAGGCAGCTCCCCACATCACTTTCAGCAGGAAAAGAAGATAGAAATCCAGGCAGCTATACACCCTCCTAAGTCTAAACCAGAAAGAAGTAGAATCCCTAAATAAACCAATAACAAGTTCTGAAATTGAGGCAGTAATTAATAGCCTACCAACCAAAAAACGTCCAGGACTGGATGGATTCACAGCTGAATTCTACCAGAGATACAAAGAGGAGCTGGTACCATTCCTTCTGAAACTATTCCAAACAATAGAAAAAGAGGGAATCCTCCCTAACTCATTTTATGAGGCCGGCATCATCCTGATACCAAAATCTGGCAGAGACACAACAAAAACAGAAAATTTTCGGCAAATATTGCTGATGAACATCCATGCGAAAATCCTCAATAAAATACTGGCAAACCGAATCCAGCAGCACATCAAAAAGCTTATCCACCATGATCAAGTTGGCTTCATCCCTGGGATGCAAGTCTGGTTCAACATACACAACTCAATAAACACAATCCATCACATAAACAGAACCAATGACAAAAACCACAGGATTATCTCAATAGATGCAGAAAAGGCCTTCAACAAAATTCAACACCCCTGCATGCCAAAAACTCTCAATAAACTAGGTATCTATGGAACGTATCTCAAAATAATGAGAATTACTTATGACAGACCCACAGCCAATATCGTACTGGGTGGGCAAAAACTGGAAGCATTCCCTTTGAAAACAGGCCCAAGACAAGGATACCCTCTCTCACCACTCCTATTCAACATAGTATTGAAAGTTCTGGCCAGGGCAATTAGGCAAGAGAAATAAATAAAGGCATTCAAATAGGAAGAGAGGAAGTTAAATTGTCTCTGTTTGCAGATGATATGATTGTATATTTAGAAAACCCCATCATCTCAGCCCAAAATCTCCTTAAGCTGATAAACAACTTCAGCAAAGTCTCAGGATACAAAATCAATGTGCAAAAATCACAAGCATTCCTAGACACCAATAACAGACAAACAGAGAGCCAAATCATGAGTGAACTCTCATTCACAATTGCTACAAAGAGAATAAAATATCTAGGAATATAACTTACAAGGGATGTGAAGGACTTCTTCAAAGAGAACTACAAACCACTGCTCAAGGAAATAAGAGAGGACACAAACAAATGGAAAAACATTCCATGCTCATGCACAGGAAAAATCAATATCATGAAAATGGCCATATTGCCCAAAGTGATTTATAGATTCAATGCTATCCCCATCAAGCTACCACTGACTTTCTTCACAGAATTGGAAAAACTACTTTAAAGTTCATATGGAACCAAAAAAGAGCCTGCATAGCCAAGACAATCCTGGGCAAGAAGAACAAAGTTGGAAGCATCATGCTACCTGACTTCAAACTATACTACAAGGCTACAGTAACCAAAACAGTATGGTACTGGTACCAAAACAGATATATATACCAATGGAACAGAACAGAGGCCTCAGCAATAACACCACACATCCACAACCATCTGTTCTTTGACAAACCTGATACAAACAAGCAATGGGGAAAAGATTCCCTATTTAATAAATGGTGTTGGGAAAACTGGCTAGCCATATGTACAAAACTGAAACTGGACCCCTTCCTTACACCTTATACAAAAATCAACTCAAGATGGATCAAAAAGACTTAAATGTATGATCAAGAACCACAAAAATCCTAGAAGAAATCCTGGGTAATACCATTCACCATTCAGGACATAAGCATGGGCAAAGATTTCATGTCTAAAACACCAAAAGCAATGGCAGCGAAAGCCAAAATTGACAAATGGGATCTAAACTAAAGAACTTCTGCACAGCAAAAGAAACTATCATCAGAGTGAACAGGTAACCTATAGAATGGGAGAAAATTTTTGCAATCTATCCATCTAACAAAGGGCTAATATCCAGAATTTACAAAGAACTTAAACAAATTTGCAAGAAAAAATCAAACAACCCCATCAAAAAGTGGGCAAAGGACATGAACAGACACTTCTCAAAAGAAGACATTTATGCAGCCCACCAACATATGAAAAAATGCTCATCATCACTGGTCATTGGAGAAATGCAAATCAAAACCACAATGAGATACCTTCTCATGCCAGTTAGAACAGCGATCATTAAAAAGTCAGGAAACAACAGATGTTGGAGAGAATGTGGAGAAATAGGAACGCTTTTACACTGTTGGTTGGAGTGTAAATTAGTTCAACCATTGTGGAAGACAGTGTGGCAATTCCTCAAGGATCTAGAACCAGAAATACCATTTGACCCAGCAATCCCATTACTGGGCATATACCCAAAGGATTATAAATCTTTCTACTACAAAGACACATGCACATGTACATTTATTGTGGCACTATTCACAATAGCAAAGACTTGAAACCAACCCAAATGTCCATCAATAATAGACTGGATAAAGAAAATATGGCATATATACACCATGGAATAATATGCAGCCATAAAAAAGGATGAGTTCATGTCCTTTGCAGGGCCATGGATGAAGCTGGAAACCATCATTCTCAGCAAAATATCACGAGAACAGAAAACCAAACACTGCATATTCTCACTCATAAGTGGCAGTTGAACAATGAGAACACATGGCCACAGTGAGGGGGACATCATACACCAGGGCCTGTCGGGGGGTGGGGGGCTAGGGGGGCTAGGATAACATTAGGAGAAATACCTAATGTAGGTGATGAGTTGATGGGTGCAGCAAACCACTATGGCACATGTATACCTATGTCACAAAACTGCATGTTCTGCACATGTACCCCAGATCTTAAAGTATAATAATAAAAATAAATAAAATAATAAATAATAAAAGAAAAAGAAAAAAAGAAAAAAGAAATCCAGGCAGCTTCCAAGTTGATACAAGTACACTAAAATCCACCAAGACATCATACCCATGATTACCTTTCAGTATTGGACACTGCACCCTGGCTAGGCTTGGCTTTCCTACGATGTTTTTGGAACCAAATCCTAGCATAACAACAACAACAGAAACATGCCTGGCCAGGCATGGTGGCTCATGTCTGTAATCTCAGAACTTTGGGAGGCCGAAGCAGGTGGATCACTTGAGGTCGGCAGTTTGAGACCAGCCTGACCAACATGGAGAAACCCTGCCTCTATTAAAAATACAAAATTAGCCCGGCGTGGTGGGGCATGCCTGTAATCCCAGCTACTCAGGAGGCTGAGGCAGGAGAATTGCTTGAACCTGGGAGGCAGAAGTTGTAGTGAGCTGAGATCATATCATTGCACTCCAGCCTGGGCAGCAAGAGCAAAACTCCGTCTCAAAACAAACAAAACAAAACAAAACAAAACAAAACCCAACTAGGTTGGTTATGTACTGCCATAATAAAATCCTGAATTGAATAGTATTGAAAATTGGCAGGCAAAATTGATTAATCACAATTAAAGATCTTTTTAGTTACAGAATAATATTGTTATTTTAATTCTCATTGTTGCAATGGGTTTGGACTCATAGCTGTATATCCTAGGCACACTGAAGGAATGTTATTACACGGGGACATTCACGGCCACAGTGTGGGCTACCATACTTTGGGGAGATATAATTTTGGTACACTGAGTTCTCTTTTTTTCTGGTGCTGTGATCTAATCCTATCAGTCTCTAATTGTTTCACATGTATGAGATTTGTCTCTTTGGTAATATGGTTTAATTACCAGACGATAAAAATAATAATTTACATTCTACTGTTTCCCTCTCCTCCCCAACCAAGTCTAGCATAGTGCTGAGGATTTGATGCCATTAATGCTTGTTCACTTGACCTGATTCCAAGTTACTTCAGAAAAAGCTGTAGTAATTCTTCTGGGATACTGACAAATACTATTGCCTCTTACACCTCTTCCTTGAATGACTTCATTTGGGTCTTTGAAATGCTGAGCAGCTAATGATGAGTTTCCATGCTGGAGCACAAATGTGAGCAAGTAAAAAACCCAGGCATCTAAATGATTTTGCCTACTTGGCACTAAGAACTGTTGGCCAACTGTTTTCCACTGAATTGATTGAAAGAGCGGTAACATTTTCTACAACGTTGTAGTCTCTTTTTTTTTTCTTTATCATTATTATTATTATTATTGTTATTATTATTATTATTATACTTTAGGCTCTATGGTACATGTGCGCAACGTGCAGGTAAGTTACATATGTATACATGTGCCATGCTGGTGCGCTGCACCCACCAACTCGTCATCTAGCATTAGGTATATCTCCCAATGCTATCCCTCCCCCCTCCCCCCACCACCCCACAACAGTCCCCGAAGTGTTGTAGTCTCTTTTCAATTCTTCAAGCATGTTATCAAATGCCTACTATGTGTTAAGCACTGTACTAGGTGCTAGGAATTCAGCGGAGAATAAGACAAGACAGATGATAAATCCCCTGCCATCAAGTCACCCAAACAATAATGAAGGAGACAGAGAATCATATAGAAAAGGCACTTACAAAATGGCAAGATAAGTGTTCCAATGGGGGGATATAAATGTACTTTGGAGGAGCACCTAATTTTCACTTGGATGAGATGGGCAGGGTGAAGAAAGTTTCTGTGAGAGGGAGTCTTAAAGAATGAGTAGGAAGGGGTAGAAAGAGAAGAGGCTGATGAAATAACCCAGGTGTGTAATGATGGTGGACTAAAGTAAGGACGTAGAAATGAAGACATTGACTAAGACATATTTTATTGAGGTAGGATCAATAGGACTTGTAACAGACTGGTAAAACAAATAAGAGGAAAGAAGGGATCTCAGGTGACATCCAGGTTTCTGGCTTGAGTGATTGCATGGATAATACAGTCATTACCCGATACAGAGAATCCATGAGAAGAAACAGGTTGATGGGGAGCACTAGTGGGGGAATAAGCTTAGTTTGGGCCTGTATCATTTGAGGCACATCTGGGACAGCCAAATTTCTGGTAGGCAGCTGAACAAATAGACCTCAAGAGAAAGGTCTGGGCTGTTGATACAGCTGGCCTTTCATATCCGTATACTTGACTTTAGTAGCATGTTTTTGTATGCTATTCACCAACAACCCTAAACCACTTAACTTCATTTTTTTTTTCAATACGGCAACTTACTATGTTGCCCAGGCTGAACCTGAGCTCTTGGCCTCAAGCAATCCTCCTACCTTAGCCTGCTGAGTAGCTGGGACTACAGGCGCAAGCCACCATGCCTGGCTCCTTTTTTCATATGCCAAATTCAGTGACAAACTAACATGATGGCACTGTTTGCCAGACAATGGTTTCAAAGACCTTGACCTGTATGTTCACTAGTGTCTACTGGGCATATATTGGAATATTTGGTTATATTTTTATAAGAAATTAATGAAAATGCAGAATTTAGAAAAACAAACGCATTAATAATAATGACAAGAAACAGCATCTTAAACTTAAGATGAACACAGAAATCATTGATTGTGTTATAACACGGCAAATATTTAGCTTTAAGTAGATGCTCATTGGGCTTCCAGTATTTATGTCTTCAATTGTGAAAAAAAGGAAGAAAGCTACAGAACATAAATTATGAAAATCTATTTTTGAAAATTGTGACTGGAAAGTAAAGTACAGTTGGGGATTTTTACATTACATTTTAGCTCTCTGAGAGTCCACTGCTTCCCATGTCCTCAATAACATGTGAGTCTATCATTTGACTCTTACGTGCTGGACTTTCACATGTATTTTCAGGATTGCTTTCTATAGGAAAGCAGGAAGCCACTTGCAGTTGTCTGCATCAAGATGGTAGTTGTGATGGTTAATTTTAGGTGTCAACTTGACTGGGTTGAGATATCCAGATAAAGCATTATTTCTGGATATGTCTGTGAAGGTGGTTCCAGAAGAGATTGGCATTTGAATCAGTGGACTCAGTAAAGATCTACCCTCGCCAGTATGAGCAGGCACCATCCAATCGGCTGGGGTCCTGGATAGAACAAAAAGGCAGAAGAAGGGCAAATTCATTCTCTCTTCTGTAGCTGGGATATTCATCTTCGCTTGCCTTTGGACATTGGAACTCTAGGTTCTCTGACCTTCAGACTCCAGGACTTACACTATAGAGATCCTCAATTTCTCAGGCTTTCACATCGGACTGAGAATTACACCATTTGCTTTCTTGGTCCTCAGGTTTTCAGACTCAGACTGAATCACACCATTGGCTTCCCTGATTCTTCAGTTTGCAGATGGCATACCATGGAACTTTTTGGCCTCTATAATCTCATGAGCTGATTCCCATAAGTTGTCCCTTTTTATACATCTATATCCATCTATCTATGTGTAGATGTCAGCAGATATCCTGTTGGTCCTGTTTCTCTGGAGAATCCTGACTAATACAGTAGTTAAACCCTGGCCTAACAATGGCAATTTTCTAAATGTCTCACTGTTTGGTTGTTAGTCTGTTCTCAAGCTGCTACTAAAGATATACCCGAGACTGGGTATTTATGAAGAAAAATAGGTTTAATGGACTCACAGTTCCACATGGTTAAGGAGGCTTCACAATTATGACAGAAGGCAAAAGAGGAGCAAAGCACACCTTACGTGGTAGCAGGCAAGAGAGCATGTATAGGGGAACTGCCATTTATAAAACAGTCAGATCTTGTGAGACTTATTCACTATCACAATTCTTGTGATATTCAGCATGGGAAAAACCCAATCCCATGATTCAATTACCTCCCACCAGTTGCCTCCCATGACACGTGAGGATTATGAGAACTACAATTAAAGATGAGATTTGGGTGGGGACACAGCCAAACCATATCATGTTCTTATCAGCATCTTATTCAGCCACTTTCTTTGGTTGACAAAATATATGCAAAAATAATTCATTGCTAAACTTAGTCACTGGGAATATTCTCACTTTTGAAAGTCACATGTTTCCAGATTTCTCCAATTATTTTTCATTTTATACTGCTCAGGATTGAAATGGACAGAGGATTAAGTAAAGTAGTAAAATAAATTAAAACAAAAGAGTAAATGAAAACTATGTTGTAAACCTGCAAAAGTGGCCACAAGAAAACAACTTTTCCATGACGATAAAGTACTGGGTCTCCTAATATTTGAACATGCACTTTATGTCCTGGTTGTGACTGATATGTTGAGTGGCAAAGGAAAAGCATAAGCCCATAAAATTTCCCTTTTAAAAATAGAAGTTATGCAATTTGGCTAAAAGACAGCGTTGCCAGGCACCTCCATCTATTTGGAAATTAGTCCCAGCAGGTCAACTATTCTGTTTCTACCACGGGCTGGGAAAGATTTTTTAGTATGTGCTGGGAGTCACCGGCTTCAAAATCTTGGAATTTATTTATTTATTTATTTATTGAGACAGAGTTTCACTCCCGTCTCCCAGTTTGGAGTGCAATGGCTCAGCTCACTGCAACCTCCGCCTCCCAGCTCAAGTGATTCTCCTGCCTCAGCCTCCCAAGTAGCTGCACCCAGCTAATTTTAAATCTTGGAACTTATGTAAAATAACATACCTATATACTTTACAAACCAAAGGAATGCATTCAAAACATCATTTATGCTCTGCTTTTTCAAAAGAAATAAAACAAGAATGCATGTTTTTATTTTAGATGGTACCTCTTCTGCATATATAAACAGTCTGTTCTCTTCTCCATGCCAATATCTAAGGCAAGGATCAGGTGGTGTCTTTTTAAAAAAAAGTATTCATGTCCTATTGAGGATTTTCAAAAGTTGAATTTCATTTTCCCTTTTCCATTGTGGAATTCCCTAAAATATTGCAAACAAAGATGTAGTCATAATCACAGGTGCAATGCTGAGGTCTATTAGTTAAGATGTACCTTAAGACAAACCAGGTCACAGCTGTTGTGATGGCTTCCTGCTTTTTTGTGAAAGGAAGTACCTAGGATTGTGCATCTCAGAGTGTAATGTGCGTAGAACTCATCCTGGGATCTTGTTAAAAATATATATTCTGGTTCTGTGATGCTGATGCTGTTTGTCGACAGCTATGTTTATCCATTCAGGAATCCAAGCTGCCTTCCTTTACAGGATGCAAGATTCATTTGAGAAACATATGTGTTTGTCCCTCCACGTAAATATTTATTTGGAGAGTATTCATTTTTGTGAAGGGAAGAAAGGAGAACGGAATTTGCTTGTCAAGTATGCAGTTATGTGCTAGGGACTGTTAAACACATTCATTTAATTCTGACAAATACTATGCAAGTTGGGTGGTATTTTCCCACTTTGCCAGTGAGGGGAAAAAAAGCTGAGAGTGATGTACTTGTCTAAGGTCAAAGCTTCTCTCCGTTGTATCATCCTGTCCCTAAGATTTCAATCTTATGACCGTGGCCAAAGATGCCATCTAATTCACCTCTCTGTCAATGTAATTTCTGCAGTTCTCAAAAGAAACATAATTCAAGCTAAAATGTTTTACCGCATTACATGAAATGTAATAGAGCCATATGACAGCATAACTTGCTATTTCATACCTCTGAATAGAACACTGATCACTTTGTGTCCCTGAAAATGCAGCAATTGCACGCAGTAACAGCCTGATATCTCACCCTTAAGAGGGAAAGCAGGGATTATTGTTGTTCTCTGACTCCACCAGGTCTGAGGTGAAGTCACTTTAGTCACTCACCTCTGGCCAGGCCTCCCGAATGCCAAAGAAAGCTAATCTACCAGTTGTTTCATCAAAATGATGCCAATAAATCAGTTGATATTCACCGTTAAACTGTCCTGCCGCTAAAGCTAAGTCAAAAGGACATGGAGATACTGTGTATGAAACACTTCAAACAGGCATTCAAAGAAAACACATTTTCAATTGGTCATGTATTCAAGACGACCCAAGTTCTATCAGTAAACAAGTTTCTTTAAGAAAGAAAAAGGGAGCCTGAGACAGAAGGCAGTATATATAGCCAACATTTCAAAGCAACTTTGTTTCTAATGGATCAGGAAAACAGATCTCATTCTGCCTGCCTGGGAATAAGGGAACTAATAAGAGGTAAACAGTACAATCCAGCTATTCCACCAAATTCAACTCACTGGGCAATTACAGAAGACCTGGTGCATGTACCATTTGGGGTACTGGGGAGACTGAAAATAGTAAGAATAAGCCCTTCCCTCAAGGCCCTCATAGGCAGGTGCACAAATGACTCCAGCAAGGTCCAGTAAGATAAGGACTAGAAAGAAAATGCCAAGCAAGTCGTATCAAGATTCAGGAGAGGGGAGAGATCATATCCTGTCAGGGATATCAGGAAAGGCTTAATAGAGAAAGTGGCATTTGAGATGAGCCTTGCAGAATGGGTCAAATTTCCATATGTAGCCCCGAAGTGGGAAGTATCCAGGGAGAAACAGCATAAGCGAGGAAAGGCATAAAAACAGGAAAGTGTAGACTATATTCAGTGGACTCTGGTTTGGCTGGAATGTAGGATATACTTATTGCACAAATAGTAAAAGGGCAAGACAACACTTGGCAAGTGGTTGGAAGCTAAATTGTAGAAGACCCTGGCTGGGCGCGGTGGCTCATGCCTGTAATCCCAGCACTTTGGGAGGCCGAGGCAGGCGGATCACCTAAGGCCAGGAGTTCGAGACCAGCCTGACCAAAATAGTGAAACCCCGTCTCTACTAAAAACACAAAAATTAGCTGGGCGTAGTGGCTAATGCCTGTAATCCCAGCTACAGGCTGAGGCAGGAGAATTGCTTGAATCCGGGGGTGCGGAGGTTGCAGTGAGCCAAGATCGTGCCATTGCACTCCAGTCTGGGCAACAGCAGCGAAACTCCGTCTCAAAATAAATAAATAAATAAATAAATAAATAAAAGACCCTAAATAGCCCACTTTAACAGGGATGCTCTTATTATTAAAGAGAAATACAATGATTTATATGAATCCTAAATTACACCCACAAAAATTACCCACTAAAATATCACCCAGCTTTGGTATAATGCTGTAAAAAAAGCCATGCCAATGTTGTATATACAATCTAAAAACTTCAGTATCACCCTATCAGTTATTAAGGCACACTACAAAGCCAGAGTGATAAAAAAACAGTCTAGTATTGACCCAGAAAACAGACCAATAAATTGAGCACTCAGAAACAGTCATACATACGCGCACGCACACACACACACACACACACACACACACACACACACACACACACACAGTTTCAGCTATGTATTGCTATGTAACCAACTACCCTTCCCTCTCTTAGTCTATGCTTTACAGAGTAGC
Source organism: Pongo abelii (assembly GCF_028885655.2). Lineage (NCBI taxonomy): Eukaryota > Metazoa > Chordata > Mammalia > Primates > Hominidae > Pongo > Pongo abelii. The sequence goes on from NC_072008.2 coordinate 143,666,295, forward strand.
CAGAATGATCCATTTAAAACTATAAATCAGATTACGTCACTCATGTGCTCAAAATCCTACAATGGCTTCTCAAAACACTCAAAAGAAAATCTAAAGCCCCTGGGATGGCCTATAAAAGGCATTCCATATTCTGGCACTTGGTGCCTCTCCAAACTCATCTTTTAATACTTTCTCCTTCGCTCACTCAGCTCCAGCCACTTCCGTGTCCATCCTTTAACCCACTTGTCTATCTCAGGCAACCTACTGTGTCATAGGCCTGAAATACAGTCCCATGTATAGCCAGCCCTGTACAATAAGGCCCACATTCCTAGGCTGACATTCAAGGTCCTTCATGCTCAGGTCCCAGCCTAAGTTTTCCACTCTTATCTCTGACTTTCCCTCACCGTGCAACCTATCAGTGCTCTGGTCCTGTTGTTTAAAATTTTTGTACTTATCAGTTTAATACCTTTCTTTTTTCCCCAAAATGAAATTTTATATGGGACCCTAATGTAGAAAATAGATCAAGGCAGAGGTACTTTAGTTGAAATTGTGGTAGGTGTCCTGGGTTTCCTCCAGTTTGACTTCCCTCCTTCTCTGCAGTATGCCCTGAAGTAGCTCTAACAAATTCAATTTGAAAATTATATTTTAGCCAAGCTGAAATACTCTATGTCTTCCAGTGCCTCTGAACACCCTGTGTCACCCAACCTGAATGTCCTTCATGACCATTTGTGCACGTCCAAATCCTACCTAGACTCAAGGTTGCCACCAGTCAAATATCACCTCCTCTATGAAGTGTTCTTTGGTCTCATCAGACATGACACTTTTCCCCTCTGAACTTTGTTCATACATCTTCTATGACCCATACTTCTTCGTTTTCTGTGTTAGGGAGACTGGCTTATAAATTGTTAATCTTACTAGGCTGAAAGCTTCTTTTTAACAAGTGGGCAGCTAGTGTTTGCTGAGTGAATGATTCATCTTTGTAGCCCCAATAGTCCCAGTGCAATGTCTTGTACCCAGTAGGTGCTCAATACACATTTGTTTGTTGGATGAATGAATGGGTGAGTGAATGAATGAGTTTTCTACATTAAATGAAACAAAACCAATTTTTTAGTTGAGCTTATATAGCTTGTTGTTTGTTTCTTCCTTTTTATGGTCATAAAAACAGACAATGCATCCAGTCCCCTGTGGCTCCTGAAGACTTCAGTAAGCTGCCAAATAACATTACTGAATTTATTATTGCATTAATGAAAAGCTTATAGCAAAATTATCCTAGTGAGGAAATGATCCTTTTGGGGACTTCAATTTTAACTGTTGAGGCAACATTAGTTTTAAATGAAATAAAACATCTCATTGTGTAGACTTCTCACAGCTGATATATACGCCAGAAGGAGTTTGTCCCAGGGTACCTTGCAATGGATGCAAATAGGAAGAAACTCACCATGGCAAACTGAAGAAAAGGGAGGCATGCTGTGTGACCTTAGAAAAGTCTCTCTCCTTCTTGGGGCCTCCATTTCTCAGTTTTATAGTGTATAAATGGAGTTTCATTTCAATGATCTCCAAGTTTCCCTCCAGCCCAAACCATCTATGGTTCTTTCAGATTTTAAGCAGGATACCAGTTTCCACTGGACAGAGTCTCAGATAGCTACCCCCCTTAAGAACATGACATTTGGTCCCAATCTTTATTGAGGACCCATTTATAGTAATGCTGCTAGGTCTGAGGGACATAGCTAGTTTTGAACCTGTCCCTTGCCAATGACCCGCTAAATATATTTCCACAGCAGGATACATTCCTTAGCAGAGATCTGTCTACAAAAGAAGAGCCATGTTCACAAGTCATTCTACTGGATAAGTCACACCACTTGCCCCCAAATATCCAAGTGATTAAAAGATGTGGGACCACTAGCCACAGCCTGTACCTGTTGCCACACCCATCACTGGGTTGTCCCAACCACATACTGCAGAAGCAAGAGACCTTGCTACATTCCGTGATCCGTGGACACCATTATCTCCTGGAGCCTGTGCCAGGGATCTGCGGGCAGTTGTTTGTCATTGCTCAGTGGGTGAAGCTGCCTCCCCACATTTGCATCTCCTTTCCCTACACAGGTATAAGGAGTCCATTCTCTGAGCGCCATGCCTGAAATCCCCACAATGAGTCTGGCTGAAGTAGTACCTTTGTTCTCAGCAACTTATATCTATTCCTATAGTTGGCACCAGAGAAATAGTAAACTTTCTTTTCAAGCAGTGTAGCAGGCATGGCTCTGCACCCAATACACATGGGTTTGAAACCTAGTTTCATCAGTAAGTAACTGCGTGACCCACATCAAGTTACTTTCCTTCTCTGACCTTCAGTTCCCTCACATGTCAAATGTGGATGATCTTTCTTAATTTAAAATTTTAAACCCGTTTTATTGAAGTATGATTGACAAATAAAACTTTTTTTTTTTTTTTTTTTTTTTTTGAGATGGAGTTTCACTCTTGTCACCCAGGCTGGAGTGCAATGGTGTGATCTCGGCTCACTGCAACCTCCGCCTCCCAGGTTCAAGCGATTCTCCTGCCTCAGCCTCCCGAGTAGCTAGGATTACAGGCATCTGCCACCATGCCTGGCTAATTTTTGTGTTTTTAGTAGAGACAGGGTCACCATGTTGGCCAGGCTGGTCTCGAACTCCTGACCTCAAGAGATCTGCCCGCCTCGGCCTCCCAAAGTGCTAGGATTACAGGCATGAACCATCGCACCCAGCCAATTTTTTTTTTTTAACTTTTAGCTTAGGTAGGCTCAGGGGTACATAGGCAGGTTTGTTACAAAGGTAAACTGCATGTCATGGGGGTTTTTTGTGTGAAAAATTTTGTCACCAAGGTAATAAGCATAGTACTTCATAAGTAGTTTTTTGATGCTCTTCCTCCTCCCAACCTCTACCCTCAAGTAGGCCCTGGTGTCTGTTGTTCCCTTCTTTGTGTCCATATGTACTCAAAGTTTTTCTCCCACTTATAAGTGAGAACACATGGTACTTGGTTTTCTGTTTCTGTGTTATTAATAGTTTGCTTAGGATAATGGTCTCCAGCTTCATATTTTCTTTATACATGTGGATGATTAATGGCACCTTCCTCAAAGGATGGATGTAAGGAATCAATGAACTGATGCTTGTAATAAAAAATTTAGAACAGTAACTCACATATAATAATACGTCGACAAATATTTACTATCACCACTACTATTAACAATATAAAGTTTTCTAAGTACAGTGAAGCCCCACTAATTCTGATTAAAGTGTCAGTGAGTAATGTTTGGGAGGTAGAGAGATTCTTGCCATAATTCATTACAAGGATATTAAAATCAGATGTATATAGGGCTTACCATGTGCCCATTATAAGTATGTTACATACATTAATTCCCACATCAACCCTATGAAGTAGGCATCATTATTACTCTTATTATTGTCACCATGTTACAGAAACAAAGAGGTTAAGAAACTTATCCACAGTCACACAGTTAAGTGGAAAAGTTGGGGCATGATTGCAAGTCATCTGGTTTCAGGGCCTGCATACTTAACCCCATTGCTACATTGCCTTTACGTAACTAACTGTTGATGATGTGAATGGAAATGCAGCTTTATTACCTCAAACCTAGGGTTGTAACCCTTCTAGTCACTTAACGCTATCTTCTCCTGTAACAAATGGGAGCTAATTAATTATAATTAGCACATTATTCATGTGAAATCCTTGCAGGCAAACTGCTTCCACTAGAGGTAGAAAGTGACAAGAAATGTATTTGTTTCCCCTGATGAGAAGGGAAATGTTTCTTCTACCCTGATTCACTGTGGCTGGGCTTACCCAATCTGCCTTTCCATCAACGGTAGACTCCAGCTCAGCACACACAAAAGCAATGCTTCTATGAGAGATGACTCTTATCTACACACTTAATTAAGACTTGCTCATTAAAGTATTTACGAGATTCTTTGAAGCTGTTTCTCATGCACTTTTCCCCAAAAGCAACCAGTCTGCTCAGTTAATTCAGGAAAGAAATCAAGTTGGCTTTATTTTCATTCAACAAGCAATTACAACATGCCAGGTGCTATTCTAAAAGCTTGACATGCATCATCTCCTTTAATTCCCAATTCACCCCAATAAGTTAGGTCCTATTATTATCTCCATTTTGAAAAAAAAAATTTGAAAAGTTGTGACTTACTAGAAACCACACAGAGAGTAGTAAGGGGGGCCCTTGTCCTTTGTTTTGTGCTTGAGAGGGCTTTGCTCTGGCTGCACTCTAGCCGTGACCCTCCCATAGGGCAAGAAATCTGCAGGGCCAAGGAAAAGTGTCCACCCAGAGACTGGGCTCCTTCTATACGCTTTTAGAGCATAAATACCTGGGACCCCACATTTTCCTGCCCAAATGACTCCAAACACACTTCCAGGGCTGAGTGGAACTCTTCCTTGTAACCATCCTCTCAAGGGCAAACAGTGACATGGCTAGTATGAGCATCGCTTGGTTGGAAGGGTGACCAAGGGATGGCTGTTCGTTGTTTTTTTTTTTTTGATGATTTCTGGATGTGAGAGCTGAGGCTGGCATGTCCATGAAGCCTCCTGTGATGAGGAATAAAATCCAGGGTAAGAAGGGAAGACAGAGAAGGTACAGGCCAGGGGATTGGGGCAAGGGACCACCTCTCCCCATGTGGCCATGTTCCAGAAGTCCAAAAAGTACAAGAACTTTAAATATTAGCTTGGCTTTTCAAATTGTTCTGAATGTGCATTTCAAAGGTAAAAAGAACATTTTGTATGTCAGTCTGCCAGTTTGAGCAAACTCTTGTCCTAGCTTTACAGATGTCAGGGTGAGGCTTGCACCCCAATGTCCACCAGACACAACTGTATGCTTCTTTAGGGATCAGCTCAAATCCCACTTCTTCCAGAAATTTCTTCCAGAGGACACCCACCAGAATTGTTTTTCCTCTCTCCTTCTCTTGTGGCAGCTTTTCTCCTGGCCTGCCTGGCCACACTTATCTAAGCTTCCCTCTGTCTTCCCTATGAGACTGTGGCCTAAGATCAGAGACTCATCCATCTGCTTGCCCCTCAGTGCCCAGTAGAGTGCCTTGCCCAAAATGCATGTCTGAAGATGTTTGTTGATTGAAAATATGAGAAGGGAGAAAAGAGAGGCAGCACTTCTTGGGGAGAAAGGAAAGAATGTAGAGCAATCAGAAAAATCCTTGACATAGGGTCAGGTGAGCTCATAAGGGTTTTTCCTTTTGTTGTTGTTGTTTTCTTTTTCTCATGGAAAATTTCCAACATATAAAAAGGTAGAAAATGGTGCGATGGACTTCCATGGGCCTTTTTCCAGCTGCAGCAATGACAAATGAACTCACAGACCATCTTGTTTCATCTCTACCCGCACTCACTTCCCCCATCTCAATCTTGGATTATTTCAAATCAAGCCTGAAACATCATATTATTTCAACTGTAAGTATTTCAGTATGAAAAGAAAGAGCTTGGCTGGGCGCAGTGGCTCACACCTGTAATCCCAACACTTTGGGGGGCCGGCGGGGGAGGATCATCTGAGGTCTGGAGTTTGAGACTAGCCTAGTCAACATGGTGAAACCCTGTCTCTATTAAAAATACAAAAATTAGCTGGGCATGGTGGCGGGTGCCTGTAATCCCAGCTACGTGGGATGCTGAGGCAGGAGAATCCCTTGATCCCAGGAGGCAGAGGTTGCAGTGAGCCGAGATCATGCCACTGCACTCCAGCCTGGGCGACAGAGCGAGACTCCATCTCAAAAAAATAATAACAATTTTTTTTAAAAAAGAAAAGAACAGAAGGGAAAGAGCTTGTTTATCAAGAATTTGGTATCACCAAGTCTAGCTGAGCAACCACTGGAAACTGACATGATCAGAGCAGAATCACTTCTAGCAGCTGCAGAGGCTTGCAGGACAGAAGCTCCTGCAGACTGGTAGCCTGTGTGTGAGCAGGAAGGCAGGCTTTCTCCTTCCCACTGTGATCCTCAGGGGCAAGGAGCTGGGGAAGCATGGGGCCCATGGTCGTGGCTTCTCACAGCGCTGGCCATCTTTCTTTGCTCATTTCAAACCCTGCACTTAGTGATTTTAGACACCTTTGTGCACATCCATACTGACTTGTCTTAATTCTGTCAAAGCCTTCTCTTTCTCCCCTGGAGCTGTCTGGGAATTCTGGTTCATTGTTGCTGGCCGTTTTTTACTTCCTTTGTGCTTAACTTGTTGAAATACTAAAGGGGTTGGACAGTGTCAGACAATATGGCCCCCGTCACGCCACATTTTACATTGAAATCATTTTTAAGGGCTTTGCTCCTTGACACAGATGGTCTCCATATCCTAGGAGATGGTCTTTTGGCACGAAAATGAAAAAGCTGTGCCCCCTGTGAATCAAGAAACTTTGTCAGTTTATTCTAGCTCAAGTCAAACGAACACTTCATTGTCTCAGGGCCTCTTAGTTTCTCCTCTTGTAGGGAGCATTTTTGACTCCTCTCGTTAAACACATGGATGAGTTTGCACTCCTCTTTCTCACCTCATGGTGGGCCCCTATTCACACTAAGGCTCCTCCCCTTTTCTCAGACAGAGAATGGCCTTCACCTTTAATACTGACACAGAGTATCAACTGCCTGAAGCCACTCTCTGCTTCTCCAAGCCCTCTCAAGAAAGGTCTATCTGGCTGGGTGCAGTGGCTCATGCCTGTAATCCCAGCACTTTGGGAGGCTGAGGTGGGCGGATCAACTGAGGTCAGGAGTTTGAGACCAGCCTGGCCAACATAGTGAAACCCCGTCTCTACTAAAAATCCAAAAATGAGCCGGGTGTGGTGGTGGGTGCCTGTAATCCCAGCTACTCGGGAGGCTGAGGCAGGAGAATTGTTTGAACCCGGGAGGCAGAGGCTGCAGTGAGCAGAGGTCACGCCACTGCACTCCAGCCTGGGTGACAGAGCAAAACTCCGTCTCAAAAAAAAAAAAAAAGAAGAAGAAGAAGAAGAAGAAAAAAAGAAAGGTCTATCCTTTCACAGCCTGCTGCTAATTGTTCCTTCCATTCTTGCCCATTTTAGTCCTGTGATTGCCACCACTTGGAAACCTGAATTTTTTCCCCCCTTTTTTCTTGGAGTCATCACTGGAATCACTTTCTTTTTAGTGATCTTTGGGCTTCTTCAGTAATTAATATCTCTCTTACAGTAAGAGATGTAAGCAAATCTATAATCACCCTTCCAATCTCTTTTCCTGACTTGTTTGATACTTCACTGACTCTGGTTCTGTGGCATAGGTAGCATGTCACTGTACTCATTCCATTTCACCCTATTTAGTTCCCAGGAAGTCTTTGTTTTCCATCTCTCTTATGGATTTTGTACTCACTGGGCCAAACTGACATCAAACACAATTCTCCTAGAAAACACTCCTTTTCCACTTCATTGATGTTTTCCACAGTTCTCCTTCACAGCACATATATCCAATCTGTTCAATGACTGCAGTATTAAATATTTAGTAGCTATTCTCTTTTTCCTCACTACTAAGTTCCAAGACAGGGATGGCAACTGGGCAATAGTAAGCCCTCAATAAATATTAGAAAGGAAAGAAATGAATGAATGAACTTTCATTTTTTGACACAGCATTTCACTGTATTGCCAGGCTAAACTACAAGTCCTGGGCTCAAGCAATTCTCCCACCTCAGCCTCCCAAGTAGCTGGCACTTCAGGCACAGGACACGACGCCTGGCTTGAATGAATATTCCTGAATGAATTTCTGATGGCATTTCTTTTATGGCTTCTAAAATATGGTCTCCTTTTACTCTCTTTCAGTTTGTTTTCTTAATTATTACAAACCAAATCAATTGTTCCTTGGGAAAAACTCTTCTTGCTCCACAATTCCATATATTTCAAGCCACTTTTTTAAAGCTAATATATATATATATAAAATATATATAATCTTATGTATTATAATATATAATATAATATCTCTCAAATATATATCTCTAATATATACATAATATTATATTATATATATGTATTTGTCTGTACATGGCTTCTTAAATCTACAATTTTAGGAGATCAGTGGATTTTTGTTTTCATGGGAAATTTTTTCATCAGGCTTTAATTTGCATTGCCCAAACTACAATGTAAAACATTCTTTATAAAAACTAATCAATATTAAATACTTTTTAGTAGTGTCAGTGATCTTGTAGGTACTGTTACCTGGTGGCAGAAAATATTTAAGTGTGTGTAGGTATGTTAGTGTGTATATGTGTGAGTTGCATTTAAAAATTATGAAAAATACAAGCAAATTCAAGGAGTTGTATGGACCTGGCAGTAAAAGATATTTGAATTTCTCTCTCACTCTGTCTTGTTTTAAGATATTAAGTTGAACCTTCCAAGAATGAGAGATTCCAATAAGAGCAATTCTGATCTCAAAAGCATCTATTTCAAAGGCTTCCAAATAATAAAAACTTTAAGCATAGATGAATGGAATGCAACCATCGCATTTTATGTTCAAATGTAGTCACACCTGGATTAAAATGCCAGCTCTGCTAATCGTTAGCTGTATGAGATTGGGAAATTTACTTTACCTGTCTGCACCTCTAATTCTCTCTATTTTCTCATCTGTAAAACAGGATAAAGAGAGCCCGATGTGGTGGCGTGCTCCTGTAATCCCAGCTACTACTCAGGAGGCTGCTGAGTCGCTTGAACCTAGGAGTTCGAGACCAGTCTTAGCAACATAGTGAAATTCCATCTAAAAAAAAAAAAATCCCGGCCGGGGTGCGGGCTCGCTCTTTGTAATCCTAGCACTTTGGGAGGCTGAGGCCGGCAGATCACCTGAGCTCAGGAGTCCAAAACCAGCCTGGCCAAATGGTGAAACCCCATCTCTACTAAAAATACAAAAATGAAGGCCAGGCTCCGTGGCTCACGCCTGTAATCCCAGCACTTTGGGAGGTCGAGGGAGGCGGATCACCTGAGGTCAAGAGTTCAAGACCAGCCGGGCCAACATGGTGAAACCTCGTCTCTACAAAAATACAACTACAACAACAAAAAAATAGCCAGGCATGATGGCGGGTGCCTATAATCCCAACTACTCAGGAGGCTGAGGCAGGAAAATCTCTTGAACCTGGGAGGCAGAGGTTGCAGTGAGCAGGGATCACGCCATTGCACTCCAGCCTGGGCGACAGAGTGAGACTCCATCTCAATCAATCAATCAATCAATCAATCAATCAAATACAAAAATGAGCCAGGCGTGGTGGTGCATGCCTGTAGTCCCAGCTACTAGGGAGGCTGAGGTGGGAGGATCACTTGAATCTGGGAGGCGGAGGTTGCAGTGAGCCGAGACGGTGCCACTGCACTCCAGCCTGGGCGATAGAGCAAGACCCTGTTTCAAAAATAAATAAATAAATAAATAAATAAATAAATAAATAAACTAAAAAAAGAAAAAACAGGATAAACAAACTTGTTTATGTTATATGTATCAGTGCACATAACTGACACACATTAGTATCTGGATTATACAAAGATCTTCTTAAAATCAACTAAAAGAAAACTAACAACCCAGAAGAAATATGGGCAAAGTATATGATGAAGCAACTCAGAGAAAAGGAAACCTGAATGGTAAATAAACACATGAAACAATGTTACCTCTCTGCTATGGTCTGAATGTTTGTGTCCCTCCAAAATTCAAATGTTAAATCTTAATCCCCAATGTGTTGGTATTAGAAGGTGGAGACTTTGGGAGGTGACTAGGTCATGAGAGCTTTGGTCATGAATGTAACGTGTAATGATCAAGTCAGGGTATTTAGGGTGTCCATCACCTGAATACAATACACTGGTAAGTATAGTCACCCTACTCTGCTATCAAACATTAAATTTATTCCTTCTATCTTGCTTTAGGTTTGTACCCTTTAGCCCACTTTTCATTCTCCTCAAGGTTTCACCATGTTGGCCCGGCTGGTCTTGAACTCTTGACCTGCCGGGTCATGAATGAAACTAGGAACCTTATAAAAGAGACCAGAGGGAGCTAGCTACTCCCTTCCTTCATATGAGTATGCAGCAGCAAGAAGGCACCATCTCCGAAGTAGAGAGCAAGCCCTCACCAGATGCTAAAACTGCCAGCACCTTAATGATGAATTTCCAGCCTCCAGAACTGGGAAAAATAAATTTCTGTTGTTTATAAATTGCCCAGTCTAAGGTATTTTGTTATAGCAGCCTGAACAGACTAAGACACTCTCCCTAGTTATTATGGAAATAAGAATTATGACCATGAAAAATACATGATTGCCCATGATTCAATTAGCAAAAATATTAAAGTCCAGCAATGTAAAATATGGCAAGAAACTACGGAAAACACTGTGGAGATTTCTGAAAACATTAAAAATAGAATTACCAACTGACCCAGCAATCCCACTCCTGGGTATCTACTCAAAGAATAAGAAGTCAATAAAAAAAAAAAGAAGAAGAAGAAGTCGGTATACTGAAGGAGTACTTGCACTTACATTTTTATTGCAGTACTATTCACAATAGCCAAGATATAGAATCAACCTAACTGTTCAACAGATGAATGAATAAAGAAAATGGGGTACATAATACACAATGGAGTACTATTCAGCCATAAGAAAGAATGAAATCCTGTCATTTGCAACAACATGGATGGAACTGGAGGTCATTATGTTAAATGAAATAAGCCAGGCACAGAAAGACAAACTTCTCATGTTCTCGCTTATATGTGGGAGCTAAAAAATTTGGACACTTGGAGGTAGAAAGTGGAAAAGTGAGTAACAGAGACTGGGAAGGGTGAGTGACAGGGTGAGGGGAACAGGGAGAATGAAAAGTGGGCTAAAGGGTACAAACATAAAGCAAGATAGAAGGAATAAATTTAATGTTTCATAGCAGAGTAGGGTGACTATACTTACCAATGTACTGTATTCAGGTGATAGACACCCTAAATACCCTGACTTGATCACTACACATTACATACATGTAACAAAAATTTCCTATGTACCCCATCAATCTTCACAAATTTTGTAAAAGGCAAATCCAAACATGCTTTCTTAAAAATCAATCACTAAAATATGACAAGGAGATAGAAAAATAGACTCTTTCATACATTACAGATGGGGGTGTAAATATGAAGTCTGTTTTAGCAATATCTAGTGAAGTTGAGGATGTTCATACTACATGATCCAACAATCCCACTTCTTGATATCTACAAGAAGACATGTGCAAGCATGTCCACTATAACATTGTTTATAACAGCAAAGAACTGAAGGCAAAATGCCCACCAAGAGGGAGATGACTAAATAAATTGTAGTATATATACACAATGGAATACTACGTAGCAGTGAATATAAACAAACTAAAGCAACACGCTGTAACATGAATGCATCTCAGAAATCATTGACCCAAAACCTACCTGGAATAGGAGGCACATAGTATGTAAGTAAGCATCTCTATAAAGTTAAAAACATGTTAAACAGTATTATTTCTTTTTTAGAGACTCATACAAATATTTTATACAAATACATGCCTGCAGTAAAATTTTAAAGACCTGAATAGGAATGATAAACACCAAATTCTAGAAAGTGGTTACCTCTGTGGTGTAGGGGGAAAGGAGATCAATGTGATCATGGCGGAGTACACACGGGCTTCAACTACATTTCTTCTGTTATATTTCTTCAGCTGGAAGACGGACACACAACTGTGAATTATGCTATTATCTAAAGGTCTAAAATATTTAAATTCAAAAAACACCTATCTCACAGTATTGTTGTAAGGTTTAAATGAGGTAATGGGTTTAAAATTTTCAGCAGTGTTTGGTACCTAGCAAGCGCTCTGTAAGTATCAATTCCCTACCACCGTAACCCACACACATACACCCCTTCACCTCCCACCGTGCCTTTAAATTTGTAAATATCATCTGGTGGCTACATAAGACTCCAGACACCTAAGCCTGCTTTATGCATTCTTACCTTATCCTGCAGCTTCTCTCCTTTGTATTCGCTCTGTTGAGCTGGGCTAAGGAAGCTTATCTCTTAGAGCTAACTAAACTAAGTCCCTCATCTTATAATTTCCACTAGTTTTCTCTTCTGCCTTGGTTGGAGATTGGAAGTTATAATCTACTCCAAAAGGGTCCCAACTGTACACAACCCAGTCTTCCCAATATGGTTTGTGAAATGTTTCGGTTACCTATTGCTGTGTAACAAACCATCCAATACTTGGTGGCTTACAACAGCAACTGCCTTATTTGCTCATGATTTTTCTATTTCAGCTGGGTTCATTTAGGTGGTTCTTCTGCTTGTCTTTTGTGTAGTGGCATTCAGCTGTTAGTGCAGCTAGGACCAGGCTCAGCTCAGATGTTGGCATAGCTGGGACACTCTCTCTCCATGTAATCTCAAAGCTTCTCCCTCTCTGTGTGGACTCTCCACATATTTACTGCAGCAGAGTAACTGGACTTCTCACATGGTTGCTCAAAACTCTCAAGAGCACAAAAACAAAAACAGTCAAGGCGTATTAAGGCTTAAGACCCAGAACGGACACAGTGTCATTTCTGCTGCCTTTTACTGGTTAAATCAATTCCCAGCCCAGATGCAAGGGGAGAGAAATATGCACTGATGTGAATACTTTCCTATTACCTCACTTACCAACCCTGTTGTTTCAAGAAAGCAGAGGTGGCCTGGGCACTCTATTCTTGCCCTCTGGTTCATGGGAGAAGACAGAGTGCCTGCAGCAATAAGCAGAGTCCTCAGACATCAAAACTTCACCTGCCGCTGCACACACTCTCTCTCCCCGTCCCAGCCTGACTTATAAACGTCGCTTGATTTAGAAACTCTCTTCCAATTTCACATATGTAGATTGTATGACCACCAGGTACTAGGCACTATGCTGTGTTCTGGGAACCTCGGAACAAATAGCAATGGTTTTGATCCTTGAGGATTTCACAGTGCAGCCAACAAAGAAGGGGGGTTGGAACCTATCTTCCAGCTGCCATGAGGTGGCCTCACAAACCAAATCAAAAGCCTAAAGACATCCAGGCTAGATGACAGCCACAATAGCCACTTGACCTAACAGGCTGAGCCCTTGGTCACAAAAGGGCATTTGATTAGTCTAACAAGGCGTAATTTTTGTAAGAACATGAAGCTGTTACCATATGTGACTTCATTGTTTAGATCAACATTTTTGGATTCTAAAACTATAAGCTAGCTACCTTTACCCTGTGGGACCTGGTACCATTTGCCTTGTTCAGAATAGGTGGCAAAGACACATTTATTTTCATATTGAATTGAATTTACTCAGTGATTTTTTGAATGTTAAGGAAATGTTGTTTTACTACACATGATACTCAGAATACTACTATAAAAAATAACACCCGGTAGGCCTCCAAATACACATAGATACACACAAAGACGTACTTATGTACATATATATATACACACACACAAAAATACATATATAACATAGCTATTCGTCCTAAATTATTTTAGTTTTATTTTAGCCAATTGCATTTTTTAAATTTCCCAGACACTCCAAGAAGCAAATAGGCACCACTTACACTCTGCAGCCAATCACTTTTAATTCTTCCAGCAGTCATTTTGATAATATCAGACATAATGAAATCACTTATCAGTAATGTGGGGTCTAATTCCCCTTATGCAAAATAGTCTATTTTAATTCAGGTTTGGAATCCCTGCCAGAGCTCTCAAGACTGCTCCTTCTACAGGGTCATTATTAAAGGAACTTTATTTTTATGATAATACATTCTTATATAAATAGATCTCACACAATAGCACAGAATCCCAGCTAGACTCTCCCACCAGTTGTCATGAAATGCTATCATACTCTATATTGCATGAGTAAATAAGAAGCAGTTTCTGAACTACACCAAGTTTACTGATGGGGGTCATGAAGGTAACTCCAGGATCCCTGAAAATCTGTCATTGCAATAACATTTTAGATTGAATGGAATCTTATTAAATCAGATCTAAAAAAACTGAGGGCAGAACTGTTATTATCTCTCATGTAAATAAGAGTGGGAGCACATCATTTTTTAAGGCATGATTTTTCTTGATGGACTATGTGGCTTGTCTGACATCATTAAGTCCCTTTTTGTGGTTTTAATCTGCAGTTTGGACACTCGAGGTGTTGAGCTATTTTCACTCTTCAAAGTGACCTGAGTTTGGTTAATGGAAGAAAGAAAATGAACCCCCGAGGATCCTCAACTAAAAGCATTACTTATGGGAAAAATCAGTCTTCTATTTGGGTTGGCAAAAATCAGCTGAAGAGAGGTGCTGAGTGGCCAGGAAATGGAAAGGAAGTTGAAGAAAGGAAAATAGGAAGAGAATGAGTCAAAGCCATCCCCATGTTCTTCACCATTCTTCTTCACAATGGGATCCTTTTTCTTCTCCAAGCTCCTTCTTTCACGCATAGAGCCTGAGAGCCTAAAATTGCAGGAAGAAGAGTGGTGATACCATTAACAGCTAAAGGAAAGAAATATCCAGGTCTGCCCCCAGATTAGCCAGGTACTCTCTCTTTCAGCATAAAACTTGGAAAATAAGAGCATGCATGCTATGAAAAATAGCTTTGTCTTAAAGTACCTAAAGAGAAAAAAAGACCAAATCACAATGTTAAACTTATTGTGAAAGTGTTTTATTCATTCCTTTTTCCTGCCTTGATACGTCTCATCCTTACACATGGATTTGTGCTTCACCAGTTACTGTTTATGTTAGAATCCTTGGACCAAATTCATAGAAAAAGATTCAACCCTAACTCTGTTGAATATTTTTATTGTTTAATACAACCAGATCTGTGATTCATTAACTGCTTGTCATGTTTTGATATGTGGATCAGGAATTGATCAACAGCTGGCAAAATTTAATAGAAGGAGCTCATTTCTGGAGAAACAAGCTCGTTGCCATGCCAACTATCGATCTTCCCTGATGGAGGCTCCACAGTCAGTCACAAAATGGGCCCTGTTAGGCGGGCCCTACAGTCTGCCCATAGGAAATCACTGGGTTGCCAACCTCAAATGAGTTCCTGAAAATGACTTCAGGTTCACAGTGGAGAGAACTGGGCTACATGTGTTTGCAGGAAAGACTCTGACTCACAATTGTGTGGGACACATCTATTCCATTGAACACCTGAGAATCTTGACACATAGCTGGATATGGAATGCAACATTATTGAAATACATTGCATTCTGCTTGTGCAGTGCATAGCATATTATAGCCATGAAGAGAGAATGAACAGCTTAATTTATTACTGTTTCATGTTTACGAAATATAAATGCAAAGAAATCTGTTTATTCTGTGTCATTATGTACTCACTTTTTAGGTGTGAGAAAGATTAATAGCAGCTTTATCAAAGAGAGATCTGGGTCTGTACTGTGTTGTATAACATAAAGGCCAGGGGAAAAAAAGAGAGAGAGAATAATAATCAAAGAACCCTTTGAACTTTTTGAAACTCTGAAAACTCCTTTAAAGTTAAGAAGTTATCAGAATATTTGAAAATGTCACAGATTCTAATTTGAGGAATTCCATTTGCTTTTATAGGAGCTGAGACATCTTTAAATGTAGAAATTACATTTCACTGTATTGTTACCAAGCGAATAGAGTGCTTTTAACATTTACTCAACAAATACTATTTGAACGCCTATAATGCAGAAGGCAAAGCTCATGAATATAACTGCTACATGCACAACAATTGTTTTAAAATCATACTGCCCTATGTATTGTGATCAAAGATAAAGTCATCCTGTGTTAAGCCTTGTCTAGTAAACTGGAAGCCTCTTGGACATGATTTCTTCCTCCCTTGTCAACTGGACTCGAGGTCATGAGGGGCCCACTGTCAAATGGAACCAGCCCTCACATCTATAGTTAATTAATTTTTGACAAGGGTGCCAAAACCATTCAATGGGGAAAGGATAGTCTTTTCAACAAATAGTGCTGAGAAAACTGTATACTCGCAGTAAAAGAATAAAACTGGATCCTTACTTAAATCCGTATAGAAAAATTAACTCAAGATGAATCAAAATTATACAACATGATGTTTTGATATACATACACATAGTAAAGTGATTACTACAGTCAAGCAAATTAACATATTCATCACTTCATATAGTTACCTTCCTTTTTTTTGTTGTGAGAGCACTCAAACACTACTCTTTTAGCAAATATCCAGTATACAATAAAACATTATTAATTATAGTTCTGACACTCTACATTAGATCTCTAGGCTTAAAAATTTTATATAGCTTTGTACCCTTTGTACCCTTTGACCCATACTTGTCCATTTTCCTCCTCTTCTTGCCCATGGTTACCGCTGTCACCCAGGCTGGAGTGCAGTGGTGCGATCTCAGCTCACTGTAACCTCTGCCTCCTGGGTTCAAGCAATTCTCTGTTTCAGCCTCCGGAGTAGCTGGGATTATAGGCCCCCACCACGACGCCTGGCTAATTTTTTGTATTTTTAGTAGAGACGAGGTTTCACCGTCTTGGCCAGGCTAGTCTTGAACTCCTGACCTCGTGATCCACCCGCCTCAGCCTCCCAAAGTGCTGGGATTACAGATGTGAGCCACCGTGCCTAGCCTCAAATGTTATATATATAATAAAATAACAAATTTTCAAAAAGACATATTAAAAATGTAAATAAAATAAAACTGGGCATTTTGTAAATGCTCTTTTATAACTTACATTTTCCATTTAACAATATATTTTAAACATTTAAACACATCATTGTTATTATTATTAATATAACATTATTATTAAACATGAGTTTAATAACTAAAAAATAGATCAAAGGCCTAAATGTAAAACCTAAAACTATAAAGCTCTTAGAAGAAAGCATTGGAAAAAATCTTCATGATATCTGATTTTGCAATGACTTCATGAATATGACATCAAAAGCACAGGCAACAAAAGCAAAAAAAAAGATAAATTGGACTTCACCAAAGTTGAGAATGTTTGTGCACCAAAGGATACCATCAAGAAAGTAAAAAGACATGTAATGCCAGCACTTTGGGAGACCGAGGCAGGTGGATCACTTGAGGCCAGGAGTTCGAGACCAGCCTGGGCAACATGGTGAAACCCTGTCTCTACTAAAAATAAACAATGAGCCAGGTGTGGTGGCGCATGCCTGTAATCCCAGCTACTCAGGAGGCTGAGGCAGGAGAATCGCTTGAACCCGGGAGACAGAGGTTACAGTAAGCCGAGATCACGCCACTGAACTCCAGCCTGGATGACAGAGTGAGACCCTATCTCAAAAAAAAAGGAAGAAAGTAAAAAACAATCTACTGAATAAGAGAAAATATTTGTAAATCATATATCTGATAAGGCATTAATATTCAGAATATATAAAGAATTCCTACAGTTCAATAATAAAAAACAAATAATCCAATTTATAACTGGGCAAAGGACTTGAATAGATATTTCTGCAAAGAAGATACACAAATAGCCAATAGGCACATGAAAAGATACTCAATATCATTACTTCTCTAGAAATGCAAATCAAAACTACAATGAGATACCACTACTCACATACTAGGATGGCTATAATTTAAAAACAAAACAAAACAACAACAACAACAAACAACCCAGAAAATAACAAGTGTTGGCAAGGTTGTGAAAAAATTGGACCTTTCATGTATTGCTGGTGGGAGTGTTAAAATGGTATGGCCACCATAGAAGACAGTTTGGTGATTTCACAAATGTTAAACATAGAAGTCCATATGGCCTGGCAATTCTACTCCTAGATATTAATATATATTTAAAAGATTTGAAAGCAGAGGCTCAAAATAATCTTTGTACATAGCAGCATTATTGACAATAGCCAAAAGGTGGAAACAACCCAAGTATCCATCAACCAATGAATAAACAAAATATTATATTTTATATACATATATAGATATTACAATGAAATATTATTGTCCTATAAAGGAAACAAATTTGACATATGCTACCACATAGATGACACTTGAAACATTATGATAAGAGCAATAAGGCAAAAAAACAAATATTGCATGATTCTGCTTATATGAGATACCTAGAAGAGTCAGAATACTGGTTAGAGACAGAAAGTAGAATAGTGGTTACCAGGGGCTTCGGGGAGAGGAGAATGGGGAATTATTTTTTAGTGGGTACAGAGTGTCTCTTTCAGATGATGAAAAAATTCTGGAGATAGATGATGGTGATGGTTACACAACAATGTGAATGTACTTAATGCCAGTGAACTGTACACTTAAAAATAGCTAGAATAATAAATATTTTATAAGCAAATTTTACCGCAATACAAAAGTAAAGTTGAGAGATTTCCTGATTCTTTTTTCTTTTTCTTTTTTTTTGTTTTATTTATTTATTTATTTATTTATTTATTTATTTATTTATTTATTTTTTGAGACAGAGTCTCACTCTGTCACCCAGGCTGGAGTGCAGTGGCATGATCTTGGCTCACTGCAACCTCCAACTCCCAGGTTCAAGCGATTCTCATGCCTCGGCCTCCTGAGCAGTTGGGACTACAGGCATGCACCACCATGCCTGGCTAACTTTTACATTTTTAGTAGAAACAGGGTTTCACCATATTGGCCAGGGTGGTCTCGAACTCCTGACCTCGTGATCCGCCCGCCTCAGCCTCCCAAAGTGCTGGGATTGCAGGCGTGACCCACCGCGCTTGGCCGTCACTTTCTCTTTCTACCTTTAAAGATATAAACCCTTAAGATCTCACCTCCAGGTAGGTTTTCTCTCTCTGATTCTAAGAAAAACACACACACACACACAGAGAACCAGAATTATCTACTATCACTCTGTTTTCTAATTAACACTCTCATCGAAGACTTATTTCTCCACTTTCATCTTAGCATCACACAGTGTTACTATTTTCTGTTTCCTTCCATCTCCCCCACTGCTGTGAGCATCGTGAGGACAGAGGCTGTCTTTTGTTTATGACAGCGGAATAGATGGCAATGCAAGCTTTGGATTTGGAGACCAACTCCAAATCTGCCACTAACTAGCCAGGGGATCTTAAGCAAGTGATTGCATCTCTCTACAACTCTGTTTCCTCACCTGCAAACTAAGGAATGTTTTAAATGAGGTGATACATATAAAGTGTTCAGAATCATAAGCACTAAAAAAATCTTAGTTATAAGATAAATAATTTAATAATAAATATTAAATGCTTTTAATGTAAAAAATGAACTTTAACAAATATAATGATTTATATTATAATTATAATTATAATTATTATGCCCCATGCCTGACACATAAAGTGAAATAAGCCAGAAAAAGAAAGATAAATACTACATCTCCTCACTCATATTTGGAAGCTAAAAAAGTTGATCTTTAGAGAAATAGAGAGTAGAATAGTGGTTACCAGAGCCAGGGAACAGGAAGTGGGGAGGACACAGCTAGAGATTGGTTAACAGATACAAAATTACAGCTAGACAGAAGGAATAAATTCTAGTGTTCTATAGCACTGTAGGGTGACTACAATTAACAACAATTTATTATATATTATCAAATAGCTAGAAGAGAGGGTTTTGAATGCTCCCGATATGAGAAATGATAAGTGTTGGAGGTGATGGATACACTAATCACCTTGATTTGATCACTATACATTGTATGTATGGAAACATCAGTGTGTACCACATAAATATGTACAACTATTATGTGTAAAATTTAAAACAAATTTAAATATTGAACACACATTCTAATTCTGATTTAAATATTAGATGATAAAATTTACAGAATAAAATATTATCAAAAATAGTGAGGTAAACATATAAAATAAAGACAATGTAAAAATAGTAAACATTTTAAGATGAGACATTACTTCAGCTATTTTTAAAAATGCAATCTTAAAAGACAATGTGCAACAGCATGCATGCATTAAGATGTCAGTTCTTTTGTGCAAAATATTTTAAGCTTCAGTTAGAAATTATGATTCTTTGCTTATAAGTAGAGTGTTAAGGAAATAGTGTTATGACAATTGAAACATTTTCCTCTAACTCTTTCATCTTCAAATAATCCTATATCTTGTCTTATAATTTTAAAGAAACCTTTTTGAAGACTTTTATTTGGGGAGAGGGATCAGAAACTGAAATCTTTATATTGAGAGTGAGATGTTACTCTTGTTTAGAGAAAGCATTTCTAGTTTGTCTTCCTCTTTATTAGTTTCGTTGTATATAAATGGAGATTTTGGTTTAGAATTACTGGGTTTTTTTGTTGTTGTTATTAAGACAGGGTCTCACTCCTGTCTCTCTGGCTGGAGTGCAGTTGGGCAATCTCAGTTGACTGCAGCCTCAATTTCCTGGGCTCAGGTGATCTGCCCATCTCAACATCCTAAGTAGCTGGGACTACAGGTGTGCACCACCACGGCCAGCTAATTTTTTATTTTTATTTTTTTGTAGTGACGGGGTTTCACCATGCTGCCCAGGCTGGTCTCCAACTCCTGGGCTCAAGTGATTGGCCCACCTGGGCCTCCCAAAGTGCTGGGATTACAGGCATGAGCCACCGCACCCCACCACCTGTATCAATTTCTATATTATATTTCCTTTATACTTTGTTTGAAAGGTAGTCTAAAGTAAAATTGGTTCTTTCAATAGAAAGAAACAGTAATTTTTTAATTCAAGATGGATTAAAGACTTAAATGTTAGACCTAAAACCATAAAAACCCTAGAAGAAAACCTAGGCAATACCATTCAGGCCATAGGCATGGGCAAGGACTTCATGACTAAAACACCAAAAGCAATAGCAACAAAAGCCAAAATTGACAAATGGGATCTAATTAAACTAAAGAGCTTCTGCACGGCAAAAGAAACTACCATCAGAGTGAACAGGCAACCTACAGAATGGGAGAAAATTTTTACAATCTACCCATCTGACAAAGGGCTAATATCCAGAATCTACAAAGAACTTAAACAAATTTACAAGATTTACAAAGAAATTGTACACATGGCATGCCTTTGTGTCTCATTATGCAGCCTCATCTTATCTGTAGACACCTCTTTCCAATTCCCTTTGCATTTCTGAGGACAGTTTGAAATTTTTCCACATACATCCAGGTGTACCCCATCCAAAAAGTCTTTCAGGACTCCTTGAACCTATTGTTATTCTTTTCAGAATTCCCATAGTATATTAGATCTCATCTTTGCTATATGCAACTTGGCACCTAAACATAATCTATTGTCCCAATAATAATAGTTCTTATATCATGAGTGCAAGATAAACACTGAGCTACATTTTGAAGATCCAATCAGAAGGACACAGTTCTTATCCTTTCTTAGGAACTCACAGGCTAATGAGAAAGAGAACCAAGGAGCTGTGATCTGTTGTGATTTGTGGTGCAGAGAGGGACACACAAGTAGATACTTGAAACAGTAGATACTTGAAATTACTAATTGATTCATTTCCAGATACATAACCAAGCCAATAACAACACAAAGCCCAATCTATAGTTTTTCTTTTGCTTCCTGTATCTACTTTTGCACTATTTCTTAAAAGTGGGGGTGAATACAGGTAGACCCCAACCCAGTAACAATTTGAACCAAAGCCTTCCTTGTGTTTTAGTTCCTAATCTTAAATGTTTGAGGAGTTATTTTATAGACACAAAGAGATATTTTTAAAAAGAGTTTTAAGCATTTACTCAGCACTAAGTAGGTGCTAGACACAGTACCAGAAATTTCCCTGTATTAACCCGTTAATCATCAACATAATTCTTTTTACAAATGAGAAAACTGAGTCTTAAGGAATTTAAATAACCTGCCAATTTTACGCAGCTATTAAGTGGCAGGACTTTCCACTCCTTGTGAGCATGTAATGCTGCCTCTTTTACATAACTGTTGAGTTAACATAATTATGAATTCATGTTTCTCTTTCTATTACTGATGCAGGACATCCCAGACTGGAATTTGAAATGCATTTTACCTAAGGAAATATGCTATAAATGGTATTTGTGTGTGGTTGAAATGAGATAGAAAATAGTCAGGAAATTAAATCACAGAGAAAGAGTCAAGTTAGAAATCGCCAAACAATAGGCAAGATGCCCTCAGGCCCAGACCCACCAAAATAAACGGATTAATTTTTTATAAATGTACAAAATCATCCAAGGTGTAAAGGATTATAAATATAAACCCTGGAAATTTAAAGAAGATTTTTGCCTCTCTAGGCCAGACAGAAAGAGAATGTTAACAGCAAAGTGCCATTTGTCCAAAATTATATTCAACGCAGCTATCTGAGCATACACCATACAAGGCTATGGACACTAAACACAAGGCCAAAGCCACATAATTCAACTTGCTCCCAGGACAAAACCATGACATTTTTAGAGCCTATTTCCCTAACCATGCTGTTTCTTAGTCTCCTTAGAAAGTCCAAAGTAGAGGAGAACCCAAGTGTGGCTATACTTCTACTGATTCCAATTGGCCTATCCAAATACCCTACTGTTTAACTGAACAGAAATCTGAGCCGAACCGCAATCATCTAACGCCGAAATATTTTAGAATTCTCTTTCCTTTCTTCCACATATGTTCAGACTCTTTGACACAAAGAAATGTAACAGCTATTAAAACTCAACTGAGGCCGGGCACGGTGGCTCATGCCTGTAATCCCAGCACTTTGGGAGGCCGAGGCAGGCTGATCACCTGAGGTCAGGAGTTCTTGACAAGCCTGGCCAGTGTGGTGAAACCCTATCTCTACTAAAAATACAAAAATTAGCCTGGCTTGGTGGCAGGCGCCTGTAATCCCAGCTACTAGGGAGGCTGAGGCAGAAGAATCGCTTGAACCTGGGAGGCGGATGTTGCAGTGAGCCCAGATCATGCCATTGCACTCCAGCCTGAGTGACGAGAGCAAAACTCTGTCAAAAAAAAAAAAAAAGCAAAAAGCAAAACAAAAAACAAAGCCTCAGCTGAAAACATGCTGTGAGTAAGCTGGGTGTGGTGGCGCAATCCCAGCTACTCGGGAGGCTGAGGCAGGAGAATCGCTTGAACCTGGGAGGTGGAGGTTGCAGTGAGCTGAGCTCGTGCCACTGCACTCCAGCCTGGGCGACAGAGACTCCAGCCTGGCCGACAGAGAGAGACTCATATATATATATATATATATATATATATATATGTGTGTGTGTGTGTGTGTGTGTATATATGTACACACACATACACATTTATATGTATATATGTGTATATATGTATATATATGTGTGTATATGTATGTGTGTGTATACACACACATACATATACACACACACACACATACACATATATAGTGAGTTGAGTGACGATCTTTTAAAGTTAAGAAGTTATTGACTCAAGAATGAACTATTTGAAGTGCATCTTACTGAGACTTAATAAGAGCTTACATGGTACAAACCAAATCCCAATGTAAAAAGTACATTGACATCTTTTTCTCCATTGAGAAATATTTTACCTAACCCATTACTTGTATTTTACGAGGCTATCCTTAATCATGACAATATTCCTTGTGGTTGACATACTCAGTTATGTGGATAAACATTTGGGGATCCCAGGGTTACTTTACACATAACTCATAAGCTGAAATGAATGTGATCTTGCCAGAGATGTCGGTTGGCTATGATTGCCAACCTGATCACTGTGGGATGCGTCTGGAAGTTCTGGGAGACAAATGTGCCTTCCCTTGGAAAGAGTAGAGAGAAAAGATCCGATCTGATTTTTCACAAGTGAACTCCCTGGGGAACAAAAACCACTCTGTGCAGTGAGGCTAACCAAGCTCATGCAAAACCAGGAGAATTTAGAACAATTTTCCAGAAGCATGAAACACTATCCAATAAAGGTGCAGCTAAGGTATATAGATGTTTCAACTATGGTTGACAGATTCAGCTGGAACCTGGGATCATCATGACCCCAGGAAAAGAGGTCAGGGCATCCTCACTAGGTCACAGTAATCTACTTCTATTTTATCTGTTAGGCTGCATCTCCTCTTGATCTGGATTCTTGAAGTAATGGGTTATGGAGTTTTCTCATCTATTCCTTAGGAAAAATCCTCTGCTCAGAAATAATACAAAGAGACAAGAAATGATATGTCCATTCTACCAGGCCCCTTTTCACCTCTACTCCAAACTATTCTCTCAATGCCATCAAACTGCATCTCGACATTTTACATAGGACTGAGGTTATAGATGTATAGATGTTTAGAAATGAAAGGGCTTATAGGGATCATCCAGTCCAGCTGTCTCTGATTTACACATGAGTTCAGTAGAAACCCAGATAGCATAAGTGACTTGTCCAAGGTCACTTGGCTAGTTAGGGTGCCCAGTGTTGTGTTCATTCTCTTTCCCTCTTTGTCTTGAGATCACATTTCCAGGACTCTGTTACTTACTGGCAGGACTCAGGCCCAGGGCTGACTCTAGGCTTTATGAGTCATTGCTATGCTTCTGGCTGCCTTGTTAGAGGACAGAGTTGGGTTGAGCTGTTGAAAATTTGGCAGTGTTCAGGAAAGGAAAAACTGATGAAGTTGCAGGAATTCCACATATTTTCCCAACCTGCACCATGCATGTAGTTCAAGGCCAGACCAATGGGTCCTGGATCCCTACCTTCTACCTCCAATTCTTTAGGTTGCATTTTTTAAAAATTTCTCCCACACATTCTGGGCTGCGACCCATAATCCTCTTACCTTCACTTTACCCACCGGAGAACTCATTGGAAAGGAAATGAAGGGAAGGACAGGATCTTCCTGTTGGTCCACATCCCCTTGGGGCAGTCTTTGGATGCCCTGTGTAAAGATGAGCCACTGGATCAAGGAGGATTGGCCCTATTATAGAGAGGGGGTACTAGTTTGGCCCTGGCTAAGACAGGACTTACAGGAGCTCAGTTAGGGCATCTCCAGGTGGCATTGGAATTGCTTTTTGGGGACCTGAGGGAATAAAAGCATCTGTCATCAGTTGGTATGATGGCAGGTGGGATAAGATGCCATCATCATGAACTCCTGTTTGGAAGGGATTTAAAAAGTAACTTCATCTAATATATTTCTCTCCAAGACTCCACAAATACAGTGAAGCACATTAACCACTTTGAGCCACTCTGCTTGCTTTGACATATTACAGAGGAAGCCACTTTACCAGAAATTGCTTTATTCATGTTAATAACTACCACTGAGTTGCTACTGTTTTGTGCTGCTTGCTCTATTTAATTTAATTCACTTGAAAACTGTAAAGACAGCCACCATTATTCACTTTCTTTTGAAGATGTGGAAACTGAGGTTTAGAGCTCTTAAGTAATTTGTCCCAGGTCAGGAAGCTAGTTAGTGGCAAGAAGTAGGGATTCAAACCCTCCTAAAATTGTTTGACACAAAAGCCTGTGCATTGACCACAAGACTTTTGAGAAAGTGAGAGAATGAGTGAGTAAGTGAGTGAATGAAGTGTGTGTGTGTGAGAGAGAGCGAGAGAGTGAGAGAGGTGTTTGTGGTAGGCTGGAGAGGCCAAACCGGAGTCCTCATAAGCTCAGCCTGGCACAGAGGGTGAGAGTCAGCTAAAACTTTGTAGGAATGGGGCATTTTGAAGTGGGGACATGATGGGCCACTGTTCCCCATGCCCAGATAGGCTAACAGCTGAAGCTACTGTTTTCCCCAGGGTATCCTTGGGTTCTTGTCACAAAGCCCCTCAGGACATCCCAGACCAGCGCCAGACATGCATAAGTACTAGAGCAGTACTTATTCACTCACTCACTCACTCACTTTCTCTTCAGCACCTTGCCTTGAGATGCTCCAGCGCTGGGCTTTTCCTGCTTTAACCTTTCCAAAGCAAAAAAGGTGTGCTCATTCCTTCTCCTGGAGCTAGGGACCCTCGAGTCCAGACTGAATGCAGGCTGCTTCCGCGAAGAGACGGTGGAGGTGGTGCTAGCAGGCAGATCGTAATTCTTTCCCAAACGTTCCTTGTGCCCAAGTCTTCCGGAATGGCTCCGGGGAACCCAGTCTAGGTACTACCTTATTTACACTTGACCTCGCCCTTTGAAGACCCAAGCTAGATGTGGACCCAAGCGCCCTTGAAATACCAATAATCATCGCTGGGAGCTCTGGAACACAACGCATTTTCTGAACAGCCTCGGTCCCTCGGGCCAGCGACTCGAAAGCTGCCAGGTGCGTCCCGTAACTTTCCCTCAGACTATGCGCGTTCCCCGGCTGGGCCGCAGCGGGCTCCCGGACAGTGCCAGAGTCATGCTCTAGAGGCCGCTCGCAGGAGGTCAGGGGACTTCCCAGCAAGCTTGCCTCTCACCACGTAGGCTTGTAGCACACCGGGGACAAGGTGGGTAAGGAAGCGACTTCGATCTGGCTGGAAGCAGATGTTAATGGTGTACAACTAGTTGAACATGGAAGTCTAGAAAAATTACAAGCACAAAGGGCAGAAGGGCCAGTTGGTGCACTGGGCAAAGAGAACTAAGAGAGTGAGCAGATTGACTTTTTGAGGCCAAATTTGGAGATATAGATGGGGCAGGGGGACGTGCTGGAGCCCTTGAGAATCGGAAGGCCTCCTGTGCATAGCACTAAATGTTTGCATCAAGCTTGCTCCTGGATCCTCGATCCTGGATCCTCGACCCCAAGGAGGGAAGAGGACACGTTTCTCCCACCCACTCTTGGCTTGGGATGGGATGGGCAGTGCCGAGGCAGGAGAAAGCGACCCGAGAAATAGGTGCGTGGTAGGAGGCGGCGGCGGGGACTGCCGCGCAACTGCCGGGTAGTTGGGAGCACTACAGCGCCAGAGGAGCGTCCCGCCCGGGAGGGACTTAGCAGGTTGCTGGAATCCTCACCTCCCGCCTCTTTCTGGCATGCAGAGCAGAAGGGGCCCAACTGAAGAAATGATCACGCGGCTCAGGAAAGAAGCTACTTGTGTCTGGTGGTCTTGACTGTCACGGTTTCACAACCGGAGAGCGAGCTTAGCTCAACACTGGAAAGGCAGCCTGAAGGCTGTGCCCTCTCGCCCTTGGACCCCTGGAGCTGGCTGGGTCCACCCTGGAGTCAGCCTCTGCTTTTTGGCAAGACCTTGGATAGCCTTATTTTTAAACATTTTAACGCCCCCACTTTTTGAAGAAGCAGTTCAAGAGTAAAGTGACCCTTTAGTACCCCCAAAGAGGGGGTGTGGTTGACCCCTTTAAGTGAAAGCCCAGGGAAGGCCAGGTAGACCTTCCGGGGGGAGCCCCTGGGTCCTCACCCCACTCCTGCAAAGAGGCCACCCCTGGCCTTTGGGATCGCTGGGCTTACGGACTAGAGGTGGGGTAGGTGGGGAGGCTGCACTGCCAGGACCCCAGCAACTTCTAACTGCTGCTGGGGACAACTTACTGCATAGGCAAGGCTCTGGGGACAGAGGAGGTGGTAGGAAAGTCCGTTTAGAGGAACAGATGGGCTCAAAAGAAGTTTTCAGACAAACCTGTGGTATGGGGGTAAAGAGGACAAGCAGGACTTCATGCATTTCCCAACAAAAGTAGGGTGAGTCCAAGTCTGCGGCAGGAGACCAGTTACTGTACAGAATGTACAGAATGTACAGAATGTGCAGAACCAACTTGTAGGAGCCTAGGTGAGACTGGAAGCCAGCTCCGGATTCCGATTTGAATGATGTGTGACGCTGTCTCTTCCCTCAGGTAGACAGCATACACCTTCCGAGCTCCCTGGCCTCGGCCATAATTGCCAGCCGCTCCTCTGGGTTGGGCCTAAGAGCAGCCGGCTCCCGGACCGCGGTGGCGCAGGCGGGCTCTGCGGCGAGCCGGGGAGAGCGCGGCTGCCGGAGAAATATGCTAATGGCAGCCTCTCCGGCACAGTCCTGGATTTGGTCTAGGCTTTCTGGCTTGGCCCTGGAACCCTCAGCAAGGACGGGTCGAGTACCCAAGCCTTGGAGAAAGCCCAGGAAGGGCACGTGCTAGGATCTGACACCTGACCCGCTGCAGAGGCTGCTCGGGGGTCAGACCTGGCGCTGGCATTTCTTTCTGCTCTTCCGCCTGTGTTCGGGTAGCCACAGGCTTCTCAGAGGCCCGGAGCTGGTCGCCCATATGCGCGTGAGTGCTCATCTCCCAGTCACAACTGTTGGCAAACCGCCTACTACAGCCGTCGAGTTCACACTTGGACTGGTTTACGCCTGGAAATAGAAACCTAAACGCTCTCACCCCATCCTACGGAGCCGCTAAGCAATATATAAGAAGGGTAATAACGTATTCGCTGGAGGCAACAAATAATTCCCCACATTAAAATAACTGATTATTTTCAGAAATTTATTTTTTACATAAATATATAAAACGAATTCACGCCGATCCCCATTGCACCCAGCATTTTAGAAATTTCCGAGTGATCTGTAGCTCAGAGACAGACACCGGCGTGGTCCGAGAGTCACAGCAAAGTCTCAGCACCTGTAAACTTGCAACACTGAGACAAATGAAACCCCTCGCGCCTGCATTCGCTGGCGCACAAGCTCCTGCGGCCCCCGTCGCTTGCTCTGGAACTCCTAGCTCTAGGGCCACTTCCCTACCCGCAGATTTCGCCAAAGGCTGTTGCAAAAACCCACCCTTTGTCTCATAAAACTACAAAGAGCCACACAGCCAGAGGCAGGCTTTTCGGCAGGCTCCTCAGCCCTCCCCGGAGATACCGGCGAGTCTCGGGTGCACCAGGCAGGAGCAAGTTTTCTCCTTACTGGGATTGGGGTGCGCCTCTCTTCCACCCGGTGGTCCTGTGCGCAGGGGTGTGCGGAGGAGACTCTAAAAAAGCTACTAACCGGCAGGGCCTGCTCTCCACGGAACAAGGCCATAGGGAGAAGACGAGGGGAGCCCCTGGGAACAGAAGAACACCTGGCAGGGTTGGGGTGGGGATTGCAGCTAGTCCATGACCCAACTACGGTGTGAACCTGGACCCGGAAGCTGGGCTGTAAGCAGAGCTAAGGTTTCTTCTCCCTATAGGGCTAGCCTAAAGATGTAGTCATTACAGAAGCCACCTTTTGGGAATGAATCGCGATGGGCAGCAATTTCCGAGGGGGGTGGGGTGGGGAAGAGAGAGCGAGAGCTAGACTGAGGGTAGGCGGGGGCGAGCAAAAATTCGGAGAGCTGAGCACTCCCCTCGCCTTCGGCTCCCATAAGGACCCACCCCTGTCAACAAATGGTAAGTCCTTTGGGGAATGCTAGAGAAAGAAATTGGCAGGTCAGAGATAAAGGTGCGCCTGGGCGCTGGGGATGGAGTGGGAGGGCGGGGAAGGGTTAGTGGTCCTTGTCCCGTGGAAATCGTACATGTGCTCGGAAGGCTTGTGTAATTGGAGGCCAAGGGGTGCTTGTATTAGTGTGCACGAGAAAGAGACAGAGACACATAAGACCAAGAAGCTGAATGGACGTGTAAGTCGCACTGGACGACAATTTCAAAATGCAGAGTTTGGCTTATTATGCAAACGAATAAATCTCACACAGCTTTCACTTGTTCATCCCCTGCAGACCTTAGCGGTTTGCACTCTCCTGGTTCAAGTTCGAAGTGGAACGGGAAACAAAAGCAGGCAACGATTCCAGCGCCACAAAGCCTCCTCCCTCCTCTCTTCGGGAACCGGGAAGCCAATGTGACGATCAAAAGCTTCCACATCACCCCTGCGGGGCGCGCCCTCAGCCCTGTCGGGGAGGTGGGGAATCTGCAGAAATCTGGGTCTGGAGGCTCCTGCCAATTTTTCCTTGGATCAGAGGAAGGCGCGGGTTATAGGGCCCTTTCTCCCGTGGGTTCACCGCCGAGAGAACCAAGTTTGTATTTGGCCATTCAGTGCCACCAGCGCCTGCCCTAAGGCTCCGAGGTCCATTAGGCCAGTAATCGTCCCAACTGGGGAAATGAATGGTTGGCCTGGCCTGGGGGCACCGGTTCCTTCCTGCCTGTGGGCTTCTCTAGATGGGCCTCTGGTTCAGGGCTCTGAGCACTGCCAAGGCCCATGTCGTTTAGTGGCCCCTCCAGGGCGGGGACGGCCTCTCTCGGAAGGGTGGGGAAGTCCCTCGAAACTATGGGCAAGGAGAGAGAAGATAGAAGAGACCCACTGCTTGTTCAAAACCAAGCCCTAACCTAAGCCAGGTCCAGGCAAGACAGAGACACCTCTTACATGGGAGTGACCGGCCCTGACTCCTCCCCGCCATAGCTCTGAAGAGGAGGTGCATCTTAAAGATGATCCTCGGCTCCTGGTGGTTGAGGTGCAGCGTCAGGTTGCACCTGGTCTTGCCTTTCCCGGCGGGCGGGCCAGGAGAGCGGCTATTGAGCCTCGCGGATCCAGGCCCTAGAGGCCAGGAAGAGGAGATCGCGCGGCCTTGATAAGCCGGATCACCAGCAGTGACCCTCGTTGACGTCGGGGTAACCCCGCTAAGTGACCGCCACGTGAGAAAGTCTGGGCCGCTCACAATGCGCCGGCGCCTCGTTAGGGCCGGGCGGGCGCTCGGGGAGCCAGGCCAGCAGTGTCCGCGGCCTCATCATTCATTCCCCTGGACGTGCTGGTAAAAATGCATCAAAACAGGCTGCGGAGCGCGGTATAAAAGCACAGCGGGATGAGCTGCTTTCCAAAAAGGATCTCGGTGATTGGACCGAGCTCGGCGTGATTGACAAGAGCTTAGTTTGGTAAAGGGAAGACACGCAAGCTTTCACAGCGGGAGCCCTTTTCTAAAATATATCACACTAGCCTTTGAAAAGCGCCGCACACTATAAGGAAATAGCGTTTCACGGCTTGCTTTATGGTGCGATGACATTTCTTTAAAACACAGCGAAGATCAAAAAAAGGAGAGAGAGAAATAAAATGTGTTGCAAACACAATGTTTTAATTAGTTTATTCTGCGCGTTGCTTTTAACTGTCGTATACATTGCGGGTTTTCCTTTAATTAAACAGTCCCTCTCGAGCGGTGGCAGGCGAGGAAGGCGAAGCCCTGCGCCCTTTCGTTCCCTTTTGGAAAAACGAGAAGGTTGGCTGGCCCCAGAGCCCAGCTTGCAGGCTCCTGTGCCCTCGCGGCCAGGATAGGCAGACTGAGGGGTTGGGGCTTCGGAAAGCGGCGGGACCCGAGGGCCCCACGCAAGCGGAGAAGGACGGGACGAGGAGGAAAGGAAGGGGAGGACGTTCTCCCCCGGGGAACCGAATGGGACCAAGGCAGTGCGAGTAGCTCGGGCATGGCGCCAACCTCCAATCCCCTCCCCCCGAGCTCCAGCCAGCAGCCGGTGTCCCCCCACCCCCGCCCCCCAACACGCACCACCTTTCCAAGCCCTCTCTGGTCGCCAGGGTGGTGGGGAGCGATAGGCACCAGGATGAGCCCTGCGGTTCTGGCCGTCTCCTCGGCTTTCGGGCTCCGATTTCCAGCTACTTAGCCCTCTTTGGATCCCAAAGTAGCGGATTCTCTGAATCCTGACCCACAGGAAGAAGAGACTACGCAAGCATCCGCTCGCCGAAAGCGCGGGCGCCGCAGGCGCTGTCAAAAGTGGCGCCTCAAGAAAGACGAGAGTTAAGCTAATGGTGGAATGTGTTGTGGACCTAAGCCTGTTCTTACACACACACCTCCCACACTCTCACTCGTACTTACTACATGATTATTTCATGGAAACCTCTGCAGATTTCGGTTCTACCAACAACCACCCTCTCTGCTCCACACACCCCAAAGATCCGGCCTCAGCCTTAACCCAGCGCTTGAGTCTGGCATAGAGTCAGCTCATGCAGTACTCTCTCAACGATATTTACTGCTCAGGCCAGTAGGTAGTGATGGTAGGCAGTCTGTGGCCTTAAAATCAGAGGGCATTGTTTTGTTAATTCTGCTGGTGAGATCTGAAGACAATACAAACCTGCAGTCTGGTGAGAAGGTGGAGTGGAGGTGTAGATAAGAGATGCAGATGTGACCTCCTAAATGAACCACAGAACACAACCCAGTAAATTCATGGACTGGACATAAGGCTTTCTCTCCTGTCCAAATGTATTTCTTCTACTAAAACTGGGAATGGAAGAGACCGAGTCAAGGTTTTTTGCCCAGTGTGTGTGGGGCAGGGGGTGGGGAGAGTAGGGAGGGAGATGAGGACAACCACCATGTGGCTGGGGTGCCTCCTTTCCACCTTTTGCTCAGAGGAAAATTTTCTCCAGATGTCTTTCCTTTCAAGGCAATGAAACAGAAAGCAGGTTGAGCCGTGGGATGCCTCTATGGCCTGTTTGACTAACTGAAGAGGTCTGCAATGTTGCTTCTCCCACCAAAATTTTTTTTTTTTCGAGACGGAGTCTCACACTGTCGCCCAGGCTGGAGTGCATGGCGCGATCTCCGCTCACTGCAACCTCTGCCTCCCGGGTTCAAGCGATTCTCCTGACTCAGCCTCCCAAGTAGCTGGGATTAGAGGCATGCGCCACCATGTCCGGCTAATTTTTTGTATTTTTAGTAGAGACGGGTTTCACCATGTTGGCCAGGCTGGTCTCGAACTCCTGACCTCGTGATCCGCCTGCCTCGGCCTCCCAAAGTGCTGGGATTATAGGCGTCAGCCACCACGCCCGACCTAATATTTTTTTAACATTTTTGTTTAAACATTGAGATTTGTGTATATGTTTGAAATTATGCTCCTCTGGGTAATGGACTCCATTTTATTTATTTATTTATTTATTTATTTAGTGTTTTGGAGACAGGGACTCTCTTTGTTGCCCAGGCTGGAGTGCAGTGGCGAGATCTCAGCTCACTGCAACCTCTGCTTCCCAGGTTCAATCAGTTCTCCTGCCTCAGCCACCAAAGTAGCTGGGATTACAAGTGTGTGCCACCACAACTGGCTAATTTTTGTATTTTTAGTAGAGATGGAGTTTCATCATTTTGTCCAGGCTGGTCTTGAACTCCTGACTTCAAGTGAACACATTCCATTTTATTTTATTTTTTATTTTTATTTTCATTTTTGAGATGGAGCCTCACTCTGTCGCCCAGGCTGGAGTGCAGTGGCATGATTTCGGCTCACTGCAACCTCTGTCTCCTGGTTTCAAGCAATTCTCCTGCCTCGGCCTCCAGAGTAGCTGGCGTTTCAGGAGCACACCACCATACACAGCTAATTTTTTATATATTTTTTGTAGAGGCAGGGTTTCACCATGTTGGCCAGGCTTGTCTCGAACTCCTGACCGCAAGTGATCTGCACGCCTTGGCCTTCTAAAGTGCTGGGATTACAGGCGTGAGCCACCATGCTCAGCCAGACTCTATTTTAAATCATATACACCCTCCCCATGTCATAGCAATAGCACACATAAGCAGCATATGATTATAACTGGATGGACCTTTTAAAACAACTGCAAAGATCACTTAATAATAATCAAAATAATTCATTTAATATGTGGTTTCTATGAATCACAAAAGTCAATATTATAGGGCATATGCACAATATAGGCTTTCCATTGTATTATCCTTGGAGGGACCTTTTTCTTTACATTATTTGTGATGTACATATATTATAAAAGCAATCAGCAAAAATTAAATGACATGTGTGATGGCAAAGTAATGCCAAGCCAACTCCCAGAGCAGTTTGCCTCCCAATTCGTTTGAACATTACATTCAAAATAATGACTTAAACCCACCATGGCCACAGAATGAAACCATAGTTCAAGAAGTAAAGCTCGTGTACGGCACTGAGCTACAGAGTGCTTTTCCACAGCTAGCCTTCTGTGTGTGTGTGTGTGTGTGTGTGTGTGTGTGTGTGTGTTGTGGGGGAGTTATGGAATTGTGAAGTTAAAAATAATAATAATAATGAGCCTCAAATTTTTACCGTGTAATTTTAAAGTCTGTTTTAATGAGGAATATAAGGAATATTAAATGGATTTTCTGATCTTAAAGACTATATGTTGCAGCAGGAAAGGACACAAATAGAATATAAAAGCAGGCACTCCCCAAGATAATGATTCAAGTTTATTTCTTTTTTCCTCATGAAAACATGGACTTTTTTTTTTTTTTTTTTTTTTTTTTTTTTTTTTGAGACAGAGTCTCGCTCTGTTGCCCTGGCTGGAGTGCAGTGGTGGCACAGTCTTGGCTCACTGCAACCGTCACCTCCTAGGTTCAAGTGATTACTGTGCCTCAGCCTCCCGAGTAGCTGGGATTACAGGCATGTGCCACCATACCCGACTAATTTTGTTGTTGTTGTTTTTTGTTTTGTTGTGTTTTTTTGAGATGGAGTTTCGCTCTTATTGCCCAGGCTGGAGTGCAATAGTGTGATCTTCACTCATTGCAACCTCCACCTCCCAGGTTCAAGCGATTCTCCTACCTCAGCCTCCCAAGTAGCTGGGATTACAGGCTTGTGCCACCACGCCCAGCTAATTTTGTGTTTTTAGTAGAGATGGGGTTTCACTATGTTGGTCAGGCTAGTCTCGAACTCCTGATCTCAGGTGATCCACCCACCTCGACCTCCCAAAGTGCTGAGATTACAGGTGTGAGCCACCACACCTGGGCTAATTTTGTATTGTTTTAGTAGAGATGGGGTTTCATCATGTTGGCCAGGCTGGTCTTGAACTCCTGGCCTAAAGTGATCCACCCTCCTCAGCCTCTCAAAATGCTGGGATTATAGGCATAAGCCACCACACCCAGTGGACTCTTTTTATAATAGTTCCATTTGGGTATCTGTCCCAGCAAACCCCAGTAACACATCTGAGTAGGAAAAGGCATAACCAAGAGAGGCATGTGTGAATAAAAAGAAAGAAGCTCTAGGGCCAGGCACAGTGGCTCATGCTTGTAATCCTAGCATTTTGGGAGGCTGAGGTGGGTGGATCGCTTGAGCCCAGGAGTTTGAGACCAACCTGGACAACATGGCAAAACTCTGTCTCTACAAAAAATACAAAAATTAGCCGGGCATGGTGGTGTGTGCCTGTAGTCTCCAGCTACTTGGGAGGCTGAGGCAGGAAGATCACCTGAGCCCAGAAGGTCGGGGCTGCAGTGTGCCATGATTGCACCACTACATTCCAAATGAGTGACAGAGACCCTAAGAAAGAAAGAAAGAAAGAGAGAGAGAGAGAGTGAGAGAGAGAGAGAAAGAAAGGCTGGGCGCAGTGGTTTACGCCTGTAATCCCAGCACTTTGGAAGGCTCAGGAGGGTGGATCACGAGGTCAGGAGATCGAGACCATCCTGGCTAACACAGTGAAATCATGTCTCTACTAAAAATACACAAAATTAGCCGGGCGTGGTGGCACATGCCTGTAGTCCCAGCTGCTTGGGAGGCTGAAGCAGGAGAATCGCTTCAACCTGGGAGGCAGAGGTTGCAGTGAGCCGAGATTGCACCACTGCCTGGGCAACAGAGCAAGACTCTGTTGAAAAGAAAGTAAGGAAAGAAAGAAAGAAAGAAAGGAAAGAAAGAAAGAAAGAAAGAGAAAGAAAGAAAGAAAGGAAAGGAAAGAAAGAAAGAAAGAGGGAAGGAGGGAGGGAGGGAAGGAAGGAAGGAAGGAAAGAGAGAGAGGGAGGGAGGGAGGAAGGAAGGGAGAAAGAGAGAGAGAAAAAAAGAAAGAAAGAAAGAAAAGAAAGAAAGAAAGGGAGGGAGGGAGGAAGGAAGGGAGAGAGAGAGAGAGAAAAAGAAAGAAAGAAAGAAAAGAAAGAAAGAAAGAAAGAAAGAAAGAAAACCTCTAACAGTTACCCTAAAGTTTCAGGTAATCTGCATAGGATTATGAAATATTCCTTCTAAAACTGCTACAGTGTTTTGCTAGCCCAGGTGCAAGACTGAATCTTGACATCATTTACTGGTATCTTCCCCCACAGTACTCCCAGGATGTCTTACATGTAGCAGGCAAGCTATAAACATTTTGAAGGGGCAGGCATGGTGGCTTGTACCTAAAATTCTAGCACTCAGGGAGGCCAAGGTGGGGATCGCTGGAGCCCAGGAATTCGAGACCAGCCTGGGCAACATAGGGAGATACTGTCTCCATGAAAAATTAAAAAAAAAAAAAATAGCCAGGCGTAGTGGCATGCACCTGTGATCCCAGCTACTTGGGTGGCAGGAGGCAGGAGGATTGCTTGAGCCCGGTAGGTCAAGGCTGCAGTGAGATGTGATCATGCCACTGCACTCCAGCCTGGGTGAGAGAATGAGATCCCTGTCTCTAAAAATAAAATGAAATAATTTGAAGAGTGAAGCAGCTAATGTATTGATTGTGTGAATAAAAAGTTTTTCTACGGGGGAAAAAAGGGTTCAGTTTCAAGTCACTCCGTAACTTGCTTGCTCCCATCTCTCCTTGCCTTCCACAACTTCTGGGAGCTGTCCTCAAAGCCTGAACCAAACTGCATGATACCTGGACAGTTCTGGTTTTTGCAATCATCTAGAAATTGAGAGGCATAAGGTTCCCCTCATTCTTAATGAGATGGCATGCTCCCCATCCCCACTCCCCTTCTTTCTTCTAGAAGGACGTCAGGAGTGGATCTGTTGAAATGGGGGAGAAGTAGAATTAGAACAGCCCTTTTCATCAAGTAGCTCCATCCCTCGCTGTCTTACAGGGGAAATTTCGTTCTGCAACAGCAAAAATGTAGCCCTTTAGTTGAAATAAAATAAATGGTTCCAGGTCCATAAGCATACCATTTCTTTACCAGACCTTTATTTCTTCCACCTCAGATCAGGGCAAGGGTCATTTCTAAAAAGCAGGATGAATAATGTGGAAGTTGAAGGTGGGATTTTTCTTCATGGAAACATCTGGTAGGCAAAATAAATAGATAGAGATAGCAGTCTGGAGTGGGAACCCCAAGTTTATTCTTAGAGCACTTCTAGTTGAAGCATTTCTTAGACCTTATTGGTATTGCCAGGGCCAAGAATGTAAGCCTGGGAAGGCTGCAGGGTGGGAGCAAAGAGGCTCTAGATATTGACTAAGTTTAACACAGTGGCTCCCTCATTAGAATCATCTGGGGAGTTTCAAAAATAGGGCCATGGCACCCTTCCCTAGACCAAGTGAGTCAGAAGCTCTGGGGTTGGTCTGGCCATCTGAATATTTCAAAAATTCCCAGGAAACTCCAGTGTGGAGCTAGAGTTTCTGGTTCTACTCAATTGCTTCTGGAGCAGAGGGCAGGCAACCTCTCCCCGCTCTCAAATTGAGGGAGGGGATGTGAAATTTAATAGCAGAAACTAAATATTGCAATATAACTCTCTAATTGAGAATCACAAAAACAAGATATCATGTGGGAGCTAGAGCTTTTAAGTGTGTACATTAAGAAAATGGGTCCCCTTCTGCCAGGCGCAGTGGCTCACGCCTGTAATCCCAGCACTTTGGGAGGCCAAGGCAGGCAGATCATCTGAGGTCAGGAGTTTGAGACCAGCCTGGCAAACGTGGTGAAACCCTGTCTCTACTAAAAATACAAAAAAAAAAAAAAAAAAAAATAGCCGGGTGTGGTGGTGGACGCCTGTAATCCCAGCTACTCCGGAGGCTAAGGCAGGAGAATTGCTTGAACCTGGGAGGCGGAGGTTGCAGTGAGTTGAGATAGCACCATTGCACTCCAGCCTGGGTGACAAGAGCAAAACTTCACCCTTAACACACACACACACACACACACACACACACACACAAACATACAACAAAACAAACAAACAAAATAAAAACAAAGAAAAGAAAAGAAAATGGGCCCCCTTCCATACCAAGGGGCATATTAGAAACTCAGGAGCTGGGCGCGGTGGCTTACGCCTGTAATCCCAGCACTTTGGGATGCCGAGGCGGGTGGATCACCTGAGGCAAGGAGTTGGAGACCAGCCTGGCCAACATAGTGAAACCTCATCTCTACTAAAAATACAAAAATTAGCTGGGTGTGGTGGTGGGCGCCTATATTCCCAGCAACTTAGGAGGCTGAGGCAGGAGAATCGCTTCAACCCAGGAGGCGGAGGTTGCAGTGAGCCAAGATTGTGCCATTGCGCTCTAGCCTGGGTGACAAGAGCGAAACTCTGTCTCAAAAAAAAAAAAAAAATAAGTAAATAAATAAAAGAAAGAAAGAAAGAAACTCAGGAAAACAGGCAAGTGTGTACAGACGTGCACTACGACTAGTGGTTATGGGCTACCAAAACTACCAAAAACTTCAGTTTGCATAAGTAGGCAGTGGTGGCTCCCTTGGCTCCAAACAAACTTAGAGCCTAAAACCACCTTAAAAAGGAGAAAGAGTTAAGAGGTAAGAACTAATGAGCTTTTCTAAAGTGGGAAAGGAGTATTTAAGTGATGGGGGAGAGGGATCTCCTGGAATGTTTTTGAGGCCACTGAGCTGCTGACAGGTTCAGCTTTTGGAACTTGTACTGATAGGAGTGAGGAAAAGGACACTGTAGGCCATGTGTTTTTCCTCTTTCATTTAATAGGTAGATAGATAAGAACTTCCATGGAGGAATGTGTGATGAGGATGGGGAACAGGGGAAGAGTAGAATGGATGTCTGCTGATAAAACCTGCTTCACTCTGTCCTTGGTCCTCAGGAAAACTTGACCTTTAGCCCTGGATGGCTCGAGAGGGGCCTCTGCACAGCCCAGTGTGGACTGAAGTTTGTGCATTCAGTTTGGGAGGGCAAGGCTAAGCAGAGGGACCACAGGCTCTGGCTCTGAGGATTCCACCTGTTTATAGCCCTCAAGGGCCCATAGGGGCATTCTTGCTGAAATCAGTCTCTTCTGTTCTTGAAGACAGACCCATTAAAATGAGAGAAAGAAGGACCAAGGGGCAGCAAGGCAAGGAGGACTTTTTAGGCTTGGTGAAACTTGAATCCTAGAGAGCAAAGGGAAGGGGGCCTCAGGCTCACACAACCTGAGCAAAATAGGAAAGAATATGCAAGGCAAACACCCGTCTCAGGTCCTGCAGGGGTGGCAGGAGGATCAAGTCAATGAATGGGACTTTGAGGCCTGCAGTGCGTGGAATCTTAAGGTCCCTAGCACGCTAGTACTCAATGTCTGCAGTGTACCAGACCTCATGGTGAGTAGCACAAGGGGCTTTCCTTCAGGGGGTAGGACAGGAGCAGGCACAATTAGTCACTGTTTGGGAACAGCACCCCGCTGCCAGTCCTGTGGTAACAATCTAGCCAGGGTAGCTCCTGGGCCTCTTGATGAGAAAGGACAGGCCCGCTGAGCCAGAACAGAAATTTCACCAGGGGCTTTTCTTGGGCCTTCAGGGCCACCCTGTCCCCAAGTTGATTTTCCCACAAATGGAGCCTTTGGAAAACACTTTGGCAAGTGGCACAAGGTCAGGCTACACTTTGGTGAGAGCTCCATTGGGTGTGACAATTTAGCCTGGCTAGACCATACTCCTGAAAGTAGGAGTGCCAGATAAGATACATGATGTCCTATAAAATCTGAATTGGCAATAAAGAATATTTTAGTATAAGTATCTCCCAGGCAATAACTGGGACATACTTAAACTAAGAAAAAATTGTTTATTTGAAATTCAAATGTAACTGAGTGTCCTGAGTTTTTGATGTGCTAAATTTGGCAACATTACTTGTGTGAGTGGCTATTTGGGTCTGAAAGAATTGTTTGCCAGTCTGGACCAGGTTCAAAAGGTGAAGTGTAATCTACCAAAGCTGAGTCTGAGGGGCAAGGGTTGAGGATTATGCAGCCTTATAGAGAAATTCCTGATAGGGCCGGAGTGGGAGGAAAGACGAAGGAGAGGGGAGACATACCTAAGGGGATGAGCTAAGGTAGTAGCTAGTAAGCTGGGTTGTTGGGAGTACCCTGGAATCTTTTTTTTATTTTAGAGGGAGTCTTGCTCTGTCACCCAGGCTGGAGTGTAGTGGCGCCATCTCAGCTCACTGCAACCTCCGTGTCCTGGGTTCAAGTGATTCTCCTGCCTCAGCCTCCTGAGTAGCTGGGATTACAGGTGCCTGCCACCACGCCCAGCTAATTTTTGTATTTTAGTAGAGATGGGGTTTCACCATGTTGGCCAGGCTGGTCTCGAACTCCTGACCTCAAGTGTTCCACTCACCTAGGCCTCCCAATGTGCTGGGATTACAGGCGTGAGCCACCGTGCCCGGCCCACCCTGGAATCTTTATGATAACATATCTTTATAGTTTAAAGGGGAAGAGTGCAGAGAAGGAGCATAAATGTTTTGCCCAAGCTGATGGCATTTGTCCTGGGAAGAAAGGGAGGGGAGTGTTTCTGGGTGAGAAGAGGAGCTGGGTGAACTCTAGGCCCTCACTGAGGAGGGGCAGTTGAGTTGGGAGGGAGTTCATCTCTCTGTCCCTCCAACCCCCTCAGGCCTTAGGGAATTGGGGTCACTTCCCTCAGGCTTCCTGGCCTCACATGCCTGGCTTGGTTTGGAGCTGTCGTTGCCCCTGAGGGCTCAGTCACGCAGAAAGGGTCAATAAACTATGTATCTCTAGCCAAAGAAGAAAGACAATAAAGCCACCCTCAGGGTCAGAGGTCGCCTAGTCACTGATTGAGATATTCACAACTCTTTTTCCTCTCTTCTCATCCCCTCTTTCTCCTGAGGACTCCTCCTCCCTTGACTACTTTTTCCATTTCTCCAAAGCCAAAAGTATCCCCAAAAATAACTGAGGTGTGGGGCTGGGGAAAAAAAAATCAAGCCATATGCAAAATGAAGCTGGAAATCTAGGAGGGTGATGGTGGATAAAATCTACCGGTCAAGAATACCTAGCCTCTGCTGACACTACAGTCTAACCCCTAGTCCAGGGGTCAGCAAACTTTTTCTGTAAAGGGCCAGATATAAAATATTTTAGGGTTTTCAAATCACATTCAGTATCTGTAGCATAATTCCATCCCCCCCCGCTTTTTTGTCTTTCTTTTTCTACTTCTGCTCTCTAACCCTTTAAAGATGTTTTAAAAATAAAATAAAATAAAACCTTTCATGGCTCCTGGGGCCATACAAATACGACAGGCTATGGGCCAGATTTGGCCTCCAGTTTGCAGACCATAGTCTGCCATTCACGTCCAAACCAGCAGTTAGTCTAATTCACCCCCACTCTATCTTGTTGGTGAGGAAAGAAAAAAGGGAGGAAAGGGAGGCCCTATGCTTTGTTTTAATGTCAAAGCCCTTTCCTCCCATCCTCTCACTAGGATAGAACTAGATGAATAACCACAAACCAAGTGCAAATTGCAACGGGCAATTTGATTTTACAAAATGCAATTCCTAAACTACACAAAGTTCCTTGGGAGAGGAGACAGCATTTTTCCTAGGGATCAGGAATTCTCCCTCTCAGCTTGGGCAAAAGAAAGGCGGCCTCTGCCCCTCAGCGAGGAAGGGAGAAAGAAGATGAAATGGTGGAATAGGCCTGGACTAAGGAAATGTAACTTGGGGACAAATGGTTGGTGGGGGCTCCAGATCTAGGCACTAAGGATGAGAGTTGCTGCCAGAAGCCATAATGTGGCCCAGAGATATCTTTCCTATCACGTTGGCAGGATTCTTTCTCAAAGCAAAGAAATGAATGAACAAATATCTCAGAATAGTCTAAGGCTTCTCTCCACTTGCCTTGAAGCTAATTTACATTTTAGAACTAGTACAGCATTTAGCAGCTACAAGGAACTTGGGGTCCTGGGTAAATGTGTGCTCCAAAATGTCAGGCAAACTTAGCTCTCCAAATTGATTCTCCTTCCCCCATCTCTTTAGGTGTCTGGGGAAGGACCTGTAAACATAAATCAAATGTGTCATTGTGTATCTCGGCCTCTGCCTGCATCCCCCTCTCCTCTTGCCTGGGCACTCCTCACCTACAAGGTGTTCTGATCTAGAAGGAATGAAGAAGTCCTCTTTCAATGTGTCTTGCTCTCCTGGCACCTGGAGCCACTGCTAGTGCAGCTGGGGGCTAACACCTGGTCACCCCCAGAGTGGTAAAGGTATTCCATGGCAGCAGGACCTAGCAGGCCACAGCTCATCATAAGCCTTTCACTCAGATTTGCCTGAGGACCACTGCCTACCACCTGGGTGGGCCGGTTCACTGCATTTTCTATATTTCAGGGACTCCCTTTATAATTCCAGACTGGATTCTGATAGTTCTTTTTCAACTCCCTGCCTGCCTCCTTCAAGTTCAGCCCTATTTACTTCAGCCTATGTCTCTGAAGTTCAAGTATATATATATATATATATATATATATATATCTGTCTGCACAGCCCTGATTGACAAGTACAATGAAAATGTCTCATTCCTGTCTGGTTTGCATTTCATTACATTGGGCAACAATATGCCTTGTAGTTCAGAGGACAAAGGCAAAAAAAGAAAAAAAGGGGGGATTAATTAACAATATCTATTTGTTTATTCTTGATTGAATTTTAAAGGTATTTAGGGCTTATAAAATATGTGTCGAATGATAGGACCATAGTGAAAATTCTGATGTGGCCAATAAAATCTGGAGCTGTGTGATTTTATGCTCACCAACCTGCAGACACACTCGGTTGGCAAGTGTGTCAGCAGGTCCTGGAGATCGATAGTTCAGCTTGGCCCCTGATGCCAATTAAGTGCTTTATCTTAGCATAAAAATAAAGAGAAGTTAAAAATGCATTCTTTTCCCAGCTTTCTTCCCCCTTCATTTTTTATTGCCACTTGCAGTTTTTCTTTTAAAAAGATCTGGGACTCTGAAGAGAGGGTGGGGATTTATGTAAAGAAAGTGTCATTTACCAGGAAAAAAGGCGAATAATGGTGAGTTTCAAGGATATGTTGCAATGAGAAACACTTTGTGCTCCACTAGGGAGAGACAGGGGCACCAAATTCAGAGTCTTGGAATAATTCCCTTCCTGGATTCAAAGATTCATTTATTGAAATAAATCAGGAAGCCTTGGCAGAACGGAAATCCGCTTGCTGGGTTTAAAGGGTCTTTAAAATGTTGCGAGTGTTAGATTGCAAGTCTTTTCTAAATACAAAACAGAAGAAAAGACCGCAGCGTTTCCCTTGAACTTAAAGAAAATTACTAGGTCACCAAATCAGGATAATTTCATGTCCACCACATAAAATGTGTTTAGAAAGAAATGCTGCATGATAACACAATGTGCTGTATATGTTCTGTTTTTTCGGAGGCTCGACTGAAGAGAAAAGTGCTGCGGAGTTGGGCTCTGGGTTGTAGGAAGAACCCGGTCCTACCCTACTGCCCCTCAGGACGTTCTGTTTCCCTACTGCTTCTTCAAGATGGATTCTAAAAATCGGGGTCAAAAGCTTTCCTGGTTTAGAAGTGATCAGTTTTTCTGATTTTATTTACTGCTTTAGATTTGGGCATAAAAATAAATCTTTTTCCTATTTACCGTTTGAACTCAGTGTGAGGGAAAGGATCCCATTATATTTCCTATCCATACAAACATGTGGATATTTAGACCCGACCACATACAACTGGGGGACACATAAAAGAGATTTATTGGTTAATTTACGTTGCCTACTACACATGTAAACCCTAGTAAGCCAAAGCTGCTGAGGGAGCCTCAGCTATAGAACCACGACCCCTGGGTTCGAGTTGTCCTCCCTGACTAGAGCTGTGACTCCTGTCTCCACCTGAAAAATGAAAACACGAGAGTTGTCTCCATCCCCTCACCTCTGCCTGTGTGTAGGAAAAACTTTTCTCCTCTTAGCTTTCCCTCTTCTGCCACCATTCTGTTCTCAGATTCAGCTCCCCAAAGCGCCCTGTTCCCCGAAGTTGTTCCCAGAGTCTCCTCTTGAAAATCAAGTTTGGGGAGGAGAGAAGCTCTAAGTCATAAGAAAAACTTCGCGATTTTTCCCCCCCAACAGCAGTGATTTGC
Source organism: Pongo abelii (assembly GCF_028885655.2). NCBI lineage: Eukaryota > Metazoa > Chordata > Mammalia > Primates > Hominidae > Pongo > Pongo abelii. The sequence continues at coordinate 143,709,813 of NC_072008.2, forward strand.
TTTGTTGGGGGTGGGGACTTTGTTTTCATGTGCAGTAACTAGCTTCATCTGGAGGGATTTTGCTTTCTACCCTCTTTTAAGGGTCGGGGTCCCCCTCCCCAAATAAGGAAACTCCCACTCAAACCAACTGAAACCGAATTAGAAATGGCCTGCCTCCGACCTGCTGTTCACAAAGCCCCCAGCCTCGTCCTTTTGCGCGCATCTGGGACCCCTGCGTCCCACACAGAGCAACGACACCTCCTCAGAACCGCACTCTCAGGATGGGCCCGGCTGTCCCGTGAAGGGCTCCATTGCCCGGGATTTTGGCCTGGCTGAATCGCCTCAGGTCTGCCCCCTTAACAAGCATCCACCCCCCGGCCCCCACCTCCCCACTTCTCGGTTGATGATCTAATTGAATTATGCCTTTTTGTTCCAGGGACTACAGAGCACGTGCTGGAGGCAATTAATTATCGGAATGTGGCCGTATCAAAACGGACACTGGGCACCGGGTAGGTCAGCGGCGGCAACTTCCCCCTGCCTTGAGCTCGAGACCCCTTCCCAAATAGGGGCATGATGAGCTCCCTCGGCTGCCCCCCTTCTGAGCCCTTCACCCAGTTGCAATCGCGCAAGGCCCTCGATTCTCGGGGTACCTGGCGGGACTCCCCGGAAACTCTCGCATCAGCGCTGGCCCGGCCAGAGCTCGACAGCCGCCCCTTCCCGGTCCCCTAGTCTCGAGAACCGCTGTCCGCGGGACCAGCTCAGTGAGGAAATCCAAACTTTTTCAAACCAACTACTTGGCCATGGGCGGTTGGGATTGGTGGGAGGTGAAGAGAGGTAGAGGGAAGAGAGGAAATAAAGGAGAAAGTGAAAAGAAAGGGGGTGGGGGGGGGGAAGAAAGGCAATCCTCCTTTTTTGTAAACCTGACTCCAGGGGATTCATTTGCATGATTTAAGCATATTTGTTCTCTGAACACACCAGCGCCCTCCTACCCCCCAAAGAAACCCTCTGCTGAGAGGCACTGAAACCATTCTTGGAGAGCCTATGTTCGGCAGACGCAATAATTTAAGTCAGCAGTGAACTCACCTTCCAACCTGGGGAGAGAGCTCTGGATGTGGAGAGAGAATTGGGGCGAATTTGATGGGAGGGGGTGAATACGGTAAGATGTGCTACCGGTAGGGTTTTCTCTTAGCAAACTGGCTAAGAAAGAAGGTGAAGTGTTGGCTGGGCCAGGCAGATTGGGGAGCAGGAAGTGAAAGGCTGCAGTTATAAAGCGCTGCTTGAGGCGGTCTCTCCTGGCGCCTCTGAACTTGATCAGATGTTCTGTTTCCTACAGAGAGATGGCGGCCAGGCTGTGAGGCTGCCTTAAGGCGCAGACTTTGGGGCTTGGCCCGGCTAGGGATGTAACAATCACAGCTATCTTTCTCTCTGCCTTTTCTTTCCACTCTCACTCTCCTGCATTCTTTGCAAATGCCTTGCAGGACACAAAAATGAGTGAATTTATAGCCTTGCCTGAACCTGGTCATTATGTCTAGAAAGACCTCGCAACAGACAGAAGGCGAGGGACTTTCACACACACCCCTGGAAGTAAATCCTTAAGGGGTAAGCAGTCCCTGAGGTCACTACATGCTTTACCTTCTCCGGGTAGGAGTAGAAGAGAGTAAAGCCTTGGCTGTTCAGAGGAAAGAAAATTCCATGTCACAGTCCCCATTCAGCATCAGCACCCCCCAACACGACTTTTGCATTTGAAAATGTTGAGAATTCAAAGCTGATTAGCCTAGTGATTTGGAAACCACCCTGATACTGTGTGTATCCAGTGTGTTTATTATGTGTTTAGTGTGTTGTGTGCATGTTTTGCGTACACGGGCTAAAAGTGTTCTTTGCATGTTTTGTATTTGTGGGTATGTTTGCTGTTATGTGTATTTGCTCTATTGTGTTTAGTTGTGTGCCTGTGTTTACTGTGTTGTGGGTAGTTTGTTACTGTGTTGTATGTGCTTACTGTGTTGTGTGCGTATTTCATGTGTTGTGTTTGTTTCCTGTGGTGCGCTTGTGTTTACTGTGTTGTGTGCTTGTTTCCTACTGTGTGCTTGTGTTTACTGCGTTGTATATGTTTGCTGTGTCGTGCCCGGTGTGTAATTCGGGAAGTGGGCAGCGGCGAGTACAGCCGCTGCTCACAAACTAAAGGGTCAACGCTTGGCGCAGACGGAAGTAACGGAGATCAGCTCTAACTGTAATCGTTTCTTCTCCTTTGGGTCTCGGACAGCTGCCGGCAGGTTGGGGGCACAAACGGCGAACTATCCCGGCCTGGGTCCCGGCCTCGAGGCCATCAGAACTCGCAGTGATTGCGGGTGGACGCAGCGGCTGGACAGGGAGCGCGAAACTGCTGCGCTCTCCCCAGGATCTGCGCCCTGCAGCTACAGAGGGGACATGTTCTCAAGGTGGTGAGGCAGCGGGGGCCCAAGTGGGACTGGACGTTGAGCGCCGCGTCTCCTCCGTCGGCGCAGCAGTGGGACCGATCCTCGCGGGGCAAAGAGTTTCTTTGGCCAAAGCGGGTAAAGAGCGCGCGAGGGGTGGGGGAAGGCCCGCGAGAGGCCCGGCGGCGTCCCGCCGTTTGCCGGCTGGAGCCTGGCCCCAGTTCCCCGCAGCCACTCAAGCCCAGTGGAGCCCACTCGCGGCCGCCCCGCAGCCGCCGCCTCACCTGCCAGGCACCCGGCGGCTGCCCAATCAGCGCGGGTCGCTCGGCCGCGGCTGCCATGTTCTCCGCTCCGCGCTGCCAATCAGCCTCGCGGCGGCCAATGGGCGGTCCGGCCGGAGGTCAGGTGACCGCGGGCCCGCTGGCTCCCCATTGGCGCGCGCCTCGCGGCCTCCCGCTCGGTTTATGTGCGAGGAGTGAGTGATTGACTTTATCAGTCCAAGGACATTACTCTGGAAGCGAAGAGGCTGGGACTCGCGAGGCGAGGGGCAAGCGGCGAGTAACGAGCCTGCCTACTGCCCGCTGCCCGCCTGCCGGCCGCTAGCCGGCTCCGCCACTTGGCGCAGCCCAGCCCGGAGGCCGGTACCCAGGGAGCCTCCTGGCCCCACGGTTCTGTGTACTCGGGGAGAGGAGGGGTGCCCGGGACAGGATTGGCAAACTCCGCCCTCCACTTACTATTTTGCTTATTTTTCTTTGTGCGCTCCTGTTAGTTTGTTAAACCAGATCTAGTCCCAGAGTCTTTTCTCCTCCCTTCTCCTCCCTCCTCCTCCCCCCGCCAACACCCCCTCCCTGCTCTTTCTTCCCCTCCTCCCTCCTATCCCTCTGCAGGAGACTCTTGCAGTGACGGAAAGTTGCAGCCCCTGGTAGCGCCTTGGGGGTCTCCCCGCAGTGTCCAACCGCCGCCACCCCTTTCCGACTACGGCACTTCGGAGATCTCCTCCTTCGCCGGTACCCTCTCTCACTTCGGCCGGATCGCCTGTGCCCAGAACGTCCCACCCATGACGATGCTCCTGGACGGAGGCCCGCAGTTCCCTGGGCTGGGAGTGGGCAGCTTCGGCGCGCCGCGCCACCACGAGATGCCCAACCGTGAGCCGGCAGGCATGGGGCTGAATCCCTTCGGGGACTCAACCCACGCCGCCGCCGCCGCCGCCGCCGCCGCCTTCAAGCTGAGCCCTGCCGCAGCGCACGATCTATCTTCAGGCCAGAGCTCGGCTTTCACGCCGCAGGGTTCGGGCTACGCCAACGCCCTGGGCCACCATCACCACCACCATCACCATCATCACCACGCCAGCCAGGTGCCCAGCTACAGTGGCGCTGCCTCTGCCGCCTTCAACTCAACGCGCGACTTTCTGTTCCGCCAGCGCAGCTCCGGGCTCAGTGAGGCGGCCTCGGGTGGCGGGCAGCACGGGCTCTTCGCCGGCTCGGCGAGCAGCCTGCATGCTCCAGCCGGCATCCCCGAGCCCCCTAGCTACTTGCTCTTTCCCGGGCTGCATGAGCAGGGCGCTGGGCACCCGTCGCCCACAGGGCACGTGGACAACAACCAGGTCCACCTGGGGCTGCGTGGGGAGCTGTTCGGTCGTGCTGACCCATACCGCCCAGTGGCCAGCCCGCGCACGGACCCCTACGCGGCCGGCGCGCAGTTTCCTAACTACAGCCCCATGAACATGAACATGGGCGTGAACGTGGCAGCCCACCACGGGCCCGGCGCCTTCTTCCGTTATATGCGGCAGCCCATCAAGCAAGAGCTGTCGTGCAAGTGGATCGACGAGGCTCAGCTGAGCCGGCCCAAGAAGAGCTGCGACCGGACCTTCAGCACCATGCATGAGCTGGTGACACATGTCACCATGGAGCATGTGGGGGGCCCGGAGCAGAACAACCACGTCTGCTACTGGGAGGAGTGCCCCCGGGAGGGCAAGTCTTTCAAGGCGAAGTACAAACTGGTCAACCACATCAGAGTGCACACGGGCGAGAAGCCCTTCCCATGCCCCTTCCCGGGCTGCGGGAAGATCTTTGCCCGTTCTGAGAACCTCAAGATCCACAAGAGGACCCACACAGGTAAGGGAAAAAAGCAGGCGGGCGTGGGTTCCACTGGCGATACGCCGTCACGCAGCGGACTTACAGCGCGAGGGAGAGAGGTGGCGGCCAGGGAAAGGGGCGACGACCCGCAACGGCCGCTGGAAAAAGAAGCGCTGTCAGTGACCATCCACCCCCTAGCCCTCCCCGTCCCGTGGCGCCTTTGCCTAGTTCTAACTTCCCGGGCAGACTGCTCTGCGGTCTCAGGAACTAATTGGGACCTTCTCGCGCCCAGGAACAAACTGGCGCCGCCTCTTTTTGTCTCCCTTTCTGGGTTACCGTGAGGGGACTCCGAATGTGTTGAGAGCATATTGCTTACAAGCGCCTTAGCTCTCGGCACACATTCGTGGAAGGCAACCATAGAAATGCTAATGAAAACTAACTTTCGGTTACTTCCGCTTTTTTTTACACTTGATTGGCACATCTCCTAATTAAATGACTGATACTTTTGTCAAACTATTTTTATTTGGAGTTCCAGGTTCAATTCAGTCCTCCGGGAGGAAAGCTAAAGCAGTTTCGTGGGTTGTTCAGAACATCTTGTAAAACTGTCTGGAGCCCCCTGGATCGATCGATCGATCTATCTATGTATCTGTATTTTTTTCCTCAAACATTAACTACGACTACGCAGGCTATTTAATATCGGGCTTAGCCAAACCGCTGCATTTGAAAGAGGCAAATTAAAAGGTACAAAGAGGCTGAACGGGATTATCCTGTCCGGGGCCCATTGTCCCGCCGGGCTCGGTTACATCGGTGAGGTGGTGGCGGAACGTGGCCGCGCATTGGGAGCCCTGGGTCGGGTGGGGTGGAAACACAACTTAGGGGAAACTTCGGAGGAGCCAGGGGCTTTCCCTCCTTGCAAGAACAAAGACATGGTCAGGTTTTGGGCCAGCCCTGCCCCACCCCCGCCCCGACCACCACTCCCAAACCCAGCGGGCTCAACCTACGCTCTTCATTTCTCTCCAGGGAAAATAGATGCAGCAGCAGCCCCCAGTCGGCGCTCCCTTTCCGGGAAGACCGCCGGGAGCTCAGTCTCCTGCTGCTTGCCTCTGGGAAACTCCGGCGCTGACCGTATTTTACCCCCCTTGGGTTTTTGCTTTTTGCAGGTGAGAAACCTTTCAAATGTGAATTTGAAGGCTGTGACAGACGCTTTGCCAACAGCAGCGACCGTAAGAAGCACATGCATGTGCATACCTCGGACAAGCCCTATATCTGCAAAGTGTGCGACAAGTCCTACACGCACCCGAGCTCCCTGCGCAAACACATGAAGGTAATTACCTCTTTATTAGCGGTCGGCGGTTTGTAAACACTCGGCCCGACGCCGGGCCGCAGAACGGAAGCGCCCGCGCTGCCAACCCTCTGTCCTCCACGTTAAATCCGATTTGCTCCAGCAGTGACACCTTGAACCCATTTTGGGGACCGGGCGGGGGTGGGGGTGGGGGGGGTGGGCGGGAGTGAGCAAAGTTGGGAGGGGGAGGAAGCGGAGGGAACAATCGGTTGTTTACTGGGAAGCTCTAGCCGAGCTCGCCTTGGCTTGCGGGGCTGCCGTGGCCGCCTCTTCCCGACTCAGCCCGCGGTGGGAACCGAGAGTAGCCGCGCCGAACCCGAGGGTGGGTGGTTCATTCGCTCTTTGGCTTCGGATAAAACAATAGGGCCGAGGAGCGCAATCTGATTCCCACACATTTGTCTGCGACTTCGCAGCGCTCGGGGCCCCTGTGCTACCTTCTCTGTACCTGCTTTCCCAAGCCGAAACGGGCTTGGTGAAACCTGGGCCCGGAGTTAGTATTTTATAGGACCTCACAGTGTAACTGCTTACCTCACTCCATCCGCGGAGAAAGCATTTTTGAAGTGGCATGACCAAGACGGAATGCTTTATTCCTTTTCCATAATACCAGTCTTAGGAGCAAAACTGGTTTTTGGCGAACATCTCCGGGTTTTCTAGACATCGGTAATATGGATTTTTTTTTTTTTTTTAAGCAGCATTTTTCTTTTAAGTGGGTCACTGGGCGGTCTTGTTACAGTGCTCGAATTCTGCTCTTGTTTTTGCTTGCACATTGCCAGTTGGAATTATATTCATTATAATATATACATGTTAATTTTAGGTTCATGAATCTCAAGGGTCAGATTCCTCCCCTGCTGCCAGTTCAGGCTATGAATCTTCCACTCCACCCGCTATAGCTTCTGCAAACAGTAAAGATACCACTAAAACCCCTTCTGCAGTTCAAACTAGCACCAGCCACAACCCTGGACTTCCTCCTAATTTTAACGAATGGTACGTCTGAGGACAAACACAAACCCTGTTAACTATAGAATGGACCAAATGCATTTTTTAAAGAAAACTGAGACCAATCAGATGGAAATGGAGTTTTAAGGCAAGAGGCCATATATAGGGCTACATCTTGTTAATTGCAATTGTCCAGGAAGGTTTTGGGCAAGATCCAAAAGTAGCCATGCCCTTTTCTCAGGATAGAAAATATGTTTTGGCATTTGAAGCATTTTTTACAAAATCTTTACACTACTTTTTCTTCCCCTTCCTCTTGCTCTCTGCACACCCCATTCTTAAACTCCTGCAATTCATTTTAACACTTGTCCTGTTTCTTGAGAGGAAGTTATAGAAGGCTTGTTGGTGGTGGTGATGTTAAACTGATGGAAATTCTTTTTCGCCTTAGTGGTGATTGTTTAAACTCTCACAGTCTTAAACCGTGCCAAAGTCCTGTTATGTCTTGAACTTTTCCTCAAAGCATTACACTTGTGAATGTATTTTTGTCTAATAGGGTCGAAACTGTTGTTCAGTATTTTTTCAGGCTGAGGATGTGATGTTACTCTACACAGATTGTGACGTTTAGTATACAGTTGCCTTTTGTAATAACTTTTTTTTTTTGTAAATACATATCCATTGATGCCATATTTATCGTTTGTAATTTAATTATTGCTACAAGTGCCGGGAAGTGAACAATATTTATGGATAAATGTTTTCTAACAAATTCTGTACAGCTTTTGATTATAACTGCTTTAGCATTAAAAATTTATTGTTTTGAAAGAAGAACACAATTTACAATTTTGGAACCACTGACTCCTTTCTCTTGTTTTGTAACAGCCTTCTTCTACAAAGAGGAGATGTGAGCAAATTAAATCTTGTTTGTTGGTATTTATAACTCACTCAGATCCCTTTTTTAATTGTTAAATTATTTTTCTATTACAGTATAAATTCCTTACAGTGTCAGTTTCCATCTGGGAAGACTCTCCTTTCTTTATCTCTATCTCAGATGGTTGTTTAACTGCGAGTTTAAATGTGTTTGTCCTGGATTTTCGGCATGCAAATCAAATATTACTGATCAATTCAGTTAGTGGCCATGACATCTCAATCTTGTACTTCAAAGACTGAGAAGCTGGATTTAATCATCCCTGCCCTACATATATAAACATAAGGTAACCTACTGAATTTTATGTCCCTTAGTTCTTTATTACCTTACATAAAAATGAAAATTGCGGCAGGATGCATGTCTGTCTGTTCTATCTAGAGATCACCCATATACCTATATATGTTTGTATCTATGACTTATCTAATCTGCCTATCAATCTATCTAGTAGCTATCTATATATTTTCAAAAGATAGCTTATGTCTGAAACAGTGGTGATGAGTAAGGCCAGTTGAGCATTGCTTACTTATGGTTAAAGTGCTTCTTAAAAGAACCATAGTCCATTTACAATTTTGGAAGGCAAAGGCTGATTTGTTTGCTGTATATAGTTCAATTCATAATTATCGCAATTATCCATAACATTTATATAGCGGTGTAATAACTGCAGCAGTTCTGAAATGATGCTATGGGAAAAAAATTGCAAAATATGTATTTTTAAAGTTCATGATTTGTAGGCAAAGATGTTAAGAGCATTGTTTCCATTAAAATCAATAACAATGAAAAACGGTTGTTTGCTTTGTGATAAAATGTTAACAATCCATTTAATCTTCAGTGAAGCAACTCATTTGGACAAACAGTTCTTTTACAATGGTTATATGGAAAAGAAATTGATTGCTATTTTGGGGGGCTGGAGTGGGTAGAGTATTGAGACCTTTTTTATTAGGGTGCTGTTTGTTATTGAGAGCCCAGTCTCTGCATGAATAACAGAAAGGTGGACATAAGGAATTGTAAAGTATTTAGAAATGTATTGAATAGGCTTAAGTACCTCCTTTAAGGGGCAATGCTCTAGGTTTTTGGTGGCAGTCAATTTGGTATTATATATGATCATTTTCAATTCTAGAATTTTGTTTATTGTTCTTTTTGAAGAAATAAAGTCTTGGCACATCTTATTTATGTTATAACATTTTTGTATTTGGTGCCTGATTTTTTTTCATGTTCAAATAAATCAATCTAAAATTGAAATGCTTACAGAACTTCTGATGATTAAAAGAAACTTTGATTCTGTGAATGCAGTTGAAGCAATCTATTTATCTACTGATCTTTGTCAACAGACAATTATTGACAGTTTCTAACTGCAAATTGCTTTGGAGGCTATTTTTTGTTAGTGGAGAATAATGGGGTCTTTTGCATTTTCTTCCACCAATATCCAAGCCTGAATGCCATGAACAGAGATTGGGATGACTACACATGTGATGAACAGGTAACCCGGTCAGTCTATCACTCCCAACCCAGACATTCCGATCTTGACCTTGACATTGAGGGTGCTGGACCAGATTCCTATTTCAGGCTTTTTCCTTCACCTCAAACCAGAGACCTTTTTAAATGCTCAGCAAGTTCTCAGAAAGTATATATTCATAAGACTGGCTCTAAGTGTGTTCCATTGTGAAATCTAAATAGTGTATTTTTCTTCTGAACTGTACAATGAACTTCTATAATTTACCACTTTCTCCATGAGTTCCCTCCCCCACCCTCAATCTAACCTAACTTTACATGGAAGTAGAGCCATGGGTTGGGTACAGGATTCAACCAAAAACCTGCCTCCCTTTCAATTAAATGTATTAAATATCTCCTCAGGAGACAAAGGAGCAGTTTGATCTTTTCTTAGTTACCTGAAATTATTCTACCATAAAATTTTACAGGAAAGTACTTGAGGGTCCTAAGAGGGGAAGATATCAATTAAATGAAAAACAGTTATGATAACCAGTATTAGGAGAATATAAAAGTTTTGCCCCTGTACATGATTACCTCTAATTTGGGTGTAGCATCGTATTTCTCAAAATCATGTCCTCCACCCTTGTCATTTGTGGTAAAGATAACTCCTTATTTTGATAGAAAGCTTTTCACAGATTTCCCCACTATAATCTGGTTCTGGGAGTGCACATTTACATTCTTGAATATTCAGTAAACAACCTTAGAGAGTAAGTACCCCCCCCCCAAAAAAAAATCATAAATGCTCAAGCCCGAGGCATGGGCCAGGCTCTTAGTAATCAACTTGTTACTTTCCCTCTTGCACCTTGTAAGATCTTTGTTCAAAGTCCCTTTTTCAAAATGAGTGATTTTGCATAAGATTCCCACTGTTAGGCAAAAGGGAGGTGGCTATTTCCACACAAGACAGAAGTTTGGCCTTCATCCAGCTTTGGAAGGTTAAAGATCAGGACAGGGTCCACGCTAAGCAGGCCGGTCGATCTAAATTACTAAAGTTGGACATGAGTGAGCAAAGACCTCCGCTCACAAAGCATCCCAGGAAAGTTGGAGTGTTCAGGACTTCCTCGCTCCTCCCCCTTCTCCCTTCTCCCCGCCTGATGTCTCTGCCTCTTCGCCCTGGCTCTCTCCCCCTTCTTAAAAAAACTCCCTAAAACAGAGGAGCAAAGTCGAAGGGCCTCTTAACATGTTAAGTTTGTGGAAGAATCGCCAGCAGCGTGCCCATCGCCTGAAGAGAGAGGTTATCCTGGCACCTAGACTGGTTTCCTCTCACAGGTTTCTGTCCCTCGAGTCCCAAGCCTCCAGTGGATCCTTGGCCGGGGCCGGGGCGGAGGCGGCGAGGCCAGGCGTTTCGGAAGTCGGGGCTCCAGCTCAGCTGTCCTCGGGCCCCTCGTCGGGGCTCCCAGGGTCCCTGTCCACACACCAAGTTCTTGCAAGTCTCTGTCGAGGCTCGGGCGGGGGGGAAGGGACCTCATTTCCTAGGGTCAATTCTCTCGCGGTCTCTGCCCGCTGACCCTTTGACCTCCACCTACAGGGCCCTTGGCGGCCGTAAGCCGGCGGTCGCCCGGGCTCCGAGGACGCTTCGCGCCCCATCGCCTCCCGGCCTCATTAGGCCGGCGGGGCTGTAAAGCAGGAATCAGCCTCTGCCTAATCCGGACCTGGGGTCAATACGGGCCCAAACAATGGTGAGCTCCGAAGGCCACTGCGTAGCGCTGGCCGCAAACTTTGTGTTCAATTCAATTTTCTAAAGCGGTGGGGGTTGGGGGCAGGGAGGTATTCGTCCACCCGAAGGCCGCTTGCGGCTCCCGTGGCTCATCAGCGAACGTCCTCTCTCGCTCGGCCCCTCCAGCCTTTTCGCAGCGCCTGGGATAGAGGGGGCGGCGAGGCCGGGGACTGGTTGTCGGCCCGCGCGGGTGCCCAGGGGCCGGCGCAAAAGGGGCTGCCCCCGTGCCGGGAACAGACTTTGAAGTGGGTTTTTAGCGCGCACGTGTGAGAGCCGGGCCAGGGCCGGAGCGGGGACCCGCTGGGAGGAAAGAGGTGGCTCCGGCCGGGACCCCAACCCCTCCCCCGCTTCCCCGTGGCTCCGGCCTTTTCAAGCCGCGGCCGGGGGCCCGTAGGCCTCCCACACCCACCCCCACTCCCGCGCCCTCCCCGCTCCGCGCGCAGGCGCACACCTCGCAGCCGTCGAGTCGGATTTTGCAGCGAGGGGGTTGGGGATAGAGTTGAAAGCGGCTTTGCAGTGCCGCGGCCTCGGTTGAGCTAGGAGGGAGGGGAGGAGAGGAGAGGGATGTGGGAAGGGGGGCTGGTTTTGGGGCGGCTCTCGAGTCGTGAACATGGCGGCCGGATGCGAACCCCCGCGGAGCGCAGCAAAGCGCAGCAAAGGCTGCAGAACTGTTGTGTAGTTTAAACTCCCTTGTTATTCCTCAGCTCTGGGCGCCTCGCGGGAGAATGTAGGTCGTGGCGGTTGAGCGCAAAATTGTTAAAAAAAAAAAAACAGAAGCGAAGAAGTTCTTCCTGGGCATTCTCCTGGGAAGTTGGCGTGTGCTTTTTGGGTTTGGGGTTCCCATGGGACTTGGACAAAAAACCCGCCAGAGGCCTCTCCACCCACCTGGCCCGACTTAAAACGCCCCCTCCCGGAGCTGCATTGGGTAGGGGATGCCATTTCGAGTTATCAGGCCCCGGTCGGGATTCCACAGAACCTTTGAGTCCCTAAAAATGCCCCAAGAGTGGACAGTATGTTCATAGTGGCGAAGTCTATGAACACGTAGGCACCATTTTCCAAGAAAATGCCCCGGCTGTTAGACAAGTGTGCCATTGCGAGTTCGACCCCTACACGTTGCTCAGGCTCCGTTTTCTGTATATCTCATTTAAACGTGAGCCTATGAAAATTGGCACTGTAGCTTTGGTGTGTGCCCTAACAGCTGGTGATCTTATGTTAAGGGGAAAAAAGGCCAGAATTCTGAAAACTTTAATTCAGCTTTTGCTTAACTGCCTTAATGCTGGCGTTGAGAGAACCCCTGGTAGCTCTGGGATCTCTAGCTCGTGTTTTCTCCGTAGAAAAATGCTTCGGATTCACCTTCAGATGTGTCTTTTGTGAGGAAAAAAAAATGTAAGATTTTAAAAAGTGTAGTAATTGAATTTCAGCTCCTCTAGGAAAATAAGCGGCACGAACTCTTCCAGGTTGGGTCTTCGTGGAGACCAACGGCCAAACGGAAAAGTCAGCCCTCTTGGGGTTGTCCAGTGTCACGCATTTGGGCTCCTGAAGGTGTGGGGCAGTTCCCGTGGGCCACCTTGGGAAGGGCCCCAGGTGGGTGGGCAGGTCATTAGCAAGCCTGGCCCAGATCTAGGGGGAAATCTGCAAAACAGTGCCTTTATCTGCAGAGAACAATTGATGGGGTTGTCTTTCCTCCTTTTCAGTGCACAAAGAAGACGGCTTTGGAGCAAGAATTTGGAATATGCATTTAAGTTGTCGTGCTTTGCATTGGAAACCCATGGGCAATTAAAATAAGCATGCCCTGTAGTATTTTCTGTCCTTTTCTTATGTGTGATTCCTGCAAGTCAAAGGAGGCCGGAGCCTCTTCAGTAGTTTGGAAACTTGTTTTGAAATTGCCACCAAGCCGATTTTTTTTTTTTTTTTTCTGTGGGTGAGGTTTCCTTCCCCGGTTCACTCACTCCCGCATTCCCCACCCCCTCGCTGGAATAGAGTATTGACATCTTTGAGAGATCAAAGGAAGTAAATGGTGCTTGCTGTATACTCTATTTTTCCATTCTGTAGTGTGAACCCTGAGGTTTGAGCTTTTCTCTGGTTAAATCTCTTGGTATCAAAAGCGTGGAAAATAAAAAGTTCATTAAGTTAAAAAAGCTTTAGCCAATGGTTAGACAGGGGTTTGTCCCTTTAAGAGCTACAGAGCCCAGATCGTCTCTTAAATTGACTTTAAAGTCGAGCTAAGATGCATTGGTGGACTGTTTCCCCTGGATACCTGCGGTGTTCTTTGGGTCATTTGATATGGTAAAACTGGTTGATTTTCATAGGAGTTATGTGAATGGAATTTCTGCAAAACTGGGCAAGTGATAAATTGGTAGAGCTCTTGTATTTGTTTGGATGACGACTCCAAAGGGCACTGCTTTTTTACCGAGGTTTGGTTCTGTCATAACCATTGAAATTTACAGCTTGGAAAACACTAAGTTTGCTGGAAGCATTAAAACCAGGGAATGTTCAGAGCACTTGGACTAATGGTAACTTTTAACAGAGGAACATAAATCCTTTGAACATTAGAGAAACTTGTTTCAAAAAATCTGTTGAAACGGAAGAAAATCTCTTTCATTAACATTTAACAAACCAAGCAGTTTTGTATATTTTTAATCTGATGACAGTTCAACCTATTTACACATCTGATGAATGGAGAGAAATGTAAGCTTTATAGTAACTATAACAATAGCTTTCACCAGATGGCAAATTTATAATATTTGATCTCTAATAGGGTGTGTGTCTTGTGTCATGTGTTTTATTAAAATACAACCTGCGTCAAGACCATTTGAATTTGAGGTGTTAAAAATAAAACATTCCATCGTGTTTTATTATAAACCAGAGTTTAAAACAACATATTCATGTAACATTTTATGACATTTTTTTCTAAGAGGAAATGTGGCCTGTTTTGACCTATCTGCAGTTCACTTTTTGTTTTTTTGCCAGTGTTGTCCTGCTTGGTATCCGGGACAGTCTCTAATTCCTGACGAAGAACTTGATACTGACGTTGGTATGCAGCAGCCAGCCCTCCATAACACTACCTATCCTAAATGCAGGGTTAATGCCGAACCTACTGTGCAAGAAATGATTTACTGATGAGGTTTCAAAGAAAACCACATCAATTTGGATGTCTGTTACCTTGAAGTGATCATTTTAAGAGTAGTAGCTTCTTCCCTAGGTATAAAAAGACTATTTTCTTCTTTTGGTGTATTTCATCCTGTGTTGAGCAATCATTTGTGAAATGAAAAAGCAAAAAAACTCCCCCCAATTTAGGATTTATAAATGGGAAGATGGAGGTGAAGACTGGCCTAATTCATAACCCAGTATGCATTATCTCATGCATTGTGTTGACCTTGGTGAAAATCTTTTTCAAATACCAGCATTCTATATGTAGAACTAAAGTGTTTAAAACTAGAAACATGAATTGTTGTTTTGTTAATTTCATGTTTGTGTTCAGAAAGCAATACCCAGGATCCCTTCAATTTTTGTTTGACTTAAATAAAACCATTTAAATTATTTTTGTGATTATTGTTTTATTAAAATGATAGTAGCCCCTAAATAACTTTGATTAACCTGTTGACTTGGGACAATTTATATTCAATTCACATTTTTCACGATATAGCTGGACTTTCACTAGGCAATAAATGGGGGTGGGGGGGAACCGGCCGAACAAACCCCAGACAACTGTTTTGAACTCACAGTGTTTTCCCAGAGGGGTTCAAGGCCAGGTGCTGGGAAGGCCAGGGGAAGAATTCAGAGTCAAGGATTGATTGGAGTGATTAGAAGAAATGAAAGGATGCAGGAGTTTGGAGGGAAAAAAAGAGCATTTGAACACCAGTATATGGGTGAGAAAGAGAGGGAAAGATAAAGCTGAAGATAACCTGAAAGGTGAAAAGAGTGCCTCTGTGGCATCCAGGGAGGAGACATTACAACATTACACGTATATTATTCAGAAGCCCTGAAGTGGTTTTTGGGGCAGACAACTTTGCACAACCATTGATTAGAACACTTAGAGAATCATGGAATATAGGTGTTATTAAAACACAAGTTGTCATTAATTAACTGTAATGTTAGAGAAGATGAAGACACTACAGAAAAATTACTGGAACTCCAGATACTTGATTTCTCATTTTAAATTTAACATCTATAATCTAATGTAATCTGTGAATGACTGTCATTCTATTTATTTGGCGTGATTATATGATGATGAAGTAGTGTAAAATTGCAGCCTGATAGAGTATATTACTATTGGTTCTTTAGATCCAATTTTATTGAAATTTTTGGTAAGTAGACTGATGATAATATAATTTTTTAGTAGTAGGAAACATGCTCATGTCCCTGTGATGCCAATTGTTCATTTACATCAAGAATAATAGAAAGGGCCAGGTCAAGGAAGCCTATGATTCTTTGACTCTCAGCTTCCTAACACCTGACATTTTTGTATGCCCCATAACAATGTTGGTAAAATTTTTGTGTTTTGTTTTGTTTTTAAGAACAAGAACTGTGTTCTTTCAGACAGGCAGTGGAGTATAATAATGGAATTATTGAAAAAGCCCTAGGAAAGGTAAGCTACAGAGTTGTTCATGAGCCAGCTGCACTGTGATAATACCTCCTAGGGTTGTTCTGTGGACTAAACAAGAAAATGTCTCCTAAAGAGCCTGTCACGGAGTAGTCCCTGAACAAATGTTGCCTTCTTTTCCCCCTGCAGGTAGTTATTGTTTTGTTGCTTTTGGGTAGTTTCCTATTTTTACTACCATAGAATATTTTACTAAAAACATATAGTGGTTTGGACTGCGTTGCAAATTTAATACAGTTTTCAGAAAGTAGATGGAGATTTGTGGCATGTAAGAAATACTGCATTTCATAAGCATAATCACTAGATCAGGCATGTGGGTTTATGAACATAGCTATGAATATTTAAACACATAAAATTAAAATGTTATTAAATGCCTGTTGTTCATTATCTTCCAATGAAAACACTTATTCTTAGATAAAAATAAGTTGTGTACTTAAAATCTGTAAACATGGTAATTTAATGGTTCGGTTTTAATTGAATAAAATTTTTACTTTAGTCAACAGCTTGATTCTTATATTAGAATTCAGTGACAATTTTACAGTGTGAAAGTTGATATTCACATATAACAAAAAGATTAAATCTATGTCTTAAATTATTCAGTTTCCCCTTACCAAATTTATGATCATATTATGTAGTTGTGACTATAGAGTAATGAGACTGATTTTCTTTGGAGCTTGGAAGCTAGCCCTGAATGCAGTTCCCAGTGAGGAGTCCTGAAATGTTTTGACCAATGTCATCATCCTTCGAATAAATTTATGGACTCCATAGGTGATGGATTCACTTAAGATAACAACAATAACAACGAAACAGACAACAGCCACTAGTCTTACTACTTTACAGCCATACTTTTGGTTTTATTATGTTGTAAAGGGTACTCTGATTTTATATTATGTTAATAAACTGAGGCTTGACTGAAAGACAGCATAGAAATGCTCTACTACAGCATTGTAGAATTTTGTTTTCAATTATAAGTCTATTTATACAGAAAAACGAAACAAAACCACCAACACACAGCTCTTCCTGAGTGAGCTGTCTGAGTGGGAAGTGTTTCTTTCCTTCCCACTGATTTTGGGAACTTGGGCTTCCCAGAGAAGCTGTACTGCTAAATAACATGGGCTGTTTTACAGAGGCCTGGGAGGCTTTTCTTCACTGGTTTATCAGCTTTGTCTAACTCTTTCTTCCTGATTTTTTCATATTTACCCTGCCCAATTAAACATGGAGGTCAGCCTTGTAAAATTTCTTTTGAGGCTGGGTGTGGTGACTCACGCCTGTAATCCCAGCACTTTGGGAGGCCGAGGAGGGTGGATCACCTGAGGTCAGGAGTTCCAGACCAGCCTGGACAACATGGTGAAACCCTGTCTCTACGAAAAATGCAAAAACTTAGCCGGGTGTGGTGGTGCATGCCTTTAATCCCAGCTATTCAGGAGGCTGAAGCAGGAGAATCGATTGAACCTGGGAGATGGAGCCAAGATCGCACCACTGCAGTCCAGCATGGCCACAGAGCGAGACTCCGTCAAAAAAAAAAAAAAAAAAAAAAGGCCTTTCTAAATTTTTATTCATTTATTTATTTTTTTATTTTTTTATTTTTTGAGATGGAGTTTCGCTCTTGTTCCCCAGGCTGGAGTGCAATGGGGCGATTTCGGCTCACCGCAACCTCTTCCTCCCGGGTTCAAGCAATTCTCCTGCTTCGGCCTCCCAAGTAGCTGGGATTATAGGCATGCCCCACCACGGCCGGCTAATTTTGTATTTTTAGTAGAGACAGGGTTTCTCCATGTTGGTCAGGCTGGTCTTGAACTCCCGACCTCAGGTGATCTGCCTGCCTCAGCCTCCCAAAGTGCTGGGATTACAGGCATGAGCCACCACTCCCAGACAAAAGTCCTCTAAAAAAAAAATCAGGTCATCAGAAACTTCGCTGGTGAAATGAGCAAAATCGTTGTGCTAACAATTCCCTCTGTAATGCCCCAGAGTCAACCATAGAAAGCTATTTGTGGTACAAATAAATCAATGCATTTTAATATTTTGATATAAATCCAGTGCAAATGAATTGTTTACAAATGATTCACTAATGTTACCCAGTCAGAACTTACACGGAAAAACTACACTCATATCTTTGTTGTGAAGCACCAAGAGAGTATGTAATTGGTTGGCCAGCTGATATTTCTTTGGAGACATCACTATTCTTTACAAAAAATATTTAGCTACTCTGAGATGTGACATCTTATTGGCTGTGGTGATAACCGAAAACAGAAGGTGTTTCATTAACTTCTGGCCAATGACACATTAAATGAAGATGCTCAGTTGAGCAACATCAGTGATTTCAATTGACTCATCAATCGCTAGTATCTAGCTGCCATCATGTTTCACTTTGCTAACAAGCTGATATCCCACATCTGATGCCAACAACTCAGGTCCTTCAAACAAATGACATGTTTGATAAAGAAATCTTTTCAAAATCATTATGCACTTCAGCATTTGTCTTTTCTTCTAGCACAGCATCTGTGCATCTGTTCCATCAGGCGTCTATTCCTTGATCATTTCTGAGCCTTCCATGATTTTTGAGCCTGATTTGATGGTATCTCAGGAATGAGAAATGAAGCTTCGTCCATTGAATATTATGTTATTGAACACTGAAACACAATCTTTATGTCCAAGGTTTTAGATTTAATCTTGTGGATGAGACTGCAGGGAAGCATTATCACAGGCTTTCTGGTAAGACAATGTTGTGAAAGAAATTGAGATGGGGAGGAGAACAAAGTCCTAATTTAGAAATAACATTAAGGACATATTTTTATTTGTTTGTTTTTGGTACGGGTTCTTGAAACTTCACACCACTTCCAGCGTTGTAAAGCTTCCGAGTTTTAAGGCATCTCTGAAACACTGAAATGAAAAATCACATGGTCCAACTGGTAAAAATGGATGCAATTCATTCTTTAGTGAGCCCTGCTTAACTATATAATTTGCTCATATGCATTAAATTGAGGAAGTCTTCATCTCTAGTTTGCATATATCTGGATTGCACGCATCTGGCTCCACCAGATTCCTTGTAATTGCATATTGACTAATAGTGTGATACAGCTATTTTAACACTGAATTTAAGCCCAATACTGCTATTAACAGTGTAATCACTTTGATTAAGTGAATAGCTGAAATATAATACTTCAGAATCAGAATGCAGGACAGTAACTACTTCCCTGTTTTATTTTTATTTATTTTTAATTTTTTTAAGATATGGGCTCTTGCTCTGTTGCTCAGGCTGGAATGCAGCGGCCTGATCATAGCTCACTGCAGCTCCAAACTCCTGGGTTCAAGTGATCCTTCTACCTCAGCCTCCCAAGCAGCTGGGACTATAGGCGTGTACCACTATGCCTAGCTACATTTCTAATTTTTTGTAGAGAATGGGGTCTTGCTGTATTGCCCAGGCTGGTCTCAAAGTCCTGGCCTCAAGCTATCCTGCCTTGGCCTCTTAAAATGCTGGGATTCAAGGCATGAGCCACTGCATCCAGCCCTCGCTTCCCAATTTTTTTTTTTTTTAAAGAAAAGTCTAGGCATACCTTTGAATTCATAAATAAACCAATATAGTTTTATAGTAGGGAAACACTAAATCAGAAAATAAATTGTAATTGATAAATTCCAAATCTTGATACCCAATAAATATTTTATCAAATCTATACTTCCTTCTTTAACACTTATTTCTTTTAAGTGTTATAAATTGAGCATCCATATATAGTATAAATAGGTTAATTAAAATCAAATCACTGGCTGGGCCTGGTGGCTCACGCCTGTAATCACAGCACTTTGGGAGGCCGAGACGGGCGGATCATAAGGTCAGGATATCAAGACCATCTTGGCTAACACAGTGACACTCTGTCTCTACTAAAAATACAAAAAATTAGCCAGGCGTGGTGGTGGGCCCCTGTAGTCCCAGCTGCTCAGGAGGCTGAGGCAGGGGAATGGCGTGAACCCGGGAGGCACAGCTTGCAGTGAGCCGAGATTGCACCACTGCACTCCAGCCTGGGCGACAGAGAAGACTCCGTCTCAAAAAAATAATAATAAATAAATAAAATAAAATCACTTTGGAAAGGTAATTGTGCAGTTTTTGTTTTGTTTTGTTTTTGAGTCGGAGTCTCACTCTGTCACCCAGGCTGGAGTGCAGTGGCACAATCTCAGCTCACTGCAACCTCCACCTCCTGGCTTCACGCGATTCTCCCACCTCAGCCTCCCAAGTTGCTGGGATTACAGGCCTGCACCACCATGCCAGACTAATTTTTCTATTTTTTAGTAGAGACAGGGTTTCACCATGTTGGCCAGGCTGGTCTTGAGCCCCTGACCTCAGGTGATCCACCCGCCTTGGCCTCCCAAAGTGCTAGCATTACAGGCGTGAGCCATGGCACCCAGCCGTGTGCAGCTGTTTTTAATTTTCATTCATTTCTTTCAATGTATGGCCTCTGGCATTTTTTGTTGGGATTGGGAGAGAGTTGATTCTGTAGCTTGCACTAATTGAAACTTATTTGGTGCACATATAGTGTTCGATAAAGGACCTGCGGCTATGTGTGCACAAATATACATTAGTTTAGATTAAAAGTATGTGTTAGGCAGGGCGTGGCGGCTCATGCCTGTAATTCCAGCACTTTGGGAGGCTGAGGTGGGTGGATCACCTGAGGTCAGGAGTTGGAGATCAGCCTGACCAACATAGTGAAACCCTGTCTCTACTAAAAAATACGAAATAAGCTGGGCGTGGTGGTGCATGCCTGTAATCCCAGCTACTCGGGAGGCTGAGACAGGAGAATTGCTTGAACCTGGTAGGCAGAGGTTGCAGTGAGCTGAGACTGCGCCACTGCACTCCAGCCTGGGCAACAGAGTGAGACCCCGTTCCCCGCACCCCCCTCCCCCCAAAAAAGTACATGTTAATCACAGTCTGGCATTCAAAACTGGAGTCTCTGGTAGAATCAGGAGAGAGGATTCCTGAGCTAAAGCAGACAATAAAACCCATTTCTTCAGTGCTAGAAAAATATTACAATTGCCATGCTAAGTGTATATTGAGTGACTCCAGAATTTATGTCTGATCTAAAAATGTATTGTCTAGAATGAAAGAAGCAGAGATCCTCATTGATCCTCAAGATGAACTTTAGCCTCAAGCTTGCATGTTGTATAGGCCTATTTTTCTTTTCTGATGTCATGGACTTTCCCTGTGTCTTAAATGATTAAATTCAGGGCACAACCTGAAGACTATTCCAGGAACTTCTTTAGTTTAAGCTTTGAAGAATATTCTCAGGCAAGGTTTTCACTGCATTCCTCTTTGACTTCATTAGGCATTCTAAAACTCAGAGGGTAGCTGTATCTAATTGAATCCAAAACTTCAGTCATTTCAGAAAAAATTGAATATTAATCATGAAGTTGTGTATATTTCAACTAGTTAATTCACTAAATCGACTGGTTATTCTGGTATTGTGTAGAGACAACTGTATTTCTATGGGCAAAACAAAGTAGAGAGTCAGGGAACTATTCAGATAGTTGGGCGTTAAAAAGTGTGAACTTCACACCTACTATGTGCCTGGTTTGGCATAATGTCCACCAATAAATGAGTGTTGAATAAATGCATAAATAACTCAAAGTTAGTTTCCATTCAATATACTGTGTATCTTTTTTTTTCTTTTTATTATTATTATTATTATTATTATACTTTAGGCTCTATGGTACATGTGCGCAACGTGCAGGTAAGTTACATATGTATACATGTGCCATGCTGGTGTGCTGCACCCACCAACTCGTCATCTAGCATTAGGTATATCTCCCAATGCTATCCCTCCCCCCTCCCCCCACCCCACAACAGTCCCTGAAGTGTGATGTTCCCCTTCCTGTGTCCATGTGTTCTCATTGTTCAATTCCCACCTATGAGTGAGAATATGCAGTGTTTGGTTTTTTGTTCTTGCGATAGTTTACTGAGAATGATGATTTCCAATTTCATCCATGTCCCTACAAAGGACATGAACTCATCATTTTTTATGGCTGCATAGTATTCCATGGTGTATATGTGCCACATTTTCTTAATCCAGTCTATCATTGTTGGACATTTGGGTTGGTTCCAAGTCTTTGCTATTGTGAATAATGCTGCAATAAACATACATGTGCATGTGTCTTTATAGCAGCATGATTTATAGTCCTTTGGGTATATACCCAGTAATGGAATGGCTGGGTCAAATGGAATTTCTAGTTCTAGATCCCTGAGGAATTGCCACACTGACTTCCACAATGGTTGAACTAGTTTACAGTCACACCAACATGTAAAAGTGTTCCTATTTCTCCACATCCTCTCCAGCACCTGTTGTTTCCTGACTTTTGAATGATTGCCATTCTAACTGGTGTGAGATGGTATCTCATTGTGGTTTTGATTTGCATTTCTCTGATGGCCAGTGATGGTGAGCATTTTTTCATGTGTCTTTTGGCTGCATAAATGTCTTCTTTTGAGAAGTGTCTGTTCATGTCCTTCGCCCACTTTTTGATGGGGTTGTTTGTTTTTTTCTTGTAAATTTGTTGGAGTTCATTGTAGATTCTGGATATTAGCCCTTTGTCAGATGAGTAGGTTGCAAAAATTTTCTCCCATTCTGTAGGTTGCCTGTTCACTCTGATGGTAGTTTCCTTTGCTGTGCAGAAGCTCTTTAGTTTAATGAGATCCCATTTGTCAATTTTGGCTTTTGTTGCCATTGCTTTTGGTGTTTTAGACATGAAGTCCTTGCCCATGCCTATGTCCTGAATGGTAATGCCTAGGTTTTCTTCTATGGTTTTTATGGTTTTAGGTCTGACATTTAAGTCTTTAATCCATCTTGAATTGATTTTTGTATAAGGTGTAAGGAGGGGATCCAGTTTCAGCTTTCTACATATGGCTAGCCAGTTTTCCCAGCACCATTTATTAAATAGGGAATCCTTTCCCCATTTCTTGTTTTTGTCAGGTTTGTCAAAGATCAGATAGTTGTAGATATGTGGCATTATTTCTGACGGCTCTGTTCTGTTCCGTTGATCTATATCTCTGTTTTGGTACCAGTACCATGCTGTTTTGGTTACTGTAGCCTTGTAGTATAGTTTGAAGTCAGGTAGTGTGATGCCTCCAGCTTTGTTCTTTTGGCTTAGGATTGACTTGGCGATGCGGGCTCTTTTTTGGTTCCATATGAACTTTAAAGTAGTTTTTTCCAATTCTGTGAAGAAAGTCATTGGTAACTTGATGGGGATGGCATTGAATCTGTAAATTACCTTGGGAAGGATGGCCATTTTCATGATATTGATTCTTCCTACCCATGAGCATGGAATGTTCTTCCATTTGTTTGTATCCTCTTTTATTTCCTTGAGCAGTGGTTTGTAGTTCTCCTTGAAGAGGTCCTTCACATACCTTGTAAGTTGGATTCCTAGGTATTTTATTCTCTTTGAAGCAATTGTGAATGGGAGTTCACTCATGATTTGGCTCTCTGTTTGTCTGTTATTGATGTATAAGAATGCTTGTGATTTTTGTACATTGATTTTGTATCCTGAGACTTTGCTGAAGTTGCTTATCAGCTGAAGGAGATTTTGGGCTGAGACAATGGGGTTTTCTAGATATACTATCATGTCATCTGCAAACAGGGACAATTTGACTTCCGCTTTTCCTAATTGAATACCCTTGATTTCCTTCTCTTGCCTAATTGCCCTGGCCAGAACTTCCAACACTATGTTGAATAGAAGTGGTGAGAGAGGGCATCCCTGTCTTGTGCCAGTTTTCAAAGGGAATGCTTCCAGTTTTTGCCCATTCAGTATGATATTGGCTGTGGGTTTGTCATAAATAGCTCTTATTATTTTGAGATACGTCCCATCAATACCTAATTTATTGAGAGTTTTTAGCATGAAGGGTTGTTGAATTTTGTCAAAGGCCTTTTCTGCATCTATTGAGATAATCATGTGGTTTTTGTCTTTGGTTCTGTTTATATGCTGGATTACATTTATTGATTTGCGTATATTGAACCAGCCTTGCATCCCAGGGATGAAGCCCACTTGATCATGGTGGATAAGCTTTTTGATGTGCTGCTGGATTCTGTTTGCCAGTATTTTATTGAGGATTTTTGCATCAATGTTCATCAAGGATATTGGTCTAAAATTCTCTTTTTTTGTTGTGTCTCTGCCAGGCTTCGGTATCAGGATGATGCTGGCCTCATAAAATGAGTTAGGGAGGATTCCCTCTTTTTCTATTGATTGGAATGGTTTCAGAAGGAATGGTACCGGCTCCTCCTTGTACCTCTGGTAGAATTCGGCTGTAAATCCATCTGGTCCTGGACTTTTTTTGGTTGGTAAGCTATTGATTATTGCCACAATTTCAGCTCCTGTTATTGGTCTATTCAGAGATTCAACTTCTTCCTGGTTTAGTCTTGGGAGGGTGTATATGTTGAGGAATTTATCCATTTCTTCTAGATTTTCTAGTTTATTTGCGTAGAGGTGTTTGTAATATTCTCTGATCGTAGTTTGTATTTCTGTGGGATCGGTGGTGATATCCCCTTTATCATTTTTTATTGCATCTATTTGATTCTTCTTTTTTTCTTTATTAATCTTGCTAGCGGTCTATCAATTTTGTTGATCCTTTCAAAAAACCAGCTCCTGGATTCATTTATTTTTTGAAGGGTTTTTTGTGTCTCTATTTCCTTCAGTTCTGCTCTGAATTTAGTTATTTCTTGCCTTCTGCTAGCTTTTGAATGTGTTTGCTCTTGCTTTTCTAGTTCTTTTAATTGTGATGTTAGGGTGTCAATTTTGGATCTTTCCTGCTTTCTCTTGTGGGCATTTAGTGCTATAAATTTCCCTCTACACCCTGCTTTGAATGCATCCCAGAGATTCTGGTATGTTGTGTCTTGGTTCTCATTGGTTTCAAAGAACATCTTTATTTCTGCCTTCATTTCGTTATGTACCCAGTAGTCATTCAGGAGCAGGTTGTTCAGTTTCCACGTAGTTGAGCGGTTTTGAGTGAGATTCTTAATCCTGAGTTCTAGCTTGATTGCACTGTGATCTGAGAGATAGTTTGTTATAATTTCTGTTCTTTTACATTTATTGAGGAGAGCTTTACTTCCAAGTATATGGTCAATTTTGGAATAGGTGTGGTGTGGTGCTGAAAAAAATGTATATTCTGTTGATTTGGGGTGGAGAGTTCTGTAGATGTCTATTAGGTCCGCTTGGTGCAGAGCTGAGTTCAATTCCTGGGTATCCTTGTTGACTTTCTGTCTCGTTGATCTGTCTAATGTTGACAGTGGGGTGTTAAAGTCTCCCATTATTAATGTGTGGGAATCTAAGTCTCTTTGTAGGTCACTCAGGACTTGCTTTATGAATCTGGGTGCTCCTGTATTGGGTGCATATATATTTAGGATAGTTAGCTCTTCTTGTTGAATTAATTCCTTTACCATTATGTAATGGCCTTCTTTGTCTCTTTTGATCTTTGTTGGTTTAAAGTCTGTTTTATCAGAGACTAGGATTGCAACCCCTGCCTTTTTTTGTTTTCCATTTGCTTGGTAGATCTTCCTCCATCCTTTTATTCTGAGCCTATGTGTGTCTCTGCACGTGAGATGGGTTTCCTGAATACAGCACACTGATGGGTCTTGAGTCTTTATCCAATTTGCCAGTCTGTGTCTTTTAATTGGAGCATTTAGTCCATTTACATTTAAAGTTAATATTGTTATGTGTGAATCTGATCCTGTCATTATGATGTTAGCTGGTCATTTTGCTCGTTAGTTGATGCAGTCTCTTCCTAGTCTCGATGGTCTTTACATTTCAGTATGATTTTGCAGTGGCTGGTACCGGTTGTGCCTTTCCATGTTTAGTGCTTCCTTCAGGAGCTCTTTTAGGGCAGGCCTGGTGGTGACAAAATCTCTCAGCATTTGCTTGTCTGTAAAGTATTTTATTTCTCCTTCACTTATGAAGCTTAGTTTGGCAGGATATGAAATTCTGGGTTGAAAATTATTTTCTTTAAGAATGTTGAATATCGGCCCCCACTCTCTTCTGGCTTGTAGGGTTTCTGCCGAGAGATCTGCTGTTAGTCTGATGGGCTTCCCTTTGATGGTAACCCGACCTTTCTCTCTGGCTGCCCTTAACATTTTTTCCTTCATTTCAACTTTGGTGAATCTGACAATTATGTGTCTTGGAGTTGCTCTTCTCGAGGAGTATCTTTGTGGCGTTCTCTGTATTTCCTGAATCTGAATGTTGGCGTGCCTTGCTAGACTGGGGAAGTTCTCCTGGATAATATCCTGCAGAGTGTTTTCCAACTTGTTTCCATTCTCCCCGTCACTTTCAGGTACACCAATCAGACGTAGATTTGGTCTTTTCACATAGTCCCACATTTCTTGGAGGCTTTGCTCGTTTCTTTTTATTCTTTTTTCTCTAAACTTCCCTTCTCGCTTCATTTCATTCATTTCATCTTCCAGGGCTGATACCCTTTCTTCCATTTGATCGCATCGGCTCCTGAGGCTTCTGCATTCTTCACGTAGTTCTCGAGCCTTGGTTTTCAGCTCCATCAGCTCCTTTAAGCACTTCTCTGTATTGGGTATTCTAGTTATACATTCTTCTAAATTTTTTTCGAAGTTTTCAACTTCTTTGCCTTTGGTTTGAATATCCTCCCGTAGCTCGGAGTAATTTGATCGTCTGAAGCCTTCTTCTCTCAGCTCGTCAAAGTCATTCTCCGTCCAGCTTTGTTCCGTTGCTGGTGAGGAACTGCGTTCCTTTGGAGGAGGAGAGGTACTCTGCTTTTTAGAGTTTCCAGTTTTTCTGCTCTGTTTTTTCCCCATCTTTGTGGTTTTATCTACTTTCGGTCTTTGATGATGGTGATGTACAGATGGGTTTTTGGTGTGGATGTTGTTTCTGTTAGTTTTCCTTCTAACAGACAGGACCCTCAGCTGCAGGTCTGTTGGAGTACCTGGCCGGCCGTGTGAGGTGTCAGTCTGCCCCTGCTGGGGGGAGCCTCCCAGTTAGGCTGCTCGGGGGTCAGGGGTCAGGGACCCACTTGAGGAGGCAGTCAGCCCGTTCTCAGATCTCCAGCTGCGTGCTGGGAGAACCACTGCTCTCCTCAAAGCTGTCAGACAGGGACATTTAAGTCTGCAGAGGTTACTGCTGTCTTTTTGTTTGTCTGTGCCCTGCCCCCAGAGGTGGAGCCTACAGAGGCAGGCAGGCCTGCTTGAGCTGTGGTGGGCTCCACCCAGTTCAAGCTTCCCGGCTGCTTTGTTTACCTAAGCGAGCCTGGGCAATGGCAGGCGCCCCTCCCCCAGCCTGGCTGCCGACTTGCTGTTTGATCTCAGACTGCTGTGCTAGCAATCAGCGAGACTCCGTGGGCGTAGGACCCTCTGAGCCAGGTGCGGGCTATACTCTCCTGGGGCACCGTTTACTAAGCCGGTCGGAAAAGCACAGTATTCGGGTGGGAGTGGCCCGATTTTCCAGGTGCCGTCTGTCACCCCTGGAAAGGGAACTCCCTGACCCCTTGCGCTTCCCGAGTGAGGCAATGCCTCGCCCCTGCTTCGGCTGGCGCACGGTGCACTCACCCACTGACCTGCGCCCTCTGTCTGGCACTCCCTAGTGAGATGAACACGGTACCTCAGATGGAAATGCAGAAATCACCCGTCTTCTGCGTCGCTCGCGCTGGGAGCTGTAGACCGGAGGTGTTCCTATTCGGCCATCTTGGCTCCTCCCCTATACTGTGTGTCTTAATTGCCATTTTATTTTTGCTTATTTAGATATTTCCTCAGAATTATGATGGTCACAGTTTAGCTTGATGTATGGGCAGTGGGTGACTTATATCAAAATTTCTTAGACCCAGCTCAGTGGCAGGGTGTAAGGATCTTCCTTTTATTAATTTATTTTTGTTTTTGAGTTGGGGCCTTGCTATGTTGCCCAGGCTGGACTTTTTTTTGAGGCAGAGTCTCGCTCTTTCACCCAGGCTGAAGTGCAGTGGCACTATCTCTGCTCACTGCAATCTCCACACCCCGGGGTTCAAGCGATTCTCCTGCCTCAGCCTCCCAAGTAGCTGGAGTTACAGGCGCCCACCACTACACCTGGCTAATTTTTGTATTTTTAGTAGAGACGGGGTTTCACCATATTGGCCAGGCTGGTCTCGAACTACTGACCTCAGGTGATCCGCCCGCCTAGGCCTCCCAAAGTACTGGGATTACAGGTGTGAGCCATCGCGCCCGGCTCCCAGGCTGGACTTTAACTCCTCCTCTCGAGCGATCCTCCTGCCTCTGCCTGCCAAGTAGTTGGGATTACAGGCATGTGCCGCTGTGCCCAGCAGGACCTTCCTTTTAGATAATTGTTCCAGGTGAATCTGATATATATATATGTTTCAGAATTGTTTTTTAGAGAATGACAAAAATAAAAACTCTTGATACTGTTTCCTACCAATTTATGTACTTGTTCACCCATGGTCTTTTAAGACTCAGTATATAAAAATGGCCCGCTCAGTTAAAAAACCCCAAAATGACTTTTGTCTAAGGCAAATTTTTTTTTTCCACTGTGGACATTTGTCTCAAGTCTTTTTACTTAATTTTGCCAATGTAGAGCTGCCAACAATTCAGAGACACATAGATGTAGATCTGAGGATAAATTGGTATCTACAAAGCAGGGGGTAGATTCCTCAGCATGTGTTTGTTTGATTTAACATTTAACTTAAATGCAAAACCCAAGCCTTTTTGCATTTCTGATATTTCCCATTTGTTATGCCAAAAGTCCTTCTTCAGGTTTCCGCAGCTTTCTGTGTCAATGATCATGACATATTAAAAACGGTAACATTATAAATACTGTGCTGTCTTAAGAATTTCTAGCACTTCCTGAATCGGAAAATAATGTCCTTGCTTTTTGTATAATGAGTGAGAACAATAAATCTTTCACCTTCCCTATACTTCTATTAGACAGATATTACAACAGCGTTAGTTGGAAGGAAAAGCCAATTCTTATATTAAAGAAAATACCTGCTTGAATGCAGCAGTTAGAGATTCTTAGTTCATCTGCATTTTGTAAGCAATAGAATGCTTTCTGCTGAGTTTTTTCAATATAGGCAGTTGCAACTAATAATGAATTATGTTCCAAAATTTCCTTTTTAAATTTTAGCTTATTGTAAACTCACCATTTATTTTTCCATAGAATCAGTGACAGTTAGGACTCCTGGATGACCTCACAGAAAGTTTATTTTATTCTTCTCTATTCTGCCTTTAACTCACAAGGTAGTCAGATGATGGTATCATAATAAAGTGTTTGGTGAGCCAACTACAGATGCCAAGGCACACCTTGGCTCTCTCCTTCCCCAGATGCCCAGACAAAATGGGGACAGTAATGGTGGAGGTAGCAAAAGAGACCACCTCCTCTTCTTCTGTCTCTCCTTCTTTCTTAATATCCTTGGGGTTTGGATAAGACTAGGGAGAGCCCTAAAATAATTGTAGCATGCCTTGAACTGGGTTTTGACATAGAGTCTGGCTTTTAACTGCAGGCAGGGAGTGAAGAAAAGGAATCAACTGGCATATCTGTTGGTATTTGTAAGGCAATGCCTTTGTAAGGCAGCATCTTCTCTTTTCCGAACCACCCCCTCCCTGCTCTTTTTCTATTTTGCTCTGAAAAGCTCTCTCTTATCTCAGTTTAAAGCTTTGGTCTCTAAGTCAGATGCAAAGTAAACCAACCAAATCTACCCAGTTACATAATAACGAAAGAGTGAGGGAAATGTATTTCAGCAGTAATCAATTATTTTTCACTCCCAAAAAGTGTACCCTTGACTTCATTTTTATATTTTTAACACTAACCAATTATTTTTTTACTACCCAAACCAAAAACTGTACCCTCAACTTTGTGTTTGTATTTTTGTCCCATGTACTCTCAAAACATGCACATTTCCTGCAAACAGCACGTTAATTTATATCAAGCCTTTTCGATCTTGAGGACAAAGTACAATAATGTTTACATAAATAATGTTTGCAAAAAAGAATTGTATAAAACCAGAAAGAAAACCCTATTTTTGTCTTGGCTTCTGGCTTTTTTAGATCTTAAAAAAAAGAGTTACCATTTCTTGAGAACTTTTTGAGTGCATTATTTACTTAAATGTCAAGTTTGCTAAGTCCAGCTCATCTAATAAATGTAGCTCAACCTGTAACATTTTTAGTTGTGTGGTTCCTAATTTTAGGCTAATTCTGTAAATCTTCCAATTTCTTATACCCCTTTTAGTACTGAGTTTTGTGTTTTCCAGTATCAGATTTTCTACTAAAGGTGTCAGAACAATTTTAATGAAGCAAATAATGAAATAAATATAATAAATTTGCAACAAATTGCACTAAATGTCATTTAACACCAACCTGATGTTAGAACACAGGTATGACAAACCAAGACCTTTCTAATAGCTTTAGAACACATCTTTCAATTCTTACAGATTAAGAATGCAGTTGAAAAGCCACCTTTCCAGTCTGCTGTTATGAAATCTTGTCGCTTGGATTCTGGAGAGGATTAGGGAGGTAGCTGATTGCTAATATTGTAAACTGGCCCCCTTCTTAGTGGCGCTGCCTCCATGTAGTTTTCATTGGCAGTTTGTGAACTTCCCTGGATTTTTAAAGACTCTCCTTATTGTTCCATAAAATGCAGTTTCCTTTGTCTTTTCAGTTCCTTTTCTGCTGTTTTCAGAATAGGGCTTAAAAGTAAGATAAAAGGCCTGATACTTTCCATCATAAAAAGTTGTAATGACAGGTCTCACTAATTAAAGTGTAACAATGGGAAGATTAGCCTTTCAGTTAGCTTTGTGTTGAATCTATACAGTATTTTCAAAAGCCCTAACTCAGAACATATTGGAGTATAGCATCTTTAAAATATAAACACTCACACATGGATTTTATTATAATACACACACCAAATAGAGGCACGGTACCGGTAGGGCTTCCAGAATGTGGTAAAACAGGAAAACTTCCCATTTCAATGCAACTTTTTTTGGTGCTAACCATTCTACTACAGAAGTAGGAAAGACCATAGGGAGAACTGGAGGGGCATATTGTGGAACCAGGCCTCTTGCTAATTATGAATGACGGGGCTTTCTTTGGATTCCTTGGTGTCAGAGAATTTAAGTAGAATATATGTGCTTTTTAATGCCTGTGTTTTTTTCCTTAATGGAAGAGCATGTCTTCAACCCTGTATTAATAAAGTAATATTCCTTTCTTGTGGTGTCAGTAGCACAATAATGTGCTTAATACATTATTGGAATGTTAGTAATCTCAAGGGACCAAATATTTGAAGCTGTTAAAAGACATTTGATGTGTAAAACATGGTGTACATGAGTCTTTATTAGTGGGGGGTCGTGATATAACATTGTCTGAATAGCATCTAGCCATGCATTTTTCTGGAGATATAAATATAAAAATAATCAAAAGAACTCTAGAAAAATCCAGCTGGAGGATAGCTGATGGGAAAGGTCAGAAAGTGAGTAGGAGAAAAATATTCTTATGTTTGCATCAGGTTGCAAAGAAAGTTTAATTTTGGTGTGTAGATAGTTTTAAATTAGTGATTGGTGCTTTGTTAAAAAAAATACATGCAATTATTTTCTTTTTGTTTAAACTTCCAGGTTTGGTCCAAATTCCTGACTTGAATATAAATTAAATATCTTATTTTCTATAGCACACTGCTTAAAAAAGAGGTTTTTGGTTCACACTTAGTCATCTTTAATTTCAATATTTTGGTTTTAGGCATTTATTCAAGCTGAAATGTGTGGCAGAAACAGTGGGCATGTTTTACTATATTTCAGCCCTGAAGATATGATACTGTGGCTCTGCTCCAAGTTGGAATCATCACAATTCTAACTTTTAAATGTTTATGTTCTGTTTTTTTTTTTTTTTTTTTTTTTTTGAGATGGAGTCTCGCTCTGTCGCCCAGGCTGGAGTGCAGTGGCGCGATCTCGGCTCACTGCAAGCTCCGCCTCCCAGGTTCACGCCATTCTGCTGCCTCAGCCTCTGGAGTAGCTGGGACTACAGGCGCCCGCCAGCATGCCCGGCTAATTTTTTGTATTTTTACTAGAGACGGGGTTTCACCGTGTTAGCCAGGATGGTCTTGATTTCCTGACCTCGTGATCCGCCCGCCTCGGCCTCCCAAAGTGCTGGGATTACAGGCGTGTGCCACCGCGCCCGGCCGTTTGTGTTCTTTAGAAAAAAACATCTAACAGAAGAGTCCCATGTAAGGTGACTGTAGCTCAGTCACAAGGCGAGAAAGTAGGCAAGAACTGGAAGAGACAAGAGAAAAGGAGAAAAGGGATGCAAGTCAAAGTATGTTCATTTTGTGTAACATTAAGAGATTATCCTTTTCTTTACTTCTCTGGCTCCAGAAATTTATGGGGAAAGATTGTGTTGACATTTCTTCTCAATATTTTTATAATCAATCCCCTTCTCTCTTGTAGGTTCACCCCCTTCCTTCAAGTTCTAATTACGGTTTTATCTGGACTATTGAAGGATTTCCCCCCTTCAGGTTCTCTCCATTCTTCTTACACCCTGCTGTCAGATTAATCTTCCTAACACCAACACTGATCCTGTCATTTCTGTGCCCAAGAGCCTTCAAATGGCGCCCCGTTACTTACCAAATTAAGTACAAATTTTGTAGCTTGATATGTAAGGCCCTCCTCACTTAAACTGGACCTTATTTTTGCCATATATCTTTTTTTTTTTTTTGAGATGGAGTTTTGCTCTTGTTGCCTAGGCTGGAGTGCAATGGCCTGATCTCGGCTTACTGCAACCTCCACTTCCCGGGTTCAAGCAATTCTCCTGCCTCAGCCTCCCAAGTAGCTGGGATTACAGGCATGCGCCACCATGCCCAGCTATTTTTTGTATTTTTAGTAGAGACGGGGTTTCACTATGTTGGCCAGGCTGGTCTTGAACTCCTGATCTCAGGTGATCCGTCCACCTCGGCCTCCCAAAGTGCTGGGATTACAGGCGTGAGCCACTGCGCCCGGCTAACCATGTATCTTTTCACTCATCTTAGGCTCTAGTCAAAATAAACTCCTTGGGCTTGGGAAGTAGTTTTTTTTTTTTTTTCTTGTTTTGTTTTGTTTTGTTTTTTTGAGACGGAGTTTCCCTCTTGTTGCCCAGGCTGGAGTGCAATGACGCAATCTCAGCTCACCACAATCTCCGCCTCCCGGGTTCAAGCGATTCTCCTGCCTCAGCCTTCGGAGTAGCTGGGATTACAGGCGTGGGCCACCACACCCAGCTAATTTTTTTAGTAGAGACAGGGTTTCTCCATGTTGGTCAGACTGGTCTCCAACTCCTGACCTCAGGTGATCCACCCGCCTCAGCCTCCCAAAGGGCTGGGATTACAGGCGAGAGCCATCGCTCCCGGCCTCGGAAAGTAGTTCAAAAAAACAGTTAAGAGAACATTCTTTGGAGTCAAATATAATTGCATCCGTGTGATCCAGCTCTGTGGCCTCAGAGACTCTGTTAAACCTTTCTGAATTGCTGTTTCCTCACCGATGTAAAGAAGATAATGCCAACACCTTCCACCATAGGGATGTTGTGAGGATTGAACAAATGTTATAAAATTCACAAACATTTTTGTGAGCAGCAGGACGTTTTAGATGATTTCTATTAATCACTCAGTGGTTTCTTCTGTGACAAGCACAGATAGAGCTAGTCCTGAGGGGAATACAGAACTGGCTCAGAGGTGGTCTAAAGAAGCCTCCTAAAAGATGTTCTCGTTCACATTCCTTAAGTAGATCATGATGAAATGATGGTAGTGACACATATTTATTCCCAAAGTTAAATGATAAAAGAACTCGAAGTTCAGGGCAATAATACAAAAATTGTCTCAAGGCCAGGTATGAGCAATTGCCAGGTGAACAAGATCGCTACTATCTGTTGGGATTCATTGGAAGGAGACATCCTGGTGGTCTGAGATGATTGGCAAAGGTTTCCAGGAAGAAGAGGAATTTGAGCTGGATAGGTTTTAGATAGGAGGATAAGTGTGAAGGGGGCTGAAAAGGACACACTTCAAGGGTAGCAAGTCCTGGCTTTATTTTGGGGGGACTCCACCTCAATAAGCTCCTTTGGTCATAAAAACCCTCCGTCTTTTTTCAAGAGGAAACTTGCTTTAGAGGAAGATGCTAATCAATCTGTTTGGTAATGTAAATTGGGTTTAAACAAACTATTCTCCTGTAGAATTAGAGAATTTTCCTTTTTCTAAAGATGGCTTAAGCTTGGATTTGTTTTGGGGAGATGGGTGTGCCTTTTTGCCCAGGAATTTTCTTCCAATAGACGTAAATTCAATGGATCTGTGGCAAGAGAGGTGTGCCTTAAGTTGCGGGAAAGGCTGTGATAAGGAACAGAGCTGCACCTGGCTTAGTGCTGGCTAGATAGACGAAAGGTGGCCTCACTTGGTATCATTTGAGATTAAATAAGTCAGCCTTTGGGAAATGAACTGTGCACTCTGGTGATTATGTGTCTGGGTCATAGTATCTGGAGATTAGGAATGGGATTTCCCCCAGAAGGAAATGGAGAATTTCAGCGTCGATCTCTCTCAAGTGGGAAAGCAGGCCAACTAACTTTAGATGGGCAGGAAGGGAGGAGTTTCTCTTTTTTTTTTTTTTCTGGAGCCAAGGGAAGCTGGACATGGAATCGCAGGCATGGGAATTCCTGAATATTACTGTTAGTGTGAATTTTGAGCTGACACCTGTTATGAGAATACTGCCAGGTGGTGGGCTAGAAATTGAACATAGATTGTAAAGCACAAGGGTAGTTTTAATATGATCCAGTAGCCTTCAGAAATGAAGACTAAGCTGGGCACGGTGGCTAATACCTGAATCCCAGCACTTTTGGAGGCCAAGACAGGCAGATTGCTTGAGCCCAGGAGTTCAAGACTACCCTGGGCAACGTGGCAAAACCCCTTCTCTACAAAAGAATACTAAAATTAGCTGGGCATAGTGGTGTATGCCTATCGTCTTAGCTACTCAGGGACTGAGATGGGAGGATCGCTTGAGCCCAGGAGGTTGAGGCTGCAGTGAGCCGAGATCATGCCACTGCACTCCAGCCTGGGTGACAGAGACTCTGTCTAAAAAAAAAAAGGGATGGACAGTCTTGGGGATATGACTTAATGGTAGTAACCTAGGAGAACTTGGGAAGGCCTGTCTTCAGATTCTTCTTGGCTTCCCTGTGTAACATTCCTTTTCTCCTGTTTCTGGCAGGACACCTGTCACATAAGGGTCTTCAAAAGATAAGGTCAGAGAGAACTTTCTGCTTCTGTGGTTTTCTCAATTTCCTTTAGCTTACAATACTCAGTATGTCAAGGTGCCATATTTTGGGGTGTCACATTGTGAGACTTTGCATTTATTCCCAGAGATTCTGATTAAGTAGGTCGATTGTGGGTCCTGGAATCTATTTTTAGCATACTCAGGTAGTTCTGAGATACAGTCAGATCTGGGGTACACTTTTCTAGGCTGAAAATATTACCACCTTCCCTTAGTAGGTTTTTAAAAAGTGAAATATTAAAATACGTTTACCTTGATGGAGAGAAGTTGTGAAAATTATATGTTGAGTAAAGAGAGACTTCCATGTTAGACTAGATCATGTTGATGTTTTACAACAAGCATATGCTCAAGGTGTATTAAAAAAAAAAACAAAAAAAAAACAAGATGAAATAGTATAAAGTAGAGGTGGAGAAATCTGTCCTGGTCGCAGTGCTGCCATCACCAACTGAGAGGTAGATGGGAAAGGGTCAAGGCTTAAGCAGCACAATCTGTCACACAAATCTCAAGTGCTCTTGAAAGTTAAGCATTACATTTATAATCCAAAAAGAATCTGTGGATGTGGGACTTAAAAAAATAAAAACAAGCAGGGCGTGGTAGCTCACACCTGTAATCCCAACACTTTGAGAGGCTGAGGTGGTAGGATCACTTGAGCCCAGGAGTTCAAGACCAGCCTGGGCAATGTGGTGAGACCTTGTCTATAAAAAAAATGAAAAAGTAGCCAAGCATGGTGGCACATGCTCGTAGTCACAGCTACTTGGGAGGCTGAGGTGGGAGAATCACTTTAGCCCAGGAGGTTGAGGCTGCAGTGAGCTGTGGTCACACCACTGTACTCCAGCCTGGGTGACAGAGCGAGACCCTGTCTCAAAAAATAAAATGAAATAAAAAACAGAAAAAATAAAAGTGATGAGAAAATACATTTGTGTAAGTTGGATTTCATATGCTGTACAGGGGATGAAAATCCTTTTGTTAGGCAAATAATCACTCTCTATTTCTCTTTTGTGTAGACACAATTATTTATGGTATTTTCCTTGAGTGAGACCCCTGTGACAGACCATATCCTAGAAATTCCAAAAATGTTTATATGAAAGTAGCGTTTGAGAAAATTTGACACCTACTACCTTTTAGAAACTTCTAATGTTATGTCCATTACTGAAGTGTCATGCATTTCAGCTCATCAGCTTTTTTTCTTACATGTCACATCTTATCAATGGCTAGTATAGGGGCCAAGATGTCACAGGAAGTTGTTAACCTAATTTGTATGGTCTGAAAGTACTTCTTTTAATAAGACTATTGAAGAATATGCAGAGTTACTTTTTGCCTTCTATAAGGATAGAGTATTTCCATATTCTTTCAGGTATTTTGAAAGAAACCCCAGACAGATTTCCTACCATTTGAATCTCTATTGTGAGCCTTTCACACCAACAGGTTTACTTGACCTTGGGTCTAGTGGATTGAAGCCCCAAGTGTGAACACTTTTCTTTCCCAGGAGCTGTTAACTTTAAAGCCTCTGAGAACCATTTGAATGGTAATATTGTTCAGCACCAGACCTAAGAAACAAACACTCATAAAGTGTCTTCTGACTATCTTTCCTCCACACTTTTGCTTAAGTGCATTTGTTCATTCATTCCTAGCTGCATTTCCCTGTGCCACTCCTTACAGGGAAAGCATTTCTTTGATTGTTTTACATCCCCAATTCTCCCCTTGTGAGAATTGTATAAGGAAACTCTCTCTTTGGCTTAGCAGATGGGCACAAAGCAACTTTGTTTGAGGTGTGACTTGAACTTTCCTGAAATTTGATATCAACTCCTACCTGGATTTGAACTTTGAAGACCCAAAGATAGGAAGTTTCCGTATAAGGATCAAAACATGTCAGAGCAAGACCCAGTGATTTGGGCTGGCAACCCTGGCAGGTAGGATTACTTTGCTCAACAGCTCAGGATGGTGTACCCTGTTCCCTGAAAACCACTTCACAAATGTCTGTGTTGTCCCAAGGGTGACTGGAGAGAGCGTGAGGATAAATCAGTGCAACCTATCTCCACCACTGGAAAAGCAAATCAAAGCATGTCCTAGTGAATATCATCCTTCATTCAACAGCTGATGTCTGTGAGAGACTGTTAGGTTCACAGCAGTGTGGCAGGCACAAAGAAATATAATTGTAGTGGTGTCTGCAGGAGGCTGGTGCCTAGTGAACACGGTGGTACACAGTGGAAGCAGCCATGGTGCCCAGTGGGGGACATTGGTGCCTGGCAGGGGACAAGACCAGGAAATGAAGAAAGAAATGGTGTATGCCACATGGTAGCAGAGCTGGACAGCTGACAGGGGCTTATTCATGACCACTGGTGAGATGCTGCTTGGAGACTCCCAGCAAAACTTGAGAGGTACTTTGCAGGAGGGCAGTGTTTCACAGCAGAAGATGAAGAGATGAAGACAAAAGTCATGGAGGTATAGATTCTGTGACCCTGTTGTACCCATAGGCTGAAAAAACCTGAGGAAATTGAGGTTACAGAATCAATTGCTGTAAGAGACACGACTCCCACCCTTGGGGGCTTTCATACACATCTTAGGGACTTGCTCACATGGCAATAACAGAAGGATTATAAAAAGTATAAATGAGGAGTTTGAGGAGTTTCATGAGGAAGGCATTGCTGGAAGAATAAGTGGGTCCTCATAGGGGTGCAGGTGGGTATTCAGGAATGAGTAGTGGTCTCAGAGCTGGAAAGGCAGAAAGGGCCTTCCAAGTGGGGATCCTCATGACCAGAGAAGGTCAGCCTCTCACCATGTGGGGTCATGGAACTGCAGACTGGGCCAGGCTGTTGGAGGGGTGTCTGACTGCCCAACTTTCCTCTGAAGGAGCTGAGAGGTGTGTCACAGAACAGAAAGCCCTGAAGGCTTTCTGTGACAAAACTGCTGGGGACTAAGAGGACCCTCCTGGTATCCTGTCTAGGACAGAGGGAGAGTTTGTGGGCTGGGAAGAGAAACTGCAGGCAGGGAGATCCACTAAAAGGCAACTGCAATAACTGACAGGTGCGGGGTGAGGAGTGATAAAGGTCTGGACTGCCAGATACAGAAAGTAGAAATAAAAAGAAAGGAAGAGAAAACCAAGAGAGGTGGGGAGACAGAAATGACAGGACAGGCTGACAGATTGGGACTGGCTCCCAACTGGCTACCAAGAAAGAGGTCAGTCAGACAGAATGAAGAGTTTGAGCTTAACCAACTAGACGACAGACTGATGGAAATACAGAGGAGTCCTTGGCATTGGAATTACATTTTTTTGTAAGACTGACAACACACTTTGTTTGTCAAAACCTCTAAATAGCCAGGTGTGGTGGTGCATGCCTACAGCCCTCTGAGGCTGAAGCAGGATGATTGCTTGAGCCAGGAATTCTGGGCTGTAGTGCGGCATGCCAATGGGGAGTCTGCACTAAGTTCAGCATCGGTATGGTGGCCTCTTGGGAGCGGGGGACCACCAGGTTGCCTAAAAAAAAGGTGAAAGACCCAGGTCAGAAATGGAGCCAGTCAAAACTCTCATGCTGATCAATGATGGGATCACAACTGTAAATAGCCACTGTCCTCCAACCTGGGCAACATAGTGAGACCCCATCTCAAAAGAAAAAAAAGAGAGAGAGAGAAAAAAAGGAAAGAAGGAAAGAAAGAAAAAGAAAACTACTAAATAGAGTTCAGTCTTCCCTTCTACCTTTCTTTTTTCTCCTCTTCCCCCGCAACACTACAAATCTGGTCCTTGTTAAATTTCCACAATTTGTAAACACATGTCAGTATTTTAGTTTTTACCACAAATGAGAGCATGATATACATACCGCCTTGCAACTTACTTTGATTAACAATATATTATGGATATCTTTCAGTATCATTTCATATGGATCTTCCTCAGTTTTTTAAAACAGCTATGTAGCAGCCCATTATATGGCTGTACCATCCTTTATTTTACCAGTGTTCCATTGGTACACATTTATGTTGTTTCCAAATGTATCTTTTTATAACCAATGATTCCATTAACACCATATTCATAGACTTGGGCAACTATTATAGGATAAATTCTTAGAAAAGCAATTGCTGGGTCAAAAGACATGCACAATTTAATATCATTTGATACATATTGCAAAACTGCTCTCTGGAATGTTTATCTGATTTAATTCTTCCATTAACAGGTTAATCAAGACCTCTTCGTGCATGTCTGTGGCAATTTGTCAACCTGCTCTTTCTACAACTGCAATAAATACTAGTTTGCCACATTGGAAGAGATTATATTAGTCAACAGATCCTAATGAATGAAGGGTTTCTTAATTAAAATAACCAGAAAGTCATTACTTGTAAATATATAAACAAGTTGATTATAGCAAGAGGCTGAATACTTCTAATAAGCATGTGTGGATATTAAATTAACCATGGTTCACAAACCATCCATGGATGCACTGGATGCATGGTTGATTGGAAATAACCACTTCACAGTGGTTACCCGATTTCTGTCTGCCAACTGCCAAATGGCATTCCTGTTTGGAAGATTATTATGGTTTGACATAACTCATGATATTTCCTAACACATGTATGTGTCAAGTAAAATCATTTTTTCCTCTCATGGGTATTTAATAAATTAAAATACTTAATGGAGGATTAGAAAACTACCTCTTCGTTTCTTTTTGATTCAGCAGATATTTGTTGAACATGTACAATATACTAGGAAGTTACTTTGCTAATTGCTTCAGATAATACATGGAGGAGTAAAACCCGATTTTTGCCCTCAAGGTGCTCATAGGGGACAGACAAGAATATAGGATGAATATGAACATAAATGTAAAAATGGCTATAAAACTGAGGCAGAAGGAGAACGGTGCTTAAAGATGAGCACAAAGAAACAATGATGAAAATTCAAAACAGAGAAAACGCATCTGCTTAATGGAAAAATAAGGAAAGGCTTCATTGAGAGAGAAGCATGTAAGAAGGGATTTCAAGAATGGGTAGGACTTGTTCACTTAAGCACTTTCTTTTGGAATGTCCAAGGCCAAGCTGTGGGAAGGTGAGGCTACAAAGAGAGTCCACATATAGATGCTTCTGTCAATGGCCCAGCAGAACAGATCTTGCTAGTTAACCCAGCCCAGGTGCCAAACATGCGCGAAATTTCCAGCAGGGCAATTTCCAATGAGTGAAGACACCTCTGGACATTTCCAGCTTCTAGTCATTGAATCACCCCAGCCATTCAAGTCTTACCAGCTGAAGTCCCTGACATTGTAGAGCAGATATAAGTCATCCCTGCTATGACATGTCTGCATTTCTGACTCACAAGATCCATGAGGATTAAAAAATTGTTGTTTTATTTTAAAAAATGGGTAGGATTCCACAGGTAAGCTGGAGATAGGGAGAACATTTCTAGCAAAATAAACGACATAAGCTGAGGGGAAGCATGACTATGCCTACAGAACAAAAAACAATCCAGAACAGTCCAGGTGGGCTGGCATCAGGGATTTGAGGACAGGTAGAGTAAAAGATCAGACTAGATCTGAGAATAAAGAACATTACATGGCAAGTGAATATACTTTTTTTTTTTTTTTGTAACGGAGTCTCACTCTGTCACCCAGGCTGGAGTGCAGTGGTAAAATCTCTGCCCACTGCAACCTCTGCCTCCCGGGTTGATGCACCTCAGCCTCCCTAGTAGCTGGGATTACAGGTGCCCGACACCATGCCCAGCTAACTTTTTTGTATTTTTAGTAGAGGTGGGTTTCACCACGTTGGCCAAGCTGGTCTCGAACCCCTGACCTCAAGTGATCCACCCGCCTTAGCCTCCCAAAGTGCTGAGATTACAGGTGTGAGCCACCATGCCTGGCGAATATACTCTTATTTGATAGGCAAGTGGAGTCTAGCCAAAGTTGGGCATCAGGCGTTGTTTTTGAGGCAGGAAGAAAAACGTACTGTTAGGGCTCAGAACATGATGCCCACAATATGGCATCTTGGCAATTGAGAAAAACACAGAAGCAAGAAGGTCAGTCTGATCTTCTCCCACCTTTCTCCCCTAAAGCATTGTCATAAATTCTCTGACCTATCTTGCTTGAATTGGGTCATAAGACCCTTAATCCAGAGGGATCCTGCCCTGTAACTAAAAACCAAGAAGAATCTGAACAGGCCTTGCTAACTTCCCTCCAGTGTATTCACATTAGATCAGAACCTCCTTTTGTCCAATCATACTCCTGCATGACTGTCCATTCTTCATAGAACCTAAGCATAAAAATACAGTTTTCCTGCTGGGCACAGTGGCTCACGCCTGTAATCACAGCACTTTGGGAGGCCGAGGCAAGTGGATCACCTAAGGTCGGAAGTTTGAGACCAGCCTGACCAACATGGAGAAACCCTACCTCTACTAAAAATACAAAATTAGCTGGGTGTGGTGGCGCATGCCTGTAATCCCAGCTTCTCAGGAGGCTGAGGCAGGAGAATCACTTGAATGCCGGAGGCAGAAGCTGCAGTGAGCCTAGATCGTGCCATTGCACTCCAGCCTGGGCAACAAGAGTGAAACTCCGTCTCAAAAAAATAAATAAATAAAAATAATAAATAAATAAATAAATAAAATGCAGTTTTCCTTGGGTATTTGGATCTTCTCCTCCTTCTTCTTCCTCTTCCTCTTCTTCCTTTTTCCCTTCCTCTCCTTCTCCTTCTACTTCTTTTTTTGAGACAGGGTCTTGCTCTGTCACCTGGGCTGTGGTGTAGTGGCGTGACCGCTGGTTACTGAAGCCTCAAACTCCTTGGACTCACGCGATCCTCCTGCTTCGGCTTCCCAAAGTGCTGGCACTACAGGCGTAAGCCACCATACTTGCCCGTGTCTTCATTTCTGAAGTCTTCCATGTTATGTAAAGCTTTGGTTAAATAAAATTTTTGTGAGTTTTCTCTTGTTAATCAGTCTTTGGTAATGAGGGTATCAGCCATGAATCTTTTGATGGATGAGGAAAATATGTTACTTTTTCTCCCCAACAATATTAATAAAAGTTTGGGAAAAATTAAATTTCATGTTGCCTTCTTTTTGCAATTCATTTTTTAAATTAATAAAAACTTCAACCTGTCATTCATTTAACAAATATTTGTTGAATGCCTCTATAAATATAAAATTACTAAGTTTGTTTAAATTATCTTCTAAGTTTAAATCAGCTATTTGATTTTATCCTTTACATAAATTTGTGTGATGCCTAATATGAAAATATTTTTCTGTTTTCCACCTAGTTATGTGGCTATGTAAGCACTTTTAGAACTTTTGTGCTAAAATTCAAAAACACATAATACATAAAATAGCATACTTGCAAATAATGATATAATGAATTTGAAATTTGTCCCAGAATAGCAAATTTTCTCCTTAAGTTAAAAAAGTTCCGCTTCTGTTTATTAAGTATTTACTATTTCAATGTGCCAGGCACTGTGCTAAGTAATTTATGTGCACTATCTAATTTGAAACACAGCAACCTCAGGAGGTAGGTTAGGTACTATTAACAGGAAAGTACGATCATCTGCCCAGGGTCATCCAATTAGTAATCTGCCCAGGGTCATCCAATTGGTAAGTTGGATTCAAACAAAAACAGAGTCCCTAAAAGGCATCCTGAGCCTCAGGTACTGTGCTCCTTACACAGTAAGGGAGGCAGAGGTCTCAGTGAGCCGAGATTGCGCCACTGCACTCCAGCCTGGGTGACAGAGCAAGATTCCATCTCAAAAAAAAAAAAAGGAAACACATTTCACCTATAAAGATACACATATACTGAAGATAAAGAAATGGAAAAAATTTTTCCTGCCAGTGGAAACAAAAAAATAGCAGAAGTTAATAAATAATAAAGATTAGAGCAGAAACAAATTAATTTTTAATGAAGAAACCAATATAAAAGATCAGTGAAATGAAAAGTTGTGTTTTTTTAAAAAGATAAATAAAATTGACAAACCTTTAGCCATACCAAGAAAAAAAGGAGAGAATACCCAAATAAATAACATCAGAGATGAAAAACGTGACATTACGACTGATACTGCAGAAATTCAAGGGATCATTAGTGGCTACTATGAGCAACTATATGCCAGCAAGTTGGAAAAGCTAGAGGAAATGGATAAATTCCCAGATACATACAACCTACCACGACTGAACCGTGAAGAAATCCAAAACCTGAACATACCAATAACAAGTAACGAGATCAAAGCCATAATAAAAATTATCTCAGTAAAGAAAAGCACAGGACTTGATGGCTTCACTGGTGAATTCTATCAAACATTTAAAGAAGAACTAATACCAATCCTACTGAAGCTATTCTGAAAAAATGCAAGAGAAGGGAGTACTTCCAAACTCATTCTACAAGGCCAGTATTACCTTGATACTAAAACCAAAGACTCATCAAAAAAAAAAAAAAAGAAGAAAGGAAACTACAGGCCAATATCTCTGATGGATATTGATGCAAAAATCCTCAACAAAATACTAGCAAATCAAATTCAACAATACATTAAAAAGATCATTTATCATGACCAAGTGGGATTTATCTCATTGATACGAGAATGGCTCAACATATGTAAATCAATGTGATACATCATATTAACAGAATGAAGGACAAAATCCGTATGATCATTTCCACTGATGATATAAAAGCATTTGGTAAAATTAAACATCCCTTCATGATAAAAACCCTCAAAAACTGGCTATATACTTGGTGGGAAGCTGAGGCAGGAGAATTGCTTGAACCCAGGAGGTGGAGGTTGCAGTGAGCTGAGATCACACCACTGCACTCCAGCCTGGGTGATAGAGTGAGACTCCATCTCAAATTACAAACAAACAAACAAAATAACTGGGTATGGATTGAACATATGTCAACATAATAAAAACCATAAAAAACAGATCCACAGCTAGTATATCATACTGAATGGGGAAAAATCTTTTCTCTAAGATCTGGAACACCACAAGGATGTCCACTTTCCCCACTGTTATTCAACATAGTTTTGGTAATCCTAGGTAGAGCAATCAGACAAGAGAAGGAAATGGCATAAAATTTGGAAAGGTAAACGTCAAATTATCCTCGTTTGCAGATAATATGATATGATCTTATATTTGGAAAATCCTAAAGACTCCACCAAAAACTAGAAGTGATAAACAAATTCAGTAAAGTTGTGGGATAGGCCGGGTGCTGTGGCTCACACCTGTAATCCCAGCACTTTGGGAGGCTGAGGTGGGCGGATCACCTGAGGTCAGGAGTTTGAGACAAGCCTGGCCAACATGGTGAAACCCTGTCTCTACTAATAATACAAAAATTAGCCGGGCGTGGTGGTGCATGCCTGTAATCCCAGCTACTCAGAAGGCTGAGGCAGGAGAATTGGTTGAACCCAGGAGGCGGAGGTTGCAGTGAGCAGAGATCGTGCCATTGCACTCCAGCCTGGGTGACAAGAGTGAAACTCCATCAAAAAAAAAAAAAGTTGTGGGATATACAATATCAA
This sequence comes from Pongo abelii, assembly GCF_028885655.2. Taxonomy (NCBI): domain Eukaryota; kingdom Metazoa; phylum Chordata; class Mammalia; order Primates; family Hominidae; genus Pongo; species Pongo abelii. Next base: position 143,753,955 of record NC_072008.2, read on the forward strand.
CATACAAAAATCAGTAGAATTTCTATATGCCAACAGCAAGCAATCTGAAGGAGAAATTTTAAAAATCTCATTTACAATAGCCACATGTAAAATTAAATACCTAGGAATTAGCTTAGCTAAAGAAGTGAAAGATTTCTACAATGAAAACTATAAAACACTGATGAAAGAAATTGAAGAGGACACAAAAAATTGAAAGATGTTCCATGTTCATATATTGGAAGAATCAATATTGTTAAAATATCCATACTACCCAAAGTAATCTACAAGTTCAATGCAATCCTTATCAAAATACCAATGACATTCTTTACAGAAATAGAAGAGGCAATCCTAAAATTATATGGAACAACAAAAGACCCAGAATAGCCAAAGGTATTCTAAGCAAAAAGAACAAAACTGGAAGAATCACATTACCTGTCTTCAAATTAGACTACAGAGCTGTTGTGACCAAGAAAGCATGGTACTAGCATAAAAACAGACACACAGACTAATGGAACAGAACAGAGAACCCAGAAACAAATCCACACAACTACAGTGAACTCATTTTCAACAAAAGTGCCAAGAACATACGCTGGAGAAAGGATAGTTTCTTCAATAAATGATGTTCGAAAACTGGATATCCAGTTTGATATCCAGATGAACCTTGACCCCTATCTCTTGCCATATACAAAAATCAAATCAAAATGAATTAAAGACTTACATTTATGACCTTTAACTATTAAAACGCTACAAGAAAACATTGGGGAAAGTCTCTAGGACATTGTTCTGTGCAAAAATTTATTGAGTAATACCCCCATGAATGCAGGTAACCAAAGCAAAAATGGACAAATGGGATCACGCCAAGTTAAAAAGCTTCTGCACGGCAATGTAAACAATCAACAAAGTGAAGCGACTACCCGCAAATGTGAGAAAAAATATTTGCAAAGTACCCATCCAAGAAAAGATTGATAACCAGAATATATAAGGAACTCAAACAACTCTATAGAAAAAAATCCAATAATCCAATTAAGAAATGGGCAAAATATTTGAATAGACATTTCTGAAAACAAGACATGTAAATTCCAAATAGGCATATGAAAGGTTGCTTAACATCATTGATCATCAGAGAAATGCAAATCAAAACTACCATGAGATATCATCTCACCCCAGTTAAAATGGCTTTTTTTTTTTTTTTAATGGCTTTTAGGCTGAATGTGGTGGCTCATGCCTGTAATCCCAGCACTTTGGGAGGCCAAGCCGGGCAGATCACCTGAGGTCAGGAGTTCGAGACCAACCTGACCAACATGGAGAAACCCCGTCTCTACTAAAAATACAAAAAATTAGCCAGGCATGGTGGCGCATGCCTGTAATCCCAGCTGCTCGGAAGGCTGAGGCAGGAGAATCGGTTGAACACAGGAGGCGGAGGTTGTGGTGAGCCAAGATCATGCCATTGTACTCCAGCCTGGGCAACAAAAGCAAAACTCCGTCTCAAAACAAAATTAAAATAAATAAATAAATAAATAAATAAATGGCTTTTATCCAAAAGACAGGCAATAACAAGTACTGGAGAGAATGTGAAGAAACGGGAACCCTTGTACATGGTTGGTAGGAACGTAAATGAGTACAGCCACTATGGAGAACAGTTTGGAGGATACTCAAAAAACTAAAAATAGAGCTACTATATGATCCAGCAATCCCAGTCCTAGTTATATACCCCAAAGAAAGGAAATCAGAATATCGAAGAAATACCTGCACTCCCATGTTTGTTGCAGAACTATTCACAATAGCCAAGGTTTGGAAGCAAACTAAGTGTCCATCAACAGATGATTAGATAAAGAAAATGTGGTACATATACACAATGGTATACTATACAGCCGTAAAAAAGTGAGATCCTGTCATTTGCAACAACATGTATGGAATTGGAGGTCATTATGTTAAGTAAAATAAGGCAGAGAAAGACAAGCTTCGCATGTTGTCAATTATCTGTGGGATTCAAAAATCAAGACAATTGAACCCATGGAGATAGAGAGTAGAAGGATGTTCACCAGAGGCTAGGAAGGTTAGTGGGGGGTGGGGGAGGTGGAAGGGAAGTGGCGATTGTTAATGGGTACAAAAATATAGTTAGAAAGAATGAATAAAAGCTAGTATTTGATAGCACAACAGGAGGACCATACTCAATAATAAATTTAATTGTACATTTAAAAATAAGCAGAAGAATTTAATTGGATTATTTGTAACACAAAGGATAAATGCCTGAGGGGATGGATATCCCATTTTCCATGATGTGATTATTATGCATTTCATGCCTGTATCAAAACATCTCATGTACACCATAAATATATGCACCTACTATCTACCTGCACAAAATTTAAAAATAATAATAATTTAAAAAATAAATAACTTGTTAATATGGAGGTAAAGAAACAACAACAACAAAAACAAAACAGAAACACACACACACACGCACACAAATACAACAGTTTCCTTGTAAATCAAAGGAGATCTAGAGTCTCATAATATATTTAGAATGTACAGGATGCAATTCAAAATGACTTAGCATGTAAAAAATTAAGAATTTCAACTTGCAAGCAAAAAAAGCAAAATAATTATCAAATTTCAACCCCAAGGTGACACAGATTTTAGAATTATGACAAATACTTTGATCCATCTATTAGAACCATTGTCTAATAAATAAAAGCAAATACTCTTCTTCTCTTTTTCTGCCTTTTCTGGTTTTAATTATGCATTTTATATGATTCCATTATCTTCCCTCTCTTAGCATATCAATTATATGTATTTTTTTACTTTTTACATTGGTTGTCCTACAGTTTGCAATATGCATTTACAGCTAATCCATTTTCAAATAATACTGTACCGCTTCACAGGTAGTACTAGTATCTTATAAAGGAGTGTCTTAGTTTTCTGAGGCTGCTATAACAAAGTACCTTGGACTGGTTATTTATTTATTTGTTTATTTATTTATTGAGACAAATTCTCTGTTTCCCACACCACAGTGCAGTGGTGCAATCACAACTCACTGCAGTCTCAACCTCCTAGGCTCAAAAAATTCTGTCTCAGCCTCCTGAGTAGCTGGGACCACAGGCACATGCCACCATGCCTGGCTAATTTTCTTTTTATTGTAGAGATGTGGTCTCGCTATGTTGCCCAGATTGGTCTAGAATTCCTGGGCTCAAGCAATCCTCCTGCCTTGGCGTCCCAAAGTGTTGGCAATACAGACGTGAGTAATCCCACCTGGCCAGACTGGTAATTTATAAACAATGAAAATTTATCTCTCACAGTTATGGAGGCTGGGAAGTGCAACATCAAGATGCCAGCATATTCAGTGACTGGTGAGAGCTCATTTCTCAGAGATGGCACCTTCTGGCGTGTCATATAGCACAAAGGCAAAAGGGGTTCCTCAAGCATTTTTTTTTTAGACAGTGTCTCACTCTCACCCAGGAGCCGGAGTGCAGTGGTATGATCCTGGCTCACTGCAATCTCCGTCTCCCGGGTTCAAGCGATACTCATGCCTCAGCCTTGCAAGTACCTGGCTGGGACTACAGGCAAATGCCACCACGCCTGGCTAATTTTTGTATTTTTAGTAGAGACGGGGCTTTGCCATGTTGGCCAGGCTGGTCTCAAACTCCTGATCTCAATTGCTCCGCCAGCCTCAGCCTCCCAAAGTTCTGGGATTAAAGGAATAAGCCACTGTGCCAGGCCTCAAGCCTATTTTTATAAGGACATTAATGGTATTCATGAAGGCAGGGCCCTTATGACCTAATCACCTCCCAAATGACTTGCCTCTTAATACTATTACATTGCACGTTGTGTTTCAACATATGAATTGTGGAGGGATGCATTCAGACTGTAGCACAGAGTATTCCCAATTCCTCCTTCCTGTCCCTTATAACATTGCTGTCATTCATTTCACTTATTGATAAGCCATAATCACCAAATACATTGCTGAAATTATTAGTTAGCTAACAGTTACATCAATTAAGAACAAGAAAAATGAAATATTTTAGTTTACCTTTATTCATCACTTCTCTAATGTTCTTCTTTTATATAGATCTGAGTTTCTGATGCATACTATTTTCCTTTTCTCTGAAGAACTTCTTTTAAAATTTATTGCAAGATAGGTCTACCAATGATAAATTAACCTCAGTTTTTTCTGTCTGAAAAAGTAAAATACTCTTGAAAACAAGTGGAAAGAAAGCAAGCTTCAGCAGAGAAATAGAAAATAAAAAGAAGAACTAAATAAATAGTTCAGAACTGAAAAATACAGTAATCAAAGTAAAACATTTACTGGGTATGATCAATAGCAGAATGGAGTTTTAAGAGGAAAAGCTCAGTGTACTTGAACACAGATTAATACAAATTATCTAAAATGAACAAAATATAGAAAAATGGTTGAAAAAAGAATAGAGACTCAGGGACCTATGAAACAATATCAAAAGGTCTATCATTTTATTCATCATAATTCCAGAAAGAGTGGAGAAAAAGTATAGTGCAGAAAGAATACTTGAAGAAATAATGGATGAAAACTTTCCAAATCCAGCAAAGGACATGAACTTACATGTACAAGAATCTCAGTGAATCCCACCCAGGATCAACTCAAAAAAATTCACATACAGGCACATTATAATTAAGCTGCTTAAAATTAGGTACCAAGAAAAAATATTAAAAATAGCCAGAGGAAAGTACTACATTGCATACAGTGGAACAATTAGAGTAAATTTCTTATCATAAACCATGGAGGCAAGAAAGAAATGTCATCACATTTTAAAAGTGCTTATGGGAATAAACTGTTAATCCGGAATTCTACAGGCAATGAAAATATCCTTCGAGAATGAAGGTCGAATAAAGACATTCTCAAAAAGGGAAACTAAGAGAAATCACCACCGGAACACCTGTTCTAAAAGAAATGCTAAAAGAAATTCTTCAGATGGAAGGGAAACAATACCAGAGGTAAACTTGGAGTAACAGATGGAGACAGAGCAAGAAAATGGTAAATATTTGGGTAAATATAATAAACTATCTCGTATGGTTTGGCTCTGTGTCCCCACTCAAATCTCATCTCCAATTGTAATCCCCACCTGTTGAGGGAGGGACACATAATCCCCATGTGTCAAGGGAGGGAGGTGATGGGATCATAGGGGTGGTTTTCCCCATGCTGTTCTTATAATAGTGAGTTCTCATGAGATCTGATGGTTTTATAAGTATTTGGAAGTACCTCCTTCGTTCACTGTCTCTCTTGCCTGCCACCATGTAAGACATGCCCGCTTCCCCTTCCACTGTGATTGTAAGTTTCCTAAGGCCTCCCTAGCCATGCAGAACTGTGAGTCAATTAAACCTCTTTTCTTTATAAATTACCCATTTTCTGGTAGTATCTTTATAGCAGTGTGAGAATGGACTAATACACTGTCCTCTTAGTTTTTAAAAACATATTGTGAAGATTGAAAACAAAAATTATAACATTGGCTGATGGGGTTTCCTTTCTTTTTTTTTTTTTTTTTGAGACAGAGTCACACTCTGTCTCCCAGGACGGAGTGCAGTGGCGTGATCTCGGCTCACTGCAAGCTCCGCCTCCCAAGTTTTATGCCATTCTCCTGCCTCAGCCTCCTGAGTAGCTGGAACTACAGGCGTGCACCACCTACACCTGCCTAATTTTTTTTTGTATTTTTAGTAGAGATGGGGTTTCACTGTATTAGCCAAGATGGTCTTGAACTCCTGACCTTATGATCCACCCGCCTCGCCCTCCCAAAGTGCTGGGATTACAGGCGTGAGCCACTGCGCCCGGCCGATGGGGTTTTCAATGTATGTAGGTGAAATGTGTAAGACAAGTACAGCATAAAGTGGGGAGGATAAACGGATCTATATGGTGGTAAAGCTTCTACACTGCACTTGAAGTAAAAAATATTGATTTGGAGTAGACAGTGTCAAGTATGTATGTGGTAACCCCTAGAGTAACAACTCAAATAGATATACAAAGAGATATAGTAAAAAATAAAAACCTCAATGGATAAATTAAAAGGGAATACTGAACAATATTAAGCTAATCCAAAAGAAGGCAGTAAGGGAAAAATAGGAAATAAAGAGAAAAGACAAGTAATAAAATATTAGAGCTAATAGAAACGTCAATAAATGTATTAGTGAAATTGGTCTAAAAATGCCAGTTAAAAAACATGGATTTTCAGAATAGATTTTTCCAAAGATTCAGTGGTATGCTGTCTACAAGAAAGCCTCTTTGAATATAAACAAATAGTCAATGTAAAATAAAAGAATGGGAAAAGATATGTGTCATGCAGTCACTAATCAAAATAAGCCTGTAGTGGCAATACTAATATCAACCAAAATAGACTTAAGGGCAAGGAAAATTACCAAGGATCAAGAGTGACATTACATAATTATAAAAGAGTCAAATTACCAAGAAAGCATAAATGTGGGCTGGGCACAGTGGTTCACTCCTGTCATCCCAGCACTTTAGGAGGCTGAGGTGAGCAGGTTGCTTAAACTCAGGAGCTTGAGACCAGTCTAGGCAGCAGGATGAAACCCCATCTCTACAAAAACTACAAAAATTAGGTGTGTGTGGTGGTGCATATCTGTGGTCCCAGCTACTCAGGAAGCTGAGGTGGGAGGATCACTTGAGCCCAGAAGGTGAAGGCTGCAGTGAGCTGTGATCCACCACTATACTCCAGCCTGGGTGACAGTGGAAGACCCTATCTCAAAAGAAAAAAAAAAAAAAATCCTAAATGTGTATGCAACTAACAACAGAATTTAAAAATATATGAAGCCAAAAATAATAAAACTGAAATGATAAATGGGCAAATCCACAATTATATTTAAAGTTTTAAACTCTTCTCTCTCAGTAATAGATGTGACAAGTAGACATATTATCAGCAAGGATATAGGAGAATTGAGCAACACTATCAGCCAATAGCCAATGGTACCTAATTGACATTTATGGAACAGTCTATCAAATGACAGCAGAATACACATTCTTTTCCACTGAAAATGCAAGATTCACCAAGATAGACCAAATCAGTGAAACAGAAACAAGAAAAACAATAGAGAAATACAATGAAACCAAAAGCTCTTTTTATGCAAAGATAAATAAAATGTTAGTCCAACTAGACTAACATAGGAAAAAAGTGGCGGGGGGGCAGTGGTGGCGGCACAAATATCATTAATAAAAGGAAATATCACTATACACATCACTAACATGAAATGGATGGTAAGGGAATGCTATCAATGACTATAGGCATAAATTTGATTACTTAGATGAGATGGATTAATCTGTAAAAATCTACAAACTATTAAAACTTATCCAAGATGAAATAGATAACCTGAATAATCCTATCATTATTAAATAAGTTGAGTTCATAGTCAAACATCTTCCAAAAAAGAAATCTCCAGACCCAGGTAATTTCATTGGTAAATTCCATCAAACATTTTTTTCTTTTCTTTTCTTTCTTTCTTTCCTTTTTTTTTTTTTTTTTTTTTTGAGACCAGGTCTTGCTCTGTTACCCAGGCTGGCTGGAGTGCAGTGGTGTGAACACAACTCACTGTAGCCTCGACCCCCTCAGATCAAATTATCCTTCCACCTCAGCCTCCCAAGTAGCTGGGATCACAGGTGCATGCCACCACGCCTGGCTAATTTTTTAATATTTTGTCAAGATGGGGTCTCACCATCTTGCCCAGGCTGATCTCAAACTCCTGGGCTCGAGCAATCCTCTCACCTCAGCCTCCCAAAGTCCTGAGATTACAGGCATGAGCCATCAATGCCTGACCTTTCATCAAACATTTGAAGAAGAAATAAAACTAACTCTACACAATCTTCTGGAAAATAGAAGAGGAGAGAACACTTCCAAACTCATTTTATGAGGCCAGCATTCTCCTGTAGTCAAATCCAAAGATAGTACAAGCAAAGAAAGGTATAGACCAAGATTTATCATAAAAGGGCAACATCTTTGACAAGATATTAACAAATTGAATATTGCGATATATGATAAAAATAATGTATCACAAATAAGTGTGGTTTATCCTGGGAATGCAAGGCTGATTCAATATTTGAAAGTCAATCCATGTATTCCACCATATTAACAGACTATAGAAGGAAAAAACTCACATGATCATAGCAATTGATAGAGAAAACATTTGACAACATTCAACATCCATTCATGGTAATAACTCTCAATATATTAGGAATAGAAGAGAATTTCACTAACCTGATGAAGGGCATCCACACAAAAAAACCCACAGCCAACATTATTCATAATGGTGGAAGACTGAATAATTTTTTTCCCAAGATTGGGAACAAGTCAAGGATGCCCACTCTTACCATTCCCATTCAAAGTCATACTGGCTGTCCTATTGAATGTAATAAGGCAACAAACAGAATAAAAATCATATAGATTAGAAAAGAAGAAATAAAATTGTTCCTATTCACAGGTGACATGATGGTCTCCATAAAAGTCTTGAAGAATCCTTTAAGAAAGCTTCTAGAACTACATGAAATTCTCAAGTTCACAGCTTTTTAATGGAAAAACAAACCTCAACCTAAACCTCTTACCTTTACATAAAGTAACTCCAAATGTATTGCAGATCAGAGGTGATATTCATGAATGTGAATTTGTGATATTGTATAATGGAATATGTTAATACTTGTAAGATTTGCATAGCTTGGTCAACCAATATTTTCTGAAGGTTAATACACAAGTTTGAGAAATTGTCATGGCCAATAGGAGCCTAAAGAGGCATGAAAACTAAATATAATGTGGTATTCTGGGTGGGATCTTAGTACAAAAAAAGACATTGCAGCTGGGTGTGGTGGCTCATGCCTGTAATCCCAGCACTTTGGGAGGCCAAGGTGGGTGGATCACCTGAGGTCAGGAGTTCGAGACCAGCCTGGCCAACATGGCGGAACCCTGTCTCTGCTAAAAATACAAAAATTAGTCAGGTGTAGTGGCTCGTACCTGTAATCCCAGATACGTGGGAGGCTGAGGCAGGAGAATCGCTTGAACCCAGGAGACGGAGGTTGCAGTGAGCTGAATGTTGCAGTGAGCCGAGATCATGCCATTGCACTCCAGCCTGGACAACAGAGCAAGACTCTGTCTCAAAAAAAAGACATTGCATAAAAACTAAGGAAATCTGAGTAAAGGTAGTCTTTAATTAATAATAATCTATAAATATTTGATCATTAATCATAATAAATGTACTGTACTAATGTAAGATGTTACTTGGAGAAACTTGAGTGTGGGATTTATAAGAACTCTCTACTAGCTTTATAATTTTTCTGTAAATCTAAAATGATTTCAAAAAGTTATTAAAATATGAAAACTGAAAAATGAAAATCAGTAAATATTTTATATAGATATTTAATTACATATCTATAAAATAATGTGTCAAGTCGTCAACTATTAATACAACTCAACTCATATAATACACGAATGCTATGGGTGCATTTTACTGATTACAGTTATTTTAATATATTTTATATAATATGAGGTAGGACTTTTGAGATAAGAGCACCTAGGACCAAAGAAGATATTCAAACTTGCTAAAATGTAGATGCTGACGTGAGAACACAGATGCTTTTTTAAGGAAATAAGTATATAAAGAGAAGAGCTGATGTGTTGAGAATTGGCGAGAGAGAGGAGGAAGACAGAGTGAATAAAGCAGAAGATCATTTAGAGGTAGGCCTCATCTGTAGCAGAAGATCATTTAGAGGTAGGCCTCATCTGTAATAACATGGTAACAGACTTTCAGGAAGAATGAGGTGGTCCCCTAATGTTACCAATATTTAACATGGCACTGGATTGAGGTCTACAGAAACTAGAACAGACTGAAGATCAAAGATTTGGCAATAACAAGGTGATGCCTAATCTTTGAAAGAGTACTTTTCATATAAAGTTGGAGCTGAAAGCCATTCTTGGAAGCATGGGAGAGTATAAAAGAAATAGCAACAGCAGGCAGAGTAACTTAAAGAAATGTGGTAGTAGAGAGAGAAGAGAGGGAGAGGGGAGGGATGTAAATTGGACAAGATGTAGACTGGAAAAGATCTATCCTTAATTAAAGGCAAAGGGAAAATAATATAAAGGAAGGAAGAGGGAGTTGTAGAGAAAAAAGGCTCCTTGGAGAGAGTAAGATGTGTGCTTAATATGCCTCCTGTTCATAAGTCAGGTTTGCACCAACTGCATGGCAAGGCAGTGATTAAGTACTTTCTTCTTTTTTTAAACTTTAGCAATAGAACAGCAAGCCACCTGCCTTCCTATTTTTCATATATCCATCATCCATCATAGGAAGCAGCTTGGGGCAATGCAGCTATTCTCAAACTTTCTGGTCTTAGGACCACTTTACAATTTAAAAATTGCCAAAAACCCATGAGAACTTTGGTTCTTGTGGGTTATATCAATTAATATTTCTGATATTGGAAATTAAAACTAAGAAAATTTTGAAGTATTGATAATTGTAATATTAAATATATGTATAATTATAATTAATAATTATATGTATAATTAGTATAATATATTCATATAATAGTTATAATATGTATTATAAATATAATTATAAGCTGATTACGTTAACAAAATTACATATTTTAATAAAAAATAAGTTTTCTAAAGCAAAAAATAATTTAATGAGACCAGTGGCATTGTTTTATATATTTGCAGATCTCTTTAATGTCCGGTTTAATACAAGGCAGCTGTAGTCTCATAACTGCTTCTGCATTCAATCTATTGCAATAAATGGTTTGGTTGAAGTATAGGAAGGTAATATAGCCTAACACAGATATGAAGTTGGAAACGGAGAGGTGTTTTATTAGCCTTTCCAGGTAATGATGAATATTTTTCTTTGATGCTACACCAAAACTTGCAAGGGTTAGTTTCTTAAAAGTAAGCTGCAATGTGGAATCCGAGATCATATCAACAAAATTTGTGTGCTCTGTCACATTAAAATCTACTGTATTTAGAATACAATTTAATGTATCTATCACATTAAAATACCCACCATTTTATTATTTATTTATTTATTTTTGCAATGGAGTTTTGCTCTTGTTGCCCAGTCTGGAGTGCGATGGTGTGATCTCGGCTCACGGCAACCTCCACCTCCCGGGTTCAAGTGAGTCTCCTGCCTCAGCCCCTGAGTAGCTGGAACGACAGGCATGTGCCACCACACCCAGCTGTTTTTTGTATTTTTAGTAGAGATGGGGTTTCACCATGTTGGCCAGGCTGGTCTTGAACTCCTGACCTCAAGTGATCTGCCCTCCTCGACCTCCCAAAGTGCTGGAATTATAGGCATGATTATAGGCATGAACCACCACGCCGAGCCGATAGTGGGGTTTTTTGAGCATTTCCTTACTTTTTTACTTTAGCCATTAGACTAAATTCATATTTAGCTTAATATAGATACCCATAGATAAATATAGAAATATTAATAAGTGGCTGGGCATGGTGGCTCATGCCTGTAATCCCAGCACTTTGGGAGGTTGAGGTGGGCAGATCACCTGAGGTCAGGAGTTCTCTAAGGAGTGATTGTTTTATTGGAGAATGGTAGATCTGGAGTCTAGGTATGCTCATTGCTATAGAGGTGTCATTGCTTCTATACTGTCTCAGCTAAACAGCATGGAAATATGTGTGTATACTAACTCACATACTTATTAATATTTCTTTTTCTTTTCTTTTCTTTCTTTTTTTTTTTTTTTTTGAGACAGAGTCTCACTCTTGTCACCCAGGCTGAAGTGCGGTGGTGCAATCTCGGTTCACTGCAACCTCTACCTCCCAGATTCAAGCAATTCTCCTGAGTAGCTGGGATTACAGGAGTGTGCCACCACACCCAGTTATTTTGTATTTTTAGTAGAGATGAGGTTTCACCATGTTGGCCAGGCTCTTCTCGAAATCCTGACCTCAGGTGATCTGCCCACCTCAGCCTCCCAAAGTGCTGGGATTACAGGCATGAGCCACCGCGCCCAGCCACTTATTAATATTTCTATATTTACCTATGGGTATCTATATTAAGCTAAACATGAATTTAGTCTAATGGCTACAACTCTAGCCCATTATTACATGGATCATTTTAGCTACCCATTCTTGCTTATCTGTAATTTCCTTCATGGATAGTGAGAAATCTGACTCCCAGCATCTACTGTCCATTAACACATGGTTGTGTGTGGGCGTTTAGGGATTTATATCAAAGAAGAGAGCCTCTGAGTTTATAATATGAGCCTTTTCTCTGTTTGTTGTGCCTCCCCCATCAAGTGATCTTGATTCTCAGGAAATCTTCCTCTACTTCTACCCTAGGAATTGCTCTTGTCTCTGGGTTTTAAACAACCCATGAAGTTGAGGTGGAAAAGAATGCCTATTTGCCTATAGCTGTGGTTGTCTGCTTCTGATGACAGCTGGGCTTGAGTGCTGCCAAGATATTACCCTGCATCTTCTGACTGGTTCTGTTCCTAATTGTTTTCTACTGTGCAGTGGTGCCAGGATCATGAAAGACCTTCCCAGAAGATGTTGGTGAGACTGAAAGCTCTAACTGGAAAGCTTATTTCCAGTCATTCCTCTCTCTGTGATGGGTAGTTTTAGACTCAACCCCACCTCCACCCTCAGCAATGGGATCCATCCACTTTCTATGTCTCTAGGGATCCCCCACAGTTTTCTTGTTGCATTCTGGGGTCTCACAAACTTCCTTCCCTCAACACATACACATTTCTAGATCATCTCCAGGGTTGACTTCAGAAGGGGCCAACAGCCTGTGTAAGTTCTCCATCATGTCATGAACTGGAAGGTCAATTGCCAACTTTAATTTCATTGCTATAAGTGGTTATTGTAAAAGAAAAGAAACCTCAGAAATTGTTTATGAGAAACTCCTAAGTTACAAAGTCAGAACCAGTGACCTGCTTGTTTATTGTGTTTCATTGGCACATACTTCAGGTTGTGCTATGGATGACTGACTAATGCTTACACTGTGAGGCATACTCTAATAACAATACATTGTTCTTTATTATCCCTAAAAATATTGAATCTACAAATCTGTACTTTTTTAAGAGATTGGATCTCACCATATTGCCCAGGCCACAGTGCTGTGGCTATTCACAGGTGTGATCATAGTACTGTAGCCTCAGACTCATGGCCGCAAGCAATCCTCCTGTCTCAGCTCCTGAGTAGCTGGGACTACAGCCATGTGCCTGGCTTCAAATCTGTAGCTGTAAGATGTTATCTTTTAAAAAATCCAATTTCATATTTCAAATTTTTCTAAAGATTAAAGTTGCTGCCAAGCAAAAGTTTTGAAGTTTATATTATGATGTAATGATAAATAAAAATCAAATCAATAAACATTAATGGAAAAATGACTAAGCACAAGATTATCAACATACAAGATTTCTTTTTTTTTTTTTTTGAGACAGGGTTTTGCGCTGTTGCCCAGGCTGGAGTGCACTGGTGCAATCTGGGCTTACTGCAACCTCCCCCATGGTTCAAGTGATTCTCCTGCCTCAGCCTCCCAAGCAGCTGGGATTACAGGCACGTGCCACCACACGCAGCTATTTGGTTTTTTTTGTTTGTTTGTTTGTTTTTTTGTATTTTTAGTAGAGATGAGGCTTCACCATGTTGGCCAGCCTGGTCTCGAACTCCTGGCCTCAAATGATCCACCCACCTCGGCCTCCCAAAGTGCTGGGATTATAGGTGTGAGCCACAATGCCCAGCCAATATACAATATTTCATATCAGTGTGAATTCTCTCTTCATTCTGTAGATTGGGGTAGTTAAAAAAAGAATTTTAACTTTTAGGACTCTGCAGTCTAAAAATTATAAGCGATGATTTTTTTTTTTTTTGAGATGGAGTTTCGCTCTTGTTGCCCAGGCTGGAGTGCAATGGAGTGATCTCAGCTCACTGCAACCTCTGCCTCCAGGTTCAAGCGATTCTCCTGCCTCAGCCTTCCGAGTAGCTGGGATTGCAGGCATGTGCCACCACACCCAGCTGATTTTGTATTTTTAGTAGAGACGGGGTTTCTCCATGTTGGTCAGGCTGGTCTCAAACTCCCGACCTCAGGTGATCCACCTGCCTCGGCCTCCCAGAGTGCTGGGATTACAGGCGTGAGTCACCATGCCCGGCCTTATAAGCAGTAATTTTAAGAAAATTTTATACTCATATATACACATAAAATTCTCCCCAAGCTTAGATTTTATACCCAAAGTTTCAGATTATGGCAACTATATACAGGATATTTAAATTTTAACCCTGGAAAATAGGCTGTATAGAATTCCTCACTGAATTTAAGAAACACCACTATAATTAAATTTGGGCAGCTGCTATATGTTTGTAGTGTTCTCAAAGCTGCAAAATTCTGACGTAGATCAGGCATGTGAAACCAAAGATGTTCTTATATTTTATTGAATGACTCAAGTAGTAAATACAATGAGAAATACATCAACTTTTAATATTTGATTGGGGCTGGGTGCAGTGGCTCATGCCTGTATTTCCAGCATTTTGTCAGGCCGAGGTGGTCAGATCACTTGAGCCCAGGAATTCAAGACCAGTTTGGCCAACATAGCAAAACCCCATCTCTACAAAAAATTAGCCAGGCATGGTGGCACATGCCTGTGGTCACAGCTCCTTGGGAGGCTGAGGTGAGAGGATTGCTTGAGCCTGGGAGCTGAGGTTGTGGTGGGCCGAGATCGTGCCACTGAACTCTAGCCCGGATGACAGAGTGAGACCCTGTCGCAAATATATATATATATATATTTTACTGGGCATACAGACATCTTAGTCTTGGCATTACATTCCATAACCAAAAAAAGCCTTTACAATGAAACTCTTTATATCACAATACTTTTTAAAAATGTCTAAGACCCAGCCAGTGATCTACTTATTTCCAGAAATATTTCATGCAGAGAAATTCTGGTCTAGCTAACACACTTGGCTTGTACTGTTGTGCCATAGGTTTTGCATATCTCACTCTCAAAATTCTAGTTTTATTGCAAGAGATCAACCATTCCCATTTCCTTTGTGCATCCAATTTGTGCAGTGCTTGAATATCCAACTGAGTTAGCTGTATAATAATTTTCTGGAGGTGTTTGAGGAAGACATAAGCTCTGCTTCTATTAGAATTTGGATTTGATCGTATGTCTTTAGAACACATAAGCAGGCCTTGAGAAACATTGTAGATGGAAGGAAAGAGCTGATAAGAGGAAATACCTGTTAAAAGACACCATTTCAGTAAGACAAGCTGAAGTGAAAAGACATGGACAAAGCTGGGGAGGCAGTTAGAAAGGAGAGGGAATTGTAGAACTGCATAGTAATCATTTTGGAAGTAGGCCATAGTATAGGAGAAGAAAAGGAGTTAAATTTGAGAATATGGTATAATGACTATCAAAGAAGAAGAAATTTGTTCCCAATGTTGTGTTTATGTTTATCATTTTTGGGTAACCTCATGCTTCTAATAGGGTGATTGAAAAGCCTGTCTTTAATCATACATTTGATTTCTAGTAAAAAGCTAAAATAGTACTTTTTATCAGTACAGTTAAAATTTCTGTAAATATAGGTCAAAGCCAACTCCATTCATTTTATCTTGTAAATATGCGTGCATCTCCCAAACACATTCTGTTCATTAAGGGATTCAACTGTGATTCAGAATATGTCTGGATATCCATATAGCAAAATTAATCAGTTTGGTTGCAAACTTTGGTATGTGATGTACTCATGCAGTGTAATATTTTCTGTTTTTTTCCTGCAGCTATATACATAGAAAATGTTTTTTCCCTTACTATACTTTTGAAAACGCACTGTGTTAGTTGTGAATACAGCATTGTAGAAGGGTTGTTTTCAAAAGTTCCAGAATTAAACCTCTTAAATTACTTATTTTTGCGCCTATCCCCCAGCACTATTACAGTGGTCTGAACTGGATGGCAGTGTTGTTAATGCCAGAGCAGCGTATGGCTGGAGCTGCCACTCTAATAATCTGGCAGAATGGGAAGAAACAAGTTTTTGGTGGCAAAATTAACCCATGCTTCTGAATACCCAGCACCTGTGTACTCTGGCTGGGTGGGCTTATAAATGGTACCCCAAGAGGGACTGGATTTCAATTATACTGATACAAGACATGGGTTAACCTGGTTATGCTCATGCCTACTGCCTATCATGGGGTTAGAGGGTGAGTTGTGGTACTTTCTTTAGTTAACTTCCATGTATTGAATTATTACTATTTGCCAGACACTGTACTAAATACTTTACATGCATAATTTTATTTAATGTTTACAGCAACTATATAACAGGTACTGTAATTATCTCAGTTATAGAGGTTAAGTGATTTAAAATAACTTTTCAAAGGTGACACAGCTGGAAAGGTAGAAATCTAAGATTCAAACTCAAGTTAGATTGACTCTGAAGTCTCTCTTCTTAATCTTTACATAACATGTCTCTCCAGGTTTAACATGGCTAGGCTTAGGAAAATCTAGTTTAAGAGACTGTAGGTAGAGAAGTGAGGCCCAATTAGTAGAGAATGCAGCTATTAAAATAAGATCCATTAAATGTTCTTCGAGATACAGTCCTAGGTTGCCTTTTTACTTTTACCCTTTCTCTTAGCAATCTTATCTAGCCCCTGGGGCTCAATTACCATCTATGTACCCATGAATCTTAAACTGAAAATCTAATCCAGACCTCTCCTTGAAGTTTCAGGCGCAAATAGCCAACTGCTTATCTAGCCTTCTCTGCATTTCTGTGTAATTGTCAACTTTTGCCTATCCTTAAGATGGCAGCTTAATTATCTCTTTCTCAGGAATGCCTTCTCTGGCACATTTGTACCCTCCCACACCATCCCTGGCCTAAGTTAGGCTCCTTTGTTATATTCCTTTGTTTTTATTCCTTTTCTTCCAAGTACTCATGTAGGTTTGATGATTGTTTAATGTCTGTTTCTCCCACTAGGCAGTATACTCATCAAGGACAGTGACTTTGCCTGTTTTGCCCATCATTAGGTTCTCAGTGTCCAGCATGACTTACATATACTATAGTAGGTACTCAGTGAATACTAATTTAATAGAGGAATGGGTGAATAGACGGATAACACAGAAAATATTCAGAAAAATGAAGATAGATTTGTCAAGTCAAGATCATCCCTTTCTTTATTTCCTCTCTCTTCCTCCCTTTTCTCTGGTTAAAAAGGTATATCTCCTAATGCAATCCCTCCCCCCTTCCCCCACCCCACAACAGTCCCCAGAGTGTGATGTTCCCCTTCCTGTGTCCATGTGTTCTCATTGTTCAATTCTCATCTATGAGTGACAACATGTGGTGTTTGGTTTTTTGTCCTTGCGATAGTTTACTGAGAATGATGATTTCCAATTTCATCCATGTCCCTACAAAGGACATGAACTCATCATTTTTTATGGCTGCATAGTATTCCATGGTGTATATGTGCCACATTTTCTTAATCCAGTCTATCATTGTTGGACATTTGGGTTGGTTCCAAGTCTTTGCTATTGTGAATAGTGCTGCAATAAACATACATGTGCATGTGTCTTTATAGCAGCATGATTTATAGTCCTTTGGGTATATACCCAGTAATGGGATGGCTGGGTCAAATGGTATTTCTAGTTCTAGATCCCTGAGGAATCGCCACACTGACATGCTCATGGGTAGGAAGAATCAATATCGTGAAAATGGCCATACTGCCCAAGGTAATTTATAGATTCAATGCCATCCCCATCAAGCTACCAATGACTTTCTTCACAGAATTGGAAAAACTACTTTAAAGTTCATATGGAACCAAAAAAGAGCCCGCATCGCCAAGTCAATCCTCAGCCAAAAGAACAAAGCTGGAGGCATCATGCTACCTGACTTCAAACTATACTACAAGGCTACAGTAACCAAAACAGCATGGTACTGGTACCAAAACAGAGATATAGATCAATGGAACAGAACAGAGCCCTCAGAAATAATGCCACATATCTACAACTATCTGATCTTTGACAAACCTGAGAAACACAAGCAATGGGGAAAGGATTCCCTATTTAATAAATGGTGCTGGGAAAACTGGCTAGCCATATGGAGAAAGCTGAAACTGGATCCCTTCCTTACACCTTATACAAAAATTAATTCAAGATGGATTAAAGACTTAAACGTTAGACCTAAAACCATAAAAACCCTAGAAGAAAACCTAGGCATTACCATTCAGGACATAGGCATGGGCAAGGACTTCATGTCTAAAACGCCAAAAGCAATGGCAACAAAAGCCAAAATTGACAAATAGGATCTAATTAAACTAAAGAGCTTCTGCACAGCAAAAGAAAGTACCATCAGAGTGAACAGGCAACCTACAAAATGGGAGAAAATTTTCACAACCTACTCATCTGACAAAGGGCTAATATCCAGAATCTACAATGAATTCAAACAAATTTACAAGAAAAAATAAACAACCCCATCAAAAAGTGGGCAAAGGATATGAACAGACACTTCTCAGAAGAAGACATTTATGCAGCCAAAAGACACATGAAAAAATGCTCATCATCACTGGCCATCAGAGAAATGCAAATCAAAACCACAATGAGATACCATCTCACACCAGTTAGAATGGCAATCATTAAAAAGTCAGGAAACAACAGGTGCTGGAGAGGATTTGGAGAAATAGGAACACTTTTACACTGTTGGTGGGACTGTAAACTAATTCAACCATTGTGGAAATAAGGGACATTTTTGAGATGATCTGCAGTAGGCAACATAGTCTTGGATTTTGACATTGGACTATGCTACTTTGCTAATCATGAGGTGAAAAGGCATAGTCTTTCTTAAAGACTTTGGTATAAGACTTTGGGTGCCTTTGGCATAAAGATTAGAAGCTATGGCTTTAAGTCTAATTGAAATAATTGAAATGATAATAGTGATGATGATCATCATTGGTGATAATTATGATAATATAGAATATGATCATAATTATGGTGATTGTGATTTACAGAAGAAGAAAGTGAAGCTCAGAGAGATTAAGTGACTTGCAATATGGTCATATAGTTATAATTAGTGGTGTGCTGGAGCTGGCTTGAACTAGCTCCTGAGAGCCAATTGTTAAATATTGAAGAATTTTGTGAGATGGTTGACACCATGTTGTGAACTTGGAATCAGCATGGTGGATCTATTTAAACTATGGAAAATCCACCCCCCAACCCCATCTATTTACTAGCATAACACTGGCTATATTTGTCTAATTTAACCATTATACTTTATTATCTCTATGTTAGCCACTATGCCTAATTATCTCTTCACTTGTTTTATTTTTATGTTCCTCAGAATTTTCTGACTAGCCATCTACCAAAAAGATCACTAAATGATAAGGGGACTGAGAAAACTAGTAGATAATAGTTTCTTTCTGATGAACCCTTCTCATTTCCAGGACGAACTATCTAACTATGTTTTATTGTGCAGGCTCAGATTTGTCATAAGTGAGATTATTAATGAATATTAGGTGGAGGTAGATGCATCCCACAGGGGATTCTTCTATCATCTAAGTTTGGGAATGAGTCGTGAACAGAAATGTGTGTGTGTATGTGTGTGTGCTTGCACGCATGCATTGTAGGGTAGGGGAAAACAGTATTTCATTGTTTCATACATATCTCCTTGTAAAAAAATTTATGTTTTCTTTTTGTTGCTTCCTCTACTTTCTTGTCTGTACATCTGATCTCTCCATTGCTCTTCTTTGTCCTTTCTCTTAAACAATGTTATTTTTAGGGTCACATAAAAGAACTAAACAAATGTCACTGGTGCAGAAACCATTCTCTTTGTTCATGCACATTCTGTTTTAGTCACCTTCATGGTCAGTATCAGCTTCTATTGCTATAGCACACAATCTACAGCATTTCTTGATTAAAGAAAATAAAAATTAAAAGAAATTAAAAAGGAAAGAAAATATGAAAAGAAAATAAAATATTTTAAAATGGGAATGTTGGTATTTTGCCACCAATACAGAAGGAATTCCTTATGGAACAACTCACCAAGTCATCAAGATTAATTTTTTAGGGAATGATTACTAAATTCAATAGAAATGCTATTTCATAAAAAGCCATTTCCTTTATTCTGCTGAAACATATGGAATAATTTGGATCATTTGATTCACATCTGAAAGAGATTGATTTTAATATGTAGAAAAAAAGCCCTATCTACTTATAATCTATATAACACAGTAGTCCCTCAACAATATTTTTATTATATATATGGATATAGTAGTAGAAAGAAGAATCTAACATTTATTAAGTATTACTATGTGCCATACGCTAGGCTGGGTGTTTTCATTTCTATGAAATGGGTGTTCATTCAATCTCTCATTTTAGAGATGAATAAACTGAGTCTCAGACCTTAAGGAATTTGCCCAGGTAGTGAATGGTGGAGATACAACTTTTGGACTTGAGCAGTCTGCCTCTGGAACCTTGCTTCTTCACTACTACATTCTCCCACCTCCCATTTCTATGATTCATTCCTTTTAAAGGCTTAAGTCTTTCATTTACATTATTTCATTTATTCTCATTTTTTTCCATTGAGATGTTTCTTCATTCCCATTTCATGCATACAGAAAGTTTGCCAGAAGTGTTTTAAATAAATTGCCTCTATGGTTAATTGGTAACATGCCTGATACGCCCTTCTGCTGCTGCCTTCTGAAAGACAGACTTTGAATTCTCTTGAGAATTGAGTAGATGGGCCAAGAAGATGCATCTATACATGTGGCTTAAGGGAGATAGTCTTCTTACTTTCTAGCCATGTCATATCTGTTGTCATTTTCCATATTGCACACAGCACCACAATCTCTTACTTGATGATACTTTGAGAATGAAAGTGTTCTGAGCTATATATACATTGTTATCAGACATCTTGTTTCTATTTAGTATCAATTTCAGGGAAATATGCTATTCCCTAGTTGTGCCCAAAGAAAAATATTTCATTACATATTCTTTTGAGAATTCACACTGCTGCATGTACATTTTTGATTACTTTACTCTCTCTTTTAGAATGGTTCTGTAGACTTTGGGAGATGCCCAGTCTTTCCCTCTTAGGTAATTGATGTTTTTCAGTAAAATTACTTGAGAGTATTATCTTCTTGTGCATCTGTCCTTCTGAAATTTCCTTAATCTCTTCCTCTCTACTTCTTCATCCTGGCAAACCTACAGAGGCATACGTAAATTCACATTTGATATAGTCTTTACTGTGTGTGTGTGTGTGTGTGTGCATGTGTGTGTGACTTTTCTGTGAATGAGCTATTCACTGATGATTGGTTAGTCAACCTTATATTGCTGTCATGCTACTGTTTTGTTTATCCAACACAAAAAATGAGAAAAGGTCTCTCTTTTTAAGTTTACTTAAAGCCAGATGGAAAAAGCCTTTCTACAATCAAAAATAGTTTTCTGAAGTATATGCTTTTCAATTACTATGTCTTTTTTTTTTGGAATGAGAGGGAAATATCTGATGCTGGCTCAACTTTACATTGGCTCCAGTCTACATTGTACAATCTCACATCTTCCCTGAATCTTGGTGTATTTTCTTTTCTTGAGACAGGGTCTCACTTTGTCATCCAGGCTGGCGTGCAGTGGTGCAATCACTGCTCACTGCAATCTGTGCCTCCCAGGCTCAAATGATTCTCCCACCTCAGCCTCCCGAGTCGCTGGGACTACAGGTGCGTGCCACGACACCCAGCTAAGTTTTGTATTTTTTTGTAGAGATGGGGTTTCACCATGTTGCCCAGGCTGGTCTCAAACTCCTGGGCTCAAGGGATCTGCCCACCTCGGCCCCCCAAAGTGCTAGGATTACAGGTGTGAGCCATTGTTCCCAGCCTCAGTGTATTTTTAATTGCATCAAAGTGATGGAAAATTTCATATTAAACATCATCAGAAGCATAATACTAGTGCTGGAATGGCATGTGATAGGGTGTGGGGCATGCTGTCCAAGTATGGCACTTTGGCATTTGAAAGAATAACAAGATCAGGAGGGTCACTCTCATATTTCCCTCACCCACTTTCCGTTGAAGTAGACCATCAAACTTAGCTGATCTTGCCTGAATTAAGCCATGAGGCTCATTCCAGAGGTGCCCTCCTGAAACTCAGAGGAAACAAATGCCCTTGTCTCTGAGGACACAGGGTTACAGGGAGGAATCTGAACAAACAGGCCTTGCTGGCTTCCTTCCAGTTGATTACCATTGGATCACATCCCTTTTGTCCAATTGTACTTCTGCACAACCATAAATGGGGATGCACAAGCTTTCCTGTTTCTTTGGGTTTTCATTTCTGAGGCTCCCATGTCATGCCAAACTCATATAAAACCTGCATTTTTATGCTTTTCTCTTGTTAATCTGTCTTTGGTTGTAGGTGCATAAGCCAGAAACCTTGTGATGGGTGAGGAAAAGATATTGCTTTTTCTCCTCTACACATGAGAATTATATTGAACAAATTATAATTTGTTCAATCACTCATTTATTCATTCATTAGATATTTATTCAGTATTTATTATGTGCAAGGGCATGTGTAAACCCTGAGGAATATGCAAAAATGCATAATGCAAAAGTGAAATGATGCACATTAAAAAATAGACCAGAATGTACTGCAACACATCAATTGAGTCTATATTATTAACAAATTTTTATTCTTGGGCTTATCAAATCATAATTGTCAAACTGATAGCAAGTGTCCTTTTCCTATTTTATCAATTGCACATAAGAAATAAAATAATTGACAGAAATGTCTCTGGCATAGGAACTTTTTAGTGGCACAGCACAGTTAAACTGTACTGGGTACATAACCAACTATATTGTGGATATTTATTGTAGGTACTAATACGTGCTTATATATTCTGTGTTGTCCACATACAGTGCCAGAACAATATATTTCTTATTATATTTGTTCATTTTCTCTCCTTGTTCTATATCCCAGTGTTTGAACAATTAATCCTCTCACCGTTGAAGTCTTCAACACCATCATCATACTATGAACATCATCACTTGCTGCTGCTGCAGGTGCAGCTATTTCTGACAAGCTCAGCCCCTTCCTCCTTGTTGGTAGAGCCCCTCTTTTGTTTTGATGTGCTCTCTCCCATATGCTCAGGCAACGTGACACCTTCCTCAGCCCCCAAGGGGGTGATTCAGGACAAATCCTAATAGATCATGCTCATTCCATCATCCCCCTAACCCCCCAACCCCACCTTGGTAATGCATGAGGCTGACACATTATCACAAACACCGAGCGAATATTGTATTTTATTTTCTGAGATAGGGTCTTGGTCTGTCACCCAGGATGGAATGCAGTGGTGCAATCATAGCTCACTGCAGCCTCAACCTCCCTGGCTCAAGTGATTCTCCCACCTCTGTTTCCCCAGTAGCTGGGACTACAGACACACACTACCATGCCCAGCTAATTTTTAAATTTTTTTTGTAGAGACGGGGTTTCACTGTGTTGACTGGGCTGGCCTCAAACTCCTGGGCTCAAGCGATCCTCCTACCTCAGCCTTCCCAAGCGTTGGTATTACAGGCATGAGCCACCATGCCCAACTGGGAATTTTATTTTAATGGCATTATAATGTGGAGCTTTGGACAAGAAACATTGCTGCTCTCTCAGGAGTTTATTACTTAATTGGTAGATGAAACGTGTACATGAAAAATAAATAAAATATAAATCATTAATAATGCTAAATGCCAAATAATGTTTATAAACAATAAGTTCCAGAGACATCCCGAGGAGGGAGAAACTACTAATCCCTACTTTATAGGCCCCCTGTGAAAATGTGCCCTTGATGATGAAAATGATTATTTTTATCTCTATAGATAGAATGAAATTTATTGGCTCCAAATTGCAGTGAGCAAGGAATTATAGTTATGGAATAAATAGAGTCAGAATGTTTGAGGAGACCTGAAACCATGAATCAGTACTAAAATTAGAAAACCAAAGGGTGTCCATAGAGGCCCTTGTAGTTGTCAAAAAAGTGACGTGGCCAGTAAATGCGTAGCTGTTTTTCTCTATGACATAAAGAAGCCATTTCTCTTTTAGAATTTAATTTTCCACTTAAAGAACATACATACTCATAAAAAATTAGAAAAGGAAAGTTGAAAGGAAGAAGACAATCATCTTTCATATTCCCAGTCTTAGGGCAACCACTTGTTTTTAGCATTTCGATATTTATTTTTCTAGTTTATTGTATGTGTGTGTTGCTTTATTTTTCTTTTGAAAGTATTTTGTGTAGCTCATGTATATATTTTTAAAACTCATTTATTTATTTAGTAAGCTAATTGTCCAGTACTATTTTGTAAGAAACAAGTCTCATTACCTCATCCCTCGGTTCTTCTTTGAGCATCTGGCCCTCCCCTATACATCCAAGGAAGACAGTGCAGTAGAGATGAGAACAAGGCCACCTAATGAGATTTTAAAAGAATAGAATATGACATCTGGTTGCCAGAGAGAGTTTTAGCATATGAAAATATCCTAAAGGAAATGAACATTAGAGTTAGGTCCTTTAAAATACAAAGTGCTGAAAACACCAATAATAGTAATTTAGTATTGAACCAACCTAAACAGATTTCTTGTATATGTTAGATTGGCTGTCTACACCAAGGAAGTGGTTTTCCCTTGACTTAAACTCACTCACAAACACACATACTCACAAATGCACACACAAACATATTTAGTCATCCTTCTCTCAAGGGGTGCTTGTTCTCTCAGTAGTAGAACGGTATGATAAGTATGGGAAACATTTGTCAGGTAATTAAAACTAACTATAGGAGGGACTTCACAGCTTCACTGGCTTTTAAAATTTTCTTTTCAAATTGGGGGGACTTGTCAGGGCAAACTAAATAAAAATGGGCTCAAAGCAATGTTAGAGGAGCATTCAAAACACTTAAAAGTCAAAAAGTTTCAAAACATAGTGTGAACTTGGCTGTTTTCTTATCTTAGCATTTTAGCTTCTTAAAAAAATAATTTTTAAACTGCTATGTAGACTAAGTAGGCCAAAGGAGTTGCACAGCTGAAAACTCAGTCACTTGGCATGGATTTACATAATGAGTATAGTTACAAAGCCAAAATGCTGTTCCTACAGATCCATGGGCTAACTCCATCCCTAACCCTAACCAGAGTATACATAACCACACATGACGCTTCTCTTTTAATTTCCAGGAAATTTATTCTGAATTTTTCTTTCACTTTTTCCTAGCCCTTCATCTAGAGAAGAGTAATTAGTTCTGATCAGTCTTATATAATCATTTTGTTTAGCAACTTTGGGGTTCGTATGCCAAAAAAAGAATGTTGAGGGTCTGTGTATGATAGGCTTTGTGTTAATAGGCTTTTGTGTTATGTCTTTCTGACATATTTCAAACAGGTATCTGTCAGATAAAATATATAATTTAGGTTGGGAAAGTAGTCACTCCTTTAATTGCGAAGTTTGGAAATCTGACTTGATGTTAAAATGGTGGGGATTTCAGTCATATCCTGAAATAAAATACCTTAAGACTCCAGAACACACAGATGAGGTAGAAATCCTTCAGTGTAGAGTGGAAAGATTTTATTGTTTAAGACTACTGGATAGTTAGAAAAGGTAGCTGAGCCATGGTTCTCTGCACAAGTAAAGAGTTCTTAGTACAGGGAAAAGGCAGTCATGTTCTCTTTAATCTTTTAATCATCTGAAGGAAAAAGGGGAAGTAATTTGAGGTGTTGTTGTCTTCTTCACACTGTAATGTGTGCTTTGTATGCATCCACTTTCTTTTATAACATGCATGTCTGAAACTGTGTGCCAGTGCTGTCTTCTCCAGGGTTATCTTTGTTACTTTTTTTCCTGGAGTGCAACACTAGGTATAACACTGAACATTCCCTCTCAGGGTGTGTTTGAATCAGTGTCCTGGTTTTTTCTTTTACAAACACATCGTTAAATAACATTCAAATGCTTGACTGTGTTTGCAGGCTTGGAAGATTAAAGATCTTTTCTAAAACCCTGTGAAACTCAGGGAATCAACTGAGACAGTGAAAAACAAGTGGATGAAGTTAGGACAGTCAAACCCAAGAAAAATCCTTAAATAAGATTTCTTGAGTGAATGAAAAGTGCTTTTCCTGTAGTTTGAATCAAATACTGGTGTTTCAACTTTATAGTGTAAACTTTTAATAGTCTCAGGCCTGTTTCATCACCCAGTTGACCCTTCAAAAGCCTACTTATTGCTCAATCACCTTAAAGTGCTAGCCAGTTAAAGTGGGGTTTGAATCCAGACTGTACCATAAACTGGCTGGGTGATTTGGGACAAGTCATTCAATTTCCTTCAGCCTTTCTTTCCTTATCTATAAAACGAAGATAGATGCATGTACTTCATAAGACTGATTTTTTTAAATTTTTATTTCCATTTTTATTTATTTATTTATTTTGAGATGGAGTCTCACTCTGTCACCCAGGCTGGAGTGCAGTGGCGTGATCTCTGCTCACCGCAACCTCCACCTCCTGGGTTCAAGTGATTCTCCTGCCTCAGCCTCCCGAGTAGCTGGGATTACAGGCGTGTGCCACCACACCTGGCTAATTTTGTATTTTTAGTAGAGACATCACCATGTTGGCCAGGCTGGTCTCAAACTCCTGAACTCAGGTGATCCGCCCGCCTTGGCCTCCCAAAGTGCTGGAATTACAGGCTCTAGCCGCGTGCCTGGAGGCTGATTGTAAAATTAATTGCAATAGCAAAGAGCTAGTACAGTGCCAGAAGCATAGTAGATATATCATAAATGTTTGTCTCATTTATATTAACTCTCTGGATTAATGTAATTTTTTTAAAGCTTCCAATTTAATACACTGCTAATAAAATGTAGAAGAAAATATTGGTTTACCAGAAGTATAATGTATTAGTCAGGGTTCTCTTAGAGGACAGAACTAATAGGATGTATATATATATATAAAATTTCAGAATGGTGTGTGTACTTTAAATTCTATTCTTCCTTTAGTATATTTCTGACACATGTGTCTCATGGTTTGGAACATATATATATGTATATATATTCTATTCTATATATATATATCCTATTATTATATATATGAAGGGGAGTTTATTAAGTATTAACTAACATGATCACAAGGTCCCACAATAGGCTTTCTGCAAGCTGAGGAGTGAGGAGAGCCAGTCTGAGTCCCAAAACTGAAGAACTTGGAGTCTGATGTTCGAGGGCAGGAAGCATCCAGCATGGGAGAAAGATGTAGACTGGGAGGCTAGGCCTGTCTCGCCTCTTCACGTTTTTCTGCCTGCTTTATATTCGCAGGCAGCTGATTAGATGGTGCCCACATGATTAAGGGTGGGTCTGTCTTCCCCAGCCCACTGACTCAAATGTTAATCTTGTTTGACAACACCCTCACAGACACACCCAGGATTAATATTGCATCCTTCAATCCAATCAAGTTGACACTCAGTATTAACCATCACATATATAATATGGATCAAATGGTAAAAAGTTTCTAAATATTACCTTATTGATGGATCAGTATACCATAGATTGGAAAACTTAATCTAGATTTGGAGATTATGTATATGTATTATGTGTATACACACACACACACACACATACACACACATTATGTCATATTATAAAGAGCTACCCTTATAGTTCATTTTGAAATAGCCTTAGGTACCTTTTATTTGGAAAGTATAAGTGAGACTTTTAGTATTATAATATTTCCACTGAGACTTTAAAACATTTTTTGGGGAAAATAGTATAAAGATTATTATAATAAAATTTTGCTTCAGAGCCCCTTGCATTGGAATAATTTTAATCTCTGGGTTCATTTTATATACTATTATGTATGATCTATCATATGACTATACTGAGAAGTTATACACTAAATCTAAATTACCACCTGTGTGCATTTGTTTTTTTGGGGGGAGGGGAAACTTAAAATACATTTCTAATTTTTAAAAGGTTTATTGAGTTATAATTTCTCTGCAGTAAAATTCACCCTTTTTAGTTCTACAAGTTTTGATCAAGATACAGAGCATTTCATCACCTCCCCAGACTCCCCCGTATCTCTGTATAGTCAACTGCTCCCTCTCCACCAACCTCTGTTTTCTAATCTGTAGTTTTATGTTTTCTAGATTAACATGGAAATGAAGTCTTAAAATATGTAGCCATTTGAGTCTAGCTTATCTCACTTAGCATAATGCTTAAAGATCCATCCATATTGTTTTCCTTCTTTTTTACTGCTGAGTTGTATTCCATTTTATGGATATACCACAGTTTATTTATCCATTCATGAGTTGAAGGACCATTAGAGGGTTTTTTGATAAAGTATAATAGATAATTTTGTGAAGACCAGACAGAGGATTATGACATTTTATCTTTTCTCTAAGAGTAGATATTGAGGAATTTTAAGAGTAATATTTGAACATTTTACAACTTTAAATATTGATAGTCTCAATTTGAGGAATAACTTCAAGAGATTCTTGGTTGAAGGAAAATATAATTTTTGAAAAACATTTCAGAATGGTGTGTGTACTTTAAATTAGACTTCATCTAGGAATTTCTTGGCATCTAAGAACCTATTCTTCCTTTAGTATATTTCTGAACACATGTGTCTCATGGTTTGGAACATTCCTAATGCCCAGATACTGCTTCAGTAGAAGTGCAAAGGCAGAGACAAAAGAGAAGCCTACCAGAAAGCCTACACAAAACCACTCTGTTTCCTTGACAACTTCCAGGGTTCTATACTTGGCTACAATCTACTGAACTTCTGAAGCCAATGTCTAAATCTGAAACTACTGCCTTGTTCTCTTTTTGTTATTATCTGGAAACACATTTCAATGAAATGGGTCCCTTGTATAAAATCATTAAGAAGACTTGCAAACAGAAGAATAGCCATGGGTTGATTAGGAATTTGTTATAAACCATATACTTTGATAACTTTAAATATATCTCTATATTATATATTTTTAACCCAGGATCTATTTCATTGCTAAAGAAGCTGTAGTCTTTTATTTCAGGGGGTTTAGAAGGTATCCTAAAGATGGATCAATTGTATTTTTTTATGGATTTGGCCTGGGGCAGAGAAAATCTATTCTTTCAAATAGGTCTTTTGGCATGCTTATTGAAGTTGAGTCCAATGTAGCTTAAAAGCCTCAAAAGTGGAAGTACAATTTTATTTTCCATGGGGGGTACTGTTCTCCTTTACCCCCACACTCCTAAATAAGTAGCTAATTGTTAAAAGGAACAGAATAAAGTGGTTAGAAAAAAAAAAGGTCTCAGTCTGCAAGACACTTCAAAACCAATTTTGAATTCCCTTCCTTCAAGGTGTGAAAAGTATGTCTGACAGCAACAGAATGTAGACTTTGAACTTTTTCTTCAAAATGAACTGAGGAAAAGTACAAGATTGGGAAAGAGAATTATCATAGAGGGCATTCACTATTTAAGATAGTTGATCAGTCTGTTTGGAGAGAGATTATACTTTTGTGTTTTCATTTCTTTCTAGTAGAAGTATTTTTGGTCTTTTCCCAGTTTAATTACTCCCCAGGGCTCAACTTCTGGTTTGGCTTTTTCTGGGGTTAGCCACCTTTCATTAGCCTGTGTACTTTCAGGCTGGCTTACCCAATTTAAAACTCTTGGTCCCAGAGCCCAGACATCAAATTATCAGATAGTTTGTTTTCCTGTGTACTTTTCTGCATTCAAATTTTAAAAAGGAAAAGCAAAGCAAGTCCAAAAAATTTGATGTTTCTTGGTCTTTATTTTCTTCTTTATGTAAAAGAATCCAGGCTCCAGTTGATACCAGAAATGGAACAAAAATTGTGTACAGGACCAGGGGACTGGGAAACAAGGGTTTCTCATCCTTTTAGAGGAAACCCAGTAACCAAGAGAATTAGAAACCACATGTTTACTGCACAATTTAAACAAGATGTTTCCAGACAGCCCCTCCCCCCATGTCATTTAATTGGTTTTCATTTTGTCACTTTTTGCTGTAACTGAACCAAGTTCTTTGACTGCTGATAGTAAAACATTGTGTGAAGAAGTAATTTTGAAGCTGTTCACATAAAGACATGCTGAAGCTGTATTCTAGAATCCTTTTCCTTATAATATTTTCACAATCAGTTTGCTGATAATATAGTATAATTCCCAGTCTTGCTCTCCAAATATTTTAGAATTTTAAATAGAGGCTACACACCAAAGTGCTCCTCCTATTTGCATTGCTTAATAATTACTCTCCATATTTGACAAAGGGAAAATCACTTTATGACATGTAAACGACTTGTAAACATGAAAAGAATTCTGAGTTTAGTTGCCTTTTAAAAAGAAGTATGAAATTTAAGTAAGAAAGAGGAATATATTTGAGATCTATTTAATACACTAAGACGTTCCTGCTCCTGTAAGACAAGTTTTGGTTTATCATCTAGAAAATAAGGATGATGCTCATCTCATAGGAATGTAGTAAGGATGAATTAATGATGTCTGCCAAGTGCTTTTTCCATTTTGAAGATGAAATTGACTGTTGATTTTTACTACTATATAGTGTACTTTTCTCACAGTTTAAAGGGTTATGGAAACTTGGTGCCATAGGAATGTGTAAACTAGACACGGGAGGAAAGAAATGGGTTGAGACCAGCCCTTGCAAGGCTGCTGCTTGCTGTTCACAAGTACTTGAAAAGCTGGAGAAGCCAGTGTTTCAGTTCTTAACAACAATCACCACCACCACCATGACATGCTGCATCTCAACCAAAATATAAAACAACTCTGACTCATGTGGTATATTTACTTCCTTTGAGGGTTTTATGTTTCCTATGCCTTTGAGACCACTTTGGCTCCAGGGGCTGGTTTTCATCCTTGTGGATACAGAAACACATTTTATTCTTGTGACCAAGGGGTGTTCTGGTTCCAGTGAATGAATTCACTCTTCAAATCCCCATGAGAGACTAAATGTAAATCAGAAAGTTGGTTAATTAGTTTACTATGAGAGTGGCCCCTAGGCCGATAAATGGGACCAGCTGGCTGATAGGCACCCCACTTGGTAATGTAATCTACCACTTGGAAGCTTCATGAACAGAGAATCACAGTAAAGGGAAAGACAAATTGGGTTTCTAGTATGTTTCTGTCAAATTCTGGGGTCCTAAAGACTCCCTGTTCTTTACCCTTGGTACATTTCTGTCTAAACAACTAAACTACCTAGAACAGATCACTCTCTCCTGATTATGCTGTGGAAACACTGAGAACTTCTTATTCTGTTACTCTATAAATTTCCTTTTTCTGGATTACCTGTTGATGTTACAACTTTTAATTTCCATGTTTCTAACTCTTTTATGCCTTGACAATATATAACTTTAAGAAATTATTTTATGTTGTGCATATTTCATCTCCTTATTGTCTTAGGAAAAGCTTATTATAGTAACCTAACTCTATCTCTAGATTTGAAACTCTCAGTTAGACTTTTTGTGAACCAGACTCACAGAGTGTTGGAGTTGAACAAAATCTTAGAGATCATTTAATCTACCTTACTTATCTGGTAAATGAGAAAACTGTGGCCCAGAAACAAAAGGAACTTTTTGCTTAAGGTCAAAAAGTTAGTAGCAGAAATGGAACTATAACTGACTTAGAGTTTAGTGCTTCAAATATAACATTCCTTGTTTATTTTACCTGCCATGTTATTTCACCTTTTCCCTAATTCCTGACATTGAACCCAAGATCCAACTTATTTTTACATCTATTGAAATATTTGTCTAATTTGTATATTTTTAAAATATTTTTTTTCTCATCAATAGCTATGTTACTTGACCCAGAATATCATTTCTAACTAGAGAGTGGCTTGTTCTTTAAGGTTGTGTATTGCTAATAGGAATGCCAGTTAATAAATTGGACTTTAGAAAAGCTCTGGTTTACTTTTTGAGGGCTATTTTTTGCCCTCACATTGATCATGAGTAGTACTAGCCACACAATAGACCCTCCATAAATATTTCTTAATAAATTCACTGGTTAAACCTTGACTAAGGAGGGTGAGTCCAGCTGAGTGGAACAAAATTAGTCCTAGATGCTTTGGCACAGAAGTGATTTGACTGACCCTTATTGTACAAATACCTCTTAATTAAAAGATATCCCCAAACTGCTATTTTTGAGCCTCTAGGGTTCTCTATCTCTGTGTCATAACCAGAGAACTAGCAATTAATGTCCATACCTTGAAAAATATCCTTCATACTGATTTTTTAAACTTCACGCTTTGTATTTCATTCATCAAGTCCTGACATTTTTACCTCCAAAATGTAGTAAATCTGTGTACTTTTTAACACCTCCACTGCCACAACGCTAGTCTAAGCTACCATTATCTCTCACCTGGCCAACTCAATAAGCTTATTAACTGGTCTTCTTTCCACTATTATCTCCCTTTACCTGTACTTTAAACTGCAGCAAGAATGCTCTTTGAGAAAGTGGGTGGGATCATATTTCCCACCTAATTCTACCCTTATCTATACCCCTAGAGTAAAGTTTTTTCAGTTACTTTCTAATACTTCCACAGTAAAGACTGCCTCCATTACCATGCCAGTTCCCTTTGCTCCCAGTTTCATCCTTGCTCACCAGTTTCCAGCGATACTGACCTCCTTTCAGCTCCAAGAACAAGCCAAACTCTATCCCATACTTGGACATTTGTCCACTCTGTTCTTTCTTGATGGTCCTTTTGGTAAATCCAAGAATGCTTCATAAAGTCAGCATTTGAGCTGGGACTTGACAGATAGGTAAGATTACCACAGAGAGGGATGATTCATTTTAAGATTACTACATGTAAATAATTTCCTAACTGCTCTGCGGAAGTGTTCAAATCATTATTATTTATTTATCTATTTATTTTAAGATGGAGTCTTGCTCTGTCGCCCAGGCTGGAGTGCAGTGGTGCGATCTCAGCTCACTGCAACCTCCGCCTCCCAGGTTCAAGCAATTCTCCTGCCTCAGCCTCCTGAGTAACTAGGATTACAGGTGCATGCCACCATGCCTGGCTAATTTTTGTATTTTTAGTAGATATGGGGTTTCACCATGTTGGCCAGGCTGGTCTTGAACTCCTGACCTCAAGTGATCCACCCACCCCCGCCTCCTAAAGTATGGGGATTGCAGGCATGAGCCACCGCACCCGGTCATCAAATCATTAATTTGTAACTGGAAGCAGTTCATATTATTATCCACTCTGATTGATCATTTCAAGTTGTCTCCTCCTCTTAATAAATGCTCTTTCCTGAATATTGAACCTTATCTGCTCTACCAGTACTTTGTTCTTACTGTCACAGTTGAACATGTAGTCAGGCCCAAGTTATTAATATAAATCATTAAGATTTATAGTTAACAATAATTGCAAGTTTATTTCTTTTCAGCAGCTTCATAATAGCATCCAGCCAATTAAACAATGAACCCAATATAGTATAAAATATTCCCTACCTATAGAAGTGATCACATGCTAATAGTTATTAACCTGGGAAGTTATTCCTCTGAGTAAACTGGCATTCTTGGAGAAATATTTCTTCATTAAGATGACCAGGGATGTGTTTAATATACTGAAATAGTAATTTACAGAGTGGTACCTTATTGGCTTCAGAAATTTGAAACAATTCCCACAGTGCCTGACACATTCATTTTGTTTTCATCACCTCATATACAAGCAAAACAATCCAGAGCCAAACGTTTGATTGGATTATAGAAGCTTTTGCGCAACATATTTGACATCCAATTAATTTTTTTCATAGGTTAATGATAAAATTGGTCGTATTGCTTGAGGTCACACCAATTAAGAGAAAACAGGTAAGGTGTGTGAGTGTGTATGTGTTGGGGTGAGGGTGGGTGGAAGGTTGGGGGAACAAGCAGAAAGCCAGTTTAGACTTTCAAACCTTCTGTAGATAATCCATTGTTTGCATAACCCACATTTAGAACTGACTACAATAAGTAAAACCCTAATTTAATGCAGTGGGTTAGGATTGAGGTCATTCATAAGAGATGGATTTTTGTAGAAAGGGAAGGGCCGCCTTAATGTGCATACCTATTGTAAGAGTTGGGTAAAAATTTGAAGGCCGGGCCCCGTGGCTCAGGCCTGTAATCCCAGCACTTTGGGAGGCTTAGGTGGGCGGATCATGAGGTCAAGAGATCGAGACCATCCTGGCCAACATGGTGAAACCCCGTCTCTACTAAAAATACAAAAATTAGCCGGGCGTGGTGGCAGGTGCCTGTAGTCCCAGCTACTCGGGAGGCTGAGGCAGGAGAATCGCTTGAACCCGGGAGGCAGAGGTTGCAGTGAGCTGAGATGGCACCACTGCACTCCAGCCTGGGTGACAGAGCGAGACTCTATCTCAAAAAAAAAAAAAAAAAAAAAAAAAATTGAGGGTAGTTAAATTTCCATCAGGAAATCAACTGAGACCCCTCAGAACTGCCCAATTCCATGTCACCCACCTACCATCACCACTACCACTAGGACTATCACCTCCTGTTCTGATTCAGGGCAGAGGAAGGCAAGAGGGAGAGAGAGAGAGAGAGATCAAGAAGGTGATAAGGTGATATAATAAGTAGGTTTCTTGGTGCCAAAGACACAATTGGGTTGATGAACGTGAGTCTTCTTTAGGGCCAGCCCAAGAAGGACAGAAGCTGAAGGACAGGAGAGGAAGGCAATGCTTTCACAGTCCTAGTGGGTGCAGGAACACATCTCTTATACTTCTCCAGCCACACTGTAGTGTGTTTGCTAGAATTATAGTTGCCTAGCAAATGAAGTAGTAGGTTATGTACCCATAATCCCACTCACTCACTGCTTAACAACCCTCCTTGTCAAGTTCATCACAGAGAACCAGAAATTTAACCAAAAGGCTCTGAGAAACCCAGGAAGAGATACAAATCTCTGCAATTAATGCTTAGCCATTTCTTTCATAGGTTCTGAATAGCTGGTTTCATTTACTTTTGAATACCTGAATTCATTGATAGATTGATAGGTTCGTTCATTCATTCATTCTTTTATTCCATATGCACAAGTGCACGTGTGCACACACACACACACACACATATATACAGTCGTGCATTGTTTAATGATGGAGATACATTCTGAGAAATGTGTCATTAGGCAATTTTGTCATTCTGTGAACATCATAGAGTGCACTTACACAAACCTAGATTATATAGCCTACTACACACCTAGGCTATATGGTACAACCTGTTGCTCCTAGGCTACAAACCTGTACAACATGTTACTGTACTAAATACTGTAGGCAACTGTAATACAGTGCTAAGTATTTGTGTATCTAAATATATCTAAACATAGAAAAGGTACAGTAAAAATATGTTATAATCTTATGACTGTATGTATGTGTGTGTATATGTGTACATGTGTGTATATATATGTGTATATATACGTGTGTATATACATATGTGTATATATGTATATGTAGTATACTATATACCATATATATACACATATACACACACATACACACACACACACACACACACACACAGAGCCATCCAGATCAGCTCAGTCAATCCTGGCGATCAATGGGGTGACAGATGTTGCAGCCAGATCACCCTCACATCCTTAACGAAAAAGGTAAGAAAGAAGCAGTAATGTCTTTGGGGTTCTACCCAAGCCACTGCAATCAGCATAACAGGTCTTGTTGCCTGCTCAGCCCTGTGTAGCCAGTCCTGGGGTGCCAGCAGAGGGGCTGCACTGGGACCTTTTGGAAATGTTTTTCTCTTTAGTCCCAAATTACTTGGAAGCTTTTTAGCTTGTTTAGACTCTTTATAAAAAATAAAAAGGTAATATCCATGACAAAATAGTGCATGTGTTTTTGAAAACGCTGCAGCAAGCCGTCAAGATGATTTAGCAGATTCAGAAGAGCCTGATAAATTCCTCATAGCAAATATCAAGGGAGAGGTACCTTTGAGTTTTCAGCCTTATGTTACAGATGCTCTGAATGGTGAGCTTCCAAAGAAACTTTTGGAGTATCTAATATTTCTGAGAAAAGCACTCTGGTTCCCATTTTACAGCAACACAGAGGCAGCCTTAGCAACTAATGGATTTTACATCTGGAAAAGGAGAAAAGAACAAAATATTTGGCCAATGACTAAAATATTTCCACATCATCTAGCCTTCAAAAGATCACCTGTGAGACACTTCAGTTTTAGAACTGTAGAAGTTAAATAAAGTAATTAACTCAAACTCTACTACTTTGGGAATTCTTTTCAATATTCTGCCTAGCATAGATTACTCCAGGGAAAATGTGGAGTTGAATCAGGTGGCTCACATAGGCTTGCCACTGGATCTGCTTTTAGAAAGAGAGAGAGGGAATTAATTTAATTTTAGAAAGGTCTCCCAGGGCTCCAGAAACAGTGGAGTAGAATGGTCTAGCACTTTTGTTCTTTTCTAAAGGATTTTAATGTGTTTTCTCTTCTGAGATCCAAAGGGCCCTGAAATGCCCTTCTTGATCACCCTTTAAATCTTTGTGCTGCTTTTTTCTTCTAGGCTCCCAGAGAATGAAGATCACAATAGAGTAAGCATGGAACATGACGATTTATATTGATGACTCTATCTATCTATCTATCTATCTATCCATCTATCTATCTATCTAATCTATCTATCTATCTATCTATCTATCTAATCTATCTATCTGTGTGTGTGTGTGTGTGTGTGTGTGTGTGTGTTAAGGAGCAAAACTGTATTGAAATAATTTATGTGCAATTTTCTAACCACTGGGATTCAGTTGCACTACCAATCCTCATTCAATGTGGATTGGAGAATAGTGTGACCATTCCTTTTCAGGGCATTATTCATTTTCCCTTCAACAATTTTTGGCTATCAAGTAGGAGGGCCCCAGATGGATTACCATCTGGGGACCAGCCCAAGGAGCAGAAAGATAGTCAGGGGAAGACATTTTTGACATTAACAATGTCCCTGTGGGGGCTCTTAACATGTGACTTGAGCCTGAAAGAGATCTGATGAACAAGCTACACCTTGTGAATGATTTTGAAACAGATTTATGAACCGGTTGAAGTCAGTGTGACAATTTATTACATTTGTTCTCATGTTCTGTTTTCCTTTCATTTGTCTTTCTCCTTTTTTCTCATAGTTGCTGTAGGAAGCTTACAACCCCTTAATAATAATTATGAATGCTTGCTAAGTGCCAGGCATCATCTTAAGTGTTTTAGATGCACTATATTATTTAATTTTCTAAAAACTCAATGATGTTGGTTCTATTTTTGTTTCCATTTAGCAGATGAGAAAACTGAGGTTTGGTGAACTTAAGTATTTTACTATATTAGTTATCTTTGCTTAGGTTACAAACAAATAATCCCAATATCTCTGGGCTTAAACTAGAGTCTGGCAATTTTTTTAAAAAAGGGTCCAGATAGTAAATATTTTAATCTTTGTGGGCCATACAGTCAGTGTCACAACTACTCAATTCTCCCATTGTGGCACAAAAGTGGCCATATATATCGTGTAAATAGATAAATATGACTGTGTTCCAAAAAACTCTATTGATGAATATGTAAATGTGAATTTCATGGAACTTTCATGTGCCATGAAATATCATTCTTCTTTTGATGCGTTTTCAACCATTTTAAAATGTAAAGGCCATTTTTAGCTCACAGGCTGTACAAAAACAGGTGTGGGCCATATTTATCCTCATTGGCTGTAGTTTGTGGACCCTTAAGTTAAACTCCCATTTATTTCTTGTTTACATTATGTGAAGGCTGCAGTTCAGGTGTAGATCTGCTGGGCTCTTATTCAGTTTGGCTGTGCTTGGCCCCACAACTCTTCTCATTCTGGAATCCAGGCTGAAAGCGTAGCCACTATGTAAGGCATGCTATTTTCATAGGGCAGGAATAAGAGGGGCAGAGCCAAATTATGCAAGCTCATTGTCTTAGTCCATTCAAGTTGCTGTAACAAAACTACCATAGACTGGGTGGTTATAAACAACAGAAATTTATTTCTCACAGTTCTGGAGGCTGGGAAGTCCAAGATCAAGGCTCTGGAAGATTCATTGTCTGGCAAGGGCCTGCTTTTTGGTTTATAGAGAGTACCTTCTTGCTGTGTCCTCACATGTTGAAAAGGGTGAATGAGCTCCCTTGGGGCCTCTTTTATTAAGGCACTAATCTCATTCATGAAGGCTCTGCCCTCGTGACTTAATCACCTCCCAAGGCTCCACCTCTTAGTACCATCACCTTCAGTGTTAGAATTTCAACATGTGAATTTTGGGGGGACATATTCTAACCATGGCACCCATTTAAAGCTTTCCCTTGCTTATATGTAGCATATGTGATGTCCACTCATATTCCATTTTCCATAGCAGGTTATATGGCCAAGTCCAAAGTCAATGGGACAGGCAGGGAAGACATGTTCAGGGAGGCAATGTATCATTGTAAACTAGTAAACTAGTAAACCCATTTGCCACTTGATCTAAGATTGTATGATGGGTCTTGAGGTCCAGGGCTTTGTGCTCTGAAGTCTGTGCTCTTAACCACTTTGCTATGCTGGCTCCACTTTGTTAAGCCTTTGCTTCCCCCACACTCTCTTAACAGTGCTCTTTATTACCTGTTCAGCTTCTATCTGTTTTAGCTTTCCCATCTCCTTCCCTTCTGAGTTGGTCTGAATCTTTACTATGCTGTATGGGTTTCTGGGTACTTTCTGTTGTCCTCCAGTCCAAGACAGCAGGACTCACTGCATCATCCCTCAGACCACGAAGGCAGCCATCCAGGCTGCCTGGCCACACAGGACACTGTTTTCTCTCTCACTCTCTGCATGAATGATGGAAAGGGCTGTGCATTTCCCTCAGGAAGCCTGCTTGTTTCACTGAAAAAAGACCAGCTTCCTGGTAGAGGACACCAGGAATAAACCCCAATTGCTCCTCTGACCTCTGGCCACCACTCCCCTTCTAGGAAACAATAGCTAACATTCGTATGAGGCTTTATAGTTTACAAAGCCCCTTCGCTGTATCATTCCACTTGATCCTCATAACCATACTGAGAGGCAGACAAGATTATTACCATTCTACAGATCAAGAAACTGAGTCTGAGAGAAAGTCCAAAGTTTTCTTGAAGCTCATGGAGTTATTTATTTAATTATTTACTTAGTTAGTGGTGGAGCTGGAACTCAAACCCAGGGCTCTTTCCCCTTACCCAGAAACACACCCTGTCTTTGATGTTTCTTAGTTTCCTCCCTTTGAAGCATTCCTACTACTGCTATGAGGCAGGATTAGAGTCCTTCCTCCCCTGGGATTGCAAGAACCTTAAAAGGACTGGCAGAAGTGAGATTTAACTCTTTACTGCTCTTTGTGTGAAGATTACATCAGCCATTACTCAAAGGTCACAGTCACTTGAAGGTGGAAAATTGTGATTGCTAGTATGCTGTAGTCCTAAACTTCCTACTTCCTGAGCCATTTCATTTTTCAGGATCTGGTTTAATGATACCTCCTATGTGAAGCCCTTTCCCATCTCCCCCAAATAGAGGAAGGAGTCATCTTCTCTTCTGTGCTCCCACAGTCCCTGAGCTCCCTTCTCCCATAGACTATCACTCTGTATTGTAATTGTTTATTTGCTAGTACATATCTCCCACTAGGCCCTGAGCTCGCTGTGAGCACAGACTATACCAGCCTCACCTTTGTACCCCCTATCATAGCAGTTATCCCTCTGTCTTGCACTTAATCTGGTTGCTTGCCTATCTGCTCTGCTGAACTTCATGAGTTCATGCTCATGCCACCTCTTTACTGCTGTACCTACATACTGTGCCAAACATGGTGCCTGGCATGTGATAGATGCTTAGTAAATGGCCAGTGAACTTTAGGATTTGGTTGCTTTCCAATTGGATCCAATCTTCTGAGATAGGGGCCAGTGAAAATTTTCTCTTGTGCTTGTAATCAGACATACTGGAAATCACCTTCTCCTGCTCCAGTATTTTTAGAAGGTAATCAACTAAGCAAATTCAGTGGACAGTTGGAAAGGTGGCATCACTGTTAAACCTGGCTAGTCTCAATCCCAAGGATATGATTAGAGATTGGAGGGGTGGAAGGTATTGACTTCGGTTTCAGGGGTCTCAGCCAAGCATGTTTCTTCTCCCACACTACACAGTCCTGTGAGGCCAGCAAGTGAAGCAGTCAGTAAAAGCTGAGAGGAGAGTGGAGAGAAGGAAGAACACCATTTTAATTCCTTTTCTTCCTTACTTGCATGCCAAACATCTGAGCAATACACTATTTAAAAC
Organism: Pongo abelii; assembly: GCF_028885655.2. Taxonomy (NCBI): domain Eukaryota; kingdom Metazoa; phylum Chordata; class Mammalia; order Primates; family Hominidae; genus Pongo; species Pongo abelii. The sequence continues at coordinate 143,794,070 of NC_072008.2, forward strand.
CTTGAAAATTTACAACATAGCATTGGAAAGGTGAAAGAGGAAAGCCCCTTTGATCAGCTCACTTCTCAATGATGTTCTCACCCCGCAAGCATTTGAGTCCTGAAGCAAAACTCAGCATGATATGAAAAAGTTCCAGTCACTCTTATTTGCAACTTTTCTGGACAATGGAAAACTATTTGCTTGTCTGTGAAAGTCTATTTTTTTTCCCATGTAGACATGAACTCCAGTTAAAATTAATAGGAAACTCTTTTAGCCTGTTGAGTGTAATCTATTCAAGCTTATGTTTTTCAGAACTTACTAGAAGCTTTGTGTCTTCTAGTAGACCCTTAATATAATTCAATATGTGGCAAACAAAGTCATGTTGCTCAGGCATGGTTAAAATTAAGAGAGAGCAGCTTTTATCCAATATGGTCAAAAATGCATCTTACAGATGGAAGCTATGACGAAATGCCACTTTAAATAAGGAGGCTCTATATTGTGCAGAAACACCCACATCTACTCCCTCAAATCTCAATGCACTCCACTCTGTATTTTGTCTTCATGGGCAGACAGAGACATTCAAGCCAAGATGCATGATTTAGCAGATGTTTTGCAAAAGGTTCCATTCTTCTGGCCATCAGCACATGTGGAGCTGTCAGGAGCCCTGTAAAGATTTTACAAGCCTTATAAGTCATAGTTTATTGAGCCTGGGATGGAATTTAATATATCATCATGGTTCTGGAAGCTCCCTCCTTTTTGTCTGATATAGTCTATAGCTTTATTTACCTTGAAACCAATAATACTGGATATAAAAATGAACAGGCAAAGCTCCCCATTGGTGCCCCCGTGTCATCGCCTTCTAGGTCTAGCTCCTTGTTTACTGCATGATGGCAATACTCTCATTTTCTTCTTCAGGACTGCTGCTATCAGCAAGCTGAATCAGCATTTTAGCCAGCTTTTAGTTCATTTTATTTTCCTTTAGAGGAAATGTTTCCCAAAATTTGTTAATGATCCTAAATCTTATAAAATTACCCAGCAATCTCATTTTACCACAACTTCATGCAGTATGAAGTTCCAGTCATGCCAAAAAGAGTTCAGATGCTCCAAGATCTTATAGCATTTATCAAAACTGGCCTAAAAAGCAACATACAAAGCTTTATGCAAAATCGAATATTCCAGGCAACTGGGATGCCTGGCCAGCTTAGTACACATAAATGTCGGACTTGCTTTGCCAAATTTGAAGCGTGTGTGAGCAGATTCATTTGCAACACTGGGAAGAAAATAGAATAGAAATTGCTGCTGCCATTTGTGGAGCACATGTCTCTAAACAACTACGGAGATAGATGTCCTTGTTTTTAAGTCCTAGTTTTACAGATGAGGAACTTTAGGCTTAGAGAGGTGAAGTACCAGGCCTAAGATAACCCAAGTCTTTGACAGACTGGGACTTGCGTTTCTTGGCTTTTTAGTATGCCACAACTTTACACTTTAGCTATAGGAGGGGTGGTCTGGCATAACTTTGGGAACAGTGAGACATTGAAGCCAGACAGACATGGGTTTAAACCCCCTCAGGCAGAAATGTTTTTCCATGTCATTTCTTCCACTAGCAATATCCATCTTTCCCTTAAAGCTTTTCCTGACCCTTCATTTTCTCTTTTGCCTTCTATAACTACATGTGTTGCTGCCCTTCTTTGAATCCCTTGAAATTACAATCACATTGTTTGTAATACTTTTGATCACAGATTACTGTACTTGAACTATAATAATTTGTTCATTCTTTGATTCTCTCTACAGCTATTTTTGAGTTTCTTATATGCAAGACCATGTGCTCAATATTCTGAGGATTCACAGATAAATGCATTCAGGTAGAGCCTACAAGGAGCTCATCTGCTAGTACAGGAGATAAAACATGTCATAAGAACATTAAGTGGTGCTCTTTATTGAATAACTACTATGTTCGTGGTCCCATGTGAGGCATTTTACAAAAGTACCTTTCCAATTGACTCCTTTCAACAATCCTGTAAGATAGATATTATAAATCTCATTTTCAGGGTGAGGAAACTGAGGTCAAAGGAGGTTAAATGACTTATTCAAGGTCACCCAGCTGCTCAAGTAGAGAAACTGGGATTTAAGGCCAAGTCTGGTTGGCAAGCTCACTGCTTGCTAATTCACTACACTGCCTTTCTATAAAATAGCAGATAGAAAGTAAGTGAAAGTGCCAGAAAAGAGGTACAGCAAATGTGCTAAGGGAGTTCAGAGGAGGAATGAAGCTCTTATACTGGTCTTTTTTGCACTGCTCCTCTTCTTTTCTCCCTCCATCCTCTAAACACAGGAAGTGGGGACTCGAACATGGAAACTGTCTTTTTTTCACCTCTGTATCCTCAGTGACTGGCCCAGTGTTGTGAGCACATAGCAGGTGTTCAGAGATGTGGGTAGAGTTGAATATAGTGACTGTTTGCAGGAAGGTGGGACAATTCGGGTTTGCACCACATCATATTCCATTCACTCCCCAAGTGCAAATTTGCTGGTGTGCTCTACTTGGGCTCCCTCCCATGTGTGGCCTTGGGTGGGGATACAGTCACAAAGGCAAAGAGGAGATTGAATACACAACATTTCATTGTAGGTTTTGCTATTTTTCATTAGCTACATTTCTATAATTTGGGAGGGAGATCATATAAATGTTTATGTATCACTAAAAGTGCTTGAGTAGGACTTTAGGGAAGTCATTTCCTTTTGTATTTCTTTTGTATGATAAATATTGGGCATTCTGTAGTGATTTTGACTTTTTTTTTTTTTTTTTTGGATGGAGTCTCGCTCCATTGCCCAGGCTGGAGTGCAGTGGCACGATCTCGGCTCGCTGCAACCTCCACCTCCTGGGTTCAAGCAATCCTCGTGCCTCAGCCTCCCAAGTAGCTGGGATTACAGGCACATGCCACCATGCCCAGCTAATTTTTGTATTTTTAGTAAAGACGGGGTTTCACCATGTTGGCCAGGCTGGTCTCGAACTCATGACCTCAAGTGATCTGCCTGACTCGGCCTCCCAAAGTGCTGGAATTACAGACATGAGCCACTGTGCCCAGCCGATTTTGTCTTTTGAATGCAGTTATGAGGCAATGCAATGTAGTACGGGTAGTACCTCCCTATGGTTAAACACGAAGGCTTCAGAATCAGGTTGATTTGGGTTTGAATTTTAGCTCTGCCACTCAGCAACTTTGGGATCTTGGGTAAGTCACTTTACCTCCCTGAACCTCAAGTTGTTTTATCCTTAAAATGGGGTTAATGATAAGAAAAAATGTGCAAATTATGCATGTGATAAGGGGTTAATATCCAAAATATATAAGAAACTCAAAGAACTCAATAGCAAGAAACCAAATAACCCAATTAAAAAGTGGATAAAGGATTTGAATAGGCATTTATCAAAAGGTGACATAGACTACCTAACAGCTATATGAAAAAGTGTTCAACATCATTAATCATCAGGGAAATGCAAATTAAAATCACAGTGAGATATCACCTCACACCTGTTAGAAGAGCTTCTATCAAAAAGACAAAAGAGGCCAGGTGCAGTGGCTCATGCCTGCAATCCCAGCACATTGGGAGGCCGAGGCCGGCAGATCCCCTGAGGTCAGGAGTTCAAGACCAGCCTGGTCAACATGGCCGAAACGCTGTCTCTACTAAAAACACAAAAATTATCCGGGCATGGTGGCACGCGCCTGTAATTTCAGGTACTTGGGAGGCTGAGGCAGGAGAATCACTTGAACCTGGGAGGTGGAGGTTGCAGTGAGCCGAGATCACACCACTGCACTCCAGCCTGGGCAACAGGCTCAAAAAAAAAAAAAAAAAAAAAAGACAAAAGGTAATAAGTGTTGGCAAGGATGTGGAGAAAAGGGAACCCTTGTACACTGTTGGTAGAAATGCAAATTATCACAGCTATTATGGAAAACAGTATGGCGGATTCTCAAAAAATTAAAAACGGAACTACAATATGATCCAGCAATTTCATTTCTTGGTATATATACAAAGGAAATGAAATCAGCATGTCAAAGAGTTGTCTGCACTTTCGTGTTTGTTGCAGCACCATTCACAATAGCCAAGATATGGAATCAACCTCAATGTCCATATATACATGTGTGTGTGTGTTGCATTTTGTTTATACGCTATATACATGCACACATATATACACACACAATGGAATACTATTCTTTATATGCTACACACACACACACACACACACACACACACACACACACACACACACACACGGGAATACTATTCAGCTTTAGAAAATAAGAAAATCCTGTCCTTTTTGAGAACATGGATGAACCCGAAAAACATACTAAGTGAAAAAAGCTAGACACAGAAAGACAAATACTGCATGATCTCAATTATATGTGGAATCTAGAAACTTCACACTCATAGAAGAAGAAAATAGAATGATGGTTACCACAGGCTGGGGTCTGGGTGTAAGAGAGGGAATGGGGAGATACTGGTCAAAGGGTACAGAATTTCGGCTAGGAGAAATAAGTGCCAGAGATCTAATATACAGCATGGTGACTATACTTAATAATACTTTATTGTCTACTTGAAATTTGCTAAAAAAAAAAAAAAAAGAAAAGAAAAAAAGAAATTTGCTAAGAGAGTAAATCTTAAATGTTCTTGTCACCAAAAAATGTTAAGTATATGATATGATGAATATGTTAATTAGCTTGATTTAATCATCCCACAATGCCTACATATATCAAAATATCCCATTATACTCCATAAATATAATTTTTATTTGCCAATTTTAAAAAAGTAAAATATAAAAACAAAAGAATGGGGACGATGATAGTTCTTGTGAAGATTGAATGGAGTGATGCATGTAAAATGACTAGCACATATGAAACTCTCAGTGAGTATTAGGGGTTATAATGATAAACAGACCATTTATTGAAACCAAATTTGACTTATTTTTATTATTTTCCAGTAGTATTCAACCAATGTTTATTGCTCATACAGATGCATTCCTTCCTATACACTTATTGTCAAATATGGTTTTCAAGGAATGCTAATGTAACATATGGAAAACACAATTCATTTCCATAATGGAAATGTGGTGCCAGAAAACACAAAAGAAGAACTTTTTTTTCTTTTTTCATTTTTCTTAATTTCTCAACAGTGAGAGAAATGGCACTGTGAGAGTTGGGAAGGCCAGATGTGCTGTTAAGTGTAAAATATGCAATCTTCTGGCCGGGCGCGGTGGCTCATGCCTGTAATCCCAGCACTTTGGGAGGCCGAGGTGGGTGGATCACCTGAGGTCAGGAGTTTGAGACCAGCCTGGCCAACATGGTGAAACCCCATCTCTACTAAAAATACAAAAATTAGCTGGGTGTTGTGGCACATGCCTGTAATCCCAGCTACTTGGGAGGCTGAGGCAGAAGAATCACTTGAACCCTGGAGGCGGAGGTTGTGGTGAGCTGAGATCACACCATTGTACTCCGGCGTGGGTGACAGAGTGAGACTTCATCTCAAAAAAAAAAAAAAAAATATATATATATATATATATATAAAATCTTCTTAAAAATCTCAACAATTGAGAGTGAAAGGGTACACTGTTGATAATTAGGCTGGGAAAACAGAAGTAAACCACGATTTTTCCAGACAAACCTGGACATGTGCGACCCTACACAGAGGTTATGAGCAAACTTTGGAGTCAAACAGACTTAATTGAGGATCTGTTTTGCTCTCTTTATGCATTTTTAAATGTCTTCCGTGCTGCCTATTCTCTTATGTTTTTGGCATCCTGTAATATTTTAAGAATACAGGCTCTGAAGTTCAAATAGATTTGGGGTCCAATCTTGCTCCAGCACTTACTGGCTGTGTGAAATTAGACAAGTTATTTAACCTCTCTGACCCTCAGTTTCGTCATGGGTAAAATGAGTGTAATGATAGTACCTCTATCACGGCATTTTAAAGATTGTGGTCAGGAAATATGAAAGACTTTCTAGGTAGGAATAAGTGAGACAGGTCTGATGAGATTGCACAGTGTGTTCTAGTGGATGAGTGAGAAAAATGACTATCTAGATAAGGTCTGTCCAGGTTATGGAGGGCTTTAAAAGTCAGGTAGGATATCTGCACTCAATGTATTAGTAACAGTAGTACTAGCCCCATCTTCAGGACTTTGCTCAAATTTCACCTTCTCAGTGAAGCCTTCCCTGACAACCCCAGTGGTGAACAAAGCAGACAAAAATCCCTGTCCTCATGGAACTTTCAGTCTAGGGTGAGAGTAGGAAGAAAACAGATATGTATAATATTGAAGATGGCCATAGTGTCATGAAGGAAGTGAAGAGGCTGCTGCTGGGGACTAATGGTAGTGTTACAGGGGGACGGAATGGGCAGCTTTATATTAAGTAATCAGGGAAGTCCTTTCTGAGGAGGTGAGACTTCAGCTGAGATCTGAAGATTGAGAAAGCCACGTGAAGAGAAGGAGAAGGGCATTCCATGGAGAGTAAATACCGTATGCAAAGACCCAGAGGCAGGAAGGAAAACAATCAAGAAGAGGACATTTTAGCTAAAGAGTAGTGAGCTATGAAGATAATAAAAGTGGATGATGTGATAGGAAGTGACAGGGGTGGGGGAAGGGGCAAGTCCTTTAAATAAGGGGTCAGGGAAGGCCTCTCTGAGGAAGAGACATTGAATTAAGACCTGAGCAGAGACAAGGAATCAGCCATGCAACGATCAAGAGACAGAACTTTACAGACAGAAAGAATGGCCGCTGCAAAGGCCCCTAGGTGCAACATGCTTGGCCTGTTGAACAGACAACAAGGAGGCCATTGTGGCTGGAGTAGAGCCAGTGGGTACAGAGTTGGGGGGAGATAAAACTGGACAACTTGGAAGGAGCCTGATCGTACAGAGCCTTGCAAGCCATGGTAAAGACATTGGATTTTACTCCAAGTGAGATGGGAAGCTTTGGAAGGCCTTTAAGCCAGGGAATATTTCAGTCTCTGTCTCCTCTGGAGCCCTGCAGACCTTACCTTCTATACTGTTCACTGGCTTCCACTAGGCACTAAGGTATCCTAAGCTATTGTTTGCTGAGTATATCCTGTCTTGCAAACTGGACAGAGATCCCCTTGAGTCATGGACTGGGGCTTGGGCATTTGAGTATGAAGTGCTCAGCACAGGGACAGAGCCTTACAGTGTGTGTGTGTGTGTGTGTGTGTGTGTGTGTGTAGGAAGAGGAGGGGTGTGACTGGGCGTGGTGGCTCATGCCTGTAATCCCAGCACTTTGGGAGGCCGAGGCAGGCGGATCACAAGGTCAGGAGTTCGAGACCAGCCTGGTCAATCTGGTGAAACCCCGTCTCTACTAAAAAAAATACAAAAATTAGCCAGGTGTGATGGCAGTCGCCTGTAGTCCCAGCTACTCGGGAGGCTGAGGCGGGAGAATCGCTTGAACCCGGGAAGCGTAGGTTGCAGTGAGCCGAGATCGCGCCACTGCACTCCAGCCTGGGTGACAGAGCAAGACTCTGTCTCCAAAAAAAAAAAAAAAAAAAAGGAAGAGGAGGGGTATGTCTTGATGATGTTGATGAACACACAAGCTAGAAATACAGCTGGAGAAGATAAAATGTACTAATAGCATATTCCATATTTTAAGTGTTTCAGGGGTGATGCCAGGGCAAATTGATGAAAGTGTTTATTGAGTGTATATTTGGGTTGTGATAGCTGGAATAAATTGTGCTGGGACAGAACATTGCAGGCACCTCTATTTAAGGGGTGAAAAAAGCAGTGGCTTCCTTTTCGGGTTTTCTAAGTCGAACCTTAATTTTCAGGTACAGCTATATTCAGACCCTGATTGAGTAAGACTTTCCTGGCTTCCTAGTGATAGTGATGTCTCAGAAGCAAGTCTCTTTTGCTAAGGTGAGCTTTTAAGCAGTACGTTTTCACCAGAAAGGCTTCAAGCCTTAATCATAATAATATTAATAGTTAATACTTCAGAGCACTTACTGTGTGCCAGGTGTTGTGCTTTATCTGCATTAATTTATTTAAGCCTCAAAATAATCTTATGGATCAGGTAATCATATTATTAATATTACTATTTTACAGAAAGAAAACAGATTCTGAGGGATTGAATCATTTGCTTAAGGATAACAGCTAGTTACTGGTATAGTGGGATCAGAACACATGTTTGACTGATCCCAGAGCCCCTCTTACCGCTTTATGCTGCCTTTAAAGGTTGGTTTCAGCATCCACAATCCTCACTTATATTGCAATCTGATTGGATTTGTTATGGTAGATCTGCTATCTTTCCGTGTTTTCCTTCTCTGGTGGTCTATCTTCTATTTTGCTTTCATTATTAAAATCCCTCAATACAGAAGATTTTAGGGCTCAAACAGATGTCAGCTAATCCAGGCAGAAACAGTGCATTACTGCTCTGGATAAAAATTCATTTGTCATATTTCTTGAACGTAGAAATCATAACCTTACCTAGTTTTATATTCCCCTCAATATAAAGCACAGAATAGTCTTACAGCCTAGATGCTCAATAAATGTTGAATGGACTTAAACTCAATTTCTAAACCCCAAGATATTACATAATTACTCCCATTCCAGCCAGACAGGGCTATTCCAAGTTTCTATGTAACATTTTTTTGTGGGGAGAGGGGGTGCAGAGTTTGGTTGGGTGGGGTCCATGTGTATGCTTGGGGTGGGTAAAGGGGAATAGCCATAAGTTTTCTAAGTCTTATGCCTGATGCAGGAAGGGAAATATAATCTCTATTTACCACCCACCTCCTTTACTTCATTCAGTAATATGTTAGTTTATGAAAATATGTAGTATTTTCTAAAAAGCAAGGGAGGCAAGAGAGAGCTTGGTAATTTATACTTTGCCAGTTTCATCAGGGCCTTAACATAGCTCCCTATTCAGTCAGTGAAGGAGAACTGTATATCCTTGTTGGGAATCTGGAGATATGCCAGTGGTTGCAAAGAGCTCAGCAGTTTTGCCTGTGTACTTAGATCTGGACTGACCAGTCTAGCATGTGGATCAGATCAGGGACTAGTAAATGTCATTTTGCTTTGACATTGTATTGAAATTATGGGAAAGAAGTGCCTGTTTCATGAGAATAAAAAGAAAAGAATGCATTGGAAAAGTTTGAGCTTGATGTATTATTAAAAGAAGAATATATGATCCCTTCAGGCTGAGTTTAAAAACATCTCAAAACTAGTATCATCCTAAATCTGGCAATAGTTTAGTTATGTAGTGATGGAAAAGACAGGAAATGTACAGGAGCCTAATACTAAGGGCAGTTCAGTTTCATATAGAGGGTTTTTTTTTCGTGCAGATACAAATCCATTATGTAAAATAGATTTGTTTGCCAAAAAGTCTATTTTTGTCTATAATAACAATGCAGTTACCAATTATTGAGCAGATTTTATATGTCAGTCACTGTGCTTAAACACTTTGCATGCATTGTCTAATTTAATTTTCACAAAAACCCTTTGAAGGAGGTGAAATTATCTACTTGTTACTTATGTGGAAACTGAGAGGCTCAGAGTGGTTATGTAACTTGCCCAAGACCACACATATAATAAGTGGCAGAGCCGGGATTCTGAAGTGAATCCCTGGCCTGAGGACTCTTAATAAGATTAGAATCAACACCTCTGATGATGAAGACCTGGTCCAGTTTTTAAAATGTACAGTAAAATAATACATCCAAGGTCCCTGTGGTATGAATGTATGTGTGTGTGTAATATGTTTTAAGTTCTTTAGTAGAGAAACTAGGTAATTTTCATTGTGTTTCTTAAATAATGATTGCTTAATTGCCTTTAACACTTGCAGCCACTTAGTGGTTAAGTGATGTCTGTTAGAAAATTCTCTTGGCAGTTGCTTTTTGAGAAAGATGATCAAAAGCACACCAAGAATGCCAGTTAATGCCATCATTATTTACTTAGTATAAATTTACAATAACAGGAAAATATGTTCATAGAAATAAAATATCATCTAAAGTATTTAAAGAATTGAAAATGATTCCCATCTTTGTTGTTTGGCCTTACCTTCCTTTACAAAATAAACAAACCTGTTTATCACGTTGTTATAGGAAACAATGACCATGTTTATAAAAAAAAGGTAAGCTTAGGTAGGAATAATAAATATCATCTTGGATGAAAAGCCTTTGTAAGAGCCTTTTTGATCCTTGAAATATTCTTTTGAAGAAAGGTATGTGGCTTAAGGGTTAATTGATAAATCAGACACCAAGGAACTGTACCTATGGCTACCCACTACCAAAATAACATCAAAATGGGCAGATAAGTTGCTCCAAAATTAGGTTAACTTAGTTGTTTTCACTTTCTCCTCACATACCCTTTGCTCCCATTAAATCAGTTGATCCTCAGATACACCTTGTGCTTTTGTAACTTAGTGTCTTTCCTCATGCTGTTCTCTCTTCCTAGAATTACATATATCCAAATCCCAACCCATTCTTCCAAATTAGCTCAGATGTCACATCCTCTATGAAGTGCCTCTGATCCCCTCACAGAAGGAGTGTTTTGTGTCTCTCCATCCCCATCTTTCTTGCATTAGCAATCTTATAGAATTTTATTTTTATAGTTCTTGAGGCCCCTCTCACTTTCCACCTTGAAATTTTGTTTTTAATTCATTTGTTTTACGTCTTATATTGGTCTCTAAGTTTCTTGCAGTCAAAACCTATTTTCACTCAGCTTTGGGTAGATCTCAAATACCAAGCACAGTGCTTTGAATGTAAACGTCACTCAGAAACATCTGTTCAGATTTGAGTGCTTACCATGTGCCAGATACTAGACCTGCAGGGTGACTGAAACAGTTTCTTCTCTCCAGGTACTCATGGGAAACAGACATATTAACAGACTTTCAATATGATCTAGTAAGTAATAAGGTAGAGTCATGAACAGAGTGTATGGAAACCTAGAGTAGAGACTTGACCAAGGAGAAGGCCTAGACTGAAAGATGGGCAGTCTTGGTCAGAAAATGGAATGTATGAATCTATGACTTCAAGGTGAAGCAATTTTGGAAGGTGACAATATCCAGGATGTGACCCTGAGAACTGTGCAGGCGAAGGAATGTGAGTATAGGATGTGAGATAGCTCTTCCAACTGGCCAGTGGTGCCAGGAATTGAGGTACAGAGGATGCCGGTAAGCCAGATGCCAGAGTCCTCAGTGAATGAAGGAAAATGTCCAAAAGAGAGGTAGATGATCATCCTGGGAAGGAGTAAAAGATGGCATCTGCAGATGGTGTGAAATTCATGGGCAGTGAGGCTTTTCATGAAGCTGGAGCAATGGCCTGGTAAGGGCAATGGGAAGGCAGGAGGGTGCTGGTTCCCTATGCTACCTGACCTTATCCATCCCAGAATTTGATGTTTAGACCTCAAACAGCTTTAATTGGAGAGAGCTGCATGGTGAGGCTCATTGTCTTTGTAGAGAGCCAAGTCTTCTTCATTAGGGCAGGAAACAGGTGTTCTGTGAAAACACTGAGGGTATAGAGGTGCTTATTTACAAGTTGAATCACCATAGATGTGGATACAATGGGAGAGCTGAATGTGGACTAGTCCACCTTTATCATTTTAAATTTGAATACTCTGAGGCCCAGTGAAAAGAAGTAACTTTTTTCCTCAGGCTTCCATAACTAAATTTAATTTCCTTTTTCCTAGCAGTTATTTTGGTGCATAGATTTCTTAAGCACAGATGCTTGAAGCACATGAGTGGTCTATAAAGACCTCCAAGGTAGGTTGTGGGCTATTTCATAGTGTAGCATTTCTAACATGATAATCCTATGAAAGCATACAAATATGATGTTTTGACATTAAGAACCTGCATATGAAATTCAATAAACATATGTCAGTAATCATTGATATTTATCACAGTAGCATGTTCTTCCTATACATTTATGGATAATTTCTTTCCCCAGCTCCCCAGCCCAAATACAACAGTGAGTCTTTTGACTGTATGGTCCTTGAAACTTCCACCCACACCACTCTGCTAAAACGGTTCTCACTAAGGTCACCAATGACAATCAAGTCACCAAGTCTAACAAATAATTTTCAGTCCTCATCTTATTCAATCCCTCAGTAGCATTTGATACAGACAATCTTCCCTTCCTTCTTGAAGTACATTTTGCCCTTGCCTTTTATGAAACTACAGTCCCCTTGTTTTATTTGCCCACTTTTGTATTGCTCCTTTGCAGATTTATCCTCCTTTACTTGGTTATTAAGCATTGAAGTTCACCAGGGCACTGTTCTAGATACTTTTATCATCCCACTCCGTATTCTTTCTCTGAATGATTTAATCTATTCCCATGGCTTGCAATGTCTTTATGCTCAGTGTGTCTCCGGAGCATAAATAAAGATTTGTATCTCCAACCCATGTTTCTCCTATGAACCTTAAACCCTTATGTCCAACTCAACATCTCCACTGGGATATCTCAAGGGCATCTGAAATTGAACTGGCCCGAGTGTGAACTTAGATTGCTTCTCTCAAACTTGCTCCTCCTCCAGTGGTTTGTATCAGAGTGCCAAAATAGCTACTTACAGTTGTGTAAGCTAGGAATTTGAGTCATCCTCAATACTTTCCTTCCTCTCAACTTCCACATCAAATCCATCAACATGTCCTGTTGATTTTACCTTGAAAATACCTCTCAAATTCATCCACTTATCTCCATCTTTATTAGTAGCACCTTCAGTCAAGCTAGTGCAGTAGACTTTCTTTGGTAACAGCTTTACTGAGATTTAATTCAGGTATTATAAAACACAGCCATTTAAGTTGTACAATTCAATGGTTTTTAGTATAATCATACCTCATTTTATTTGCTTCACTGCATTTCATTTTGTAGATGTTGCATTTTTAAAAATAAATTGAGGTTTTGTGGAAATCCTGCATCGAGCAAGTCTATCAGCAATATTTTTCCCACAGCATGTGCTCATTTTGTGTCTCTGTGTTACATTTTGGTAATTATCACAACAGGCCGGGTGCAGTGGCTCATGCCTGTAATTCCAGCACTTTGGAAGGCCGTGGCGGGTGGATCACTTGAGGTCAGGAGTTCGGGACCAGCCTGACCAACATGGTGAAACCCCTTTTCTACTAAAAATACAAAAATTAGCCGGGCATGGTGGGAGGCGCCTGTAATCCCAGCTACTTGGGAGGCAGAGGCAGGAGAATCACTTGAACTCGGGAGGCAGAAGCTTCAGTAAGCTGAGATCACACCGCTGCACTCCAGCCTGGGTGACAGAGTGAGACTCCATCTCAAAAAAAAAAATTATAACAACACTTCATACTTTTTTATTATTGTTATATCTGTTGTGATGATCTGTGGTCAGTGATCTTTGAAGTTACTATTGTAATTGTTTTGGGGCACCATAAACGGTGCCCATATAGGACAACAAACTTAACTGATAAATGTTGTAGGTGTTCTGACTGCTCCACCAACTGGTCATTCTCCCCTCTCTATCCATCTCCTCAGGGACTCCGTATTCTCTGAGACAGAACAATATTGAAATTAGCCCAATTAATGACCCTACAATTGCCTCTAAGTGTTCAAGTTAAAGGGAAGAGTCTCAAGTCTCTCACTTTAAATCAAAATCTAAAAATGATTAAGCTTAGTGAGGAAGGCATGTTGAAAGCCAAAATAGGCCAAAAGCTAGGCTTCTTGCATTAGCCAAATTGTGGATGCAAAGGAAAAGTTTTTGAAGGAAATTAAAAGTGCTACTCCCATGAACACACAAATAATAAGAAAGCAAAACAGCCTTATTGCTGATATAAAGAAAGTTTTAGTGGTCTGAATAGAAGATCAAACCAGCCACAACACTCCCTTAACCTAAAGCCTAATCCAGGCCAAGGCCCTAACTCTCTTCAATTCTATGAAGTCTGAGAGAAGTGAGGAAGCTGCAGAAGAAAAGATGGAAGCCAGCAGAGGTCGCTTCACGAAGTTTAAGGAAAGAAGCCATGTCCATAACATAAAAGTACAAAGTAAGCAACAAATGCTGATGTAGAAGCTGCAGCAAGTTATCCAGAAGATCTATCTAAGATCACTGAGGAAGGTGACTACACTAAACGACAGATTTTCAATATAGATGGAACAGCCTTATATAAAAAGATGTCATCTAAGTCTTTCATAACTAGAGAGTAGAAGTCAATGCCTGGTTTCAAAGCTTCAAAAGACAGGCTGACTCTTTTGTTAGGAACTAATGCAGCTGGTGACTTTAAGTTGAAGCCAATGCTCACTTAACATTTCAAAAAGTCTAGAGCCCTTAAGAATCAGTTAAATCAACTCTACCTGTACTGTAAAATGGAACAATAAAGCATGGATGACAGCACATTTGTTTACAGCATGGTTTACTGATTATTTTAAGTCCACTGTTGAGATCTACTACTTAGAAAAAGCCAAGATTCCTTTCAAAATATTGTTGTTCATTGACAATATACCCAAGAGCTCTGATAGAGATGTACAAGAAGATGAATATTGTTTTCCTGCCTGCTAACACAACATCCATTCTGCAGCCCATGGATCAAGGAGATATTTTGACTTTCAAGTCTTAAGAAATATATTTTATAAGGCTATATGTAGCTAGTATAGAGTGTGATTCCTGTGATTAATCTGGGTAAAGTAAATGAAAAACCGCTGGTTTTCCTTATTCACCATTCTAGATGCCATTAAGTAAATTTGTGATTCATGGGAGGAAGTTAAAATATTACATTAACAGGAGTAGTGAAGTAGCTGATTCCAATCATTATGGATGACTGAGAGGGTCAAGAAGTCAGTGGAGGAAGTAACTTGAGATGTGGTGGAAATAGCAAAAGAGAAGTTGCTGATGCAGCCAAATTAACAATGAATGGAACTTCCTCTGAAGGATCCCTGGCTGTGTCATACAACCCAGTCAAGCTAGTAACTACTAGTCCTCTACCAGCAGAGATGGATATTCCTGTATTCTCTGGCAGTATAACTCAGGTCAGAAGTCCTGTTGGAAGTGCAATGAGCCTTATTCCTGAAGATGGCCTTCCTCCTATTCTCATCTCCACTGATGTAAAAGGAGACTATGCTGTGGAAGAGAAACCATCACAGATTTATTTCAGAAATGCAGCAGTTGGAGGACAGTGGCCCTGACCCACTTGTATTTGTTTTAAATGCAAATTTGTTGTCAATGTTTAAAACTGTAAATTATATGAACAGGAGGTGCTGGTGTTTTACAACCAAGGGAATGCATGCCGTGGGTCAGTCTGAGATAGTCATTCTTCTACAGTGTCTACTGGATGGAAAGTGTTTGCCAAAGGATATCTTTAATCACGTTGTGCAACTTTATCGGGATCTCTGGCAGGGAATGTCGTGGGCAACTTGGGACATTCCTTCTTCAGTCAAAGTCTCCTCAGCAGTAAAAAACATGGTGGATTTTTATATGTGACATCTACCTACCAGTCACTGCAAGACCTAGTACTCCCAACCCCACCTTACTTGTTTGGGATTCTTATCCAGAAATGGGAAAGTCCTTGGGCTAAAGTGTTTCCTATCCATCTGATGTTGAGACTTGGAGCTGAATATTGACTTTATCCATGCCCACTATTCAGTGTGAGATTTCGGAAGCCATTATTTGGAGAGACGGGGCATACCATCATGAATCTTCTTGCAGACTTCAGAAATTACCATTATACCTTGCCAGTAGTTCAAGGTTTGGTGGTTGATATGGAAGTTTGGAAAACCAGCATAAAAATTCCCAGCAACAGATAAAATGAGATGATGAAAGCCATGAACAAGTCCAATGAGCATGTCCTGGCAGGAGATGCCTGCTTCAATGAAAAGGCAGACTCTCGTGTGTGTGCAGAATGACGATGGAAGCTATCAGACCCAGGCTATCAGTATTCACAGTCAGCCCAGAAAAGTGACTGGTGCCAGTTTCTTTGTGTTCAGTGGTACTCTGAAATCCTCTTCTGGGTACCTTGCCAAATCCAATATTGTGAAAGATGGCGTTATGGTCCAGATCACTGCAGAGAACATGGATTCCTTGAGGCAGGCACTGTGAGAGATGAAGGACTTCACCATCATCTGTGGGAAGGCGCACGCAGAGGATCCCCAGGAGCACATCCACATCCAATGGGTGGATGATGACAAGAACATTAGCAAGGGCATCGTAAGTTCTATAGATGGGAAGTCCATTGAGACTATAACAAATGTGAAGATATTCCATGGATCAGAATGTAAAGCAAATGGAAAAGTCGTCAGATGGACAGAGGTGTTTTTCCCAGAAAATCCTGACCAGCACAATTGCCTCAGTGATCCTGCAGATCACAGTAGATTGACTGAGCATGTTACCAAGGCTTTTTGTCTTGTTCTCTGTCCTCACCTGAAGCTTCTGAAGGAAGATGGAATGACCAAACTGGGACTACGTGTGACACTTGATTCAGATCAGGTCAGCTATCAAGAAGGGAGAAATGGCCAGCCCCTTCCCTCACAGTACATGAATGATCTGGACAGCACCTTGGTGCCGGTGATCCATGGAGGGGCCTGCCAGCTCAGTGAGGGCTCTGTCGTCGTGGAACTCATTGTTATTTTTAAAAGTTGCCACGGCCGCCTCAACCATCAGCAACGAGCATCCTGATCAGTCAGCTGCCATTAACATTGAGGCAAGACCCTCCACTAGCAAAAAGATTATAACTCCCTGGAAGATATTGGTTTTTCTTTGCCTGGCTTATTTCACTTAGCATAATATACTTCAGGTTCATCCATGTTATCACAAATGACAGAGTTTCCTTATTTTGTAAGGCTTTGTGTGTGTGTGTGTGTGTGTGTGTGTAAAATCTCACATTTTCTCAATCTATTCATCTGTTGACAGACATTTAGGTTAATTCCATAGCTTGGCTATTGTAAATAATGCTGAAATAAGCATGAAAGTGCAGATATCCCATCAACGTACTGATTTCATTTCCTTTAGATTATGCCAAGTAGTGGAATTGCTGAATCGTATTGTAGTTCTATTTTTAATTTTTTGAGAAACCTTCATACTATTTTCCATAATGGCTCTACTAATTTACATTCCTATCAAAGTGTTCAAGGGTTCCCTTTTCTCTACATTCTCACCAATACTTATCTTTTGTCTTTTTAATAGAAGCCATTCTAACAGGTGTGAAGTGATATATCACTGTGGTTTTAATTTACATTTTCCTGATGATTAGTTATGTTGAGCTTTATTTTTTTCATATACCTGTTGGCCATTTTTATATCTTCTTTTGAGAAATGTCTATTTGGGTCCTTTGCCCTACTTTCAATTTGGTTGTTTTCTTGCTATTGAGTTTTTTGAGTTTCCTATAAATTTTGGATATAAACCCCTTATCAGGTATATGGTTTGCAAATTTTTCTTCCATTTTGTAGATTGCCACTTTACTCTTTTGGTTGTTTCCTTTCTGAACAGAAGCTTTTTAGTTTGATGCAGTCCCATTTGTCTATTTTTGCTTTTGTTGTCTATGCTTTTTGGGTGATATAAAAAAATGCCAAAACCAGCACCAAGAAGCTTTTTCTCTGTTTTCTTCAAGTAGTTTTACGGGTTCAGACCTTAACCTTTACGTCTTTAATTCATTTTGACTTGGTTTTTGTATGTGATGAGATATAAGGGTCCAATTTCATTCTTCTGCATGTGGATATCCAGCTTTCCCAACACCACTTATTGAAGAGACTCTCTCTATCCCATTGTGTGTTCTTGGCACCTTTGTTGAAGACCAACTGACTGTAAATGTGAGGATTGATTTCTGAGCTATCTATTCTACTCCTTTGGTCTATTTGCCTGTTTTTATGCCAGTACCATTCTATTTTGATTACTATAGCTTTTCAGTATATTTTGGAATCAGGTAGTGTGATGCCTCTGGCTTTGCTCTTTTTGTTTGCAATTGCTTTGGGTATTCGGGGGTTTTTTTGCGGTTTCATATGAATTTTAGGATTTTTTTTCTATTTCTTCGAAAAATATTATTTGAATTTTGCTGGAGATTGCATTGAATATGTAGGTTGCTTTGGGCACTATGGACACTTTAGCAATATTAATTCTTCTGAATCACATATGTGGAATATCTCTCCATTTATTTGTGTTTTCTTCTATTTCTTTCATCAGTATTTTTATAGTTTTCAGGAGACAGAACTTTCACCTTGTTTCTTAAATTTATTTCTAAGTTTTTTTATGCTTTTGTAAATGGGGTTATTTTCTTATTTTTCAGATATTTGTTGTTAGTGTATGGAAACACTACTGATTTTTGTATGTTGATTTTGTATCTAGCAATTTTACTGAATTTTTAAATTTGTTCTAATAGTCTTTAGGTTTTCTGTATGTAAGGGTGTATTATCTGCAAACCAAGAGAATTGTACTTCTTCCTTTTCAATTTGGATGCCTTTTCTTTTTCTTTCTTTCTTTCTTTTTTTTTTTTTTTGGCCTAATTGCTCTGGTGAGGACTTCCTATATTATATTGAATAGAATTGTTAAGAGTGGGCATCCTTGTCTTGTTCCTGATCTTGGAGGAAAAGCGTTCAGCTTTTCTTTCTTTCTTCATTTCTTTCTTTCTTTCTTTCTTTTTCTTTCTTTCTTTCCCTTTTTCTTTCTTTCTCTCTCCCTCCCTTCCTTCCTTCCTTCCTTCTTTCCTTCTTTCATTCCTTCCTTCCTTTTTTTGATGGAGTTTTGCTCTTGTCGCCCAGGATGGAGTGTAATGGCATGATCTTGGCTCACTGCAACCTCTGCCTCCTGAGTTCAAGTGATTCTCCTGCCTAGCCTTTCAAGTAGCTGGAATTACAGGCATGTGCCATCATGCCCGGTTAATTTTGTATTTTTGGTAGAGACGGGGTTTCACCATTTTTCCCAGGCTGATCTCGAACTCCTGACCTCAGGTGATCCACCCACCTTGGCCTCCCAAAGTGCTGGAATTACAGGCGTGAGCCATTGTGCCTGGCCACTTTCAGCTTTTCATGGTTAAGTATGATGTTAGCTGTGAAGACTAAAATCCTTAAGATATCATTGAAGTCTCTTAATAGTATTAATTAATCAATTACACACCTAAATGTAAAGTTTCAACTTTGACAAGTGGTACAATAAAATACAGTCACATATGGACCATATATATTGTGGTGGTTTCATAAGATGATAATGAAGCTGAAAAATTCCTGTAGTCTAGTGATATCTTAGCTGTCATATTGTCATAGCACAATGCATTACATTTTTTATATTTAGAAATGTTTAGATACACAAATACCATTGTGTTACAACTGCCTACAGTATTCAGTGTGGTAACATGATGTACAAGTTTGTAGCCTAGGAGTCACACCATATACCATCTAGGTTTGCCTAAGGGCACTCTGTGATGTTCACACAATGACAAAAACTGCCTAATGATGCACTTTTCAGAAGGTACCCCTGTACTTAAGCAATGCATGACTGTATATTATGAGAGTCTGAAAGTCTGTAACAGATCAGTTTGACCCAGCCACAGGTCTCCTGCATGAGCTGTTTCTTTACCAGTAGGGAATGTATCTATTTTGTTCACTACTGGATCCTCAGTTAAAACATTTTTTTTTTTTTTAGCTAGATCAAGACTCTAGATTCTAGTTTGCCTCTAAGCTTAATGTGTTGTGAAGAACAAGGAAATTAACACTAGTTAGTTATAATACATTATGCAAAAGTAAACTGCTAAAAGCTAAGACAGTCCACGTCTAACCATTGAGTCATAGGCATCTTGTAAAAGAATAAGTACTACAACCTAAGTCACAATAACAAAACTTTGTCAAGGAAAAAAATCATTTCCATATGTCATCCACATCTTAGGCACTTGAAGTCAAATGTTAAAAATAAACACGCATACCAGACTTCCAAT
Source organism: Pongo abelii (assembly GCF_028885655.2). NCBI lineage: Eukaryota > Metazoa > Chordata > Mammalia > Primates > Hominidae > Pongo > Pongo abelii. Next base: position 143,813,877 of record NC_072008.2, read on the forward strand.
TAAAGTATTTGGATTGGCTCTTGTTTAAGACTTGCATGAGAGGCATTCCTTTATTCTGGGACTCACTGAACCTTTCATGGTCAAACATATCTAGTAAATACACTCTACACTTTGCTTTCTAACAGTCTGACACATTTTATGATGTCTTAGATGGTCAGTTTTAGTTGTTTTTTGTAACTGCTGCTATTTACATGCACAAAAATAAAAATACAGACCAGCCATATTTTGCTTAGTATTTAATGTAGACATATTTTTACTCTTTACGTTAAGGAGTATAGATATATATATATACACACACACACACACATATACATATATACACACACATATATACACACACATACACACACACCTATATATGTATCTGAAGATATGTGTATGTATATGTGTATGTGTGTGTGTGTATGTATATATATATATATCTGAAGACATTTGATATGGAATGCAAGAGAGAGTATTTAGAGACCTGTAGACTGTATTAACTGAGTATAACCACAACATCTTTAAAAAGGAATATTTCCCCAGAAAACTCTGAAATCATAAAGGAAAGGATAACAACAACATTTACTTACTTAGGAAAATCTTTGTACAGTTTAAGCTTTCCGAAACTTGTATGCTTTTGGCTAGGCTCCGGATCATGTTTGGAAGGTTATTTTTGTTTTGTTTTCTTGGAACTTATTGGCTTTCCCTGGTTAGGTCTTCTGGATATAGTTCTCAGACACTTCACAGAGAACTAGATGAACAGCCATGTTGAGCATATAAGATATGAGAGAACAGATTTATGAGAACAGAGTTTCACAACAAGACAAAATACTTAAGGATCATAATACTCTACTTCATAGGTTAGTTGAGCTTTTCTTTTACACATACAATTCCCAGTGAGAAAATATTGCAAAATATCCTGGTGAAGAAAAAATTTTATAAGTCAATAATTTCTGAGCAGAAAAATTGATTCCAATGCTACTCATTTTAATTTTACTGTTTTAGACAGCATAAGGCAAGAAAGAGTAGAAAATGAACTTTTCCCTGACAATTTAAAAATAGTTGATCATGAAACTGAATTGTTATTCATTTGAAATAACTGAATATAAAACTGGATTTTTAAATTCCCGAATAACAAACATGTAACATGAAATATCTTTAAATTTCAAGTTAGAGTACATCTGGAAACTCAACATGTAGAAGACAAATGCCTTCTTTTTTGTCCAGAAGTTATTTACTACCTTTTGTTTTAAAGAGCCAGAGAAGCCTTTAGAGACATTTTCATTAGCCAATCAGGAAATTTGGACTTGGAGAGTTTAATAACAAGTCATAGATCACAAAGCTAGTTATTGGCAGACTTCGAATTTGAACTCATGTCTCTTCACTATCATTTTGCCTCCTTGAGACAGGATTCTATCATGGGTAAGAATAATGTGTACACATAGACATATATTCTTAAAACATATATTCTCTATTTCTTTTATGATTTTAAAAGTAATCATTATAAAAATATTCAAACAACAGCCAGTGCAGAAAGCAGAGTGAATTTCGGCCTTTCATTCCAGTCAAAGGATAAGCATTTCACATAGGTAAAAAGGAAGACAAGTCAGCTTAGTGTAGCTTAGAGCTTAAAGCTGAGAAAAGTCTAATTTTTTGAACTTATTCTTCTTTCCCATATCATAGGAAAGCATTCATTCAAAGTCTGTCATTACTGCAGGCCCAAATTTAGAAAGTTATGACTGTGATATTGCTGCTCTTGAAGGAAGATATCTCACAGAGCAGTTTTGCAAAATGTTGTGAAATTGAGTGCTATGGAAACAGGACAGCACCCGATTCCCCTTTGGAACACATGAGGTAATCATTTGAATTATACCTTTGCGAAGTCATGTTAGAATGCATTTTTTTAGATCGCTGTTTGAAATGGTGATTAACATGACCCTTTTGGGGAGATTTGATCTGCTTGTCAGCTGCCTGGAAACACAACAGGCTGTAAAAGAGGGTTTATTATCAAGTAATATAACTGAAAAGGCATGGTGCATGCAAAAAGAGGAAGATAGATTTTGTTCTCAGATATTTATTAATCGAGATGGCATTTGCAGTGGCAAATCCCATTTCCCCTTTCACATTCCCTCTGGCTGGCATGTGATGATAGTATTAGAGCTGATGCCACTTGGCTGATCGTGCATTGCTGATCACCATTCAAGGCAACCGGAAGAGACAAAAGAAAAAGCCTATCAGTCCCCAGAGTACTAATGTGAAGAGAAAATTGCTCATTTGAAACGTTTTAAAATTTCATTTCATTTCTAAACAGTAACAAATTGTATTACTCTCTTTTATTGTTATATGTTGTTAGATGGGATGCAGGCCATTATTTATGAACCACTTGCAAAGCTGCTCCTCCCATCTCTCCACCTCTCCTCCCACTGCTAGCTTCCAGTTCCCATCCTAAGTACCACACTATCTTATTTAGTATTCTTCCCTTTGTTCTACTCTGTGCTTCTAGTTTAAATATGATAGAATTATGTGAGATTAATCATATTTGTAACATCAGGTGCCACAAAAAAAGAGAAAAGAAACAAAAATCCTTATTTGTAAACACCTTTTGCATTCTGTGGGTTCCTCGTGGTTTTACTAAACACTTCATTGCTTCATGTTTAGAATTCACTTGACTTCATTTAGAATTCATTGCTTTATATAATAAGGTGCTATATAAAAGATGCAATTAGACATTTTTCCCATTACTAATTTCACTGTTTAAAGAGAGATAAAACACATGGAAGGATGTGAGTTTATGGACATCGTCAGGACAGACTCTGGACCCACTTCCTCATTGATTGGCGTTTCTGATTAAGAATCATAAAAGTTCTACATCTTTTTTTTTTTTTTTTTTTGAGACAGAGTTTCGCACTTGTTGCCCAGGCTGGAGTGCAATGGCATGATCTCTGCTCACAGCAACCTCCACCTCCCAGGTTCAAGCCATTCTCCTGCCTCAGCCTCCGGAGTAGCTGGAATTACAGGCATGCGCCACCACGCCCAGCTAATTTTGTATTTTAGTAGACACGGGGTTTCTCCATGTTGGTCAGGCTGGTCTGGAACTCTGGACCTCAGGTGATCTGCCTGCCTCGGCTTCCCAAAGTGCTGGGATTACAGGCGTGAGCCACTGTGCCCGGCTGAAGTACTACGTCTTAAGAAAGTCCTGGAAAGGTCTCTAATTGCTGTGAGGACTCAATAAGTTCATGAGAAAATGAGAAAATCTCTAGTGTACAGTTCCATCTTGGGTACTTTGCTTATTTTTATGCAATAATTACATTATAGTCTCATTTTAACTATTATTGAATTAAGTCAAGATAAGAAGGAAATCTAAATATGAAACTGGGACTCAGAAAATACTACCTGTTCTTCTAGGCAATGGAGCAGAGCAGTAAACAAAATGGACAAAAATCTCTTTGTTCTCATAGAATTAGCATTCTAGTGAAAAAATACTAATTGGATGGACTTTATAATATAAATGTAAGCAGGTGACTGATGTTATTATATCTGCTTTTGCAATGAGAAAACATGCTAGGTCAGTTTGTGCGTAGTCCTCTAAAGACATTTAGTCCATCGCTATCACGAGGACTCGACAGCTAATGTAAATGATTTGGAATAAATGTTTTTATAAGACCTGTACATCATGTCACATAATTCAATTGCAAAAGATGTGGGAGACGTCAGTCAATGACAAATGGTATACATTTATGCCAGTTTTATTTTCTCCTATAGGTTTGGTCCAAGTGACTGCTCATGAACATATGGGATCTGGCTAAAGAATTGTTATTTTCTGTAAATGTTCAATATCAAAGTACACAATTTGAAGTTTTTTTCTAAATCTTTTTACTTCTGCCTTACAAAGTCCTGAAGGAAGAATGGTGTCTTTCTTGGGTGCCTATCCACCTGATGAGACATGGTGCAATGGAAAGAATACAGTCTTAAAAATCAAGGCCGGGAGAGGTGGTTCATGCCTGTAATCCTAGCACTCTGGGAGGCTTAGGAGGGCAGATCACCTGAGGTCAGGAGTTCGAGACCAGCCTGGCCAACATGGTGAAATCCCATCTCTATTAGAAATACAAAATTAGCCAGGCATGGTGGCTCGCGCCTGTAATCCCAACTACTCGGGAGGCTGAGGTGGAGAATCGCTTCAACCCAGGAGGCAGAGGTTTCAGTGAGCCGAGATCCTGCCACTGCACTCCAGCCTGGGTGACAGGGCGAGACTCCGTCAAAAAAAAAAAAGAAAGAAAGAAAGAAAAAATCAAAAGATGGAAGTTCTAGCCCTGGTGTTTTTCACAAACTAAGTAAACTTGTACTATTTCTCCTATCTGGACCTCAATTTCTGCACATATACAATGAAGGGCTTGGCAGATTGTCCCTAATAGCCCTTTCCACTAATATATTTCATGATTCTATGACTTGATGAGTAAGGGTCGTATAGAAGATCCTTCCTTGATCACAAATATAAAGTTTCATTTCTCACTTCAAATCATATTTTTTTTCTTGGAATTAATTTAACCACTTTCTTCAAAGCCAAAAAGATGTATAGGCAATTTAGAAGAGCTATTTCATTTGATTGACAAAATTTCAAGTAAAATAAAACAATTTTAAAAAATAACAAATCAATAGTATTTTATTTTATTTTATTGTGTTCCAGGGTACATGTACAGGATGTGCAGGTTTCTTTTTTTAATTTTTATTTTTTATTTTTTTGAGATGGGGTTTTACTCTTGTCACCCAGGCTGGAGTGCAATGGCGTGATCTCGGCTCACTGCAACCTCCGCCTCCCAGGTTCAAGCAATTCTCCTGCCTCAGCCTCCCAAGTAGCTGGGATTACAGGCATAAGCCACCACGCCCAGCTAATTTTTTCTATTTTTAGTAGAGACGGGGTTTCTCCATGTTGGTCAGGCTGGTCTCGAACTCCCGACCTCAGGTGATCCACCCGCCTCAGCCTCCCAAAGTACTGGGATTACAGGCATGAGCCACTGCACCCGGCTCAACATGCAGGTTTATTACATGGGTAAACGTGAACCATGGTGGTTTGCCGCACCTATCAACCCATCACCTGGGTATTAAGCCCTGCATGCATTAGCTATTTGTCCTGATGCTCTTCCTCCCCCTACCCCTTTGAGAGGCACCAGTGTGTTGTTCCCCTCCCTGTGTCCATGTGTTCTCAATGTTCAGCTCCCACTCATGAATGAGAACATGCAATGTTTGGTTTTCTGTTCCTTTGTTAGTTTGTTGAGGATGATGTCTTCCAGCTTCATCCATGTCCCTGCAAAGGACATGATCTCATTCCTTTTTATGGCTGCATAGTATTCCATGGTGCATAGGTACCACATTTTATTTATCCAGTCTATCCTTGATGGGCATTTGGATTGATTCCATGTCTTTGCTATTGTGAATATTGCTGCAATAAACATGCATGTGCATGTATTTTTTTTTTTTTTTGAGACAGAGTTTCACTCTTGTTGCCCAGGCTGGAGTGCAATGGCACAATCTCGGCTCACTGAAACCTCTGCCTCCCGGGTTCAAGCGATTCTCCTGCCTCAGCCTCCCGAGTAGCTGGAATTACAGTCATGTGCCACCACACCAGCTAATTTTTTGTATTTTTAGTAGAGATGGGGTTTCACCATGTTAGTCAGGCTCGTCTCAAACTCCTGACCTCAGGTGATCTACCTGCCTTGGCCTTCCAAAGTGCTGGGATTACAGGTGTGAGCCACCGTGCCCAGCCCCACATGTATCTTTATAATAGAACGGTTTATATACCTTTGGGCATATACCCAGTAATGGGATTGCTGGGTCAAATGGTATTCCTGGTTCTAGATCCGTGAAGAATTGCCACACTGTCTTCCAAAATGGTTGTACTAATTTACATTCCCAGCAACAGTGTAAAAGCATTCCTATTTCTCCACAGCCTCGCCAGCATCTGTTGTTTCTTGACACAGTAGAGATCTCAGAAATAAGACCACACATCTACAACCATCTGATCTTCCACAAACCTGACAGAAACAAGCAATGGGGAAAATATTTCCTACTTAATAAATGGTGCTGGGAAAACTGGCTAGCCATATGCAGAAAACTGAAACTGGACCCCTGCTTTACAAAAATTAACTCAAGATGGATTAAAGAAGTAAATGTAAAACCCAAAACCATAAAAACGCTAGGCAATACCATTCAGGACATAGGCATGGGCAAAGATTTTATGATGAAATTGCCTAAAGCAATTGCAACAAAAGCAAAAATTGACAAATGGGATTTAATTAAACTAAAGAGCTTCTGCACAGCAAAAGAAACTATCATCAGGCTGGGCGAGGTGGCTCACGCCTGTAATCTCAGCACTTTGGGAGGCCGAGGTGGGTGGATCACTTGAGGCCAGGAGTTTGAGACCGGCCTGGCCAACATGGCGAAACCGCATCTCTACTAAAAATACAAAAAATTTGCTGGGCATGGTGGTGCACGCCTGTATCCCAGCTACTCAGGAGGCTGAGGCAGGAGAATCGCTTGAACCTGGGAGGCAGAGGTTGCAGTGAGCCAAGATCGCACCACTGCACCCCATCCTGGGAGACAGAGCGTGACTCTGTCTCAAAAAAAAAAAAAAAAAGAAAAAGAAAAGAAAAACTATCATCAGAGCAAATAGGCAAGCTATAGCATGGGAGAAAATTTTTACAATCTACCCATCTGATAAAGGTCTAATATCCAGAATCTACAAGCAACTTAAACCCATCTGACAAAGGTCTAATATCCAGAATCTTCAAGGAACTTAAATAAATTTACAAGAAAAAAACAAACAATCCCATCAAAAAGTGGGCAAAGGACATGAACGACACTTCTCAAAAGAAGACATTTATGCGGACAATAAACATATGAAAAAAGCTCAATATCACTTATCATTAGAGAAATGCAAATCAAAACCATGATTAGATACCATCTCACACCAGTCAGAATGGCGATTATTAAAAAGTCAAATCAAGAATTTCATGTATAAGGTGGGAGTTCATTTCTAATCACTGTTCCACTCTTATATATGTTTGCAAACTCTAACATAGAAGACTTTTTTTGAATTTAGTGGAAAGGAGTCAATGATGCAGTGTGTCGAAAATGGTTATCCATTTGCTTTCACATCAAACTATTTTGGGAAGATTAATAATGAATAATAATCACCCGTTCATGGCACTTTGACCTCATTCGCAATATATCACTTATTGAGTGACGTCAATGTCTGTAGCAATGTGCTAAGCTCCTCACATACCTCAAGTCACTTATAGCACTGAGATTTAGATATTATTGTGCCTATATTTGCAAATGAGTAAACTGAGTAACAAGTAAGTTGATAAAGGTGACATATACAGTAAGTGGCAGAGCCTGGATTCAAGCCTAGGCCTCTCTGATTGCAAATGTCTAGTGCTTTTATGTATATACTATACTACTTCATTTGATACCCACACCAATCATGTAAGATAGGTAAGGCATTATAAACCTCACTTTATTGATGAGAAAACAAAATCTAAGGGTTTATGTGACTGACTTACTTTGAAACACAATGCTAGTAAGTAATGGAGCAGGGCCTGGAGCCTGATGACCAATATCTAACCGAGTATAAGATAATATTAAGCAAAGGCCAGGCATGGTGGCTCACACCTGTAATCCCAGCACTTTGGGAGGCCAAGGCGGGTGGATCACTAGGTCAGGAGTTCAAGACAAGCCTGGTCAAGATGGTGAAACCCCATCTCTACTAAAACTACAAAAAAAAAAAAAAATTAGCCGGGCATGGTGGCACGTGCCTGTAATCCCAGCTATTTGGGAGGCTGAGGCAGGAAAATAACTTGAACCTGGGCAGCAGAGGTTGTAGTGAGCCGAGATCGTGCCACTGCACTCCAGCCTGGGTGACAGTGTGAGCCTCCGTCTCAAAAAAAAAGATTATATTAAGCAAACATTTGTGAGACCAATTTAAATATTGTGCCTGTTCATGATATCAGTCATATGACCATTTTAGGTTTTGGAGCAGTAGTTACGAAAAAATAGATTTAGGCTTAAATGTAATTGATAGAAGACATAAAAACAGTGTGTGTTATAACCATTCTATCAACCAAGAAGTTTTCATGGAACATCTACTTTATGCACAGCATTCTTCTACGATCCATGTGAGCATAGAAAAATATATAACAGGCCAGGTGCGGTGGCTCACACCTGTAATCCCAGCACTTTGGGAGGCTGAGGCAGGCAGATCATGAGGTCAAGAGTTTAAGACCAGCCTGACCAACATGGTGAAAACCCGTCTCTACTAAAAATACAAAAATTAGCAAGCTGTGGTGGTGCACACCTGTAATCCCAGCTGCTCAGGAGGCTGAGGCAGGAGAATCACTTGAACCTGGGAGGCGGAGTTTGCAGTGAGCCAAAATTGTGCCGCTGCACTCCAGCCTGGGTGACAGAGTGAGACTCGTCTATTAAAAAAAAAAAAAAAAAAAAAAAGAATGTTCAATATGAGCTGGAAAGGACTGTATGAATGGAGACTTGAGTCTGGCTCTCAAGGCAAGTAGGCATTGGTTAGAATGGCTAAGTTGCAGGAGCAAATTTAGAGGTAGGAATGAGCTAGACGTTGCTGGGGACAGTGACTAGGTGATGGGTGGAAAAAGGGTTTCATTTTAAGTGCCAACTCTAGTCATTTTTTGGTGTTGTCTGGAGCATCATATTGGGAAGTATTCAGAGACTCAGCAGATAAGTGTCATATGAATGATTATTAATGTCTATTATGATCGTAGGAGGGAGGTAATAAGAACATGAGGTCAGCCTTTTCCATCCTGGCCCAGAACAAACTGGCTAGGGCAGAGAGTTTTCTTGGCAGTACAGCAGGAGATAATGCTGAAAAGAAAGGTTGTGAGTAGATTGTGGATGCTCTAGGAATGCTGTGCTTACTAGCTACACGTGCCTATTTAAACACTTGAAATGTGGCTGCCCCAAATTGAGATGGACTGTGAGTGTGAAATACACACTGGATTTCTAAGACTTTATCTCCTCCACAAAAAATATAAAATATCTTATTAATAATTTTTATATTGATTATATGTGAAACTAGTAATATTTTGTCTATAGATTAGTTCATAAATTAGGGATTTTTAAATATAAACTATGCTTGTGTAAAATGTTAACATGTGAGAAAACTGGGTGAAGGGTGTATGAAAACTCTATGAGCTACTTTTGTAACTTTTTTGTAAGTCAGCAATTATTTCAAAATAAAATGTTAAAAAATATTAACTCATCACTCCTAAAACTTTGTGATTACTCCATTTCTGTCAGGGAGACCAAAATTCTTTCAGTCTTTCAGGTGAGAAATCATGAAACAGAGATTCTACTTTCTTCACCACCCTCTATATCCAGAAAATAACAAAGACCTGTTGGTACTTCCATCTAAATGTCTCTTGTATTATATCTTTTGTCTCCAGCCCCATAGCCATGACCCTAGTCCAGAACATCTCTCCTGGACTTTTGTAATGTGCTGTTCCTCCTGGCCACCTTCCAGGCCATAGCCAGACTAAATTCCCCCAAAAAACAATCTCACATTCCTACTCAAGGACCTACAATGGCTTCCGAGGATGAAGTACAAACTCCTTAGCTTGGATTTCTAGACCAGCTCTGTATATATATAGTTTAAAATTTTCTACCAGCCATATTTTAAATAGTAAAATGAAACAGATGAAATTAATGTTAACAATATATTTTACATTCTTTTTAAAATGCTATGTTTTCAAAATCTGGTGTGTATTTTGCATTTAGAGCATATCTCAATTTGGACTATCCACATTTCAAATGTTCAATAGCCATACACAGCTAGTGACCACTGCATTTTGGACAGTGTAGGTTTTTGGTCCAGAGTAAGAATCCACATTGCATTTCGTTGTCATGTCTCCTTAGTCTCCAATCTGGAACAGATAAATTTACTTCTGAATTAACTGAGGTATTGAGTCTTGGTGCTTAGAGGTAGTTACAGATAAGATCTTTAAGTGCAGGTAAGACTGGTCTGGGGTGGCGGCTGACCCGGCAGCGGGCCGCCCGGGTCCCTGGCAGCAGGGTAGGAGGGTGCTAAAGCGGATCCAGAAGGAATTAACCGACTTGCAGAGGGATCCTCCTGCCCAGTGTTCCGCGGGACCTGTGGGTGATGACTAATGACAGTCCTTACCAAGGAGGTGTTTTCTTCCTGACCATCCACTTTCCTACAGATTACCCGTTCAAGCCCCGAAAGGATGGAGTGCAATGGCGCGATCTTGGCTCACTGCAACCTCCACCTCCCAGGTTCAAGCAATTCTCCTGCCTCAGCCTCCTGAGTAGCTGTGATTACAGGCCTGCACCACCACACCCGGCTAATTTTGTAATTTTAATAGAGACGGGGGTTTCTCCATGTTGAGGCTGGTTTCGAACTCCTGACCTCAGGTGATCCGCCTGTCTCAGCCTCCCAAAGTGCTGGGATTACAGGTGTGAGCCACCGTGCCCGGCCCAGTGTTTGGTTTTCTGTCCTTGTGATAGTTTGCTGAGAATGATGGTTTCCAGTTTCATCCATGTCTCTGCAAAGGACATGAACTCATCCTTTTTATGGCTGCATAGTATTCCATGGTGTATATATGCCACATTTTCTTAATCCAATCCATCATTGATGGACATTTAGGTTGGTTCCAGGTCTTTGCTATTGTGAATAGTGCCGCAATAAACATGTGTGTGCATATGTCTTTATAGTAAAAAAAAAAAAAAAAAAAAAAAAAAAGACTGGTCTGAAACTCTTGGGGTCAAGTGATCCTCCCGCCTCAGCCTCACAGTGTAACTGTGATTACAAGTGCCAGGCACAGCTAGCAACTGAATTTAACATTAATAAAATCAGACTTTTTTTCACTTGAAATAATGTTTTAAAAGAGTTGAGAGAAATGAACAAATTTGTGGTTACAAATATTTTCTCCACTACTTCTCTGCCTTTTTTTGTCACTTTCACCATTCCCTCCTTTCTTCTGTCTGCTGGGTCCCCTCCCTTCCTTTTGGCTTTAGGTTGACTATTGGACAATTTGTTTGAAATTTATTAAGCACCTACTATTGATTATCTAGTTTATTCTTTAGTTCTTTAGTAATGATTATAACAGTGAACAAAGTATCTTTTTTTTTTTTTCTTTTGACAGAGTCTCACTCTGTCTCCTAGGCTTGGCACAGCCTTGACTGACTGCAACCTCTGCCTCCTGGGTTCAAGTGATTCTCCTGCCTCAGCCTCCGAAGTAGCTGGGACTACAAGAATGCACCACCACGCCCGGCTAAGTTTTGTATTTTTAGTGGAGATGGGGTTTCACCATGTTGCCCAGGCTGTTCTCGAACTCCTGAGCTCAGGTGACCCTCCCACCTCAGCATCCCAAAGTGCTGGGATTACAGGTGTGAGTCACTGAACTCAGCCCAAAATATCTTAATTCTCCCATATTTTAGTTAAATGTTTACTAGGAAATTAAATCAAGATATATGAATGTTTTGGTTTATGCAAACTCAGTGAAAGATATTGCTATCATTTGATTTACATTTGTATTACAAGGATTTATAGAAAGTACTGTTGAGATTCTTAAGTACCCATATTTATCTTACCTGAATTATACATAACTGTAAGTGTGTTAAAATACCTCAAGCACTAGAATTAATTTAAATGTCAGATTCTAATTGACAGGAACGATTTAGTGAAATTTCCTTATACTGCCTTTTTTTCCCCCCCAGGGGAAGAAGTTTGACTTTATTCTGACCTTTATTTACCCTTGTTTCTTTAAAAAAAAAAAAAAAAAGTTTAATGAGAAAGACTTGGTGTCGGTTAACAAAAAAATGACTTCAGATTTACATTCTTTTACCAATGGAATAAATGAACAAGGTTTGCAATTGAAAAGGCAGTTTACACCTTTTGTTGTTCGGGTTCGTAGAAATCCTATTATGCTTCATGCATAGCTCTGAAGAATGTGCAAACAAGTATTAGATCAATGACATTTCTTTGTAGTTTCTTTTATCAACATATTTAAAACTGAATATTCAAACCTTCATTCATATTTTAGATGCCTGTCTTATCAGTACACTTATACCTGAGTATATTTCATTGCTATAGAATATTTTTCCTGCTAAGATCCTAAATGCATTGAAAGATCCTAAATAGTAGAGGGTCAACAGTGTTCTGCCAAGGTGTTTGCAATTAAGCAGCCACTCCACTCACTGGTGGCTTTGAAATTAGTGTTTGAAATTATTGTCTGTTATCTACAGTCAATGATGATAGCATTCAAAGGAATTCATAGAAAGATATTCCACAAAAGCAGTTTATTTTAGTTTGGGGAGTAAAAACACATGAAAGAGCTTTATCGAATGTGATCAGATCGCGTGAAAATAAAGTTGAGTTTCCAAAAATTTTCATAATCTAGAGGAAAGGCTTCTCCCAGACCTCTGAAATATATACCTACTTTCTGCCTAACTTCTCTTTCGTTAGTCTTTTTGATTCTGAGGAAATGCCCTGCATATGTATTGACAGTTCATCCTTGACCATTTTAACCACAATCTTTCATGGTGTAGAAATCCTAGAATGCACTTTTAGAAGTAGGTCTAAGACAATCAATCTGTTTAGAAGCTTGATCCCAAAATTTGTACAGATAAGGCATTTTAGACAAAATTATAGAATATTTTAAACTAAGCACTAGGTGACAATATATGTTAATTTTTTTTAAGTTTCCTCTTTGAGTATAAACCGTATATATTATATATTAAATTAGACCAAAGTTGTGTAAACCTTAGGTTTTATTACAGTTCTTTTGCATTTCAAATTGATGTTTTCCTTTGAAATAGAAAACAAACTTCTAAGAAGTTTTCTAACAGACGTTTCTATTTTTCTCAACTCTAAAATTCCAGATTAATAAACTCTACTACTAATTGTAGTATATTTTATTGTGCAAAATGCAATATAAACACATGATGTAAAGTAATAAAAAGCATAAGGCAACTTTAAAATATTTTTAAGGTAGTTATCGTTGGGTAAGAACAGGTGCTTTAAAGTCACATTAGCTTTCTCAGGAGTAAATATGTAAATAAAATATTGAGTTAGTTGATGAATAAGCTGAACTGAAAAAAGCTAAGATAAAATATATAAAATATATGTTTAAGTATTGCCGATAGGGTTATTTTAGTTAGAATGATTATACACATTCAATGTGAAACGATAAAATTATAATGCAACATAATTACATTTAACTATTTGTAGTTTCTTAACTCTGGGAAAGAAATTGCATTCCCAGCTGTTTCTCAACTCCTGTAATTTAAATAAGTAAACCTTTTGTTCTTGAAACTTACTTAGTTCCTTCTAATTCTGTTGATGGACATCCATTTCTACTGCCTTATTTTATGTTAATATCTAACAAAAGAATGCTGTTAGCCTCCTGCCAGTAAAAGCCCACCTCCTTTGTTCGAACGGTAGAGTGGAGGGAGATTCTTTTTTAGCCTTTTACTTTACAGAAGACTTAAAACTTCCTCTCTCCACATCTAGTCAAGAAGAGCATTTCTACTTGAGCTAAAAATTCCTAGGAAAAGGCTATAACCCCCAAGTGTGGAAGGTGGTTCTTAGCTGTCAATTCCCTTTTGTTATTTGCTCAAATGGAATTATGAAATGTTCGTGGCTTTGTAGGGCAGAACACATTTCTCCCGAGCAAATGCAAATGCATTAGGTGTGCCCAGGTAATTTGAAGTGCTCACGCTGGCAGCTTTTCTGCATGAGTAAAGCTGTTTAATTAATGCATTTTCCCCTTCCTTCTGATTAGTTGATTCTGATTTTCTTTGAATAAATTAAACTCTCTGTAATATGCTTCCTATAGCTTCTTGGGCTACCCAAGCCCTGATACCTCCCACCAGGAGGGCAGATGCAAAGAAATGAAATGATTCCTCTGCATATTTCTCACAGAGATTTTTCTCCTGTACAAAAGACTGATTTTCCTTGTAATATAGCTCAGGCGAGTGATGTGTTTAAAGAAGATCTTTGAGTTTCTGTTGATGTTGCTCATTGGTAATTGTCCTTCCAACTTGAATTATGGAAATGGGTATTAGATCCATTTAGTTTTGCTTTATTGAGATTTGGGGAGTAAACATTCAGCGAGGTTGGACAGAAGTGGCATAAACACCTTCCCTAATAATAGTGCTCATGTTAACTGCCACTACTTACTACAAGTGCCAGCATCTACAGATGGCATGGGAAGTTAATATTTTTCCCAGGGTGCCACAGGTTTCTAAAGGAAACCTTTGATTTGTGAAAAGAATTTCTTTGCATCAAAAAGGCAGAGTAGTGTAGTAGAAAGAAGGCTGGGATTGGAGTCAGGAAGAACTGTGTTTAAGCTCTAACTTTGCCACTAGCCAGTTTCTGTAAAGTCAAGATCTTGTAGCAGTCTCTTAAGTGGGACCCTTCCAGCCTGTATAGCCTCATTATTTTCACACACGAGGCATCTCAACAAGGGTTGAGATAAGGTCCCAAACTGTTGTCCCATTTTGAGTTTTGGCTTCCAGACCAACACAGAAATCCCTAAACATTCTCTCTCCAACCTTCACAACCTGGTCTCATTCCATTTGGACACACTGCAGAGGTAATGCAATCATGTTCATGGGAAAATTATTATTATTATTATTATTATTTTTTTTTTTTTGAGACGATATCTCGCTCTGTCGCCCAGGCTGGAGTGCAGTGGCGCAATCTTGGCTTACTGCAAGCTCTGCCTCCCGGGTTCACGCCATTCTCCTGCCTCAGCCTCCCGAGTAGCTGGGACTACAGGCACCCGCCACCACGCCCGGCTAATTTTTTGTATTTTTTAGTAGAGACGGGGTTTCACCATGTTAGCCAGGATGGTCTCGATCTCCTGACCTCATGATCCACCCGCCTCGGCCTCCCGAAGTGCTGGGATTACAGGCGTGAGCCACCGCGCCCGGCCGAGAAAATTATTATTATATTGTTTTGAGACAAGGTCTTGCTCTGTCATCCAGGCTGGAGTGCAGTGGCACAATCATGACTCACTGCAGCCTCTAACTCCTGGCCTCAAATGATCCCCCCACCTCAACCTCCCAAATAACTGGAACTACAGGCGTGCACCACCATGTCCAGCTATTTTTGTTGTTGTTATTTTTTTTGTGGAGACAGGGTTTTTCTATGTTGCCCAGTCTGATCTTGAACCCCTGGCATCAAGCAATCTTCCTGCCTCAGCCTCCCAAATTGTTGGGACTACAGGTGTGAGCTACCACATCCAGCCTCATGAGAACATTATTAATGAACATAATGACAGTAGTCACAAGATCACTGCCATAGTTGGTATTTTGTAGCCCTTTCCTTTTAAACATTTGAGAGTTCTCAGCAGCATTTTTGATTGATTTTTATATATTTATGTATTTAACAGAGCTACGCTGACTTCATTTTTTTTTTTTTTTTTTTTTTTTTTGAGACGGAATCTCACTCTGTCACCCAGGCTGGAGTGCAGTAGCGTGATCTCAGCTCACTGCAACCTCTGCCTCCCGGGTTCAAGCAATTCTCCTGCCTCAGCCTCCTGAGTAGCTGGGATTAACAGGCACGTGCCACCATGCCTGGCTAATTTTTGTCTTTTTAGTAGAGATGGAGTTTTTCCATGTTGGCCAGGCTGGTCTCAAACTCCTGACCTCAGGTGATGCCACCTTGGCCTCCCAAAGTGCTGAGATTACAGGCGTGAGCCACCACGCCTGGTTGACTTCAAACTTTCTAAGACTCTCGTCAATGAACATTTCTTACTTCTGAGGCCCTTTCAGGGTTTCCTTCAGCTCAAAATACTCAGCATGCCAAGGCACCATATTTGGGATATCATGTTTTGAGCCCTGACAAAAACAAATGCCAATGCTACTCTTACAGTCACCTTCTCTATTTTTTATTCATGTCTCACCTGTTTCCATTGTTCACTTAATAAACCCAGTACCTCTAGCTTAGGGCTAATTGACATGGCTGATCAGTAGCAATTGGTATAGAGCCCACTTAATACTCTAGAAGTGTTCTTAGAGAAGTTCTGTATGATTAAGAACTGGTCAAGAGGGGAACAATACTTTTACACTGATCATTATAATTACGTTAAAATCCTTCATGAATGGGTTTTCTTGACATCTCTTACTACTCAAAGTAGTTAATGAGCTAGATGTAGTAGTATTTAAAGTAGACTTGTTTGATTAAGTGGACAACCCACTCCTTAACGTATTTTTTTTTCTTTTTCTTTCTAAAAAATATAAAATGCAGGCCGGGCACAGTGGCTCATGCCTGTAATCCCAGCACTTTGGGAGACCGAGTCGGGTGGATCACCTGATGTCAGGAGTTAGAGACCAGCCTGACCAATATGGTGAAACCCCATCTGCACTAAAAATACAAAAATTAGCTGGGCATGGTGGTGGGTGCCTGTAATCCCAGCTACTTGGGAGGCTGAGGCAGGATAATCAGTTGAATTGGGGAGGCAGAGGTTGCAATGAGCCAAGATTGTGCCACTGCACTCCAACCTGGGAGACAGAGCCAGACTCTATCTCAAAAAAAAAAAAATTATATATATATATATATAAAAAATGCTCCATGAATTTGAGTGTCATCCTTGACCAGGGACAATGCTAATCTCCGCATCATTCCAATTTTAGTATATGTGTTGCCAAAGTAAGCACTTAATGTATTATATATATATTATTTTGACATGTGGATCCAGCTGTTTTGTTTTTACATTTTTCATTTTGAAGTAATTTCAAACTCACAGGAAAGTTGCAGGAAAAGTAAAAAGACCTCTTATATAGTTTTCACTCAGATTCCCCAATTATTTACATTTGCTTTATAATCTCTTTAAATATATATTTATATATAATATATGTAATTAATATTTCTATATATTATATATAATTAATATTTATATATACATAATGCATTCTCCTCTTCCTTCTGATTAGTTGATTCTAATTTTTTTGAATAAATTAAACTCTCTGTAATATGTTTTTTAAAATAATTCTTTTTAAGTAAATATATTAGTATTTTTTCTGAATTAATGTAAAGTTGCAGGCATGATGCTTGCTGCCCCTAAATATTTCAGTGTGTATTTTCTACAAGATAAGGGTACTCTCATACATAGTCACAGTACTGCCATCCAAATCAGGAAATTAACATTTATACAATACCATCTAATCCACAGATCCCATTCGAATTTCACCAATGGTTCAATAATGTTCTTTATAGCAATCAATTAGTCAATAAATAAAATATATTTTTTAATCTGGTCCAGAATCCATCCAGGATCATGTGTCACATTTAACTGTTTTGTTTCTTTAGTTTTCTTCAATCTGGAACTAGTTCCTCAGTTATTCCTTGTCTTCCATGACGTAGACATTTTTAGAGCACAGTTATTTTGTATAAAGTCTCTCGGTTTATATTCGTCTGATATTCTTTATGAGTAGATTCAGTAATGTATTTTTGGCAAGAATATCACAGAACTGAGATTGTGTTTTTGTCAATGTATCATATCAGGAGACACTTTGAGCTGTCCCATTACTGTTGATCTTAATTTTAATTGCTGGTTAAGTGGCATCTACCAGATTTTCCCACTGAAAAGTTGTTATTTTCCCTTTGTAATAAGCAAGCATTTTGAGAGAAAATATATTGAGACTATGTAAATATCCTTTTCCAAAGGCAATTTTCTAATATTATATTTTTGTACATTTATTAGTCAGCATCCTACTGTATGGAAGAATTTTTCTTGCCTATCTATCATCTATCTACCTACCTACCTATCTATCTATCTATCTATCTATCTATCTATCTATCAAAACATAGTCCTATGAATTGCTATTTTGTAAAATTGGTGCAGAAATAATGTTTTAGCAACTTTCTGGATATCTTTTAATCTAGTCAAGTTGACACCTAAAATAAACCGTCACAGACAATATATCCAACTGCCTGAAGAACAGTATAATAGTATAAAAATGTTTATGGAATGTTTTCTATTTTGCAAGCATTTTCTCCCAAATACTTCACATGTATTATCTCATTTCATTCCTCCCAACAGCTCTTTGAGATAGTTACTATTACTTTCTTGCTTTACAGCTCAGGATATTGAGGCAGAGAAGTTAAGCAACTTGCCCATGGTCACACAGTTGGTCTCATTGGCACCTTGATAACAGAGACTAGGCCTTTGACTACTACACTCTGCTGACAACTCGAGATACCCCAAACTTAATCATCTTCCCCTACAAGCCAGCACCCCTTCCAGTCTTCCAGATCTCAGAGAGAATGGTGCTAGTAACCATCTAGTTATTCAAGTTGAAACCTAGTTACCATACTTGAGTCCTTTCTAGCCTTTCATGAGAACTTGTACGTCTCCCAGCATAGTACTTCCTATTTGCATTGTAATTGTTAATTTTCTTGTATCCTTCTTTAAATCCTTGAGAAAAGTGGTGGTGTGATGTTCATAGTTGTATCCATAGTACCTAATATCCAGATGCTAGTACCTAGCACAGGACCTGGCACACATTCAGTACCTATTGGTTGAATCAACGAATGAATGAATGAATTGGTAGAATTAAGCCTTTTATAAGAGAGCAGTTAGAATAGAAAAATGAAGTGACTTACTCAAAGTTATACAATCAGGAGTGGCATATTTACCATAAAGCAAATGAGGCTTAAGTTTCAGGGCCCATCACATAGATGGCCCCTCCCAAAGTCCTAGGATGGGCCTTTGGAATGTGTTCATTTTGTCTTGTTTTTGCAAAATTTGCAAATGATTAAGGCCATTGTCTCTTTCCATTTAGACTTCTTCATCACACTCCTCCTTCTTGTTGAATGGCATCTGAGTGGCTGCAGGAATTTTGGGGATCAGGCTAAGGGGAATTTGAAATGGGGATACATTTAGCCAAAGTTTAGTGGAATATATCTATGTTATTTGCGGTCACCTAGGGGTATAATTATGTTATTGTTACCTGCCAAGGATAGGAATGGCTGGCAGAAATTCTCTATCACTCACTGTGCCATTTCACCTGGCACATGTCATGGAATTGCTGGCCTAGAGCTTATATCCTGATATGAATGTGTCCCTTGGTGCTCATCATTGGAAGTATGTGAGTAATGGAGGAGAAACAAAGTTGAAATGTACAGAACCAGAAGCTGATCTGTGGAGAATTCTTCTCAATATTGCAGGTTATATATGAAAGATACTTGATAATGTTCTTCTTATTTTCATAAAAAGTTACGTGATATTAATAATAAAGAACTCTGATGTTGAAAATACTTTTCTAAACTGTCAATAATAATAATAAAAATTTGATTAATGATGCTAGAGGAAAGATTGAGTTACCTTTCTATTTTCTCTATGGAGATGTCTATTGTAAAATTATTGTTATAGGAAGAGATAATCTAAGAATATGCAGCTTAAAAAGAAAGAAAAATGAGCCCAGCATGGTGGCACACACCTGTAAACCCAGCACTTTGGGAGGCCAAGGCGGGCAGATCACTTGAGGCCAGGAGTACAAGACCAGCCTGGTCAACATGGTAAAAATGGTAAAGCCCTGTCTCTTCAAAAAAAAAAAATACAAAAATTAGCTGGCTACAGTGGTGCATGCCTGTAGTCCCAGCTACTTGGGAGGCTGAGGCAGGAGAACTGCTTGAGCCCAGGAGGCGGAGGTTGCAGTGAGCCAAGATCACGCCACTGCACTCTAGCTTGGGTTACAAGAGTAAAACTCTGTCTCAAAAAACAAAAAGAAAAAGAAAAATGTTGTAGATATGTGTGAAGCAGTTAATTAATATAAATATTATGTCATTTTAATGGATTTTCTAATGTTTGTGGTATTTCAGCTTTTGAAAATATGTTTTCTAAATTCTAGGTAAATATTCATTTTGTTACTGAATTCTGTTTTTACATTTTTGGTATCATTTTTCTTAGTGACAGCCCTACAATTTGTATATGATTTTTGGGAGGTGGGCTAGTCAATTACAAAAAACAACAAATTTTAAAGGTTAAAACTACTGGAATTTTAGGCAGAATAAAAAGTCCAGGAAACCTGGATCCAATATGACAAGGCATGCGGTAAGTGCTCTATAAATGTTTGTTGAGTGAGTGAATGAATGAATGAGTAAAGAAAGCATCTTTTTAAATTTTATAAAATTTATATTATATATATATGTATATATAAAATTATTTTTTTTTAAAGACAGCGTCTCGCTTTGTTGCCCAGGCTGGAGTGCAGTTGCTCAGTCTCAGCTCACTGCAACCTCAAGCAATCCTCCTGTCTCAGCCACCTGAGTAGCTGGGATTACAGTCACGCGCCACCAAACCCGGCTAATTTTTGTATTTTTAGTACAGATGGGGTTTTGCCATATTGTGCAGGCTGGTCTCAAACTCTTGGCTTCAAGAAATCCATCTGCCTTTGCCTCCCAAAGTGCTGGGATTACAGGCGTGAGCCACGACGCCTGGCAAGAAAGCACCTTTTTACACAGGCTTCTTGGGCATGGAAGGCACTCGGGAAAATACCAGTTGATTTGCAGTTGGGTCAGGGTGGTGGCAACTAGGGGAAAAGAGGTTCCATCTGAGGTCTCTGATGAGTAGGGGCTTGTGCTGAAGTAGAAGTTATCACCTCTTCTCCACCTTGTGAAGAGGGTGAGGACACGCCAGTTGGAGTTAGGTGGAAAGTGGTCAGTGGTTTGCAAGGGCATGACAGGGAGGTAATCTATATTCTGGACTCATTCCCTCATCCTGGATATTTTCTCTACCTTTGGTAATGAGGTTTTTAGCAACAAAATGTGGGGCTGGCACATATCTCCTTTGTTAATAGATGTATTATCATATGACTCTTTCCAAATAGTAAATTACATTAAAAGGACATGCATTTCTAGTTACTTGTAGTCGCGGCAGAGAAAAATAAAAGCCAAAAGTCTGTGTTACTCAAGATCACAGAATCATGAAAAAAGATAGTGATAATTTGGAAAATGGAAATCATAAATCATTGTTTTTTTTTTCTTTGTAATTAAACCACGCTTCTTTTTCTTTTCTTTTCTTTTTTTTTTTTTTTTTTTGAGATGGAGTCTCACTCTGTCGCCCAGGCTGGAGTGCAGTGACGCGATCTCAGCTCACTGTAACCTCTGCCTCCCAGGTTCAAGCAATTCTCCTGCCTCAGCCTCTCGAATAGCTGAGATTACAGGCATGCGCCACCACGCCCAGCTAATTTTGTATTTTTTTAGTAGAGACGGGGCTTCTCCATGTTGGTCAGGCTGGTCTCAAACTCCTGACCTCAGGTGATCCACCCACTTCGGCCTCCCAAAGTGCTTGGATTACAGGCATGAGCCACCACGCCCGGCCCCAAAAGCCACCATGCCCGGCCCTAAACCACACTTCTTATAATATTGAGAACAAATCATAATTTGATTTGGGCTTTGATCTTTTCAAAGATAGTCATGTTTGTTTCTACTTTTTCAGGTGGATTGTTTAAAGTCCTCAAGGGGAAAACAAACAAAAAAATAGGCAAAAATCTTGCATCTTTATTTTCAATCATTTTGTTTATTTTTCAAAGATTGATAAATGTAAAATGTAAAAGTACTCCACAAACACTCAGCCCCCAGATACGCTGAAAGAGAAGAGAATGTTGTTTTCCATGGTAGGTAAAGTAGAAGGTTTTACAGTATATGTTTCACTAACTTAGTATGATTTTTGCATAAAATGAATCCACGTAATCATCACATTGTATTTTCCAATTTAATACTGAGTTATCAGTCACTGGGCATTTTTTAAACGGCAAAAATGCTTTATTGGAATAATTGGAATAAATATAATGAACACAGATATCTCCCTTTTACATTCAAAATATAAGTAAAAGGATGATATAAAATATTCAGGACAATTTTGATAACAAGAAAACCACCCATAATCTCCACAACCTATTTAATAATATTTTAAGTTTTGGTTAGTATCATTGAAGACTACTTATGCATATGCATATTTTTCCACATGATCGCAACCATTAGGTAAATAATATCTATCTATCTATTTATTTATTTATTTATTTATTTATTTATTTATTTATTTTGAGACGGAGTCTCACTCTGTCGCCCAGGCTGGAGTGCAGTGGCACGATCTAGGCTCACTGTAAGCTCCGCCTCCCGGGATCACGCCATTCTCCTGCCTCAGCCTACTGAGTAGCTGGGACTACAGGCGCCCACCACCACGCCCGGCTAATTATTTGTATTTTAGTAGAGACGGGGTTTTACTGTGTTAGACAGGATGGTCTCGATCTCCTGGCCTCATGATCTGCCCTCCTCGGCCTCCCGAAGTGATGGGATTACAGGCGTGAGCCACCGCGCCCGGCCAGGTAAATAATATTTTATAGTCTGAATTTTTCTGTTGCATTCTGTCTTAAACATACGTGCTCCCATGTTTCTGCACAATCTTCAAAATGATCATGTTAACGGCTGGATAACATCACAGTGAGCAGATGTGTGCTCCTTTATTAAGCGATTCTCTTATGGTGGTGTGTGGTAGGTAATGCAAGCTATCATGATGGTGTGTCCCCTTCTGGAAGGTGGAGGAGAGGAGGGTGGGAAAGAAAGAATAGAACATACTGAGAAAAATATTACTTTAAGACTTGAATCGATTTCCCCCTGTTATAAAAGTAGTACATGGTAATTATGGGAAAACCAGGAAATCCCAGGGTATGTAAATTTTAAAAATTTAAAAAACCAACTATAATGTGTCTACTTGGTGGTCATTCTAACCCCAACAGTAAGTATAGCCGAATCTTGATGATTTCAAGAGCTGATCAACTTTTGGATCATCATTTAATACTGTTTCTCCAGATTTTTCCACATCTCATCAAGTTTACTTGCTGCAGGAGGGGAAAACAAAAATTATCTTGTCACTTTTTAGACATATTTCATTTGGACTCTAAACAGTGTCACCAGTCTTATCTTTGGTGTTTGGAATGGGGTTTGAATATTTCCCGAAATTAAACCATCCCAAAAGCATGAATAATTGCTAGCTGTTGAGATAAATTAAAAATAAAAAACAAAAAACAAAACAAAACAAAACAAACAAAAAACGGAAAGCTGTAACAATTATTGGGGAGTAGAGTGGTTAATTCCAAAAGAAAAACCTTTTTAAAGGTTAAAATTACTGCAAGTATATATGGAATACGAGTGCAGCTTCGCAAGGGGACTCTGTTCAAGAGGATAGCTCTCTTTTAGATGGGTGGGTTGTGGTATATTTGCTAAACAGCTGCAGTTAGTTCCTTATGAGCAAAACTTATCCTTTAGCTTTTCAATGAAAGTACCCTTTTAAGGGTGGGTAGATAATTTTAGGAACTGTTGGCATTTTGGGTGGAACAATTATTCATTGTGTGGGGCTATCCTGCTCATTGCATGGTGTGATGGTTAATGTTGAGTGTCAGCTTGATCCGATTGAAGGATGCAAAGTATTGTTTCTGGGTGTGTCTGTTAGGGTGCTGCCAAAGGAGATTAACATTTGAGTCAGTGGATTGGGAGAGGCAAACCCACCCTCAGTCTGGGTGGGCACAATCCCCTCCCCTGCCAGCGCGGCTAGAAAAAGCAGACAGTAGAAGGTGGAATGAGCAGACTTGCAAGTCTTCTGGCCTTCACCTTTCTCTTGTGGTGCTGGATGCTTCCTGCTCTCGAACATCGTACTCCATATTCTTCAGCTTTTGGACTCTTGGACTTACACCAGTGGTTTGCCAGGGGCTCTCGGGCCTTCAGCCACAGACTGAAGGCTTCACTTCTCTACTTTTGAGATTTTGGGACTCGAACTAGCTTCCTTGCTTCTCAGCTTGCAGACAGTCTATTGTGGCACCTCATCTTGTGATTGTGTGAGTCAATACTCCTTAATAAACTCCCTTTCATATATACATCTATCCTATTAGTTCTGTGCCTTTAGAGAACCCTGACTAATATACTTGTCATTTAGCACTGGCCCTGCCCACTAAGTGTCCCTACTTCTGACAAAAAAAAAAATGCCTTCTGTCCATTTCTACAAGGCCCTTGGGGTTAAAGTGGGATCAACTTTGGTTAAGGACCACAGATTTGGTTTCTAAAGTTCTAGCCCCTACTTTGAGGAATGGGCTCAGGAATCATGATCACTAGGGTAGGAATCTGAAAATATATATTTTTTTCAACTAAAAACATTTTTTTAGAGATGAGGGCCCTGCTGTGTTATCCCTGCTGGCCTCAAACTCCTGGGCTCAAGTGATCCTCCCAAAAGCTTCCTGAGTTGTTGGAATTCCAGGCATGAGCCACTGGGCCCAGCTGAAAATCTTTTTAGTAAGCTCTTCCAGTGATGCTAATGTAGCCAGTCCTCAGAGAGGCTTTGAGAAATCAGAGGCTTACAGCAATAAATGACTCCCTGCTTCCTCCCCCAAACCTCATTCATCCACCGTCTCCCCTCCTTCTCTATAATGCTCTAAAACC
This sequence comes from Pongo abelii, assembly GCF_028885655.2. Taxonomy (NCBI): domain Eukaryota; kingdom Metazoa; phylum Chordata; class Mammalia; order Primates; family Hominidae; genus Pongo; species Pongo abelii. The sequence goes on from NC_072008.2 coordinate 143,838,343, forward strand.
TCATCCTTGTTTTACAAAAAAAAAAAAAAAAAAAAAATTCCCCAGCTCCTGGAGAAAGGGGAAAGATTGTTTTGTTATATGCCCATCGGGGAGGGAACACTGTACATTCAACTTGGCTTCAAAACTTGCCAGTATAACACAGTGTTTATATTTCCACTTTCGCAGATGAGAAAACTGAGGCTCAGAGAGGGCTGCTAGTACTAGTAGTCAGCTACTATGTACTATGTGTCTGCATGTGCTTGATTCCTGACAACAGTTTTGTGAGATATGTACTCCTAATGTGTCCGTTTTACAGATGAGAAAACTGAGACTCGAAGAGTCTTGCAGAAAGTTGTGCAGCCTGTAAGAGCAGCTGGTGGAGCTAGAATTCAAGTCTGGGCCTTCTCATCTCAGATCCTAAATTTGTTTCTTGGGCCCAGCACTGCCTCTGTGTCAGGGGGATAAGACCCTACCTGCTTTCTAAATGACCCCTTCGGGAAGTTGGAGGCTGAGCTGAAAAATCAGGGCCAGGCAGGATTGGAATATTTGAATAGCAGTAATAAAAATTTGGTAGGAAATGAAGACAACTGGCTGCTAGTTTCATTAAACATGCCCCCAGAACACAGGCTAAACTGAGATAGTTAATCAAAGACAACTGTAAATCTCAGACTGTGTCTTTTCACAGCATTCAGAGATCCAAAGAAACAGCATGAAAATTATGGGAGCTATAATTCTAAATTGTTTGAGGCAAGAGAACATAGGGTGGACTATTTTGAATACAAGCTCTGTAATTGAACCTCTTGCCTTATTATTCTTTAAGCCAGGGATTCCTAACTTGAGATCCATCCACTTCCAAAGTATCCATGGATAAAATTTAGGGGTTCTTGAAAAGTGTAGGCAAGAGACCACAATAATATTAGCAGTGCCTAGGACTTTGACACCAGTGAAAACCACAGATATTTTCATATCATCTTAAGGGTGTTAAAGACACCTAAATATTATTTTGCTCATCACTACTGTGGTTGTTACTACACCTGCTTTTAGGTCTTTAATTATCATTATTTTTTGTTTTTTTATTTTTATTTTTTGAGACGGAGTCTCACTCTGTCACCCAGGCTGGAGTGCAGTGGTGCGATCTTGGCTCACTGCAACCTCTGCCTCCCAGGTTCAAGTAATTCTCCTGCCTTAGCCTCCTGAGTACCTGGGATTATAGGTGCGTGCCACCACGCTCGGCTAATTTTTGTATTTTTAGTAAAGATGGGGTTTCACCATGTTGGTCAGGTTGGTCTCGAACTCCTGACCTCATGGTCCACCTGCCTCGGCCTCCCAAAATGCTGGGATTACAAGCGTGAGCCACGATGCCCCACCATAATTATCATTATTATTTAATGTGTTACAAAAGAAGCACACATATTACTATATCATAAAGTTGATTTTTAAAATAATTTTGATAAACTTTTCCATATAATCAGTTTCCTTCATAATTCTATGTATGTTACTGTATTCATTTATAAAGATTATTCTGAGAAGAGGTCAGCTATAGTCTGAATGTTTGTATCCTCCCCAAATTCATATTGAAACCTAATGCCCAATGGACTAGCATTAACAGGTGAGGTTTTTAGGAGGTGTTCAGGTCGTGAGGGCAGAGCCCTCATGGATAGGATTAGTGGCCTTATAAAAGAGGCCCCAGAGAGCTTGTTTGCCCCTTCTGCCATGTGAGGACACAGCTAGAAGACACCATCTATGAAGCAGAGTGAACCCTCACCAGGCACCAAATCTGCTGGTGCCTTCCTTGTTCTTGACTTCTTAGCCTCCAGAACTGTAAGCAATAAATTTCTGTTGTTTATAAATTACCCGCCAGGGCATGGTGGCTCACGTCCATAATCCCAGCACCTTGGGAGGCTAAGGTGGGAGTATCACTTGAGCCTAGCAGTTAAAGACCAGCCTAGGCAACACAGTGAGACCCCATCTATAGAAAAAGAAAATTACAAAATTAACCAGGTGTGGTGGCATGTACCTGTGGTCCCAGCTACTCAGGGGGAGGCTGAGATGGGAAGATCATTTGAGCCAGGGGGGTCGAGGTTACAGTGAGCCGTGATCGCACCAGTGCACCACTCCAGCCTGGGTGACAGAGCAAGACCTTGTCTCAAGAAAAAAAATATTATCCAATCTAAGATATTTTGTTATAGCAGCCCCAGTGGACTAAAACAGGGTCAATGTACTTCACCAGAAGGCCAAAGGGGCTATGGCAAAAAAATCACAACAAAACAAATAAATGGGAATTCAATTGACCTAATGAAAAGAATATTTTATCTATACGTATTTCTTCTAGCTCATGGATGCCCTCATTTCTTCTCCTTCGCTCAGGTTAGATCCCTGGAGATAAGAAGTGATGGCAGGGGCTGAGCAAAGGAGCAGATACAGTTCTTAGGAGGACAAGGACTTAGTTCTTATTTGCAGCACTCACTCACTCACTCACCAATGTCTGAGCAGCTCAAGGATACAGTCTGCTGCTAAATCAGGTACTTCAGGGTAGAGAGAAAAAATTGAGGGCCTGGGACCTGGTGCTCTAAAAGCTTATAAGTTAACCCAGAGAAAGAACAGTACATTTCTGCATAGTATTATCTCAGTAGGGTAGAGAGGTAGAAGGGCAGTGTGGAATGATCATGGACATTAGGGGTCAAATTGTCCTGAATCTCAGCAAATCCACTGTCTAGCTGTAGAAGTTTGGGCAAGCTTTGCTCAGCCTCAGTGTCTGCATCTGTAAAATGAGGCTGACGTCACCTAAATTAGATGATTTTCATGAGGATTAAGAAAGATGATGTTGCTAGCGTGCCTGCCACATAGTAGGTACTCAATGAAAGATCCCAATTATTATTATATACAGAGTCTACGAATGCTCAGATAACCTCAAGACAAACTTGATGGTGGTTAATACATAGGTGTGAAGACTGACATGTTCAGTCTTTCAATAAGTGATAGCTTTCTTTTTCAAAGTTTGGGCCGGCTGCTCTATCAGGAGGTTAACAATATGAGTTTTTTATTTCTTTGTTTTGTTTTGTGAACCTCTGAATATGCCTTTTCTTTTTAGCTGTTTCTACATTCCTACTTTCTGGAATACATTGAGTTACAGGTGGCCCAAAGAAAAAAGTATTGTCTAACATTCTTTAGGTCATTAGTAATGGCCACCTAAAACAATTTAACTGTGAATCTTACAACTTTTTTCCCTCCATAATTACATTTGGAGAAGAAGGCATACAACTCTTGTATATTTGAATGCTGTAAACACCATTAATTTCTGCAGCTTAGGTAAATGCATTCTGCAGCAAATGGTCTCGGAGCAGTCATGATGACATTTGTTGTTTACTCTTCATGGGGCACCAGCCTAAGAATTTTTAGAACTTCTGATCATTCCCCAGTTACGTGTCTATCTGAAGTTACCTGACTTTCATCCCATCAAAGGATATACAGAAGATGTACTCATCTCTGACAGGGATATGTTTAGAAGCAGATGCTAGGTGGTAGTCAAAGACGTTGGAATGGGGACCCTTTGATCCTGTTCCAAAAGGGGACTCAAGGAAAAGTCCCAATTGTTAATAGGAACAGAGTATATGAGTGCTCCTGAGCCCCCTGAGTCTATGTTTTAATTTGAGGATTTAAGCCTCTGGAGATTGATATGGTAATATCCTGAAAAGAGAAGATGAAGTTAGGCAAGTTCTGCTCCCGTAAGATATAGGCTCTTCAGAGTCAATGTCAAAAGAAGGGTTGTGGAAAAACAATTTGTCCCTCCAGCACAGTGGAACGAAGATGAAATTGTACCTGAAAATTAGGTCAATGGTCAACTTCTCAAAGGAGAAATGCGGCTTGCTGTAAGAGGTGACAAAAGCAGATGGAATGAACTTCCAAGAAGAGGACCTCGAAAAGGCTAAAATGCTGTTTCCCAATGAATGAAATGAAAACATGAAAAATTACATTCCTAAGGAAACCACCAAAAACATAGAAAGACCCTAGACTGGAAAACATGGAATAACCTCTTATCTTGTTCTTATCTTGACTTTATTTGCTGTCTGCTTAGAGTAAAATGAGAATGATGGAGATGGAGAGAAGGGGATATGTAGACATCTCAAACAGTTATTGATAAAGAGAACAGTTATGTTAATTGGTGGGCAAGGAATATATTTATACATATGTGTGTGTGTGTGTGTGTGTATATATATCTATATATATATTTTTTTGAGACAGAGTCTTGCTCTGTCACCCAGGCTAGAGTGCAATGGCGTGATCTTGGCTCACTGCAACCTCTGCCTCCCAGGTTCAAGCGATTCTCCTGTCTCAGCCTCCCCCAGTAGCTGGAACTACAGGCATGTGCCACCATGCCCAGCTAATTTTTTTGTATTTTTAGTAGAGACGCGGTTTCACCATGTTAGCCAAGCTGGTCTCAAACTCCTGATCTCAAATCATCCACCCACCTCAGCCTCCCAAAGTGTGGGATTACAGGCATGAGCCACTGTGCCCAGCCACATGTGTATACATATATGTGTGTATATATATATGACAAGATACATCACCTTGATGGGCAGCTTTAAATAGTACAACTTCTAATCTTTCCAACAACAAGTTTTAGCAGCTTCTAATCTTGTCTCCAATAGAGGGGTCATGGCAAACCACAATCTGATTGTGAGGAAGGAATATACCATGGCTCAAAAAATGTGCTGAGCAAAATCAGACAAGTCTATCACTGTGTGAACAAGCAGGGGAGATCTGATGCTTATTTTATTTAGCACTGGAAAGACCTTTACTTTAGAGTAATAGCTTACTTTTACATAATGCTCTTTAGTTCAGAAAGCCCCTTTATTTCTGTTATCCGATTTAGTCTGGACTGTATCCCAGTAAGGACAATTATTATCTGAATTGATAATAATTCAGATGAGGAAACTGAAGCTCAGAAATTTTAAATAGCTTGCCAAAGTTCCTATGGGTAGGAAGAGACAGAGCTGGCACTAGAACCCAGGCCTTCAAATTCCCAGACCAAGCCCAATTTGTCACATAATGCCTCAGCATACAGGTTCTAGGATCAACATGAACAACATGGAGAGAGGCCAATGGACTAGGCACCAGGATGAAAATAAAGCAACAAAATATGGCTAGGGGCATGAGGATTATTAAGCCAAGAGAAGAAAAGCACAGGGAGTTAACTCTTTAGTGGCTTTAGTAATGAAAAGTGAATGTTAAGAGAGTCTACTTCATTTTGAGTAATGATGCACTCAAAGGCTATGGACTGGAATTGCAAAACAAAACAAAACAAAACAAAACAAAAACAAAAAGAAAAGAAAAGAAAAAAAGAAAAAACACACAACCACGTTTGGTATTCATAAAGTAGTTCTGGACAGGGAGGAGTGTTCAACACTGAGGAAGGTACCAAAAGGTCTTGTGGAAACTTCTTTAGAAGCTTTCAAGACCAGCAGGATGTGTAGTTCATGAACACATGCATCCCATAGAGAGAAAGGCGCTCATTGAAGTTTTCAGCATCTGTCAAACAACTGGGCCATCTGGGAAACATGTCTCTTGTCCCACTAGAATTTTCCTTCTCTCTCCAATTCTGTGATTTTAGTAAAGAGGCTGAGGTGGCAATGTGCTGCTGTAGTTCCCAGCTCAACACTAGAGTCCAGGGTGAGAGTGGGACTTTGGGGCTGACAAGAAGCCCTTAGTGGAGGTAAAAAGGGAATTCCAGGCAGTGTTTGGCCTGGAAAGGGGGGAAATTGACACCTTCTATATTCTCCTCTTACACTTCACTAGAGGGGGAAATTGGCTGGGAAAGACTGGCCCCTCAGGGGCTTTTTTTGTTTGTTTGTTTTGTTTTGTTTTTTGTTTTTTTTTCTGTATACCTGCCAAGAGAGAAATCACCTGAAAGTGAAAGGAAGCAGCTCACAGCCTGTGAAATTCTGTGATTCCTGGGGCCAGGTGGAACATTCTTTCCTCTAGTCTCATTATGTAAATCTTCACCTGCGAAGTGGGTGCATACATTCTTCTTGTGCAGAGGCACCTGCAGCTTTAATTAGTTTCTCAAATTTGATTGGATTTGAGAATCAAAAGTTGTATTTTGAAAAGCACAATAAGGTTTGTATAACTAATCACTAAGGAGAAGCAGATAAGAAGTGAGAAAAATAGTAATCCGGGAAACTACAAAATGGCAGAAAGCTGGGGAAATTCCCACACCTGCTCCCCACTTTCTTTCTTTCTTTCTTTTTTGAGAGACGTCTCGCTCTTATCCCCCAAGTTTGAGTGCAATGGCTCGATCTCGGCTCACTGCAACCTCCGCCTCCGGGGTTCAAATGATTCTCCTGCCTCTGCCTCCCAAGTAGCGGGGATTAAGTCACCTGCCAACACGCCTGGATAATTTTTTTATATTTTAGTAGAGATGGGGTTTCACCATGTTGGCCAGGCTGGTCTCGAACTCCTGACCTCAGGTGACCCGCCCGCCTCGGCCTCCCAAAGTGCTGGGATTACAGGCGTGAGCCACTGTGCCCGGCCACCTGCTCCCCGCTTTCTTACAGGACATCCATAAGGCCCGAAACCCCTCTTAATCTCCATCCCTCTTCTCCAGCTCCCCACACTTGTCCAGCAGCATTAGCCTCTGTGACTTTTCAATTTTGTATGTTCTTGTTCCAGTTTTTGTTTGTTGGTTTCAATATTTTTGCATGCACTTATTCATTTGTTTCTTAAAATGTTACTTTTAATTATAAAGCATTTCAAACATTCAAACTAAATGTAATATAGCAGACACCTATGCAGTCCCAAGATAAAACAGATGTTAACATTTTGCCATACTTGTTTCCAATCTCTTTTTGTAAAGAAACTGAATGATGCGGATATATTTCCCTTTGCTTTCCTTCCCCAGAGGTAACCACTAATCCAGAAATCAGCAAGTATCATTCTCATGTATGTTACCAATATATGCATGTGTCTCCACAAAACAAAGAAGTCTGCCAACTTTTTCTGTAAAGGGCTAGATAGTAAATACTTTAGGCTTTGCAGGTCTCTGTTGAATATTCTGCTTTTAAAATTAGAAAAAATGTTATAACCCTTCAAAACTGTAAAAAGCATTCGTGGCTTTCTTGCCATACAAAGACAGGCTGAGGCCTGGATTTGGCCATTGGGGATTAGTTTTCCCACCTCTGGATGTTTTTCTAGCCCTGTGCGTTCTAATAATTTGCATACAAATAGAATCATGCTGTTCGTATTTTTTCACAATTTAAGTTTTTCATTCAGTATGTTTATGAGATGTATGTATGTTGATATATGTTGATCTATTTCATATATATGTGTGTATATATATATATATATATTTTTTTTTTTTTTTTTTTTGCGATGGAGTTTTGCTCTTGTTGCCCAGGCTGGAATGCAGTGGCGCAATCTTGGCTCACTGCAACCTCCACCTCCCAGGTTCAAGTGATTCTCCTGCCTCAGCCTCTTGAATAGCTGGGATTACAGGTGCGTACCACCACCTCCAGCTAATTTTTTTTTTTTTTTTGTATTTTTACTAGGTGGGGTTTCATCATGTTGGCCAGGCTGGTCTCGAACTCCTGACCTCAGGTGATACACCCGCCTCGGCCTCCCAAAGTGCAGAGATTACAGGTGTGAGCTACCGCGCCTGGCCTATTTCATATATTTTAATAGGCTATATTGTAGTCCATTGTATGAATACACCACAGGTTCCTTTTCCTTTCTTCTACCAAGAAACAGTTAAGGTTGTTTCCCACTTTTCATCATCGTAAATAGTGCTGCAATTTTATTTTACTGACATAAAATCCAGTTTGGCTTTCTGTGATCAGGATTGGCAGCACATGTTCAAGTCGACTTCTCAGAATGACTCCCATCATGGGAGGTGCACTACTTCCGCCACAGTCAAGGTGGTGGAAGAAAGGAGGCTGCCACTGGAAGTGCTGAGCTCATGAGGTTACTGCTGTAGCCGCAACATAGGGAACAGGAAATCTTGATCATGAGGCTTTTACCGCTGCTTCTGCTGTCTCTTAACACCTGTGAATTTGGTGACTGGGCATGAGGATGCTGACTTTTGCCACCACCACTCCAGCAGCTGCCTACAGTTACCAATAAGCAAGACTGGATACTGAAATGCGGTTTGTGAGGACAACTCACATCTCCACAAGTGTGCTTGCAATAGCAGGCATATGGCTTCCACATCTCTTCTGCTTTCCAAATATCATGTGAGTGCATCAAATTGGCAGAACCCAGTTTGTATAGAGAACGCTAGTGGCAAAGGTGTCTGGAAAACACAATAACTTTTTTCTTTCTTTTCTTCTTATTTTTTGCTTTTCATCTTCTGCAGTACAGGAAAGTACATTAGAAGAATGTAGGAATGAATGCTGGGCACTGGGCATCAATCAGCCTTGTCTACCCCCCACACTTCTGGCTTGTTAACAGATTGTTTCATGTGTTTTAGTCTTATTCCCACAAGTAAATGTTTAGCTCCCCAAATCCCAAATCTGAATACGAGGTTTCTACCTTGGCCCTAACACAGAGCTGAACACAATGTAACTTCTCTCTGTCTTTGTATATAGATTACATACATTTATTTTGTATTTTATATAATATATATGTATTATATATAATATACATGTATTATATATAATATACATATATGTATTATATATTATATGTGTGTGTGTATATATATATATTTTTTGAGACAGGGTCTTGCTGTGTCGTCCAGGTTGGAGTGCAGTGGCACAACCACAGCTTACTTCAGCCTCAACCTCCCTGGACTCAGGTGATCCTCCTACCTCAGTCTCCTGAGTTGCTGGGACCACATGCACATGCCACCACACCTGGCTAATTTTTTTTTTTTTTTTTTTTGTAGAGACAGAGTCTTGCTATGTTGCCAGGGCTGGTCTTGAACTCCCGGTCTCAAGTGATCCTCCTGCCTTATCCTCCCAAAGTGTTGGGATTATAGGTGTGAGCCACCACACCTAGCTCAATATTTTTTTATTGAAGTGAATAACATAGAAGTAACCATTTTAAAGTAAACAATTCAGTAGCATTTAGGACACTCACGATGTTATGCAACCGCCATTTCCATCTAGTTCCAAAACATTTTCATCCCCAAAAAACAAATCTCATGCCCAAAAAACAGTGGCTTCCATTCACCATTTAGTCTACCCCTGATAACCACTATTGATCTTCTGCCTTTATGGATTTACTTTTTCTCTATGGATTTATCTGATCTTGGTATTTTATGTACATGAAATCATGAGGATCTTGTTAAAATTTATATTCTGATTCAGTAGGTTGGGGTAGGAACTTGAGCTTCTGCATTACTGTCAAGCTCCCAAGTGAAGTCTATACTTCTGGGCCATAGAACACACCTTAATGTAGTAAGGTCTTAGAGTGTAGTCATTTAAGTTAATGACCATAATTTAGGTGCCAGTACATAGTAAAAATTAAAGGCAAACACCCACTAGGATGACTATAATCAAAAAGCATATAATAGCAACAAGAGTTGTTGAAGATGTGGAGAAATTAGAACCCTTATACTCTGCTGCTAGGAAAGTAAAATGTTACAGACATTTGGAGAAGAGTTTATCAGTTCTTCAAAAAGTTTAACATAGAGTTACCATATGACCCAGTAATTCCACTCCTAGGTATATACTCAAGAGAAATGAAAACACATATTCACACAAAAACTTTATGTGAATGCTTATAGCAGCATTATTCATAATGGCCAAAAAGTGAAAACAACTTAAATGCCCATCAAATGATGAATGAATAAACAAAATGTTAACTATCTATTCAGCGCAATATTCAGTAATAAAAAGTTAAGAAGTAGTGATTTATGCCACGACATGAATGATCCTTAAAATCATAATGCTAAGTGAAAGAAGTCAGTAACAGAAAAGGCCACATATTGTATGATTCCATTTGTATGAATTTTCCAGAATAGAAAAATTCATACTGACAGAAAGTATTATAGATGAGTTGTTGCTTATTGCTGGGGGGCAAGAATGGAGAGTGACTGTTTATGAGCATGGTACTTCATTTTAGGGTGATGAAAATATTCTAAAATTGATTGGGCTTTGGTTGCACAACTTCATGAATATACAAAAAACACTGGATTGCAAACTTTAAATGTTTGAAGTATATGGTATGTGAATTATATTTCAATAAAGCTGTTGCAAAAAAATGGAAAATAAAAAGTAATCGTGACTTTGTGGCATTACCCTGTGGCCAGCATTTCAAGTTGTGGTGAAACCAGATCACTGGTGCAATTTGGGCAGTTGCATGGCCTCCAAAGTAATTTGGGCATAAAAACAGTTCAGGAAATACTGAATTTGTTGACCACTCTAGAATTATGCACATTTTTTCATAGATTCTGTCTTTTATTTATTTTATTTTATTTTATTTTATTTTTGAGACAGTGTCTCACTATATTGCCCAGGCTGGAGTGCAATGGCACAATCTTAACTCACTGCAACCTCCACCTCCCGGGTTCACGTGATCCTCCTGCCTCAGCCTCCCAAGTAGCTGGGATTATAGGGATGTGCCACCACGCCCGGCTAATTTTTGTATTTTTAGTAGAGATGGGTTTTCACCATGTTAGTGAGGCTAGCCTTAAACTCCAGACCTCAGGTGATCCGCCTGCCTCGGCCTCCCAAAGTGCTGGGATTACAGGTGTGAGCCACTGCGCCCGGCCAGACTCTGTCTTTTCTTCTTTTGGCACTGAGGGAAGACTGACTGAAAGACATTATGAAAAGATTAGGCCCTTCTCTATCCCCAGCTGCAGTTCGTCTTCACCATCACCTGACCTCTAAACTGGGAGTTGGAATATAAGCTTGTTTTGGGTAGGGACTATGTTTTACTAGCTTACCACAATATCTCTTGTGCCTGCCATAAAATAGATTTGCAATAAATGTTTGTTGAATGAATAAATGATGTTATCACTTATTCAAAGTTATATAAAAAGGAGAATGAAGTTGTGGGGGCTCCAATAAATCATTCATGTTATTTTTGAAAAAAAGTGAGCAAAAAGATGAAGAAGTTCCATTTAGAGATTAAAATGTCACCTTTATTTCTCACAAATGGTGAAGTCAGAAGACATGGCTTATATCTGAAGGTGCATGGAACTATGGAATGCCAAACCTCAGAACTAGATGTAGCCACTGTGCTAGATAATTGTAGCAGTAGCCCCAATTTGTTCATCCCTTCCTGGGTAGTCCATTCCTGCGCTGAATCTTGGCTTAGCCTTGTGGCTTGCTTTGGTCAGTGAAACATTAGAAAATGTGGTATAAGCAAACATTCGGAAAATTATTGCACATTGACACTCTCTGCCTCCCACTTCTAGGAAACTATCCATCACTGTGAGAACAATCCTGTGCTAGACTTTGAAAAGGTAAGAGATCATGTGGACAGAGGCCCTAGCTATGGAAGTCATCTTAGCTGTCCCAGATGAGACTCCAGAAATGTGAATGAGGCTTTATTACACCGTCCAGTCCCAGTTGAGCCAGCCTAGACTAGAATATCCTGTCCAGCTAACCAGCAGAATCATAAGAAATAATGTTTGCTGTTTAAGCCATTGTTGTGGGTTGAATTGTGTTTCTTAAACAGATATATCGACATCATAACCCCTGGTGCCTCTGGTACCTGTGAATGTGAACTTATTTGGAAATTGAGTCTTTGTAAATGTAATTAATATGTAAGTTAAGATGATGTCATACTGTAGTAAGTTGGGCCCTTAATCCAACACAACTGGTGTCATTATAAAATAAAAGGAGAGGAGGGATAGAGACAAACACACAGGGAGAATGCCATGTAACAATAGAGGCTGAGATTGGAGTGATGAGTTTACAAGGAAAACCAAGGATTGCTGGTGACATCAGAAGCTAAAAGGCATGCAACAGATTCTTCCCGGAAGCCTTCAAAGGGAACACAGAATTTTAATTTCGAAATTCTAACCTCCTGAACTGTGATAAAATAAATTTCTGATGTTTTAAGCCAACTAGTTTGTGCTACTGTGTTACAGCAGCCACAGGAAAGTAATACGGCCATTAAATTTTGGAGTGGTTTCTTACATAGTAAAAGATAAACTATATACTTATCTGCTCATTTGTGGAAGCAATAGACCAGGGCGAGGATCCCAATATGCCTGCCCAGAGAAAACTTACATTATTCAAAGAGTGTGCTCTTAGAACGTTTCCTTTAAAAGGGAAAAGAGAAAAGCTCTGGGCCTAATAGACCTGGCTTATTCGCCTCAGATGCGTTAAACAGATTTCACCCCACCTACGCTTTAATGGGGTTTGTAAAGAAGTAGAAAGAATCTTCTAGGAGTGTCACATTAATTAAACTCCCTCCTATAGAAGAAAACATCAGGAATTGAGAAGCATACCAATTAACAGTGTCATACACTGAACAGACGAAAAGCCAGATTTATTCCTAGTAAGACTTATAAAGAAAAACTGGTATGGTGTTCATCCAGGAAAATTGTGATCATGAGTGAGCTTCACACTTGTAACTTGAGATGATATTCTACAAATGGCCGCAATGTTTCACTTTCCATCAGCTGAGTATGGATATGTGAAATCCAAGGCCATGCATATTTATTTATTTTTGATAAAAAATATCAAACCCTATTAAACCTCTTTTCCCTTTTAAAGGACACGTTCTAAGAGCATACTCTTTGAATAATGTAAGTTTTCTCTGGGCAGGTATATTGGGATCCTCGCCCTGGTCTATTGCTTCCACAAAAAAGTATATTTTTGATATACATTTGATATATATCAAATATATATATTTGATATATAAAATATATTTTATTTTATATTAAATATATACTATAATATAATATAAATTATATATATTGTTCTGTCACCCTGGCTGGAGTGCAGTGGTGCTATCTCAGCTCACTGCAATCTCCACCTCCTGGGTTCAAGCGATTCTCTTCCCTCAGCCTCCCAAGTAGCTGGGATTACAGGTGCACACCACACGCCCAACTAATTTTTGTATTTTTAGTAGAGACAGGGTTTCACCATGTTGCCCAGGCTGGCCTCAAACTCCTGACCTCAAGTGATCTGCAAGCCTCAGCCTCCCAAAGTCCTGGGATTACAGGTGTGAGTGACCGCGCCCTGCCCATGCATATTTACCTCTGTTTTCTTCCAAGGGATTTTTAGTTTTAGTTGTTACATTTAGTTTATCGATCTATTTTAGTTAATTTTCTGCATACGGTGTGAGATAGAAGTCCAACTGTATTTTTTATTCGTTATCCAAAGGATAAAAACACATATAGTACGTTCTTTGAGATCTAATAGGACAATGGAGCATCTAAAGTGGGTTACCATTTAGAATAATTCCTGGATATATTTTAAAATGCGTGAGGACACATCACATTTTCTGTGGAACTCGCCTATTAGCCCAAATTTCCAAATAAATCATTGCTTTTGGAAGTGATTTCAGAGTCTATGAATCTTAGCCAGTCATTTATTCAAATTTTAATGTAAAGTAATAGCATTCTATAATCTTTGTGAAAATTGGAAATGATTATGCCACCTTGATGGATCCCATTGTATGACTTGCTGTGTTCTGTAGTTTGAAGATGATCTTATAAACTCTATGATTAATTGTTTTGTTTACTGTAGGTCCTAGGTCACATCCCCTTATTTATTCTTAGTGGTTTTGTGTGGAAAGCTCTCACTGAGTCAGAGGGACTCTGTGGGTAGAAAATCAAGAATTTCTGTAGAGGTAAACAAGAGTCATCATTCATCCAACAGACATAAGGCAATGTTCTAGATACTGGGTAATACAAAGGCAATGGGAAATCAATTTTTATCTTCAAGGAGCTGGCAAACTGATTCAGGATATAAAACGTGTTTATAAATTACTATAGAACTAAGGTAAAAGTGTGTTAGTGATATAGGAAAGTTAACAAAAAAGCCAAGCTATATACATATCCTTTCAATAGTAGGTAAGATGATCATACATTTTGGTTTCCCTGGAAAATTCAAATTAACACCTATTGTCACTGTGTGATAGCACTCTTTCTCTCTGGAAAGTCTTATGGCTTGTATGATAAAACATATGGTCACTATAAAAATCGGTAGACAGTCTAATAAATTAGACAGGTGAACAACCATATTATGGTTTTCTTTTCTTTTTCTTCTTCTTTTTTTTTTTTTTAGAGACCGAGTCTCACTCTCTGTCGCTGGAGCTGGAGTAGAGTGGTGCAATCTTGGCTCACTGCAACCTCTACCTCCCAGGTTCAAGCAATTCTCCTGCCTCAGCTTCCCAAGTAGCTGGGACTACAGGCATGTGCCACCATGCCCAGCTAATTTTTGTATTTTTTAGTAGAGACAGGGTTTCACTATATGTTGGCCAGGTTGGTCTCAAACTCCTGACCTCAGGTGATCCGCCTGCTTTGGGCTCCTAAAGTGCTGGGATTACAGGCTTGAGCCACTGCGCCCTGCCATATTATGGTTTTCTAGTAAAAGAAATGAGGGAATGCGAAAGGCAATTGCACAAAACACAAAAATCTGTTGCATTTCTATATATTAGCAACGAACAATCCAAAAAGGAAATTAAGAAAATAATTTCATTTACAATAACATAAAAAATACTTAGAAATGGGCGGGGCGTGTTGGCTTACACCTGTAATCCCAGCACTTTGGGAGGCGGAGGCGGGCAGATCACGAGGTCACGAGATCGAGACCATCCCGGCTAACACGGTGAAACCCCGTCTGTACTAAAAATACAAAAAAATTAGCCGGGCATGGTGGCGGGCGCCTGTAGTCCCAGCTACTCTGGAGGCTGAAGCAGGAGAATGGCGTGAACCCTGGAGACGGAGCTTGCAGTGAGCCTAGATAGCACCACTGCAGTCCAGCCTGGGCTACAGAGCGAGACTCCGTCTAAAAAAAAAAAAAAAAAAACAAAACTTAGAAATAAATTTAACCAAAGAAAAGAAAGACTTATACACTGAAAATCATAAAACATTGCTGAAAGGAACTAAACAAGATCTGAATAAATGGAATGACATCCTGTATTCATAGACTGCTACACTTAATATTGTTAGGATGACAATACTACCCAAAGTGATCTACAGATTAGATGCAATCCCTATCAAAATTCCAACAGCATTTTGTGCAGAAGTAGAAAAAATAACACTTACATGGCATTTCAAGGACCCTCGATAGCCAAAACAATCTTGAAAAAGAACAAAGTTGGAGTATACACACTTCCGGATTTCAAAACTTACTAAAAAGGTACAGTAATTAAAACAGTGTAAAACTGGCTTAGGGACAGACATATCTACAATGAGATACCTCTTCATACCCATTAAGATGACTATTGTTTTAAAAAAGGAAAATAACAGGTGTGGGAGGTGGTAGATAAATGAGAACCCTGGTACATTGCTTGGGGGAATGCAAAATAGTTTGGTAGTTCTTCATAAAGGTAAATATAGAATTATCATATGATCCAACAATTCTACTCCTGGGCATAGACCCAAAAGAATTCAAAGCAAGTCCTCAAACAGATACTTGGACACCAACGTTCATAGCACCATTATTCACAATAGCCAAAAGATGGAAGCAATCCAAGTGTCCGCAAACATGAATGGATAAACAAAATATAGTATATCCATAAAATGGAATATTATTCAGTCACAGAAAATGAATTTCTGATACATGCTACAACATAGATATGAACCTTGAAAACATTATGGTAGGAGAAATAAGTCACACACTTAAGGACAAATATTGTATAATTCCCCTTACATGAGGTACCTGAAGTAGTCAAATTCATAGAGACAAAAAGTACAATGGATGTTACAGAGGTGGGGGGAAGGCAAATGGAGAGTTATTGTTTAATGGGCAGAAAGTTTGTCTGAGATGGAGAAAAATTCTGGAGACGGATGGTGTTAACGGATGTTGGTGCACAACATTGTGAATGTACTTAATATGGTTAAAATGGTAAATTTCATGTTATATATATACATTACTACAATATAAAAGGTAACTAGAGAGTAGTATGATCCATATATACTTATATTCATACACAGTAAAAATAATTTAAAACTAAATAGTGGGTAAATCTGGGTTTTAGCATTGGAGGTGTGAAGGAAATAAAAGAGGCCTTCTCTTTTTATTTAAACACTCTTTTACACTGTTATAATTTTTACTTTTTTGGTATTACCTATATAAATATTCTTTTTAAATTCATAAATAACTGAACATATTTATGGGGTCCATGTGATACATGCATGCAATGTGTAGTGATCATATCAGGGTATTTAGGATATCCATCACCTCAAACTTTTATCATTTCTTTGTATTGAGAACATTTCATTTATTCTCTTGCAGCTATTTTGAAATATATAACAAGTTATTGTTGACTATAGTCACCCCACTGTGCTATCAAACACTAGAACTTATTCCTTTTATCTAACTGTATATTTCTAACTATTAACCAACCTTTCCTCAACCCCCCACTTCTATCCTTCTCAGCCTCTGGTAACCATAATTCCACTCTCTATCTCAATAAAATAAATTTGTTAAGCTCCCACATGTGAGTGAGAATATGCAATATCTGTCTTTCTATGCCTGGATTATTTCACTTAACAAAATGACAGTCCTAGTCCTTTGAGAGGCTGATGTGGGAGGATCACTTGAGGCCAGCAGTTCAGGACCAGCCTGGGCAACATAGTGAGACCCTGTCTCAAAAAAATAAAAATAAAAATAAGGCAGGGGATAGTGGCTCACACCTGTAATCCCAGCACGTTGGGAGGCCAAAGCAGGAGGATCACCTGGGGTCAGGAGTTTGAGGCCAGCTTGGCCATCATGATGAAACCCCGTCTCTACTAAAAATACGAAAAAAACTAGCTGGGCGTGGTGGCACACTCCTGTAATCCCAGCTACTCAGGAGGCTGAGACAGGAGAATTGCTTGAACCCAGGAGATGGAGGTTGCGGTGGCAGTGAGCCAAGATCGTGCCACTGCACTCCAGCCTGGGTGACAGAGCAAAACTATGTCTCAAAAAAAAAAAAAAAATTAGTTGGGCATGGTGGCTCATGCCTGTAATCCCAGCTACTTGGGAGGCTGAGCCCAGGAATTCAAGGCTACAGTGAACTATGATTGCATCACTGCACTCCAGCCCAGGTGACATGTTACTGCAAATGGGAAGATTTCATTCTTTTTATGGCTAAATTCTATTATGTATCTATAAACCGTTTTCTTTGTCCATCCATCTGTTGATGAACACTTAGGTTGATTCCATATCTTGGCTACTGTGAATAGTGCTGCAATAAACATGACAGTGCATATATCCAGTTGACATACTGATTTCCCCTCTTTTGGATAAATACCCAGTGGATGGATTGCAAGATCATATTGTAGCTCTATCTTCCACTTTTTGAGAAATCCCCATACTGTTTTTTCATAGTGGCTATACTAATTTACATTCCCCAAAGTCTATAACAGTTCTCTTTTCTATACTGTTATTCTTTGCATTTTTCATAATAGCCATTCTAATGGGGCTGGGATGATCTCATTGTGGTTTAGATTTGCATTTTCTTGATAATTAGTGATGTTGAGCATTTTTTCATATATGTGTTGGCCATTTGTATAACTTCTGAGAAATGTCTATTGAGATCCTTTACCCACTTTTTAATGGAATTATTTGTTTTTTTGCTGTTGAGTTGTTTGAGTTCCCTGTATCTTCTAGATATTAGTTCCTTGTCAGATGAATCGTTTGCAAATATTTTCTCCCATTTAACAGGTTGTCTCTTCACTCTGTTGAATGTTTCCTTTACTGCACAGAAGCTTTTTAGTTTAGTATAGTCCCATTTGTCTATTTTTGTTTTTGTTGCCTGTGCTTTTGAAGTCTTAGCCATAAAATCTTTGCCTAGACCAATGTCCTGAAGTATTTCTTCTGTGTTTTCTTTTGGTAGTTTTATAGTTTCAGGTTTTATGTTTAAGTCTTTAATCCATCTTGGGTTGATTTTTGTATGTAATGAGAGATAGAGGTCCAGTTTAATTCTTCTGCACATAGATATCCAGTTTTCCCAGCACCATTTATTGAAGAGGGTCTCCATTCCCCACATATGATTTTGGTGCCTTTGTCAAAAATTTTAGTTGTAAACACATGAATTTATTTATCGGTTCTGTATTATGTGCCATAGGTTGATGTGTATATTTTTATACCAATACCATGCTATTTTGGTTACTATAGCCTTGTAGTATATTTTGAAGTTGGGTAGTGAGTGTGATGCTTCCAGCTTTATTCTTTTTGGTAAGTATTTCTTGAGCTATTTGGAGTCTTTTGTGGTTCCATATAAATTTTAGGATTATTTATTCTATTTCTGTGAAGAATGTCTCAGTATTTTCTTAGGGAATGCATTGAATCTATAGGTTGCTTTAGATAATGTGGTTATTATAACAATCTGAGATATCTTTTGATTTGTTTGCATCCTCTTCATTTTTTGTCATCAGTGTTTTGTAGTTTTTGTTGCAGAGGTCTTTCACCTCCTTGGTATAATTTATTTCTAGGTATTTTATGTAGCTATTGTAAATGGGATTGTTTCTTGATTTCTTTTTCAGATAGCTTGTTATTGATGTATAAAAACATTGCTTAGTTTAGTATGCTGATTTTATATCCTGAAACTTTACTAAATTCGTTTGTCAGT
This sequence comes from Pongo abelii, assembly GCF_028885655.2. NCBI lineage: Eukaryota > Metazoa > Chordata > Mammalia > Primates > Hominidae > Pongo > Pongo abelii. The sequence continues at coordinate 143,857,000 of NC_072008.2, forward strand.
TCTAACAGTTTTTGGTGGAGTCTTTAGGTTTTTCTATACGTAAGATTATGTTATCTGCAAAGAGGGACAATTTCACTTTCTCTTTTTCTATTTGGATGCCTTTTATTTCCTTCGGTTGCCTGATTGCTCTGTAGGACTTCCAGTACTATGTTGAATAAGAGTGGTGAAAGTGGGCATCCTTGTCTTGTTCCACTTCTTAGAGGAAGGACTTTCAGCTTTTCCCCATTGATGATGAGATTAATGGTGAGTTTTTCATATATATCCTTTATTATGTTGAGGTATACTCCTTCTATACCTAGTTTGTTGAGAGTATTGTAATAAAATTGTTGAATTTTATTAAATGCTTTTTCTGCATTTATAAGATAATCATATGATTTTTGTCCTTTGTTTTGTTAATAATACTATGTATACATTTGTTGATTTGCATATGTTGTACCATCCTTGCATCTCTGGGATAAATCACACTTGATCATGGTGAATGGTCTTTTTAATATGCTATTGAATTCAGTTTGCTGGTATTGTGTTGAGAATTTTGTGTCTGTATTCATCAGGGATTTTGGCCTATATTTTTTTCATTCTTGTTTTTATGTCCTTGTCTGGTTTTGGTAAGGGGGAATGCTAACATCATAGAATGAGTTAGAGAATTCTCTTCTCTTCAGTTTTTTGTAATAGTTTGAGAATAATTGTAGAATTCAGCAGTAAAGCCATTTGGTCCTAGGCATTTCTTTTTTGGGAGACTTTTTATTGCTGATTTAATCTCACTAATTGTTATTGGTCTGTCCAGGTTTTCTATGTCCTCTTGGTTCAATCTTTATAAGTTATATTTGCCCAGGAATTTATCTTTTTTTCTCTAGGTTTTCAAATTTGTTAGCATACAGCTGTTTATAATGGTCTCTAATGATTATTTGCATTACTTGGTATCAGTTGTAATACCTCCTTTTTCATTCATAATTTTAGAGATTTGGATCGTTTATCTTTTTTCTTGGTTAGTCTAACTAGCAGTTTATCAATTTTGTTTTCTTTTTTAAAAACAAAACAAAACAAAAACACAACTTTTTGGCCAGGTGCGGAGGCTAATGCCTGTCATCCAGGAGGCCGAGGCGGGTGGGTCACCTGAGGTCAGGAGTTTGAGACCAGCCTGGCCAACATGGTAAAACCTCGTCTCTACTAAAAATCACAAAATTAGCCTGGTGTGGTAGCACACGCCTGTAATCCCAGCTACTCACAATGGCTTGAACCTGGGAGGTAGAGGTTGCAGTGAGCTGAGGTTGCACCACTGCACTCCAGCCTGGGGAACAGAGCGACACTTCGTCTAAAAAAAAAAAAAAAAAAAACACACACTTTTCACTTTATTGATCCTTATTATTGTTTTTGTAGTCTCAGTTTTATTTAGTTCTGCTCTGATCTTTATTATTTCTTTTCTTCTACTAACTTTAGGTTTGAGTTGTTCTTGCTTTTCTAGTTCCTTGAGGTACATTGTTAGGTTGTTTGTTTCAGATCATTCTACTTTTTGTTTTAGTTAATTTTTTTGGAGATAGAGTCTCACTCACTCACCCAGCCTCCTGAGTAGCTGGGACTACAGGCACACGCCACCTTGCCCGACTAATTATTTGTATTTTCAGTAGAGATGGGGTTTCACCATGGTGTCCAGGCTGGTGTCAAACTCCTGAGCTCAGGCAATCTGCTTGCCTTGGCCTCCCAAAGTGCTGGGATCACAGGAGTGAGCCACTACACCTGGCCTCTACTTTTTTGATATAGGCTTTTATTGCTATAAACTTCCCTCTTACACTGTTTTTGTTGTGTCCCATAGGTTTTGGTGTGTTGTATTTCCATGTTCATTTGTTTCACATTTTAAAAGATTTCCTTTATAATTTCTCCACTGATCAAATGACTTTTCAGGAGCATATTGTTTAACTTTTGTGTATTTGTACAATTTCCAAAGTTTCTCTTGTTACTTCTTTCTGGGTTTATTCCACTGTGGCTTGATAATATACTTGATATGATTTTGATTTTTTAAAACTTGTTGAGACTTGTTTTGTGACCTAACATATGGTCAATCCTGGAGAATGTTCCATGTGCTGATGAGAAGAATGTGCATTCTGCAGTAGTTGGATGAAATGTTCTGTGAACGTCTGTTAAGTCCATTTGGTCTAAAGTACATTTGAAATCTAGTATTTCTTTGTTGATTTTCTACCTAGATGATCTGTCTAATGTTGAGAGTGTAGTATTGAAGTTCCCAACTATTATTTTGTTGGAGTCTATACCTCCTTTTAGATCTAATAATATTTACTTTATATATCTGGGTGCTCTGGTGTAGGATGCATATATGTTTAAAATTGTTATGTCCTCTTGCTCAGTGGATCCTTTATCATTACATAATGACCTTTTCTGTCTCATTTTAAAGTTTTTGACTTAAAGTCTGTTTTATTTGATAAAGGTATCACTAGTTTTGCTTGCTTTTGGTTTCCATTGGTGTGGAATATCTTTTTCCATAGCTTCACTTTCAGCCTATATGTGTCTTTAGAGGTGAAGTGAGTTTTGTGTAGGCAGCGTATAGTTGGATCTTTTTTTTTTTTTTTTTTTTGTCCATTCAGTTAGTCTATATCTTTTATGTGAGGAATTTAACCCATTGACATTCAAGATTATTATTGATAGATGAGAATGTATTTCCGTCATTTTATTTTTTTTCTGTTAGTTTTGTATATCTTTTGTTCTTTTTTTCCTCTCTTATTATCATTGCGGTTTGATGGTTTTCTGCAGTGGTGATATTTATCTCCTTTCTCCTTCTCTTTTGTGTATCTGCTTTATTAGTGAGTTTTATAGTTCCATGTGTTTTCATAATGGTAGACTTTTTTCTTTCTGTTTTCAGATATAGGACTCCCTTAAGCATTTTTTTTTTGCAGGGCCAGTGTAGTGGCGATGAATTTTCTCAGATTTTGCTTGTCTGGAAAAGTATTTCTTCTTCATTTTTTTTAAGACTAGCTTTACTTGTTTTAGTATCCTTGGCTGACAGTTTTATCTTTTTCTTTCAGCACCTTGAAGATATCATGACATTCTCTCCTGGCAAAAGGTTTCTCCTGAGACATCCATCATTAGTCTGATCAGGGTTCTCTTATGTATGACTAAATGCTTTTATCTTGCTGTTTTTATAATTCTCTCCTTGTCTTTGACTTTTCACATTTTGACTTTTTTTTTTTTTTTTTTTTTTTGAGATAGAGTCTCGCTCTGTCACCCAGGCTGGAGTGCAGTGGTGCAATCTCGGCTCACTGCAACTTCTGCTTCCTGGGTTCAAGTCACTCTCCTGCCTCAGCCTCCTTAGTAGCTGGGATTACAGGTATCCGCCACCACACTTACCTAATTTTTGTAATTTTAGTAGAGATGGGGTTTCGCCATGTTGACCAGACTGGTCTCAAACTCCTGACCTCAGGTGATCCACCCACCTCAGCCTTCCAAAGTGCTGGGATTACAGGCATGAGCCACCGCGCCCGGCCTGGCAGTTTGAATTTTATGTGCCATGGAGAAAATATTTTTGGCGGCTGGGCACAGTGGTTCACACCTGTAATCCCAACACTTTGTGAGGCTGAGGCGGGCAGATCAACTGAGGTCAGGAGTTTGAGACCAGCCTGGCCAACATGGTGAAACCTTATTTCTACTAAAAATACAAAAAAATTAGCGAGATTTGGTGGCTCATGCCTGTAATCCCAGCTACTCAGAAAGCTGATGGAGGAGAATGGCTGGAACCTGAGAGGCAGAGGCTGCAGTGAGCTGACATTGCACCATTGCACTTCAGCCTGCGCAACAGAGCAAGACTCCATCTCAAAAACAAACAAACAAATAAACAAAAACAACAACAACAAAAAAAGAGGCGGGGCACGGTGGCTCACATCCGTAATCCCAGCACTTTGGGAGACCGAGGCGGGTGGATCACTTGAGGTCAGGAGTTCGAGACCAGCCTAGCCAACATGGTGAAACCCCATCTCTACTAAAAATACAAAAATTAGCCGGGCGTGGTGGCAGACACCTGTAATCCCAGCTACTCGGGAGGCTGAGGCAAGAGAATTGCTTGAACCCAGGAGGCAGAGGTTGCAGTGAGCCGAGATTGCGCCATTACACTCCAGCCTGGGGGACAAGAGCAAGACTTTGTCTAAAAAAAAAAAAGGAAGAAAACCTTTTGGGTTGTATATATTTGGGGATTTCTGAGCTCCCTGTGTCTGGATGTTTAAATCTCTTGCTAGACTTGGGCAATTTTCAGGTATTGTTTCAGTAAATAAATTTTCTATGACTTTATCTTTCTCTTCGCCTTCTGGAACACCCAAAATTTGGGTATTTAATTACCTTATGATGTCTCATATATCTGACAGGTTTTGTTTATTTTTTCTCTTTTTTTGGTCTGACTGGATTTTTCCAAAAGACCTGTCTTCAAGTTCAGAAATTTTTTCATCTGCTTGATTTAGTCTATTGTTGAAACTATAATCATATTTTTAATTTCATTCATTGGATTTTCAGTTCTTGGATTTTTGTTTGTTTCTCCTTTATTATATCTAACTCTTTTTTAATTTCTCATTCTGATCATAAGTTGTTTTTGTGTTTTTTTGTATTGTTTATTTATGTTTTCTTGTATCTCACTGACCTTTAATATCATTATTTTGAATTGTTTTTCAGGCATTTCATAGATTTATATTTCATTGGAATCTGTTGCTGGAGAATTATTGTGTTCTCTTGGAGACGGCATGTCTCTGTGCTTTTTTATGTTTCTTGTGTCCTTACATTGATATCTGCCCATCTGATGTAACAGTCACTTACTCCAATTTTATTGCTTTGCTTTCATAGGAAAATACTTCTTCCTATGGATATATCTATAGCGCTGGTTGGGTAGAGTGGTTTGGCTTTGATTCCAGGTGGCCACAGTAGTGTTGTCTCCACATGATTTCTTTGGCTGTTATCAGTACCAGTGGCATCTGTGAGTTCCTCAATGGCTTAGACTGTGGTTATTAGTGGACACTGTGGTAAGGCTTTGCTGGGGACAGGAACTCCGGGCAGACTGGTCCTTAGGCACCAGTGATGATAGTGTCAGAGGGATGGACCTGTCCTTATGCTTCCCCAATAGTGTGCAGAAGTGCTGGCTGCAGCAAGCAGATTCCTGGATGGTATGCTTGGGTGCAGGTAGCTTTGATGATGGGTGAGACAGGCTTGTCTTCAGGCCCTAGACAATGCCCACATGCACTGGCAGTAGCAGTGGTGGGAGGGGCAGGCCTGTCCTCAGGCTCCTGGATGATGCATGCAGGCATCTGCAGTGGTAGACAAGACAGGTCAATCCCCAGGTCTCCAAATGTCTGCAGTGGCTGGTGGGGCAGGTCAACCCCTAGACTTCTGGATGACATGCATGGCCACCAGCGGTGGGCTCACAGACTTATCTTCTGGCTTCCTCAATAGTGCACACAGTTGCTAGCTGCAGCAGGAGGGGTGGGTCAATCCCCATTTCCTGAATGGCATGCTTGGGT